>NC_091980.1:163162958-164399603 GCF_044704955.1 Pristiophorus japonicus
TCCGCAAGAGGCGCAGGAAAGGCTCCACGCAAACGGCGTATAACTGGCCGGACATGGGGCATCCCTGGCGCACCCCTCTCCTAAAGCGAAGGGGCGCCGTCAAGGACCCGTTAACCTTAATCAGACACTCCGCGGCGCGTACAAAAGTCGGATCCGGGCGACGAAATGCGTCCCGAACCCGAAAGCGCGCAGAGTTCCGAGCAGATAGTCGTGATCCACCCTGTCGAACGCCTTCTCTTGGTCGAGGGATAGGAAGGCGACCGACAGACCAGCCTCCTGGGAACAATGGATGAGGTCCCGGACCAGATGGATGTTATCGTGGATTGTCCGGCCCGGGACCGTGTAGGACTGGTCGGGGTGGATCATGTGGTCCAGCACGGCACCAAGGCGAGCAGACATCGCCCTGGCGAAGATTTTGTAGTCCGTGCTGAGGAGGGAGACCGGGCGCCAGTTCTTAAGGAGGCGGAGATCGCCCTTCTTAGGCAGCAGGACGATGACTGCCCTGCGCCAAGAGAGGGGCATCTCCCCGGTCGCCAGACTTTCCCCCAGGACCCGCGCGTAGTCGCTCCCCAGGACGTCCCAGAACGCCCTGTGGAACTCCACGGTCAGCCCGTCCAGCCCCGGGGATTTTCCCCTCGAGAGCCGGGCGAGGGCACCGGTCAGCTCCGCCAAGCTTAGCGGAGCTTCCAGATTTTCGGCGCCCTCCGGGCCGACCTTCGGCAGGTCCTCCCACAAAACTCTACGCGCTTCCTCGCTGGACGGATCCGGAGAGAACAGAGCCCCGTAATATTCACGGACCCTGTTGTTGACGCCCTCCGGATCCGAGACGAGAGAGCCGTCGTCGGCCAGCAGCGTCAAGAGCTGCTTACGGACACTCTGCCTTTTTTCCAGCGAGTAGAAGAAGGGGGAGCCGCGGTCCAGATCCCGCAGGAACCGGATCCGCGACCTCACGTACGCGCCTCGGGACCCGACGAGCTGCAGGTCCTTCAGCGCGGCCTTCTTCGCTTCGTACACCGTCCGCAGGGCCGGGTCCTGGACGACTTGACCGAGACGGGCTTCCAGGTCGAGCACCTCTTTTTCTAGGCGCCCGACTCTGGCCGCCCGCCTCTTGGTCGACCCCCTCGCGTACTCTTGACAGAAGACGCGGACGTGAGCCTTGCCTACGTCCCACCATAGCCTCAAGGAGGGGAAGCCCCCCTGCTTCCTTCTCCAGTCGGACCAGAATCGACGGAACGAGTCCTGGAACCGCACGTCCTCCAGCAGCCGGTTGTTAAAGTGCCAGTACGCGGACCCCGTCCTCGCGCGGAGCGAAGCGAGCTCCGCCCACACCAGGTGGTGGTCCGAACACGGCACCGGCCGCATGGAGGCCGCCGGGACGCAGGAAACGTACGCCCGAGACACGTAAAGGCGGTCGACTCTAGACCATCCAACTCCAGGCCTCACCCAAGTAAAGGCGCTGGAGTCGGGGTGGAGATTTCGCCAGACGTCCACCAAGTCGAAGGACCCGACCAGGTCCCTCAACTTCTCCATTGCCGTCATGCACTGCGGGGCACCGGAGCGGTCCCTCGCCTCGAGGGTGCAGTTAAAATCCCCACCGAGGACAATGCAGTCGCCGACGTCGACGGAGCCAAGAAGAGCGGACACCTCTTCAAAGAAGCGCGTTTGCTGCGGGCCGGGCTGAGGGGCGTACACGTTCACGAGATGGAGCGGCACGTCCCCCAGGCGAACCGTTACGTGCAGCAAGCGGCCTGGCACGGGCTCCTCGACCCCCAAGATCTCCGGCTGAAAATGCGGGCCCAGCAAGATGGCCACCCCACTAGAAATGGCGGTGAGGTGGCTCATGCGGACCTCTCCTTGCCATTCCAGGAGCCACGTGGCTTCGTCTCCCGGAACGGTGTGGGTTTCTTGCAGGAAGCACACCGCATATTTCCCCTCCCGCAGGAGCGAAAAATTGTCAAATCTACGGCGTGCCCCTCTGCCGCCGTTGATGTTGAGGCTGGCTGTGGTTATCTTCATGGCAAAAGCATAGTGCAACCTCTACCTTAACCTATTGTGGGGGAGGGAGCGGAGTCTTTTGTTGAACTCCGCTCCCTCCGCAGCCCAGCGAGGAGTCCCTCGAGCTCGCGCAGCTCAAGGTGCTGCTCCTTTGTCAAGGGCCCGCCCGCGGCCAAGGTTTTAACGGCGGCGCGGACGGACCCCTTGATCAGCTCCGGCTCGGACCATTTTTCCAGGGCCAGTCGGGCTTGGTCGCGGCGACCCCGGCTCTGGGCCAAAAAGTCCCGGAGTTCCTTTGCAGGAATGAGGAGGGCCTCAGCGGCGGCCGCGAGCAGATCCACCGCCTCCCTGGCGGTGGTCTCTAGTTCTTCTCCCGCGTCCCCCACCGAGTCCCCGTCCTCCTCCGGGAGGTGGCCGCCAGCAGCCGGCCCATCGACCGCACAAGGTACGGCAAATGAACCGGCCGCTCCAACCGGCCCTGGCTCTGCCCCGATCCCACCCCCAGGATCGTCGGCAGAGGAGTCCCCACTGGGCTCTTTTAAAATTGGTGCTGGGTCGGGAAATGACAGCGGAAGGGGTTCCCCCTCCGCCCCAGGAACCGGGGAACAAGGAGAGACCCGGCCATAGGAAATCCCCAGGCCCTCCAAGTGCACCAGCTCCAAAGTAAGGGGCGAGGGTGGGTGTTCCTCCCCCTCCCCGCTGCCACCCCCCGGCCCAGCATCTACAGTTTCATTAAAATCAATATATTGTGTTTCTGCCGGGTCGAGCAACTCCCGGGGGAAGTTGGGTAATAGCTGGGCGGGCTCAGGTTCGGCCTTTTCGGCCTCGCCCGCCTCAGTCCCCGGGACGCCCGGCCCGGCGGCTACGCATTCCTCCGCGGTCCCCACGCCCCCCACGACAGGCAGATCTTCCACTCCATCCCCGGGAGGCAGAGGCTGGGCAGCCTCAACTGTCTCACCCTCCCCGGGGAAAGACTCCTCGCGCCTGCAGCGCAATTTGGGGGCGCTGGTGGGGGACGCGGGACACGCGGCGGGCACCGACTCCTCCGCGGAGGGATGTTGTTCCCCCTCCGCGTCATTGGGGCGGTGCCTCTTTTTGTTCCTGGGGGCGCGCGGAGTCAGGGAGACCTCCATGTCTGCCGAGGCCTCCCGCTCCGCCCCCCCCTTTTCCTTTTCTTGCCCGCGCCCGGGCCCCTCTGTGGTGTTGTTCAAGGGCTCGGGCACGGGCTCGGGGCACCCCGCGCTCGCCGGTGACGGGGTTGGGCTGAGCGCGGTGGTCAAATTATCCGGCGCACTGAGGGGACCCGCCTCTTGATGTTTTGTCTTCTTCCGCGCCTTCTTTCCGGTCGGACGCTCTCCCTCCCCCCCGCCGGAGGCCCTGAAAACAAAGGCCTCCGACGATGCCCGCGCACCCATGGCTCCCGGCACGCGGACGCAACTAGGGGGAGGGGTGGCGGCGGCGCCAGCCTTGGCCGCCTTCGGTGGTTTGGCGGCCTTGGAGGCGGGGCAGTTCTTGCGAACGTGCCCCACCTCCCTGCAGGCATGGCACCGCACGCCGTCCGACGTCCAGAAGACGCGGTAGGCAGTCCCCTCGTGCACCACATTAAAAGATCCCTCCGTCGTCTCCTCCCGCGCCAGCCGGACAAAGAGCTGGCGGCGGAAGGAGAACACGTGGCGCAGGCTGTTCTCCCTGAGGCCGAGCGGTATGGGGTTGATCCCCGACCTTACCTCCCCCAGTTGGTGTAGGTGAGGGAGGAGGAGCTCAGCGGAAACAAAGGGCGGGACGTTTGACACGATGACCCTCTGCGCGGTGGCCTCGAGAGGGTCCACCGGCAGGAACGTCCCGCCCACCGTGAGCCCCTTTTCAAGGGCCAGGGACACCGCCCGCTCCGACCCCAGGAAGAACACGGCCTTCCCAGACATCTTGGAGGCTGCGACAATGGCCGAGGGGCCGACTACCCCAGCCATCGCCCGCACACACTCCTCGATGGTCATTGTGGGGTGAGTGTAGCTCTTGACCCCGTGTTTTCTAGTAATTAGTCTAAATGGTGGCAGGGCAGCGGGTGGCGCAGGAGGGGCCGTGGAAGCGGTTGCCACCTGCGCATACGTCCTTGCTGGCCCTGCCACCGGCGTGGATGGGGTCGCCATCACGCGGTCCCTTTAAGGGCTACACCCACCCTAAAGTCACAGGCCTTAATGGTCTTTAATGGCCTCGTATATTTAACTGAGCAGAGGAGCCCTTAACGAGGCACCTCTCCCCTCGTTGACAATTGGGGAGAGGCCTTGCTCCCTCTGCTCAGTTGTCTTAATTGGGTTTTTTTTTTAAATTTAGGTAGAAAAGGGGCCTCAGAGAGAGAGGGGAGAAACAGAGGGTAACGGAGAAAGAGAGAGGGGGGTGGGAAGGGGGGGGGGGCTGCGAGGGCAGGTCTCCCCTCGCAGCTGTGGGTGGGTGCACTCCTCAGATGGCAAAACAAAAAGTCTTTGGGGTGGTCTTCAGGTGGGGGGAGAAGATGTCTTCACCTGGGGTAGCTGGAGCCACCAGGCACACACTACCAACGATCTTTAATTGGGTGATTAAGAAAAACAACAATCTTCAGCCTGGTAGCTCCAGCTTTCCCAGGCTAGGCAATTGGGGGGGGGGTGGGGGGGGTTCCAATTGTGGGGGGGGCCCAGTTGTAAGCAAGGCCCCCACACACACTACCACACACACACACACCCCCCGCGATGTTCCGGCCCTCAGTGGTCTTCTTTCCTCCCCCCACCGATACAACAAAGTCTGTTTGGGGAAATGCACCCACACCCACCTGTAGAATGTTGGGTCTCCCTCCTTCCACACTGGATGTTGTTGGTCTTTTCCCCCTCTCTCCAACTCCTTGCAGAATGGTAAAGTTGTTTAAAAGTTTTCTGTTCTCCTCCTCTCCCTCTGGGTAAAGTTGAAGGTGAAGCCCCTTCCTTCCTTCTCTTCCTGGGCTGGTCTCAGGGCTCTCCAGGCAGGAGCTCAAGTTGCTAGCTGCTTTCCTCACTGCTCACAGCTCCAACTGAGCAGGACACGCCTCCACTGCTCTACAATTGGTCCTTGTGCATGAAACTCTTTTGAGTTCACCTGTGAAAACATAAAAACAATAAACGGTGCCACCCGACCTGGGTGACACTCCAGACATTTTCAAGGCCCTTTTTTTCCCCCCTTTTTTTTTTGTGTTTTTCTTTTTTTTTTTGTTTTTTTTTTTTGGGCACTGAAATCACAATTTTCCCCAGTGCCCCCTATAAAAGGGAAGGGGGACACTAAAAGCACCGGCAATTAAAACAAATTAAACTTTAAAACGTAAAATCAAATTAAAATTTGGTTGCCGGGCGTGATGATGCACTCCAGTCCCTCCGGTGCCCACCTCTCGCGGAAGGCCGCGAGCGTACCGGTGGACACCGCGTGCTCCATCTCCAAGGACACCCTGGACCGGATGTAAGAGCGGAAGAGAGGCAGGCAGTCAGGTTGAACGACCCCCTCGACCGCCCGCTGCCTGGACCGGCTGATGGCACCCTTGGCCGTGCCCAGGAGCAGTCCTACGAGGAGGCCTTCGGACCTACCCGCTCCCCTCCGCACAGGGTGCCCAAAGATCAGGAGAGTGGGACTGAAGTGCAGCCAGAATTTCAGGAGCAGCCCCTTCAAATAGTGGAACAGGGGCTGCAACCTCGTGCATTCAATAAAAACATGGAACACGGACTCCTCCAGACCGCAGAAATTGCAGGCGGCCTGGGAGTCCGTGAACCGGCTTAAAAATTTATTGCACGGCACTGCTCCGTGCACCACCCTCCAGGCCAAGTCCCCGATGAATAGTGGGAGGACCCCTGCGTAGAGTGCCCTCCATCGGGGACCCCCGCCTCCTCCGGACGGCAAGATGGTACGCCATGGCGTGTCCGGACGGCCGGCGAGGATGGCAAAGTTGAGGGTGTGCAGGAGCAGCCCGTACAGGAAACCCCTCCGCGCGGAACTGAAAGGCACGGAGGGGATTTCCCCGAGGCGGCTCAAGTTGTGAGGCGCCGGCCCCCGAGGGAGGTTCCGGGGTTTGGCGCCGATGAGGAATTCCGTCCGGACGGGGGCAGTTCGGACGGGATCTCCCCACGTGCTTGAGCCTCCTCGATACACCTAACGGAGTCAGGGCCCAGAGCTGTTTTTAGCGACTCGATGGCATCGGCCGCGCGGCGGACGTTGGCAGAATTTAGGCGCCGCGCCAGCGTGACTGGCGCCATCCAGCCCGCTCCTCCGCCATCGAGCAGGTCCCTGACCCTGGTCACCTCACCAGCCACAGCCCTCTCTTCCGACCGCCACATAAAACCTCGGCCGTGGAGGTACGGATTCCCGAGCAGCGGCTCCTGCAGGACGGCCGCCACTCCAGCCGGTGGAGAGCTGCGCTTGGTGGAGACTTTGTTCCAGACCCTGATGAGTTCCCTGTAAAAGACAGGCAGCTCCCGGAGGGCGGTCCTGGCACCCCCCAAGTTCACAAACAGGAGCTGCGTGTCATAATTGAGGTCGAGCTGCTGGCGGAAGAAATACCTCGCCAGAGCACACCACCTAGGAGGGGGCTCGACGTAAAGGTATCTCTGCAGGGTCTGAAGACGGAAAGTCGCGAGCTGGGCGCTGACGCACACCAACGACTGACCGCCCTCCTCAAGCGGGAGACTCAAGACCGCGGCAGAGACCCAGTGCTTCCTGTTGTTCCAGAAGAAGTCCACCAGCTTCTTCTGTATCTTGGCGACAAACGCAGGGGGAGGGGTCAAAGTGACCAGCCGGTACCACAGCATTGCGGCCACCAGCTGGTTTATAACTAGCGCTCGACCCCTGTAGGACAGCACTCGGAGCAGTCCTGTCCAGCGCCCTAGGCGAGCGGCGACCTTGGCCTCCAGCTCCTGCCAGTTCGCCGGCCAAGCTCCCTCGTCGGGGCTAAGGTAGACTCCCAGATAGAGGAGATGGGTCGTGCTCCAGGCAAAAGGCCTGAGCTCCTCCGGCAGGGAGTCCACCCGCCACTGACCCACCAGGAGTCCGGAACATTTCTCCCAGTTGATCCTGGCGGAGGACGCGGCCGAGTAAATCTCCTGGCACTCACGCATCCTCCGCAGGTCAGCGGGATCCTCTACCGCGAGGAGCACGTCATCGGCGTAAGCCGAGAGGACGACCTCCACGCCCGGCCCTTGCAGAGCCAGTCCCGTCAACCTCGTCCGCAAGAGGCGCAGGAAAGGCTCCACGCAAACGGCGTATAACTGGCCGGACATGGGGCATCCCTGGCGCACCCCTCTCCTAAAGCGAAGGGGCGCCGTCAAGGACCCGTTAACCTTAATCAGACACTCCGCGGCGGCGTACAAAAGTCGGATCCGGGCGACGAAATGCGTCCCGAACCCGAAAGCGCGCAGAGTTCCGAGCAGATAGTCGTGATCCACCCTGTCGAACGCCTTCTCTTGGTCGAGGGATAGGAAGGCGACCGACAGACCAGCCTCCTGGGAGCAATGGATGAGGTCCCGGACCAGATGGATGTTGTCGTGGATCGTCCGGCCCGGGACCGTGTATGACTGGTCGGGGTGGATCATGTGGTCCAGCACGGCACCAAGGCGAGCAGACATCGCCCTGGCGAAGATTTTGTAGTCCGTGCTGAGGAGGGAGACCGGGCGCCAGTTCTTGAGGAGGCGGAGATCGCCCTTCTTAGGCAGCAGGACGATGACTGCCCTGCGCCAAGAGAGGGGCATCTCCCCGGTCGCCAGACTTTCCCCCAGGACCCGCGCGTAGTCGCTCCCCAGGACGTCCCAGAACGCCCTGTGGAACTCCACGGTCAGCCCGTCCAGCCCCGGGGATTTTCCCCTCGAGAGCCGGGCGAGGGCACCGGTCAGCTCCGCCAGGCTTAGCGGAGCTTCCAGATTTTCGGCGCCCTCCGGGCCGACCTTCGGCAGGTCCTCCCACAAAACTCTACGCGCTTCCTCGCTGGACGGATCCGGAGAGAACAGAGCCCCGTAATATTCACGGACCCTGTTGTTGACGCCCTCCGGATCCGAGACGAGAGAGCCGTCGTCGGCCAGCAGCGTCAAGAGCTGCTTACGGACACTCTGCCTTTTTTCCAGCGAGTAGAAGAAGGGGGAGCCGCGGTCCAGATCCCGCAGGAACCGGATCCGCGACCTCACGAACGCGCCTCGGGACCCGACGAGCTGCAGGTCCTTCAGCGCGGCCTTCTTCGCTTCGTACACCGTCCGCAGGGCCGGGTCCTGGATGACTTGACCGAGACGGGCTTCCAGGTCGAGCACCTCTTTTTCTAGGCGCCCGACTCTGGCCGCCCGCCTCTTGGTCGACCCCCTCGCGTACTCTTGACAGAAGACGCGGACGTGAGCCTTGCCCACGTCCCACCATAGCCTCAAGGAGGGGAAGCCCCCCTGCTTCCTTCTCCAGTCGGACCAGAATCGACGGAACGAGTCCTGGAACCGCACGTCCTCCAGCAGCCGGTTGTTAAAGTGCCAGTACGCGGACCCCGTCCTCGCGCGGAGCGAAGCGAGCTCCGCCCACACCAGGTGGTGGTCCGAACACGGCACCGGCCGCATGGAGGCCGCCGGGACGCAGGAAACGTACGCCCGAGACACGTAAAGGCGGTCGACTCTAGACCATCCAACTCCAGGCCTCACCCAAGTAAAGGCGCTGGAGTCGGGGTGGAGATTTCGCCAGACGTCCACCAAGTCGAAGGACCCGACCAGGTCCCTCAACTTCTCCATCGCCGTCATGCACTGCGGGGCACCGGAGCAGTCCCTCGCCTCGAGGGTGCAGTTAAAATCCCCCCCGAGGACAATGCAGTCGCCGACGTCGACGGAGCCAAGAAGAGCGGACACCTCTTCAAAGAAGCGCGTCTGCTGCGGGCCGGGATGAGGGGCGTACACGTTCACGAGATGGAGCGGCACGTCCCCCAGGCGAACCGTTACGTGCAGCAAGCGGCCTGGCACGGGCTCCTCGACCCCCAAGATCTCCGGCTGAAAATGCGGGCCCAGCAGGATGGCCACCCCACTAGAAATGGCGGTGAGGTGGCTCATGCGGACCTCTCCTTGCCATTCCAGGAGCCACGTGGCTTCGTCTCCCGGAACGGTGTGGGTTTCTTGCAGGAAGCACACCGCATATTTCCCCTCCCGCAGGAGCGAAAAATTGTCAAATCTACGGCGTGCCCCTCTGCCGCCGTTGATGTTGAGGCTGGCTATGGTTATCTTCATGGCAAAAGCATAGTGCAACCTCTACCTTAACCTATTGTGGGGGAGGGAGCGGAGTCTTTTGTTGAACTCCGCTCCCTCCGCAGCCCAGCGAGGAGTCCCTCGAGCTCGCGCAGCTCAAGGTGCTGCTCCTTTGTCAAGGGCCCGCCCGCGGCCAAGGTTTTAACGGCGGCGCGGACGGACCCCTTGATCAGCTCCGGCTCGGACCATTTTTCCAGGGCCAGTCGGGCTTGGTCGCGGCGACCCCGGCTCTGGGCCAAAAAGTCCCGGAGTTCCTTTGCAGGAATGAGGAGGGCCTCAGCGGCGGCCGCGAGCAGATCCACCGCCTCCCTGGCGGTGGTCTCTAGTTCTTCTCCCGCGTCCCCCACCGAGTCCCCGTCCTCCTCCGGGAGGTGGCCGCCAGCAGCCGGCCCATCGACCGCACAAGGTACGGCAAATGAACCGGCCGCTCCAACCGGCCCTGGCTCTGCCCCGATCCCACCCCCAGGATCGTCGGCAGAGGAGTCCCCACTGGGCTCTTTTAAAATTGGTGCTGGGTCGGGAAATGACAGCGGAAGGGGTTCCCCCTCCGCCCCAGGAACCGGGGAACAAGGAGAGACCCGGCCATAGGAGATCCCCAGGCTCCCCAAGTGCTCCAGCTCCAAAGTAAGGGGCGAGGGTGGGTGTTCCTCCCCCTCCCCGCTGCCACCCCCCGGCCCAGCATCTACAGTTTCATTAAAAACAGTAAATTGTGTTTCTGCCGGGTCGAGCGTCTCCCGGGGGAAGTTGGGTATTGGCTGGGCGGGCTCAGGTTCGGCCTTTTCGGCCTCGCCCGCCTCAGTCCCCGGGACGCCCGGCCCGGCGGCTACGCATTCCTCCGCGGTCCCCACGCCCCCCACGACAGGCAGATCTTCCACTCCATCCCCGGGAGGCAGAGGCTGGGCAGCCTCAACTGTTTCACCCTCCCCGGGGACAGACTCCTCCCGCCGACGGCGCTGCTTGGGGGCGCTGGTTGGGGACGCGGGACACGCGGCGGGCACCAACTCCTCCACGGAGGGATGTTGTTCCCCCTCCGTCTCATCGGAGCCGTGCCTCCTTTTGTTCCTGGGGGCGCGCGGAGTCAGGGAGACCTCCATGTCTGCCGAGGCCTCCCGCTCCGCCCCCCCATTTTTCTTTTCTTGCCCGCGCCTGGGCCCCTCTGTGGTGTTATTCAAGGGCCCGGGCACGGGCTCGGGGCACCCCGCGCTCGCCGGTGACTGGGTTGGGCTGAGCGCGGTGGTCAAACTTTCCGGCGCACCGAGGGGACCCGCCTCTAGATGTTTCTCCTTCTTCCGCGCCTTCTTTCCGCTCGGACGCTCTCCCTCCCCCCCGCCGGAGGCCCTGAAAACAAAGGCCTCCGACGATGCCCGCGCACCCATGGCTCCCGCCACGCGGACGCAACTAGGGGGAGGGGTGGCGGCGGCGCCAGCTATGGCCGCCTTCGGTGGTTTGGCGGCCTTGGAGGCGGGGCAGTTCTTACGAACGTGCCCCACATCCCTGCAGGCATGGCACCGCACGCCGTCCGACGTCCAGAAGACGCGGTAGGCAGTCCCCTCGTGCACCACATTAAAGTGCCCTTCTGTCATGTCCTCCCGCGCCAGCCGGACAAAGAGCTGGCGGCGGAAGGAGAACACGTGGCGCAGGCTGTTCTCCCTGAGGCCGAGCGGTATGGGGTTGATCCCTGACCTTACCTCCCCCAGTTGTTGTAGGTGAGGGAGGAGGAGCTCAGCGGAAACAAAGGGCGGGACGTTTGAAATGATGACCCTCTGCGCGGTGGCCTCGAGAGGGTCCACCGGCAGGAACGTCCCGCCCACCGTGAGCCCCTTTTCAAGGGCCAGGGACACCGCCCGCTCCGACCCCAGGAAGAACACGGCCTTCCCAGACATCTTGGAGGCTGCGACAATGGCCGAGGGGCCGACTACCCCAGCCATCGCCCGCACGCACTCCTCAATGCTCATTGTGGGGTGAGTGTAGCTCTTGACCCCGTGTTTCCTGGTTATAAGTCTGAACGGTGGCAGGGCAGCGGGTGGCGCAGGAGGTGCCGTGGATGTGGACACCGCCTGCGCATATGTCCTTGCTGGCCCTGCCACCGGCGTGGATGGGGTCGCCATCACGGGGTCCCTTTAAGGGCTACACCCACCCCAAAGTCACAGGCCTTAATGGTCTTTAATGGCCTCGTATGTTAACTGAGCAGAGGAGCCCTTAACGAGGCACCTCTCCCCTCGTTGACAATTGGGGAGAGGCCTTGCTCCCTCTGCTCAGTTGTCTTAATTGGTTTTTTTTTTTTAAATTCGGAAGAAAAGGGCTCTCAGAGAGAGAGGGGAGAAACAGAGAGTAACGGAGAAAGAGAGAGGGGGGTGGGAAGGGGGGGGGGCTGCGAGGGCAGGTCTCCCCTCGCAGCTGTGGGTGGGTGCACTCCCCAGATGGCAAAACACACAAAAGTCTTTGGGTTGGTCTTCAGGTGGGGGGAGAAGACGTCTTCACCTGGGGTAGCTAGAGCCACCAGGCACACAATCCCAAACGATCTCTAATTGGGTGATTAAAGAATCTTTCGCCTGGTAGCTCCAGCTATCCCAGGCTAGGCAATTGGGGGGGGGGGTGGGGGGGGTTCCAATTGTGGGGGGGGGCCCAGTTGTAAGCAAGGCCCCCACACACACTACCACACACACACACACCCCCCGCGATGTTCCGGCCCTCAGTGGTCTTCTTTCCTCCCCCCACCGATACAACAAAGTCTGTTTGGGGAAATGCACCCACACCCACCTGTAGAATGGTAGAGTCTCCCTCCTTCCTCACTGGATGTTGTTGTGGTTTTTCCCCCTCTCTCCAACTCCTTGCAGAATGGTAAAAAGATGTTAAATGTTTTCTGTTCTCCTCCTCTCCCTCTGGGTTAAAGTTGAAGGTGAAGCCCCTTCCTTCCTTCTCTTCCTGGGCTGGTCTCAGGGCTCTCCAGGCAGGAGCTCAAGTTGCTAGCTGCTTTCCTCACTGCTCACAGCTCCAACTGAGCAGGACACGCCTCCACTGCTCTACAATTGGTCCTTGTGCATGAAACTCTTTTGAGTTTATCTGTGAAAACATAAAACATTAAACGGTGCCACCCGACCTGGGTGACACTCCAGACATTTACAAGGCCCATTTTTTTTTCCCCCCTTTTTTGTGTTTTTTTTTTTTTTTTTTTTTTTTTTTTTTTTTTTTTTTTTTTTTTTTTTTTTTGCACTAAAATCACAATTTTTCCCCAGTGCCCCCTATAAAAGGGAAGGGGACACTAAAAGCACCGGCAATTAAAACAAATTAACTTTAAAACGTAAAATCAAATTAAAATTTGGTTGCCGGGCGTGATGATGCACTCCAGTCCCTCCGGTGCCCACCTCTCGCGGAAGGCCGCGAGCGTACCGGTGGACACCGCGTGCTCCATCTCCAAGGACACCCTGGACCGGATGTAAGAGCGGAAGAGAGGCAGGCAGTCAGGTTGAACGACCCCCTCGACCGCCCGCTGCCTGGACCGGCTGATGGCACCCTTGGCCGTGCCCAGGAGCAGTCCTACGAGGAGGCCTTCGGACCTACCCGCTCCCCTCCGCACAGGGTGCCCAAAGATCAGGAGAGTGGGACTGAAGTGCAGCCAGAATTTCAGGAGCAGCCCCTTCAAATAATGGAACAGGGGCTGCAACCTCGTGCATTCCATAAAAACATGGAACACGGACTCCTCCAGACCGCAGAAATTGCAGGCGGCCTGGGAGTCCGTGAACCGGCTTAAAAATTTGTTGCACGGCACTGCTCCGTGCACCACCCTCCAGGCCAAGTCCCCGATGAATAGTGGGAGGACCCCTGCGTAGAGTGCCCTCCATCGGGGACCCCCGCCTCCTCCGGATGGCAAGATGGTACGCCATGGCGTGTCCGGACGGCCGGCGAGGATGGCAAAGTTGAGGGTGTGCAGGAGCAGCCCGTACAGGAAACCCCTCCGCGCGGAACTGAAAGGCACGGAGGGGATTTCCCCGAGGCGGCTCAAGTTGTGAGGCGCCGGTCCCCGAGGGAGGTTCCGGGGTTTGGCGCCGATGAGGAATTCCGTCCGGACGGGGGTCAGTTCGGACGGGATCTCCCCACGTGCTTGAGCCTCCTCGATACACCTAACGGAGTCAGGGCCCAGAGCTGTTTTTAGCGACTCGATGGCATCGGCCGCGCGGCGGACGTTGGCAGAATTTAGGCGCCGCGCCAGCGTGACTGGCGCCATCCAGCCCGCTCCTCCGCCATCGAGCAGGTCCCTGACCCTGGTCACCTCACCAGCCACAGCCCTCTCTTCCGACCGCCACATGAAGCCTCGGCCGTGGAGGTACGGATTCCCGAGCAGCGGTTCCTGCAGGACGGCCGCCACTCCAGCCGGCGGAGAGCTGCGCTTGGTGGAGACTTTGTTCCAGACCCTGATGAGTTCCCTGTAAAAGACAGGCAGCTCCCGGAGGGCGGTCCTGGCACCCCCCAAGTTCACAAACAGGAGCTGCGTGTCATAATTGAGGTCGAGCTGCTGGCGGAAGAAATACCTCGCCAGAGCACACCACCTAGGAGGGGGCTCGACGTAAAGGTATCTCTGCAGGGTCTGAAGACGGAAAGTCGCGAGCTGGGCGCTGACGCACACCAACGACTGACCGCCCTCCTCAAGCGGGAGACTCAAGACCGCGACAGAGACCCAGTGCTTCCTGTTGTTCCAGAAGAAGTCCACCAGCTTCTTCTGTATCTTGGCGACAAACGCAGGGGGAGGGGTCAAAGTGACCAGCCGGTACCACAGCATTGCGGCCACCAGCTGGTTTATGACTAGCGCTCGACCCCTGTAGGACAGCACTCGGAGCAGTCCTGTCCAGCGCCCTAGGCGAGCGGCGACCTTGGCCTCCAGCTCCTGCCAGTTCGCCGGCCAGGCTTCCTCGTCGGGGCTAAGGTAGACTCCCAGATAGAGGAGATGGGTCGTGCTCCAGGCAAAAGGCCTGAGCTCCTCCGGCAGGGAGTCCACCCGCCACTGACCCACCAGGAGTCCGGAACATTTCTCCCAGTTGATCCTGGCGGAGGACGCGGCCGAGTAAATCTCCTGGCACTCACGCATCCTCCGCAGGTCAGCGGGATCCTCTACCGCGAGGAGCACGTCATCGGCGTAAGCCGAGAGGACGACCTCCACGCCCGGCCCTTGCAGAGCCAGTCCCGTCAACCTCGTCCGCAAGAGGCGCAGGAAAGGCTCCACGCAAACGGCGTATAACTGGCCGGACATGGGGCATCCCTGGCGCACCCCTCTCCTAAAGCGAAGGGGCGCCGTCAAGGACCCGTTAACCTTAATCAGACACTCCGCGGCGGCGTACAAAAGTCGGATCCGGGCGACGAAATGCGTCCCGAACCCGAAAGCGCGCAGAGTTCCGAGCAGATAGTCGTGATCCACCCTGTCGAACGCCTTCTCTTGGTCGAGGGATAGGAAGGCGACCGACAGACCAGCCTCCTGGGAGCAATGGATGAGGTCCCGGACCAGATGGATGTTGTCGTGGATTGTCCGGCCCGGGACCGTGTATGACTGGTCGGGGTGGATCATGTGGTCCAGCACGGCACCAAGGCGAGCAGACATCGCCCTGGCGAAGATTTTGTAGTCCGTGCTGAGGAGGGAGACCGGGCGCCAGTTCTTAAGGAGGCGGAGATCGCCCTTCTTAGGCAGCAGGACGATGACTGCCCTGCGCCAAGAGAGGGGCATCTCCCCGGTCGCCAGACTTTCCCCCAGGACCCGCGCGTAGTCGCTCCCCAGGACGTCCCAGAACGCCCTGTGGAACTCCACGGTCAGCCCGTCCAGCCCCGGGGATTTTCCCCTCGAGAGCCGGGCGAGGGCACCGGTCAGCTCCGCCAGGCTTAGCGGAGCTTCCAGATTTTCGGCGCCCTCCGGGCCGACCTTCGGCAGGTCCTCCCACAAAACTCTACGCGCTTCCTCGCTGGGCGGATCCGGAGAGAACAGAGCCCCGTAATATTCACGGACCCTGTTGTTGACGCCCTCCGGATCCGAGACGAGAGAGCCGTCGTCGGCCAGCAGCGTCAAGAGCTGCTTACGGACACTCTGCCTTTTTTCCAGCGAGTAGAAGAAGGGGGAGCCGCGGTCCAGATCCCGCAGGAACCGGATCCGCGACCTCACGAACGCGCCTCGGGACCCGACGAGCTGCAGGTCCTTCAGCGCGGCCTTCTTCGCTTCGTACACCGTCCGCAGGGCCGGGTCCTGGACGACTTGACCGAGACGGGCTTCCAGGTCGAGCACCTCTTTTTCTAGGCGCCCGACTCTGGCCGCCCGCCTCTTGGTCGACCCCCTCGCGTACTCTTGACAGAAGACGCGGACGTGAGCCTTGCCCACGTCCCACCATAGCCTCAAGGAGGGGAAGCCCCCCTGCTTCCTTCTCCAGTCGGACCAGAATCGACGGAACGAGTCCTGGAACCGCACGTCCTCCAGCAGCCGGTTGTTAAAGTGCCAGTACGCGGACCCCGTCCTCGCGCGGAGCGAAGCGAGCTCCGCCCACACCAGGTGGTGGTCCGAACACGGCACCGGCCGCATGGAGGCCGCCGGGACGCAGGAAACGTACGCCCGAGACACGTAAAGGCGGTCGACCCTAGACCATCCAACTCCAGGCCTCACCCAAGTAAAGGCGCTAGAGTCGGGGTGGAGATTTCGCCAGACGTCCACCAAGTCGAAGGACCCGACCAGGTCCCTCAACTTCTCCATCGCCGTCATGCACTGCGGGGCACCGGAGCGGTCCCTCGCCTCGAGGGTGCAGTTAAAATCCCCCCCGAGGACAATGCAGTCGCCGACGTCGACGGAGCCAAGAAGAGCGGACACCTCTTCAAAGAAGCGCGTTTGCTGCGGGCCGGGATGAGGGGCGTACACGTTCACGAGATGGAGCGGCACGTCCCCCAGGCGAACCGTTACGTGCAGCAAGCGGCCTGGCACGGGCTCCTCGACCCCCAAGATCTCCGGCTGAAAATGCGGGCCCAGCAAGATGGCCACCCCACTTGAAATGGCGGTGAGGTGGCTCATGCGGACCTCTCCTTGCCATTCCAGGAGCCACGTGGCTTCGTCTCCCGGAACGGTGTGGGTTTCTTGCAGGAAGCACACCGCATATTTCCCCTCCCGCAGGAGCGAAAAATTGTCAAATCTACGGCGTGCCCCTCTGCCGCCGTTGATGTTGAGGCTGGCTATGGTTATCTTCATGGCAAAAGCATAGTGCAACCTCTACCTTAACCTATTGTGGGGGAGGGAGCGGAGTCTTTTGTTGAACTCCGCTCCCTCCGCAGCCCAGCGAGGAGTCCCTCGAGCTCGCGCAGCTCAAGGTGCTGCTCCTTTGTCAAGGGCCCGCCCGCGGCCAAGGTTTTAACGGCGGCGCGGACGGACCCCTTGATCAGCTCCGGCTCGGACCATTTTTCCAGGGCCAGTCGGGCTTGGTCGCGGCGACCCCGGCTCTGGGCCAAAAAGTCCCGGAGTTCCTTTGCAGGAACGAGGAGGGCCTCAGCGGCGGCCGCGAGCAGATCCACCGCCTCACTGGCGGTGGTCTCTAGGTCTTCACCGGCGTCCCCCACCGAGTCCCCGTCCTCCTCCGGGAGGTGGCCGCCAGCAGCCGGCCCATCGACCGCACAAGGTACGGCAAATGAACCGGCCGCTCCAACCGGCCCTGGCACTGCCCCGATCCCACCCCCAGGATCGTCGGCAGAGGAGTCCCCACTGGGCTCTTTTAAAAATGGTGCTGGGTCGGGAAATGACAGCGGAAGGGGTTCCCCCTCCGCCCCAGGAACCGGGGAACAAGGAGAGACCCGGCCATAGGAAATCCCCAGGCTCCCCAAGTGCACCAGCTCCAAAGTAAGGGGCGAGGGTGGGTGTTCCTCCCCCTCCCCGCTGCCACCCCCCGGCCCAGCGTCTACAGTTTCATTAAAATCAATATATTTTGTTTCTGCCGGGTCGAGCAACTCCCGGGGGAAGTTGGGTAATAGCTGGGCGGGCTCAGGTTCGGCCTTTTCGGCCTCGCCCGCCTCAGTCCCCGGGACGCCCGGCCCGGCGGCTACGCATTCCTCCGCGGTCCCCACGCCCCCCACGACAGGCAGACCTTCCACTCCATCCCCGGGAGGCAGAGGCTGGGCAGCCTCAACTGTCTCACCCTCCCCGGGGAAAGACTCCTCGCGCCTGCAGCGCAATTTGGGGGCGCTGGTGGGGGACGCGGGACACGCGGCGGGCACCGCCTCCTCCGCGGAGGGATGTTGTTCCCCCTCCGCCTCATTGGGGCGGTGCCTCTTTTTGTTCCTGGGGGCGCGCGGAGTCAGGGAGACCTCCATGTCTGCCGAGGCCTCCCGCTCCGCCCCCCCCTTTTCCTTTTCTTGCCCGCGCCTGGGCCCCTCTGTGGTGGTATTCAAGGGCCCGGGCACGGGCTCGGGGCACCCCGCGCTCGCCGGTGACTGGGTTGGGCTGAGCGCGGTGGTCAGACTTTCCGGCGCACCGAGGGGACCCGCCTCTAGATGTTTCTCCTTCTTCCGCGCCTTCTTTCCGCTCGGACGCTCTCCCTCCCCCCCGCCGGAGGCCCTGAAAACAAAGGCCTCCGACGATGCCCGCGCACCCATGGCTCCCGGCACGCGGACGCAACTAGGGGGAGGGGTGGCGGCAGCGCCAGCCTTGGCCGCCTTCGGTGGTTTGGCGGCCTTGGAGGCGGGGCAGTTCTTACGAACATGCCCCACCTCCCTGCAGGCATGGCACCGCACGCCGTCCGACGTCCAGAAGACGCGGTAGGCAGTCCCCTCGTGCACCACATTAAAGTGCCCTTCTGTCACGTCCTCCCGCGCCAGCCGGACAAAGAGCTGGCGGCGGAAGGAGAACACGTGGCGCAGGCTGTTCTCCCTGAGGCCGAGCGGTATGGGGTTGATCCCCGACCTTACCTCCCCCAGTTGGTGTAGGTGAGGGAGGAGGAGCTCAGCGGAAACAAAGGGCGGGACGTTCGACACGATGACCCTCTGCGCGGTGGCCTCGAGAGGATCCACCGGCAGGAACGTCCCGCCCACCGTGAGCCCCTTTTCGAGGGCCAGGGACACCGCCCGCTCCGACCCCAGGAAGAAAACAGCCTTCCCAGACATCTTGGAGGCTGCGACAATGGCCGAGGGGCCGACTACCCCAGCCATCGCCCGCACGCACTCCTCGATGCTCATTGTGGGGTGAGTGTAGCTCTTGACCCCGTGTTTTTTTGTTATAAGTGTAAATGGTGGCAGGGCAGCGGGTGGCGCAGGAGGTGCTGTGGAAGCGGTTGCCACCTGCGCATACGTCCTTGCTGGCCCTGCCACCGGCGTGGATGGGGTCGCCATCACGGGGTCCCTTTAAGGGCTACACCCACCCCAAAGTCACAGGCCTTAATGGTCTTTAATGGCCTCGTGTATTTAACTGAGCAGAGGAGCCCTTAACGAGGCACCTCTCCCCTCGTTGGCAATTGGGGAGGGGCCTTGCTCCCTCTGCTCAGTTGTCTTAAATTGTTTTTTTTTTTTTTTAAATTAAATTTGGAAGGAAGGGCTCTCAGAGAGAGAGGGGAGAAACAGAGTAACAGAGAAAAGAGAGAGGGGGGTGGGAAGGGGGGGGGGCTGCGAGGGCAGGTCTCTCCTCGCAGCTGTGGGTGGGTGCACTCCCCAGATGGCAAAACACAAAAGTCTTTGAGGTGGTCTTCCGGTGGGGGGAGAAGATGTCTTCACCTGGGGTAGCTGGAGCCACCAGGCACTCCCAACGATCTTTAATTGGGTGATTAAGAAAAACAACAATCTTCAGCCTGGTAGCTCCAGCTATCCCAGGCTAGGCAAATGTGGGGGGGTGGGGGGGGTTCCAATTGTGGGGGGGGGCCAGTTGTAAGCACGGCCCCCACGCACACTACCACACACACACACACCCCCCGCGATGTTCCGGCCCTCAGTGGTCTTCTTTCCTCCCCCCACCGATACAACAAAGTCTGTTTGGGGAAATGCACCCACACCCACCTGTAGAATGTTGAGTCTCCCTCCTTCCACACTGGATGGTGTTGGCCTTTTCCCCCTCTCTCCAACTCCTTGCAGAAATGGTAAAGATGTTTAAATGTTTTCTGTTCTCCTCCTCTCCCTCTGGGTAAAGTGGTGGTGAAGCCCCTTCCTTCCTTCTCTTCCTGGGCTGGTCTCAGGGCTCTCCAGGCAGGAGCTCAAATTGCTAGCTGCTTTCCTCACTGCTCACAGCTCCAACTGAGCAGGACACGCCTCCACTGCTCTACAATTGGTCCTTGTGCATGAATCCCAAAAGGTTAGTTTGCAGGTGCAGCAGGTAATCAGGAAGGCAAATGGAATGTTGGCCTTCATTGCGAAAGGGATGGAGTACAAAAGCAGGGAGGTGTTGCTGCAACTGTATAAGGTATTGGTAAGGCCGCACCTGGAGTACTGCATGCAGTTTTGGTCACCTTACTTAAGGAAGGATATACTAGCTTTGGAAGGGGTACAGAGACGATTCACTAGGCTGAGTCGAGAAATGAGGGGGTTAACTTATGATGATAGATTGAGTAGACTGGGTCTTTACTCCTTGGAGTTCAGAAGGATGAGGGGTGATCTTATTGAAACATTTAAAATCATGAAAGGGATAGACAAGATAGAGGCAGAGAGGTTGTTTCCATTGGTGGGGGAGACTAGAACTAGGGGGCACAGCCTCAAAATACGGAGGAGCCAATTTAAAACTGAGTTGAGAAAGAATTTCTTCTCCCAGAGGGTTGTGAATCTGTGGAATTCTCTGCCCAAGGAAGCAGTTGAGGCTAGCTCATTGAATGTATTCAAATCACAGATAGATAGATTTTTAAGCAATAAGGGAATTAAGGGTTACGGGGAGAGGGCGGGTAAGTGGAGCTGAGTCCACGACCAGATCAGCCATGATCTTATTGAATGGCGGAGCAGGCTCGAGGGGCTAGATGGCCTACTCCTGTTCCTAATTCTTATGTTCTTATGTTCTTATGTCACAGTCAGTGCTTTCCTTCACTGAAACTGGGATGTGTCTCAGGTTGCCCAAGGTTACAAACTTATTGTGATGTCTGATCTCACTGTGATGCACAGGGTCGAGTCACGCTTGCCTTGTGATGTCACGGTTTGACCCGTCCTGTGAAAGGGCCTCACCTTGATGTAACTGTGTTTGGCCAAAAACCCCTGGGCTTTAGATTACAATTACTAGATGCACTAGAATGCAATAACAGCTTTACATTTGGTTCTGACCCAGAGAAGAGGGTGCACAGGCGATGGACAATGATAAGCTTGTTTGCCTTCTCCGTGCCCCCATCTCTGACTGGAGGATGATTCTAGCACTCCAATGTCCTTCTGAAACAGCGTTTGTGTTTCTTGGGTTTGTAGTGCAGGACACACAGATCAACGGTGGTGCAGCAGTCATAAGAACATAAGAACATAAGAAATAGAAGCAGGAGTAGGCCATATGGCCCCTCGAGCCTGTTCCGCCATTTAATACGATCATGGCTGATCTGATCATGGACTCAGGTCCACTTCTCTGCCAGCTCCCCATAACTCCTTAATCCATTATCAGTTAAGAAACTGTCTATTTCTGTATTAAATCCCTTCAATGTTCCAGCTTCCACAGCACTCTGAGGCCACAATTTCCACAGATTTCCAACTCTCTGAGAGAAGAAATTCCTTCTCATCTCAGTTTTAAATGGGCGGCCCCTAATTCTAAGATCATGCCCTCTAGTTCTAGTCTCCCCTATCAGTGATAACATTCTCTCTGCATCCACCTTGTCAAGCCCCCTCATAATCTTAAGCGTTTCGATAAGATCCCCTCTCATTCTTCTGAATTCCAATGAATGGAGGCCCAACTTTCTCAACCTTTCCTCATAAGTCGATCCCCTCAGCTTGGGAATCAACCTCGTGAACCTTCTCTGAACTGCCTCCAAAGCAATTATATCCTTTCTTAAATATGGAAACTAAAACTGCACGCAGTATTCCAGGTGTGGCCTCACCAATACACTGTATAACTATAGCAAGACTTCCCTGCTTTTATACTCCATCCCCTTTGCAATAAAGGTCAAGATACCAGTGGCCTTCCTGATCACTTGCTGTACCTGCATATTATCCTTTTGCATTTCAGGCACAAGTACCCTCAGGTCTCGCTGTCCTGCGGCACTTTTCAATCTCTCTCCATTTAAATAATAACTTGCTCTTTAATTTTTTCTGCCAAAGTGCATGACCTCACACTTTCCAACATTATACTCCAACTGCCAAATTTTTGCCCACTCACTTAGCCTGCCTATGTCCTTTTGCAGATTTTTTGTGTCCTCCTCACACATTGCTTTTCCTCCCATCTTTGTTTCGCCAGCAAATTTGGCTGCATTACATTTGGTCCCTTCATCCAAGTCACTAATATAGATTGTAAATAGTTGGGGTCCCAGCACTGAACCTTGTGGTACCCCACTGGTTACTGTTTGCCAACCAGCGAATGAACCATTTATCCCGAATCTCTGTTTTCTGTTCGTTAGCCAATCCTCTATCCATGCTAATATATTACCCCGAACCCCGTGAACTTTTATCTTGTGCAATAACCTTTTATGTGGCACCTTGTCAAATACACCACATCCACTGATTCCTCTTTATCCACTATGTTCATTATATCCTCAAAGAATTCCAGCAAATTTGTCAAACATGACTTCACCTTCATAAATCCATGCTGACTCTGCCTGACTGAATTATTCGTTCCCAAATGTCTTGCTACTGCTTTTTAACAACATTTTCCCAATCCATTCCTTTAACCAATCCTCAATCCATGCTAGTATATTACCCCGAATCCCATGAACCCTAATTTTGTTTAATAATCTCTTGTGTGGCACCTTATCGAATGCCTTCTGAAAATCGAAACAGACCACATCCACTGGTTCCCCCAATCTATTCTGATAGTTACCACCTCAAGAAACTTAGAATGACGTGAGTATCACGTGTAGTGAGTTGGTCTTACCACAGCCAGATAGGGAATGGAAGGCCAGCAGGAAGAGTAGTGCAAGGAAGGTAGTGCAGGGGTCCCCTGTGGTCATCCCCCTGCAAAACAGATACACCGCTTTGAGTACTGTTGGGGGGGATGACTCATCAGGGGAGGGCAGCAGCAGCCAAGTTCATGGCACTGTGGCTGGCTCTGCTGCACAGGAGGGCAGGAAAAAGAGTCGGAGCGCGATAGTGATAGGGGATTCAATGGTGAGGGGAATAGATAGGCGTTTTTGCGGCTGCAACCGAGACTCCAGGATGGTATGTTGCCTCCCTGGTGCAAGGGTCAAGGATGTCTTTGAGCGGGTGCAGGACATTCTGAAATGGGAGGGAGAACAGCCAGTTGTCGTGGTGCACATTGGTACCAACGACATAGGTAAAAAAAGGGATGAGGTCCTACGAAACGAATTTAAGGAGCTAGGAGCTAAATTAAAAAGTAGGACCTCAAAAGTAGTAATCTCGGGATTGCTACCAGTGCCACGTGCTAGTCAGAGTAGGAATCGCAGGATAGCGCAGATGAATACGTGGCTTGAGCAGTGGTGCAGCAGGGAGGGATTCAAATTCCTAGGGCATTGGAACCGGTACTGGGGGAGGTGGGACCAGTACAAACCGGACGGTCTGCACCTGGGCAGGACCGGAACCAATGTCCTAGGGGGAGTGTTTGCTAGTGCTGTTGGGGAGGAGTTAAACTAATATGGCAGGGGGATGGGAACCAATGCAGGGAGACAGAGGGAGACAAAAAGGAGACAAAAGCAAAAGACAGAAAGGAGATGAGGAAAAGTGGAGGGCAGAGAAACCCAAGGCAAAGAACAAAAAGGGCCACTGTACAGCAGAATTCTAAAAGGACAAAGGGTGTTAAAAAAACAAGCCTGAAGGCTTTGTGTCTTAATGCAAGGAGTATCCACAATAAGGTGGATGAATTAACTGTGCAAATAGATGTTAACAAATATGATGTGATTGGGATTACGGAGACGTGGCTCCAGGATGATCAGTGTTGGGAACTCAACATCCAAGGGTATTCAACATTCAGGAAGGATAGAATAAAAGGAAAAGGAGGTGGGGTAGCATTGCTGGTTAAAGAGGAGATTATTGCAATAGTTAGGAAAGACATTAGCTTGGATGATGTGGAATTTATATGGGTAGAGCTGCAGAACACCAAAGGGCAAAAAACGTTAGTGGGAGTTGTGTACAGACCTCCAAACAGTAGTAGTGATGTTGGGGAGGGCATCAAACAGGAAATTAGGGGTGCATGCAATAAAGGTGCAGCAGTTATAATGGGTGACTTTAATATGCACATAGATTGGGCTAGCCAAACTGGAAGCAATACGGTGGAGGAGGATTTCCTGGAGTGCATAAGGGATGGTTTTCTAGACCAATATGTCGAGGAACCAACTAGGGGGGAGGCCATCTTAGACTGGGTGTTGTGCAATGAGAGAGGATCAATTAGCAATCTCATTGTGCGAGGCCCCTTGGGGAAGAGTGACCATAATATGGTGGAATTCTGCATTAGGATGGAGAATGAAACAGTTAATTCAGAGACCATGGTCCAGAACTTAAAGAAGGGTAACTTTGAAGGTATGAGGCATTAATTGGCTAGGTTAGATTGGCGAATGATACTTAAGGGGTTGACTGTGGATGGGCAATGGCAGACATTTAGAGACCGCATGGATGAATTACAACAATTGTACATTCCTGTCTGGCATAAAAATAAAAAAGGGAAGGTGGCTCAACCGTGGCTATCTAGGGAAATCAGGGATAGTATTAAAGCCAAGGAAGTGGCATACAAATTGGCCAGAAATAGCAGTGAACCTGGGGACTGGGAGAAATTTAGAACTCAGCAGAGGAGGACAAAGGGTTTGATTAGGGCAGGGAAAATGGAGTATGAGAAGAAGCTTGCAGGGAACATTAAGACGGATTGCAAAAGTTTCTATAGATATGTAAAGAGAAAAAGGTTAGTAAAGACAAACGTAGGTCCCCTGCAGTCAGAATCAGGGGAAGTCATAACGGGGAACAAAGAAATGGCGGACCAATTGAACAAGTACTTTGGTTCGGTATTCACGAAGGAGGACACGAACAACCTTCCGGTTATAAAAGGGGTCGGGGGGTCTCGTAAGGAGGAGGAACTGAGGGAAATCCTTATTAGCCGGGAAATTGTGTTGGGGAAATTGATGGGATTGAAGGCCGATAAATCCCCAGGGCCTGATGGACTGCATCCCAGAGTACTTAAGGAGGTGGCCTTGGAAATAGTGGATGCATTGACAGTCATTTTCCAACATTCCATTGACTCTGGATCAGTTCCTATGGAGTGGAGGGTAGCCAATGTAACCCCACTTTTTAAAAAAGGAGGGAGAGAGAAAACAGGGAATTATAGACCGGTCAGCCTGACCTCAGTAGTGGGTAAAATGATAGAATCAATTATTAAGGATGTCATCGCAGCGCATTTGGAAAATGGTGACATGATAGGTCCAAGTCAGCATGGATTTGTGAAAGGGAAATCATGCTTGACAAATCTTCTGGAATTTTTTGAGGATGTTTCCAGTAAAGTGGACAAAGGAGAACCAGATGATGTGGTATATTTGGACTTTCAGAAGGCTTTCGACAAGGTCCCACACAAGAGATTAATGTGCAAAGTTAAAGCACATGGGATTGGGGGTAGTGTGCTGACATGGATTGAGAACTGGTTGTCAGACAGGAAGCAAAGAGTAGGAGTAAATGGGTACTTTTCAGAATGGCAGGCAGTGACTAGTGGGGTACCGCAAGGTTCTGTGCTGGGGCCCCAGCTGTTTACATTGTACATTAATGATTTCGACGAGGGGATTAAATGTAGTATCTCCAAATTTGCGGATGACACTAAGTTGGGTGGCAGTGTGAGCTGTGAGGAGGATGCTATGAGGCTACAGAGTGACTTGGATAGGTTAGGTGAGTGGGCAAATGCATGGCAGATGAAGTATAATGTGGATAAATGTGAGGTTATCCACTTTGGTGGTAAAAACAGAGAGACAGATCTGAATGGTGACAGATTAGGAAAAGGGAAAGTGCAACGAGACCTGGGTGTCATGGTACATCAGTCATTGAAGGTTGGCATGCAGGTACAGAAGGCGGTTAAGAAAGCAAATGGCATGTTGGCCTTCATAGCGAGGGGATTTGAGTACAGGGGCAGGGAGGTGTTGGTACAGTTGTACAGGGCCTTGGTGAGGCCACATCTGGAGTATTGTGTACAGTTTTGGTATCCTAACTTGAGGAAGGACATTCTTGCTATTGAGGGAGTGCAGCGAAGATTCACCAGACTGATTCCCGGGATGGCGGGACTGACCTATCAAGAAAGACTGGATCAACTGGGCTTGTATTCACTGGAGTTCAGAAGAATGAGAGGGGACCTCATAGAAACTTTTAAAATTCTGACGGGTTTAGACAGGTTAGATGCAGGAAGAACGTTCCCAATGTTGGGGAAGTCCAGAACCAGGGGTCACAGTCTAAGGATAAGGGGTAAGCCATTTAGGACCGAGATGAGGAGAAACTTCTTCACCCAGAGAGTGGTGAACCTGTGGAATTCTCTACCACAGAAATTAGTTGAGGCCAATTCACTAAATATATTCAAAAGGGAGTTAGATGAAGTCCTTACTACTCGGGGAATCAAGGGGTATGGCAAGAAAGCAGGAAGGGGGTACTGAAGTTTCATGTTCAGCCATGAACTCATTGAATGGTGGTGCAGGCTAGAAGGGCTGAGTGGCCTACTCTTGCACCTATTTTCTATGTTTCTATGTTTCTAAAATAGATTTGTTAAACATGTTTTCCCTTTCATAAATCTATGTTGATTCTGTCTAATCCTATTATTATTTTCTCAGTGCCCTTAATAATAAATTCGAGCATTTTCCCTACTACTGATGTCAGGCTAACTGGTCTGTAGTTTCCCGTTTTCTCTTTCCCTCCTTTCTTAAATAGTGGGATTACATTAGCGACCTCCACTCCACCGGAACCGTTCTGGAAGTTTATCGGCACATCATTGCCCATTTATCGCGCATTTATCGCCCGATCATCGCCCGATTATCGTAAGATTATCGCCTGATAATTGCCCATTTATCCCCCATTTATTGCCCATTTGGCGCTGAGATTCAGGCTATCGCCCATTTTTGCCAGAAAGTGGAAACTAGTGCCCGATTATCGCTCATTTATTGCAGGCCCAACTTTCGGCACACATGAATGTGCTGCATCGCCCAGCGTAAGTTTAAAAAAGAAATGACGTCATCCGTGTGCCAGGCCGAGAGTAGTGCTGAAAATGGAAATTTGCGCCCGATTATCGCCCAGATGATCGTCACTACAACTTTCGACATTTTGCCCACACTTCACCGAAATGGTCGCTGGCCGAAAAAGTCACTTAAAAAAAGTTGCACTCACCTGACCTTAAGTCGGAGCTACTCGTCAGTACTCGGCACTACAGACACCTTTTTGAAAGTTGGAGGATCTGTACTGAAAGGCCTCTTCAAGTGCTTGTGAGGAGAATCAATTTGTGAATGATTTTACAGGCCTTTTTGAACCTTGCCAATCATCTAATCACATTTGTATCTGTTGAGGACAAACTAAGGGCATTTATAGCGATTTATAGTGATGGGCCTCTAATTTCTCAACCTGTATTGGTCTCTAATCACATGCTGCAGACTGAAGATGGGAGAAAGTACATTGAAGAGCATTATGTGCCCAATCAAAGAGATAGCAGACTGCTGCAGAGTAGGAGACATTACACCCAACGCATTTACAGGGAAAAGTGATCATACCTGAACTTGTCCGATAACACGCGTGTTAGGAGGCTGCGCTTCCGAAAGGAGGTCATCAGTGAGATATGCCAGCTAAATAAGGGAGATCTGCAGCCTACCAGCACCAGCAGGACCGCACTGTCCGTTGAGGTCAAGGTTACTGCGGCGCTTTCCTTCTACGCATCGGGCTCCTTTCAGGCCTCAGCTGGCGACATTTGCGGTATCTCTCAGCACGCCCGCCACACACTGCTCCATTCGACAGGTGACTGAACCGTTTACACACGCAGGATGGACTTTATAAACTTCCCTATGACCAGGGAAGCACAGACTGAGAGGGCTTTGGGTTTCTCGCGAATAGCAAACTTCCCCAAGGTGCAGGGAGCAATAGACTGTAAACACATCGTCCTGCGATTACTTTTACAGAGGTGTTTCGGAAGTAAACAGGATTCCAGCCTCTGAATGTGCAACTCGTTGTCAACCACAAACAAATAATCATGACAGTAAATGTTAATTTTCCAGGCAACATCCATGATGCGCACATCTTGTGTGAGGGTACTGTCCCTGACCTGTTTTAGAGTCAGCCACAAGGTCACGGTTGGATGCTGGGGGATAAAGAACATGGCCTTGCCATCTGGCTCACGACCTCCCTGCGTAAGCCCCAGACGGAAGCCGAGAAGCGCGACAATGAAAGCCATATAGCTACATGCAATGTTGTCAAAAAGACAATTGGAGTGCTTAAGCAGTGCTTCAGATGCCTGGATCACTCAGGAGGTAACCTACAATACCACCCTGAGCAGGTCACTGAGTTTATTGTGGTGTGCTGCATGTTGCATTACCTAGCTATCAGGAGAGGACAACAATTGCCAGATGGGACCGCCGGTCCACCTCAGGAGAGAGGGGAGGTGGAAGAGGATGATGAGGAGGAGGATGACGAGGACCTCGGGGAGGACAATCAGCCTGGCGATGAACCCATGCCCCCACACCCCACCCCCCCCCCCCACAAGACTGGAAAAGCCCCGTGGTAGTTACACGGCTGCAAAACACTTGCGTCAGCAGCTCATAAATGAACACTTTGCGTGAACTTACATTGGTGACAGTTACAGTTGCATTACATTTCATCCTTGCCTGGCCTGGCCATGGCCATTGTTTCCAACCATTGTACTGATGTTTTACCTTATATTATTAGAAGACACTTCAGGACAATTGTAAAATTAAATATAAATATTTGATATTTAAGCACAAATCTGAAAATGTTTACAACAAACATATATAAAACCCGCCCGCCCCCCCACCCCCCACCAACCCCGAACATTCAACAATATGTTTAACATAACAATAACGTAACAGTGAACATTTATCAAAAATGTATTTTGAACAAGAGGTAGCAACAATATACAACACCCCTCTCTCCTTACCTGCGGCCATGCTTCCCTCCTGAACCTTGACCTTCCCTTCTAATAAGCCCCCGTTTCAATCCATGAGTCATGGGACCAAAACGTCTTGCAGCAGGGGACCTCAAGGCCTGCTGCTGTGGTGGGGGCGGGGGTGACGTCGGCAGAGTCTCCTCAGTGGCTGGAGGAAAAGACGTTTCGGAAGAAACATTTTCCGAGTCAGAAGGAAGTTCTTCGTCCTGACTCACATCTGTCCGGGTGGTTGGTGGGATGGCACCTTGGGGGGCCGCAAGGCATGGACAGCGTCGGTCGTTTGGCCCATTGCCACAACTATCCGCTCCATGCCCTCCATTATTAGTGCGGACATTGCGGCAATGTTTCCGGTCAACCACCAATCACGTGGAGGAGCTCTCGACCGATGTCGATGCTCTCCCTGGACAGTGCGACCATGTCCTTGTTAGGATCAGCCCATCGCAGCGCGTGCCTACCTCGCTGACTCAACCTCCGTGGGGTTGGCTTGGGCACTGTGCACCTTCAAGTGGCCTGCTGCAAGCCGCTGGGCCCCGGTACTTCATCTGTCCATGAAGACGTGGCCGCAGGTACAACAGATGACAATTGGTCATCTTCCTCCTCCTCAGTAGTCTCCTCTGGACCCGTGGTGATGACCACCTGCAATGGCACAGGCATTCGTGGAGGGGCCTCCCTTCGCACCTCGGGAGTCTCGGGACCTGCAAAACATAATTGAGGTTATTAGAACAGAAGGGTAGACATGAGAATGCTTGTGCTGCGCTGGCATATGTATGAGGAGCAACACTACTACAATAAATGTGAACGAGAGACGTTACATATGATTACATCATATGGTTGTACATCTATGGAATTCACTGCCCCAGAGAGCTGTGGAGGCTGGGGCATTGAATATATTTAAGGCGGAGATGGACAGATTTTTGAGTGATAAGGGACTAAAGGATTATGGGGAGCGGGCAGGGAAGTGGAGCTGAGTCCATGGTCAGATCAGCCATGATATTGAATGGCAGAGCAGGCTAGAGGGGCCAAATGGCCGACTCCTGCTCCTATTTCTGATGTTATGTTCTTAACCTGGGAGTACTACAGAAGGTGCATGCATAACATGGCATCATTATTATATTATAATGAAATGCCATTAAATGACTTTAAATTACCACTGGTTTACCACTGCTTTACACATTACTCACATGGTGCAACAACAGGACCTGCACCACCACGGGTGGCAGAGCGACTGTGGCTGCCCACTGGTGCTGCAGCACATTCCGCCAAGTCAGTCAGGGTCTGTATATCAGCAGGGCCTCCTCCGGTGCGCCTCTGCTCTGCCTGATTCTTGGATATCTTCCTCTGCAAACGTGACAAGAGCATGGCATAAGCTAATTGACTAGGCACTATTACGGAAAGACAACAGACGTTATATGCTAATACGGTTTATATCCACAATGGATGCATGGTTATAACATCGACATTCAGAGAAAATATTTGCACTTTCAAAAGGCTTTTGATAAGGTTCCACACAAGAGATTAGTGTGCAAAATTAAAGCACATGGTATTGGGGATAATGTATTGTCATGGATAGAGAACTGGTTGGCAGACAGGAAGCAAAGAGAAGGAATAAACGGGTCCTTTTCAGAATGGCAGGCACTGACTAGTGTGGTACCGCCAGGTTCAGTGCTGGGACCCCAGCTATTTACAATATACATTAATGATTTAGATGAAGGAATTAATTGTAATATCTCCAAGTTTGCAGATGACACTAAGCTGGGTGGCAGTGTGAGCTGTGAGGAGGATGCTAAGAGGCTGTAGGGTGACTTGGACAGGTTAGGTGAGTGGGCAAATGCATGGCAGATGCAGCATAATGTAGATAAATGTGAGGTTATCCACTTTGGTGGCAAAACATGAAGGCAGAATATTATCTGAATGGCGGCAGATTAAGAAAAGGGGAGGTGCAACGAGACCTGGGTGTCATGGTATATCAGTCATTGAAAGTTGGCTTGCAGGTACAGCAGGCAGTGAAGAAGTCAAATGGTATGTTGGCCTTCATAGTGAGAGGATTTGACTATAGTAGCAGGGAGGTCTTACTATCGTTGTACAGGGCCTTGGTGAGGCCACTCCTTGAATATTGTGTAGTTTTGGTCTCCTAATCTGAGGAAGGACATTCTTGCTATTGAGGGAGTGCAGCGAAGCCTCACCAGACTGATTCCCGGGATGGCAGGATTGACATATGAAGAAAGACTGGATTGACTAGACATATATTCACTGGAATTTAGAAGAATGAGAGGGGATCTCATAGAAACATATAAATTCTGACGGGATTGGACAGGTTAGATGCAGTAAGAATGTTCCCGATGTTGGGGAAATCCAGAACTAGGGGTCACAGTCTAAGGATAAGGAGTAAGCCATTTAGGACCAAGATGAGGAGAAACTTCTTCACTCAGAGAATTGTGAACCTGAGGAATTCTCGATCACAGAAAGTTGTTGAGGCCAGTTCGTTGGATTTATTCAAAAGGGAGTTCGATGTGGCCCTTACGGCTAAATGGATCAAGGGGTATGGAGAGAAAGCAGGAATGCGGTATTGAAGTTGCATGATCAGCCATGATCATATTGAATGGTGCTGCAGGCTCGAAGGGCCGAATGGCCTACTCCTGCACCTATTTTCTACGTTTCTATATTTCTAACCCGAGGCCCCGTCTGCTCTCTCAAGTGGACGTAAAAGATCCCATGGCACTGGTTCGAAGAAGAGCAGTGGAGTTATTCCCGGTGTCCTGGCCAATATTTATCCTTCAATAAACATAACAAAAACAGATTATCTGGTCATTATCACATTGCTGTTTGTGGGAGCTTGCTTGTTGGCAAGTTGGCTGCTGTGTTTCCCACATTACAGCAGTGCCACTCAAAAGGACTTGATTGACTGTAAAGGGATTTGAGACGTATGGTGGTCGTGAATGGCGCTATATAAATGCAAGTCTGTCTTTCTATAACACAAAATGGCATCCTCACTGACCTACACACCGACAGTCCCTGCATGTCACAAATAATTAACTGTGTGAAGTATTTTGAGTGAAGGTCCAGGCTTGGGCTGACAAGTAGCAGGCAACAGTCACACCATGTCACACAATGTCCATCTCCAATAGGAAAAGGCCCAATCAGATCCTCCTTATCTTTGAACAGCAGCACATCCCCAAGATCAACATCCTGGCAGTCAGCATTGACCAGAAGCTTACCGAGGGCAGCCATATTGACATCATAGCTACAAGAGCAGGGTAGAGGCTGGGTACTCTGCAAGGAGAGGCTCAAATCCTGACCCCTCGGAATGTCTCAACAACAACAACAACTTATATTTATATAGCAACTTTAATGTAGTAAAATGTATCAGGTCAGTTCACAGGAGTGTTATCAGACAAAATTTGACACCAAACCAGCCACATAAAGAGATACTATGGCAGATAGCCAAAAATTTGGTCAAAGAGGTAGGCTTTAAGGAGTGACTGACAGGATGAAAAACAGGTAGAGAGGCAGAGAGGTTTAGAGAGGAATTTCCAGAGCTTACTTACACCCAGATCGGCAACTCAGCTGTGGTGAAGTCTGGAGCTGAGTAGTTCTGGCAGAACTCAAACTGAGCATCAGTGAGAAGGTTATTGATGAGTATGGAAATACGTCAAAGTTACAGCAGGGAAATAGGCCATTTGGCCCAACCAGTCTGTGTTAGCCTTTACCCTCCACACGTGCAAACAGTCCTGACCACATTTATCCACCCTGTTCCCATATCCCTTTATCCCCTTTTCCTTCTTCCATCTATCCACTCTAATCCTGAATGTTGACACAGTTTTTGCTTCAGCCACTAACCTTGGGAGTGAATCCCACAGCCTCACCACTATCTGTGTGAAGAAGTCTCTCCTGCCCCCATCAAAATCTCTCACACTTAATCTTGTACCAATGGACTCCTGTTCTCGGCCCCTGAACTACTGGAAACAGTCTGCTTCTCTCTACCCTTTACTATCCTTCCAGAATTTTAAACACTTCTGTTATACCGTAATCTGTGCTGTTCTAATGAAAAAAATCCAATTAGTCAAGCCTTTCTTTGAGCTTCCTCATACCAGGCATCATACGAGTGAATCTCTGTTGTACCATCTCTGAAGCCTCGATACCTGTCGTATGTTGTCACCTAATGGCACTGTTGATGATTCCTTCCATCTGACGACTGGAAGGTGGTAATTGGCCAGGATAGATTATCCTCTTTTTTATGGAGAGGACATACCTGGGCAATCTTCCTGATTGTTGGGTAGATGCCAGTGTCCTAGCTGCACTGGAAGGACTTGGCTAGAGGGATAGCTAGCTCTGATGCACAGGTCTTCAGCACTACAGCCAATATGTTGTCTTTGCTTCACCCAGTGCTCTGAGATACTTCTTAATGTCACATGGAGTGAACCAAATTGGCTGGGCACTGGCATCTTTGATTATGGGGACCTCGGGAGGAGACCGAATAAGATCCATTCGGCACTGTCAACTGAAGATGGTTGCAAACACTTCAATCATCACTTACAGCGGTGCTGGGACCCACCAGTTGAGGTATTGGGATATTCAGGGAGTCTCCCCCTTGTGTTAGTTACCTGATTGTCCATCACCATTCTTGACTGGATGTGGTAGGGTTACAGAACGTTTCTCTTGTTGTTGTTTTGTATGAGGGGAAAGGCTTATAATGGGATGTCTAGTTTGGCTCTCCATTCCATGGCCTCCTGAGATGCCGAGGGGAGAAATGAGGTGTCTCTTCGCAACAGATCTCAATGGGCCGGCTGATGTGATGTGTTCCATGGTCTGGGACTCAGGGCCACAGTCAACTTCGGGTCATCCCTCACCTTCCCCGTGTGGAGCAGGTGCCCTGTGCAGATTGGGTCAAGTGCTGTCTACTTTCTGAGGGAGGTCGAAGCCAGGGACCTCTGCTGGTGGGTCAGTGATGATGTTTGGATCTTTATGTTGTATGCGTCCCACAATTCTGTGCTCTGATCCTTCAGTCTATAGCATGCCGCATTTGCTGTTTAATATGTAGGTAACGCTGTGTTATAGTGTAATATAGGTTCCACCTAGTGGATTGCTGCTCCATCTAGTGGACTACTGTGGTAGTACAACCTCTGCTGTTTACAACAAGAATAAAAGGAATGGAGCCATCCATTAACGAAAGTATCAGTGAGCACATTGTCGCATTAAAAAAGCTATCCATTCACTGTAATTTCAGAAACTTTCAGGACCGAGCATTGTGTGACCGCTTTCTTTGTGGGTTAAAAAATGAAGTGATCAGAAGAAAGTTGTTTACAACTCCTAACTTGACTTTTGATTTAACTTGTAAGACCGCTATGTTGATGGATACGGCAGACCAATATTCCTGAGAATTTCGTACCATTTCCAGTCGTCAGACAACCGAGGTGCATCACCTGCAGGTTAAAAGAAAAAGGCAGTTGGGCCCCAAGGCCTCAGCAACTGGCCAAGGTAACAATGCATTGAAGTCATGCTATCGGTGCCTGGGACAACACTTTGTTGGCCGGCGCAGATATAATGGTAAGTACTGCAGGGAATCGAAAATTGTTTTGAGAGGACGAGTCGGAGAGGAATTTTCATAGATTTTTTCCCCCTAAATTGGCCTGAGTTTTTAGCTGGATTTTGCCTCGCTCAGGAGATCCCATGGCTCCGGTTGAGGTGGAGTGTAGAATGTTTCATAGAAACATAGAAACATAGAAAATAGATGCAGGAGTAGGCCATTCGGCCCTTCGAGCCTGCACCACCATTCAATAAGATCATGGCTGATAATTCACCTCAGTACCCCTTTCCTGCTTTCTCTCCATACCCCTTGATCCCTTTAGTCGTCAGGGGCATATCTAACTCCCTCTTGAATATATCCAATGAACTGGCATCAACAACTCTCTGCGGTAGAGAATTCCACAGGTTAACAACTCTCTGAGTGAAGAAGTTTCTCCTCATCTCGGTCCTAAATGGCTTACCCCTTATCCTTAGACTGTGACACATGGCTCTGGACTTCCCCAACATCGGAAACATTGTTCCTGCATTTAAACTGTCCAGTCTCGTCAGAATTTTATATGATTCTATGGGATCCCCTCTCATTCTTCTAAACTCCAGTGAATATAGGCCCAGTCGATCCAATCTCTCCTCATATGTCAATCCTGCCATTCAGGGAATCAGTCTGGTGTACCTTCGCTGCACTCCCTCAATAGCAAGAACGTCCTTCCTCAGATTAGGAAACCAAAACTGAACACAATATTCCAGGTGAGGCCTCACCAATGCCCTGTACAACTGCAGTAAGAGCTCCCTGCTCCGATACTCAAATCCCCGAGCTATGAAGGCAAACATGTCACTTGCCTTTTTCACCGCCTGCTGTACCTGCATGCCAATCTTCAATGACTGATGTACCATGACACCCAGGTCTCGTTGCACCTCCCCTTTTCCTAATCTGCCGCCATTCAGATAATATTCTGCCTTCCTGTTTTTCCCACCAAAGTGGATAACATCACATTTATCCACATTACACTGCATCTGCCATGCATTTGCCCACTAACCTAACCTGTCCAAGCCACCCTGCAACCTCTTAGCATCCTCATCACAGTTCACACCGCCACCCAGCTCAGTGTCATCTGCAAACTTGGATATATTACACTCAATTCCTTCATCTAAATCATTGATCTATATTGTAAATAGCTGGGGTCCCAGCACTGAGCCCTGCGGCACCCCACTAGTCACTGCCTGCCAATCTGAGAAGGACCCTATTCTCTGCTTCCTGTCTGCCAACCAGTTCTTTATCCACATCAAAACATTGCCACCAATACCATGTGCTTTAATCTCTTGTGTGGGACCTTGTCAAAAGCCTTTTGAAAGTCCAAATACACCTCACCCACTGGTTCTCCCTTATCCACTCTACTCGTTACATCCTCAAAGAAATTCTGGAAGATTTGTCAAGCATGATTTCCCTTTCATAAATCCATGCTGACTTGGACCAATTGTGTCACTGCTTTCCAAATGAGCTGCTATTTCATCTTTAATAATTAATTCCAACATTTTCCCCACTACTGATGTCAGGCTAAACCGGTCTACAATTATCCGTTTTCTCTCTCCCTGCTTTTTTAAAAAGTGGTGTTACATTAGCTTCGCTCCAGTCCAGAGGAACTGATCCAGAGTCGATTGACTGTTGGAAAATGAGCACGAATGCATCCACTATTTCTAGGGCCACTTCCTTAAGTATTCTGGGATGCTGACTCTCAGGCCCTGGGGATTTATCGGCCTTCAATCTCATCAATTTCTCTAACACTGACTAATAAGAATTTCCTTCAGTTCTTCCTTCCTGCGAGAGTCTCAGTCCACTAGTATTTCCGGAAGATTATTTGTGTCTTCCTTCGTGAAGACAGAACCAAAGTATTTGTTCAATTGTTCTGCCATTTCTTTGTTCTCCATTATGAATTTGCCTGTTTCTGACTGCAAGGGATCTACGTTTGTCTTCACTAATCTTTTTCTCTTCACTTATCTATAGAAGCTTTTGCAGTCAGTTTTTATGTTCCCAGCAAGCTTCCTCTCAAGCACTATTATCCCCCTCCTAATTAAACGCTTTGTCCTCCTCTGCTGAAGTCTAAATTCAGTCCTCAGGTTTGCTGCTTTTTATGGCCAATTTATATGCCTCTTCCTTGGATTTAACACTATCCCTAATTTCCCTTATTAGCCACGGTTGAGCCACCTTCCCCATTTTATTTTTACTCCAGACAGGGATGTACAATTGTTGAAGTTCATCCATGTGATCTTTAAATGTTTGCCATTGCCTATCCACCATCAACCCTTTAAGTATCATTCGCCAGTCTATTCTAGCCAATTCACGTCTCATACCATCGAAGTTACCTTTCCTTAAGTTCAGGACCCTACTCTTTGAATTAACTGTGTCATTCTCCATCTTAACAAAGAATTCTACCATATTATGGTCACTCTTCCCCAAGGGGCCTCGCACAACAAGATTGCTAATTAGTCCTTTCTCATTACACATCACCCAGTCTAGGATGGCCAGAACTCTAGTTGGTTCCTCGACATATTGGTCTAGAAAAACATCCCTAATACACTCCAGGAAATCCTCCTCCACCATATTGCTCTCAGTTTTGTTCGCCCGATCTATATTAAAGTCGCCCATGCTAACTGCTGTACCTTTATTGCACGCATCCCTAATTTCTTGTTTGATGCTGTCCCCAACCTCACTACTACTGTTTTGTGGTCTATACACAACTCCCTTGAGCGTTTTCTGCCCTTTGGTATTCCACAGCTCTACCCATACAGATTCCACATCATCCAAGCTTCCTTACTATTGCTTACTATTGCGTTAATTTCCTCTTTAACCAGCAATGCTACCCCACCTCCTTTTCCTTTCTGTCTATTCTTCCTGAATACTGAATACTTCTGGTTGTTGAGTTCCCAGCCTTGGTCACCCTGGAGCCATGTCTCCATAATCCCAATTATATCATATTCATTATTAGCTGCCTGTGCAGTTAATTCATCCATCTTATTATGAATACTCCTCGCATTGAGGCACAGAGCCTTCAGGCTTGTCTTTTTAACACACTTTGTCCCTTTAGAATTTTGCTGTAATGTGGCCCTTTTTGATTTTTGCCTTGGGTTTCCCTGCCCTCTACTTTTACATTTCTTCTTTCTATCTTTTGCTTCTGTCCCCATTTTACTTCCCTCTGTCTCCCTGCATAGGTTCCCATCCCCCTGCCATATTAGTTTAACCCCTCCCCAACAGCACTAGTAAACACTCCCCCGAGGACCTTGGTTCCGGTCCTGCCCAGGTGCAGACCGTCCGGTTTGTATTGGTCCTACCTCCCCCTGAACCAGTTCCAATATCCCATGAATTTGAATCCCTCCCTCTTGCACCACTCCTCAAGCCACATATTCATCTTAGCTAACCTTCCAATCCTACTCTGACTAGCATGTGGCACTGGTTGCAATCCTGAGAGTACTACCTTTGAGGTCCTACTTTTTAATTTAACTCCGAGCTCCCTAAACTCAGCTTGTAGGACCTCATTTCATTTTTTACCTATGTCGTTGGTACCTATATATACCATGACAGCTGGCTGTTCACCCTCCCCCTCCAGAATGCGCTGCAGCCGCTCCAAGACATCCTTGACCCTTGCACCAGGGAGGCAACATATCATCCTGGAGTCTCGTTTGCGACTGCAGAAATGCCTATTTATTCTCCTTACAAAAAATCCCTGATCATTATAGCACTTCCACTCTTTTTCCTGCCCTTCCTTCCACTGCTCTTCCTGATGGTCACCCGTTCTCTATCTGCCTGTGTAACCTTTACCTGCAGTGTGACTGTTATATATGTGGACTTTGAGTCATCTGCAGCTGTGCAGCTGCAGGTATGTTTGACATGCCCTGTATGTTACGATTCGAAAACAACATCACTTTGTTCACAGTACTTGTAGCAGCAATTGTGTGCTGAGAGATTTGCTTAGTATTGTCACTGGTGGCAATGAATGCCTGGGCTATCGCTATGGCCTTACTCAAGGTAGGTATCTCTACAGTCAAAAGTTTGCAAAGTATAGTTTCGTGGCCAATGCCAAGAACGAAAAAGTCTCTGAGCATGTGCTCCAAATGTCCTTCAAATTCGCAATGTCCTGCAAGGCATCTTAGCTCGGCGACATAACTCACCATATCCTGGCCTTCAGACCTTTTGTAGGTGTTGAACTGGTACCTCACCATCAGAATGCTTTCCTTCAGGTTCAAATGCTCTCGGACCAGAGTGTACAAATCGTCGTACGATTTTTCCAAGGGTTTCGCTGGAGTGAGCAGATTCTTCATGAGACCATACATTGGTGCCCCACAGATGGTGAGGATGATCGCCCTTCATTTGGCAGCGCTCTCTTCCCCATCTAACTCATTGGCCTCGAAGTATTGGTTGAGTCGCTCCACAAAAGTTTCCCAATCATCTCCCTCCGAAAGTTTCTCCAGGATACCCACTGTTCTCTGCATCTTTGGGTTCGCTATCTGTATCTCATCACCAGTTGTTGTGTATGGAGAAAGATTCAGACTGAACACTGTGAGCTCAAAGTAAAATGTGTCCTTAGTCTTTTATTACAGATCTCCAGAGTGCCTCTCCAACCTGTGAAGCCTCCTTAAATACCTGTGCTCCCAAAGGATTATGGGATCCCTTGGGACTCCAGGGGATGAGCCCTCTGGTAGCTATACAGAGTAAATACAAGTCTACACATATAACAGTGACCAACTCACTAAACATGCTATTCACGACATCCTCAGCATCGCGGATGCTCCAGAGTGAATCCATGCACAGCTCCAGTGCCGCAATGCGATCTGTCAGGAGCTGCAGCTGGATGCACTTCCCACACATGTCGTCATCAGGGATACTGGGAGCGTCCCTGACTTCCCACATTGCACAGGATGAGCATGACATGGGTCTGGGCTCTCCTGCCATGACTCAACCCTTAAATTACTTAATTAGGAAGGCGTGGATATTACATACGTAGATGGACTTCACGAAATTAAACTATTCCTTAAAACCAATGGGAATGTGCCTCAGTATCAGGTCGAAGATAATGACCAGTAGATCCGCCACTGCCATGGCCAACAGGTAACGAGAGACACATTTGGAGAGACCGCAGTTTCCCTGGGACAGGATCACAATCGTCACCACGAGGAAAGCAAATGAATAGGGACATTATATATCAGGCTGGCGCAAGAGCAGCAGTTTGCTGGAATTCAGGGTGAAATATGCAACACATTAGTGACATTCACTGATATAATCTAATTCTATTACCTGTGGAACTAAATATAGGGTTTATGGTGAGAATAATTGGGAATACATCGTGGAATCAATAAATGAAATGGAAATAAATACAACATGAATGTGACGGAAGTTTAATCAATGGGAAATTAAATGACAGATTCACCTTTAGCCCAGCGGACAAAAGCAGGGCCCGAGGTCCCTCGGACACAAACTGTTAGGTATGGAGAAAGAGTCAGACTGAACTCTGTGAACTCAAAGTAAAGTCCTTAGTCTTTTATTGCAGGTCTGCAGAGTGCCTCTCCAACCTGTGAGGCCTCCTTAAATACCTGTGCTCCCAAGGGATTATGGGATCCCTTGGGACAGCAGGGGCTGAGCCCCTTGGTGGCTGTAAAGAGTAAATACGCGTTTACATAAAAAACAACACTTCCCCCCCCGCCCTCGCAAAAGTTAACAGTGTAACTATTTACAATGTGAGTCGATCTGGGGCCCTTCTTGCCCTAGTTGATCATCTCGGTTTGAAAGCTGGTGTCATTGGTTCATTTGTTGGGCCCTTGCTGGGCTGCTGTGCAGCTGACCTTGCTGGTCTGCCTGGTGTATTGGAACCTGCTGGGCTGCTGTGGATGATGGGTTCTGCTTCGTGGTCAACCGTGGTGCCAGTTGCCATTGGTGTGTATCTTGGGGGTTCAAAAAAGGTAGCGTCCAAGGTGGGTTGCTCAGGATAGTCCGTGAATCTGAGTTTGATTTGGTCCAAGTGTTTCTGGTGAATGAGTCCATTTGAAAGTTTGACCCGAAACACCCTGCTCCCCTCTTTGGCGATGACAGTGCCAGGAAGCCACTTGGGACCTTGACCATAATTCAATATAAATACAGAATCATTGATTTCAATCTCGCGTGACACATTTGCGCTATCATGGTATGTACTTTGTTGAAGTCACCTGCTCTCTACCTGTTCATGTAGATCAGGGTGAACTAACGAGAGCCTTGTCTTAAATGCTCTTTTCATGAGCAGCTCAGTAGGTGGGATCCCAGTGAGCGAATGGGGTTTCGTGCGGTAGCTAAGCAGGACTCGGGATAGGCGAGTCTGCAGTGAGCCGTCAGTCACCCTCTTCAAGCCTTGCTTGATGGTTTGCACTGCTCTCTCTGCCTGATCATTGGACGCTGGTTTAAACGGGGCAGATGTGACATGTTTGATCCGTTATGGATCATAAATTCTTGGAACTCAGCACTGGTAAAACGTGGCCTGTTGTCGCTCACCAGGACATTGACATTATCTCACATTCAATCCACTTGGAGTATGCATCTACAACCACAAGGAATATTTTAGACAAGAACGGGCCTGCATAATCGATGTACCCTAGACCACGGTTTGGAGGGCCAAGACCATAAACTTAGTGGCACCTACCTGGGTACATTGGTTAACTGCGAGCAAGTATTACACCTGTAAACGCAGGACTCGAAGTCCACATCGATACCGGGCCACCACACGTGGGGTCTGGCTATCGCTTTCATCATTACAATGCCTGGGTGGTTACTGTGGAGGTCATTGATGAAGCTATCTCTGCCCTTCTTGGAAACCACTGCACGATTGCCCCACAGAAGGCAGTCTGTCTGTATTGATGACGAGGTAATGAACAACTGCATGAAAATGCAAAGAACAGTCGGTATCCTGGAGAAGTTATCAGAAGGAGACGATTGGGAGGCCTTTGTGGAGAGACTCAACCAATACTTCGTGGCCAATGAGCTGGACGGGGATGAGAACGCTACCAAACGAAGGGCGATCCTCCTAACTGTCTGTGGGGCAACAACCTATGGCCTCATGAAGAATCTCCTGGATCCAGCAAAACCAACAGAGAAATCTACGAAGAATTGTGTATGCTGGTCCGGGAGCACCTAAATCCTAAGGAAAACATTTGATGGCGAGATATTAGTTCTACACGTGTCAACGATCGGAGTGCCAGGAAGTGGCGAGCTATGTCGCCGAACTAAGCCACATCGTAGAACATTGTGAGTTTGAGGGATTCCTAGAACAAATGCTCAGAGACTTTTTTGTACTGGGCATTGGACCTGAGACAATTCTTCGCAAACTGTTGACTGTAGAAACTCTGAATCTAAGTAAAGCTACAGGCATTTATGTCCTCAAGTGACAACACCAAGCAGATTTCGCAGAGTAAAGAATTTTCGGCCAGTACTGTGCATAAAATAACGTCGGTTTCGAGCAGAAATGTACATGGCAAAACGTACACGCCGACTGCTGCTGCCTGAGCTCAGTTGACCCAGAGTCCGCCATCAATCGTTAATGCGAGGCTGGCGTTGTGGAGGTGATCATCGGCCCCATCAATGCCGCTTCAAGCTCTATGTGTGCAACGGTTGCAGAACAATGGAACACCTCTAGAGAATGTGCAGGCGAGCTGCAAACCCTGCAAACCACCACGTTGCAGAGGAAGATCGATCTACTGTGGATCAGGCTGAATTGGAGTCTTGTACCAAGGAGGCAGAAGTGTACGGGGTACACACATTCACGAGGAAATGTCCACCAATAATGTTGAAATTTGAACTGAACGATATTCCAGCATCTATGGAACTGCACACGGGTGCAAGTCAATCCATAATGTGGCAAAAAGGCACACAGGCTCAAGCTCAGCCCCAATCACACCAAACTAAGGACTTACACCAAGAACTCTTCCCTGTAATTGGCAGTGCAGAAGTCAAAGTCTCTTATGACGGAGCAGTACACAATCTCCCGCTATGGACAGTGCCAGGGGATGGTCCCACATTGTTTGGTAGAAGCTGGCTGGCAAAAATCCACTGGAACTGGGACGACATCCGAGCGCTTTCGTCTGTCGACGACGACTCATGTGCCCAGGTTCTGAGCAAATTCCCATCATTGTTCAAGCCAGGTATTGGAAGCTTCTTGGGGGCGAAAGTGCAGATCCATTTGGTGCCCAGTACGCAGCTCATCCACCACAAGGCGTGGTCCGTACCGTACATGATGCGTGAAAAAGTGAAAATTGAGCTGGACAGGCTACAGCGAGAAGGCATCATAATGCCAGTGGAATTCAACGACTGGGCTAGTCCGATTGTCCCGGTACTTAAAGAGGACGGCACGGTTAGAATTTGTGGGAACTATAAAGTAACGATTAACCGTTTTTTGCTGCAGGAACAGTACCCGCTACCCAAGGCAGACGACCTATCTGTGACCCTGGCTGTAGGGAAGACGTTCACCAAGCAAGACCTGACCTTGGCCTGCATGACACAGAAGCTGGAGGAGTCTTCGAAAGGCCTCACCTGCATCAACACACACAAAGGTCTGTTCATCTATAACCGGTGCCCGCCATTCAATAAGATCATGGCTGCTCTCTCCATACTCCTTGAATCCTTCAGCCGTAAAGGCCATATCTAACTCCCTCTTGAATATATCTAACGAACTGGCATCAACAACTTTCAGCGGGAGAGAATTCCACAGGTTAACAACTCTCTGAGTGAAGAAGTTTCTCCTCATTTCGGTCCTAAATGGCTTACCCCTTATCCTTAGACTGTGACCCCTGGTTCTGGACTTCCCCAGTGTTGGGAACATTCTTCCTGCCTCTAAACTGTCCAATCCCATCAGAATTTTAGATGTTTCTATGAGATCCCCTATCATTCTTCTAAACTCCAGTGAATACAGGCCCAGTCGATCCAGTCTCTCCTCATATGTCAGTCCTGCCATCCCAGGAATCAGTCTGGTGAACCTTCGCTGTACTCCCTCAATAGCAAGAACATCCTTCCTCAGATTAGGTGACCAAAACTGAACACAATATTCCAGGTGAGGCCTCACCAAGGTCTTGTACACCTGCAGTAAGACCTCCCTGCTCCCATAATCAAATCCCTTAGCTATGAAGGCAAACATGCTATTTGCCTTCTTCACAGTGTGCTGCACCTGCATGCCAACTTTCAATGACTGATGTACCATGACACCCAGGTCTCATTGCACCTCCCTTTTTCCTAACATGTAGCCATTCAGATAATATTCTGCCTTCCTGTTTTGCCACCAAAGTGGGTAACCTCACATTTATCTATATTATACTGCATCTGCCATGCATTTGCTCACTCACTTAACCTGTCCAAATCACCCTGCAGCCTCTTCGCATCCTCCTCACAGCTCATACCGCCACCCAACTTAGTGTCATCTGCAAACTTGGAGATATTACACTCAATTCCTTCATCTAAAGGAGCAAGAAGATTCTTCATGAGGCCATAGGTTGTTGCCGCACAGACGCTGAGGAGACTCGCTCTTTGTTTGGCAACATTCACACTCACTTCCAGCTCATTGGCCATGAAGTATTGTCGAGTCGCTCCACGAAGGCCTCCCAATCATCCCCTTCTGAGAATTTCTCCAGGATACCAACAGTTCTCTGTATTTTCGCATGATGGTTCGTTATCTCGTCGCCAGTTGTTATGTCCAGAATAAAGTAATGTGATTGAGTACTGTAGACATGAGTAAGTGTGACCTTAGTCTCTTTATTCTAACTCCAGAGTGCTGGTACAGCATGGGAGGCCTGCTTATATACAGTGCTCCCAAGGGATGCTGGAATCCCTTGGGACTCCAATAGATACGCCCTCTGGTGGCAGTAGAATGCTGGTTACACAGGATTGCATACATAACAAAAACGACGTTACTTTGCGTACAGTACTTGCCGATGCATCCTTATGCTGCAAAATTTGTTTGGTGTTATCGCTGGTGGACATAAATGCCTCGGCTATCGTTATGGCTTTGCTCAGGTTCGGTGTTTCAACAGTCAATAGTTTGCGAAGGATAACCTCATGGCCAATGCTGAGCACAAAGATGTCTCTTAGCATTTGCTCCAGGAATCCACCGAATTCGCAATGTCCTGCAAGGTGCCTTAGTTCGGCTACATAGCTCACCACTTCCTGACCTTCAGACCATTGACATGTATAAAATCGATACCTTGCCATCAGAACACTCTCCGTCGGATTTAGGTGCTCCCGGACCAGTGTATACAGTTCTTCATACGATTTGGTTGTTGGTTTCACCGGACCAAGAAGATTCTTCATGAGGCCACAGGTTGTTGCCCCACAGACGGTGAGGAGGATCGCCCTTTGTTTGGCAGCATTCTCATTCCCTTTCAGCTCGTTGGCCATGAAGTATTGGTCAAGTTGCTCCACGAAGGCTTCCCAATTGTCTCCTTCTGAGAATTTCTCCAGGATACCAACAGTTCTCTGCATTTTCGAGTGGCAGTTCGTTATCTATTACTCGTCACCAGTTGTTATATCTCATACAAAGCAATGTGACTGAGTACTGTAGACTTGAGAAAGTGTGACCTTAGTCTCTTTATTCTGACTCCAGAATGCTGGCACAGCATGGGAGGCCTGCTTATATGCAGTGCTCCCAAGGGACGCTGAGATCCCTTGGGACTCCAACAGATACGCCCTCTGATGGTTGTAGAACGCTGGTTACAAGGTGCTGCATACATAACAGAGGCCCTGGAGCGGGTAACCAGGAGCACTGGTGGCAGAAGGCTCCCAGTGGTACCGGAGCGCGGCATAGAAACATAGAAACATAGAAAATAGGTGCAGGATTTGGCCATTTGGCACTTCGAGCCTGCACCACCATTCAATAAGATCATGGCTGATCATTCCCTCAGTACCGCTTTCCTGCTTTCTCTCCATACCTCTTGATCCCCTTAGCCGTAAGGGCCATATCTAACTCCCTCTTGAATATATCCAATGAACTGGCATCAACAACTCTCTGCGGCAGGGAATTCCACAGGTTGACAGCTCTCTGAGTGAAGAAGTTTCTCCTCATCTCAGTCCTAAATGGCCTACCCCTTATCCTAAGACTGTGTCCACTGCTTCTGGACTTCCCCAACATCGGGAACATTCTGCCCGCATCTAACCTTTCCCGTCCCATCAGAATCTTATATGATTCTGTGAGATCTCCTCTCATCCTTCTAAACTCCAATGTATAAAGGCCCAGTTGATTCAGTCTCTCCTCATATGTCAGTCCAGCCATCCCAGGAATCAGTCTGGTGAACCTTCACTGCACTCCCTCAATAGCAAGAACGTCCTTCCTCTAGTCATAGACTGTCTGCATTAATCTCAGTAGTGAATTGTAGTAGTGACAGGCACGACTACATTAAACATGGTTAAAATCTTCATTTTTAAGTTGAGTTTCACAAGGCCCACTACAACTGCAGTAAGACCTCCCTGATCCTATACTCAAATCCCCTAGCTATGAAGGCCAACATACCATTTGCCTTCTTCACTGCCTGCTGCACCTGTATGCCAACTTTCAATGACTGATGAACCATGACACCCAGGTCTCGTTGCACATCCCCTTTTCTGAATCTGCCACCATTCAGATAATATTCTGTCTTCGCGTTTTTGCCCCCAAAGTGGATAACCTCACATTTATCCACATTATACTGCATCTGCTCTGCATTTGCCCACTCACCTAACCTGTCCAAATCACCCTGCAGTCTCTTAGCGTCCACCTCACAGCTCACACCACCACCCAGTTTAATGTCATCTGCAAACTTGTTGGAGATATTACACTCAATTCCTTCATCTAAATCATTGGTGTATATTCTAAAGAGCTGGGGTCCCAGCATTGAGCCCTGCGGCACTCTACTATACATTGCCTGCCATTCTGAAAAGGACCCATTTGTCCCGACTCTCTGCTTCCTGTCTGCCAACCAGTTCTCTATCCACGTCAGTATATTACCCCCAATACCATGTGCTTTAATTTTGCACACCAATCTCTTGTGTGGGACCTTGTCAAAAGCTTTTTGAAAGACCAAATACACCACATCCACTGGTTCTTCCTTGCCCACTCTACTAGTTACATCCTCAAAAAATTCCAGAAGATTTGCCAAGCATGATTTCCCCTTCATAAATCCATGCTGACTTGGACCGATCCTGTCACTTTTTTCCAAAAGCGCTGCTATTTCATCCTTAATAATTGATTTCAACATTTTCCCCACTACTGATGTCAGGCTAACTGGTTGATAATTATCCGTTTTCTCTCTCCCTCCCTTTTTAAAAAGTGGTGTTACATTAGCTACCCTCCAGTCCATAGGAACTGATCCAGAGTCGATAGACTGTTGGAAAATGATCACCAATGCATCCACTATTTCAAGGGCCATTTCCTTGTACTCTGAGATGCAGACCATCAGGCCCCGGAGATTTATCGGCCTTCAATCTCATCAATTTCCCAACATAATTTCCAGCCTAATAAGGATATACTTCAGTTGCTCCTTCTCACTAGACCCTCAGTCCCCTAGTACTTCAAGAAGGTTATTTGTGTCTTCCTTCGTGAAGACAGAACCAAAGTACTTGTTCAATTGGTTTGCCATTTCTTTGTTCCCCATTATAAATTCATCTGAATCCGACTGCACCCGAAGGTGCCGCACCCCCATTGCCAACTACACGAGAGCCAGGAGCAATATCTTGCTTCTGGCTCGGAGCACGTTCCCACCTTGGGACCGTCTTCTCCCGTATCCATCCAAGCAGCGGTTCGGCCATCATCCCCCCCTCCCCCCTGCCGCCCCCCGTCCAATTAAGCACCTCGGCCAGGTGGCTTGGAGTCAGGAGGGGAAGGGGTAGAGGTGGGGAGGAGAAGCGGTGCGGGGTGGGGGGCAGGGAAAGGGTTCTTTTTTACAGAAATACTGATGATTTCAGACAAATCAGTTTAAATGCTTTTTATTTAACAAAACCTTGTTGCGCATTGGCTCAGATAGTTGCACCGTTACACGCTGATGATTCCTTAACATCCAAGCGTATAATTACACTTAACTTCAATCAACTTCAACTTTAACTGTCACCAAGGTGATGCACACCATTGATGTATGACCTGCACACCCAGCAGTGTGTCAGCCTTGTAAAGAAAGCAACATTCTTTCAGGCAATGCGCTCATTGATGAGCTCCTGACGTAAGGCTCTGACAGCTATCATGCCACCATGGGCCCTTTCATGTGGTCTTCAGCATCAGCCTGATTGTCTGGGCCAATGTCAGAATCTGCCTCCTCGCCCTCCTCTTCCTCTCTCTGGTGAGGTGGACTGTCAGACTCATCAGGCAATTCTTGTCCCCTCCTGATAGCTAAGTTGTGCAGCATGAAGCACACCACCACGAATTGAGCTACCTGCTCAAGGTGGTATGGGAGGTTGCCTCCTGAGTCGTCCAGGCATCTAAAGCGCTGCTTAAGCACTCCAATGGTTTTCTCCATGATATTGCGAGTGGCTCTGTGGCTCTCATAGTATCGCAACTTGGCTTCGGTGTGGGTGTCACACAGGGGCTCATCAGCCAGGTGGCAAGGCCATATCCTTTGTCACCAAGCATTCAGCATTGATCTGGTGGCTCATTGATAAACAACTCACGCAGGATGAGAGCATCATGGATGCTGCCCAGAAATTTAGCATTCACTGCCATTATAATTTGTTGGTGGTCGACAACGAGTTGGACATTCAGGGAGTGGAATCCCTTGCGGTTCCTGAAATCCTCTGCATCCTGAAAAGGTGCCCGCATCACGATGTGCGTACAGTCTATTGCTCCCTGCACCTTGGGGAAGTTTACAATTGTGGAGAATCCTAGAGCCCTCTTAGTCTGAGCCTCCCTGGTCATAGGGAAGCTGATCAAGTCCCTCCTGTGTGTGTACAGGGCTTCAGTGACCTGTCTAATGCAGCAATGCGTGGCATGCTGAGACAGACCGCAAATGTCGCCAGCTGAGGCCTGAAAAGAACCCGACGTGTAGAACGACAGTGCCACGGTAACTTTGACCTCGACGGGCAGTGCAGTATTGATGGTGTTGACAGGCTGCAGATCTCCCCTTATGAGCTGGCATACCTCAGTGATAACCTCTTTGTGGAAATGCAGTCTCTGAAGGCAGGTGGTGTTGGGAATGTCGAGGTAAGACTGTTTGTCCTTGTACTTGCGGGAGGTGTAACGTCTTGTCCTCCTCATCAGTCTGGTCCGTCTTACATTGGGCACATAATGTTGTGGAGCATACCTTCGGCCATCTCGAGTCTGCAGCATGTAATTAGTCATCAAGAGAGGGTGAGAAAGGACAGGCCCCATTACAATAGCTCTCTGTTTTCCACCAATTAGTCACAAAGAATGAATGTCCCGACAAAGACACCTCTTAAATTCCAATCGATCACAGTACGGTCAAGATGTTTGTACAGATATTCACATCATCTCCAAAGACCTCCAGAGTACATCCGAACTCCCCCGAGGTTGAAGCAGAACAGCCTTTTAAAGAATGCGACATGTGATGTAGAACATAGTATCCATAATGCTGTGATTAGTTCCGGTTAGTTCCACTTTTTCTGGGCGTTTTTTTGGGCGAGCGATATTGTGGGCGATATGTGTGCGAGGTGGTGAAAGTGACGCTGGGTGATCTCATGGCCGTTAGTTTCAGCAAATGTGATCCTTACAACAAAAAAAGTGGGCGGGCGGTATTATTGTATCTCGGCGTTAATTCCACGTGGAAACTAACGCTGGGCGATATTATGGGCGTTGATTTCACCCATTCTGATGATTCCGCCCATAAAAAGTGGGCGGGCGGTATTATTTTTTCCTGGCATTATGCACATGGGGAAAGTAACACTTGGTGATAAGTTTCTGAAACGTGCCCATCAGTTTCCGTTTTATGGCTAAATGGGCGATATATAGACGTTATACATCATTTCAACGGTAAAATAGACATTAAGTGGGCGTTAAGCATGCAAAACAAGTGGAAAATCTAGCCCCATGTCCCTTAGTTTTAGTTTCCCTGATGAGTGGAAATATCCTCTCTGCATCCACCTTGTTGAGCCCCCTCATTATCTGATAAGTTTCACTAATATCACCTCTCATTCTTCTGAACTCCAATGTGTATAGGCCCAACATACTCAACCTATCCTCATAAGTCAACCCCCGCATCTCCGGATTCAACCTAGTGAACCTTCTCTGAACAGCCTCCAATGCAAGTATATCCTTCTTTAAATACGGAAACCAAAACTGTACGCAGTACTCCAGGTATGGCCTCACCAAGCCCTGTACAGTTGTAGCAGGACTTCTCTGCATTTATATTCTACCCACTTAAAATAAAAGCCAACATTCCATTTGCCTTCCTGATTACTTGCTGTACCTGCATAGTAACTTTTTGTGTTTCATGCACAATGACCCCCAGGTCTCTCGGTACTGCAGCACTTTGCAATTTTTCTCCATTTAAATTATAATTTGCTTTTCTATTATTTGTGCCAAAGTGGATAACCTCATATTTTCCCAGATTATACTCCATCTGCCAATTTTTTGCCCAGTCACTTAGCCTGTCTATGTCCTTTTGCAGATTGTTTGTGTCCTCCTCACAATTTGCTTTCCCACCCATCTATGAATCATCAGCAAACTTGGCTCCATTATACTCGGTCCCTTCAGAGAGCAGTCATCGCATTATAGGCAGTCCCTCGAAAGCGAGGAAGACTTGCTTCCACTCTAAATGTGAGTTCTCAGGTGACTGTACAGCCCAATATGGGAATTACAGTCTCTGTCACAGAAGAGACAGACAGTCATTGAAGGAAAGGGTGGGTGCGGAGTCTGGTTTGCCACACGCTCCTTCCGCTGCCTGTGCTTGTTTTCTGCATGCTCTCGGCGACAAGACTCAATGTGCTTAGCGCCCTCCCAGATGCTCTTCCTCCACACAGTGCGGTCTTTATCCAGGGATTCTGTTGTGTATGCAATAACTGTTAGACTGAGTACTGTTTAACTCCAAGAGGTATGACCTTGGCTCTGCTTTATTAAGGCCGAAAGTGACTAATATACGAAATGGCTGGCCTTTTATACTTGGGCTGCACACACGGTGCGTGCAGCCCAATGGCCTCCAACAGTGATGCCATCTAGTGGCTAGTGATCCCAAAAGTACATACATGACAATACCACCCCCCTCTGAGATAGTAACACAGTCTTGTACAAATTGCGACGGTCCGGTGTTTTACGCTCCCGGGTTGGCCGTCTCAGTTCAACGCCAGCTTTGGGTGTGTGTTCAGTGTCTGTTGTGACTGGTGGCTGGGTGGCTGACCTGATGGGAGTGGTAGTGGCCATGTCAGGGATTGAAAGTCCCGATTCACTGATGACCACTGAGTCCTCTGATGACTGGGAGTAGGTTGGTTGGTCGTCGATTATCTCTCCCTCCGACTGTTCTGGTTCGTCTGTGTGCCACAGCTTTGTCTGATCCATATGTTTCCTGCAGGTTCGCCCATTTTTGAGCTTGATAATAAATACTCTGTTGCCCTCCTTGGCCATGACAGTACTAGTGATCCACTTGGGACCCTGACCATAATTCAGAAGATATAAAGGATCATTTACAGAAATATCACGTGGCACAGCAATGCGATCTTGATACCATTGCTGACTTTGTCTTCCATATTCAACATGATTATTCAAGTCAGGATGTACAAGAGATAGCTTTGTCTTAAGACCTCTCTTCATCATTAGTTCAGCAGGCGAAACCCCCGATAAGCGTGTGTGGTCTTGTCTTGTAACTACGCAGTATGCATGACAGGCGGGTCTGCAGTGACCCTTGGGTTACTCGCTTCATACTCTGCTTTATGATTTGGACGGCACGTTCTGCTTGCCCACTGGATGCAGGTTTGGATGATGCAGACCTTACATGTTTGATACCATTGAGTTTCATGAACTCTTGAAGCTCCTGACTGGTGAAGCACGATCCGTTGTCGCTAACAACCATGTCAGGCAGACCACGTGTCGCAAACATGACGCTGAAATTCTTAATGGTAGCTGTGGATGTGCTGGATGACATGATTATACATTCTATCCACTTCGAACATGCATCCACCACAACTAAAAACATCTTCCCCAGGAAGGGACATGCAAAGTCTATGTGGATCCTGGACCATGGTTTGGACAACCACGACCACAGACTCAGCGGCGATTCCACCGGTGCTTTGCTGAGCTGCATGCAAGTGTTGCACTGATGCACACATGATTCCAGCTCAGAGTCAATTCCCGGCCACCATACGTGAGACCTGGCGATGGCTTTCATCATTACAATGCCGGGATGTGTGCGATGTAGATCACGTACAAATTTCTCTCTCCCTTTCTTGGGCATAACAACACGATTACCCCACAGTATACAATCCGACTGAATAGACAGTTCGTCTTTGCGACGAATGTAAAGTTTGGTCTCCTCGTACATTTGCTTGGGTATGGCAGACCAATCACCTTTGAGGATGCAACTCTTCACCACAGATAAAATGGCGTCCTAGCTGATCCAGGTCTTAACTTGTTGAGCCGTGACAGGGGTTCCTTCACTCTCAAAACCATCCATAACCATCACTAGATCCGCCGGTTGTGGCGTTTTCACCTCCGGTGTGGGTAACGGCAGACGGCGCAAAGCATTGGCACAATTCTCGGTTCCAGGTCTATGGCGAATGAGATAATCATAAGCAGATAATGTCAGCGCCCACCTCTGGATGCAGGAAAACCTTTGTTTTCAGAGAACAGTGAAATCAGTGGTTTGAGATCTGTCTCCAGTTCAAACTGAAGACCAAACAGGTACTGATGCATCTTTTTAACCCCATACACACAGGCTCGTGCTTCTTTCTCTACCATGCTGCAGCCTCTTTCCGCTTTAGACAAACTATGAGAAGCATACGCGACTGGTTGAAGTTTACCCGACTCATTAGCTTGTTGGAGTACGCAACCAATCCCATATGACGAAACATCACAGGCCAATACTAAACGTTTACACGGGTCATAATGTACCAGTAGCTTGTTGGACCAAAGCAGATTAGTGGCTTTCTCAAAGCTCTGTCTTGAGACTCACCCCACACCCAGTTGTCGCCTTTTGTCAGCAGCATGTGCAGTGCTTCTAATAAGGTGCTCAATTTAGGTAGGAAGTTACCGAAGTAGTTGAGTAGACCCAGGGACAAACGCTGCTCCGTCACATTCTGCGGCTTGGGTGCATTCTTGATGGCCTTGGTTTTCGCGCCTGTGGGCCTGATGCCATCAGCAGCAATTTTCCTCGCCAGGAATTCGACCTCTGCTGCCATGAAGGCTCACTTCGAGCGTATCAGTCTGAGGCCCACTTTGTAGGACTTCTTCCAGGTTGTTCAGATGTTCCTTGGAGTCATGACCTATGATCAGGATGTCATCTTGGAACATGACGGTTCTGGGAAATAACTTCAGTAGACTCTCCATGTTCCTCTGAAATATTACTGCAGCCGAGCGAATTCCAAAAGGGCACCTGTGATAAAGAAACAGTCCTTTATGTGTGTTAATGCACGTAAGTCTCTTTGATGTCTCGACCAGCTCCTGTGTAATGTAGGCCGATGTCAAGTCCAGTTTGGTGAATGACTTCCCCCCGGCTAGCATTGCAAACAAGTCATCAGCCTTCGGTAATGGGTACTGATCCTGTTTCGAAACCCTGTTGATCGTAGCCTTGTAGTCTCCACAGCTTCTGATTGTGCCATCACTTTTCAGCGCAGGAACAATGGGGCTGGCCCATTCATTAAATTCAACCGGTGACATGATTCCTTCACGCTGGAGTCTGTCCAGTTTGATTTCGACCTTCTCCCTCATCATATACGGAACTGCCCAAGCTTTATGATGGACGGGTCTTGCATCCAAGTCCATGTAGATCTGCACCTTGGCTCCCAGGAAGTTGCCGATGCCTGGTTCGAACAGCGAGGGGCACTTGTTCAGTACTTGGGCACATGTATCTTTCTCCTACGACAATGCCTTGATGTCGTTTCAATCACATCTGATTTTTTTCAAGGCAGTTCCTGCCGAACAATGTTGGGCCATTGCCTGGGACAATCCATTGTGGTAACTCGTGAACCGCACCATCATACGACACTTTAATTGTGGCACTGCCAATCACCGTTATGAGTTCTTTGCTGTACGTATGCAACTTGGCATTGACTGGACTCAGCCTGGGCCTCACAGCCTTAGTATCCCACAGCTTGTCGAATGCCCTCTGGCTCATTGTCGATTGGCTTGCCCCCGTGTCCAGTTCCAGTTCCGTGTTCGGTTTGTTCTTAGTTCAGAATGAGTACAGTCCATACACTTCCTCCTCTGGTATCTCGGATTGCGTATCCGGATCTGAGCTGGTCTGACCATCATCCTCCACGTGGTGTGTCGCAGCACACTTGCTCATCTGTGGACACTTGCACTAGAGATGCCCCACTCTGAGACAGCCTTTGCAACTATATTGCTTAAATCGGCACTGCTGGTGCCGATGATTTCCCCCACAACACCAACACGGAGAAATCGGATGCATTCCCGCTGGCAGACTTTGGGCAGCCACAGGTTTTGCGTATGCAGTCGAGTAGGCCCTGCCATGTGCCGCTCTGCCAAATGCTGAATCAATCCTATTTACAGTACTTACCAAGTTTCAATTTTTCATTGATATCTGCTTTGGACATCTATCCATCGTCATGCATGATTGAGCGATCGTGATGGCCCTGTTCAAGTCCAACATCTCCACTGCCAGTAGTTTATGCAAGATCACCTTGTGGTTGATGCTGATTACAAAGAAGTCCCGCAGCATGTCTGCCAACATAGCCCTGAACTTACATGGTCCCGCTAGACGTCTCAGGTTGGCAACGAATTCTGGCCCTCTGAGCAAACGTGCGAGTAAAATCTGTATCTCGAGATGATGATACCTTCGTCTGGCTTAAGGTGGTCATGTACCAATGTACACAATTCTTCATACGTCTTCTCTGTTGGACTCAGAGGCAGGAGTAGATTCTTTATCAGACCATAAATGTTTGGACCGCAAACTGTGAGGAACACCGCCCGGTGCTGATCTGCGTCGCCGACCTCCTCTATTTTGTTGGCCACCAAGAACTGGCTCAAACGGCTCACAAAGTCTGCCCAATCTTCTCCTTCCACAAGTCGCTCCAACAATCCAATTGTGCTCATTTTTGCATGCAAAGGTCCTTGTTGCCTCGTCGCCAAATGTTGTGTATGCAATAACTGTTAGACTGAGTACAGTTTTACTCCAAGAGATATGATCTTGGCTCTGCTTTATTAAGGCCCAAAGTGACTAACATACAAAATGGCTGGCCTTTTACACTTGTGCAGTACACACGTGCGTGCAGCCCAATGGCCTCCAACAGTGACGCCATCTAGTGGCTAGTGATCCCAAAAGTACATACATGACAGATTCCCAGGTGTCGGTGGGGTTATCGCACTTTATCAAGGAGGCTTTGAGGGTGTCCTTGAAATGTTTCCTCTGCCCACCTGGGGCTCGCTTTCCGTGTAGGAGTTCTGAGTAGAACGCTTGCTTTGGGCGTCTCATGTTGGGCATGCAGACAATGTGGCCGCCCATCAGAGCTGGTCAAGTGTGGTCAGTGCTTCGATGCTGGGGATGTTGGCCTGATCAAGAACACTGACATTGGTGCATCAATACTCCCAGGGGATTTGCAGGGGGATCTTGCCGGAGAACAGTATTCCACTGTAGAGTACACCAGGACGAGTGTTCTCGGAAGATTTGAGTGTCTGCTCCTCATGTGGAGCCGGTGAGTTGACCCTACTCTTTAGTTTCTTCCCAACGTTCTGGAGATGCTGTCCATATGACAGGGTGCGATATCGAGCATGGCTCCTAAATAGGAGTTTTTTTGGGTATAGTTTACTGCTGTGCCACAAAAGGAGACTTTTAAAGCTTGGTTTGCTTGTTGGGTGTTGAGGTGGAATGTCGATGTGACGGTCTTTAGTGGGTTTGATTGGAGTCACCATCGGCGGAAGTAGTCCTCTTCCTCTGTAAGTCATTGGTCAGGGTCTCCTCGGTGACGGACAGATTCATGTTTTGCATGGCCAAGGCAGCGTATATGAACTTGCGGGACTCTGTTTTGTGCAGATCACTGGTATAAACCTTGAATAACATGGGTGCCAGGACAGAACTCTGTGGGAGTCATTGTTCAATGTCCTATATCTGTTCTTCTGAGTGCCAAAGATCGAGGTACGTTTAATTCGTCAAGGTGGCAGAGAGAATATAACCCAAATCTATGTTTCCTCTCTAAATACAGCAAAGGAAACCCAATCATCGTCTCCAGAACCGTTCTCGACGACTTCCCCAAAAGTCAACACAGGCCCTCAATCATCAATGTTGGCATCGAAATTCCTGTCAATACATCAACATCGGAAGGCCGGCAAACCTTCCAAAGGTCAGTTGACACCAACATCAGGTGGATTCCGGCAACCACCAATGCCTTCAACAGATTTATAGGAATTATTAACCTGCTGCCAAATGTAGTATACCTCAGTGGTTTAGAAACACATATATTCCTTGCAGGACAGAAGAAAGCGAGGCTCTCGACCAGGAGTGATCGCAGAACAAGAACCAAGCCACAGCCACTGCAATGCCCTTGAACTCAGCAAGATGTGAACGGTGGAGGAGCCTTGTGGAGAAAACTAACCATTCACTCCAGCACGAAAGCATGGACCCTGCTCCATCACAGGACAACCATCAGAGCGGACGCCATTGCATCCCATTTGATACAAACATCAAAGGCTCCGGTGGACAAAGAATTTCGATGCCAGGTGAAGCAACAGCTTTCGACAAACTTGATGGTGGTACCAAGATCGTCAACTATGTTTAATCCATTCACCTTGGATAGTGTATGCATTGGTTGTAATCTACCAAAATTCCTTGGATTCTAGAGAGGTCCCAGCAGATTGGAAAACAGCAAATGTCGCTGCCTGGAAGAGTCGTGGATGCAGAAATGCTCACCACTTTTAAGAGATGCTTGGATGGGCACTTAAAGTGCAGTAACCTGCAGGGTTACGGACCTAGAGGTGGTGATTGGGATTAGACTGGATGCCCTTTTGTTGGATGGTGCAGATATAATGGGAAGTACTGCAGAGAATAGAATACAGCCAGGGTGATGATCTGGAGTAGTTTTGATCACCTGGATGGGTCGGCGAGGAATTTTCTCAGATTTTTTTCTCCCTAAATTGGCTTGGGTTTTTATCTGGTTTTTGCCTCTCCCAGAGATCACATGGCTCCGGTTGGGGTGGAGTGTAGAATGTTTCAATACAAGGGGTATCGCAGTTGTGTGATGCGGACTGGTTGGGCTGGGTGCTCTTTGCCTTTCCGTCATTGTTCATAGGTTGATATGTAACCTTAAGGGCTGCTGACCAAGGGCCGAGCGTCTCTTTGTTGGCCGGCGCGGACACGATGGGCCAAAATGGCCTTCTTCTGCACTGTAAATTTCTATGTTTCTATGTAATGCCCCTATTCTAAAAAGGAGGCAGACAGAAAGCAGGAAACTTTAGACCAGTTAGAATAACATCTGTGGTTGGGAAAATGCTGGTGTTCATTATTAAGGAAGCAGCAGCAGGGCATTTGGAAAAGCATAATACAGTCAAGCAGAGTCAGCATGGTTTTATGAAAGGGAAATCATGTTTGACAAATTTGCTGGAGTTCTTTGAGGATGTAAAGAGCAGGGTGGATAAGGGGGAACCAGTGGATGTGGTGTATTTGGATTTCAATAAGGTGCCACATAAAAGGTTACTGCACAAGATAACAGCTCACGGGGTTGGAGGTAATATATTAGCATGGATAGTGGATTGGCTAACGAGCAGAAAACAGAGTCAGGATAAATGGGTCATTTTCCGGTTGGCAAACGGTAACCAGTGGGGTGCCACAGAGATCGGTGATGGGGCCTCAACTATTTACAATTTATATTAATGACTTGGATGAAGGGACCGAGTGTAATGTAGCCAAGTTTGCTGATGATACAAAGATGGGTGGGAAAGCAAGTTGTGAGAAGGGCACAAAAGATCTTCAAAGGTATATAGACAGGCTAAATGAGTGGGCAAACATTTGGCAGATGGAATCTAATGTGGGAATGTGTGAGATTATCCACTTTGGCAGGAAAAATAAAAAAACACTATTACTTAAATGGCGATAAATTACAAAAGGCTGCAGTAAAGAGGGACCTGGGAGTCCTTGTGAAACACAAGAAGTTAGAATGCAGGTACAGCAAGTAATCAGGAAGGCAAATGGAATGTTGGTATAAAAGCAGAGATGTCCTACTACAACTGTACAGGGTATTGGTGAGGCCACACCTCGAATACTGCATAGTTCAGTCGTGGGGAAAATGTTGAAATCAGTTATTAAAGATGAAATAGCAGCGCATTTGGAAAGCAGTGACTGGATCGGTCCAAGTCAGCATGGATTATGAAAGGGAAATCATGCTTGACAAATCTTCTAGAATGTTTTGAGGATGTAACTAGTAGAGTAACAAGAGAGAACCAGTGGATGTGGTGTATTTGGACTTTCAAAAGGCTTTTGACAAGGTCCCACACAAGAGATTAGTGTGCAAAATTAAAGCACATGGTATTGGGGGTAATGTATTGAGGTGGATAGAGAACTGGTTGGCAGACAGGAAGCAGAGAGTCGGGACAAATGGGTCCTTTTCAGAATGGCAGGCAGTGACTAGTGGGATGCCGCAGGGCTCAGTGCTGGGGCCCCAGCTATTTACAATATACATCAATGATTTAGATGAAGGAATTGAGTGTAATATATCCAAGTTTGCAGAGGACACTAAGTTGGGTGGAGGTGTGAGCTGTGAGGAGGATGCTAAGAGGCTGCAGGGTGACTTGGACAGGTTAGGTGTGTGGGCAAATGCATGGCAGATGCAGAAAATGTGGATAAATGTGAGGTTATGCACTTTGGTGGCAAAAACATGAAGGCAGAATATTATCTGAATGGCGACAGATTAGGAAAAGGGGAGGTGCAACGAGACTTGGGTATCATGGTACATCAGTCATTGAAAGTTGGCATGCAGGTACAGCAGGTGGTGAAGGCGGCAAATGGCATGTTGGCCTTTTTAGCAAGGGGATTTGAGTATACGAGCAGGGAGGCCTTACTGCAGTTGTACAGGGCCTTGGTGAGGCCTCACCTGGAATATTATGTTCAATTTTGGTCTCCTAATCTGAGGAAGGACATTCTTGCTATTGAGGGAGTGCAGCGAAGGTTCACCAGATTGATTCCCGGGATGGCAAGACTGACATAATATGAGGGACTGGATCGACTGGGCCTGTATTCACTGGAGTTTAGAAGAATGAGAGGGGATCTCATCGAAACTTATAAAATTCTGATGGGACTGGACAGGTTAGATGCAGGAAGAATGTTACCGACGTTGGGGAAGTCCAGAACCAGGGGTCACAGTCTAAGGATAAGGGGTAAGCCATTTAGGACCGAGATGAGGAGAAACTTCTTCACTTGGCCTGTGGAATTCCCTGCCGCAGAGAGTTGTTGATGCCAGTTCGTTGGATATATTCAAGAGGGAGTTAGATATGGCCCTTACAGCTAAAGGGATTAAGGGGTATGGAGAGAAAGCAGGAAAGGGGTACTGAGGTGAATGATCAGCCATGATCTTATTGAATGGCGGTGCAGGCTCGAAGGGCCGAATGGCCTACTCCTGCACCTATTTTCGATGTTTCTATGCAGTTTTGGTGTCCCTATTTAAGGAAGGATATACTTGCACTGGAGGCAGTTCAGAGAAGGTTCACTAGGTTGAGTGGAGAGAGCAAATGTTGGTCCCTTAGAAGACGAGACCTGGGAATTAGTAATGGGGAACATGGAGAAGGCAGAAACTCTGAATATATATTTTGTATCAGTCTTCACAGTAGAGGACATTAATAATATTCCAACAGTCGATAGTCAAGGGGCTATAGCCGGGGAGGAGGTGGTACTCAGTAAGATAATGGGACGAAAGGCGGATAAATCCCCTGGACCTGATGGCTTGCATCCTTGGGTCTTAAGAGAAATAGTGGCAGGGATAGTAGATGCATTGGTTGTAATTTACCAACATTCCCTGGATTCTTGGGAGGTCCCAGCAGATTGGAAAACTGCAAATAAGCACCTGTATTTAAAAAAGGAAGCAGACAAAAAGCAGGAAACTATAGACCAGTTAGCCTAACAGCTGTGGTTGGGAAGATGTTGGAGTCCATTATGAAAGAGGCAGCAGCAGGACATTTGGAAAAGCAAAATTCAGTCAGGCAGAGTCAGCATGGATTTATGAAGGGGAAGTCATGTTTGACAAATTTGCTAGAATTCTTTGAGGATGTAACGAAAAGGGTGTATAAAGGGGAACCAGTGGATGTGTTGTATTTGGACTTCCAGAACGCATTTGACAAGGTGCCACATAAAAGATTACCACACAAGATAAAAGTTCACGGGGTTGGTGTAATCTATTAGCATGGATAGAGGATGGGCTAATGAACAGAAAACAGAGAGTAGGGATAAATGATTCATTCTCGGGTTGGCAATCAGCAACCAGGGGGTGCCGCAGGGATCAGGGCTGGGACCCCAACTATTGACAATCTATATTAATGACTTGGAGGAAGGGACTGAGTGTAATGTAGCCAAGTTTGTCGACAATACTGTTTTGTATTTAATCCTTTGTAACTTGCATGACACCTGACCACCAGAGGGCCCACCTGTTGGGAGTCCCAAGGAATCCCAGCGTCCCTTGGGAGCACAGTATATTAGCAGGCCACCCACGAGGTATCTGCACTCTGGAATCTTATTAAAGGAGCTAAGGTCACACCTGCTAATTTCACACAGTACTCAGTCTCACCCTTTATTATGAATGTAATAATTGGCAACGAGCTAACGAACAACTGCACGAAAATGCAAAGAACAGTCGGCATCCTGGAGAAGTTCTCAGAAGGGGACGATTGGGAAGCCTTCATGGAGAGACTCGACCAATACTTCGTGGCCAACAAGCTGAAAGGGGATGAGAATGCTGCCAAATGAAGGGCGATTCTCCTAACTGTCTGTGGGGCAACAATCTATGGCCTCATGAAGAATCACCTGGCCACGGCAAAACCAACAGACAAATCCTACGAAGAATTGTGTACGCTGGTCTGGGAGCACCTAAATCCTAAGGAAAGTGTTTTGATGGCGAGATATCGGTTCGACATGTGTCAACGATCAGAGTGCCAGGAAGTGGTGAGCTACGTCGCCGGACTAAGGCACCTCGTAGGACGTTGTGAGTTTGAGGGATTCCTGGAACAAATGCTCAGAGTCTTTTTTGTATTGGGCATTGGACATGAGACAATCCTTCGCAAACTGCTGACTGTAGAAACTCCGAATCTAAGTAAAGCCAGAACGATAGGCCAGGCATTTACGTCCACCAGCGACAACACCAAGCAGATTTTGCAGAACAAAGAAGTTTCGGCCAGTCCTGTGCATAAAGTAACATCGGTGTTGAGTGGAAATGTACACGGCAGAACACACACGGCGGCTGCTGTGGCCCGACCTCAACTGACCCAGAGTCTGCCATCAACTGTTAATGCAAGGCAGTTAACACCCTGTTGGCGCTGCGGAGTTGATCATCGGCTCCATCAATGCCGCTTTAAGCACTGTGCGTGGAATGGTTGCAGAACAATGAAACACCTCCAATGAAAGTGCAGGCGAGCTGCAAACCCTGCAAACCCTGCAAACCACCACATTGCAGAGGAAGATCGATCTACTGTGGACCAGGCTGAATTGGAGACTCGTACTGAGGAGGCAGAAGTGTAAGGGTACACACGTTCACTACAAAATGTCCACCAATAATGTTGAAAGTTGAACTGAATGGCATTCCAGTATCTATGGAGCTAGACACGGGGGCAATTGAGTCCATAATTAGTAAAAAGGCCTTCCACAGGTTGTGTGGAAATAAGGCAAAAAGGCCCAAGCTCAGCCCCATTCATACCAAACTAAGGACTTACACCAAGGAACGAATCCCTGTAATTGGCAGTGCAGAAGTCAAAGTCTCCTACGACGGAGCAGTACAAGAACTTCCGCTGTGGATTGTACCAGAGGATGGTCCCACGTTGTTTGGCAGAAGCTGGCTGGGGAAAATCCGCTGGAACTGGGATGACATCCAAGCGCTTTCGTCCGTTGACGATGCCTCAAGTAACCAGGTTCTGAGCAAGTGCCCATCGTTGTTTGAGCCAGGCATTGGAAGCTTCTCAGGGGCAAAAGTGCAGATCCATTTGGTTCCTGGTAGGCAACCCATCCACCACAAGGCTCGGGCGGCATCGTACATGATGCGTGAAAAAGTGGAAATTGAGCTGGACAGGCTGCAACGTGAAGGCATCATTGTTCCGGTGGAATTCAACGACTGGGCCAGTCCGATTGTCCTGGTACTCAAGGAGGATGGCACGGTTAGAATTTGTGGGGACTATAAAGTAACAATTAACTGTTTTTCGCTGTAGGACCAGCACCTGCTACCCAAGGCAGACGACCTATTTGCGACCCTGGCTGGAGGGAAGACGTTCACCAAACTGGATCAGACCTCGGCCCACATGACGCAGGAGCTGGAGAAGTCTTCGAAAGGCCTCACCTGCATCAACACACACAAAGGTCTGTTTACCTACAACTGGTGCCCATTCGGGATTTGGTCGGCCGCGGCAATCTTCCAGCAGAACATGGAGAGCCTGCTAAAGTCGGTTCCTTGTACAGTGGTCTTCCAGGACGACATATTGTTTGCAGGTCGGGAGACCATAGAGCACTTGAAGAATCTGGAGGAGGTTCTTATTCGGCTGGATCATGTGGGACTCAGGTTGAAACGCTCGGAGTGTGTTTACCTGGCACAGGATGTCGAATTCTTGGGAAGGAGAATTGCAGCAGACGGCATCAGACCCACCGACGCCAAGACGGAGGCCATCAAGAACGCACCGCGACCACAGAACGTGACGGAGCTGCGGTCGTTCCTAGGACTCCTTTACTATTTCGGTAATTTCCTACCTGGGTTAAGCACCCGACTAGAACCCCGACATGTGCTACTGCACAAGGGAGACGACTGGATATGGGGGAATGCACAAGAAGCTGCCTTTAAGAAAGCCAGAAATCTGTTGTGTTCTAACAAACCGCTTGTCCTGTATAACCCTTGTAAACGATTAGTGCTAGCTTACGATGCATCATCATACGGGGTCGGGTGTGTGTTACAACAGGCTAATGAATCGGGGATTTTGCAACCGGTCGCTTCTGCGTCCAGGAGTTTGTCCAAGGTCGAAAGGGCCTACAGCATGGTTGAAAAAGAGGCTCTGGCGTGCATTTACGGGGTAAAAAAAATGCACCAACACTTATTTGGCCTCAAGTTTGAACTTAAAACTGACCACAAGCAGCTCATATCACTGTTCTCTGAGAGCAAAGGGATTAATACCAATGCCTCTGCCTCCATCCAAAGATGGGCACTCACGCTGTCGGCATACAACTATGTAATCCGCCACAGACCGGGCACGGAGAACTGCGCAGATGCTCTCAGTCGGCTGCCATTGTCCACCACCGGGGTGGAAATGGCACAGCCAGTGGACTTGCTCATGGTCATGGAGGCATTTGAGAATGAGAAGTCCCCCGTTATGGCCTGCCAGATCAGGACCTGGACCAGCCAGGATCCTTTATTGTCCTTGGTAAAAAACTGTGTCCTCCATGGGAGCTGGTCCGGTATCCCAGTGGAGATGCAGGAGGCGATTAAGCCATTCCACAGGCGCAAAGACAAGTTGTACCTGCAGGCAGACTGTCTATTGTGGGGCAATCATGTGGTCTTGTCCAAAAAGGCAGAGATACATTCATATGTGAACTACACAGCACCCACCCAGGCATCGTAATGATGAAAGCCATAGCCAGATCCCATGTGTGGCGGCCTGACATCGACTCAGATTTGGGTCATGCATGCGCCAGTGCAACACTTGCTCTCAGCTGAGCAATGCACCCAGAGATGCGCCACTAAGTTTGTGGTCATGGCCCTCCAAACCGTGGTCGAGGATCCATTTAGACTATGTCGGCCCATTTCCAGGCAAAATGTTTGTGGACTCTTACTCAAAATGGATTGAATGTGCAATAATGTCTGTAAGCACATCCACGGCCACCACTGAAAGCCTATGAGCCATGTTTGCCACGCACGGCTTGCCTGACGTCCTAGTCAGCGACAATGGGCCGTGCTTTACCAGTGCTGAATTCAAGGAATTCATGACCCGCAACAGGATCAAACACGTCACATCTGCCCTGTTCAAGCTCGCATCCAATGGCCAGGCGGAACGGACAGTTCAGACCATCAAGCAAAGCTTGAAATGTGTGTCGGAAGGCTCCCTGCAGACCCGGTTGTCCAGAGTGCTGCTCAGCTACAGCACCAGACCCCACTCACTCACCGGGGTTCCTCCAACCGAGCTGCTCATGAAAAGGACGCTCAAAACAAGGTTCTCTCTTGTCAACCCTGATCTCCATGATCACATGGAGGGCAAGCGGCATCAACAAAGTGTGTACCATGACCACACAAATTTGTCACGTGATATTGAAATCAATGATCCTGTGTTTGTGCTCAATTATAGACATGGTCACTATTGTGTTCCTAACACAGATGAGGCTGCACACAGGGAGGTTAAAGTAACAGTGACCTCAGTCTTTGATAAGATACTCCAGAGTGAGGAACAGGCCTTAGGGGCCGGCTTATATACAGTGCTCCCAAGGGATGTTGGGATTCCTTGGTACATCAGGGGATGAGCTCCCTGGTGGTGGAACATGGGAGTGCATGCTTTACAGATACACAACATCACCCGCCCCCCCACCCCCGCAAAGTTCAAGTGAAAACTATTTACAGGGTGAGGCGGTCGGGAGCCTTTCTTTCCCTGGTGGACCACCTCGGTACAAATGTCTGTTCTGGTGTGTTGGCTGTGCCCTCGCTGGGCTGGCGTGTTGTTGGCCCTGCAGGGCTGCAAGGTGAGCCTGGCCTTGCTGGGCTGTTGGGCGTGATGGGTTCAATTTCCTGGTCTGGCGTGTTGTCGTTGATCCTTTAGGTGTGTGTTGTGGGCTTGAAAAAGGTGGTGTCTGCTGTGGGTTGTTCAGGGCAGTCTGTGAATCGCAGCCTTGTTTGGTCCAGGTGCTTTCTGCAAATTTGTCCATTGTCTGGTTTGACTACAAACACCCTATTCCCTTCTTTAGCTATCACCGTGCCCGCAATCCACTTGGGACCATGTCCATAGTTTAACATATACACAGGGTCATTCAGATCAATTTCCCGTGACACTGTGGCGCGACCATCGTTTACATTTTGTTGCTGCCATCTGCTCTCTACCTGATCATGCAGGTTGGGGGAACTAGCGAGAGTCTGGTTTTAAGTGTTCTTTTCATGAGCAACTCAGCCAGGGGCACCCCTGTGAGCGAGTGGGGTCTCATGCGGTAGCTGAGCAGTACTCGGGACAGGCGGGTTTGGAGTGAGCCTTCTGTGAGTCGTTTAAGGCTCTGTTTGATGGTTTGTACTGCCTGCTCTGCCTGCCCATTGGAGGCTGATTTAAACGGGGCCGAGGTGACATGTTTGATCCCATTGCGGGTCATGAATTCTTTAAATTCGGCACTGGTGAAACATGGCCCGTTATCACTGACCAGTATATCAGACAAGGGTGGGTGGCAAACATGGCCCTCAGGCTTTCAATGGTGGGCGTGACAGTGCTTCCCAACATTATTTCACATTCAATCCATTTTGAAAAAGCATCCACCACCACCAGGAACATTTTACCGAGAAACGGGCCTGCATAGTCGACATGGATCCTCGACCATGGTCTGGAGGGCCAGGACCACAAACTTAGTGGTGCCTCTCTGGGGGCGTTGCTCAACTGAGCACATATGCTGCATTGCCGTACACAGGATTCTAAGTCAGAGTCGATACCGGGCCACCACATGTGGGATCTGGCTATCGCTTTCATCATTACTATACTCGGGTGTGTGCTGTGGAGATCTGAGATGAACGTCTCCCTGCCCTTTTTTGGTAGTCCTACGCGGTTACCCCACAACAGGCAGTCTGCCTGAATGGACAGCTTGTTCTTTCGCCGCTGGAACGGCTTGATTAGCTCTTGCATTTCAACGGGGATGCTGGCCCAGCTCTCATACAGCACACAGTTTTTTACTAGGGACAGCAGAGGATCTTGGCTAGTCCAAGTCCTAATCTGGCGGACCGTGACAGGTGATTTATCATTTTCAAACGCTTCCATGAACATCAACAAGTCTGCGGGCTGTGCCACCATCAACAAGTTTGCAGGCTGCGCCATTTCCACCCCCGTGGTGGGCAATGGTAGCCGACTGAGAGCATCCGCACAGTTCTCTGTGCCTGGCCTGTGGCGGATGGTATAGTTATACGCTGATAGCGCAAATGCCCACCTTTGTATGCATTACTACTTATCCCCTTGTTTTCAGCGAACAGGGATGTGAGGGACTTGTGATCAGTTTCCAGCTCAAATTTGAGGCCAAACAGGTACAGATGCATTTTCTTTACCCCGAACACACACGCTAATGCCCCTTTCTCAATCATGCTGTCGGCCCTCTCGGCCTTAGACAAGCTCTTGGAAGCATAGGCGACAGGTTGCAACATCCCCGCAATGTTAGCTTGTTGTAATACACACCCGACTCCGTATGACGATGCGTCACATGCTAGCACAAGTCTTTTACACGGGTTATACAATACAAGCAGCTTGTTGGAACATAAAATGTTTCTGGTTTTCTCAAAAGCAATTACTTGGTTTTTTCACCATACCCAGTTCTCACCTTTGCGCAATAACACATGTAGGGACTCTAAGAGGGTGCTTACCCCCGGTAGGAAGTTACCAAAATAGTTGAGGAGTCCAGGAACGACCGCAGCTCCGTGACATTCTGTGGCCTGGGCGCGTTCCTGATAGCATCAGTCTTGGCGTCTGTGGGCCGAATGCCGTCCGCCGCAATCTTTCTCCCCAAAAACTCCACTTCTGTTGCCAGGAAGACGCATTTCGACCTCTTCAGCCGCAGCCCTTCGTGATCCAGTCGCTGGAGGACCTCCTCCAGGTTTTGTAGGTGCTCGGTTATGCCCCGATCCGTGACCAATATGTCGTCGTGAAAGACCATCGTGTGTGGTACCGACTTGAGTAGGCTCTCCATGTTTCTCTGGAAGATCGCTGCAGCCAACCAAATTCCAAATGGGCATCTGTTGTAGATGAACAGTCCCTTGTGCGTGTTGATGCAGGTGAGGCCCTTTGAAGACTCCTCCAGCTCCTGTGTCATGTAGGCCGAAGTCAGGTCGAGCTTGGTGAATGTCTTGCCTCCTGCCAGCGTCGCAAATAGGTCGTTTGCCTTAGGTAGCGGGTATTGGTCCTGTAGCGAGAAGCGATTAATAGTTACTTTATAATCGCCGCAAATCCTGACCGTGCCATCACTTTTGAATACTGGAACAATCAGGCTGGCCCACTCGCTGAATTCCATTGGGGAGATGATGCCCTCGCATTGCAGCCTGTCCAGCTTGATTTCCACTCTCTCCCTCATTATGTGAGGTACCGCTTGCGCCTTGTGGTGAATGGGTCGTGCCTCTGGGACCAAGTGGATCCGCACCATCACCCCGGAAAAGTTTCCAATGCCTGGCTCAAAAAGGGAAGGAAATTTGTTTAGAACCTGGGTACATGAGGCCTCATCGACATGTGATAGCGCTCGGATGTCATCCTAGTTCCAGCGGATTTTGCCCAGCCAGCTCCTTCCAAGCAGTGTGGGGCCATCACCCGGGACAATCCAGAGTGGCAGTTCGTGCACCATGCCCTCAAACCTTGACCATGGCGCTGCCCAGGACAGTGATAAGCTCTTTGGTGTATGTTCTCAGTTTCATGTGGATGGGGCTCAGGGCTGGTCTGAATGCCTTGTTGCACCACAGTCTCTCATACATCTTTTTACTCATGCTGGATTGGCTAACGCCAGTGTCCAGTTCCATGGCTACGGGTAAGCCATTCAATTTTACGTTTCACATTATAGGTGGATATTTTGTTCAAAATGTGTGCACCCCGTGTACATCAGCATCTGCCTCTTCTCTCTGAGGCTCGAAATTGCTTTGATCCACCAGAGACCGATCTTCCTCTGCCACATGGTGGTTAGCAGGTTTTGCAGAACTTGCAGCTCGTTTGCAAGCTCATTGGAGGTGCCCCATTGTTCCACAGCTCTTGCAAACATACCCTTTGAAGCGGCATGAATAGGCTGAATGGAAGCCTCCACAACGCCAACAAGGTGTGAATTGCCTTGCATTCATCCTTTGTTGGGGACTCTGAGTCATCTGGGTCACCTGAGGCCTGCTGGCAGTTGCAGACTCGTGGGTTCTGCCCTGTACATTTCTGCTCGCAAACACAGTTCCAGTTAATTTATGAACATTGCTGGCACTTGTGTGCTGAGAGATTTGTTTGGTGTTATCACTGGTGGACATAAACACCTGTGCTATTGCAATGGCCTTATTGAGGATCGGTGTCTCTACAGTCAAAAGTTTTCGTAGGATAGTCTCGTGGCCAGTGCCCAGTACAAAAAAGTCTCTGAGCATTTGCTCCAGGTAGCCATCAAACTCACATTGTCCTGCAAGTCGCCTTAGCTCGGTGACGTAGCTCGCCACTTCCTGACCTTCAGATCGCTGGCATGTGTAGAACCGATATCTCGCCATCAGCACGCTCTCCCTCGGGTTAAGATGCTCCCAAACCAGCGTACACAGCTCCTCACATGACTTATCTGTGGGTTTCACTGGAGCCAGAAGATTCTTCATGAGGCTGTAGGTCGGTGTCCCGCAGACTGTGAGGAGGACCGCTCTCCTTTTTGCAGCGCTTCCTTTTCCGTCCAGCTCATTGGCTACAAAGTACTGGTCTAGCCTTTCGACATAGGCTTTCCAGTCCTCACCCTCCGAGAACTTCTCCAGGATGTCCACAGTTTGCTGCATCTTTGCGTTGGATTCGTATTCTCGTCGCCAGTTATTGTGTTTCTAACACAGATGAGGCTGCACACAGGGAGGTTAAAGTAACAGTGACCTCAGTCTTTAATAAGACACTCCAGAGTGAGGAACAGGCCTTAGGGGCCGGCTTATATACAGTGCTCCCAAGGGATGCTGGGGTCCTTTGGGACTTCAGGGAATGAGTTCCCTGGTAGCGGAACATGGGAGTACATGCTTTACAGATACACAAAAGTCCCAAATGGCTTGCTGGCATGGTCACAGCCAGCGAGGGGAGTAGGGTGTTTCAGGTCAAATTGGCCAATGGACAAACGCACAGAAAATATTTGGAGCAAATCAAATTGCGGTTCATCAACAGCTATATACAACCCGAAGAGGACACCACAAACTTTGACCTTCCAACACACACACAAGTGGCAACTGACATCATGGTTGACCACGAAGCCGAACTCACCATCCCCAGCAGCCCGGCAAGGCCAGTTGCCCAACAGCCCAGTGAATAACTGACCAACCCACCCACACCCGCATTTGTACCGAGACGATCGACAAGGAAGCGTAAAGCCCCAGGTCATCTCACCTTGTAAATATGTGTACTGTTGACTTCACAGTGAGTGATGTTATGTATTTAACCCTTTGTAACCTGCATGGCATTTGACCCCCAGAGAGCCTACCTGTTAGAAACATAGAAACATAGAAAAATAGATGCAGGAGTAGACCATTCGGCCCTTCGAGCCTGCACCACAATTCAACAAGATCAAGGCTGATCATTCCCTCAGTATCCCTTTCCTGCTTTTAATCCATATCCCTTTATCCCCTTAGCCTCTTGAAAATATCCAATGAACTGGCATCAACAAGACTCTGCGGCAGGCAATTCCACAGGTTAACAACTCTCTGAGTGAAGAAGTTTCTCCTCATCTCAGTCCTAAATGGTCTATCCCTTATCCTAAGACTGTGTCCCCTGGTTCTGGACTTCCCCAACATCGGGAACATTCTTCCCACATCTAACCTGTCCAGTCCCGTCAGAATCTTATGTGTTTTTATGAGATCCCCTCTGATTCTTCTAAACTACAGTGTATAAAGGTTCAATTGATCCAATCTCTCCTATTGTGTCAGTCCAGCTATCCCGGAATCAGTCTGGTGAACCTTCGCTGCACTCTCTCAATAGCAAGAACGTCCTTCCTCAGACTAGGAGACCAAAACTGAACACAATATTCCAGGTGAGGCCTCACCAAGGCTCTGGACAACTGCAGTAAAACTTCCCTGCTCCTATACTCAAATCCTTTAACTATGAAAGCCAACATACCAATTGCCTTCTTCACTGTCTGCTGTACCTGCTTGCCAACTGATGAATCATGACACACAGGTCTCGTTGCACCTCCCCTTTTCCTAATCTGCCGCCATTCAGATAATATTCTGCCTGCGTGTTTTTGCCTCCAAAATGGATAACCTCACATTTATCCACATTATACTGCATCTGCCATGCATTTGCCCACTCACCTAATCTGTCTAAGTCACCCTGCAGCCTCTTAGCATCCTCCTCACAGCTCACACCACCACCCAGTTTCGTGTTATCTGCAAACTTGCAGATATCACGCTCAATTCCTTCATCTAAATCATTAATGTATATTGTAAAGAGCTGGGGTCCCAGCACTGAGCCCTGCGGCACTCCACAAGTCACTGTCTGCCAATCTGAAAAGGACCCGTTTATCCCGACTCTCTGCTTCTGTCTGCCAACCAGTTCTCTATCCATGTTAGTACATTACCCCCAATACCATATGCTTTGATTTTGCACACCAATCTCTTGTGTGGGACCTTGTCAAAAGCCTTTGAAAGTCCAAATACACCACATCCACTGGTTCTCCCTTGTCCACTCTACTAGTTACATCCTCAAAAAATTCCAGAAGATTTGTTAAGCATGATTTCCCTTTCATAAATCCATGCTGACTTGGACCGATCTTGTCCCTGCTTTCCAAAAGCGCTGCTATTTCATCCTTAATAATTGATTCTAACATTTTCCGCGCTACTGATATCAGGCTAAACGATCTATAAATACCCGTTTTCTCTTTCCCTCCTTTTTAAAAAGTGGTGTTACATTAGCTACCCTCCAGTCCATAGGAACTGATCCAGAGTCGATAGACTGTTGGAAAATGATCACCAATGCATCCACTATTTCTCAGGCCACTTCCTTGAGTACTCTGGGATGGAGACTATCAAGCCCCGGGGATTTATCGGCCTTCAATCCCATCAATTTCCCGAACAAAATTTTCCGCCTAATAAGGATACCCTTCAGTTCCTCCTTCTCACTAAATCCTCGGTCGCCTAGTACTTCTGGAACGTTAGTTGTGTCTTTCTTCGTGAAGACAGAACCAAAGTATTTGTTCAATTGGTCTGCTATTTCGTTGTTCCCCAATATAAATTCACCTGAATCCAACTGCAACTGATCTACTTTTGTCTTCAATAATCTTTTTCTCTTCACATATCTATAGAAGCTTTTGCATTCAGTTTTTATGTTCCCAGCAAGCTTCCTCTCGTACTCTATTTTCCCCCTCTTAATTAAACTGTTTGTCCTCTTCTGCTGAATTCTAAATTTTTCCCAGTCCACAGGTTTGCTGCTTTTTCTGGCCAATTTATATGCCTCTTCCTTGGATTTAACACTATCCTTAATTTCCCTTGATAGCCATGGTTGAGCCACTTTCCCGTTTTATTTTTACTTCAGACAGGGATGTACAATTGTTGAAGTTCATCCATGTGATCTTGAAATGTTTGCCATTGCCTATCCACCGTCAACCCTTGAAGTATCATTTGCAAGTCTATTCTAGCCAATTCATGCCTCATACCATCGAAGTTACTTTTAGTTCAGGACCCAAGGGGCCTCGCACAACAAGATTGCTAATTAGTCCTTTCTCATTACATATCACTCAGTCTAGGATGGCCAGCTCTCTAGTTGGTTCCTCGACATATTGGTCTAGAAAACCCTCCCTAATACACTCCAGGAAATCCTCCTCCACCGCATTGCTACCAGTTTGGTTAGCCCAATCAATATGTCGATTAAAGTCACCCATGATAACTGCTGTACCTTTATTGCACGCATCCCTAATTTCTTGTTTGATGCTGTCCCCAACCTTACTACTAATGTTTGGTGGTCTGCACACAACTCCCACTAGCGTTTTCTGCCCTTTGGTATTCTGCAGCTCCACCCATACCGATTCCACATTATCCAAGCTAATGTCCTTCCTTACTATTGCATTAATTTCTTCTTTAACCAGCAATGCCACCCCACCTCCTTTTCCTTTCTGTCTATCCTTCTTAAATGTTGAATACCCCTGGATGTATAGTTCCCAGCCTTGGTCACCCTGGAGCCATGTCTCCGTGATGCCAATTACATCATAGCCATTAACTGCTATCTGTGCAGTTAATTCGTCCACCTTATTCCGAATCGTCCACGCATTGAGGCACAGAGACTTCAGGCTTGTCTTTCTAACACACTTTGCCACTTTAGAATTTTGCTGTAATGTGGCCCTTTTTTGCTTTTTGCCTTAGATTTCTCTGCCCTCCACTTTTATTTTTCTTCTTTCTATCTTTTGCTTCTGCCCCCATTCTACTTTTATCTCTTGTTTCTCCTTTTATCTCTTCAGTCTCGAGGAGCCTACTCCTGTTCCTAATTCTTATTTCCCTCTGTCTCCCTGCATAGGTTCCCATCCCCCTGCTATATTAGTTTAACTCCTCCCCAACAGCACTCGCAAACACTCGCCCTCGGATATTGGTTCCGGTCCTGCCCAAGTGCAGACCATCTGATTTGTACTGGTCCCACCTCCCCCAGAACTGGTTCCAATGTCCCAGGAATTTAAATCCCTCCCTTCTGCACCAATCCTCAAGCCACGTATTCATCTGAGCTATCCTGCGATTCCTACTCTGACTAGCACATGGCACTGGTAGCAATCCTGAGATTACTACTTTTGAGGTCCTACTTTTTAATATAGCTCCTAGCTCTTGAAATTCGTCTCGTAGGAGCTCATCCCGTTTTTTACCTATATCGTTGGTATCTATATGCACCACAACTACTGGCTGTTCACCCTCCCTTTTCAAAATGTCCTGCACCCACTCCGAGACATCCTTGACCCTTGCACCAGGGAGGCAACATACCATCCTGGAGTCTCGGTTGCGGCCGCAGAAACACCTATCTATTCCCCTTACAATAGAATCCCCTATCACTATAGCTCTCCCACTCTTTTTCCTGCCCTCCTGTGCAGCAGAGCCACCCACGGTGCCATGAACTTGGCTGCTGCTGCCCTCCCCTGATGAGTCATCCCCCTCAACAGTACCCAAAGCAGTGTATCTGTTTTGCAGGGGGATGACCGCAGGGGACCCCTGCACTAGCTTCCTTGCACTGCTCTTCCTGTTGGTCACCCATCCCCTATCTGGCTATGTATCCTTGACCTGTGGTAAGACCAACTCACTAAATGTGTTATTCACGTCATCCTCAGAAGCATGGATGCTCCAGAGTGAATCCACCCGCAGCTCCAGTGCTGCAAAGCGGTCTGTCAGGAGTGCTGGTGGATGCACTTCCCACACACGTAGTCGTCAGGGACACCGGAAGCGTCCCTGACTTCCCACATATTACAGGAGGAGCATAATATGTGTCCGAGCTCTCCTGCCATGGCTTAACCCTTAGATTAACTTAATTTGGCAACAGCAATGCTAAAAGGTTAGTTACTGATAAAGAAAAGAAAAAGAAAAAACAATCACCAATCCACCAGCCAATCACTTACCCCCTTGGCTGTGACGTCATCTTTCCATTTCTTTCTACTTCTTTTTTGCCTTCTCTCCCAGCAGCAGCTGCACTGGCTGGCCTCTCCAGCTGCCTCACGAACTCCTCGCTGGCCTTTATAGGCCTCCCGATGTTGCTCCTCGATCTCCCACCTCTCCGGCTGCCTCATGAACTCCTCGCTGGCCTTTATAGGTCTCCCGACGTGGCTCCTCGATCTCCCGCCTCTCCGGCTGCCTCACGAACTCCTCGCTGGCCTTTATAGGCCTCCCGATATGGCTCCTCGATCTCCCGCTTCTCCGGCTGCCTCACGAACTCCCTGCTGACCTTTATAGGCCTCCCGACGTTGCTCTTCGATCTCCCGCCTCTCCGATGGGGGAGCCTGCGCTGTCAAAGGCATTGACGGCCATGAACATCTCGGTGCTTTGCTCCGCTGCCCCCTCAGTGGTGGCCAGTGGAAGCCTGCTGAGCACGTCAGCACAATTTTCAGTGCCAGGCCAGTGCCGGATGGAGTAGTCATAAGCAGCCAGCGTGAGAGCCCATCGCTGTATACGAGCTGATGCGTTGGCATTGATAGCCTTGCTGTCTGACAACAGGGATGTTAATGGCTTGTGGTCCATTTCTAATTCAAACTTCCTGCCAAAGAGGTACTGATGCATTTTTTTTTACACCACAGACACATGCAAGCGCTTCCTTCTCGACTATCCCATATCCCCATGAGTGACTGGCTGGCCCCAGTTTCCAGCTCCATGCGTATTGGGATACTGTTTAATAAAACCCTCATCATCATTGGTAGTGTTTTGGTGTATGAACTGTGAATATTCGCCACATGGACCCGCTGAACCTCGGCGTCCATTGATTTGCCCCAAAAGTCATCCTGCCTCAAAGAACCCTCTTCTGGTCCATCCGCCTTATATATTAGTCTGGTTGCAGACTTCCTGCACATTCAAGCTAAGTGGCCACTGAGATTGCAGTTCCTGCAGAAAAACTGTTGAAATCTGCAAGATCTAGCTGAGTGTTTTCCCCCACACCTCCAGCATGAGTTAAAGTTTCCATTGTTGGGAACAAAGGGACTATGGCCAGGCATTCCACGCTGACTGTCCCTTTGACTGCTCTTAAGTACCCTATTGGTGGGTGTTAATGGCCCCATCCCGGGCCGCATTGTCCACTGTGATGGCGTGAATGTCTGTCTCTGTTGAAGTCCTACTCTGGGGTCTATTGCTGCCTGGGGAGTGTCGGACTGCCCCGCCTGCCTGCGGGGCTCTGAGTCGCATTGATGATGTTGACTCCCTGATCCATCACCGCGTTAGAGGCAGAATTGCGGGCGTATATTACTTTCATCTCTTCCTCCCCCGCCATGAAAGTTTGAGCCATCAACGCCGCCGCTTCCAAGGTCAAGTCCTTGGTCTCAATTAATTTGCGGAAAATTCCTGCATGACCAATGCCCTTGATAAAGAAGTCCCTTAGTATCTCCCCCCTGCAGACGTCTGTGAACTTACAGAGGCTAGCCAAACGCCGGAGGTCCGCTACGAAGTCCGGTATGCTCTGTCCTTCACGACGTCGGTGGGTGTAGAATCTGTGTCGGGCCATATGTATGCTACTCGCCAGTTTGAGGTGCTCCCCAATCAACTTGCTAAGTTCTTCAAAGGTTTTGTCCGCCAGCTTTTCGGGTGCTAGTAAGTCCTTCATGAGCGCGTAACTTTTTGGTCCGCAGCTGATCAAAAGATGAGCCCTTCGCTTGTCGGCCGCTGCATCCCCCAGCCATTCTTTCATAACGAAGCTTTGCTGAAGCCTCTCGACAAAATCATCCCAGTCTTCCCCAACAGAGTACCGCTCCTCTGTGCTACCAGTGGCCATTCTCGTGGGTCGTGAATTCCCGTTTCTCGTCACCAATGTAAAGTCTTTACTCTACAGTATGAAACCACACAAGGCACATTCTGGGAACAAGGTCACTCTGTGACCTTAACTCTTAATTTACAGGACTCCAAAGATGATGACCCTGCGTGGGACCTTCCTTTTTATACCTGTGTGATCAAGTAAGGCGTGTCTCCCACAAGTTCACCCCTTGTGGTCAAGGTGTGCATCTAGGTTGAGTGTATACAGTAATACAGTGGTGTTACATTGTGGTTACATACATGACAGGGTGGTTTACTTTTGTCGATTATACCGCACTATAAAGAATGCAGCAGAAAACTTACTCAAACAGGCGAAGAAACTGTTCAACAAGGATAACATTAGATAATTAATTAAATGCAATCACGATAGAATCATAGAATGATACAGCACAGAAGGTGGCCATTCCGCCCATCATGCCTGTGCCGGCTCTTTGAAAGAGCAATCCTATTCATCCCACTCCCCTGCTCTTTCCCCATAGTCCTGCAAAATCTGTCTCTAAGTATTTATACAATTCCCTTTTGAAAGAAAAAGACTTGCATTTATATAGCACCTTTCACAACTACCAGACATCCCAAAGTGCAGTACAGTCCATGAGTTGCTTTTGAAGTATTATCATCATCATAGGCAGTCCCTCAGAATCGAGGAAGACATGCTTCTCCTCTTAACATGAGTTCTTAGGTGGTGGTACAGTCCAATAGAAGAACCACAGTCTCTGTCACAGATAGTTGTTGAGGGAAGGGGTGGGTGGGACTGGTTTGCCGCACGCTCTTTCCGCTGCCTGCGCTTGATTTCTGCATGCTCTCGGCGACGAGACTCGAGGTGCTCAGCGCCCTCCCGGATGCACTTCCTCCACTTAGGGCGGTCTTTGGCCAGGGACTCCCAGGTGTCAGTGGGGATGTTGCACTTTATTGGGGAGGCTTAGAGGGTGTCCTTGTAACATTTCTGCTGCCCACCTTTGGCTCGTTTGCCATGAAGGGGTTCCGAGTAGAGCACTTGCTTTGGGAGTCCCGTGTCTGGCATGCGAACTATGTGGTCTGCCCAGCGGAGCTGATCAAGTGTGGTCAGTGCTTCAATGCTGGGAATGATGGCCTGGTTGAGGATGCCAACGTTGGTGCGTCTGTCCTCCCAGGGGATTTGTAGGATCTTGCGGAGACATCGTTGGTGGTATTTCTCCAGCGAATTGAGGTGTCTACTGTACACGGTCCATGTTTCTGAGCCATACAGGAGGGTGGATATTGCTACAGCCCTGTAGACCATGAGCTTGGTGGCATTTATGAGGGCCTGGTCTTCAAACACTCTTTTGGTCAGGCAGCCGAAGACTGCATTGACGCACTGGGGGTGGTGTTGAAGTATAGTCACTGTTATAATGTAGGAAACGCGGCAGTCAATATGTGCACAGGAAACTCCCACAAACAGCAATGTGATAAATGACCAGAGAATCTGGTTTTGTTATGTTGATTGAGGGATAAAAATTGGCCAGGACACCGGGGCTGGGAATTAAATATTCAGGGGTATTTGACAATTCGGAAGGACAGACAGAAAGGAAAAGGATGTGGATAGTTTTGTTAATAAAGGATGAGATCAGTGCTTTAGTGAGAAATGATAGTGGCTCAGAAGATCAAGATGTTGAATCAGTTTGGGTGGAGATAAGGAATAATAAGGGGAAAAAGTGGCTGGTGGGCATCGTCTACAGCCCCCTAACAGTAGCTACACTGTTGGACAGAGTACAAAACAAGAAATAATGGGGTTTGTAAAAAAGGAATGGCAATAAACATGGGCGATTTTAACCATATTTATTGGACAAAACAAATTGGCCAGTGTAGCCTTGAGGGAGAGTTCACAGAGTGTATCCGGGATAGTTTCCTTGAAGAGTATGTTGCAGAACCAACCAGGGAGCAGGCTATCTTCGATCTGATACCGTGTAATGAGACAGGATTAATAAACGATTTCCTAGCAAAGGATCATCTAGGATGAGTGACCATAACATGGTTGAATTTCAAATTCAGTTGCGGGGTGAGAAAGTTGGATCTCAAACCAGTGTCCTCAGTTTAAATAAAGGAGACTACAAAGGCATGAAGGCAGAGATGGCTAAAGTGGACTGGGAAAATAGATTAAAGTGTGGGACGGTTGATGAGCAGTGGCAGACATTTAAGGAGATATTTCATAACTCTCAACAAACAATGAGTAGGAAAGACTGTAAGAGAAGGAATAACCATCTGTGGCTAACTAAGGAAATAAGGGATGGTATCAAATTGAAAACAAGGTCATACAATGTGGCCAAGACTAGTGGGAGGCCAGAGGATTGGGAAACTTTTAAAAGCCAGCAAAGAACGACTAAAAAAAATAATAAAGAGAGGGAAGATAGATTATGAAAGTAAACTAGCACGAAATATAGAAACAGATAGTAAGAGTTTCTACAGGTACATAAAAAGGAAAAGAGTGGCTAAAGTAAATGTTGGTCCCCTAGAGGATGAGACTGGGGAATTAATAATGGGGAACAGGGAAATGGCAGAGACTTTGAACAAATATTTTGTATCAGTTTTCAATGTAGAAGACACCAAAAACATCCCAATAGTGGATAATCGAGGGGCTATCGGGAGGGAGGAACTTAATACAACCACTATCACTAAAGAAGTAGTACTCGGTAAAATAATGGGACTAAAGGTGAACAAGTCCCCTGGACCTGATGGCTTGTATCCTAGGGTCTTAAAAGAAGTGGCTGCAGAGATAAGCAAATTATAATTTAAATGGAGAAAAATTGCAAAGTGCTGCAGTACATTGGGACCTGGGGGTCCTTGTGCATGCAGGTACAGCAAGTAATCAGGAAGGCAAATGGAATGTTGGCCTTTATTGCAAGGGGGATAGAGTATAAAAGCAGAGAAGTCCTGCTACAACTGTACTGTGTATTGGTGAGGCCACACCTAGAGTACTGCGTACAGTTTTGGTCTCCGTATTTCAGGAAGGACATACTTGCATTGGAGACTGTTCAGATAAGGTTCATTCGGTTGATTCCGGAGATGGGGGAGGTTGACCTTTGAAGATAGGTTGAGTAGGTTGGGCTTATACTCACTGGAGTTCAGAAGAATGAGAGGTGATCTTTTCAAAACTTAGAAGGTAATGAGGGGGCTCGACAAGGTGGATGCAGAGAGGATATTTCCACTCGTAGGGGAAATAGTCTCAGAATAAAGGGCTGCCCATTTAAAACTGAGATGAGGAGGAATTACTTCTCTCAGAATGTTGTAAATCTGTAGAATTCTCTGCTCCAGAGAGCTGTGGAGGCTGGGTTATTGAATATATTTAAGGCAGAGATAGACAAATTTTTGAGCAATAAGGGAATCATCATAAGCGATCCCTCGAAACGAGGATGACTTGCTTCCAGACCAAAAAGAATGAGTTCACTGGTGTTTCAATGAAGGACCCAAACTACATCCTCAAGATTCGAAGATGCCTGTGCGTGGATTTTTTTAACATGTGGTGGCCGTTGCACACCAGCCACCACACGGGCTTGACAGAGCTAGGTCTTGGTTCAGTGGTAAGGATTACCCAAGACGACTGGAGACCAGCTCTGCTGCATGGACCTAGTGCGCACACATATCGCACTGTGGGCTGGTCCCGAACTCACTTCTCCCCTGGGCCACAATCTCTCACTGCTCCAGCGATAAGGGAAGAAAGGGTTATGGGAAGTGGGCAGGGAAGTGGAGTTGAGTCCATGATCAGATCAGCCTTGATCTAATTAAATGGCGGAGCAGGCTCGAAGGGCCAAATGGCCTATTCCTGCTCCTATTTCTTATGTTCTTATCTTCTTAACCAGTTAATCTGGTATTGATGGAGGGGGGGATGCTGACAAGACACCAGCAGAAGTCTTTATCTTATTCGAATAGTGCACAAGATAATTAGCATCCTCCTGAATCACAGTTTGAGAAAGAGAGGTTTAGCATCTGGAAATGCAGCACACCTTCAGTACTGCACTCGAGCATCAGCCTGGACTGTGTGCTCAAGTCCTATTGTGGGGTTGGAACTTGCAACCTTTTTACCCCGAGGTGAGGGTGCACTGAGCTCAATCAGGGGCTCTGCAAAATATTGCATGTTTATAAAGACTTTTGGAGTTTCCCTTGACCTCCATTACATACATTGAAATAATTCTCGGAATTGACAATGGCACTCACTTGGTTTGGTTTCTCCCTTCAGCTTCTCCAGTCGTTCAGCAATGGCTCGGTCCTCTTTGAACAGACTCCAGTACTTTGAGCCTGAGCCATTGCCTGGTGCCTGACAGCCTGCCTTGTGGACTGCAGTTTGTCCCTGCTGTTTGGTTTCTAACGCAGCCACTCACCTAGATTAGAGAAAAACTTTATAGAAGCTTTATCATAAGAGAAATCACTTATTGTGTTCCTTTGGTCAAGAACACACATTCCATTTGTGAAAAGCTCAGATTACCAAGAGTTAGAATCACAGAACCAGTACTTGATCCAGGACTTTTTCAGCGTCAATGCTGCTACATTGGTCATAAGAACATAAGAACATAAGAATTAGGAACAGGAGTAGGCCACCAAGCTCCTCGAGCCTGCTCCGCCAATCAACAAGATCATGGCTGATCTGGCCGTGGACTCAGCTCCACTTATCCGCCCACTCCCCGTAACCTTTAATTCCCTTATTGGTTAAAAATCTATCGATCTGTGATTTGAATACATTCAATGAGTGAGCCTCAGCTACTTCCTTGGCCAGAGAATTCCACAGATTCACAACCCTCTGGGAGAAGAAATTCCTTCTCAACTCGATTTTAAATTGGCTCCCCTGTATTTTGAGGCTGTACCCCCTAGTTCTAGTCTCCCCAACCAGTGGAAACAACCTCACTGCCTCTATCTTGCCTATCCCTTTCATTATTTTAAATGTTTCTATAAGATCACCCCTCATCCTTCTGAACTCCAACGAGTAAAGACCCAGTCTACTCAATCTATCATCATAAGGTAAATCCCTCATCTCCGGAATCAGCCTAGTGAATCGTCTCTGTACCCCCTCCAAAGCTAGTGTATCCTTCCTTAAGTAAGGTGCCCAAAACTGCACACTGTACTCCAGGTGCGGCCTCACTAATACCCTGCACAGCTGCAGCAGGACCTCTCTGCTTTTGTACTCCATCCCTCTCGCAATGAAGGCCAACATTCCATTCGCCTTCCTGATTACCTGCTGCACCTGCAAACTAACTTTTTGGGATTCATGCACAAGGACCCCCAGGTCCCTCTGCACCGCAGCACGTTGTAATTTCTCCCCATTCAAATAATATTCCCTTTCACTGTTTTTTTTTCCAAGGTGGATGATCTCACATTTTCCGACATTGTATTCCATCTGCCAAACCTTAGCCCATTCACTTAACCTATCTAAATCTCTTTGCAGCCTCTCTACACAACCCGCTTTCCCACTCATCTTTGTGTCATCTGCAAATTTTGTTACACTACACTCTGTCCCCTCTTCCAGGTCATCTATGTATATTGTAAACAGTTGTGGTCCCAGCACCGATCGCTGTGGCACAACACTAAACACCGATTTCCAACCCGAAAAGGACCCATTTATCCCGACTCTCGGCTCTCTGTTAGCCAGCCAATTCTCTATCCATGCTAATACATTTCCTCTCACTCCGTGTACCTTTATCTTCTGCAGTAACCTTTTGTGTGGCACCTTATCGAATGCCTTTTGGAAATCTAAATACACCACATCCATCGGTACACCTCTATCCACCATGCTCATTATATCCTCAAAGAATTCCAGTCAATTAGGTAAACATGATTTCTCCTTCATGAATCCATGTTGCGTCTGCTTGATTGCACTATTCCTATCTAGATGTCCCACTATTTCTTCCTTAATGATAGCTTCAAGCATTTTCCCCACTACAGATGTTAAACTAACCGGCCTATAGTTACCTGCCTTTTGTCTGCCCCCTTTTTTAAACAGAGGCGTTACATTAGCTGCTTTCCAATCCGATGGTACCTCCCCAGATTCCAGAGAATTTTGGTCGATTATAACGAATGCATCTGCTATAACTTCCACCATCTCTTTTAATACCCTGGGATGCATTTCATCAGGATCAGGGGACTTGTCTACCTTGAGTCCCATTAGCCTATCCAGCACTACCCCCCTAGTGACAGTGATTATCTCAAGGTCCTCCCTTCCCACATTCCCGTGACCAGCAATTTTTGGCATGGTTGTTGTGTCTTCCACTGTGAAGTCTGAAGCAAAATAATTGTTTAAGGTCTCAGCCATTTCCACATTTCCTTCAGCGAGGATATTAACCCTTTACAAGCCATTAACCCTTTACAGCACATCCTGTCAACATGCACCCTTCGACCAGCAGTCGTCGGATATTGATCAGGTGCTGGAATATTTCCTCACCAACCCAAAGCGGATGAATTAATCACAACAGTTCAGAATGTTCAACAGTTTAACATTTGACACTGAGGCAGAAGTTGGTGAATGATCTTGAACTTAAACTTGCTTGATAATTTAGGTGACTTTTGTGCCTTGCAAATGGACTGCTACAGCAGAGGGACAACCAAATAGATTTGAACTATTTGTTCTTCAAGGTGGTAAAGATGGGTTATAAACTTTTATCAGACTGAGCATTTCAAGAAATTTGAGCTGATTACAGAGAGCCAACATGGATTTATAAAGGGTTGATCATGTCTAAAGAACCTAATTGAATTTTTTGAGGAGGTAACTAAAGTAGCTGACAGGGGAATGTCTATGGATGTAGCTTATATGGACTTTTTGAAGACATGTGATAAGGTTCTACTTAAAGGACTGTTGGCTAAAATTAAGTTCATGGAATTGAAGGTAAATTATTGACCCCGTTAGGTGATTGGTTGGGAGGTAGAAGACAGAGAGTAGGGAATAAAAACAGAAAATGTGGCAGCATCAGTGGAGAGAGAAACAAAGTTAACGTTTCAGGTCGATGACCTTTAGTCAGAACTGCCAATGGTTAGAGATATGACATGTGTTAAGCAAGTACAGGGGCAGAGAAAAGGGGGGAGGGGAGGAAAGAACAACAGGGAAGGTCTGTGATAGGGTTGAAGGCAGACATGATTAAATGACAAAAGGGATGTTGGTGCAGGGCTAAAGGGGTTGGAAATTGGACAAGTAAAGATACAAGATGGGTCAACAGGAGCTGTAAAAGGCAACAGCAGGATATTAACCAGCACCTGCCGTCTGAAAAAATGTGATTATGGTCTGAAATTGTTGAACTCGATGTTGAGCCCTGAAGACTGTAAAGTGCCTAATCAAAAGATGAGGTCCTGTTCCTCGAGCTTCCCTTGAGCTTCATTAGAACAGTGTAGGAGGCTGCAGAGAGAGGTCAGAGTGGGAATGGGATGGATATTTAAAATAGCAAGCGATCAGAAGCTCAGGGTCACGCTTGCAGACTGAACTGAGGTGAGCAGCAAGGTGATCACCTAATCTGCATTTTGTCTCTCAAGGGTAGAGACTGCATTGTGAGCAGCAAGTACAGTATACTAAATTGAAGAAGTACAAGTAAATCACTGTTTCATCTGGAAGGAGTGCTTGGGACCTTGAATGCTGGGAAGGGAGGAGATGAAAGGACAGATATTGCATCGTCTGCGGCTGCCTGGGAGGGCACCGTGGGAAGTGGAGGGGGTGTTGGGGGTGATTGAATAGTGGACCAGGGTGTCACGGGGGGATCATTCCCTTCAGAATGCTTAAAGAGGAGGGGAGGGGAAGATGTGTTTGGTGGTGGCATCCTACTGGAGGTGGCAGAAATGGTAGGGGATGATCCGTTGAATGTGGAGGCTGGTGGGGTGGAAGCTGAGGACAAGGCGAACCCTATTGTGGTTCTTGGAGGGAGGGGTAGGGGTGAGGGCAGAAGTACAGGAAGTGGAACGGACACAATCGAGGGCCCTATCAACCACGGTGGAGGAGAATCCTCGGTTGAGGGAAAAGGTAAACATATTGGAAGCACTGTTGTGGAAGGTGACTGTATTTATTGTCTCTTGAACAACTCTTAAGTTCAATTTAACTCTCTTTACCCTGGAGCTCAGTCAGCAATGTGCAGTTAAAATGGCGATCCTCATACACACGAGGTTTCCCGCTACAGATCGAGGGCGATATGCCTCCTAGATAGAGGGCGCTATACCTTCTATCATTACACCTTACCTTTCATAAGAAACAAAGTGGATTACAGTGAACTTCAATATAAACCAGTAATTAACTTTTTATGAATACATGTAGTAAACAACTACAAGTTTAGCAAACAACAACTAAAACCTTGTCTTGTTGTTTCTTTATCCAAGTGTCCAGTGTTCATGATTTCTTATTTCTGTACATAATGATCCAGGTATTTTGGTGTTGTGCAGATTCTGCTGCTTTGCCTCAAACTGTTTCAGTGGTGTTCTGTGCACTGATCGCTTTAGTCCCTTTTTCAGTGTTTTCGTGTGTTGTCGTTGAAGTGCTGTTTCGTGTGTTAGTTGGCTGTGTTGGCAGCGGAACATGTGTGGGTGTCACTGAGATCTCTGGAGTTTCGATGAATGTCTCAGCGCTCTTTCTCAGATGTTTCCTATATCCATGATACTCACAGCCATCTTCTGTAATGACCTGATATGACCGAATGCAGACTTGTTTCTGAACCTGAGCTTTTTGACAAACTTTGTTGTCTTGCGCTTGTTTGAGTCTCACTGTTTCTCCTTCCTGCAGTGTAGGAAGTGCTGTAGCACCTCTGTTGTAGGAGTGTGCTTGTTTGGCACGGTTCTTTTTTTTGTTGATGTTGACGTCCTGTGCGATTCTTGGTTTGAGTAGATCATTTGCGATAGGGATGTTTGTCTTTGTGCGGCGACTGACTAAGCGTTGTGCTGGTGAACTATCAAGGCCTTCAATTGGTGTGTTTCGCCAGATGAGAAGTTTCATGTAGAAGTCTCCGCAGTCTTTCTTTGCCTTCTTGATAAAACGCTTTGCGAGCTTAACCACGTTCTCAACCTTTCCATTGCTTTGTGGATATTCTGGGGAGCTTGTTATGTGATCGAATCCATATTTTGTGGCACAGTTTGTGAAGTGTTGTGAGTTGGATGGAGATCCACTGTTGGATTGAACTGTGTCTGGAATACCGTGATTGGAGAAGTGTTTCTTGAGGTGTTTGATGATAACAGTGGCATCCTTCTTTCCGTGCAGATTGTCTATCTCGAAATAGCCCAAGTAGTAGTCCACTGTGCATAAATAGTCAGCCATCGAGTGTGAATCTCTCACAACCAATCTTTTCCCTTGGTCACTGAGGGAGGTCGTGACTTATCATTGGCTCTTTTGGTTGGCTCGATTGACAGGTGTTGCATGTTTCACACTTTGAAACACCGGGCTAGACTTTCCACTTCACATCGCCCATCTAAGGCCCATCTATCACCCAAAACGGACCTCGATCGCCCATTTTGAGCAAAAAGTGGAAACTAGGCCCAAAATATCGCCGGAAAAATAGGCCCTCAAGTTCCCACTTTGATCGCCGAGATGATCGCGCAAATGATCACCCACACAAGGCTCATCCCAAGTTTCAGCACCTAGCATGCACTTCGCTGGGTCGATGCAAGGCCCAAAAGAGTGCTCAAAAATAATTACTTTTTCAGGGCCTAAGAGAAGGAAATGTGCACTACGCTCGACATTTTTAACTTCTGAGGAAGGGTGGAGAATTAGTTCTGAGTCATTTAGAGAGTAAAATTGAAGCAAATTATACAGAAATTTGGGACAGGGAATATAAATAGGTATTATCAACTTATTTATGCTAAATAGATCTCATATATTGGAATTATTTATTAAATAGCTTTTATATAGTGAAGTTATTTAATGATATTGTTGGTGCCTATCAAACTGACTGGTGTACAGCTTAGAGAGTACAGAGAGGGCAGACTATAATGATTAGAGAGTATAGAGTGCAGAGATTATTAAAATTAGTGAAGGTAATTATCAATAGTGATGGGGCCTATGCTTTCCCTGCCTTTAATTGCAACTGTTCACACACTGGTTACTGAAAGGATCAATCGAAGAGGTGGCAGAATAATGCGGAGACAGAGACGAAGACAGAGGAGAGACCCTATAGCCAACGAAGGTATTTGGAGAAGCAATCCTACCTGAACTTGTCTGAAAATGCTTGTCTTAGGAGGCTGCAATTCCGGAAGGAGGTCATCAATGAGATATGTCAACTCGTCAAGGATGATCTGCAGCCTTCCAGCACTATCAGAACCGCACTGTCCGTTAAGGTGAAGGTTACTGCTGCCCTGGCCTTTTACGCATCGGGATCTTTTCAGGCTTCAGCTGGCAACATCTGCCATATCTCTCAGCACACTACACACTGCTGCATTCAACAAGTGACTGAATCCCTTTATGCTCGCAGGATGGACTTCATAAGCTTCCCAATGACCAGGGAGGCCGTGAGTTTATTGTGGTGTGTTGCATGCTGCATAACCTAGCTATAAAGAGAGGACAAATAATGCCAGATCATGCTGCCGGTCCACCTCCAGAAGGAGAGGAGACAGAAGAGGCAGCCGGCGAAGATGAAGAGGAGGAACAGACGGGAGAGGATGCAGGCGAGGACATAGGGGAGCTTAATCAGCCTGGCGATCTAACACCGGTACCACCACACTCTTCCCGAAGACCAGTAGCCAGTGGCAGTTACACGGCCGCTAAGTTTTTGCGTCAGCAGCTCATTAATGAATGCTTCGCATGAACTATTATTGTTGATATTCAAATGTTCAATTACAGTTATGTTTAGTCAAAAGTTTCATTTCCATGGGAACACAGAATAAACAAACATATGCATGAAAAACTGTATGTTGTAAAACTCATGTAACAAAGAGAGAAGGTACAAAAGTTGTATAAAAAAAATGTTTTTATTAAGAAACAAATTTTTTTTGAAGAACTAATGAACAACACCTTCCCTCCAACCCCCCCCCGCATCAACCCACCATTCCCTCAAAATTCCCAAAACGTTAGAAGAAGAAGAAATTGAACATTTTAAAGAACAAGTGGCCATTTAAGTAATGATAACAAGTGACCATTTTAGTCAGGCTAACAAGTGACCATTTAAGTCATGCTAATAAGTGACCATTTAAGTCATGCTAACAAGTGACCATTTCAGTAATGATAACAAGTGGCCATTTCAGAAAGAATGGAAAGTGAACAGTTAAGTCATGGTAACAAGTGAACATTTAACTATTGAATACGTGGCCAATTTAGTAACAATAACAAGAGAATAATAAAGTGATAACAAGTGAATATTTCAAAACAAGTGAACTATGCACTCCCCCTCCCTACCTGCGGCCATGTTTCTCTCCAGATCCTGTCCCACCCCGTGTTCGCACCCCACCCGCCCGTTTTGGTCTCCGCAGACCGACACAAAGACGTTGTGTTGAGTGGGTCGGCAAGACTTCCTGCCATGGTGGAGGTAACGGAGCAGGAGCAGAAGCCTCAGTCAACTTCTGAGTCAAGAGGAACTGTGTCCTCCATACTCGCTTGTGTGATTGGGGTCTCGTTGCGAGCGGACATGACACCTTGGGGTGCAGCGCAGTGTCCAGCCAGCAACGCGTGCCGAAGGGCATTTGTTGCGGCTGTCTGCTCCCTGATCACCTCCCTGTGACTGTTCAGAATACCAGCTGGAGAAGCGCGAGCAGAACTCGCTCCAGGTTGTGGAGAACTGGCTCCAATTGTCTGAGAAACGCACGAACCCCTGGATAAGGTCGCGACCGATCACGACTGTCTCCCTGCACAGGGAAAGTAACCTCTCCGCCTGGTCCTCTGTGGCAGGCGAGTGCATATCATGCTGACCGGACCACCGTGGGGTCAGCGTGTGCAATGTCACGTGTCTTGGTGTCACCACCTGCACACCGCTTGGTCCGGTGCCTCATCTGTCTCAAAAGAGATGGCCGCAAGTTGTTCCCCCCCCACAAAAAAAATCTCCTGTTCTTCCTCCTCCGCCTCCTGTTCTCACACAGCCGCAGCAGGAGTCTGCACTGGCTCCTCCTCTGGCTCTTCCTCCTGGGAGTTTCCCGATTGGTCAGTGGACGTGTCCGTTGACTCCATCAATACTATTGACCTTTGAAAAACAAATGGAAGTTATAAACAACGTTTAACAATGCAAATCAATTCATCTTAATTAAGAACTCAAAACATTACCATTAGCCCATATGCACAAGCGGTCACCAGGCCTAACATGACCTCATTTGAAGATCAATAGTACATCTCAACAGTATAACTCAATTATATATCAAATTAAAGTATCATTGCATAGGATTACCCGCGTAACAAATATTTACTATTGATTCACACATTGAATAATGCACAGTTCTCATTACTCACGTGACTCTAGGATGGGTTCGGCCACACCACGGGTTGTAACTGAATGGCTTTCTGACCCCACCAAGGCCACTGCAAGCTCCTCGTCGGCGTTGAGTGACTGCAGCATGGCACAGCCTCTGCCAGTCCTGCGTTGCTCCCGCTGGTTGATGGAAATCTTATTCTGTAATAGGTAAGGTAACATTGCACAGCATAAGCAGATGGATATGGCAATAAACATTTAGGACTGACAGATTGATAAGTTCAATTTCAAGTTTGCAATACATTGCATAGGAAGATATTTTATACTGTAACATTCAAATTTATGTTGCGGTGCATAAATGTAATCATAATTTAATCCTAATGTAGTTACTTAGTCATGCTTAAAGATTATGATATAACATTGTAGATTCTAATTAGATTTTCCATACAACATTAAATAATAAATATGGATGATTTCAAATTTAAATTTGAACTTACTCTTGCAGCCGCCAGTAGACTGGTCCATTTTTTCCGGCACTGGTCCGGTGTCCGGGCTTCATTAGATGCCGACGTGATCACGTCGGTAATCTCTGCCCAAATCCTCCGATATGCACGGGGTGGAGGTTTCCCATGCCCACCCCGTGTCAGATCCTCTCACCTCGCGCTTACACTATTCACTAGGGCCTCATTTGCCTCCTCGCTGAAGGGTTTGGCCCTTCGCTTTCCTGCAGCTCCCTCCATTCTTTAAATTTACTTGTTTTCTCAGTTGCTCAAGATAACCTGCTTCCTTTCTCCTCTCTCTCGCTCTCTGTCTCTCTCTCCCAGACCCACACAGAGCTTCTGAGCATGTGTGAATACTCTTGACCTCTTAAAACACGGGAAGGAGCATCAACCTGAAAAAAAAATCAACCTGCACATGCGCAGTAATGCGTTGCTAGGGAAGCTTTTTTTTTCATTCACTTCGGTTTTCTTTGGGCGATCATGAGATTGATGAGAAATCACATCGCCGATTTGACATCGCTAGGCTAATGCCGAGTGGAAAGTCGCAAAGCAAAAATGTGCCTCGAGCCGGCCAACAGCACGGGTGATACATCCCGCATCACTGGACAATGCCCATTTTTTTCGGCCTCAGCCACCAAGTGGAAAGCCTAGCCCATAGTCTTTTATGTCACTGTTCAGTCCTGGCCAGTAAACAGATTCCCTGGCACGTCGAAGAGTGCTCTCGATGCCAGTGTGAGCAGCATGAAGTCGCTGACGAATGTCGGATCTCAGGGTTCTTGGTATGACACAGCGATAGCCTTTGAAGACTATGCCATCCTGTGTTGTAAGTTTGGGCGGGAATTCATGTGTCGTTTTTGGCCAACCCATGGTGATTTGTTGTATGACCAGTTGTTGTGTGGAGTCACTTGCAATTGTGCATTGTATGGTAGTCAGTCCTTGTTTGGAGTGTGGGAGAAAGTCCACCATGTGGATGCATTCCACTGCAATTTCAGTTGGTGATCTCTCCATGTTTTTGAGGTATGTGCATGAGATGTGTCTGCTAGGTACATTTATTTTCCTGATTGATACTTTATTTCGACGTCATATTGGTTGAGCCAAATGAGTAGACGTTGTAGCCGCTTGCGTGCTGCAGATAACAGTTTGCATCGAATGGCAACCAAAGGCTTATGGTCTGTCCATAGTGTGATCTTGCGATTGTATACATATTGATGGTTTTGTTCCATTCTGAAGACTTGAGCGAGCAGCTCCTTTTCAATTTGAGAGTACCGCGTTTCTGCTGGAGTGAGCGCTCAGCTCGCGTTTGCAATTGATTGACCATGTTGCAGAAGGACGAACCCAAGACCCTTGCTCAAAGCATCTCCTTGACCTTCGGTTGCAAGTTTGGGGTCAAAAGATTTGAGCATCGGAGAATCTGTCACGCGTTGTTTGATAGCTTCAAACGCTTTGTCATGTTCTTCAGTCTATTTCCAGACAGTGTCTTTATGAGTAAGCTGTCACAGAGGCTCGCTGAGGTCTGAAAGATCTGGCAAGAATTTTGTGAGGTACTTTGTCATGATGACAAATCGTTGTACACCTGCGACATCCTGCGGTTTCTGCATTTCATTGATTGCGATCACTTTGCTTGGGTCGGCTTTGAGTCCATCGTTAGACAGTATGTATCCCATGTATTTCACTTGGGAGCTCTATTATTTGAACTTATCGAAGTTTAGTTTGATGCTTCGCTTTCTGCATCTCTGCATGAATTTGCGTAAGTTTACATCATGATTGGCCTCTTTGCCTCACCGTGTCTAGTGATCAAGATATCGTCTGCAATCTTGTAGTCGCCATCTAAACCCTCAAGGTTCTGGTCTAGTTTCTGCTGGAAGATTTCTGGGGCAGGACTGGTTCCAAATGGCATTCTATTATATCAATTTCATCACCATGGAGTCTGGAAGGTCGTGAGGTTGGAGGATTCAGTGTCTAGTCCACATTGCAAGAAACCTTCCTTGCAGTCTGCTTTATTGAAGACCTTTACATTTGACATCTGTGGCAAGATGTTATTGATCACAGGAAGTGGATAGTGTCCACGTTTCAGAGCATTGTTCAGATGTTGAGGGTTGATACATACTTACTGTGATATCTTCACAGAGCACAAGCACACACAGCTCCTAACATGGCAGGCAGCTCTCTCGGAAGTCTCCGGAAATCTGCCTGGTTCTGTTTATTATTAACCCTGCACTTGCAGTACACAATACGTCCACATCCACAGTGTGGAGCTACAAACATGACAAGCTTACAGACATTACACTTCTCCCTCCTTAATGAAGAAGTTATTATAACAAACATCATACATAACTTTCATGTTTATACATAACACAGGATATAATTTTTTTTTCCATATTTACAAATTTTACTTTTCTGTTTCGAAGAGGATACCTTCGCTCTCGAACAGAACCTTCCAAACATGGTGTCAAATCGAATCTCATTCGAGGCTCATCCTGAGGAACGTTTTCCTCCACGGAATTTCCTTGATTTTCATTTGAACTCACTCTAACTTCAGGCTCTTTGTTTTCCTGACTCAGACTCAGACTTTCATTCTGATTCTCTCCTGGATTTGTTTCCAGTACGTTGGATTTAGGATTTGCTACTGCTATAGCAAAACTATCTGATGAGTCAGAAATAATTGAATCATTCCCACCTTCAACTCCTTCCATGCCTGAAGGAAAAATATGATCAATATGAACAAACCTAACCTGTCCATTATCAAACATCTTTACCAAATATGTGCGAGGATCACATATCTTCTCCACTCTTCCTGGTAACCACTTTAATCATTTATGGTGATGGTTCTTCACTCACACCTTCTGGTTTAATTTCACTCTTCTCTCTTTTACTTTATCATGATTCTCTTTCTGTCTTAATTGTGTCTCTTCTATGGACTGTGCCAAATTTGGCTTTAACAACGAGAATCTGGTTCGTGGCTGTCGTTTGAGAAACAACTCTGCTGGTGTTCTACCAGTAGTTGTATGAGGAGTATTTCGATATGTAATCAAAAAATTAGCCAATTTGTGATCCAATGACAACTGTCTTTTCCTTAGATTTGGATCTAACATTTATTTTATGAGGGCATGTTTTACAATTTGTACAGTGCGCTCTGCTGCACCATTCGAAGCAGGGTGGTATGGTGGAACCTTGGTATGTTTCACACCATTTTTGCTTGTGAATTGTGCAAATTCTTCTGAACGAAATTGTGGTCCATTATCCGAAACAATTTCTTCAGGGAGGCCAAATGCAGAAAATAATTTTTGTAAAATGTCCAATGTTTTACTTATTGTTATTTTCCACATTGGAAACACCTCAACCCACTTCGAATGGCTATCAATCACAATGAACAATTGTTGTCCTTCTAACTCAGCAAAATCAATATGTAGCCTTTGCCACACCCTGGGAGGCCATTTCCATGGCTGTAATGGTACTGGTGGTGGGTGCTTGCTTACCGATTGACATGTCGTACACTGACTCACGATGTACTCTATATCTTTATCAAGACCTGGCCACCATAAATAACTGCGTGCAAAACTCTTGGTCAAGCACATTCCCAGGTGCTGGTCATGGAGGTCTCCTAATAATTTGGACCTGAATTTATTTGGTATAACCACTCTTGCACACCACATGATACAATCTTTATCGACTGATAATTCATTCCTATGAATGAAGAATGGATGTGTATCTTTGTCTGTTACCTGGCCATCCATTTGCAATAGACTCATACACCTTTGACATCACTGGGTCACGTTTGCTTGCTCTACCAAACTCCTCAGCTGTGACTGGCAGTTCATCAATGTATGAAAAATAAAATACTTCTTCCCTATCGGATGTCGCATGTGATGGTGAAGGCAATCTAGACATTGCATCAGCATTACTGTGATCAGCTGATCATCTGTATTCAATATCATGTATATGCTGACAAAATCAAAGCCCATCTCTGCATTCGGGCTGCAGCTAATGTTGGAACTGGGGACTTTGGATAGAGGATTGCTGTTAGGGTCTTATGGTCCATAACGATGGTAAACTTATGACCATACAAGTATTTGTGAAACTTCTTGACCCCAAAAATTAATGCCAAAGCTTCCCTTTCAATTTGTGCATAATTATTCTCACTGGCACTGAGAGTGCGTGAAGCAAAAGCAATTGGTCTCTCCTCCCCACTACTTAATACATGAGTGATCACTGCCCCAACTCCATACGGAGAGGCATCACATGCTAGCTTAATTTCCTTAGATATGTCACAGTGAACTAACATGGTGCTCTCTACCAATTTGCTTTTACACTCCTTGAATGCTGTATTGCATTATTTTGACCACTTCCAATGGACCTGTTTTTTCAAAAATTCATTCAATGGATGTAATACTGTAGCTAAATTTGGTGGGAACTTTCCATAACAGTTCAAAAGACCCAAGAATGAACGAAGTTCAGTGACATTCCTGGGAGTGGGTGCATTTCTAATTGCATCCAATTTTTCCATGGTTGGATGTAAACCATCTTTGTCTACTCTGTACCCTAGGTACTCCACTGAGTTTTTAAATAACTCACACTTACGAGCAGACACTCGTACTCTGTGCTTCTCTCGCCGTTTGAGGACTTCATTCAATATGTTATTATGAATTTGCCTATTTGGTGCTGAAATTAGTATGTCATCCAAATAACATACTACCCCTTCAATACCTTGCAAAATCTGGTTCATCACCCCTTGGAATATGGCAGGAGCAGAAGACACTCCAAACGGTAGCCTATTAAATTGATATAGGCCTAGATGAGTATTTATAGTCAAACATGACTTGGACTCCTCATCTAGTTCAAGCTGTAAGTAGGCATTCGTAAGATCCAGTTTTGAGAAGATCTGACCACCTGTCAGTGTTGTGAACAAATCTTCTATATTCGGCAATGTATTGGGGACATTACTCTCTGGAGCCTGGTTTACGGTTACTTTATAATCACCACACAATCTTACCTTACCATCGGACTTAGGTACAACAACAATGGGTGTAGCCTAATTACATCGATCTATCTGACAAATAATGTTCTCAGTCTCTAGTCTTTTGAGTTCTTGCTCAACTTTCTCCTTGAGTGCATATGGTACGGAACGTGGCTTGCAGTAAACTGATCTAGCGTCCTTCTGTACCCTGACACTCGCCTTGAAGCCTTGGATCGGACTGCCCGTTTCACAGAACATCTTCGGATACTGCTTGATAACCTCATCCGTTAATGAAAATTTTGCTTCCACACAGAAAATCTTACACAAATCCAGCTTCAGTGAGCTCAACCAATTTCTTCCTAGTAAGGCAGACTTGTCTCCTTTCACTATTATTGGAGGCAAGTTCTGAAATTGATCTTTATATTTCACCGGTACGGTGATACAACCTACCACAAGAATTTTCTCTCCCGAGTAGCCTCACAGCTCTATCTTGGATTTCTCCAGTTGAAAATCACACAATTTGTCATGGTATAGTGACTCTGGTACTACACTCACGGTTGTACCCGTGTCAATTTCCATTGGTATCTTGAATCCCACAATATCTATGTGGATTTTGATGCTTTCCGAATCGCTGTCCATTAACCTCGTGCTCCTGATGACATGTAACTCGAACATCTCCTCGTCCTGTTGTTCTTCCATGCTATGTAGTCTCTTGGGATTTCTACTCATAGCTTTGAATGCTGGACTCATAGCTTTGGAAGCTGGCTTACCCTTCAGTCGTCATGCCTTCACAAAATGTCCAGTCTTCCTGCAGAAGAAACGCTCTGCCTTCATGTATGGTCAACTTTGAGCAATGTGTTGTCCCTGGCACCTGTAGCACAACTTAGACCCTCTGTTAGAATTTCCAGTTTCTGAGACTTTGGGCCCCCACCGTTTTTTACCTTGAACCTGCAGGTGATTTACCTTGGTTGACTGATGACCGCAATTATTATTTAATTCTCGGGAATATTGTTCGGCCATGCCCATCGACCTCGCTGTCTGACAAGCAATCTCAAAAGTCAAGTCATCCGTCATCAATAACTTCCTTCTGATCGCATCATTTTTCACCCCACAAACAAAACGATCCCGTAATGCTCGGTTTTGAAAGTTTCCAAAATTAATGCTATGATGTAATCACTGATACATTCATCAGCCTTTTGATTCCGAATCCCGAAACAATAGCTTTCAGCAATTTCTAACAGTTTGAGGTTATAGTGCTGCTCCAGCTTCAGTAAAATCTCTTTAAGCATTGTGTCCTTTGGCTCGTCAGGCACAAACAGATTTACAAGAGTGTCATATAATGCCGGACCTGCCTCCGATAAGAAGATCACTTTCTTACGTTCCAACACAGCCCAGTTCTGGATTGCATTGTCTGGAACTTTGCTTATGTTATTTGCAGTGAAATACATTTCTAGCTGATCCACATATGCTTTAGAACATTCCTGGTTGTGTCTATATTCCCCCAAATGTCCCAATTCACCTGCGGGTGCTGCCATTTTAATCTCTAGCTGTTCACACCGTGTGCTGTATTTTACCTTGGATTTTGTAGCTTTTTTCCAAAGATAGAAACTTCCAAAGTCTCTCAGTCGGCTGGCTGAATCCTTCACCAACAAAATTTAAGCTTTAAATCATCTGAAAAATCCATTCTCAGTCGCCAAATGTGATATCGTCACAGAGCTCAAGCACACACAGCTCTTAACATGGCAGGCAGCTCTCTCGGAAGTCTCCGGAAATCTGCCTGGTTCTGTTTCTTATTAACCCTGCACTTGCAGTACACAATACGTCCACATCCACAGTGTGGAGCTACAAACATTACAAGCTTACAGAAATTACACTTACAGCTTTCCATTTGGCTTTTGTATAGTCACTAGACTGGATATCCACTCTGTCGGTTCAACAACTTTCGTGATGATTTGTCATTCTTCCAAATTATCGAGTTCCTCTTGCAGTGTTTGTTTGATCGCTATTTGCACCTGTCTGGGTAGAATTACATCTGGTGTCGCTGATTCACTAAGTTCAAGGTGAACTGTCCCTGGCATGTGTCCATGTCACTTAAACACATCCAGATATGTATTGTTGACATCAGTTTTTGACACGAGCGAGATGTTTGCATTGTTCATAATTTGCGATTTGCGTGGTTCATTTATCACCACAATATTCTGATTCTGTAATTGTATCAGTTGTAGTGGTTGAGCAGTGCGTGAGCCAATCAGTGGTGCACTTTGGCCCTCAATGATCACAAAGGGCACAATGTACTTTTGCTTGTTCTTTGTATTCTCCAGTGGCACCTTACAAGTTCCTACCACAGGAATGGTTGCATGGTTGTCATATAGTGATAATGTTGTCTTAGATTCATTTACCTTTAAGCCTTTAGGTGAGTATCGATGACATAGCACATTGCATGTGGCCACACAATCTATTTGCATTTTTACCATTTGACCTTAAATGGAGAAGGTAGCCATAATCTTGTTAGTATATCTTCTATCAGCTTTGTCCTCGAATTTGTGATTAACTTTACCAAGCATCTCTACAATCATGACGTCAAAATCAGAATCATCACTGTCTTCATACAGTGCATTAACTTTTGACTTGCCCTGATATTTAGGCTTATTTGTAGACTTCTGCCTCAATCTATTCTACCTGCACTTTTGAGAAAAATGATTTTGTTTGCTACAATTTGTGCAGGTCTTCCCATATGCTGGGCCTTTCGTTTTTTGACTCATGTCTTTTTCCACAATATCTACAATTGTTCATGAACTCTTTGTCTGTGAATTATTTCTTTGTGAGTGGGGGTTTCTGTCTGGCAACTTTGACATCTTCAGAGTCTAAATCTGTTCTAGTGAGCTTCATGGCTTTCATTTGGCCAACTGTGGCCTCTGTAGCTTTACAGAGCATCACACACTTATCTCGTGTTAGGCTTGATTCTTGCAACAGCCTCCTATGCAGAGTGTTATCAGATATTCTGTAGACTATCCCTTAAATTGTCAAAATCACATGACGATGCCAGCTCCCTCACTTTATTGAGATATCTGTCAAAACGCTCATCCCCTTGTATACAGTTGTTAAACTGGTGCCTTTCATGGATGATGTTGGTTTTACCTATACAGTCCTCTTCCCAGAGCTTCAAAATAATCGCAATTTCCTGTTTGTCTTCGTCTGATTTGTAGGAAAGATTATTGTGAATATCTTGGGCATCTCTGCCAATGGCACTGATAAACGTTGCAACCCTAATTCTATCTGGTTTTTCCACAATATTCATGATAATTTCATAGCTGTCCCACAGCTGTTTGAATTTTTTCTAGTTGACTTTCAAATCGCCAGTCACCTGCAATGGGAATGTGTGCGGAAGTTGGCACTATGGTGGTCATGATAGCTCACGACCGTTTAGGACTTTGAGTATGTCACTTAAATGTAAACAGTTCAAATAACCAGAGGACTCGAACAAAACTAATTAGTAAAATATCATGGCCATGTATTTGTAGAAATACTTTTTCAATCAAGGCTCTACAATAGCTTATGTTATCTTAAGTTTATTTTACTAAAACCTATAGATTACTCAACAAGCTTATGCCAATTTATCATCCTTTAAGTCCATTGATATTGTTCATTTTGCAACCGTTCCATCCATAGTAGAATAAGTACATACAGTTTCACGGTCTCACTAGTGATGTCTACGATGCACGGTCTGCACTGCTCTGTTTAACGTTGATTTCGATCTGCTCGAAAAAGTCTTACATTTCCAATATTTTGATCATAGATGCGTTCGTCGAAAGATCGGAAGTATCTGCTTCTGACACCATGTATTTTACTGTCTCTTGAACAACTCTTAAGTTCAATTTAACTCTCTTTATTCTGGAGCTCAGTCAGCAACGTGCGATCCTCATGCACACGCGCGCTTTCCCGTTCCAGATCAAGAGTGCTATACCTCCCAGCTAGAGAACGGTATACACTCTATCATTACAGTGACATCGTCAGAACAGCTGCGACGGAGACTGAGAAACTGGGAGAATGGAATAGAGTCCTTACAGGAAGCAGGATGGGAGGATGTGTAATCACGATAGCTTCAGAGCCAGTCGGCTTATTGTAGATATTTATTGACAGCCTATCCCCAGAAATCGAGATAGAGACATCGAGGAAGGAAGGGGAAGAGTCGGAGATCGATCATGTGAAGTTGATGGGGGTGTGTGGAATTTGGAATCAAAGTTGATGAATTGTTTTAGTTTGGGGTGAGAGCAGGAAGCGGCACTGATACAATCATTAATGTATCGGAAAAAGAGATGAAGGAGTGGACTTAGGTAGTACTGGAACAAAGAATGTTCCACATATCCCACGTAAAGGCAGGCATAGCTAGGAGACTAGGGATAATGGGTATGTACTCAAATTGAAAGGAAGTAGTGAGTGGTGTCCCACAAGGATCTGTGCTGGAGCCTCAACTATTCAATATATCTATTAATGACTTCGATAAAACCATAGAGAGCCATATGTCCAAGTTTGTCGATGTCACAAGGTTTGGTGATTTGGTAAGTAGTGTAGTCGGAAGCATAAAATTATAAAGCAACATTGATGGATTAGTGAGAGAGCAAAATTGTGGCAGATGGATTTCAATGCAGGTAAGTGTGAGGTCATCCATTTTGGATCAAAAAGCTAATGGAGCCAAGGCGAGTCAATGGAGTTAAGATACAGATCAGCCATGATCTCAGTGATTGGCGTAACAGGTTCGAGGGTCTTAACGGCTGACTCCTGTTCCTATGTTCCTTCCTATGTTATCTTTGTCACACAGATTTGCCAGATTTTCCGATGCTACAGATGACTAGCCTTTTGTGAATTGCAGCTCTAGTTCCTCTGCCTGCTTATCATACTATTCCAACTCACTCCTGGCTGGCATCCCACATTCTACCCTACGTAAACTTCAAATGATACAAAACTCGGCTGCCCATGTCCCAACTTGCACCAAGTCCCATTCACCCATCACCTCTCTGCTCGCTGACCTACATTGGCTCGTGCTTAAGCAACGCCTCGATTTCAAAATTCTCATCTTTGTTTTCAAATCCCTCCATGGCCTCACCCCTCTCTTGCTCTGTCATCTCCTTCAGCCCCACAACCCCCTGAAATATCTGCGCTCCTCTAATTCTGCCCTCTTGAGCATCCATGATTATAATCGCTCAACCATTGGTGACCATGCCTTCTGTTGCCTCAGCCCTAAGCTCTAGAATTCCCTGCCTAAACCTCACCACCTCTCTACCTCTCTTCCCTCCTTTAAGATACTCCTTAAAACCTACTTCTTTGACCAACCTGCCATAATTTCTCCTTATGAGGCTCGTGTCAAATTTTTATCTCATAATACTCCTGTGAGATGCTTTGGGACATTTCATGATGTTAAAGGCGCTATGTAAATACAAGTTGTTGTTGTAGGTTGAATGATGTTTACATTGTGAAGATGTCTGTAGAATGGTTCCACTTGTAAAGAGGAAGCAAGCACAGGTACAAATAGCAATCAAAAAGGCTAATGGAGTGCTGGCCTTTGGGCTAGATTTTACACTTTTGTGCAGGTCACCCAAAAATGGGCGGTATTTCCAGCGTCGGCGGTAAAAATGGGTTTTCATACAGTTGGCTTCTCACCCATTCTCAAAGCCCCTAGTCTCCATTTTTAAAATTGGGCGTTACCACGAGTGATATGACATGGGCGGTAGTGTTAAATCTCTCTGACATTCTGTTGGATAGTGTCGCCGTCCTTACCAATGGCATGGCAACGCTCGATTCCCGTGATTCAGGAGGTCAAGGGTCATCATGACATGCGTAGAAGAGGAGACAGAGAGAGAGGGAGCTGAGAGGGACTAAAAGCGTGTGTGGCTGTGGTGTGTGCTTGTTTGGTTGTTATGGGAGGCACGAGGAAGATTCACCAGCAACAAAAAGCCTGCTAAGCACCAAGAACATAGTTGGCACCGAGTTTTTGTCCAACAAATAAGATTTAACATGGAAGGGATGGTGGAGGCCCTGGAGCTGGTAGCCAGGAACACTGGTGGCAGAGGGCTCCCAGTGGTCCCAGAGCGCGGCACTGCACCCCAAGGTGCCGCACCCCCATTGCTAATGACACGAGAGCCAGGAGCAACATCTTGCTTCTGGCTCGTAACACGTTCCCACCTCGGGACAGTCCTCTCCCAAATCCGTCCAAGCACCGGATCGGCCATCATCCCCGCCCTCCGCTCCCCCAATGAAGCATCGCCTGAGAAGCTCCTTGGCCAGGCGGCTTGGAGTCAGGATGGGAATGGGAAGGGGTAGAGATGGGGAGGAGAAGTGTGGGGGGGTGGTGAGAAGGGGAAGGGTTGGTTTATACAGATATACTTATGATTTCAGACAAATGTTCGGTTTAAATGTTTTTCATTTCACAAAACCTTGTTGCGCATTGGCTCAGATAGCTGCACCATTACACACTGGTGATTCCTTAACATTAAAGGGTATAATTACACTTAACTTCAATCTTTAACTGTCACCAAGGTGATGATCTGCACACCCAGTAGTATGTCAGCCTTGTAAATACCACCAACATTCTTTCAGTTAAAGAGCTCATTGATGAGCTCCTGATGTCAGAGTCTTGCAGCTATCATGCCACCACGGGCCCTTTCATGCAGTCTACAGGGAGACAGGGGCATGCAGCGTCAACCAGATTGTCTGGCCCGAGGTCAGCATCCACCTCCTCATCCTGCTCTTCCTCTCTCTGGTGAGGTGGACTGTCAGACTCTTCTGGCAATTCTTGTCCCCTCCTGATAGCCAAGTTGTGCAGCATGGAGCACACCACCACGAATTGAGCTACCTGCTCAGGGTGATATTGGAGCTCGCTTTCTGAGTGGTCCAGGCATCTAGAGCGCTGCTTAAGCACTCCAATGGTTTTCTCCACAATATTGCGAGTGGCTCTGTGGCTCTCATTGTATTGTTTCTCGGCTTCACTGTGGGTGTCACGGAGGGGTCATCAGACAGGTGGCGCGGCCATGTCCTTTGTCACCAAGCATCCAGGATTGACCTTGTGGCTGATTGTTAAACAAGTCAGATACAGTGCTCTCACGCAGGATGTGAGCATCATGGATGCTGCCCGGAAATTTAGCATTCACTGCCATAATAATTTGCTGGTGATCATCAACGAGTTGCATATTCAGGGAGTGGAATCTCTTGCAGTTCCTGAAAACCTCTGCATCCTGAAAAGGTGCCCGCATCATAATGTGCATACAGTCTATTGCTCCCTACACCTTGGGGAAGCTAGCAATTAGGTAGAATCCTAAAGCCCGCTCAGGCTGAGCCTCCCTGGTCATAGGGAAGCTGATAAAGTCCATCCTGTGTGCGTACAGGGCTTCAGTGACCTGTCTAATGCAGCAATGTGTGGCATGCTGAGACAGACCGCAAATGGCACCAGCTAAGGCCTGAAAAGAACCTGACTCGTAGAACGACAGTGCCGCAGTGATTTTGACCTCGATGGACAGTGCAGTACTGATGGTGCTGGCAGGCTGCAGATCTCCCCTTATGAGCTGGCATACCTCAGTGATAACCTCTTTGTGGAAGCACAGTCTCCGAAGGCAGGTGGTGTCGGGTAAGTTGAGGTAAGACTGTTTCTCCCTGTACTTGTGGGTGGTGTAACGTCAGGTCCTCCTCATCAGTCTGGCACATCTTTCATTGGGCACATAATGTTGTGGAGCATACCTTCGGCCATCTGGAGTCTGCAGCATGTAATTGGTCATCAAGAGAGGGTGAGAAAGGACAGGCCCATTTGCAATAGCTTTCTGTTTTCCACCGATTGGTCACAAAAGAATGAATGTCCCAACTGATACGTCCTGACTACACAGTATAAATGGCCACAAGGCCCATGCTTGAGAGAAGGTCAGTCTGTGACCTGTCCTTTATTCCTTCGCACTCAAGTGATGAAGGTGGGTGCAGCTTCCCCTTTTATACCTGAAGGTCCAGGTTAGGAGTGTCTCCCACCTAGTGGTCAGTGTTCTCACGGTGTACAACTTAGGTCAGTTTATACATGGGTTACAATGCTGGTTGAATACATGACATCACCTTCCCCCCCCAAAGTCTTATTGGGATCACAGGTTGAGTCTCTCTGGTGGTTTACGCTCCCTTGTCGAGCGCCTGAGTTGGGGCTCCGGTTGTTGGCCGCTGGCCTGAGTGTCTGCTGTTTGCAGTGCCTCAGGCCTGTCCGGACTGCCCACAGTGACTGGGCTCTCCTCCCTTTGGTTCCGGTGTTCGGTCACCTGTGGTGGAGTGAACTCTATATCGTGTTCTTCCTCTGCTGCTTCTATGGGGTTGCTTGACCTCCTTTTTGTTTGATCCACGTGTTTGCGACAGATTTGTCCATTGGTAAGTTTAACTACCAGAATCCTATATCCCTCTTTGGCAACCACAGTGCCTGTGAGCCATTTGGGCCCTGCAGCGTAGTTGAGGACAAAAACAGGATCATTTACATCAGTACATCGCGCCCTCGCATTCCTGTCATGGTAGTGATATTGTGACTGACGCCTGCTCTCGACAATTTCTTTCATGGTGGGGTGTATAAGGGATAATCGGGTTTTGAGCGTCCTTTTCATTAGTAGCTCTGCGGGTGGAATCCCTGTGAGCGAGTGTGGTCGGGATCGAGAGGCCAACAGGAGGCGTGATAAGCGGGTTTGTAGGGAACCCCATTGGAATCTGAGCATCCCCTGTTTGATTATCTGCACTGCTCGTTCTGCCTGGCCGTTTGAGGCCGGCTTGAACGGTGCCGTTCCAACATGGTTAATTCCATTGCCTGCCATGAAGTCTTGGAATTCAGTGCTTGTGAAGCACGGGCCATTGTCGCTGACCAAGATGTACGGTAGACCGTGGGTGGCGAACATTGCCCGTAGACTTTCTACCGTGGCAGAGGATGTGCTTGAATTTAAAATGTCACACTCGATCCATTTGGAGTGGGCGTCTACTACAACCAAAAACATTTTTCCCATGAAAGGACCAGCGTAGTCTACATGGATGCGTGACCAAGGCTTGGCAGGCCATGGCCAGGGGCTAAGGGGGGCTTCCCTGGGCGCATGGCCCAGCTGGGCACACGTGTTGCACCTGCGAACACAAAGTTCCAGATCTGCGTCAATCTCTGGCCACCAAACGTGTGACCTGGCAATTGCCTTCATCGTGACAATGCCTGGGTGTCCATTGTGGAGTTCTCTGATGAACACCTCTCTGCCCATCTGGCGCATGACTACGCGGTTTCCCCACAGTAGGCAATCGGCCTGAATCGAGAGTTCATCCTTGCGCCTGTGAAATGGTTTAAATTTCTCAGGGCATGCCCTGTACATGGCTGCCCAGTCCCCATTCAGGACACATTTCTTGACTAGAGACAATAGCGGGTCTCTATTTGTCCAGACTTTAATCTGACGGGCTGTTACGGGTGAGCCTTCGCTTCCGAAAGCTTCAACATCCATGACCATCTCAGCACCATGCTCGGGAGCCCCCTCAGTGGTGGCTAGTGGGAGCCTGCTGAGTGCAGCGGCGCAGATTTCGGTGCCCGGTCTGTGCCGAATTGTGTAGTCATAGACAGCTAACGTGAGTGCCCACCTCTGTATGCGGGCCGATGCGTTTGCATTTATGGCCTTGTTGTCGGCCAAAAGCGACGTTAGGGGTTTGTGATCTGTCTCTAGCTCAAATTTCCTGCCAAACAGGTACTGGTGCATTTTCTTTACCGCATATACACATGCGAGCGCCTCCTTTCCGACCATCCCGTAGCCCCTTTCTGCCTGGGACAGACTCCTGGAGGCATAAGCTACCGGCTGTAACTGACCCTTGGCATTCACATGCTGCAACACACACCCGACACCATAGGACGACGCATCGCACGTTAACACAAGTTTCTGACATGGGTCATATAGCGTTAACAGATTGTTGGAACATAACAAATTGCGTGCTCTATTAAAAGCCCTTTCCTGGCTGTCCCCCACAGACCCATTCGCAACCTTTGCGTAGGAGCACGTGTAGCGGCTCTAGCAGCGTGCTCAATTTGGGAAGTTACCAAAATAATTCAGGAGCCCCAGGAACGAACGCAGCTCCGTCGTGTTACGGGGTCTGGATGCTCTATGGATCGCTTCCGTCTTGGATGCAGTCGGGCTGATCCCGTCTGCTGCTACCCTCATCCCCAGGAATTCTACCTCTGGAGCTAGGAAGATGCACTTCACCTTTTTCAGTCGCAGACCTACCCGGTCCAGTCTGCGTAGCACCTCCTCCAGTTTGTGGAGGTGTTCTTCATTATCGTAACCCGTAATGAGGATGTCGTCCTGAAAAACCACCGTCCCTGGAATCGACTTGAGGAGGCTTTCCATATTTCGTTGGAAGATCGCAGTGGCCGAGCGAATCCCGAACGGACATCTGTTGTACTCAAACAACCCCTTGTGTGTCGTGATAGTGGTCAGCTTCTTCGACTCACTCGCCAGCTCCTGTGTCATGTAAGCTGAGGTAAGGTCCAATTTTGAAAAAAGTTTGCCACCGGATAGCGTCGCAAAGAGGTCCTCCGCTCTCGGTAGCGGGTACTGGTCTTGGAGTGACACCCGATTGACGGTGGCCTTGTAATCGCCACATATCCTGACCGACCCATCCGCCTTGAGCACTGGCACAATCGGGCTCGCCCAGTCACTGAATTCGACTGGCGAGATGATGCCTTCCCTCAACAGGCGGTCCAATTTGCCTTCTATCTTTTCCCGCATCACGTACGGCACCGCTCTGGCCTTGTGGTGTACTGGTCTGGCGTCCGGGTTTATGTGAATCACTACCTTGGCCCCCATGAAAGTGCCAATGCCGGGTTGAAATAATGAGTCAAATTTGTCCAGGACCTGTGAGCATGATACTCGCTCCACAGAGGAAATTGCATTGACATCGCCCCTTTTCCAGTTCATGACAGCAAGCCAACTCCTCCCCAGTAGTGCGGGACCGTCCCCTGGGACAATCCAGAGTGGCAACCTGTTCTCCGAATCTTTGTGGGTCACGACTACCGTGGCGCTGCCCAGCCCCGGAATGATCTGCTTTGTGTAAGTCCGTAGCTGTGCGTCAATCGGCGATAATTTTGGCCTCCTGGCCTTGGATGCCCACAACTTTTCGAACTGTTTGATACCCATCAGGGACTGGCTGGCACCCGTGTCTAACTCCATTGATACTGGGATGCCATTGAGGAGCACTTTTATCATTATCGGTGGCGTCCTGGTGTATGAACTGTATACGTGCTCCACATGAACTTGCTGAACTTCACCTTCCAGCGATTTCCCCCAGTGTCCATTTCTGCAATTTCTGCAGGTATTTTGCTCATTTCTGCAAACTCCAGCTGAATGTATGCCTCCATGCCTCCAGCATGAGTTGCGGTTTGAAACAAAAGGTCCCTTGCCATTGTCTCTGTCGAACTCCCCCTCTGGGTTCGACTACATGTTGGGGCATGCCTGACTGCCCTTGTCTGCCTGGAGAACTGTGTGCTGCTTTAACAATGTTGAATCTCTGTCCCAACCATTCTTTAACACAGTACCTCTCGTCTGTTCTGCTAGTGGCCATGCTCGCGTGGTTTAAATCCCAGTTTCTTGTCGCCATTGATACGTCCTTACTACACAGTATAAATGCACACGAGGCCCATGCTTGAGAGAAGGTCAGTCTGTGACCTGTCCTTTATTCCTTAGCACTCAAGTGATGAAGGTGGGTGGAGCTTCCCCTTTTATACCTGAAGGTCCAGGTTCGGAGTGTCTCCCACCTTGTGGTCAGTGTTCTCACGGTGTACAACTTAGGTCAGTTTATACATGGGTTACAATGCTGGTTGAATACATGACACCGACGAAGACACCTATTAAGTTCCAATCGTTCACAGTATGATAAACATGTTTGAACTGATGTTCACATCGCCTCCAAAGATCTCCAGAGTACATCCGACCTCCCCTGAGGTTGAAACCGGGCAGCCTTTCAAATGATGCAACATGTGATGAGGAACATGGCGTCCATAACGCTGTGATTCATTCAGAACAGTTCCACTTATTCCGGGCGGTTTTTTGGGCGAGCGATATTGTGGGTGATATGTGTACGAGGTGGTGAAAGTGATGCTGGGCGATCTCCTGGGCGTTAGTTTTGGCAAATGTGATCTTGACGACAAAAAAAAGTGGGCGGTCGGTATTATTGAATCTCGGCGTTAATTCCGTGCAGAAACTAACGCTGGGCGATATTATGGCCGTTGATTTCGCCCATTCTGATGATTCCTCCCAAAAAAAGTTGGCGGGTGGTTTTATACTTTCCCGCCGTTACACACATGGGGAAAGTAATGCTCAGTTTCCATTTTGTGGCTAAATGGGCGATATCTAGGCGTTATACGACATTTCAACTCTAAAATGGACATTAAGTTGGCATTAAGCATGCAAAAAAGGGGAAAATCTAGCCCTTGGGTTGGAATACAAAAGTGAGGAAATTATGCTTCAGTTTGTACTGGGCCTTGGTTAGATCTCATCTGGAGCACTGAGTTCAGTTTTGGGCACCGCAGCTCAGGAAAAATATATCGACCTTAAAGGGGATGCAATGCAAGTCCGGCAGCAGATACCAGGGCTTAAAGGGTTAAATTATGAGAACAAATTGCTTAGACTTGACTTGTATTCCCTTGGGTTTACACTGTTGAGCATTCATTGTCATCGAGCTGTTTAACATGATAAATGGATTCAATCGGGTAGATACAGAGAAATGATTTCCTCTCGTGGCGGCACAATCTTAACATTAGAGATAGGCGCTACAGGAATGAAATCAGGAAGCATTTTTTCACACAAAGTGTAGTAGGATCTTGAACTGTCTCCCTCAAATGGTTGTTGATACTGGGTCAACTGATATTTTCAAGACTAAGACTGATCGATTTTTGTTAGGTAATGGGTATTAAGGGATATGGAACAAAGACGGGTAAATGACATTGAGTTACAAATCAGCCATGATGGGACAGACTTGATGGGCTGAATGGTCTGCTCCTGTACCTATGTTTCTATGTTCTATGAAGTCAATTGTTGTGACCCTACTACAATCCTTGCTGAGATCAGTCAACTCAGGACAGAGCAGGGATTGAATTATGGGACCATCCTGAACGTTTTGGCTCAAATAGCTGAGCCAAAACATTGTGACGTCAATCAGGGTACAACGTTGATTTGACACCATTGCTGCCATTTTCATCATCATTGCTGAAGCTAACGCTCTCTCCGAACCTCGCACAGCTAAACTTACATTCAGCAGCAGGAAGGACCCTCACCAATGTACCCTTCAAGCTGCGCAGTCGCTCAGCGCTCTGGAGGTCCCGTGCAGACGGCTCACGCTTTTAAATGGACAAACTGCACATGCGCGGAATTCTGAAAGGGCCGTACAGCCTGTTAAAAAATAATTAGAGGGAATATTCACCCCCACCGGCGCTAATTAAGGGGATTATCAACAACATTCACGTAACTTGCTTTTTGATTTCTAATGGCTCTGTGTAAGTTTCTAGAACATTTTCGAGCTTTCTCGAGGTCTTCAAAGTTAGTCAGGGGACAGGCAGTGGTGCTGCAAGTGGAGAAGGCCTTGTTTCTGACTTCAAGGGTTCTGGTCAGACCACTTGCTCCCAGCTCTTGTTGTTATCCCCCGCTGCCTGCAGCATAACAGGGATCACGAGCAGAGGCAGCAAAGAAGAGGACAAGCTGATCTTAGAGGAATGGAGGAGGAGGGGGAGAAGGTCTCAGCAGGAGGCCTTACCACAACCTGAGCTAGGAGCAGTGTGTGAGGCATCTGTGCTTTCCGAAGGAGGTGCCCACAGAACTCTGTTGCCTCTTGCAACCAGACCTGCAACCTCTCTCCAGGGCAAGGTCAGCGCTGCCAGCAACTGTGAAGGTAAGCATGGCCCTGAATTTCTTCACATCGGGATCCTTCCAGGCTGGAGCAGGCAACATCTGTAACATCTAGCAGTTCACCATCCACTGCTGCATAGCATCATCGTAGGCAGTCCCACCAATCGAGGATGACTTGCTTCCACATTAAAAAGTTCTAAGGTGTTTCAATGATGGACCTAAAATTCCAGGTCCGAACTAAATCTTGAAGGGTGGAAGATGCCTGTGCGTGGATTTTTTTAACGTGGGGTGACCGTTGCAATCCAGCCACCACACAGGCTTGACAGAGCGAGATCTTGGGCCAGTGGCAAGGGTTAACCAATACGACTGGAGACCAGCTCTGCTGCACAGACCTAGTGTGCACACATAACACATATCGCAGTGTGGGCTGGCCTGTGCTGCCCTGGGCTCTCGCCTCTTCTGCGCCCCAAACTCAAGCCTCTCCAGGTCCCCGATCATCTCCCTCTACAATCTGTCGCCGCTCCTTTGCCCCGACCTCGCCGCTCCTTCAGTATCCGCCCACGCGCCGACCTGGACCTTGATGTCATCCCTTTTCCCTGCCATTGTTCTCCTGCTCCAGCACATGCTGCTCCCTGGAGTGGTACGCTGCCATGCTGCTCCTTCCGCTCCCCGGCCTGCTCCGCTGATGCTCTCAGGTCGGGGGCTGCGCAGACTGCGGGGCTGCATAAGAGAGGTGACAGAAGCTCTTTGTGCCAGAAGAGGGGATTTCATTGACTTCTGTCTGACCAGAGCAGGTGCAGAGCGCCATCAAGTGCAGACACATGGTTTTGTGGGTTCCGCTTCTAAATGCTGAGATGTAAGATGTACCGCAACCACAAAGGTTTCCACTCATTAAATGTGCAGTTGTTGTGCGACCATGCTCAGCACATCATGATGGTGAATGCCGACAATCCTGGCAGCAGTCATGATGCTTTTTCTTTGCGCCATTTGCTGTTCCCTCAGTCTTTGAGCCACCTCAAACCAGAGGGTGGTGACTGGGTGACAAGATCTATCCCTTGACCACCTGGCTCATGATTCCACACCGCTACCCAACCACACGTGGGCAGCATGCTTACAATGAGAGCCAAGCTGCCACATAAAACATCATGGAGCAGAAGTAATGGTTCCAAAGCCTGGATCGCTCTGGAGGAGCCCTACAGTACCCACCAGAGCGTGCGACGCAGTTCGTGGCGGTGTGCTGTATCCTCCAGAACTGGCCATCGTGAGGGCACAGCCCCTGCCATCGGGGATACGGCCACCAGCTCAGGAGGAGGAGGAGAGGGTGGAGGATGAGGAGGCAGAAAGACGGAGGCAAGCCAGACAGCCGCTTTCTCACCGGGATATCCGGGGTCAAATCGTCCGGCTGTGGTTCGATTGAACACAACTCTAATTCCCCATTCAACATTATTTCCACACCTTACCTTTCCTCTGTTAGTGACCGTCACAGTGTCCTCTTGGCCACAATGCTGAAATAAAACACCCCACAAGTCAAACTTTCTGATCAAACATTCTCCATATATGCATCCAATATTACATCAAAAATGTAACTAATCACTATTGTGCATTCCTTTACTTACTGTCTTGCATGTGCCTTTGCCTATCCTAAGGCTCTTACTCAATGCTACCCCAGTGACTGCAACATGGCTGGTGGAAGGCTGCTATCTTTCAGTGGGAGAGACTGCAGATGGCCTCGCAGGGTGACCTCAAGGAACTCTGGGCCAAGCGACCCGGCTTCGGACTGCACCACCAGGCGTTTGGTATGTTCACGGGGAACATGTCCTGGGTGCCTGCTCGCATATTGCATACCACCCCCTGAGAGGATCCTACCACCGTCACCTCCTCCCTGCCCCCCACAGCAGGAAGTCTTCATCTCGCCTGCTGCAAGTCATCATCGTCCCGTTACCCAGGGATTCAAACGGGGGGCTTAGACACGGGGGGTACAGGATCTGGAGGGAAGTGTGGCTGCAGGTAGGGAGGGGGGGTTTTATTGTTGTTATTATTGTTGTGTATTTACTATTGTTTTTAAAATTTATTGTTAGGTGATTGTTGGGGGTGGGGGGAGGGGTGTTACAGTTCAAAAAAAGATAATTACTGTTAAATTATTCAAATTTTTCATTGAATTTTACAATTGTTGCGCATTATCTTCTAATAACGTAAGGTAAGGTAAAACATGAATACAATTGTTGGAAAACAATGGCCAGGCTAGGTGAGGCCAGGCAAGGATGCAATGTAATGCAACTGCAACTGTTGTCTTTCCATAACTGTAACTGTCATCAATGTAAGTTCATGCAAAGCGTTCATTTATGAATTGCCGACGAAAGGGTCTTGCAGCTGCGTAATTCCCACGGGGCTTTTCCAGTCTTGCAGGGGTTGGGGGGGAGTTGCGGTGTGGGGGCGGGGTGGTGTGGGGGCAGGGTGGTGTGGGGGCAGGGGTACATCGTCAGGCTGATAGTACTCCCCGAGGTCCTCATTATCCTCCTCCTCTTCCTCCTCGTCTGCCTCTTCCTATCTGGCAATTGTTGTCCTCTCCTTATAGCTCGGCTATGTAACTTGCAGCATACCACAATAAACTCAGCGACCTGGTCAGGGTGGTATTGCAGGCTACTTCCAGAATGGTCCAGGCATCTGAAGCCCTGCTTCAGCACTCCAATTGTCTTTTCGACGATATTGCGTGTAGCTATATGGCTTTCATTGTAGCGCTTCTCGTCTTCCATCTGGGGGTTATGCAGAGGGGTCATGAGCCAGATGGCAAGGCTATATCCTTTATCCCCCAGCATCCAACCGTGACTTTGTGGCTGACTGTTAAACAGGTCAGAGACAGTGCTCTCACGCAAGCTGTGCACATCATGGATGCTCTCTGAAAAATGTTCATTTATTGCCATGATTATTTGCTTGTGGTCGACAACCAGCTGCACATTCAGGGAGTGGAATCCCTTTCGGTTATGAAACACCTCCGCAAGGTATTCTCAGGGCTCCCTGCACCTTTGGGAAGTTTGCTATTCTCAAGAAACTCAAAGCCCTCCCAGTCTGTGGCTCCCTGGTCATAGGGAAGCTTATAAAGTCCATCCTGCACGCGTAAAGGGCTTCAGTCATCTGTCGAATGGAGCAATGTGTGGCATACTGAGAGATACCAAAAATGTTGCCTGAGGCCTGAAAGGAACCTGATGCATAGAAGGAAAGTGCCGCACTCAACGGGCAGTGCAGTCCTGATGGTGCTGGTAGGCTGCAGATCTCCCTTGATGAGCTGGCATATCTCACTGATGATCTACTTTCGGAAGTGCAGCATGTTTTATCGGACAAGTTCAGGTATGATTGCTTTTTCTGTAAGTTTGTCGGGTGTAAGGTCTCCTCCTCGGCATCAGTCTGCCATCTCTTTGATTGGGATGCTCTTCAATAAACCCATCTTCAGTCTCCAGCATGTGCGTATTCACCAATAATGGTAGAGAAGTTACAGACCCCATCACTATTGCTATAAATGCCCCAAATTTAGTCCTCAATAAATAGAAATGTGAAAGTTGATTGCCAAAGAGTCAGTAATGCCCATAAAATAACTCACAAATTATTTCTCCTGATAAGCCCCTTCTTCAAGCAGCCTCTCACTTCCTCCGACATTCAAAATGGTGTCTGTAGTGCTGAGTCCTATGAACAGTGCCCACTGGGAGCAGCTTTTCTCCAGTGATCGTCTCGGTGAGAGATCAGCCCGGCAATGTGTGGGCGATGTGCTGAAAGTTGTGGTGGGCGATCACCTCGGCGATGTGAAATTCTTCTGTGCCGAAAGTTGGGCTGGCGATCTTTGGGCAATTTTCCGGCCCAACTTTCCACTTTTAGGTAAAATGGGTGATAGCCTGCCTATTTTGGCAATAGATGGGCGAGAGCCCAGCGATCATCAGTGGAAAGTCCAGCCCATAGGAATAGGAGTAGGCCATGTTTTAATTTATTTATTCACGGGTTGTGGACATGGCTGGCAAGGCCAACATCTATTGCCCATCCCTAAGTGCCCTTGAGAAGCTGGTGGTGAGCCGCCTTCTTGAACCGCTGCAGTCCATGTGGTGGTACTTCTTTGTAGCGTTTGGTACAACTCAGAGGGCAGTTAAGAGCCACCCGCATTGCTGTGGGTCTGGAGTCACATATAGGCCAGACCAGGTTAGGACGGCAGATTTCCATCCCTGAAGGACATGAGTGAACCAGATGGGTTTTTACGACAATCCAGTAGTTTCATGGTCACCATTTCATGGATACGAGCTATTTATTCCAGACTTATTTAATTAACTGAATTTAAATTCCACAGCTGCCACAGATTTGAACTCATATCTCCAGATCATTAGTCCAGGTCTCTGGATTACTAGTCCACTAACATAACCACTATGCTACCATTCCCATTTACCCCCTCAAGCCTGTCCCGCCATCAATGATCTGTACCCTAACTCCATCTACACACTTTGGCTCTATATCCCTTAATATCTAGAGATCTTCGATTTCAAATTATTAGTTGAGCTCGCATCTACAGCTTTTTGTGGGAGAGAGTTCCACACTTCTATCACCCTTTATCTGAAGAAGTGGCTCCTAACTTCTCTCCTGAATGGCCTGGCTCTGATTTTAAGGTTATGTCCTCTTGCCCTTGACTCCCACACCGGTGGAAAAGTTTCTTTCTATCTAACCATCAATTCATTTCAAAATCCTAAAAACCTCAATCCAAACACCCTTTAGCATTCTACATTTCAGGGAATACATGTGTAGTTTACGTGATCGGTCCGCATAATTTAACACTTGGAGCTCTGGTAACATTCTGCCGAATGCATTCCTTCAAAGGCCAATCTATCCTTTCTAAGGAGTGGTGCCCAGAACTGTTCACAGTACTCCAGATGTGGTCTAACTAACTTCCCCTTTATATTCTATCCCTCTAGATGTAAAGGCTAACATTTGACGAGGCTTTCTGATTATTTTTTGTACCTGACCACTACATTTTTGTGATCTGTGTACATGGACCCCTAAATCTCTTTGTACCTCCACTGTTCTAGTTGTTCAACATTTAAAAAATACTCGGATCTATCCTATTTTGGACCAAAATTGATGACTTCATACTTATCTGCCACAGCTTTGACCACTCATTTAATCTATCAACACCTCTTTGTAATGATATGCTCTGGTCTACACCACTTACAATACCACCTATTTTTGTGTCATCGGAAAATTGGGATATTGATTTTCTATTATGTTATCTAAGCCACTAATGAATATAGAGAAGAGTTGAGGCCGCAGCACAGATCCTTGTGGGACACCACTCGTCACTTCCTTTGAATTCACAAACATACCCATTATCCCTACCCTCTGCCTTCCACCGCCTAACCAATCTTCTAATCAGGTGAATAATTTGCCTTCAATTCCACGAACTTTAATGTTAGCTAACAATCTCTTATGTGGAACCTTATCGAATGCTTTCTGTAAGTCCATATGTACTTCAGCCATAGACATTCCCTGTCTACTACTTCAATTACTTGTTCAAACAATTCAATTAAGTTTGTTAGACATGATCTACCCATTGCAAATCTCTAATTAGCTCATATTTCTCTAAGTGTTCATTCAATCTATCCTTAATTATAGATTCGATAACTTCCCCACAATAGACTAACAGGTCTTTAATTTCCTGGTTTCTCGCTCGCTCACCGTTCTTAAATAAAAGAGTTACATTTGTAATTTTCAAATTTAATGGGACAATTCCTGAATCAAGAGAGCTTTGGAAGATTATAGCTAAAACATCTGCAATTTCCCCACCTAAACCCTAGGGTGGAATCCAACAGGTCCTGGGAATTTGTCAGTCATTAATGCCATTATTTTTTCTAATACTGCTTTCTCACTTACATTAACTTTAGTGAGTTCCAGTCCTTGATTCATATTACTTTCCCTGGAATGTCAGGTATGTTATCCTCTTCCTCTGCTGTGGAGACGGACACACAGTAAGTGCCGCTTCCTTATTTACATTTGCAGTATTGCCCTCATCTGGTTTTAAAGGGCCCACATTACCCATGACTACCCTTTTTCTTCTAATATAACAGTAAATACTTTTTGTGTTCATCTTAATATCCCTTGCAAGTTTCTTTCTGTATTTCCTTTTTACAGCTCTTACTATCTTTGTTCGTCTTCCTTTGCTGTTCTTTATTTCTCTCCCAGTCCCCTGGATCGACATTATTCTTTGCACTTTTGTATGTTTTCCTTTTGTTTTATGTTATCTCTCATTCCTTATGTTGACCATGGCTGTTTTCTTTGGTAAGTAGAGTTCTTGCTGCATAGGGGTATATACTGGTTTTAAGCTAAATTATTTTTGAATATCTCCTTCAGTTCATCTGATACCGGTTTTGACCAGTTTGCTGACGTCAGTCTCTGCCTTATCACGTTAAAGTTAGCCTTACCAAAATCTATGTGTTATGTTTCTCCTTTTCTAACCTAACATTGAATTTGGTCATATTATGATCACTGTTAGATAAATGTTCCCTTATTGTTAGACTGTTAAGTGTCAACTGTGGCTCAGTGGGCAGCACACTTGCCTTTGAGTTAGAAGATTGTGGGTTCAAGTCTAGGCTGACAATCCAGTGCAGTGCTGAGGGAGTGCTGCACTATCTGAGGTGCCATCTTTCGCATGTGACTTTAAACCGAGGCCCTGTCAGCGCTCTCAGGTGGATGTAAAAGATCTCATGGCACTATTTCGAAGAAGAGCAGGGGAGTTATCCCTGGTGTCCTGGCCAATATTTATCCCTCAATCAACATCATAAAAACAGATTATCTGGCCATTATCACATTGCTGTTTGTGGGAGCTTGCTGTGTGCAAATTGGCTGCTGTGTTTCCCACATTACAATAGCGACTACATTCCAAAAGTACCTCGTTGGCTGTAAAGCACTTTGAGATGTCTGGTGATTGTGAAAGGTGCTATAGAAATGCAATCATTTCTACTAAGTCTGGCTTGTTACTCATTACTAAATCTAGTGTGGCCTGCCCTCTTATGGTTTTAGAACATATTGCTCCAGAACACTATCTTTAATGCACTGAAGGAATTCACTACCATTCTGGCTTGTGCAACTCTGCTCTTCCCAATTTATATGAAAAATGAAGTCTCACATGAAAACAACTCTGCTTTGTCAAGTTCTGGGCACTAAGGTACAGGGTAGACATTGGCCCAGATGTTACGGCCGGGATGATGTGAACTGCAGCATTTGCCATCATTCCACCATTGAAACTCACCGCAGCTTTGGGATTTGGCGCAGGCACAGGTGGAAATCACGAAGTTGCGGTCTGTCATTGACAGCTCTGAAACAGGCCCTCACCCCGACAAAGCAAGCAATCTGTGTAATCACCCAAACCAGGGAAACTGATGAAAAATTCAGCTCTTCTGCAGTAATTACACGGTTAAATTCCCCACTAAAAGTTGGAGCTAAAGGGATTAGGTGTAACTGGGGTTTTGCCAGCGTTATTACTGCTAAACCAATGTTAAGGGCCTGGAAAACTCATTTTAATTTTGTGCAGAGTGAAGTTTGTCCATTTTAATAACAATTAAAATGTTTGAAAAACTTGAATAAAATATATTTTTTAAGTTTGTGCATCGTTATTTCAGGTTTACCTGTTCCCCATGTGCAAACCCCAATCTTTGTCTTGCTCTCTGTAACATTTTTTAAAAGGTAGAATTTTAAGAGTTTACTCACTTCCTTGTCTGCTGGCTGTGAGAATTCTGCCTTTTGATTGGCTGCTCAGACAGCTTGTTGACATCATAGCAGTTTGCACAAGGGAATCCCCATTAACTTCCGTTGATTTGAATTGAAGGTCAGTAAACCTAAAGTTCTTGACACAAGGATGATGAGATCCTTGTGCGAAATGTACTTCGAGGCCAGCGGAGAACACCTTTGCTTCGCCTCTGAGCGCAAATTCTGGGCCATTGAAACTCTGGAGGCAGTTCAGAGAAAAGCTTAAAGATCAGAGGCATGAAGCCTGAGGGAAGATGGAGAAACTCAGGCTTTTCAACATTGAAAGGAAGTGTCCTTCTAAACTGAGATCTGAGCAGCAATCTCTGCTGTCTGTCCTTATTTAGGGTTAGGGTTAGGGTAACAGGCAGTTTAGCTTTGATAGGTATCTGTCACCAAAATCCATTTCCTGAAATCTCCACATTCCTAAGAAGACTTTTTGTGCCGAGTCACTAAATATTAGAATGTGAATGGTACAGTAAACTGCTGACACAATCTGACAGAAACATGGCAGCATTTACAATTCTAGTTTATTGAGAGACAATCAGGAATCTGGTGAAGAGTCACTTCCGCGTTAAATACAAGATGATTGACAGAAATCCCTGGCGTGATCAGTGATTAATGATTTCTCCCCCGCACCAAGCACTAAATATTGTACAATTGGCCCCTTCAATCAATTGTGGGATTATGCTCATTCCTGAATGCAGAATAGAGCGGAGGACAATATCAAATCCAATTTTTTAATGTTTAAATGCTGAATGCCTTCAATCATTCAGTGTACTAGGAAGAGAGATCCGTGAAGATGTGGATTGTGTTAACGGTAAAAGATCAGCACAGCTGCTTCTGTGATCGCTGTTGTTGCACTGCCATAAATTCCCGTGCCGTACCCATTCCAGTCAAATGCTGCAAAATCTCCACACTGCCTCGGGCTTTCCTCAGGAAAGTATCCTCCGCCTCCGATACAGAACTACAAATAAATAATGTGAAATATTTTAACTGTCAGGTACAGAGATGGTCCAGTGGGCAAAGGCACCAGTCACTGCAGTATTGAGGCAAACCCTGAACTGTACAGATCAAGAAAGCCCCAGGCTCAATTCCCCCAATGTTAGTTGATCTCAGTTGGGGCAGTGTTAGGATAGAGAGGGGAAAATTAGCCTGGGTTGTCTCCTGGTCACTGTCTAGTGACTCCTGCTGGAACATCTGTGTGTGGATCAGCCTCAGCTGTGATGCCCCCACCCTGCGTCCACTGACTTTTCCTACTTTCTATTGGCTCATCCCCAGTTACATCTATTCACTCCTCTGTCATCCCTCTCTAATGCAGTACCTTTACTTACATGTTCTGGATTGCATCCTTTGGTTTTCATTCCAGAACACATGGCGAGAGCTGCCTTTTCAGTGTTGAACACCCGGAATTGCATAAAGCCAGGTTCAAATTCTCCTGTAAACACATATCAGAACACATAATTATTTATATATAAACAGGGTAGACATCCAGCACACACCTGCCACGCTTCAGAACTCACACTTCAAAGAATCACAAGTAGAAAAAAAGGGACAACATCCAATCATTCTCTGCTGTTTTTTGACCTTGATAACTGTGGCTTTCAAGCAGTTGCATTTGAGTCCAGAATGTGCCTATTAATCCCTTTCCACTCAGGGAGCAGTGGTCTAAAAGGGACAGGTCAGGTTAAACACAGCTCCATTTCAGTTTATAGATACTTAGAGCCATTTTTCATTTTCCTGACATGGCCACGGGATTCACACAGCTCGGAAACCACGTCTGTCAACCTGAGGCGGGAGTTACGTGGTCATTGCTCCAGCTGATTACTTGACACATGCAATGTACAGTAAAAGCTCCCACCCAACAGATGATCAATTTCCTCAGCAGAAGCTGTTGGTTAGTCCATTTCCAGCACAGATTCTGCAGGCTGCAAGTGTTTCCAGCAAAGTCTCCATCCAGTGTCACCTCATTGGAAGAACTCACTCACCATTGACAGAATGCTTCTGTCATCTGTACTTCACCTGCAATCTACTCCATCAACATGGATGCCGTCTATACTGTCCCACCTTGGTCCTTCGCTGATGTTGCCGGCGGGGCTCTGGAGCACGGCCCTGGACTCAGTGCTGCCCTACCGCCCCAGGAACCCCCCTCCATGGACGATGAGCACCTCCAATAGCGCTCTGCCTCCATTGAGGGGCAAAGGAGCCAAATTCCGCATCGGGGACTGAACTTCCGGTCCGAGCGATAAATGTTCCGGTCCCAGAAGGTTACTGCCTCCAAACGGGGCGTGGGCAGTTTCGCCCCTTTTATGTTTGACACATTAACAGAAACTTTACATAAACATTAGGTAAAACACACAAATGGCTTCCCTTATATGTTGCTAGTTGGTATGATTGCACTAGGGTGGGGGTAAGTGTGAGGGGTGGCGAGTGAGATGGGGATGTGATAATGAAGATAGAGAGAGATGGATGGGTGGAGGTGCAAGGTATGGTGTGAATAAGGATGTTCAGGAGTAGGACTCGGAAGGCAGAGTGATGGGGATGTGATGAGAGGTTTCCTGATTTAATGAGATAATTGAAACGTTTACAGCACTGCACCCAGGTCCTCCTGACCACATCACTGCTTGTGACATCATCTGCAATCTGCAACCAGGCTGCCTTGTCTCCTGGGGAGGTGTCTTCCACCCATCTGAAGGGAAGAGGAGCTCCCTGCATGCTCTGCCTCCCTCCATAAGCATCTGGAAGGAGACATGAGAGAACCTGGGTCAGCCCACTGCCTCTGTGCAGCCATTGTCGGTGTTTGCAGCAGTCCAATGCTGTAGTGCACTGACAGCACGATGTTAGATTACACTTCAAATGGAATGTGTCCGGGATCACTTTAAAGATCCCGGCTGAAAACGCATCATGAATGACATCACCAGACCCGCTCCATCTCATTGGGCCGGGTAACAAGTTGGGTGGCTTAATAGGCCCTATTAAGGTAAGTTCATTTTCAACAGTGGGATGGAGTCAGCAGTGGGGTCATGACCCACCACGGACACCGCCCGCACCGGACCCACCCAGGTAGGCTCGCAGAAGTCTATGGCATCTGTCGGGATAAATGGGTCCTTTTCAGGTTGGAAATCAGTGGTTAGTGGTGTGCCGCAGGGATCAGTGCTGGGACCACAACTGTTTACAATATACATAGATGACCTAGAAGAGGGGACAGAGTGTAGTGCAACAAAATTTGCAGATGACACTAAGATTAGTGGGAAAGCGGGTTGTGTGGAGGACTCAGAGAGGCTGCAAGGAGATTTGGATAGGTTAAGCGAATGGGCTAAGGTTTGGCAGATGGAATACAATGTCGGAAAGTGTGTGGTCATCCACCTTGGGGAAAAAAACAGTAAAAGGGAATATTATTTGAATGGGGAGAAATTACAACATGCTGCGGTGCAGAGGGACCTGGGGGTCCTTGTGCATGAATCCCAAAAGGTTAGTTTGCAGGTGCAGCAGGTAATCAGGAAGGCAAATGGAATGTTGGCCTTCATTGCGAAAGGGATGGAGCACAAAAGCAGGGAGGTGTTGCTGCAACTGTATAAGGTATTGGTAAGGCCGCACCTGGAGTACTGCGTGCAGTTTTGGTCACCTTACTTAAGGAAGGATATACTAGCTTTGGAAGGGGTACAGAGACGATTCACTAGGCTGATTCGAGAAATGAGGGGGTTACCTTATGATGATAGATTGAGTAGACTGGGTCTTTACTCCTTGGAGTTCAGAAGGATGAGGGGTGATCTTATAGAAACATTTAAAATCATGAAAGGGATAGACAAGATAGAGGCAGAGAGGTTGTTTCCATTAGTGGGGGAGACTAGAACTAGGGGGCACAGCCTCAAAATAAGGAGGAGCCAATTTAAAACCGAGTTGAGAAAGAATTTCTTCTCCCAGAGGGTTGTGAATCTGTGGAATTCTCTGCCCAAGGAAGCAGTTGAGGCTGGCTCATTGAATGTTTTCAAGTCAAAGATAGATTGATTTTTAAGCAATAAGGGAATTAAGGGTTATGGGGAGAGGGCGGGTAAGTGGAGCTGAGTCCACGACCAGATCAGCCATGATTTTATTGAATGGCGAAGCAGGCTCGAGGGGCTAGATGGCCTACTCCTGTTCCTAATTCTTATGTTCTTATGTTCTTATCTAATAGAAGTGAACAGACATAAACTAGAGGAGAGTTCAAAGCTCCATTTGTCAAGGCCACCTTGGACATAAAAACAAAAGCAAAATACTCAGCAGTTCAGGCAGCATCTGTGGAGAGAGAAACAGAGTTAACGTTTCAGGTCGATGATCCTTCGTCAGAACTGACGAATGTTTGAAAAGAACAGATCCTGAGGAGCACTGAAAGGGGGCGGGGAAGAAAGAACAACAGGGAAGGTCTGTGTTAAGGTGGAACGCAGGAGAGATTAGAGACAAAAGGGACGATGAGCCGAATTCAAATGGTATTGGCAGAAGTTAGTAAAAGATTAGTCTAAATAGGGAGTGAATGATAGAATAATTAACCAGCTGCCACTGGAGAGAAAGAGAAAATAAGCACATAAGATCGGGTGGGCACGGGGGGCGGAATGGAGCTAAAAATGGGCACAGGTTATCTGAATTTGTTGAACTCGATGTTGAGTCGAGAAGGCTGTAAATTGCCTTAATGAAAGATGAGGTGCTGTTCCTCGAGCTCATGTTGAGCTTCACTGGATCAGTGTAGGAGGCCGAAGATGGAGATGTCGCAGTGGGAGTGGAGCGGGGAATTAAAATGACAGACGACTGGAAGCTCAGGGTCACGCTTACAGACTGAACGGAGGTGCTCCGCAAAGCAGTCACTCAATCTGCGTTTGGTCTCCCCAAAGTAGAGGAGACCACATCGTGAGCAGCGAATACAGTACACTAAAATGAAAGAAGTATGCGTAAATAATTGTTTCGCCTGGAAGGAGCATTTGGGGCCCTGGATAGTGGGAAGGGAGGAGGTAAAAGGGCAGGTGTTCCATCTCCTGCGCTTGTACGGGAAGGTGTCGTGGGAAGGGGAGGGGCTGATGGGGGTTACTGCGGAATAGACCAATGTGTCGTGGAGGGAGCGGTCCTTTCGGAATGCTGAGAGAGAGGGGAGGGGTAGATGTGATTGGTGGTGGGATCACGCTGAAGGTGGTGGAAATAACAGCGAATGATCCGTTGAACATGAAGGCTGATAGGGTGAAAATTGAGGACATTGCATTGGAGGCAGTTCAGCGAAGGTTCACTCGGTTGATTCCGGAGATGAAGGGGTTGATTTACGAAGATAGGTTGAGTAGGTTGGGCCTATACTCATTGGAGTTCAGAAGAATGAGAGATGATGTTATCAAAAAGTATAAGATAATGAGGGGGCTCATTAATGTGGATGCAGTGAGGATATTTCCACATCGGGGAAACTGGAACTAGAGGGCATTGTCTTAGAATAAAGGGCCACCCATTTAAAACTGTTGAGGAGGAATTTCTTCTCTCAGAGGGTTGTAAATCTGTGGAATTCTCTGCCCCAAAGAGCTGTGGATGCTGGGTCATTGAATATATTTAAGGTGGAGATAGGCAGATTTTTAAGCGATAAGTGAATAAAGGGTTATGGGAAGCAGGCAGGGAAGTGGAGCTGAGTCCATGATCAGATCAGCCATGGTCATATTAAATGGCGGAGCAGGCTCAAGGGGCCAGGTGATCTACTGCTGCTCCTATTTCTGATGTTCTTATGACAAGAGGAACCCTGTCGTGGTTCTGAGAGGGAGGGGAAAGGGTGAGAGCAGAGGTGCGGGAAATAGAACGAACACGGTCGAGGGCCATGTTAACCATGGTGGAGGGGAATCCTCGGTTGAGGAAAAAGGAAGACATGTCAGAGGCAGTAGTGTGAAAGGTGGCATCGTCAGAGCAGATGTGACTGAGATGGAGAAACTGGGAGATTGGAAGGGAGTCCTTACAGGATGCGGGGTGGGAGGAAGTGTAGTCCAGGTAGCTGTGGGAGTCAGTGGGCCTATAGTGGATACTGGTCGATAGCCTATCCCCAGAAATGGATTCAGAGAAGTCGAGGCAGGGAAGGGAAGAGTCGGAGATGGACCATGTGAAGGTGAGGGAAGATTGGAAATTGGATGCAAAGTGAATGACATTTCCTAGTTCAGGGCGAGAGCAGGAAATGGCACCGATTTCATTTGAACTGTTCATCATCAAGGTGTACCTCCTCAGGTGGATGTAAAACATCCTGTGGCACTTTTTGAAGAAGTGCAGTAGAGTTCTGGGGCCATTGCCATGATTTCTCCCTTAGTCAACACTGTCATGGTCGCTGTTTAGAATCCTGGGCGGGAAATTGGGCTCTGTAACACCCATTGTTTTGTCGGTATGTGACTTTCAGATGGGTAGTGCACTGGACAACATCTTGGTAAAAGGATATGCGAGTGTGCACCTAACGTCCGTCGCTAACTTGCAGAGCAGGCAAATTATAATGTCAATCACTATGCAATGCTAATTTGATGTCAACACTACAATTTATGAATACCATGTTCCAGCCTCGACCTTGTCTTAGCCTCACACTGCTGAACACGACAGTAATCGGCACGAAGGGCCCCCACCAGTGCTACTTAATGGAATCATGAACTACTTTCAGATTAGTTGCTGGATTATTTCTTCTGAATGCTGGTGCAATTTACGTGTTTTTGGAGCTTTCCTACACTTGCTGAAAGTTTCAGTAATCTACAAGGAGTGGTTTGGTTAATGCTGGCACTTTTTTGTTCATTTAAAAGCTTGTGCTGAACAAGTTGCTGCCAGATATGTGTGGCCTGGTAGACCTTCTTCTTGTAATTGAGCATGACTGGGAGAATGACGAGAGGCCAAGCAGAGCAGGTCAAGCTGCTGAAAGAGGGAGGAGAAGGGGGAGAAGGTTTATCCGCAGGAAGCTGTATGCACAGAGAGTTTTTAATGAGCAATTACCTTACCCCAGCTTCAGTAACGACCAATGTTCGAGATGTCTTCGCTTTGCCCTGGAAGTCCCTTTGAACAGTGGTATCCAGAGCCACGATAGCAGCAGACTGAGTTTGCAAGGCAGCAGTTTGAGCTTCCCCTGCTGCTTTCAGACATTTCAATTGAAGCTGTTTGTGCTGCAATGGAAGCTGTGACATCGGCCAGCAGACACTGCATCATGGAGGGTTCCACAGATGTGCTGACAGAGATGACCACCTGTTCTGTGTTGGCAAGGTCTGTGCAAAGCTCTATGCCAAGTTGATGCTGGACTCCTCCATGCTCCATTGACCTTGAGTTCAGACGCCTGGTTCTGTATGCCCATCAGCTTTTCTGTAGCTGGCCCATCGATGTCCTCATCTGAGTCCTCTGCAGCAGAACTAGTGTGTGACCTCGCCCTTTGGTGAGCTGTAACCTGCGCTATCCTTTCCCCCTGCCCTGCTCCTGTGTACTGAAGCTTGGTGTCTCATTACATGTAGAGTCCCTCCTCAAACCTAGCCTCTAAAATACGCGCAGTGTCAGTCTCTGAGCTGGTGGCTGGAAGTGCAAGATCGAGTAATGGTGTGTCTTCATCTTCACTGTCTTTTTTCTCTTCCTCCACTGATTGCTAAATATCACAGCCAATGTTGTCTTTAAAAAAAATCCCACCACTTCTTGCAGCCACAATGCACCTCCCCTTTAAGAGGTGCAGTCTGCCTTTAAATAGCACTGGCCACTCGAGATATCGGGCCCCTGCTGATACATGCAGCCAATGAACATTGGGGTTAGTGCTGGCTGCATGCAGAGATCATGCAAAAGAGCATCAGGCACCAACTTACCATGCTGCCTGCAACGCATTGAACAGGCGTGGGTTAATCACACACTGAAATCCCCAGGCACGTTTTCGGGGGTTAGTCAATTTCTCCCCCCTGGTGTCCTGGCCAGGGTTTATCCCTTAGTCATTGTTTAGAATCATAGAATGATACAGGAGACCAATCGCCCCATCGCACTTCCGCCAGCTCTTTGAAAGTGCTCTCCAATTAGTCCCACCCCCTGCTCTTTCCCCATTGGCCAGCAATTTTTCCCCTTCCAGTATTTATCCAATTCCATTTTGAACATTATTATTGAATCTGCTTCCTCCACTCTTTCAGGCAGTGCATTCCAGGACATCACAACTCACTGCATAAAAAATAAAGTCTTCATATCGCCTCTGATTCTTTTGCCAATTACCTTCAATCTGTGCCCTCTGGTTACTGACCCTTCTGCTACTGGAAACAGATTCTCCTTATTTATAACCCTTCATGAGTTTGAACACTGCTATCAAATCTCCCCTTAACCTTCTCTGCTCTACGGAGAACAACCCCAATTTCTCTAGTCTCTCCACTTAACTGAAATGTTTCAGCCCAGGTACCATTCTAGTAAACCTCCTCTGCACCCTCTCTAAGGCCTTGACATCCTTCCTAAAGTGCGGTGCCCAGAATTGGCCACATTATTCTAGTTGGGGCCTGACCAGTGATTTATGAAGTCTTCAGCATAACTTCCTTGCTGTATGTGGGACTTTGCTGTGTTCAACTTAGCTGCTGCTTTTGCTCACAAAACAGTATTTCAAAAAGTTTGAATTATCAGCTGTGAAATACTTTAGGATGTTCTAAAGATGCAGAAATGCAATATAAATGCAAGTTCTTTCTTTTAGATACAGCCTCTGCCCATTCAAGAGCTGCTTTGCAATACCTACTACAGATCAGTGAGCAGTTTCATGGCCCTTGCCTGACTTCTCCATGGCAAATGGACTGATTCCACCGACCAGAAATCTATGTTTTTGTTTCAGAAGGCAATGCTCTTGAACCTTGAATGTTAAAATAGAGTAATTCACTTAAACCTCTGCACATTGCACTTACCTCGAACAGAAGGCCCATAAAAATTGCGTATCTTCTGCCCATCGCCGAAGTCATAGGTGATGGGAGTGAAAGGTCCGTTATCACCTGGGCATTTCCCTTTGTTGTATTCGACAGGGTAACTCTGAAATAGAACATATTGTCCACACATTGAAAGACCATCCACTTGGCCGTCTCGTCCCCCTCTACCCCACCTCTCCCAGAGGCCACTTCTCCCAGTCCTCCTCCTAACTTTGCAGTTCCTTTCCCCCGCAACCCCCAACATCTTCCGACCCAACGCTTTTCAAACTCATCACTTCCATGAAAAGCTCACCACCTGCTCTATTGGACCCCTGCCAACACAATTCCAGGTTATCAGCCTGGCCCAGTGGTAATATTCTCATCTCTCAGTCAGAACATTGTAGGTTCAAGCTTTACTGCAGGGACTTGACTGCATGATCCAGGCTGCTACTTCAGTGCAGTACTGAGGGCAGGTTGCATTATTGGAGGGGATCATTTGGATAAGATGTTAAACCAAAGCCTTTTTTGCCAGTCCTTGAGGATGTAGAGGATCCCATGGCTCTATTCAAAGAAAAGCAGGGTAGTTCTCCCAGCGTCTCGGCCAACATTTATTCCTCAGTCAACTCTTCCAGAAACAGAGTAACTGATTATGTATCCCATTACTGTCTGTGGGTGCTTGCTGTGCCTGCCATGTTTGCCTACTGTAATGTATTTGCTTCATGGGTACTTGGCTTAAGAATTCATAACCAAGGTTTAACAATCATACTGCACTTTATCAATTCATCCACTAGGCTCACAACTGCATGCCTCATCATGGCTGACCTAGACTGAACTGACTGGGGTTTTATTGAATCTTGTGGACATCACGTGACTGGCTAAGCCACTCACAATGTAACAACGCTACAACTATTTTAAGTTTTTTTAAATCAAGTTGATCTGTAAATCACGTGCCCCCTGATTAAAGGCACTAAAACTGACACATTAAACAAATTAAACTTTGGACAGTGACTGAAATCAAATTAAAATTTGGTTGCTGGGGGTGATGATGCACTCCAGTCCCTCTGGCGCCCACCTCTCGCGGAAGGCCGCGAGCGTACCGGTGGACACCATGTGCTCCATCTCCAGGGACTCCCTGGCTTGGATGTAACCGCGGAAGAGAGGTAGGCAGTCGGGCTGAATGACCCCCTCGACCGCCCGCTGCCTGGACCGGATGATGGCCACCTTGGCCATGCCTAAGAGCAATCCCACGAGACGGCCTGCCGCTCCCCTCCGCACAGGAGCATGGGAATAATGTGCAACCAGTATATGAGAAGCAACCGATTCAAGTAATGGAAGAAGGGTTGCAACCTCATACACTCAACATAAGCATGGAACACAGACTCCTCTAGACCGCAGAAATTGCAGGCGGCCTGGGAATCCGTGAACCGACTTAAAAACCGATGGCACGGGACTGCTCCATGTAACAACCTCCAGGCCAAATCCCCAATAAATAAAGGGAGGACTCCCGCATAGAGAGCACTCTATTGGGGACCCTGCCTCCTCCAGATGGCAAGATGGTGTGCCATAGCATGTCCGGTCGGCAGACGAGGATGGCAAAGTGGAGAGTGTGCAAGAGCAGCCCATACAGGCATCCCCTCCACGCAGAACTGAAAGGCACGGAGGGGATTTCCCAGAGGAGACTCAAGTTGTGAGGCACCAGCTCATGAGGGAGGTTTCAGGGCCTATCGCCGATGGGGAATTTTGTCCGGACGGGGATCAGTTCGGACGGAATCGCCCCATGTGCTGAGCATCTTCGACACACCTAACGGAGTCAGGGCCCAATGCTGTTTTTAGCGACTCGATGACATTGGCCGCATGTCGGACATCGGCCCAGGATAGGTGCCATGTCAGCTCCTCTGGCACCATCAAGCCTGCTCATCCCTGACCCTGGTCACCTTGCCAGCCACAGCCCTCTCGTCCGCCTGCCACCTAAAACCATGGTCGTGGAGGCACAGATTCCTGAGTAGCAGCTGCCGAAGGACAGCCACCACTCCAGACGGGGGAGAACTGCATTTGGTGGCGACTCTGTTCCAGACCCTGATGAGTTCTGGTAAAAGACAGGCACCCGCCGCATGGCGGTCCTGATGCCCCCCAGGCTCACAAACAGGAGCTGCATGTTATAATTAAGGCAGTACTGCTGGCAGAAGGCATACGTTGCCAGCGCACACCTTCTAGGAGGGTGCTCGACGTATAGGTATCTCTGTAGGGTCTGAAGACGGAAAGTTGCAGCTTGGGTGCTCACGCACACCAACGCCTAACCGCCCTCCCTAAGCAAGAGACTCAGAACTGCAGCAGAGACCCGGTGCTTCCTGTTGTTCCAGAAAAAGTCCACCAGCTTTTTCTGTATCTTGGTGACAAACTCAGGGGGAGGGGTCAAAGTGACCAACTGGTAGCAGAGCATAGCGGCCACCAGCTGGTCTATGACTCGCGCTCGACCCCTGTAGGACAGCACTCAGAGCAGTCCTGTCCAGCGCCCTAGGTGAGCGGCAAATTTAGCCTCCAGCTCTTGCCAGTTCGCCGGCCAGGCTTCCTTGTCGGGGCTAAGGTAGACTCCCAGATAGAGGAGATGGGTCACGCTCCAGGCAAAAGGCCTGAGCTCCTCCAGCAGGGAGTCCACCCGCCACTGACCCACCAGGAGTCCGGAACATTTCTCCCAGTTGATCCTGGTGGAGGATACGGTCGAGTAAATCTCCTGGCACTCACGCATCCTCCGCAAGTCAATGGGATCCTTGGCCTTGAGGAGCACATCATCGGCCAAAGCCAAGAGGACGACCTCCGCGTCCGGCCCTTGCAGAGCCAGTCCCATCAACCTCTTCAGCAAGAGGTGCAGGAAAGATTCCACGCATATGACATATAATTGGCCGGACATTGGGCATCCCTGGAGCACCCCTCTCCCAAAACAAAGGGGCGCCGTCAAAACCATTAATCTTAATCAGACACTCCGTGGCGGCGTACAAAAGTCAGATCCGGGTGACGACATGAGTCCCGAACCCGAAAGCGCGCTGAGTTCTGAACAGATAATCGTAATCCACCCTGTCGAACGCCTTCTTCTGGTCGAAGGAAAGGAAGACGACCGACAGACCAGCTCTCTGGGAATGGTGGACCAGGTCCCGGACCAGATGGATGTTGCCGTGGATTGTCCGGCCCGGGATCGTGCAGGACTGTTCAGGGTGGATTATGTGGTCCAGCACGGCACCAAGGCGAGCAGACATAGTCCTGGCAAAAACGTTATAATCCGTGCTTAGGAGGGAGACCGGGCGCCATTTCTTAAGTAGGCAGAGATCACCCTTCTTAGGCAGCAGGAGGATGACTCCCCTGCGCCAAGGGAGAGGCATCTTCCCGGTCGCAGACTTCCCCCAGCACCTGTGCGTTGTCACACCTGAAGACATCCCAGAACCCCCTGTGGAACTCCACGGTTGGCCCGACCAGCCCAGGGACTTTCCCTTCGAGAGCTGGTCGAGGGCACCGGTCAGCTCCGCCAGGCTTAGCGGAGCATCCAGATTTTCGGCCCCCTTCAGGCCAACCTTCGGTAGGTCCTCCCACAAAAAGAGAAATCAGAGCCCTGTAATAGTTGTGGGCCCTGTTACTGATGCCTTCCAGATCCGAGACCAGAGATCCATCATCGGCCAGCAGTGCCAAGAGCTGCTTACGGACCCCCTGTCTTTTTTCCAGCGAGTAGAAGAACGGGGAGCTGTGCTCCAGGTCCAGGAGGAACTGGATCCACAACCTCACAAATGCGCCTTGGGACCCGAGAAGTTGCAGGTCCTTCAGCGCGGCCTTCTTCACTTTGTACATCGTCCACAGGGCCGGGTCCTCGACGACATGACCGAGACGGGACTTCAGGTCGAGCACCTCCATCTCCAGGCGTTCCACCCTGGCCTCGCGTCCCTTGGTCGACCCCTTTGCGTACTCTTGACAGAAGAGACGGACGTGAGCTTTGCCGACCTCCCACTATAACCTCGAGGAGGGGAAGCCCCCCTGCTTCCTTCTCCAATTGGACCAGAACCGACAGAACGAATCCCGGAACTGCTCGTCCTCCAGCAGCAGGTTGTTAAAGTGCCAGTACATGGACCCCACCCATGCGCAGAGCGAAAGAAGCTCCACCCACACCAGGTGGTGGTCCGAACACGTGCCGGCCGCATGGAAGCCGCTGGAATGCAGGATACATATGCCCGGGATATGTACAGGCGGTCGATTCTGGACCATCCTCTTCCAGGACTCACCCAAGTGAAGGCGCTCGAGTTGGGATGGAGATTTCGCCAAACATCCACCAAGTTGAAGGACCCGACCAGGTCCCTCAATTCTCCATCGCCATCATGCTCTGTGGGGCACCGAAGCGGTCCCTTGCCTCGAGGGTGCAGTTAAAATCCCCCCCGAGGTCAATGCAGTCGTCGACGTCGAAGGAACCTAGAAGAGTGGACACTCCTTTGAAGTCGCACTTCAAAGGCTGGGGGGGCGTACACGTTCACTAAATGGAGCGGCTGTCCCCCAGGCAAACCGTGACATGCAGCAAGCGGCCTGGCACAGGCTCCTCGACCCCCAAGATCTCCGGCTGAAAATGTGGGGCCAACAAGATAGGCACCCCACAAGAAGTGGCAGTGAGGTGGCTCATGCGGACCTCTCTTAGAAACATAAAAACATAGAAAATAGATGCAGGAGTAGGCCATTCGGCCCTTCGAGCTTGCACCACCATTCAATAACATCATGGCTGATCATTCACCTCAGTACCCCTTATCCTGCTTTCTCTCCATACCCCTTGATAAGGGCCATATCTAACTCCCTCTTGAATATATCCAATGAACTGGCATCAACAACTCTCTACGGTAGGCGAATTCAACAGGTTCACAATTCTCTGAGTAAAGAAGGTTCTCCTTATCTCGGTCCTAAATAGATTACCCCTTATCCTGAGTGTGTGATCCCTAGTTCTGGACTTCCCTAACATCGGGAACATTCTTCCTGCATCTAACCTGTCCAAACCCGTTAAAATTTTATATGTTTCTATGAGATCCCCTCTCATTCTTCTAAATTCCAGTGAATATAAGCCAAGTCGATCCAATCTTTCTTCATTTGTCAGTCCTGCCATCCCAGGAATCAGTCTGGTGAACCTTCGTTGCATTCCCTCAATAGCAAGAATGTCCTTCCTCAGATTAGGAGACCAAACTGTACACAATATTTAAGGTGTGGCCTCACCAAGGGCCTGTACAACTGCAGTAAGACCTCCCTGCTCCTGTACTTAAATCCTCTCGCTATGAAGGCCAACATGCCATTTGCCTTCTTCACCGTCTGCTGTACCTGCATGCCAACTTTCAATGACTGATCTACCATGACACACAGGTCTCATTGCACCTCTCCTTTTCCTAATCTGTCACCATTCAGATAATATTCTGCCTTCCTGTTTTTGCCACCAAAGTGGATAACCTCACATTTATCCACATTATACTGCATTTGCCATGCATTTACCCATTCACCTAACCTATCCAAGTCATCTTGCAGCCTCTTAGCATCCTCCTCACAGCTCACACTGCCACCCAGCTTAGTGTCATCTGCAAACTTGGAGATATTACATTCAATTCCTTCGTCTAAATCATTAATGTATATTGTAAATAGCTGGGGTCCCAGCACTGAACCTTGCGGTACCCCATAGTTAATGCCTACCATTCTGAAAAGGACGCATTTATTCCTACTCTTTGATTCCTGTCTGCCAACCTGTTCTCTATCCATGTCAATACATTACCCCCAATACCATGTGCTTTCATACCATGTGCTTTAATTTTGCACACTAATCTCTTGTGTGGGACCTTGTCAAAAGCCTTTTGAAAGTCTAAATACACCACATCCACTGCTTCTCCCTTGTCCATTCTGCTAGTTACATCCTCAAAAAATTCTAAATTTGTCAATTATGATTTCATAAATCCATGCTGACTTGGACCGATCCTATCACTGCTTTCCAAATGCGCTGCTATTACATCTTTAATAATTGATTCCAACATTTTCCCCACTACCGATGTCAGGCTAACCGGTCAATAATTCCTTGTTTTCTCTCTCCCTCCTTTTTTAAAAAGTGATGTTACATTAGTTACCGTCCAATCCATAGGAACTGATCCAGAGTCTATAAAATGTTGGAAAATGACCACCAATGCATCCAACATTTCTAGGGCCACTTCCTTAAGTACTCTGGGATGCCCTGAGGGATTTATTGGCCTTCAGTCCCATCAATTTCCCTAACACAATTTCCTGACGAATAAGGATTTCCTTCAGTCCCTCCTTCTCGCTAGACCCTTGGTCCACTATTATTTTCGGGAAGTTATTCGTGTCTTCCTTAATGAAGACAGAACCAAAGTATTTGTTCAATTGGTCTGCCATTTCCTTGTTCCCCATTATGAATTAACCTGATTCTGACTGCAAGGGACCTACATTAGTCATCACTAATCTTTTTCTCTTCACATATCTCCTTGCCATTCCAGGAGCCACGCGACCTCGTCTCCCGGAATGATGTGGGTTTCTTGCAGGAAGCACACCGTATATTTCCACTCCCATAGGAGCGAAAATTTATTAAATCTACGGTGTGCCTCTCTGCCGCAGTTGATGTTGACGCTGGCTATGGTTATCTTCATGACAAGAGCATAGTGCAACCTCTACTAACCTACTGTGGGGAGGGAGAGGAGTCGTGTGATGACCTCCACTCCCTCAGCAACCCAGTGAGGAATGTTTTGAGCTGGCGCAGCTCAAGATTACCTTTTTTGGTCAGGTTCTGTCCATGCCCATGGTTTTGACGACCGTGCGGACGGTCCAGATGAGCAGTGCCAGCTTGGACCATTTGTTCAGGGCCAGCTGGGCTCTATTACAGCGACCCTGCATTCCGCAAATAATCCCGGAGTTCCTTGGCAGGAATGAAGGGGGACTCAGCAGCAGGCACGAGGAGATCCATTGCCTCACTGGCGATGGACTCTAAATCCTCTCCCACACCCACAACCAAGTCCCCGTCCTCCTCCAGCAGGTCGCCACCAGCGGCCAGTCCATCGATCGCACCATGCGGCCCTACCTCTGTCAGGATCCCATTCCCAGGATCATTGGCGGAGGAGTTCTCCCTGGGCTCCTCCTGGGATGCCGGCTCGGGAAGTGGCAGTGGATGGGGGATCCCTTCCACCCCAGGCACCGGGAAGCATGGAGAAACCTGGCCGAAAAACATTTCCAGATCCTCCAAGTCCCCTGGGGCCACCGTCAGGGACAGAGATTGGGGTTCCTCACCCTCCCCGCCACCACCCTCCGACCCAGCGGGCAGGGGTTCTTGACATTCATTTTCTGCCAGGTCGAGCAGATCCCGGGGGATGTGAAGGTTTGACTGGACGGGCTCGAACTGGATCTCTTTGGTCTCGCCCAGCCTCAGTCCCCAGGACGCTCGACACGTGTTTGACTAACCTGATTGAATTTTTTGAGGAAGTAACCAAGAGGGTTGATGAGGGTAGTGCATATGATGTAGGATATATGGACTTTAGCAAGGCTTTTTGATAAGGTCCCACATGGTAGACTGGTCATGAAGGTTAAAACCCATGGGATACAGGGCAGAGTGGCAAGTTGGATCCAAAATTGGCTTAGAGGTAGGAAGCAAAGGGTAATGATTGATGGATGTTTTTGTGACTGGAAGGATGTTTCAAGTGGGGTTCCGCAGGGCTCAGTACTGGGTCCCTTGCTTTTTGTGGTATATATCAACGATTTAGATTTGAATATAGGGAGTATGATTAAGAAGTTTGCAGATGACACTTAAATTGGCTGTGTGGTTGATAATGAAGAGGAAAGTCATAGGCAGCAGGAGGATATCAATCTCGTGGTCAGGTGGGCAGAGCAATGACAAATGGAATTTAATTCAGAGAAGTGTGAGATGATGCACTTTGGGAGGGCTAATAAGGAAAGGTAAGCCATTTAATAGTGTAAATGAACAAAGGAGTACTTGTCCACAGATCCCTGAAAGTAGCAGGCCAGATATATAAGGTAGTTAAGAAGGCATACGGAATGCTTGCCTTTATTGGCCGAGGTAGAGAATATAAGAGCAGGAAGGTTATGCTTAAATTGTATAATACTTTGGTTATCGACAGCTAGAGTACTGGTGCAGTTCTGGTCGCCGTATTATATTAAGGACTTGATTGCATTAGAGACGGTGCAGAGGAGATTTACTAGAATGCTGCCTGGAATGGAGAATCTTAGCTTTGAGGACAGATTGGATCGGCTGGGTTTGTTCTCATTGGAATAGAGGAGGTTGAGAGGAAACCTCATTGAGATGTGCAAAATGTTGAGGGATCTGGACATCGTGGATGGTAAGGGCCTATTTCCATTGGTGGAGGGGTCTATTACGAGGGGGCATAGTTTTAAGGTGGTTGGTGGAAGGTTTCGAGAGTTGTGGGGATCTGGAACTCGCTGCCTGGAAGAATGGTAAATGCAGAAACCCTCACTACTTTTAAGAGATGGTTGGATGGGCACTTAAAGTGACGTAACCTTTTGACGGCACAGATATAATGGTAAGTACTGCAGGGAATCGAATACAGCCAGGGTGATCTCCTGGACTAATTTTGATTGCCTGGATGGGTCGGAGAGGAATTTTCCCAGATTTTTTTCTCCCTAAATCTGGACCAACTTGGCTTATATTCACTGGAATTTAGAAGAATGAGAGGGGATCTCAGAGAACCATATAAAATTCTGACGGGATTGGACAGGTTAGATGCAGGAAGAATGTTCCCGATGTTGGAGAAGTCCACAACCAGGGGTCACAGTCTAAGGATAAGGGAAAAGCCATATAGGACTGAGATGAGCAGAAACTTTTTCACCCAGAGAATTGTGAACCTCTGGAATTCTCTACCACAGAAGGTTGTTGAGTCCAGTTCGTTGGATATATTCAAAACTGGTGCTTATAGGTACCAACGATATAGGTAAAAAACGGGATGAGGTCCTACAAGACGAATTTAGGGAGCTCGGAGCTAAATTAAAAAGTAGGACCTCAAATTAGGAATCTCAGGATTGCTACCAGTGCCATGTGCTCGTCAGAGTAGGAATCGCAGGATAGCTCAGATGAATACGTGGCTTGAGGAGTGGTGCAGAAGGGAGTGATTCAAATTCCTGGGACATTGGAACCGGTTCTGGGGGAGGTGGGACCAGTACAAACTGGATGTTCAGCACCTGGGCAGGACTGGAGCCAATGTCCAAGAGCGAGTGTTTGCTAGTGCTGATGGGGAGGTGTTAAACTAATATGGCAGGGGGATGGGAACCTATGCAGGGAGGCAGAGGGAAGTAGAATGGGGGCAGAAGCAAAAGATAGAAAGAAGAAAAGTAAAAGTGGAGGGCAGAGAAACCCAAGGCAAAAAGCAAAAAGGGATACATTACAGCAAAATTCTAAAGGGGCAAAGGGTGTTAAAAAGACAAGCCTGAAGGCTCTGTGCCTCAATGCGAGGAGTATTCGGAATAAGGTGGACGAATTAACTGCGCAGATAGCAGTTAACGGATATGACGTAATTGGCATCACGGAGACATGGCTCCAGGGTGACCAAGGCTGGGATCTCAACATCCAAGGGTATTCAACATTTAAGAAGGGTAGACAGAAAGGAAAAGGAGGTGGGGTGGCATTGCTGGTTAATGAGGAAATTAATGCAATAGTAAGGAAGGACATTAGCTTGGATGATGTGGAATCTGTATGGGTGGAGCTACAGAATACCAAAGTGCAGAAAATGCTAGTGGGAATTGTGTACAGATCACCAAACAATAGTAATGAGGATGGGAACAGCATCAAACAAGAAATTAGGAATGCATGCAATAAAGGTACAGCAGTTATCATGGGCGACTTCCATCTACATATTGACTGCATTAACCAAACTGGTAGCATTGCGGTGGAGAAAGATTTCCTGGAGTATATTAGGGATGGTTTTCTCGACCAATATCTCGAGGAGCAACAAGAGGGCTGGCCATCCTACACTGCGTGATGTGTAATGAGAAAGGACTAATGAACAGTCTTGTTGTGCGAGGCCCCTTGGGGAAGAGTGCCCATAATATGGTAGAATTCTTTATTAAGATAGAGAGTGACACAGTTAATTCAGAGACTAGGGTCCTGAACTTGGGGAAAGGTAACTTCGATGGTATGAGACGTGAATTGGCTAGAATAGACTGGCAAATGATACTTAAAGGGTTGATGGTGGATAGGCAATGGCAAACATTTAAAGATCACTTGAATGAACTTCAACAATTGTACATCCCTGTCTGGAGTAACAATAAAACGGGGAAGGTGGCTCAACTGTGGCTAACAAGGGAAATTAAGGATAGTGTTAAATCGAACGAAGAGGCATATAAATTGGCCAGGAAAAGCAGCAAACCTGAGGACTGGGAGAAGTTTGTAATACAGCAGAGGAGCACCAGGGGTTTAATTAGGAGGGGGAAAATAGAGTATGAGAGGAAGCTTGTTGGGAACATAAAAACTGACTGCAAAAGCTTCCATAGATATGTGAAGAGAAAAAGATTTGTGAAAACAAACGTAGGTCTCTTGCAGACAGATTCAGGTGAATTTATAATGGGGAACAAAGAAATGGCGGACCAGATAAACAAATACTTTGGTTCTGTTTTCACGAAGGAAGACACAAATAACCTTCCGGAAATACTAACGTACCCCGAGGGTCTCGGGAGAAGGAGGAACTAAAGGATATCCTTATAAAGCGGGAGATTGTGTTTGGCAAATTGATGGGATTAAAGGCCGATAAATCCCAGAGTACTTAAGGAAGTGGCCATAGAACTAGTGGATGCATTAGTGATCATTTTCGAACAGTCTATAGACTCTGGATCAATTCCTATGGACTGGAGAGTAACAAATGAAACACCACTGTTTAAAAATGGAGAGAGAGAGAGAAAGCGGGTAATTATAGACCGGTTAGCCTGACATCAGTAGTGGGGAAAATGTTGGAATCAATTATTAAAGATGAAATAGCAGCACATTTGGAAAGCAGTGACAGGATCGGTCCAAGTCAGCATGGATTTATGAAAGGGAAATGATGCTTAACAAACCTTCTGGAATCTTTTGAGGATGTAACTAGTAGAGTGGACAAGGGTGAACCAGTGGATGTGGTGTATTTAGACTTTCAAAAGTCTTTTGACAAGGTCCCACACAAGAGATTGGTGTACAAAATCAAAGCACATGGTATTGGGGGTAATGTACTGATGCGGATAGAGAACTGGTTGGCAGATAGGAAGCAGAGAGTCTGGATAAACGGGTCCTTTTCAGAATGGCAGGTAGTGACTAGTGGGGTGCAGCAGTGCTCAGTGCTGGGACCCCAGCTATTTACAATATACATTACTGATTTCGATGAATTGAGTGTAATATCTCCAAGTTTGCAGATGACACTAAACTGGGTTGCGGTGTGAGCTGTGAGGAGGACGCTAAAAGACTGCAGGGTGACTTGGACAGGTTAGGTGAGTTGACAGCTGCATGGCAGATGCAGTATAATGTAGATAAATGTGAGGTTATCCACTTTGGGGGCAAAAACACGAAGGCAGAATATTATTTGAATGGCGGCAGATTAGGAAAAAGGGGAGGTGCAACGAGACCTGGGTGTCATGGTTCATCAGTCATTGAAAGTTGGTATGCAGGTACAGCAGGCGGTGAAGAAGGCAAATGGTATGTAGGCCTTCATAGCTAGGGGATTTGCGTATAGGAGCAGGGAGGTCTTACTGCAGTTGTTCAGGGCCTTGGTGAGGCCTCACCTGGAATATTGTGTTCAGTTTTGGTCTCCTAATCTGAGGAAGGACGTTCTTGCTATTGAGGGAGTGCAGCGAAGGTTCACCAGACTGATTCTTGGGATGGCAGGATTGACATATGAGGATAGTTTGGATCAACTGGGTCTTTATACACTGGAGTTTAACAGGATGAGAGGGGATCTCATAGAAACTCATAAGATTCTGACGGGACTGGACAGGTTAGATGCTGGAAGGAAGTTGCCGATGATGGGGAAGTCCAGAACCAGGGGACACAGTCTTAGGATAAGGGGTAGGCCATATAGGACTGAGATGAGGAGAAACTTCTTCACTCAGAGAGTTCTTAACCTGTGGAATTCCCTACCGCAGAGAATTGTTGATGCCAGTTCATTGGATATATTCAAGAGGGAGTTAGATATGGCCCTTACGGCTGAAGGGATCAAGGGGTATGGAGCGAGAGCAGGAAAGGGGTACTGAGGGAATGATCAGCCATGATCTTATTGAATGGTGGTGCAGGCTCGAGGGGCCGAATGCCTACTCCTGCACCTATTTTCCATATTTCTATGTTGCTGTGTAAATTGGCCTGGGTTTTTATCTGGTTTTTGACTCTCCCAGGAGATCACATGGCTCCGGTTGGGGTGGAGTGTAGAATATTTCAGTAGAAGGGGTGTTGCAGTTGTGTGAGGTGGACAGGTTGGGCTGGGTGCTCGTTGTCTTTCCGTCATTGTTCATAGATTTATATGTAACCTTTTGGGCTGTTGACCAAGAGCTGTGCGGCTCTTTGTCGGCCGGCGTGGACATGATGGGCCGAAATGGCCTCTTTCTGCGCTGTAAATTTCAATGTTTCTATGTTTCTATGTTTTAATTTTGTGATTGTGCAGATGAATATTATCAGAGACTTGAACTGTAACCTAACCAGCACAATTTTGAGTGTGTTTCGGGGCAAATTCCCGATTGCACCCAAAATGGAAACTCCACATCTTTTTCAAATGTCACAATGCACTTTACAGAATGCTGGAACACTCACCTTGTAAAGCTGGAACAGGTTCCCCCCGTACCGATGCAGGAACTTGGTCTGAGTGTGATAGCGGAGGATTGCTGCATGTCTCCAGCTCGTTATGGGCGTGTCGTTGGGCACGTGCCACACGGATATGTCTGAGGCCATGATGTCATAGTAGCCCGGGTTCTGTTTGGAAGCAGACACAGTTAGTCAGGACAAATGCAAGAGCATCAAAAAGCATGTGTTACTGAGGGTGACCTCTCCAAGAATCAGATCCAGCTGCACAGTATGGAGATGATAACATGGTTTTTGGAGCCCGTAGCATTGCTGCTCATTGTATGCTGGCTCAATACACTGTGGGATGCTGAGTCCGACAGAGTGCCTCTTACAATTAAAAACAAGGGCATACAAAGTGGCCACAACTACTGGGAGGACAGAAGACTGGGAAGCTTTTAAAAGCAGCAAAGAACGATTAAAAAAATGATTAAGAAAGGGAAGATAGACTATGAAAGTAAACTAGCGCAAAATATAAAAACAGATAGCAAGAATTTCCATAGGTATATATAAAGGAAAAGAGTGGCTAAAGTAAATGTTGATCCCTTAGAGGACGAGACCGGGGAACTAGTAATGGGGAACATGGAGATGGCAGAAACTCTGAATAAACATTTTGTATCAGTCTTTACCGTAGAGGACACTAAAAATATTCCAACAGTGGATAGTCAAGGGGCTATAGGCGGGGAGAAACATAACACAATCACAATCACTAAGGAGGTGGTACTCAGTAAGATAATGGGACTAAAGACAGATAAATCCCCTGGACCTGATGGCTTGCATTCTTGGGTCTTAAGAGAAGTAGCAGGGATTGTGGATGCATTGGTTGTAATTTACCAAAATAATCTGGATTCTGGGGAGGTCCCAGCAGATTGCAAAACTGCAAATGTAATGCCCCTATTTAAGAAAGGAAGCAGACAAAAAGCAGGAAACTATGGTCCAGTTAACCTAACATCTGTGGTTGGGAAAATGTTGGAGGCCATTATTAAAGAAGCAGTAGCAGGACATGTGGATAAGCAAAATTCGGTAAGGTAGAGTCAGCATGGATTTATGAAGGGAAGGTCATGTTTAACAAATTTGCTGGAGTTCTTTGAGGATGTAACGAACAGGGTGGATAAAGGGGAACCAGTGTGTTATATATGTGGACTTGTATTTACTCTGTACAGCCACCAGAGTGCTCATCCCCTGGAGTCCCAAGGAATCTCATAATCCCTTGGGAGCACAGGTATTTAAGGAGGCTTCACAGGTTAGAGAGGCACTCAGCAGACCTGCAATAAAAGACTAAGGTCACACTTCACTTTAAGCTCACAGTTTTCAGTCTGATTCTTTCTCCATACACAACAACTGGCGACGAGTTACAGATAGTGAACCCAAAGATGCAGAGAACAGTGGGTATACTGGAGAAATTTTTGGAGGGAGATGACTGGGAAACTTTTGTGGAGCGACTCGACCAATACTTCTTTGCCAACGAGCTAGATGAGGAAGAGAGCGCTGCCAAACGAAGGGTGATCCTCCTCACCATCTGTGGGGCACCAACATATGGCCTCATGAAGAATCTGCTCACTCTAGCGAAACCTACGGAGAAATCGTATGAAAATTTATGCACACTGGTCCGAGAGCATGAACCCGAAGGAAAGCATTCTGATGGCGAGGTACCGGTTCTATACCTACAAAAGATCTGAAGGCCAGGAAGTGGCGAGTTATATCGCGGAGCTAAGATGCCTTGCAGGACATTGCGAGTTTGAAGGACATTTGGAGCACATGCTCAGAGATCTTTTCGTACTTGGTATTGGCCACAAAACCATACTTCGCAAACTTTTGACTGTAGAGACACCAACCTTGAGTAAGACCATAGCGATAGCCCAGGCGTCCATTGCCACCCGTAACAATACGAAGCAAATCTCTCAGCACACAAGTGCTGCTATAAGTACTGTGAACGAAGTGATGTTGTTTTTGAATTGTAACGTACAGGGCAGGTCACACATATCTGCAGATGACTCAGAGTCCACCATCAAGGGTGATGAATGCAAAGCCATTAGCACCTTGTTGGCGCTGCGAGGGTGGTCATCGTTTCCATTCATGCCGATCCAAAGAGTACGTTTGCAAGGGCTGTGGAACAATGGGACACCTCCAATGAGTGTGCAGGCAAGCCGCAAAGCCTGTTAAACCTGCAAACCACCATATTGCTGAGGAGGACAGATCTGCAGAGGATCATGATGAACTAGAGCCTCAGGTAGAGGAGGCAGAGGTACATGGGGTGCACACATTCACCACAAATTGTCCCCCGATAATGCTGAATGTTGAACTAAATGGACTCCCAGTGTCAATGGAGCTGGACAAGGGCGCGAGCCAGTCCATCATGGGCAAAAAGACTTTCGAAAGGTTGTGGTGCAACAAGGCCTCAAGGCCTGTCTTAACTCCAGTTCGCACGAAACTAAGAACTTATACGAAAGAACTGATTCCTGTAATCGGCAGTGCTACCGTAAAGGTCTCCTACGATGGAGCGGTGCGCAAGGTAACACCCTGGGTGGTACCGGGCGATGGTCCCATGCTGCTCAGCAGGAACTGGCTGGGAAAGATACGCTGGAACTGGGACAACGTCCGCTGACGACACTTTGTGTGCCTCGGTCTTAAACAAATTTCCTTCACTGTTCGAACCAGCCATCGGGAAATTCCAAGGAGCAAAATTCCGGGGGCGCGACCCATCCATCACAAGGCGAGAGCAGTACCGTACATGATGAGGGAAAGGGTAGAGATCGAACTAGACCAGCTGCAAAGAGAGGGCATCATTTCACCGATCGACTTCAGCGAGTGGGCCAGCCCTATTGTCCCAGTCCTCAAGGGAGACGGCACCATCAGAATCTGTGGCGATTACAAAGTAACTATCAATCGTCTCTCCCTGCAGGACCATTACCCACTACCAAAGGCCAACGACCTCTTTGCAATGCTGGCAGGAGGAAAGACGTTGACGAAGCTGGATCTGACTTCAGCCAACATGACGCAGGAACTGGAGGAATCATCAAAGGCCCTCACCTGCATCAACATGCACAAAGGTCTTTTTGTTAATAACAGATGCACTTTTGGAATCCGATCAGCGACGGCGATATTCCAGAGAAACATGGAAAGTTTACTGAAGTCGGTCCCACACACCGTGGTCTTCCAGGACAACATTTTGGTCACAGGTTGGAACACAGTCGAGCACCTGCAGAACCTGGAGGAGGTTCTTAAGTTGACTCAACCGCGCGGGGCTCAGGTTAAAACGCTCGAAGTGCGTTTTCCTGGCGCCTGAAGTGGAGTTCTTGGGAAGGAGAATTGCGGCGAACGGCATCAGGCCCACCAATGCGAAGACAGAGGCAATCGAGAAAGCACCGAGGCCACAGAACGTGATGGAGCTGCAGTCATTTCTGGGACTCTTGAACTACTTTGGTAACTTCTTACCAGGTCTCAGCACACGGCTAGAACCACAACAAGTCTGACTACGAAAAGGGGGCGAATGGGTTTGGGGCAAAAGCCAAGAAAACGCCTTTGTAAAAGCGAGAAAATTGTTATGCTCAAACAAATTGCTTGTGTTGTATGATCCATGTAAGCGTTTGGTACTAGCATGTGATGCGTCGTCATATGGCGTCTGGTGTGCAATGCAACAAGCTAATGATTTCGGGAAACTGCAACCGGTTGCTTACGCATCCAGGAGTCTGTCTAAGGCTGAGAGAGCCTATAGCATGATTGAAAAAGAAGCATTAGCGTGTGTCTATGGGGTAAAGAAAATGCATCAATACCTGTTTGGACTAAAATTCGAAGTGGAAACTGACCATAAGCCACTTATATCACTGTTTTCCGAGAGTACAGGGATAAATACCAATGCATCGGCCCGCATCCAGAGATGTGTGCTCACGTTGTCTGCATACAACTACAACTAAGCCATCTGCGTAGAAAACTGCGCCGATGCTCTCAGTAGGCTGCCATTGCCCACCATGGGGGTGGAAATGGCGCAGCCTGCAGATCTAGCCATGATTATGGAAGCATTTGAGAATGAGCAATCACCCGTCACTGCCTAGCAGATCAAAACCTGGACAAGCCATGACCCCTTATTATCTCTAGTCAAAAGCTGTCTGTTTCACGGGAGCTGGTCCAGTGTCCCAATGGAAATGCAGGAAGAGATAAAGCCATTCCAGCGGCCCAAAAATGAAATGTCTATACAGGCAGACAGCCTTCTGTGGGGCAATCGAGTAGTGGTACCCAAGAAGGGCAGAAACACCTTCATCAATGACCTCCACAGTACCCACACAGGCATTGTAATGATGAAAGCGATAGCCGGATCCCATGTGTGGTGGCCCGGTATCGATACGGACTTAGAGACCTGCGTACACAGATGTAATACATGCTCGCAGTTAAGCAATGTATCCAGGGAGGCGCCGCTAAGTTTATGGTCTTGGCCCTCCAAACCGTGGCCCGTTCCTGGGTAAAATGTTCCTTATGGTTGTAGACACGTACTCCAAGTGGATTGAATGTGAGATAATGTCGGCTAGCACGTCCGCTGCCACTATGGAAAGCCTGCGGGCCATGTTTGCCGCACATGGCTTACCCGATATTCTGGTGAGCGACAACGGGCCATGTTTTACCAGTGCTGAGTTCAAAGAATTCATGACCCATAACGGGATCAAACATGTCACATCTGCCCCATTTAAACCAGCAGGTTTAAACGGGTCTGGCAGAGAGAGCAGTGCAAGCCATCAAGCAAGGCTTGAAGAGGGTAACTGAAGGCTCACTGCAGACTCGCCTATCCCGAGTCCTGCTTAGCTACCGCACGAGACTCCATTCGCTCATTGGGATCCCACTTGCTGAACTGCTCATGAAAAGAGCACTTAAGACAAGGCTCTCGTTAGATCACCCTGATCTACATGAACAGGTAAAGAGCAGGCGACTTCAACAAAGTGCATACCATGATAGCGCAAATGTGTCACGCGAGATTGAAATCAACGATCCTGTTTTTGTAATAAATTATGGACAAGGTCCCAAGTGGCTTCCCGGCACTGTCGTGGCGAAAGAGGGGAGCAGGGTGTTTCGGGTCAAACTTTCAAGTGGACTCATTCACCGGCAACACTTGAACCAAATCAAACTTAGATTCACGGACTATCCTGAGCAACCCACATTGGACCCTGCCTTTTTTGATCCCCTAACATACACACCAGTGGCAACCGACACCACGGCTGACCATGAAGCAGAACCCATCATCCACAGCAGCCCTGCAGGGCCCAACACACCAGGCAGCCCAGCAAGGCCAGCTGCACAGCAGCCCAGTGAGGGCCCAACAAATGATTCAACAACACCAGCTTTCACACCGAGACGATCAACCAGGGCAAGAGGGCCCCAGATCAACTCACATTGTAAATAGTTACACTACTGACTTTGGGCAGGGGGTGGGGGGGGGCAGTGTTGTTATATATGTGGACTTGTATTTACTCTGTACAGCCACCAGAGGGCTCATCCCCTGGAGTCCAAAGGGATCCCACAATCTCTTGGGAGCACAGGCATTTAAGGAGGCTTCACAGGTTGGAGAGGCACTCTGGAGACTTGTAATAAAAGACTTCGGTCACACTTCACCTTGAGCTCACAGTGTTCAGTCTGGCTCTTTCTCCATACACAACACAGTGGATGTGATGTATTTGGACTTCCAGAAGGCATTTGAAAAGGTGCAACATAAAAGGTTACTGCACAAGATACAAGTTCACGGGGTTGGAAGTAATTTATTAGCATGGATAGAGGATTAGCTAACTAACAAAAAACAGAGAGTCGGGATAAATGGTTCATTCTTTGGTTGGCAACCACTAACTAGTGCAGTGCCGCAGGGATCAGTGCTGGGACCCCAACTATTTACAATCTATATTAACGACTTGGAAGAAGGGACGGAGTGTAATGTAGCCATGTTTGCTGACGATACAAAGATGGGAGGAAAAGCAATGTGTGAGGACACACAAAATCTGATAAAGGACATAGACAGGCTAAGTGAGTGGGCAAAAATTTGGCAGATGGAGTATAATGTTGGAAAGTGTGAGGTCATGCATTTTGGCAGAAAAGATCAAAAAACAAGTTATTATTCAAATGGACCCTTCCTGTCCATGAAAGGTCCTTTCAGTCAGTGATCAGTAATGATGCCCAGGTATATTTCTCCTTTGTTAATTCACTTCCCTTCACCTTGCCTGTGCTCTGTGTTTCCTGTTCCAGTTTTTAGATCCTTGGCCTAGACATTCGGTAACGCCCGGTTGGGAAGTTGAAAAAGTAGCGACAGGCACTAATCATTCTCTCCTTCAGCGATATTCAGCTTTAGCGCTCCAAGAGGGAAGTGGAGCACTAAATCAAGCTCTAACCACTTCTCTTCGTGCGCAAAAGTCTGAGAGTGGGGCGGAAGCGGCAAAACGCAGAACAATTTCGAGCACATTGGTAACGGCATGAGAGGCTGCTTCCCTCGCGTAAAGAGCAGGAACAATGATGCTGCACAAGCTCGTTGTTGGCAGTTCTGTTTTTCAAGGTGACCTGCGCGACTGCCATTACAGCCCCAAACACTCACACAGTGGAAGCCTTGGATATCTTGCACCGGTGAAACATGAAAAACTTTGCGCAGTGACCAGACTGGTGAAAATAATAAAGGTTGTGCTAACTGGAAACCTTTCCCTTAAATTACCGCTCCCCAATTGGCCAGCCATGTTCACAATGCCTCCTCTTGCTGGGGTTGTCGACACGAGGCGTGACAGCAGGGGGCGAGAGTTAATTTTACATCCGGGGCGATAACGGAGCGCTGCGCACTTTATGACATCATGATCAGCGAGGCGCTAGAGGCCCAGGCACTACGGGTTAGCACCAGCGCTAAACCGGCACTGAAGTTCATGGGCATTGCTGCATTCGCCGCGTCCGGTCGCTAACCCCTTCGTGTTCCGTTAGCGCCCCAACCAGGCACTAATGGGTGGCGCTAAACTACTGAATTTCTAGTCCTAATAATGTCAACATTAAAAGCCCCCTGCCCTCCCTTAGCCCACCCATTTAATTGTCAACCTCACTTGGATTTGCCACTTGCTCACACAGTTAGCGGTCATCATCAAATTAGATATTGGTACAAGAATAACTCTTCCTCATTCAACTTGTTAATAATGTGTACAGCAAGTGATTCTTGTGAAACTTTACTTATTACTAACTCCCAGGAGGGCTTCAATTTGTCTTCTACCTTCAGTTGATTATAAACACAATTCGTTAATAATTTGCGAGCCTTGATCTTCTTCAGAAGACTCCTAAGTCCAGTGTTAGAACATGAGGAAGTTCCATTCTGGTTATTTAGCAGGCAGAGTGGGCTGAGGGCAGCACTCACCAATCACATCGTCATCTCATGGAGTCAAATAGGAGGGACTTCTCTGCACAATATCTGTCAACCAACAATCAACCAGGTAACAAAAGGCAAGATACCACAATATCTTCCCTCACACGGCTGCAAATTGAACGGGTCAGTTCAGTAGATGTCCTTTCTCTTTAACTACAAGCTACACTCAGCTCCTCCAGTTAGACTTCTCCTTCTTTGCACATTTGTCTTAATTGCCTCAGCTCTGGTCAGCTGCTCCATTAGCCCCAGTCACTACAAACCATGCATTCTTTTAAGCAAAAAGATTTCACAAAAGTTCATCACCTTCAAGTCGTCACTTGTCGCTCCTCCTGTTGAACCAAATGTCACATAGTTGGACCATGACCCGTCTCCTGCCGGACGTCGAGCATCATTCCCCTGTTGGCTGGACCAGCGGTCCCCAGTGGTGCATTTCCCGTACATGTTGTTCTCGTGGACGCTTGCGACAAGAGTCCAACCACCGCCATTGGTGGTCATGTCACAGAAGGCGTGATAGGGTGAGCCATCTTTGGCTCTCAACATCTGGATACCATCTGTGGTAAAGAGTATAATATAAGGTAAATCAATTGAATCAGAGAGTTGGAGAACAGCAGTGTCTCTGTACATGAAGAGTTTGGAACCGCTACCACAACTGGAAGGATACATTGGGCTCGATTTCCCTGTATTGTGCCTGGGTGTATTGGATCACCTTGAGGGCAATCAGGTGGAGGGGATTGAATGCAGGTAATGGTGATCATTCGATATTCAATGAATGTATAAAACGATCAGTCAGAGGCTACTCATAATAAAGAACTTGTATTTATATAGTGCCTTTCAAACTCGAGTGTCTCAACAACAACAACAACTTGTATTTATATAGCGCCTTTTAGGTAGTGAAACGTCCCAATGCGCTTCACAGGAGTATTATGTGATAAAATTCGAAACCGAGCTGTATAAGTAGAAATTAGCGCAGGTGACCAAAAGCTTGGTCAAAGAGGTTTGTTTTAAGGAGCATCTTGAATGAGGAAAGAGAGATAGAGAGGCAGAGAGGTTTAGGCAGCGAGTTCCAGAGCTTGGGGCTTAGGCAACAGAAGGCACGGCCACCAATGGTTGAGCGATTATAAGCAGGGATGCACAGGAGGGCAGAATTACAGGAGCGCAGACATCTCGGGTGTTGTGGTGCTGGAGGAGATTACAGAGATAGGGAGGGGCAAGGCCATGGAGGGATTTTAAAGTAAGAATGAGAATTTTGAAACCGAGGCGTTGCTTAACCAGATCAGCGAGCATGGGGTGTTGGGTGAGCGGGCAGCCGAGTTTTGGATCACCTCTAGTTTAGATAGTGTAGAATGTGGAAGGCTAGCCAGGAGCGCGTTGATCTAGAGGTAACAGAGGCATGGATGAGGGCTTCACCAGCGGATGAGCTAAGGCAAGGGCGGAGACGGGCGATGTTATGGAGGTGGAAAGAGGCGGTCTTAGTTATGCTGAAGGTATGTGGTCGCAAGCTAATTTCCGGGTTAAATATGACCACAAGGTTGCGAACAGTCTGGTTCAGCCTCAGACAGGAATTGGGGAGAGTCATGGAGTCAGTGTCTCGGGAACGGAGTTTCTGGCGGGGACCGAAAACAATGGCTTCGGTCTTCCCAACATTCAATTGGAGAACATTTCTGCTCATCCAGAACTAGATGTGGGATAAGCAGTCTGACAATTTAGGGATCGTGGAGGGGTCGAGAGAAGTGGCAGTGAGGTAGAGCTGGGTGTTATCAGTGTACATGTGGAAACTGATGCTGTGTTTCCAGATGATGTCGCCAAGAGGCAAAATAGATGAGAAACACTCCACAGCTAATGTAAGTTTAATCACTATTGTACTGTAGGGAACAATTATATATCGGTCAGCGATCACCCCTGCTTGATTTTCCTCTATGCACTGTACCCACCCGATCCAATAAATCCCAACGCAACAACAGGAAACTCGATCCCATTACTTTATTTTTCTTTGCACCTTCCTATTTTCTCCCAAATTTGCCTCTCCCAATGTCAGGCTCTGCTCCTGGGCTGTGGTTCCATGGGCAGCAACTCTGTGCTTCTTCACTGAAGTTCCCATTCTCAGGGTATTTTTCAGACTTTGTAGTACTGGCGGGGAGCTTGCTGGTGTATCTTTTAATTAAGGCTCGGAAGCATTGCACACAGCGCCCGTGCTGATTTCTGACACCCGCTTCCAGCACTCGCGTCTCCCACCACCAGCGTGAAGTCCAAACATCAGCTGCTTTTAATCATGGGACCTCAGCAGCACAGTGCAACCTCTCTCCTTTTTCGTCATGGGGCATCCTTAGAGACCCAATAAGGTCACATGATAAAGACAGGGGGAACCCAACTAACTTTATCCTTCACCAAGCTGGAGACGGCCCCTGTGAGACCCTCACAGCCACTCTGGTCTACACTCATCTACAATGCTTTCACGAGTGGGCTTCATGAATAAAACATGATAGAGTTTGGGCTTTGGGTGTAATCGAGAGTAAGGATATTTCTCCTTATTTCCCGACCAGATTCATTAGTAACGATCTTTTATTAACTGCCTCTTGTTTCGGATTCTCCCGCAAGGGGAAACATTCACTTCACAACTACCCTGACCAACCCATTCATAATGTTAAAGACCTCGATGAGGTCACCTCTAGGTCTTCTCTTTTCAAATAAAATCCCCAACTTGTTCAATCATTCCCGGTAGCTGTAATCTCTCAGTTCTGGTACCCTCTTATAAATCTTTTTTGAACTTTCTCCAGTGCTATTAAGTCCTTTTTCTAGTATGGAGACCAGAACAGAGCACAGTGCTCCAGCGGCCTGACCAGGGTCCGATACAAGTTCAGCATAACTCCAGTACTTCTGAATTCTATACCCCGAGAAATAAATCCCAGTGCTTTGTTAGCATTTGAATTGCTTTGCTGACATGTGATGCTGCTTTTAATGATTTGTTCACCTGTATCTCTAGATCCTTTTTGCTATTCTACCCCATTGAGTTTCTTATTTTAAAAGGTGTAGGTGATATTTCTATTTTCCTACCAGAGTGCATCACCTCACAGTGATCTATATTAGAGTTTATTTGCCACTGAGCTGCCTAAGTTTTCTAATGCCTTTTATTTTGTTGCATTCTCCCTCATTATTAGCTATACTCACAGTTTGGTATCATCTGCAAATTGTGATATTGGGTTACTTGTTCCTAAATCCAAATTATTGTTGTAAATTATGAATGACAGTGGTCCCAGCACTGATCCTTGTGGGACACCGCTTTCTACCTTCCTCCAATCTGATTGACGATTCTCTGCTTTCTATTTTTTAGCCAATTTGCTATCCATTCAGCTATTTGTCCTCAGCCTCCACATGCCGTAAGCTTTGTCATGAGCCCGAATTCCTCCCCTTTCTCTGTCCATTTTCTTCTCTTGCTGCTGTTTTCTAAACGTAATTCTAAGTTTAAATAGATGATTCATGAAATATTTCTGATTCAACTCCACTTCGACTATGTTAAAAACATAACCTGGACACACTGAGCAAATGTTGTATTGTGAGATAGTTACAGGGAGGCGGGGTGGGTGTGAGTGAGGTCGAGGATACAGAGGCCCTGACGACCTTACTGACAGGACCTCAGTTACATATTTAGCTGTGTTTCCCTCCCGGCTGATGGGTAGGGGGAAGACCAGCAGCAGGAGGTCACAGCCGTGGGCCCTTGGGAACGGTCCCAGGAAGTCGGCGAGGCCCACGGCCGTAACTTGGGGTGAAGCCCGGGATCGGGAGGGAGAGAGGCCCGGGATCGGGAGGGGGAGTGGACCAGGATCGGGAGGGAGAGAGGCCCGGGATCGGGAGGGGGAGAGGCCCAGGATCGGGAGGGAGAGAGGCCCAGGATCGGGAGGGGGAGAGGTCCAGGATCGGGAGGGGGAGAGGCCCAGGAACGGGAGGGGGAGAGGCCCAGGATCGGGAGGGGGAGAGACCCAGGAACGGGAGGGGGAGAGACCCAGGATCGGGAGGGGGAGAGACCCAGGATCGGGAGGGAGAGAGGCCCGGGATCGGGAGGGGAGAGAGGCCCGAGATCGGGAGAGGGAGAGGCCCAGGATCGGGAGGGGAAGAGGCCCAGGAACGGGAGGGGGAGAGACCCAGGATCGGGAGGGGGAGAGACCCAGGATCGGGAGGGAGAGAGGCCCGGGATCGGGAGGGGAGAGAGGCCCGAGATCGGGAGGGGGAGAGGCCCAGGATCGGGAGGGGGAGAGAAAGGGAGGAGACCAAAGGCTTCCTTGAGGGGCTGTGGGGGGTGATGCAAACCTGATCCCCCTGGCCCACTTGCACTGTGGGAGCCAAATTTAAATATGTTCATTAAGTGTCTCGTTTCTCCACAGTCGCACACTCGGAGACCCTGATATCTACCGCCGTAAAAAAGGCTGTGGGCACATGGGCGGCATGTTGTGCTCGCATTCTGTAATTAAACTTTTTCCTGGGATGTGGGCGTCGCTGGAAAAGCCAGCATTTATTGCCCATCCCTAATTGCCCTTGTGAAGGTGGTGATGAGCCACATCCAAGATATATTTCCAAGTCAGGATGGCGTGTATTTGGAGGGGAATTTTCAGGTGATGGTGTTCCCATGCACCTGCTGCCCTTGTCCTTCTAGGTGGTAGAGGTCGCGGGTTTGGGAGGTGCTGCCGAAAAATCCTTGGCGCGTTGCTGCAGGGCATCTTGTAGATGGTACACACTGTAGACACAGTGTGCCAGTGGTGGAGGGAATAAATGTTTAAGGTGGTGGATGGGGTGCCAATCAAGTGGGCTGCTTTGTCGTGAATCGTGTTGAGCTTCTTGAGTGTTGGGAGTGGCATTCATCCAGGGAAGTGGAGAGTATTCCATCACACTCCTGACTTGTGCCTTGTAGATGGTGGAAAGGCTTTGGGGAGTCAGGAGGTGAGACACTCGTCGCAGAATACCCAGCCTCTGACCTGCTCTTGTTGCCACAGTATTTCTGTGGCTGGTCCAGTTAAGTTTCTGGTCAATGGTGACCCCCAGGGTGTTGATGGTGGGGAATTGGGTAATACTGTGTACACTCAATGTACAGTTACATAAGACCAATGAATGTATCGTTACACAGTATGCAATATGCCTGTACCACCAGAGGATGCAACTGGTGGAGACCTAGAGGTCACCTGTACACTGCAGGTGACTAGGTATAAAAGGGAGCCTACCTTACTGTAACATCATTCAGGAGCTGCAATAAATGGACTAAGGTCACAACAGTTCAAGTGCAATACCTCACCTCGTGGAATCATTACTAAAGTGCCTGCAAACACCACAATTGGCAACAAGAATACAAATTCCATGCGAAAAATGGCTAACCTTAGCTACTTTCAACAATTTGCTGATGGAGCAGATTGGGTAGCCTTTGTGGAAAGGCTAGAACACTACTTCATCGCGAACGACCTGGCTGGAAACACATTGACCTCACTGGCTGATAAGCGCAAGCCATCCTGCTCAACGGTTGTGGGCCCACCATTCATGGCTTTGTCAGGGACTTATTAGCCCCAGAGAAGACGACAATGAAAACATTTGCGGAGCTCGTAACCCTGATACAGGAACAGCTTAAGCCAAAAAAGAGCACACTAACAGCCAGACACCCGGTTCTACACACACCGGTGACCCGAAGGCCAAGAAATCGCAAAATATGCTGCAGACCTGAGGCGATTGACTGCACCGTATGATTTTTGTGACCACCTCACCGACGCACTGAGGGACGTCTTTGTTATCGGAATCTGCCACAAAGGCCTCCTCCACAGGCTGCTCTCTGTGGACACCACCGTCACCCTACAGAAAGCAATTAGCGTGAGCCAAGCGTTCATGGCCTCGGCCTGCAATTCCAGAAGGATAATGACTCAACCCCAGGACTCCAACACGGCAAGTACAGTGAACCGAATGGTGCCTTTCAGAGGCAAGACAGTGACCCCAAGCCCCGCAACCCTGAGGCCGCCGCAGGGGGCCAACTGGCCAGCCCAATGCTGGCGCTATGGAGTAAATCACAGAGCCCACCAATGCAGAAACAGAGACTATACTTGCAAGGGCTGTAATACTAAAGGCCATCTACAGCAAATGTGTAAAAGAAATTTTACTCACCGAGTCGCTGAAGAGTTGGCCGATCACCGGGGCTCCAGCGCTGATGAAGACGAAGAGCGAGTCCAGGAAGCAGCTCAGCCCCAGGAAGAGGTGTAAGGAGTGTTTACCTGCTCCACCGAGAGTTCCCCGTTGAAGATAGAAGTTGAAATCAATGATGTTGCAGTCTCGATGGAGGTCGACACAGGGGCGAGGCAATCGCTGATGCACCAAGCGACCTTCAAGAAACTCTGGGACAACCCTATCGAACAACCTAAAATGCTACCAATCCAGGCAAAGCTGCTCACTTACACAAACGACACCATCCCAGTCGTTGGCAGCATGGATGTCCAGGTGTCCTATGGCGGCGCGATGCACAAGCTACCTTTGTGGATCATTGCTGGTGATGGTCCAACACTGCTAGGAAGAAGTTGGATGAAGCAAATCCAAATCTGTTGGAGCTGGGAAAGCCTCCAGACTCCACCGATCGATGTCCTAGGCGGCCCCAAACTTGGATCCATCGCAGCACCTGAAGATCCTACCGTCCAGCTCTATTCGCGGCGACGACACAAACCGCACTACCCAATGGTGAGATGATCCAACCTGAATGGACAGAGCACACCTTCCGGGCCGTGGCAGGACTCAGAAGGAAGAAGATCGATGCAGAAGGTATTTCCCTAGCTTCAGTGGCAAACCCTGGGGACATAGACATAGACATAGAAAATAGGTGCAGGAGTATGCCATTTGGCCCTTCGAGCCTGCACCACCATTCAATAAGATCATGGCTGATCATTCCCTCAGTACCCCTTTCCTGCTTTCTCTCCATACCCCTTGATCTCTTTAGCCGTAAGCGCCATATCTAACTCCCTCTTGAATATATCCAATGAACTGGAATTCCACAGGTTAACAACTCTCTGAGTGAATAAGTTTCTCCTCATCTCAGTCCTAAATGGCCTACCCTTTATCCTAAGACGATGTCTCCTGGTTCTGGATTTCCCCAACATCGGGAACATTCTTCCCACATCTAACCTGTCCAGTCCTGTCAGAATCTTATACGTTTCTCTAAGATCCCCTCTCATCCTTCTAAACTCCAGTGAATAAAGGCCCAGTTGATCCAGTCTCTCCTCATATGTCAGTCCAGCCATCCCTGGAATCAGTCTGGTGAACCTTCGCTGCACTCACTCAATAGCAAGAACATCCTTCCTCAGATTCCGAGACCAAAACTGAGCACAATATTCCAGGTGAGGCCTCACCAAGGTCCTGTACAACTGCAGTAAGACCTCCCTGCTCCTATTCTCAAATCCCCTAGCTATGAAGGCCAACATACCATTTGCCTTCTTCACTGCCTGCTGTACCTGCATGCCAACTTTCAATGACTGATGTACCATGACACCCAGGTCTCATTGCACCTCCCCTTTTCCTAATCTGCCGCCATTCAGATAATATTCTGCCTTCGTGTTTTTGCCCCCAAAGTGGATAACCTCACATTTATCCACATTATACTGCATCTGCCATGCATTTGCCCACACACCTCACCTTTCCAAGTCATCCTGCAGCCTCTTAGCGTCCTCCTCACAGCTCACACCTCCACCCAGTTTAGTGTCATCTGCAAACTTGGAGATATTACAGTCAATTCCTTCATCTAAATCGTTAAAGTAGATTGTAAAGAGCTGGGGTCCCAGCACTGAGCCCTACGATACTCCACTAGTCACTGCCTGCCATTCTTAAAAGGAGCTGTTTATCCCGACTCTCTGCTTCCTGTCTGCCAACCAGTTCTCTATCCACGTTAATACATTACCCCCAATACCATGTGCTTTGATTTTGCACACCAATCTCTTTTGCGGGACCTTGTCAAAAGCCTTTTGAAAGTCCAAATACACCATATCCACTGGTTCTCCCTTGTCCACTCTACTAGTTACATCCTCAAAAAATTCCAGAAGATTCGTCAAGCATGATTTGCCTTTCATAAATCCATGCTGACTTGGACCGATCCTGTTACTGCTTTCAAAATGCGCTGCTATTTCATCCTTAATGATTAATTCCAATATTTTCACCACTACTGATGTCAGGCTAACCGGTCTATAATTACCCGTTTTCTCTCTCCCTCCTTTTTAAAAAGTGGTGTTACATTAGCTACCCTCCAGTCCATAGGAACTGATCCAAAGTCAATAGACTGTTGGAAAATGATCACCAATGCAGCCACTATTTCTAGGGCCACTCCCTTAAGTACTCTGGGATGCAGACGATCAGGCCCCGAAGATTTATCAGCCTTCAATCCCATCAATTTCCCGAACACAATTTCCCGCTTTATAAGGATATCCTTCAGTTCCTCCTTCTCACTAGACCCACTGTCCCCTACTACATTCGGAAGGTTATTTGTGTCTTCCTTCGTGAAGACAGAACCGAAGTATTTGTTCAATTGGTCTGCCATTTTTTTGTTCCCCATTATAAATTCACCTGAATCTGACTGCAAGGGACCAAAGTTTGTCTTCACTAATTTTTTTCTCTTCAATTATTTATCGAAGCTTTTGCAGTCAGTTTTTATGTTCCATGCAAGTTTCCTCTCGTACTCTATTTTCCCTCTCTTAATTAAACCCTTAGTCCTCCTCTGTTGAATTCTAAATTTCTTCCAGTCCTCAGGTTTGTTGCTTTTTCTAGCCAATTTATATGCCTCTTCCTTGGTTTAACACTATCCTTAATTTCCCTTATTAACCACGGTTGAGCCACCTTCCCCGTTTTATTTTTACTCCAGACAGGGATGTACAATTGCTAAAGTTCATCCATGTGATCTTTAAATGTTTGCCATTGCTTCTCCAGCGCCAACCCTTTAAGTATCTTTTGTCAGTCTATTCTAGCCAATTCACGCCTCATACCATCGAAGTTACCTTTCCTTAAGTTCAGGACCCTAGTTTCCAAACTAACTGTGTCATCTCTATCTTAATAAAGAATTCTACCATATTCTTCCCCAAGGGGCCTCGCACAACAAGATTGCTAATTAGTCCCATCTCATTACACATCACCCAGTCTAGGATGGCCAGCTCTCTTGTTGGTTCCTCAACATATTGGTCTAGAAAACCATCCCTAATACACTCCAGGAAAACTTCCTCCATTGCATTGCTACCAGTTTGGTTAGCTCAATCAATATGTAGATTAAAGTCGCCCATGATAACTGCTGTACCTTTATTGCACACGTCCCTTATTTCTTGTTTGATGCTGTCCCCAACCTCACTACTACTGTTTGCTGGTCTGTACACAACTCCCACCAGCGTTTTCTGCCCTTTGGTATTCTGCAGCTCCACCCATATCGATTCCACATCATTCAAGCTAATGTCCCTCCTTACTATTGCATTAATTTCCTCTTTAACCAGTAATGCCACTGTTGTAGGCATTAGGCACCTGCTGAATATATCAAAAGACTAGGCATTAGGCACCTGCTGTATATATCTTAACTCATATAGGTTTAAAGTGGCCACATATAAAATGGCTGCCCAAGCATGATGGGAACTCAGTTCGTCAAGAAATGAACTGGGGCTGACTGAGCAATGACCGAGCAATGACCCTGTGAGGCCCACTACCAAGAATGCCTTGGCTCATCCACTTGAGACAAGATAACTATAATGAACCATTATAGTACCTGGTGTGGAATGTCCTTGATTAAGGACTTCACACAGCAGAGCCCGAGGAACAGAGATAACGTGGGGGGGGGGCCCACCTCACATAACGAGGTCATTAATCAGCCCGAGCTGACAAAACCTGAACATACAGACCCTGAGGTATCAGGGGAATTCTATTGGGTTAAAGAAACCTATATGTAATCTATAATCGTTATGATTGGATTGTGTCCAGCCGAAGTGGGCTGAGTAACTGTAATGAACTATTGTAAAATACATAAATATCGATTAATTTCTTTGTTCGTTGGAGAGAAGTGCCTGGATCCAGACCTGAGGCTTCCTTCCCGCCGGCGAAATAAAGGCCGCATTGGCATTGTAACCGACTCTGAGTGTTGAGTGATTCTACCGAGAAAACATTCACGCTAACAGTGGCGTCACAAACATGATTTCGAGGTCGCTGAACGCTCTTGGAGAAACCGGGTGAGTATACCTTAAACAAAATTTTATAACGGGTGCGGAAGGTGGATGCTGGTTGATCGACATGAGGAGATGGTCCAATATCTCAAACACCTAGCCTGAGCCTGAATTAAGAGGACTTTAGTCCCACGTGACGGCCAGGAACTAAGTAGGTGCCAGGAACACACTTGGACCGTGGGATCGTGATACCGAAAGACATCTTCCGGACCCAGTAGTGTGATTTGAAATATACCCCGGGGTAGAACCAAGCGGTGTGCAGCGACTGGCGGAATCCAAACCTGTGAACAGGGTTGGACCAATGGGCAGAGCGGTGGTAGGTAGTCATTAAGGATACGTAGTGCACTGGAGGAATTGCTTAAACGCGTTTTAAGAATAGTATAAGTTTGTGTAACAGCAGAACTTGTGACCTGACAGTAGCCAGGAGACGGTCTACTACAAGTTATGCTAGGTAGAAAGCGGACCTCTGAGAGTAGATTCCCAACGGTTCTAGTCCTACCCAGGAATGGCCAATAAAGTAAATAACCTCGAGTGGGGACCAGAAGGGTCCCTTACCCGCCACCTGGCGGAAAAACAAAAGAAACTAATCGAGAAAATGATTAGAGCAGGATGGGATCCTCAGGAACTGCCAGCAAATCAAAGGGAATGGTGGGAGAAGGAAAAGAAAGATAAAAATGAAAAGGCTGTGGTCTTGATACTGCGAGCCCACGTAAAACCAACAGAGGAAGTAAATCAATATGTAAGAAATTTAAAAAAACTTGAAAGTGATTATCTTAAGTGAAGCATGGATCCAAGAATAAAGCCGGCAAAAAAAAATTAATAAGCTTTGTTGAATGAAGAGAGACTTTTGTGAATGTCTGTCGTTGAGAGTCCTTATGTGATTTTTTGACTGCGGAATGAATTTTTTTGTGTTTTCATGTTTCCGAAAGCCTGGTTGGAGGAGGAGTGCAGCTGTCTGTTTATTTTAGCTCCACCCACTTTTCCAAACAGAGTGAAAGTTTTTTTTAACCCTTTGTAGTGTTGTCCTGTATGTGAGAAGTTTTAAGACATTTTAAGTTAGAAACGCAGGTGTGGATTTATTCAGATGATAAGTTACAGAGCTAGGAAATGTACAAAGGATAGGTTTGTTGAGCAAAAGGTCAAAATACATGGTCCCGGTGGTTAAAAAAAAATAATTTATTTGACATGCTCACATACTTGTCGAAAGAAAACACACAATCATTGATTACATTGGGTTGAAAGACATAAATTTAGTCTAGGAATGAGATAAAGAATGCCTTTTAAAAAAAAGCTTCTAGCTCAAAAAAAAGAGTTTTAAATAAAGATTGAAATTACAAAATTTGAATTGGGATTTTGAGATATTAAGAGAAGGCACAGCAAAATACTGAGATGGATTCAACTAAAAAAAATATTTAATTATTAAATTAAATCTCTTAAAGAAAAAAGGAGAAATAAAACTAAAAGGTTTGGAAACAATCTAGAAATACCTTCACGGATCAGATCAAACTCCTGGGCGAGTGGCGAGCTATCTGCAAAGGTGTAAAAGGGACTTTTGAAAAATGTTGGAACAGCAAGCTTTAGCAGTTTAGAAAAAACATTTGAAGAAAGGTGATCTGAAAAAAAAAGATGTAACGCACTAATTAGGTGTTGAAAAAAAAAGGGGGTTTGTGATGGAAAAAGACATAACTTATTAAATACTAGTTGATATTAACTGTGAAAAAGATATTGGTTTAATTGGAAAAAAAACATTTTGGAGGAGGTAAAAGACACTCTACATTGATAATGATTTTAAATTACGAGAAAGTTTCACTGCAGTTTGAAAAGATTTCCAAAATGGACAGTGTTTATCAACAAAAGTCCCGAACAGTCTAAACAAGCAGGAGAGTTTTGAAAATAACGAGGAGAAAAGATCTAAGCTATGCGAATTCAGCACAGAAAGAAAAAATGGAACTGGCACAGAAGTTTAGATTTTGTGCTGAGAGAGAAATTAAAAAAAAAAAATTTAATTTCAGTAAACAAAATAGCTATTAAAAATGTGTGGTCTCGTTTTAAACCAATTTAAAGAAAAAAAATTCTTTGGCAAGTACTTGAATTAGAAGTTAAGAAAAAATTGGAGTTTAATCTAAAATGCTGTCTTTCCCGATGAGAAGATTTTTATTATGACCACTTTACTAATGATTTCTGCTGTTTTAACGGATTCCTAATTTCTAAGCAAGTTTTGAAGGCACAAAGACTTAAAAAATAAAGAATTTTTCAGATGATTACATGAAGTCACGTAATGACATCAGGCTTTCTTACAAACCTGTAAAGGAGTTAACCCTTTCCATTGACAGCTGTTTTATACTGGACATTATTAATTTGGATTTCTTAATAAAATAAAGAAGACTCACCTGACAGATAGAGGAAATGGTGGGATATTCAGAATAAAAATAAAACGGAACTAGCTGGTCAAGAGTTAAAAGCTAAGATAAACAGGCTGAAAGAGATGTTTAAAAAAAACAAGACCAGGCGGATAGTGCAGTGTGCAGCCATAGCACCATCACCTATGGCAATAGAGCCAATGTACCCCACGGTGGGTAGGTGTAGTCCAACCTAACGGTAAAGCAGACTGGGATGAGTGGTGGCATTGGTGTTGATTGGAGTTTGGATAATATATAGATGGGTCATCGTGCAGGCTCGAGCACAGCAGGCTCAAATGCAAAACCGACGGCAGCCCAGACAGGGACATGAAGTGATAGAGATGGTATGACTATAAAGAATAGGGTTAACCTAACCCTTACCTCCGATTCCACAGAGTGACAGCGACACAAGTAGACCAGAACCTAACACCTGGTGACGACCAGGCTATCTGTTTAAAAATTTCAGATAAAACACTCACCAAGATGGGACCGCAGTGGTGACTTCGACTCTGGGGACTCATGATACTGGAAACCTCAAGACCCACACAAACACTGGATGATACCAACGGATTGCAGCGCACTCAGGAAATAAACAACTACATGAACTATGGAGTCTTGTTTAATTTAACGGATGGAATGTGCATCCCAGCAGCCAAGGATTGGAGCAAGGACAGGACTTATTTTAATGCATGGTTACAAGTGAATCCTAATAAGAACCGGGTATGTGTACAGTGCTCCACGGGTATAAGGAGCAACTGCATTAAACGGAGGGATGTCAAAGGGCCCGATGAATATACTTTCGGCATAATTTGCGCGCCTCCGGGACAGTCCCAGCAATCAGTCTTCCGCAAAAAGGGAGTGGGGCTGTGTGGGTACTACGAGGAGGTGGGGGCGGCTGCAATATCATTGTATGTATGCTTCTCACCCCCTCCGACACCGCGCCCCATAAGAACCACCACACAGCCTGAGGAATTGCCATGCCCCATAACCACTAAGGGACCAGAAAATGGGATTGTAATGTACAACGAAGGGGAATTATTGTATGGTAATGTTAAACATGAAATTGTGCCTGTCCTGATCAATATTTCAGGCATCCAGATGCCGGAATACTGTACAGAACACTTAAGTCAAGGAAAATGTACAATATATTAAGTAAAGTTGTAATGCAGCAGGCTGCCGATGCAATAGATTCCGAGGACAGGGGTCAGCCCCCAGGATAAAGAGGGGAATAGTTAATGATGTTGCTACCGGTTTCAATACAGGGACCTCCGTAGTAAACTCGATAGACATACAAGGGTTAAACGAGAGGGTGGAACAGCTTAGAGGGATGATGAAGGGGTTATTAGAAAGGGTGGAGCAAAACCAGGAAGACCAAGCCAACCTAGGAAAGAAGGGTGCCGAAATCCAGTTGGATGGCATCTCAGTCCTGGAAGCTCACGCCAAAACCATCAATCACCTCATTGATAGAGAAAAAGAAGATACTGGAAAGCAAAGACAGGGGCAACTCTGTCACACTTATGGCCTGTGGATGGTGGGACAGATCCACCACAATCTCGATCAGATCCAACGCGGGGAAGTACCCGATTGGATAGACAGTTCACATTTAGCTCAGTTGGCAAACCAGAGGGGGACACTGGATAATTGTACTCTGAAGGGACTGACCCAAGTATACCCAGCGATTCCAGATTGCCAGATGGGTAGGAATACCGGGATAGGGATAGTCCTGATGATCCCTATAGCCACGCCGGACTCAGGGCCGTTCCTCCTGTACCAACTAGAGAATATCGGAGTAATACGGGAAAATGTCTCCATATGTTACTATCTGACAACCACCTTCGCCGTTCGCCGAAACGACATACTTACCAGAATTTCCCTAAGAGAATGCAAGCAAAGGGGGGAGATCACAGTATGCCCTCACCCGGTAGGCCGAGGTGAGCTAGACAACTGCGGGTTCAACCGAACCGACGGGTGTGTACTAGAAATAGTGCCCGCACATAGGCACTTCGCTAGGGCAGGCTACGGAGGGAAGGGAAGATACTGCGTCTCTACCACAGAGCGTTCATACCGGTATAATGACCTGCAGTGCCCGATACCACAGCCGAACTTTTGTTTGCGCCGCTACGACCTGTCGCGATCGGGCAAGCGCATATCATCCAGGTTAGGCACCGGAAGCCCGAAGTTATTGATGGAACCGATCAGCTCCACGATCATTTGCAGGATTATGACGAGCCAGATCAGGTCCCTATCCCACATCTAACCGAAGCATTACGAGAATTGAGGCTCAGGGTGGGTCAATCCGTAAAGCTCTACCACCAACTGCATACTAAAATCAAAGTACTGGAAGAAGATACCGATGTAGACTTACAAAGTCAGAGTTGGTGGAGAAAGGTCTGGGACTGGGGAATAAATGTGAACATCCATCCTTGGATTCGAATAATTTCACACATACTGGTCGGGATACAATTGATCTTAGCAATAACATGGGGCATAATGGCCTGCCAGGCATGCAGGCACCACGCACGACGAAGAGGGACCCTTGACCGGTCCCCAAATACTAAACAAGCCTGTCTAATAAAGGGGCAGGAGGATTTGGCCTTTGTCAATTTGATTTAAGCAACCAGGACTCCTGAAATTGCGTGACTGGCCAGCACGTTGAGGCAGGAAGTACCGGGCGGTGCACAAAATCTAATAAAAGTAGGGCAGTCGGTTAAAGGGGGACTAGGACTAGTCCCTTTACCGAAAGGGGGGAATTGTTGTAGGCATTAGGCACCTGCTGAATATATCAAAACACTAGGCATTAGGCACCTGCTGAATATATCAAAACTCATATAGGTTTAAAGTGGCCACATATAAAATGGCTGTCCAAGCATGATGGGAACTCAGTTAGTAAAGTAATGAACTGGGGCTGACTGAGCAATGACCGACCAATGACCCTGTGAGGCCCACTACCGGGATTGCCTTGGTTCATCCACTTGAGACAAGATAACGATAACGAACCATTATAGTACCTGGTGTGGAATGTCCTTGATTAAGGACTTCACACAGCAGAGCCCGAGGAACAGAGATAAGGGGGGGCCCACCTCACATAACGAGGTCATTAATCAGCCCGAGCTGACAAAACTCAAACATACAGACCCTGAGGTATCAGGGGAATTCTATTGAGTTAAAGAAACTTATATGTAATCTACAATCGTTATGATTGGATTGTGTCCAGCCGAAGTGGGCTGAGTAACTGTAATGAACTATTGTAAAACATATAAATATCGACGAATTTCTTTGTTCGTTGGAGAGAAGTGCCTGGATCCAGACCTGAGGCTTCCTCCCCGCCGGAGAAAAAAAGGCCGCATTGGCGTTGGAACCGAATCGGAGTGTTGAGTGATTCTTCCGAGAAAACATTCACGCTAACAGCCACCCCGCCTCCTTTTCCTCTCTGCCTATCCTTCCTAAATGTTGAATACCCCTGGATGTTGAGTTCCCAGCCTTGGTCACCTCGGAGCCATGTCTCCGTGATGCCAATTACATCATATCCGTTAACTGCTATCTGCACAGTTAATTCGTCCACCTTATTCCAAATACTGCTCGCATTGAGGCACAGAGCTTTCAGGCTTGTCTTTTTAACACACTTTGCCCCTTGAGAGTTTTACTGTAATGTAGCCCTTTTTGTTTTTTGCCTTGGGTTTCTCTGCCTTCCATTTTTACTATTCTCCTTTCTAACTTTTGCTTCTGCCTCCATTTTATTTCCCTCTGTCTCCCTGCATAGGTTCCCATCCCCCTGCCATGTTAGTTTAACTCCTCCCCAACAACAGTAGCAAACACTCCCCCTAGTATATTGGTTCCGGTCCTGCCCAAGTGCAGACCGTCTGGTTTGTACTGGTCCCACCTCCCCGCAGAACCGATTCCAATGTCCCAGGAATTTGAATCCCTCCCTCTTGCACCACTCCTCAAGCCACGTAGTCATCTGAGCTATCCTGCGATTCCTATTCTGACTAGTACATGGCACTGGTAGCAATCCTGAGATTACTACTTTTGAGGGACTACTTTTTAATTTAGCTCCCAGCTCAATAAATTCGTCTCGTAGGACCTCTTCCCGTTTTTTACCGATATCGTTGGTACCTATGTGCACCATGACAACTGGCTGTTCACCCTCCCATTTCAGAATTTCCTGCACCTACTCCGAGACATCCTTGACCCTTGCACCAGGGAGGCAACATACCATCCTGGAGTCTCGGTTGCGGCTGCAGAAACGTCTATCTATTCCCCTTACAATCGAATCCCCTATCACTATAGCTCTCCCACTCTTTTTCCTGCCCTCCTTTGCAGCAGAGCCACCCACGGTGCCATGAACTTGGTTGCTGCTGCCCTCCCCTGATGAGTCATCCCCCTCAACAGTACCCAAAGTGGTGTATCTGTTTTGCAGGGGGATGACCACAGGGGACCCCTGCACTAGCTTCCTTCCACTGCTCTTCCTGTTGGTCACCCATCCCCTATCTGGCTGTGTACCGTGTACCTGCGGTGAGACCAACTCACTAAATGTGTTATTCACGTCATTCTCAGCATCGTGGAAGCTCCAGAGTGAATCCACCCGCAGCTCCCGTGCCACAATGCGGTCCATCAGGACCTGGAGGCGGATACACTGCCCGCACACGGAGTTATCAGGGACACCAGAAGTGTCCCTGTCTTCCCACATAGTACAGGAGGAGCATAACACATGTCCGAACTGTCCTGCCATGTCGTAACCCTTAGATAAACTTTATTTGGCAACAACAATGCCAAATGTTACTTACTGATATAGAAAAGAAAAAGAAAAACTACTTACCAATCACCAGCCAATCACTTACCCACTTGGCTGTGACGTCACCTTTCGATTTTTTTCTATTTCTTTTTTGGCTCCCTGCTGCAGCTGCACCAGCTGGTCTCCCGCCGACTCCCGAACTCCCGAGCCTCTCCTCGATCTCCCCGCTCCGTCTCCCGCCGACTCCCGAACTCCCGAGCCTCTCCTCGATCTCCCCGCTCCGTCTCCCACTGACTCCCGAACTCCCGAGCCTCTCCTCGATCTCTCCGCTCCGTCTCTCGCCGACTCCCGAACTCCCGAGCCTCTCCTCGATCTCCCCGCTCCGTCTCCCACCGACTCCCGAACTCCCGAGCCTCTCCTCGATCTCCCCGCTCTGTCTCTCACTGACTCCCGAACTCCAGAGCCTCTCCTCGATCTCCCCGCTCCGTCTCCCGCCGACTCCCGAACTCCCGAGCCTCTCCTCGATCTCCCCGCTCCGTCTCTCGCTGACTCCCGAACTCCCGAGCCTCTCCTCGATCTCCCTGCTCTGTCTCTCACTGACTCCCGAACTCCCGAGCCTCTCCTCGATCTCCCTGCTCCGTCTCCCGAGCCTCTCCTCGATCTCCCCGCTCCGTCTCTCGCTGACTCCCGAACTCCCGAGCCTCTCCTCGATCTCCCTGCTCTGTCTCTCACTGACTCCCGAACTCCCGAGCCTCTCCTCGATCTCCCCGCTCCGTCTCTCGCCGACTCCCGAACTCCAGAGCCTCTCCTCGATCTCCCCGCTCCGTCTCCCGCTGACTCCTGAACTCCCGAGCCTCTCCTCGATTTCCCCGCTCTGTCTCTCACCGACTCCCGAACTCCCGAGCCTCTCCTCGATCTCCCCGCTCCATCTCCCGCCGACTCCCGAACTCCCGAGCCTCTCCTCGATCTCCCCACTCCACCTCTCGCCGACTCCCGAGCTCCCGAGCCTCTCCTCAATCTCCCCGCTCCGTCTCTCGTTGACTCCCGAACTCCCGAGCCTCTCCTCAATCTCCCCGCTCCGTCTCTCGTTGACTCCCGAACTCCCGAGCCTCTCCTCAATCTCCCCGCTCCGTCTCTCGTTGACTCCCGAACTCCCGAGCCTCTCCTCAATCTCCCCGCTCCGTCTCTCGCCGACTTCCGAACTCCCGAGCCTCTCCTCGATCTCCCCGCTCCGTCTCTCGTTGACTCCCGAACTCCCGAGCCTCTCCTCAATCTCCCCGCTCTGTCTCTCGCCGACTCCCAAACTCGCGAGCCTCTCCTCGATCTCCCCACTCCGCCTCTCGCCGAGTCACGAACTCCCGAGCCTCTCCTCGATCTCCCCACTCTGCCTCTCACCGACTCCCAAACTCCCGAGCCTCTCCTCGATCTCCCCGCTCCGTCTCTCGCCGAGTCACGAACTCCCGAGCCTCTCCTCTATGTTGGGCCTTTTGTAGGCCGCCTCGATCTCCCCACTCCGCCTCTCGCCGAGTCACGAACTCCTGAGCCTCTCCTCGATGCTGGGCCTTTTGTAGGCCGCCTCGATCTCCCCACTCCGCCTCTCGGGGAGAGAAGGATCACCGCAACCTACCTCGAGAAGAGTGAAAAGATGGCGCCTGCACCAAGAGGCGAAATGCCTGAAATCAAGATGGCTGCAACCAGACCTCGAGAGGCAGCGTTGAGGGAGCAACATGTGATACCGAGCAGCGAACCGGATTGTGGTAAAGATTGCAAGGCACTGTTAAAGGAGACCAGCAACCCAGAACAATTAAAGGGACAGTTCCACTTTTTGTACAGAGATGCCGTGATACTAAAGTAAGACATATAATTAACAAATGCAAGTATTTAACTGTACCGTTGAACAGCGATGCCAGTAGGATACGCAGAAAAGGTGTAACTGATGAACTCAAGTATCTAAATGTAACATTGTACAGCGATGCTGATAATATACAGGAAAAATATGTAATTGAGCGTAAAGAAGTAATTGACAAACGTAAACTCGTACTTGAAAGCGATCGGAGCCAATGTTTCATGAATGTAAACGATGGAATAAAGTGTGATGCCGGGTTGAAGATGCTCACCGACAAAACCAAGGGGGATCTCCTGTTTGAAGCATGCAGGTCCAGCGGGCTACCCAATCATGTAGCCTGTGCTGCAGGGACCAAGGTGATGCCCCAGGGAGCGTGGCCACACACAGTGGGAACTTACCCACTGCAGGGCCAGCGATCAGCACAGGCACCACTACTGGCACCCTGCCCCAGATCGGCTCTCCCTCACTGGTCACCAGGGCCAGCACAGGGAGCAAGAGGCCAGCAACCTTCAGCGCTCCCGAGGGGACCTGGGATGACCAGGCTCCCACTACTGCTGAAGGGCAGCAGGGAGACCCTGCAGCCCTCAAAGGAGAACAGGGAGGCCACACATTCCTGTGGTTCTGCCACCACTAGGCAATGGCAAAGGCCCCGAGACCCAGCCAAGGGAGCGACTCGAGCTCACCCAGCTGGCAGGGGGCGCAGCGCCGGCATCAGACAACCTGGACACAGTCCAGTGACTCTGGAAATAGTGTCCTCACCCACCTGCACCTGCACCCCAGGGGTAAGACTGTAATACCATGTATGTACCTAACCTGTAAAATGGACTTGTTCCACCACTGCTAAACCCAGTCACGAAACCAATCCTTCTTTTTGTACATGTATGTAAATGCAAATGTTGAGCCACACACATGGTCTATGTATGGCGGGAGGGGAAATGGGGGTATGTAGCCATGGACACATGGATCACACCCAGAACTCACACAAACACCACTTCAACCTCCAACCGTCCACTGCTGACCATTTCCCAATGTTGTGGCAATAAGGACCTGGGGATCCACAGGGAGAGAACCATCCCCAAGCACAGACAAAGTGCAAGGGCTTTGGGCACTCAAGTAGAGGACCATAGCACCCACTGCAAAGGCCAGCGGCACAAGACTTAGGGGGAGGGGTGATGTTATGTATGTATATACCCTGTACACTCAATGTACAGTTACATAAGACCAATGAATGTATCGTTACACTGTATACAATATGCCTGTACCACCAGAGGGTGCAACAAGTGGAGACCAAGAGGTCACCTGTACACTGCCTGCAAACACCACAGGTAATGCTGTAGAATGTCAAAGGGAGGTTGTTAGACTCCTGTTGTTTGAGTTAGTCATTGCCTGACACTTGTGTAGTGCAAATCTCACTTACATAGAAACATAGAAAATAGGTGCAGGAGTAGGCCATTCGGCCCTTCGAGCCTGCACCACCATTCAATAAGATCATGGCTGATCATTCAACTCAGTGCCCCTTTCCTGCTCTCTCTCCATACCCTTGATCCCTTCAGCCATAAGGGCCATATCTAACTTCCTCTTGAATATATCTAATGAACTGGCATCAACAACTCGCTGCGGTAGAGAATTCCACAGGTTCACAACTCTCTGAGTGAAGAAGTTTCTCTTCATCTCGGTCCTAAATGGCTTACCCCTTATCCTTAGACTGTGACCCCTGGTTCTGGACTTCCCCAACATCGGGAACATTCTTCCTGCATCTAACCTGTCCAGTCCCATCAGAATTTTATATGTTTCTATGAGAGCCCCTCTCATTCTTTTAAATTCCAGTGAATACAGGCCCAGTCGATCCAGTCTCTCCTCATATGTCAGTCCTGCCGTCCTGGGAATCAGTCTGGTGAACCTTCGCTGCATTCCCTCAACAGCAAGAATGTCCTTCATCAGATTAGGAGACCAAAACTGAGCACAATATTCCAGGTGAGGCCTCACCAATGCCCTGTACAACTGCAGTAAGAGCTCCCTGCTCCGATACTCAAATCCCCGAGCTATGAAGGCAAACATGTCACTTGCCTTTTTCACCGCCTGCTGTACCTGCATGCCAATCTTCAATGACTGATGTACCATGACACCCAGGTCTCGTTGCACCTCCCCTTTTCCTAATCTGTCGCCATTCAGATAATATTCTGCCTTCACGTTTTTGTCACCAAAGTGGATAACCTCACATTTATCCACATTATACTGCATCTGCCATGCATTTGCCCACTCACCTAACCTGTCCAAGTCACCTTGCATCCTCTTAGCATCCTCCTCACAGCTCACACCACCACTCAGCTTAGTGTCATCTGAAACTTGGAGATATTACACTCAATTCCTTCATCTAAATCATTGATGTATATTGTAAATAGCTGGGGTCCGAGCACTGAGCCCTGCGGCACCCCACTCGTCACTGCCTGCCATTCTGAAAAGGACCTGTTTATCCCGACTCTCTGCTTCCTGTCTGCCAACCAGTTCTCTATCCACATCAATGCATTACCCCCAATACCATTTGCTTTAATTTTGCACACCAATCTCTTGGGTGGATGTTGTCTAAAGCTTTTTGAAAGTCCAAATACACCACATCCACTGGTTCTCCCTTGTCCACTCTACTAGTTACATCCTCAAAAAATCTAGAAGATTTGTCAAGCATGATTTCCCTTTCATAAATCCATGCTGGCTTGGACCAATCCTGTCACTGCTTTCCAAATGCGTTGCTATTTCATCTTTAATAACTGATTCCAACATTTTCCCCACTACCGATGTCAGGCTAACCGTCTATAAGTCCTCGTTTTCTCTCTCCCTCCTTTTTTAAAAAGTGGTGTTACATTAGCAACCCTCCAGTCCATAGGAACTGATCCACAGTCGATAGACCGCTGGAAAATGATCACCAATGCATCCACTATTTCTAGGGCCACTTCCTTAAGTGCTCTGGGATGCAGACTATCAGGCCCTGGGGATTTATCGGCCTTCAATCCCATCAATTTCCCTCACATAATTTCCTGACTAATAATACTTGCCAACTATCTGCCCAAGCGTGAATGTCATCCAGGTCTTGCTGCACGTGGGCACGGACTGCTTCATTTTCTGAGGAGTTGCGAATGGAACTGAACACTGCAATCATCAGCGAACACCTCCAGTTCCCCATGTTTAAATCTTGAAGCCCCATCCTGAATCTCTCCCGCCCGTCGTTGGGTGGGGTTGGGGAGAGGGAGTTCATCTCAAGGCCATTGTCTTTTGGATAATACAGAGGCTGTATGAAAAATGAAAACATTTACCTTGGGTGATGTGATGTTTCTCTTTGAGTTCCCTGCAGCACCTGGTTAAATTATTGAAGCTATTTACCTCGAAGTTTCCAGGTATATTGACAATTGTAACATCATGCTTTGCAAATTCAATTTCATCTGCAAACCAAAACAAAGATATATTTAGTACCATTGGATACAGCGAGACACAGAGAGAAAGAGACAGAAGGAGACACAGAGAAGGAGAGAGAGGAGCAAAGAGAGATACCGAGAGAGACACAGCGAGAAAGAGAAGAGGCAAACACAGAGAGAGAGAGAGAGAGAGAGAGAGAGAGAGAGGGACAAAGAGAGACACTGAGAGGGACAGGTATTTGGATGGACACAGAGTGAAAGAGAAAAAGTCAGACAATCAGGGAGCCATTAAAAGAGGTATGAGGTACAGGGAGAAAGATATAGAGGGAGAGGAAGACACACAGATGACGAGAAAGGAAAACAGAGAGAAGTCGACAGAGACAGAAAGAAAGAAACAGACATCACAGACAGAGAGAGGGGAAAGGAAATGATAGAGAGAGGCAGCGTGACAAAAACACAGACACAGTGTGACAGAAAGAAGAGAGATACAAAGAGGGGGAAGGAGACAGACAGAGCCAGAAAGATAGATTTAGAAACAGAGAAATAGAGAGAGAGACAGAGTGAGCGGGCAAGAGATGGGAGAAAGATTCAGTACTAGATTGACAGAGCCACACATGCAGACAGACAGGAAGAGAGCCACATGGGCAGAAGGACAGAAAGAAGTGAGAATGAAGGCAGAGATTTATGTTACGATGCAGCTCAGAGGCACCACCAGCCTCTGGTACATTGCTGAATTGGCGATTCTTCCAGTGTGAATCAGACAAGCGAATGTCGTGCAGCTCATCTCTTGGGAGCCAAACTCATTTTGTCCAATGACATTTTGATGAACATCCAACAGGAATTGCAGGAGGAGCAGGATCCCTGGGCTGTACATCTCTTCCTAGCTCTGGGGAATAGGGGACAGCCAGACTGAGAAAGGACCAAACTGTACACACCACAATCCAACCTGATCTGCACAGTTTGTCCAATATCTTAGTTACCCCAGTTTGAATTCAACAAAGTAAACAAAGTGCAAGAATATGATGGAATCGTCACTTACCACCAGAACCAAGACTGGAGGATTGCTCAATATTGAGAATGACAAGGAGGAGAAAAAGGGCAGCCTTCATGTCTTCACAACAGCTTTCCCGGGGCAAGTGTCAAATCCTGGGAAGGTTAAGTTGACAAGATAAAAGGGTCTGATGAAGAGCACATTAACTGCTGACATTTTGAATATTGAATGAACTCATTAATTCTACATATTGGGAGGACCCAGTCAGTTCCTGCCCATAGATTTTAGAAACCATGTTGTATAAAATTACTTATGGATAATAATGGAAATTTAAGTCATGCTTTGGTTTAAAAGTAGAAGCAATCAGAGAATCACAGATTATTACAGCACAGAAAGAGGCCATTCGGCCCATCGAGTTCCTGACGGCTCTTATGAAGAGCAATCCAGTTAGTGTCGCTCCCCCGCTCCGTCCCTGTATCCCCGCAATTTTTTCTCCTTCATTTATCCAATTCCCTTTTGAAGTTTACTATTGAATCTGTATCCACCATCCTATCATGAATAGCATGTTTAGTGAGTTGGTCATACTGCAGGTAAAGGTTACACAGACAGATAGGGGATGGGTGACCAACAGGAAGAACAGTGGAAGGTAGTGCAGAGGTCCCCTGCGATCATCCCCCTCTAAAACAGATACACCGTTTTGGGTACTGGTGGGGGGGATGACACATCAGGGGAGGGCAACAGCAGCCAAGTCCAGGCACCATGGGTGGCTGTGCTGCACAGGAGGGCAGGAAAAAGTGTGGGAGAGCTATAGTGGAAGGGGATTCAATTGTAAGGGGAATAGATAGACGTTTCTGAGGCCACAATCGAGACTCCAGGATGGAATATTGCCTCCTAGGTACAACGGTCAAGGATGTCTTGGAGTGTTTGCAGGACATTTTGGAGGGGGAGCATGAACAGCCAGTTGTCGTGGTGCATATAGGAACCAACGATATAGATAAAAAACGGGGTGAGGTCCGACAAGTTGAATTTAGGGTGCTAGGAGTGAAATTAAAACGTAGGACCTCAAAGTTAGTCATCTAAGAATTGCTGCTAGTGCCACGTGCTCATCAGAGTAGGAATCACAGGATAGCTCAGATGAATACGTGGCTTGAGGAGTGGTGCAGAAGGGAGAGATTTAAATTCCTGGGACATTGGAACCGGTTCTGGGGGAGGTGGGACCAGTACAAACCAGACGGTCTGCACCTGGGCAGGATGGGAACCAATGTCCTCGGGGGAGTGTTTGCTCGTGCTGTTGGGGAGGGGCTAAACTAATATGGCAGGGGGATGGGAACCTATGCAGGGAGACAGAGGGAAGTAGAATGGGGGCAGAAGCAAAAGAAAGAAAGAAGAAAAGTAAAAGTGGAGGGCAGAGAGACCCAATGCAAAAATCAAAAAGGGCCACATTACAGCAAAATTCTAAAGGGGCAAAGTATGTTAAAAAGACAAGCCTGAAGTCCCTGTGCCTTAAAGCGAGGAGCATTCGTAATAACTGCACAGGCCGCAATTAATGAATATGATAAAATTGGCATCACGGAGACATGGTTCCAGGGTGACCAAGGCTGGGAACTCAACATTCAGGTGTATTCAACATTCAGGAAGGATAGACAGAAAGGGAAAGGAGGTGGGGTAGCATTGCTGGTTAAAGAGGACATTAATGCAATAGTAAGGAAGGAGATTAGCTTGGATGATGTGGAATCTGTATGGGTGGAGCTGCGGAATACCAAAGGGCAGAAAACGCTCGTGGGAGTTGTGCACAGATCACCAAAGAGTAGTGGTGAGGTTGGGGACAGCATCAAACAAGACATTAGGGATGCGTGCAATAAAGGTACAGCAGTTATCAAGGGCGACTTTAATCTACATTTAGATTGGGCTAACCAAATTGGTAGCAATACGGTGGAAGATGATTTCCTGGAGTGTATTAGGGATGGCTTTCTCGACCAATATGTCGAGGAACCAACTAGAGGGCTGGCCATCCTAGAGTGGGTGATGTGTAACGAGAAAGGACTAATTAGCAATCTTGTTGTGCGAGGTCCCTTGGGGAAGAGTGACCATAATATGGTCGAATTCTTTATCAAGATGGAGAGTGACACAGTTAATTCAGAGACTAGTGTCCTGAACTTAAGGAAAGATATCTTCGATGGTATGAGATGTGAATTGGCTAGAATAGACTGGCAAATGATACTTAAAGGGCTGGCAGTGAATAGGCAATGGCAAACATTTAAAGATCACATGGAGAAACTTCAACAATTGTACACCCTGTCTGGAGTAAAATTAAAATGGGGAAGGTGACTCAACCGTGTCTAACAAGGGAAATTAAGGATAGTGTTAAATCCAAGGAAGAGGCATATGAATTGGCCAGAAAAAGCAGCAAACCTGAGGACTGGGACAAATTCAGAATTCAGCAGAGGAGGAAAAAGGGTTTAATTAGGAGGGGGAAAATAGAGTATGAGAGGAAACTTGCCGGAAACATAAAAACTGACTGCAAAAGCTTCTATAGATATGTGAAGAGAAAAAGATTAGTGAAGACAAATGTAGATCCCTTGCAGTCAGATTCAGGTGAATTTATAATGAGGAACAAAGAAATGGCAGACCAGTTGAACAAGTACTTTGGTTCTGTCTTCACTAAGGAAGACACAAATAACCTTCCAGAAATACTAGGGGACCAAGGGTCGAGTGAGAAGGAGGAACTGAAGAAAATCCTTATTAGGCAGGAAATTGTGATAGGGAAATTGATGGAATTGAAGGCCAATAAATCCCCGGGGCCTGATAGTCTGCATCCCAGAGTACTTTTGGAAGTGGCCCTAGAAATAGTGGATGCATTGGTGATCATTTTCCAACAGTCTATCGACTCTGGATCAGTTCCTATGGACTGGAGGGTAGTTAATGTAACACCACTTCTTAAAAAAGGAGAGAGAGATTAAACGGATAATTATAGACCGGTTAGCCTGACATCAGCAGTGGGGAAAATGTTGGAATCAATTATTGAGGATGAAATAGCAGCACATTTGGAAAGCAGTGACAAGATCGGTCCAAGTCAGCATGGATTTATGAAAGGGAAATCATGCTTGACAAATCTTCTGGAATTTTATGAGGATGTCATCATCATCATCATAGGCAGTCCCTCGGAATCGAGGAGGACTTGCTTCCACTCCCAAAGTGACTTCTTTGATGGCTGAACAGTCCGATACGAGAACCACAGACCCTGTTACAGATGGGACAGACATTCGTCGAGGGAAGGGGTTGATGGGGCTGGTTTGCCGCGCGCTCCTTCCGCTGCCTGCGCTTGGTCTCTTCATGCTCTTTGCGCTGAGACTCGAAGAGCTCAACGTCCGCCGGATGGACTTTCTCCACCTCAGACGGTCTGTGTCCAGTGTCTCCCAGGTGTCAGTGGTGATGTCGCACTTTACTAGCGAGGCTTTGAGTGTGTCCATATAACGTTTCCTATGTCCTCCTTTGGCTCGTTTACCATGAAGGAGCTCCGCATAAAGCATTTGCTTCGGGAATCTCGTATCTGGCATGTGTACTATGTGGCATGCCCAGCGAAGCTGATCGAGTGTGGTCAGTGCTTCAATACTGGGGATGTTAGCCTGATCGAGGACACTGATGTTGGTGCGCCTGTCCTCCCAGGGGATTTGCAGGATCTTGCGGAGACATCGTTGGTGATATACCCCAGTGTTTTGAGGTGCCTTTTGTGCATCATCCATGCCTCAGATCCATACAGGAGGGTGAGTATTACTGCAGTCCTGTAGACCATGAGTTTGGTGGTAGATTTGAGGGCCTGGTCTTCAACACTCTTTTCATCAGACGGCCGAAGGCTGCGCTGGTGCACAGGAGGCGATGTTGAATCTCCACATCAATGTCTGCCTTTATTGATAAGAGGCTCACGAGATATGGGAAATGGTCCACGTTATCCAGGGCCGCTCCGTGGACCTTGATGATTGGAGGGCAGTGCTGTGCGGTGGTGACAGGACCTTTGTCTTACGGATGTTACGCCTAAGGCCCATGCTTTCATATTTCTCAGTGAATACATTGACTATATCCTGGAGTTCAGTCTCTGAATGTGCACAGATGCGGGCGTTTTTCGCATACTGCAGCTCAACGACAGAGGTTGGGGTGATCTTGGATCTAGCCTGGAGGTGGAGTAGGTTAAACAGCTTCCCACTGGTTCTGTAGTTTAGTTCCACTACAGTGGGAAGTTTATTGATTGTGAGGTGGAGCATGACGGCGAGGAAGATTAAGAAGAGGGTTAGCGCGATAACGCAGCCCTGTTTGACCCCGGTCCGGACGAGGATTGGGTCTGTAATGGATCCATTGGTTAGGATCACGGCCTGCATGTCATCGTGAAGCAAGCGAAGGATGTTGACAAACTTTTGGGGTCATCCGAAACGGAGGAGGACGCTCCATAGACCCTCACGGTTGGCAGTGTTAAAAGGCCTTTGTAAGATCGAAAAAGGCCATGTTCCCTGCATTTTTCCTGCAACTGGCGCGCTGCAAAGATCATGTCTGTTGTGCCCCGTAGGGGACAAAATCTGCATTGTGATTCCGGGAGGAGCTCCTCGGCCACAGGGAGAAGATGATTGAGGAGAACTCGAGCGACAACTTTCCCAGTGGCTGAAAGCAGGGAGATTCCCCTGTAGTTGCCGCAGTCGGACTTGTTCCCCTTTTTAAAAATGGTGAAAATCACTGCATCTCTGAGATCTCCCGGCATGCTCTCCTCCCTCCAGATGAGAGAGATGAGGTCATGTATCCATGCCAACAGCGCCTCTCCGCCATATTTTAGCTCCTCAGTAGGGATTCCATCTGCACCCATAGCCTTGTTATTTTTAAGCTGTTTTATGGCTTGCCTACCTCGTGCAGCATTGGAGTTTCACTGAGTTGATGGCGGGTCGCATGCTGCGGGATGGAATCGAGTACACTCGAGTCAAAGGCAGAGTCTCGATTGAGGAGATCTTCAAATGCTCCTTCCATCAGGCCCTGACAGCCTCAGTGTCCTTGATGAGCATTTCTCTGTTCTTTGCCAGGAGTGGGGTGCAGCCTTGGGAATTTGGACCGTAGGTGGCCTTGACTGCAGCGAAGAATTCGCGCATATCATGGCTGTCGACCAGTTGTTGTATCTCCTGTGCTTTCTTCATCCACCACCTGTTCTTTAGGTCCCGAGTTTTTTGTTGGACCTGAGCCTTGAGCCGTCTGTAATGTTGTTTTGCAGCTCCTGCATTGGGCTGTTGCTTGAGGCTCAGAAATGCTCTGCGCTTGCGATCTATTAGTTCTTCGATCTCCTGATCATTTTCATCAAACCAGTCCTGGTGTTTTCTGGTTGAGTGACCAAGTGTCTCTTCACTGGCACTGGTTATAAAGACCTGGAGGGCAGACCAAGCGCTATGGGGATTCAGCATCTCAGGGTCATCAAGGCATGCCAGATTGGCTGTGAGGTGCTGGCTGTATAGGGCTCTCTTAGCTGGGTTTCTCAGTGCCCCGGTATTAACTTTTTTGCGGAACTGCTTCTGCTGTCCCCTCTGCTTTGGGGCAATGTTAATGTTGATGATGGATCGGATTAGGCAGTGATCCATCTAGCAGTTGTCAGCTCCTGTCATGGCGTCGGTGATGCACACATCCTTGTGATCCCTGGCTCGGACGATGGCATAGTCAAGCAGGTGCCAGTGTTTGGAGCGAGGATGTTGCCATGATGCCTTTTATTTGTCCCTCTAGCGGAACAGGGTGTTGGTGATGAGGTGTACATGTTCTAGACATTTTGTCAGGAGTAGGGTACCGCTGGAGTTGGTTTTCCCTACCCCCTCTCTGCCAATCATGCCTCCCCAGAGGGCTGTGTCTTTTCCAACCCTGGCATTAAAATCACCCAGGAGGATCAATTTGTCGCCCGTGGAGACACAGGACAAGGATGTCTCGAGGTTGGAATAAAATCCCTCTTTAGCATCATCCGTTGCATCGAGTGTAGGGGCGTATGCACTGATGACTGTGGCACATTAGTTCCGAGATAGGGTGATACAGAGAGTCATGAGGCATTTGTTAACCCCACAGGCAGAGTCTTTGAGGCAATAGACCAGCTCATTCTTGACAGCAAAGCTGACTCCATGAAGGTGGCGTTCTGCCTCTGGTTTCCCTTTCCAGAAGAAGGTGTAGCCTCCACCATGTTCCTTCAACTGGCCTTCCTCTGCCCACCAGGTCATGCTTAGGGCGGCGATGTCAATGTCAAAACGTCTGAGTTCCCAGGCAACTATGGTGGTGCGGCGTTCCGGCCTGTTGCTGAGTGAGTGGGCAAACGCATGACAAATGTAGTATAATGTGGATAAATGTGAGGTTATCCACTTTGGTGGCAAAAACGTGAAGGCAGAATATTATCTGAATGGCGGCAGATTAGGAAAAGGGGAGGTGCAACGAGACCTGGGTGTCATGGTACATCAGTCTCCCAATCTGAGGAAGGATGTTCTTGTTATTGAGGGAGTGCAGCGAAGGTTCACCAGACTGATTCCCGGGATGGCAGGACTGACCTATGAGGAGAGACTGGATTGACTGGGCCTGTATTCACTGGAGTTTAGAAGGATGAGAGGGGAATCTCTTCGAAACATATAAAATTCTGATGGTACTGGACAGGTTAGATGCAGGAAGAATGTTCCTGATGTTGGGGAAGTCCAGAACCAGGGGACACAGTCTAAGGATGAGGGGTAAGCCATTTAGGATTGAGATGAGGAGAAGGAGAAACCTCTTCACTCAGAGAGTTGTTAACCTGTGGAATTCCCTACTGCAGAGAGTTGCTGATGGCAGTTTATTGGATATATTCAAGAGGGAGTTAGATATGGCGTTTAGGGCTAAAGGGATTGAGGGTATGGAGAGAAAGCAGGAAAGGGGTACTGAGGTGAATGATCAGCCATGATCTTATTGAATGGTGGGGCAGGCTCGAAGGGCCGAATGGCTTAATCCCTGGGCATCCTGGAGAAATTGTCAGAGGGAGATGATCTGGAAACCTTTGTGGAGCGACTCGACCAATACTTCGTGGCCAACGAGCTGGAAGGAGAAGCGAACGCTGCCAAACGAAGGGCGATCCTCCTCACCGTTTGCGGGGCACCAACGAATGGCGTCATGAAAAATCTGCTCGCTGCAGCGAAACCCACAGACAAGTCATATGATAAGTTGTGCACATCTAAACCCGAAGGAAAGCGTTCTGATGGCGAGGTATCAGTTCTGCACCTACAAGAGGTCTGAAGGCCAGGAAGTGGCGAGCTACGTCGCCGAACTGGGGCACCTTGCAGGACATTGCAAATTTGAAGGACACTTGGAGCATATGCTCAGGGACTTCTTTGTACTTGGCATTGGCCATGAAGTAATACTTCGCAAACTTTTGACTGTAGAGACCCCAACCTTGAATAAAGCCATCGCGATAGCCCGGTGGGTTATCGCCACCAGTGACAATACCAAAAACATTTCTCAGCACACGAGTGCTGCTGCAAGTACTGTGAACAATGTAATGTTGTTTTCAAATCGAAATGTACAGGGCAGGGCATGCGTGCCTGCAGCTGCATGTCTGCAGATGACTCAGAGTCCACCATCAAGGGTGGTGAGTACAAGGTCATTTACACCTTGTTGGCAGTGCGGGGGTGATCATCTTTTCCATTCATGCCACTTCAAACGATACGTTTGCAACGGCTGTGGAACAATGGGACACCTCCAACGCATGTGCAGGCGAGCTGAAAACCCTGCTAATCCAGCAAACCACCATTTTGCAGAGGAGGACAGATCCACGGTGGATCGCGATGAACCACAGCCTCAGACCAAGGAGACAGAGGTATATGGGGTCACACATTTACCACAAAGTGTCCCCCGATAATGCTGATGGTTGAATTAAATGGACTCCCAGTGTCCAAGGAGCTGGACACGGGCGCAAGCCAGTACATAATGAGCAAAAAGTCTTTGGATAAATTGTGGTGCAGCAAGGCCTCAAGGCCAGTCCTGATTCCCATTCGTACTAAACTGAGAATGTACAGAAAGGAATTGATTCCCGTAATCGGCAGTGCTACTGTAAAGGTCTCCTACGATGGAGCGGTGCACGAGTTACCACTCTGGGTGGTACCGGGCGATGGCCCCACGCTGTTCAGCAAGAGCTGGCTGGGAAAGATACGCTGGAACTGGGACGACGTCCGAGCGCTTTCGTCCGTTGACGACACCTCATGTACCCAGGTCCTAAACAAGTTCCCCTCACTGTTCGAACCAGGCATCAGGAAGTTCCAAGGAGCAAAAGTGCAGATCCGTTTGATTCTGGGGGCGCGACCCATCCCTCACAATGTGAGAGCAATACCTTACATGATGAGAGAGAGGGTGGAGATCGAACTGGACAGGCTGCAATGAGAAGGCATCATTTTGCCGATCGAATTCAATGAGTGGGCCAGTCAGATTGCTTCAGTCTTCAAGGGAGATGGCACCATCAGAATCTGTCGTGATTATAAAATAACTATCAATCATTTCTCACTGCAGGATCAATACCCGCTACCGAAGGCAGACGACCTATTTGCGACGCTGACGGGAGGGAAAACGTTCACAAAGCTGGACTTAACCTCAGCCTACATGACGCAAGAGCTGGAGGAATCATCGAAAGGCCTCATCTGCATCAACATGCACAAAGATCTCTTCATTTACAACAGATGCCTGTTTGGGATTCAATCGGTCGCGGCGATATTCCAGAGGAATATGGAAAGCTTGCTGAAGTCAGTCCCGCACACCGTGGTCTTCCAGGACGACATCTTGGTTACAGGTCGGGACACCGTCGAGCACCTGCAGAACCTGGAGGAGCTTCTTAATCTGCTTAATCGTGTGGGGCTCAGGCTAAAATGCTCAAAGTACGTTTTCCTGGTGCCTGAAGTGGATTTCCTGGGGAGAAGAATCGCGGCGGACAGCATTAGGCCCACCGATTCGAAGACGGAGGCAATCAAGAATGCACCGAGACCACAGAACGTGACGGAGCTGCAGTCGTTTCTAGGACTCCTGAACTATTTTGGTAACTTCTTACCGGGCCTCAGCACATTGTTAGAACCCCTGCACTCTTTACTGCGTAAAGGAGATGAATGGGTAAAAGCCAAGAAAATGCCTTTGAGAAAGCTAGGAAGCTGTTATGTTCAAACAAATTGCTTGTGTTGTACAATCCTTGTGAGTGTTTGGTACTAGCATGTGATGCGTCGTCATAAGAGATCGGGTTGTATTGCAACAAGCTATTGAATTTAGGAAATTGCAACCCGTTGCTTATGCATCCAGAAGTCTGTATAAGGCTGAGACAGCCTACAGTATGATCGAAATAGAAGCATTAGCGTATGATTACGGGGTAAGGAAAATGCATCAATATCTGTTTGGGCTCAAATTTGAATTGGGATCCAACCATAAGCCGCTTATATCCCTCTTTTCTGAAAGCAAGGGGATAAATACGAATGCATTGGCCCGCATCCAGAGATGGGCGCTCACGTTGTCCGCATATAACTATGCCATCCGCCACAGGCCAGGCAGAGAAAACTGTGCCGATGCTCTCAGTAGGTTTCCATTGTCCACCAGAGGGATGGAGATGGCACAGCCCGCAGATTTAGTCATGGTAATGGAAGCATTCAAGAGTAAGCAATCACCTGTTACCGCCCGACAGATTAGAACCTGGACGAGCCAGGACCCCTTATTGTCCTTAGTAAAAAACTGTGTGCTCCACAGGAGTTGGTCTAGTGTCCCGTTAGAGATGCAGGAGGAAATAAAGCCGTACCAGTGGCACAAAGATAAAATGTCTATTTAGGCAGACTGCCTCCTATGGGATAATCGGGTGGTGGTGCCAAAAAAGGGCAGGGACACTTTCATCATTGATCTCCACAGCACTCACCCAGGCATCGTAATGATGAAAACGATAGCCAGATCCCATGTGTGGTGGCCTAGTATTGTTGCAGACTTCGAGTCTTGCACGCACAAATGTAATACATGTCCACAGTTAAGCAATGCACCCAGGGAGGCGCCACTAAGTTTATGGTCCTGGCCCTCCAAACCATGGTCCAGGGTCCATGTTGACTATGCAGGCCCTTTCTTGGGAAAAATGTTTTTAGTGGTTGTAGATGAGTACTCCAAATGGATTGAATGTGTGATAATGTCGGCAAGCACGTCCGCTACCACCATTGAAAGCCTACGGGCCATGTTTGCCACATATGGCCTGCCTGATATCCTTGTAAGTGACAATGGACCATGCTTTACCAGTGCTGAGTTCATAGAGTTCATGACCCGCAATGGGATCAAACATGTGACATCTGCCCCGTTGAAACCAGCGTTCAACTGTCAGGCTGAACAAGCAGTTCAAACAATCAAGCAAAGCTTGACGTGGTAACTGAAGGCTCACTGCAGACTCGCTTATCCCGAGTCCTGCTTAGTTACCGCACAAGACCCCACTCGCTCACTGAGGTCCCTCCCGCTGAACTGCTCATGAAAAGGACACTTAAGACAACGCTCTCATTAGTACAAGCTGATCTACATGAACAGGCAGAGAGCAGACGGCTTCAACAGAATACATATCATGATCACGCAAATGTGTCACGCGAAATTGAGATCAATTATCCTGTGTTGAACTATGGACAAGGTCCCAAGTGGCTTCCTGGCATTGTTTTGGCCAAAGAGGGGAGTAACGTATTTGTGGTCAATGGACTCACCTGCAGGAAACACTTGGACCAAACCAAACTCAGATTTACGGACTATCCAGAACAACTCACAATAGGCTCCACCTTTTTCGACCCTCCAACACACACACAAGTGGCAACCAACCCAGCGGTTGACCACGAAGTAGAACCCATCACCCACAGCAGCCCAGCAGGACTCACCACCCCCAGCAACCCAGCAAGGTCAGCTGAGCAATAGCCCGGCGAGGGCCCAACAAACGACTCACCAAAACCAGCATTTGCACCAAGGCGATCAACCAGGGAAAGGAAGGCCCCAGATCGACTCACATTGTAAATAGTTAGACTATTGACTTTGAGGGGGGAGTGTTGTTATGTATGTAAACCAGTAAATGCCATGTCTAACCACCAGAAGGCTTATCCCCTGGAGTCCCAAGGGATCCCACAATCCCTTAGGAAAACCTGTATATAAGGAGGCCTCATAGGCTGGAGAGACACTGTGAGATCTGTAATAAAGGACTATGGTCACACCCTACTTTGAGCTGGCAGTATCCAGTCTGACTCTTTATTCAAGACATAACATCCCTGACCTGGAACATAAGAACATAAGAAATAGAAGCAGGAGTAGGCAACTTTGCCCCTCGAGCCTGCTCCACCATTTATTAAGATCATGGTTGATCTAGTCATGGACTCAACTCCAATTCCCTGCCCGTTCCCCATAACCTTTTATTCCCCTATCGCTCAAAAATCTTTCTGTCTCCCCCTTAAATGTGGCTTCCTGATTGCTTGCTATAGCTGCATACTATCTTTTTGTGTTTCATGCACAAGGACCCCCAGGTACCTCTGTATTGCAGCACTTTGATATTTTTCTCCATATAAATAATCATTTGCTTTTCTAATTTTTCTGCCAAAGTGGATAACCTCACATTTTCCCACATTGTACTTCATCTGCCAATTTTTTGCCCATTCATTAACCTGTCTATATCACTTCGCAGATTTTTTGTGTCCACCTCACAACTTGCTTTCCCACCTATCTTTGTATCATCAGCAAACTTGGCTACATTACACTCAGTCCCTTCATCCAAGTCTTTAATATAGATTGTAAATAGTTGAGGCCCCAGCACTGATCCCTGTGGCACCCCGCTAGTTACTGTTTGCCAACTGGAAACTGATCCATTTATCCCGACTCTCTGTTATCTATTAGTTAGCCAATACTCTATCAATGCTAATATATTACCCCCAACCCCGTGAACTTTTACCTTGTGCAGTAACCTTTCATGTAGCACCTTATCAAATGCCTTCTGGAAATCCAATTACACCACATCCACTGGTTCCCCCTTATCCACCTGCGTGTTACATCCTCGAAGAACTCCAGAAAATTTGTCAAACATGATTTCCCTTTTTGTAAACCATGCTGACTCTGCTTGACTGAATTATGCTTTTCCAAATGTCCTGCTACTGCTTCCTTAATAATGGACTCCAGCATTTTCCCAATGACAGATGTTAGGCTAACTGGTCTATAGTTTCCTGCTTTCTGTCTGCCTCCTTTTTTAAATAGGGGCATTACATTTGCAGTTTTCCAATCTGCTGGGACTTCCCCAGAATCCAGGGAATTTTGGTCGATTACAACCAAAGCATCCACTATCTCTGCAGCCACTTCTTTTAAGACCCTAGGATGCAAGCCATCAGGTGCAGGGGACTTGTCCTCCTTTCGTCTCATTATTTTACTGAGTATTACTTCTTTAGTGATAGTGATTGTTTTAAGTTCCACCCTCCCTAAAGCCTCTCATTTCCTAATTTCATACTTCTTGGTTTCCTATTCACTCCTCCATTTCCGATTTGCAGAGTCTTTGTTCCCATTCCCCTCTCACAGGCTCCAAATCTCCCGTGCCTCTTAAATTCCCAGCCTCCGGCCGACCTCCCTCACATTCCCAGTCTCCCACCAATCTCCCTCACATTCCCAGTCTCCCGCTGACCTCCCTCACATTCGCAGTCTCCCGCCGAGCTTCCTCACATTCCCAGTCTCCCGCTAATCTCTCTCACAGTCCCAGTCTCCCGCTGACCTCCCTCACATTCCCAGCCTCCCACGGACCTCTCTCACATTCCCAGCCTCCCGCTGACCTCCTTCACAATCCCAGCCTTCCGCTCTCCTCTCTCACATTCCCAGCCTCCCGCTCTCCTCCGTCACATTCTCAGTCTCCAGCTCTCCACTCTCACATTCCCAGCCTCCCGCTGACCTCTCTCACATTCCCAGTCTCCCGCTTTCCTCTCTCACATTCCCAGCCTCCCGCTGATCTCTCACACATTCCCAGCCTCCCGCTCTCCTCTCTCACATTCCCAGTCTCCCACCGATCTCCCTCACATTCCCAGTCTCCCGCCGACCTCCCTCACATTCCCAGTCTCCCGCCGAGCTCCCTCACATTCCCAGTCTCCCGCTAACCTCTCTCACAGTCCCAGTCTCCCGCTAACCTCTCTCACATTCCCAGTCTCTCGCTCTCCTCTCTCACATTCCCAGCCTCCCATTGACCTCCCTCACATTCCCAGCCTCCCGCTCTCCTCTCTCACATTCCCAGCCTCCCGCTCTCCTCTCTCACATTCTCAGCCTCCCGCTCTCCTCTCTCAAATTCCCAGCCTCCCGCTGACCTCTCATCAGATTCTCAGTCCCAAAGGATCAGGAGAAGGCCGTTCAGTCCCTTGGGCCTACGCCGACATTCACTTGGATTGTGGCTGAGTTGCACCTCAACTTTATTTTCCCGTCTGTGCTCCATATCCCTTTATAACCCTAGCTAACAAAAATCTATCGAACTCAATCTTGAAAGGGCCAATTCTCCGAACATCACAGCATTTTGGGGGGAAGAATTCTCGATTTCTACTAGCTTTTGTGTGAATATTTCATCCTAATTTGATTCCTGAATGGCCTATCACGAATTGTAAAGTTACCCCCCCCCCCCCCCACCTCTTGTTCTGGACTCCCCCACCAGAGCAAATAGTTTCTCTCCATCTACCCTCCCAAATTCTTTAATCATCTTTAACACCTCGATCACATCACCCCATAATTTCCTATATTCAAGGGAATACAGCTCAAATTTATAGAACGTGTCCTCACAGTTTAACCCTTTTAGCCCCGGTATCCTTCTGGTGAAACTGCGATGCCCCCACTCCAAGGGCAATATATCCTTCCTGGGGAGCGGTGCCCAGAACTGAACACACAACTCCAGATGGGGTCTGATGAAAGCTTTATGCAGCTGAAGTATAATTTCCTCCCCTTTGATGAAAGCTAACATACCATTAGCCTCTTTGATTGCTTCTCGTAACTATGCATTAGCTTTTAGTGATTTGTGTACATGGACACCTAAGTCACTTGGCTCCTCCAGAGATTCTCGTCTCTCACACTTCAAAACAAAGGGTTTGACAAAAGATATGCCATGAAAATGTTTTCAAAGAAACAGAAATTGCAGAACATGTCACAGAGAAGATAACTTTTTTTAAATGCACAAAAAATTGCAATAAAACAGAAAAATTACCCGCCTTACCTGCAAACCTGGTTGTAATTTCAAGCGAGCCCTTGGGCAAACGTAACTACAGGAAGCTTGTAATGGGGCTCTGTAACCTGGGGCAGAGCCAGGTTTATGGATTGAAATGCTTTTGGGCAGAGGGTTTGATAGACAGCAATAAAAGATTGAGGTGATTTGGGCATATCCGGTTACCCATATCTCTGTGCGCAAGTATGAAGGAAATTCAAGACCCTTCTTGTGACGGGAGTCAGACTGACCTTAATAATCACACGTGGTTTTTTGTTGTCCAGGGTTTGAACATTGAACTTGAAAACTGTCCCAAGGATTGATAAGACTGTAAGAGAACAATCCCAGTCTCAGTAACTGTCCCAGGGATTGATAAGAGAACCAACAAAGCTCACAGAAATTACATTGGACTGGAACATAAACCTTTTTGATAGTCTGGATAGTTTGGATCATGCATGCAGTAGACCAATAGCCAATTTTCTAAGTATAATTACAGTGCAAAGTCTCTCATCAGCGGTTGCATGCGAAGAGAGCGCAACTTGGCCAGTTGCCAACCAAAGAGCCACGGACTAATTACTAGGCTAGATTTTCCACTAGGTGGCTAAGGCCCCCAAAAATGGGCCTTGTTCCAGCAATGTGGGACGTATTTCCCTTGCTGATCAACAGCAAAAGGCCCATTTTTCTTTTTGCGATTTTCCACTCAGCCTTACCCCGGCGATGTCAAATGCGCGATCTGATTTTTCGGTGATCTCACGATCGCCCAAAGAAAACGGAAGTCAAAGAAGAAAAAAAAAGCTTCCCTAGCAACGGCATTCTGCGCATGGTGTAGTATTTTTTTTAGGTCGATTTTCTTTGCCACATTTTGAGAGATCAGGGTCATCAGACATGCTCAGAAGCACTGGGAGGGTCAGAGAGAGAGAAAGAGAGGAGAGAGGCGTTTTGGGTTGTATGGTTGCATTGCTGGAATTTAAACTTAAATCTGCAAAAATTAGACATCGTTCGATTTTTGTTCGAATTTTAAAAACTTTGAAATACTGAAAAGTACAGTGAAAATCTTTTTGGAAAGTTAACAATTTTGAAATACTGAGAATTCCAGTGAAAAATTTATCAGCAGCATTTAATTGTAGAAATAATGCAGGGATCAAGTGAAAGGCAAAGGACCAAGCCCTTCAGCGAGGAGGCCAATGAGGCCCCTGATAATATAGTTAGCATGAGATGGGAGGATCTGACACGGGTGGGTATGGGAAAGCTCCACCCCGTGCATATAGGAGGATATGGGCAGAGATTGCCAACGTGGTCACGTCGACATCGAATGAAGCACACACACCGGACCGGTGGGGTGTGAACACGGGATGGGACAGGACCTGGAGGGAAACGTGGCCGCAGGTAGGGAGGGGGGAATGTTTTTCAAAAGTTCAATAAATGTTCTTACTTAAATGTTTAATTGTTTTTTCATCTTATAACGTTTTGGGGATTTGAGGGAAGGGTGAGTTGGTACGGGGGGTGGGCAGGGGGTTGGAGGGAGGGTGTTGTTCATTAGTTTATAAAAAATTTTCAATCTTTGTTAATAAAAAAAAAACTTTAATTCAACAACTTTTGTTCCTTCCCTCTTAGTTACATTAGTTTACAAATGTACACTTTTTCATCCATATTTGTTTGTTTATTCTGTTATTATACCAGTACTTTTATTATGCCAGTACTTTAAAAACTTTACTTAAACTAATTCCAATGATAGGCCAGTGCAGGCAATACAACAAGGAAACCCCACGCAAATGTAACTTTTGATTAACCCTAACTGTAATTGAATATTTGAATATCCACAATTAATAGTTCATGCAAAGCGTTCATTAATGAGCTGCTGACACAAAAGCTTAGCGGCCGTGTAACTGCCACTGGCTACTGGTCTTCGGGAGAGGTGTGATGGTACTGGTGCTAGATCACCAGGCTGATTAAGCTCCCCGATGTCCTCACCCATGTCCTCTCCCACTTGTTCCTCCTCTTCATTCTCGCCGGCTGCCTCTTCTGCCTCATCTCCTTCTGGAGGTGGACCTGCAGCATGATCTGGCATTATTTGTCATCTCTTTATAGCTAGGTTATGCAGCATGCAACACACCACAATAAACTTTGCTACCTGATCAGGGTGGTACTGCAGGCTGCCTCCAGAATGATCCAGGCATCTGAAGCGTTGCTTTAGGACTCCAATTGTCTTTTCAACGATGCTGCGAGTTGCTATGTGACTTTCATTATATCGTTTCTGTGATTTAGTGACGGGATTACGCAGAGGGGTCATCAGCCAATTTGCAAGGCCGTACCCTTTATCCTCCAGCATCCAACTGTGACCTTCTGGCTGATTGACAAACAGGTCAGGAATAGCACTTTCACGTAAGATGTGCGTATCATGGATGCTGCCAGGAAATGTAGCATTGACTGTTAAAATTGTTTGATTGAGGTCGACAACAAGCTGCACATTTAGTGAGTGGAACCCCTTTCTGTTACGAAACACCTCCACGTTCTTTAAGAGTGCTTTCAGGGCAATGTGCGTGCAGTCTATTGCTCCCTGTATCTTGGGGAACTGTGAAATCCTATAGAAACACAAAGCCCTCTTGGTCTGTGCCTCCCTGGTCATTGGGAAGCTTATGAAGTCTATCCTGGAGCATAAAGGGCTTCAGTCACCTGTCGAATGCAGCAGTGTGTAGCATGCTAAGAGATATGGCAGATGTCACCAGCTGAAGCCTGAAAAGATCCCGATGCATCGAAGGCTAGGCCAGCAGTAACCTTCACCTCAATGGACAGTGCGGTTCTGATGGTGCTGGAAAGCTGCACATCACCCTTGACGATTTGACATATCTCACCGATGACCTCCTTCCAGAATCGCAGCCTCCTAAGGCAAGCATTTTCAGACAAGTTCAGGAAAGATTGCTTTTCCAAGTGCCTCCGTTGGCTGTATGGTCTCCTCCTCTGTCTTCGTCTCCGTCTACGCATTACTCTGCCACCTCTTCGATTGATCCTTTCAGTAACCAGTGTGTAAACAGTTGCAATTAAAGGCAGGGAAAGCATAGGCCCCATCACTATCGATAATTACTTTCACTAATTTTAATAATCTCTCACTCTATACTCTCTAATCACTGTACTCTGTATTCTCTGTACTCTACGCTGTATACCAGTCAGTTTGAAAGGCACAAACAATATCAGTAAATAACTTCACTATGTAAAAGCTATTTACAAAATAATTTCAATATATAAAACCTATTTACCAAAAATAACTTGATAATACCTCTTTATATTCCCTATTCCAATATTCTGAGTGCAATTAATTTTATATTCACTCTCTAAATAACTCACAGTTAATCCTCCACCCTTCCTCCGAAGTTCAAAATAGCGTCCGTAGTGCCCATTTCCTTCTCTGAGACCCAGAAAAAGCTATTATTTCTCAGCACTCTTTTGGGCCTTGCATTGACCCAGCGAAGTGCATGCTAGGTGCTGAAACTTGGGATGGGCTTTGTGTGGGCGATCATTTGGGCGATCAAAATGGAAACTTAGGCACCTGCTTTTCCGGCGATGTTTTGGGCCGAGTTTCCACTTTTTGTTCAAAATGGGCGATAGACATCCATTTTGGGCCATAGATGGGCCATAGATGGGCGATGTGAAGTGGAAAGTCTAGCCCGAGGTGTTTGACCACTGGTTGTATTTCTTAAGTGTGAGTTTTGCTGAAATTCGGTCAATGATAAAGTAAATGAACTGTAAGTAAAGTAAGTCCTACAGGGTAGGTTGCTACAGTAACTGTTGTGTATTGATGCAATTGGATATTTACTTGTAGACTTTTGTTGAATTTTAAGTAAAGGTTACCCCGTGAGGGGAAACGAGATATCCTGTGTCTATATTGTTCTGTCTCACAAGTCCGGACCCTGTAAAGTGTAGAGTCAAGGCACAATCTTACAGAATAAAAACCTCTCATATTAAAATGTCATGAATCTATTTAATGAGAAAAACAAGACCATTTTTTACAGGATAAATAGCTGTTTTTATAAAGGATGTCTAAAATGTTCCAGTCCTGGCAACATCCTTGTAAATGTCCTCTGCACCCTCTCTAGTGCAATCACATCTTTCCTGTAATGTGGTGACCAGAACTGAACGCACTACTCCAGTTGTGGCTTAACAGGTGTTGCATACAGTTCCAGCATAACTTCCCTGCTCTTATATTCTAGGCTTCGGCTAATAAAGGAAAGCATTCCTTATGCCTTTTTAACTATCTTATCAAACTGTCCTGCTACCTTTACCGATCTGTGGACATACACTCCAAGGTCCCTCTGTTCCTCTACTCCTCTCAGTATCCTCCCATTTATTGATAGTGAGCCCAATTGTAACATCTCAATCTCATCTACTTCTTTTCTGCTCCATGTATTTCAATCTGGTCATCATCACATTGCTGTTTGTGGGAATGTACAGCCATACCAACACACGCCCTGTACCAGTTTTCCCCAAGATCCGATTCTGGTCGTCAGCCGGGGCCATTAGAGGAAGCAGCGTGAGGCAGCTCGGCCCAGAAATCGGTGCAGTCCCAGCCTGCAAGACCATCAGCAGGCCGGGGCCATTAGAGGGAGCAGCGTGTGGTGGCATACCACTGCAGGGAGCAGCGCGTGCTGCTGCAGGAGGGCGATGACTGACTGCAGTGTGGGCAGGTACAGCAGGAATGGTGAGGTCGGGGCGAAGGAGCAGCAAGAGTTCATAGAGGGGTGTGATCGGGGCCCAGGAGAGGCGAGAGTTTGGGGCCAAGAAGAGGCGAGGGCCCAGGGGCAGCACGGGCCAGCACACACTACGATATGTGTGCACACTCGGTCTGTGCAGCAGAGCTGGTCTCCAGTCATCTTGGTTAATCCTTGCCACTGGACCAAGACCCAGCTCTGTCAAGCCCGTGTGGTGGCTGGGGTGCAACGGCCAACACACGTTAAAAAAAATCTACGCACAGGCATCTTCCACCGTTCAGAATGTAGTTCAGGATCCGGAATATCATTGAAACATCTGTGAATTCATCCATTTTCAGTGTGGAAGCAAGTCATCCTCGTTTTGAGGGACTGCCTATGATGATGATGTTTGTGGGAGCTTGCTTGTGCGCAATTTAGCTGCCACATTTACTCCATGACAACAGTGAATACACCAATAAAGTATTTCATTGGCTGTAAAACGCTTTGGATGTCCTGAGGTTGTGAAAGGTGCTATACAAATGCAAGATTCTCTTTCTCATTCTTTTACCACATTGTGTGAGATCAGCTGACTGAGCACAGGCTGAGGAGGAACATGCCATGGGCTAGTCTTTCGGCACATCATTGTCCATTTAGTGTCCATTTAGCACCCATTTAGCGCCCATTTAATGCCCATTTATCGCACATTTAGCACACATTTAAGCACTGAGATGCAGGCTATCACGCATTTTTGATAAAAAAGTGAAAACTAGCGCCCGATTATCGCCCATTTATCGCTGGCCCAACTTTCGGCACACACGAATGATCTGCATCGCCCGGCCTAAGTTTAAAAAAAAATGGCGTCATCTGCCTACACTTCAGCGAAATGATCGCTGGGCGAAAAAGTCGTTGAAAAAAAGCTGCACTCACCTGACCTTAAGTCGGCACTACTCGGCAGTACTCGGCACTATGGACTCCATTTTGAAAGTCGGAGGATCCGTACTGAAAGGCTGCTTCAAGTGCTTATGAGGGGAATCAATTTGTTTAAGGGCCTTTTTGACTCTTGCCAATCATCTAATCACATTTGAATCTATTGAGGACAAATTAAGGGCATTTGTAACGATTTATATTGATGGGGCCTGTAATTTCTCAACCAGTATTGGTCACTAATCACATGTTGCAGACGAGAGATGGGAGAAGGTATACTGATGAGCATTATGTGCCCAATGAAAGAGAGGGCAGACTGTGGAGGAGGAGGAGACGTTACATCCACTGCACTTACAGGGGAAAGCGATCATACCTGAACTTGTCCAATAACATGTGCGTTAGGAGGCTGCACTTCAGAAAGTAGATCATCAGTGAGATATGACAGCTAATTAAGGGAAATTTGCAGCCTACCAGCACCATCAGGACCACACTGTCCGTTGAGGTTAAGGTTACTGCGGCACTTTCCTTCTTTGCATCGGGCTCCTTTCAGGCCACAGCTGGCGACATTTGCGGTATCTCAGCACACCACACATTGCTCCATTTGACAGGTGACTGAAGCCCTTTACGCACACAGGATGGACTTTATAAACTTCTCAATGACCAGAGAGGCACAGACGGAGAGGGCTTTGGGTTTCTCATAAATCGCAAACTTCCCCAAGGTGCAGGGAGCAATAGACTCGCCCTGCGAGCACCTTTACAGGATGCAGAGGTGTTTCGGAACCGAAAGGGATTCCACTCCCTGAATGTACAGCTCGTTGTCGACCACAAGTAAATAATCATGGCAGTGAATGCTAATTTTCTGGGCAGCATCCATGATGCGCACATCTTGCATGAGACCACTGTCTCTGACCTGTTTAACAGTCAGCCACAAGGTCACGGTTGGATGCTGGGGGATAAAGGATAATCATCATCATCATAGGCAATCCCTCGAAATGAGGATGACTTGCTTCCATGCCAAAAAAGGATGAGTTCACAGGTGTTTCAATGAAGGACCTAATATTCCAGTCCTCAACTGCATATTGAAAGGTGGAAGATTCCTGTGCGTGGATTTTTTTTAACGTGTGGTGGCCGTTGCACACCAGCTGGGGATAAAGGATATGGCCTTGACAGCTGGCTCAAGACCCCGCTGCGTAAGCCCCAGACGGAAGCCGCGAAGCGTTACAATGAAAACCATATAGCCACACACAGTATCGTCAAAAAGACAATTGGAGTGCTTAAACAGCGCTTCAGATGCCTGGACCACTCAGGAGGCAACCTACAATACCACACTGAGCAGGTCACTGAGTTTATTGTGGTGTGCTGCATGTTGCATAACCTAGCTATGAGGAGAGGACAACAATTGCCAGATGGGACCGCCGGTCCATCTCAGGAGAGAGGGGAGGCGGAAGAGGAGGATGAGGAGGAGGATGACGAGGACCTCGGGGAGGACAATCAACCTGGCGATGAACCCATGCCCCCACCCCACCCCCTCCACAAGACTGGAATAGCCCCGTGGTAGTTACGTAGCTGCAAAACTCTTGCGTCAGTAGCTCATAAATGAACATTTTGAGTGAACTTACATTGGTGACAGTTACACTTCCGTTACGTTTCATCCTGGTCTGGCCTGGCCATGGCCATTGTTTCCAAACATTGTATTGATGGTTTACCTTACATTATTAGAAGACACTTCAGGACAATTGCAAAGTTAAATAAAAATATTTAATAGTTAAATACAAATCTGAAAATGTTTACAACATACATATATATATAACCTCCCCCCGCAGAGTGAGCACCCACTCGGCTCAGCAAGCAGAATTGAGAGCTGTTATTCTCACCGCCCATTATACAGCATCTGAAGCAACAAACATTTGGTCAGACAGCAGCTATGTATGCAATGCAGTTATGGCCTTGCCCCTATACCAAGAAACTGCGGACTATTCGTCAGATGGTAAAATTCTATTACATTCTGGTCTCCTCTGTAAACTTTGGGAAGTGCTCCAGAAACGACTTGCCCCTTGTCACATCGGTAAAGTGTGTGCCCACCAGAGAGATTCCTCACCCCATACCTAGGGCAATAATGCAGCTGATCAGTTGGCTAAAGAATCCACAATAACCGGATTGGACGTACCAGGCTGGGTTTTTGAAACTCCTCAGATACCTGCAGTAGCGGCTGCCACTAAAACACAAGCCATCGACTTGCATCAACTCCAGTCCGAGTACGACCCCTATGCACAAGTCATGGAATGGCATAACCAAGGCTGTCCGCTACCACAACCCACCTCATGGGCAGACTCCACTGAGCTCCAAAGTTACCATCAGATGGCTGATTCCCTGCTTATGTTTAAAAATAAACTGCATTACCTTGTGGGATGTGTTCCTCCGCAACTTAAAGATATGTTAAGTTTGTTTCATTCCCACCCTACTGCAGGACATTATTCCGCCCTGACCACAATACAAAAATTAAATCAAGTCTGTTAGTGGCCTGGGTTGGAAAATGATGTCACAGAATATGTTAATAGATACTTACCATGTTACAGACAAACCCTTCTGCCTGCTCTAATCGAGCTCTACTCAGATCCTAACCCGCTCCTGAAGGTCCATGGACACACCTACAAATTGATTTTATTGGACCTTTTAACAAATCCCAGGGTAATTATGAACACGCTCTGGTAGTAATTGATCAGTTCACAAAATGGATCGAAGCCTTTCCGACGAAGGGTAATGAGGCACATATGGCCGCGCGAATCCTTTTGAGTGAGGTGTTCTGTAGGTGGGGAATAGCAATACAGGTCGATAGCGATCAGGGTCCACATTTTACCGGAGCAGGTTTTACTATTCTGCAGGACATGCTCCCAATAAGGCACAAGTTGCATATTGCACATCATCCACAATCATCAGGAATTGTAGAAAGGGGTAATCAGACATTGAAAACAATGTTAGATAAATGATGTACAGAATACCCCGCTCAATGGGCTAACATGATGCCTTTATGTTTAATGACAATACGCTCTAACCCTCATGTGACGATAAAGGTAAGTCCATATGAGGCTCGGACTGGGAGACAAATGTGGATATCAGGACATATAACCCTGGGGAATAACACACCACTCAAATTACAGCCTTGTAGCCAGTAATAGTTGCAGACACTGATAGACCACGTGGACACAGTAAGCAGACTGGTTGCCCAGAACATTGGAAAGTCACGAAACCAAATGAAACACAACTTTAACAAAAGGGTAAGACCATTCGAATATGATGTCGGGGACAAAGTGATGGTACAGAATTTTGCCCCAAAGAAACATTCTTTTGATATAAACTGGACGGGTCCACATCAAATAATTGATAAATGAAACCCCGCTGTGTACCTATTGAATGTTCCGTATGGCCCAAAGGGAGAACCAAAACTGAAATTGTTCCAAATCAATCAGATGTAAACTGTTCAGAATTAAAAGATATTATGTTTGATTTTCTTGCAGGTGAATGATGTGGATCTGTTCACTTCTATTGATACTCGGAAATGTGGGAAAGACAACGAATGAAGAGCAGGACTGCAGAGCAGTCTCAGACGACAAATGAATGCAACTCCTTTTTTTTTGGAGCAGAACCACTGGTTCTTGGTGGACATAAAAAACAAAGATTTATAATGAACCCTATGGATGGGATGAAGAAGGATAATAATGTAGCAACAGAATATATGGCAGGTTGTGGTGCTATGATGGAAGGTGTCGATCAGTGGGAAATAAAAGGAATCGGAAAATGTATGACATGTCCGTTAAGAGATAGGGAAGGCCCAAAGTTATGGAGATTTCTGAAAAAGAGTGGGGGTTTGTGGGGAGACAAAAAATAACAAAGCAAGGCCCGATAGCATCAGAAAGTAAAGTATACATCCAATTGTGTTGGCCTAGATGGTGGAAAAAACATGAAGGGCAGTATTCATGCTTTGACGACACATATTAAACCTACCCACCGGAAAAATGAAGCTCTCATGCGTACCTTTAAGGTTTGGGAAGAATATGCCTACCCCAAACCTGAGGGAAGTGGGATAGGTGGACAGGTGGTGAAATTTGAGGATGCCGTAGAAGGATGTTATAATGATAAAGGGGAATTCCGTAGCATTAGGTTTGAATCGTGTAAAAAATTCATGACTCAGATCAGGATCAGGGATGCGCAACTGTGTAAAATTAGAAGTTTGATTCAAGCATATCCAGTCAAGCACGAATGCCACAAGGTAGGGAACCAAAAATCATTCGGATTAATAGTACAAATTCCTGGTTTAATGAACCAAACTTGACCCAACCCCATGTTTAGAATAGAGAACATAGGGGTGGCAAAAACAAACCGTTAGCCGATTCCGAACGGCCCACAATGGTTAATTCAGTTAGAAGAATTAACATGGTTTGCACCATACCTTGAAGGATGTAGTATAAATGAGCACACCCTCATTTGTCCTTAGGATTTATATGAACACTCAAAAAAGACATGTCGTTTCGATTGGAATCTGGAAGGTCTAAATTATCATCATCATCATACGCAGTTTCTCGGAATCGAGGAAGACCTGCTTCCACTCTTAGAATGAGTCCTTAGGTGGTTGTACATCCAATACAACAGCCACAGTCCTTGCCACAGGTAGGACAGACTGTCGTTGAGGGTAAGGGAGGGTGGGACAGGTTTACTGCATGTTCTTTCCGCTGCCTGTGCTTGTTTTCTGCATGCACTCGGTGATGAGACTCGAGGCACTCAGTGCTCTCCCGGATGCACTTTCTCCACTTAGAGTGGTCTTTGGCCAGGGACTCCAAGGTGTCGGTGGGGATGTTGCACTTTATTAGGGAGGCTTTCAGGGTGTCCTTGTAACGTTTCCTCTGTCCACCTTTGGCTCATTTGTCATGAATGAGTTCTGAGTAGAGCGCTTGTTTTGAGATTCTCGTGTCTGGCATGCGGACAATGTGGCCTGCCCAGTGGAGCCGATCAAGTGTGGTCAGTGTTTCAATGCTAGGGATGTTAGCCTGGTCAAGGATGCTAATTTTACTATGGAAGTGACAGGATCATCAGATGTGAGAACTAGGACTGCTTATGTATGGGAGGGAAAATATTGTTTCACCACCCTAGAAGATCATTATCATTATGGATTCTCAATTAGTCCAGGTCCCTAATGTCTTATGCCGACAAAAACTACCATTTTTGGGGGAAGAACTCTTCTTGTAGTGGCCGCACCTGAACAACAAGTATTGCTGGTGGAGGATAGTCTATACATTAACTGTCATGTATTTGACTGTAATTGTAACCCATGCATAAACTGACCTAAGTTGTACACTGTGAGAACATTGACCACTAGGTGGTGAACTTGTGGGAGACACTCCTAACCTGAACTTTCAGGTATAAAAGGGGAAGCTCCACCTACCTTCATCACTTCAGTGCAGGCTAATAAAGGTTACTGGTCACAGAGTGACCTTCTCTCAAGTATGGGCCTCATGTGCATTTATACTGTATAGTATTGGCGACGAGAAACTGGGATTTAAACCACGCGAGCATGGCCACTAGCAGCACAGATGAGAGGTACTGTGTAGGTGATGATTGGGACGATTTTATTGAGAAACTACAGCAAAGTTTCGTCACTAAGGAATGACTGGGACAGGATTCGGCCAACAAATGCAGGGCTCATCTCCTGACGGTTTATGGATCCAGAACGTACTCCCTGATGAAGGACCTTCCAGCGCCAGAGAAGCCGGTGGACAAGACTTTTGAAGAGCTCAGTAAGTTGATCGGGGAGACTTTAAACAGGCGAGCAGCATGCACATGGCGAGATGGTTTTACACGCACCGGCGGCGATAAGGGCAAAGCATTCCAGACTTCGTGGCAGACCTCCGGCGACTGGCGAGCCTATGTAAGTTCCCAGATGCATGCAGAGCAGAGATGCTGTGAGACTTTTTTATTGAGGGCATCAGGCGCGCTGGGGTTTTCAGGAAACTGATTGAGACCAAAGACTTGACTCTGGAAATGGCGGCTTTGAGAGCCCAGACATTTATCTCAGGGGAGGAAGAGACCAGAATGATGTTTGACAAAAATCTTGGTTTAAATGCAGCAAATGGACAGGGAGTCAACATTGTTAACGCGGCACACAGTTCTCCAGGCAGACAGGGGCAATCGGACATGCCCGAGAATGTAGTCGAACCCAAAGGGGGAATTCAACAGAGACAATGGCTAGCTGAACGGCGATTCATGCCATCGCAAGGGACAATGCGGCCAGTCATGGGGCCATCAACACCTGTTGATGGTGCGCTTAAGGACAGTTACGGAGACAGTCAGAGACGATCGACTGGTAATGGACCTTTTGTTGTTTCCAACAACGGCTCATGTTGGAGGTTTGGAGGCAAACACACAGCCAGAGCTTGGAGATATCAGCAATATACCTGCAGAAACTGTAATATCAGCGGTCACTTGGCGTGTATGTGCAGGAAGCCTTCAGCCAGGTTGATGTACGAGGAGGACCGGGACGATGTAAGCCCTACGAGGCCAAATGGACACTGGAGGAAATCGCTGGAAGCTGAAGTTCAGCGAGTTCTTGTGGAGCACATGTACAGTTCATACACCAGGATGCCACCGATAATGATGAAAGTGCTCCTCAATGGCATCCCAGTATCAATGGAGCTAGACACAGGAGGCCAGCCAGTCCCTGATGAGTATCAAACACTTCGACAAGTTGTGGGCGTCCAAGGCCAGGAGGCCAAAATTATTGCCAATTGACGCACAGCTAAGGACATATACAAAGGAGATCATTCTGGTGCTAGGCAGCGCCACGGTAGTCGTGACCCACAAAGATTCGGAGAACAGGTTGCCACTCTGGGTTGTCCCAGAGGACAGTCCCGCACTGCTGGGGAGGAGTTGGCTGGCTGTCATGAACTGGAAATGAGGCGATGTCAATGCAATTTCTTCTGTGGAGCGAATATCATGCTCACAGGTCCTGGACAAATTTGACTCACTATTTCAACCCGGCATTGGCACTTTCAAGGGGACCAAGGTAGTGATTCATATAAACCCGGACACCAGGCCAGTACACCACAAGGCCAGAGCGGTGCCGTATGTGATGTGTGAAAAGAGAGAAGGCGAATTGGACCGCCTGCTGAGGGAAGGCATCATCTCGCCAGTCGAATTCAGTGACTGGGCGAGCCCAATCGTGCCGGTGCTCAAGGCGGATGGGTCGGTCAGGATATGTGGCGATTACAAGGCCACCATCAATCGGGTGTCACTCCAAGACCAGTACCCGCTACCGAGAGTGGAGGACCTCTTTGCGACGCTATCCGGTGGCAAACTTTTTTCAAAATTGGACCTGACCTCAGCTTACATGACCCAGGAGCTGGCGAGTGAGTCAAAGAAGCTGACCACCATCATGACACACAACGGGTTGTTTGAGTACCATTTGGGATTTGCTCGGCCACCGCGATCTTTCAACGAAATATGAAAAGCCTCAAGTCGATGCCAAGGCCGGTGGTTTTTCAAGACGACATCCTCATCACGGGTTGTGATACTGAAGAACACCTCCGCAACCTGGAGGAGGTGCTACGCAGACTGGACCGGGTAGGCCTGCGACCGAAAAAGGCGAAGAGCATCTTCCTAGCTCCAGAGGTAGAATTCCTGGGGATGAGGGTAGCAGCAGACGGGATCAGACCCACGGCATCCAAAACAGAAGTGATCCAGAGAGCACCCAGACCCCGTAACACGACAGAGCTGTGTTCGTTCCTGGGGCTCCTGAACTATTTTGGTAACTTTCTTCCCAAATTGAGCACGCTATGAGAGCCGCTATACGTGCTCCTTCGCAAAGGTCGCGAATGGGTCTGGAGGGACAGCCAGGAAAGGGCTTTTGATAGAGCACAAAATTTGTTATGTTCCAACAATCTGTTAACGCTATATGACCCATGTAAGAAACTCGTTTTAACGTGCGACGTGTCGTCCTATGGGGTCGGGTGTGTGTTGCAGCATGTTATTGCCAAGGGTCAGTTACAGCCGGTAGCTTATGCCTCCAGAAGTCTGTCCCAGGCAGAACGGGGCTACGGGATGGTAGAAAAAGAAGTGCTTGCATGTGTATATGCTGTAAAAAAAATACACCAGTACCTGTTTGGCAGGAAATTTGAGCTGGAGACAGATCACAAACCCCTAACGTCCCTTTTGGCCGACAGCAAGGCCATAAATGCAAATGCATCGGCCCGCATACAGAGGTGGGCACTCACGTTAGCCGCCTATGACTACACAATTCGGCACAGACCGGGCACTGAAAACTGCGCCGATGCACTCAGCAGGCTCCCACTAGCCACCACTGAGGGGATAACTGAGCATGATGCTGAGATGGTCATGGCTGTTGAAGCTTTCGAAAGCGAAGGCTCACCTGTAACAGCCCGTCAGATTAAAGTCTGGACAAATAGAGACCCGCTACTGTCTTTAATCAAGAAATGTGTCCTGAATGGGGACTGGGCAGCCACATACGGGGCATGCCCTGAGGAATTTAAACTATTTCTCAGGCGCAAGGATGAACTCTTGTTTCAGGCCGATTGCCTACTTTGGGGAAACCGAGTAGTCATGCCCCAGATGGGCAGAGAGATGTTCATCAGAGAACTCCACAATGAACATCCGTGCATTGTCATGATGAAGGCAATTGTCAAGTCACATGTTTGGTGGCCAGGGATAGTTGCAGAACTGGAATTTTGTGTTCGCAGGTGCAACACATGTGCCCAGCTGGGCAATGCGCCCAGGGAAGCCCCCCTTAGCCCTTGGTCCTGGCCCGCCAAGCCATGGTCATGCATCCATGTGAACTACGCAGGTCCTTTCATGGGAAAAATGTTATTGGTTGTCGTAGATGCCTACTCCAAATGGATCGAGTGTGACATTCTCAATTCAAGCACATCCTCTGCCATGGGAGAAAGTCTAAGGGAAATGTTCGCTGCCCATAGTCTACCGGACGTCTTGGTCAGTGACAATGGCCCATGCTTTACAAGCATTGAATTCCAGGGCTTCATGGCAGGAAATGGTATCAACCATGTCAGAACGGCACCGTTCAAGCCGGCCTCAAACGGCCAGGCGGAAGGAGCAGTGCAGATAATCAAACAGGGGATGCTCAGAATCCAAGGGGGTTCCCTACAAAGCCGCTTATCACGCCTCCTGTTGTCCAATAGATCCCGACCACATTCGCTCACAGAAGTCCCACCCGCAGAGCTGCTAATGAAAAGGATGCTCAAAACCAGGTTATCACTTATACACCCCACCATGAAAGAAATTGTTGCAAGCAGGCGCCAGTCACAATGTGACTACCACGATGGGAATGCGAGGGCGCGATGTATTGAATTCAATGACCCTGTCTTTGTCCTCAACTATGCTGCAGGGCCTAAATGGCTCGCAGGCACTGTGATTGCCAAAGAGGGGAATAGGATTCTGGTAGTTAAACTTACCAATGGAAAAATCTGTCACAAACACATGTCATCAAACAAAAAGGACATTCAGCAACCCCATAGAAGAAGCAGAGGAGGAACACTATGTCGAGTTCATTCCTTCACAGGTGACCGAACACCGGAACCAAGTGGAGGAGAGCCCAGTCACTGTGGGCAGTCCGGGCAGGCCTGAGGCACCGCAAACAGCAGACACTCAGGCCAGCGCCCAACAACCAGAGTCCCAACTCAGGTGCTCTACAAGGGAGCGTAAACCACCAGAGACTTAATCTGTGATCCCAATAAGACTTTGAGGGGGAGGTGATGTCAGGTATTAACTGTCATTGTAACCCATGCATAAACTGACCTAAGTTGTACACTGTGAGAAAATTGACCACTAGGTGGTGAACTTGTGGGAGACACTCATAAACTGGACTTTCAGGTATAAAAGGGGAAGCTCCACCCACCTTCATCACTTCAGTGCTGGCTAATAAAGGTTACTGGTCACAGTGACCTTCTCTCAAGTATGGGCCTCGTATGCATTTATATTCTATAGTAAGGACATATTATTAACCGAGAGGATTACATTACTAAATTTGGATATGATATACTGGAATTGCCTGAATATTTAACGGCCTTAATGAATCAAATAAACAACTCCCAACGTCATTACTATACATTGGAACAAAGAGATGAAGCTGTAGCTAAAGAGATCCCAGGGATAGGAGTTTCAACACATTAGTGGGATATAGGGATTAATGTAGATATTTCTCCTTGGATTAGAATAATTTCACATTTATTGGTAATTGTTCAACTCACAGTATTAATATATTTAATAGTATACACCTGCTATTTAAAGCACCTAATACGCCTGACACAAACACGATTTAATGTTATAACCGCACAAAGTCTATTAGACAAGAGTAAAAAAGAAAACTTTAGATATTCAAGACTTTAAGGGGAAATTCAGACAGATGGTCACCAGAGTGGGTATTGAAGGTAGTGAACTGATCCGACACATAAAATGGTCCAGATTAAAAAGGCTTATCAGTATTAGGAGGTTGTGAGGAGTCGGAAGTTCCTCCACCTCAAGGTAGGGACTGTAAGATATCGCCTATTGACAGATATTCGAAGTTAGAATTAAGAAGCTGATTTTAAACTTCATACACCTTGAATATTGTGCACAGTTTTGGTCTCCTAATCTGAGGAAGGACATTCTTGCTATTGAGGGAGATCAGCAAAGGTTCACCAGACTGCTTCCCGGGATGACAGGACTGACATGTGAAGAAAGACTGGATCGACTAGGCTTATATTCACTGGAATTTAGAAGAATGAGAGGGGATCTCATAGAAACATATCAAATTCTGACAGGATTGGACAGATTAGATGCAGGAAGAATGTTCCCGATGTTGGGGATGTGCAGAACCAGAGGTCACAGACTCAGGATAAGGAGTAAGCCATTTAGGACCGAGATGAGGAGAAACTTCTTCACTCAGAGAATTGTGAACCTGTGGAATTCTCTACCACAGAAAGTTGTTGAAGCCACTTCGTTAGATATATTCAAATGGGAGTTAGATGTGGCCCTTATTGCTATGGAGAGAAAGCAGGAATAGGGTACTGAAGTTGCATGATCAGCCATGATCATATTGAATGGTGGTGCAGGCTCGAAGGGCCGAATGGCCTACTCCTGCACCTATTTTCTATGTTTCTATGTTTCTAAATGTCTTTAATTAATGAATAACCTGTATGTTTGTAACTTCCTTTATGTGCATTGATTGTATGTAAAACTCACTTCTAAATGATTAAAAATGGCCGTATAACATAAAAAGGGTTTAAAATGGCCAAAGGCTTTAAAGCAAAGCCTCATGGTAAAATGAGTCGTTATTATGTTAACCATTTTTGTAACTGCTGATACAGCTTCATTTAGAATTAGAATGATCAAGGCCAAAATTATTAATCAATAAGATAAAGGTATCCAGCATGTACCATTTCTTGTCATAATTTTGTAAAGCCAGGCTCAGAATTCTGTGTGACATGGTCTGTATAATTGTTCTCAGAGAAGTGATTCCTGCCACAGGGAGGGGAGGGGAGATAGAGATAACATAGAAGGTCAAAAGCAGTCGACACAATATGATCTATTGTAAGGCTAAAACAGCTGTGAATTTTCACAGCATTTGAATGAGAAGAAAAGGGTATAAAGTAACAGCTCTTCTACCAGGAAGGCAGTGCGAATCAAGACAACAGGAAGAAAGAGTCTTCAGAATAAAGAGATGGCAACACGGTCTCTCGAGAGCACGCTGTCGAGAACAGGCTGTGACTATCATTTGTTAATTATTACTTTTTGTAACAGAACGTAATTTACTTGATAGATCTCTGTTGTTTTTACTCAATATACCTGTATTAAAAGCATTTGTTATAATCTGAATAAGAGTCTCTTAGTTTGAATTAAATATAAACCCTGAGAATAGTTGAATTGCTATAATTAGCAAAGTGGCTAAAAGCTGCTAAGTAGTTTAAAACTACATCTGGCGACCACAAAGGGACTAAACAAGAGATATTGTACAAAATACAATATACTCATTAAACAAGTTAATTGGGGACTTTTGTCATTTTTTATTCTTCATTTGAAAACAGGTTGTTGTGTATAAACAGCAGACGCAAGGCAGATCGTTTGATCACTGATCGAACCTTGTGGTGGGTTGATTTACGGCAACCGATAGTGACTATTATCTTCTTTAAGGAAGCTTAAAGCCAGGGCAGCTCTCCCCCAGTCCAGGCTGGGTCACTGTGTGAGTGACAGCAGCTGGAGAGACTGATACAGTCTGGGTAAAGGTGACCGGACCCCACATTGCTCAGTCATGCCCCATCCATCAACGTAACCCAAAAGGAAACGGTGCCCAAGTTAGACTTAAAGGGTGCAGGTTCTGACCCCAGTCCAAGTCTTAGCAGGGAAACTATGCAAGATCACCCAGCTTCATTACAATCCGGCAGATTTACATATTCAGTGGATGATTACAATTTAAAATCTATTTAATATTTACTCTTGTGGAAGCAACCAGGCTGTTCCACCTCTTGCGGCACGAGTTGGATTCACGCCTATCATGGAACACTGACGACACTACATCGCCGATCTTGCCTCATATTTTCTGATACATCCGGGGTGGAGGTGTCCCACGCCCACCCTAGGTTAATTGGCCCCACCGCATCTCGCGTCATTGACCAATGTGTCATTTGCTTCGTCAGAGAAGGGTTTTGCCCTCCTTCTCCCTGTAACCTCCTGCAGACTCTCTCCCGAGTCCTCGTGCGACATCGCCATAATTTTTATCTTTCGAATGATTTACAACAATATTTCCACTTTATAACTAACTTCTTCACAACGATAGCACTAGAAAAATCAGCAATCCTTCAAAAATCAGCAATCCTTCACTCCTTCACAAAACCTCTTTTCTATCTCCGCAACAAACACTCTTTCTCCCTCCCTTTGTCTTCTGAGCATGCGCAGATGAGCCCTGTCCTCCCGAATCGCGGGAAAAGTTCTTTGCTAAAAAAAAGGCGCATGCGCAGAACGACCGTTGCTATCGATGCCAGCCTTATACACCGCTAAGGCCCATTTCACATCGCTGAGGCCCATTTCACATCGCTGAGGCTGTCGCCCAAAAGAAAAAGCCGAAACTAGCAGTTTTTAAAATGGGCGATGCTGAAAAATAAAAACTCATTTAGGCTGGAAATATCACTCATTTTTGGGGCAACAGCGATCTGAGTGGAATGTCTACCTCATGGACTCTTCCTGCCCTGAGTGGGGCTCAGTACCACTGGACTAAAATATATTTGGAATGATGTTTGTATACTGTAGCCTATGTAATTCAGTACTATTACATACCTCCACGGGCAGATGCTGACAGATAAATACACACCACAAGCACGGAGAGAACGAAGATTGTTATCCTGTGTCCAGCCTAAAAAAAATAATCAGAGAAATTTCATTTTATTTGGTACTGCTATAAATCCATTTAAAATCAGAACTACTGCCCAGTTTCAGGTGAATTACCAACACACAATCAGCCACCCTGGTACTCACTGCGATACTTCACCAAACGAGTCTCGCCCTGAGCTGATGCAATAACCTGGGCACAACCTGCTACAATTTATACTCTGCTGAGCTCAGTGACAGCCCACTGCATTGAAGTAAATACTGACACTGCTGTCCATCCAAACACTCAGAGAGCTTTCATTGCCAGTACTTTCTGACATCACCGATTTGTACAATAATCACAAGATAATTAGGAGGAGGGAGTCCACTCGGCCCATCTTAATCCATCCGCCCAGAAAGATGAACAGGCTGGATTTTCCGGCCTTCTCCGCTCCGTTTGTTGGCACAGAGCGGCGGCAATGGTGGCAGTGAGATGTTTTGGTCGGGCGGTCAGCCTCCAGCGCCCCGCAGCGATCCTCGGGTCCGGTTTTGCGGCGGCGCGGAGCAACACCGCCCGGAAGATCTGCACCGGTGAGCAATGGCCCTGGTTGCGACACCGGCACGAGTTTGAGTCCTGCCCGACCCGTCCGCCCAGAAGTATGCCCCACAATGACCGCCTGGGAAATCAGGGCGCTCCAACCATCCCGTCGGCGAAGAGGTGAGTAATGGACTCCTGAGGTTAGTGTGAGTGTTTTTTATTTTAATGTTTGTTAGCGATTTGTGTTGTGGTGGCGTGGGCAATGTTTTGGGATGTTTTTGTGTTTTTGTTTCAGTTTCCCCCCCACCCCTCAGACGTCTCTCGGAGCGCTCCTGTCCCGGCCCTTTAGCTCGGGAGTTTCCCATCCTTGTGCCAAGAGAGGTGTACAATGCCTCCATTAGCATGGTGCCTCCAGACACAGGGCCCAGCTGCCCAAACTTAAATACTGAGGCCCAAACTATTCCCGGCCACTAACTTTCCTGCCCCGCCGCCATTATCGCCTCAAAAAAGAAAAGCCTAAAATCCAGCCGGATAATTCCACCCTCTCCCACCCAACTGTTCCTTCAATGATCACAAGTAATTCCCTCCCCAACTCTGGGAGAGCGTCCGGTGAGTCGATTGCTCACTCCTGATCTCAGTCCGAATTTTCCCTTTCTTCGTTTGATTATGATTTTTGCACCAACATAATCTCAAAAATTAAGAATTACAGGTGACTAATGTGGCGAAGAGCACTACCTCAGATATGAAGGGCCGGATTGTACTTTTAAACTCGACGTTTCATTGACTTTCAGCCTGTGACGCTTCACTTGATATTCATGGGGAGAACGACAATAATTTCAACATAAAATGAAGGCTCGAAACAAACAACTTGGGCAATGCGGGCTTAGATCAGTAAACATCGGTTTAATGTTGGCAGAGAGGGAGAAGTTGAAGATTCTGGTTTAGTCTGTTGGCCCTTCTTGGAAATGAGATATTGAATGTGCATCTGTTGACAACAGATTTCATGCAATTCTGGCATTCAGTGGGAGGGTGTTTGGCCACTTCCCAAAAAACGAGCTACCTGGAATTATAACACGAAATCTGGCCATTTGGCCCAAACAGTCTGGACTGGTGTTTCTCCTCCACATGAGTAGCTGTCCTAATCCCATGTACCCTACACCTTTGAGTCTTGTTCAATTTCCTTTATTATTCTGTCCCTCTTCCCATCTGACTGAGAGTGAGTGTGCACCGTGTGTAATAACTGAGTGTCCAGCTTCCTACACAATGAGAGACAAATCCATGTCATGTGGTCTCTGATCTGGTAAGCAACGGCGATGTTTGTTGGGGGTGGCATGTTGGCTGAACTTGCTTTTCTTAGAATAATGGAAACTTTTAGAATTAGCTGAATAGGCAAACAAGGCTGTAAGAGATGGTGGGTTGACAAAGGGCAGTGAAGGAAAATAATGTGTGTGTGAATTTAGGCCATTTATTGAAAACAAACAATCAATACTGAAACGCAGTTTAGTGACCAAATGACCCTCGGGGATGGCGAGTTAGAAGCACAGTAATGAGTTTTAGGCAACTGCTGACAGAGATCAGTGAACCCAACACCGAGCGAAGATTAAACCCAGAGAAACCTAAACAAGGGAGAACGCGAAGTGAACATTCTCGGTACAGTTCACACTCCAGTAAAGGACTGTCTCCAGTACAGGGCGCTCCGCCAGCATGGGCACAACCCCAGCATGGGACACTCTCGCCAGCATGGGACACTCTCCCCAGCACGGGACGCTACCCCAGCACGGGATGCTATCCCCAGCACAAGAAGCACTTTCCCCAGCATGGGACTCTCTCCCAGCATGGGACGCTCTCCCAGCACGGGGCGCTCTCCCAGCATGGGACGATCTCCCCAGCACGGGACGGTCTTCCAGCACGGGATGCTCTCCCTAGCACGGGACGCATTTCCCAGCACGGGACGCTCACCCAGCACGGGACGATCTCCCCAGCACAGGTCGCTCTCCCCAGCACAGGATGCTCTCCCTAGCATGGGACGCATTCCCCAGCACGGGAAGCACTCTCCCAGCAAGGGGCGCTCTCCCAGAATGGGACTCTCTCCCAGCACGGGACACTCTCCCAGCATGGGACGTTCTCCCAGCACGGGACGCTCTCCCATCACGGGGTGCTCCCCCAGTATGGGACATAAGAACCAGGACCAGGAGTAAGACATTTGGCCCCTCGAGCCTGCTCCGCCATTCATTAAGATCATGGCTGATCATGGACTCAGCTCCACTTCCCAGTCCGCTCCCCATAAGCCTTTACTCCCTTATTGCTCAAAAATCTATATATCTCTGCCTTAAATATATTCAATGAGCCTCCACAGCTCTCTGGGGCACAGAATTCCATAGATTTACTACCTCAGAGAGAAGAAATTTCTCTTAATTTCAGATTTAATTGGATGGACCCATATTCTAAGTCTATGTTCCTTAGTTTTAGTTTCCCCTATGATTGGAAATATCCTCTCTGCATCCACCTTGTCGAGGACCCTCATTAACTTATAAGTTTCTATAAGATCACCTCTCATTCTTCTGAACTCCAGTACGGGACATACTCCAAGAGAGTGTCCTGTACTGCAGAATGTCAAGTACTGCAGAACATCCTCTGCGGAGAATGTCCCATACTGCAGAGTGTCCCGTACTGCAGAGTGCCCTGTACTGTAGAATGTCCCGTGCTGCAGAATGTCCCGTGCTGCAGAGTGTCCTGTACTGCAGAATGTCCTGTACTACAGAATGTCCTGTACTGCAGAATGTTCCGTACGGCAGAATGTCCCGTACTGCAGAATGTCCCGTACTGCAGAATGTCCCGTATTGCAGAATGTCCAGTGCCAGAGAATGCCGTGTACTGTAAAAGTGCCCTGTACTCGAGACTGTCCTGGAGTGTGTTCCATACGAGAGAATGTTCACGTCGCTGCTCACACTTCTTTAGGTTTCTCTGGGTTTAATCTTCGCTGAATGTTGGGTTCGCTGATCTCTGTTAACAGTTGCCTTAAAACCATCACTGTGCATCTAACCTGCCATCCCCCAGGGCTACTCAATCACTAAACTGCGCTTCAGTTAGTTGCCGGGCTTTATTCTTTGCATAATCACTTCAGTATTGATCGTTTGTTTTCAATTAATGGCCTAAGTTCACACAAACATTATTTTCCCTCACTGCCCTTTGTCAACCTGCCATTTTTCACAGTCGTATTTGCCTATTCAGCTGATTCTAAACATTTTCACTATTCTAAAAAAAACAAGTTCTCCCAATCTCCCAGCCAACATTCCTCCCCCAACAAACACCGCCGTTGTTTAGCAGATCAGAGACTACGTGACATGGGTTCATCTCTCACTGTCAAGAAAGCTGGACACTCAGTTATTGCATACCGTGCACACTCACTCTCAGGCAGAATGGAGGAGGGGCAGAGTAATAAAGGATATTGAACAAGACTCAAAGGTGTAGGGTACGTGGGATTAGGACAGCTACTCATGTGGAGGAGAAACACCAGGACTGTCTGGTTGGGCCCAATGGCCTGTTTCCTTGTTGCAATTCCAGGTCGCGTGTGACCATCAGGTGAGGACTGGGTCAGACACAACTGTGATAATAAACACTATCTATCACAGTAACTATCAAATAAACATATAGATAGTGGCTGCTTGGTAAAGGTACTGTAGGGGGGGCTGCATCAAAGGAATTATACCCCAGCAACGACTCAATGGTTTCAAGAGAGGAAGGAAGGGGAGAAAATTGGCAAGAATGAGCTACTAATGATTTGTTAAACTTACAGCCAAAAGGAGTGGCTAATACATTCACATAGTATTAGGAATTTAACAAGTAGTGTATAATGGATATCTTTCAGCTTCGGAAATGACTGGTCACTTCTTGATGGCAAGGGTGACATCAGGAACTTACTGCAAGCAAATTGTAGAGAAACTGGTCATTCTAAAACACACTACAGACATTCTGTGAAACAAAGGGCTTACATCAGAATTCGATAAAGCTGGAACGAGGGCAAAGGACTTGGACATGATTTTATTATTCTGAGCTTCTCATAATAGCACATACTATTTCATATGAGGTCTTTGTAGATGTTGTAAATGTCCAGCTTGTACAATAGTGGAATAATTAACGTGCTCTGGATCTTGCAAGACTAACAAGAAAGGAAGTCTTGAAAGACAATTGATATCAGAGCCGCACTGTCCAGGCTGTGACCCAGACACTTGCAAAATAGAGAAGTGTGGCACCTAATTGGAGACCTGTCGATCAGCAAACTAATTTACACTGGCAGTTATAGTTATCGACACATGCATGTTCAGTTGTATGACAACTTAGAAAGGATCCATGTAACAGAATTGTTCATCTTGGATTTGCAACAAACGTTTAAAATCCTTAAGTGGGATTGAATTCATAAAAATAAAAAAAGTATATAAGGTATGCTCTGTCTACTCGTCAAAGAAAGACTTGCATTTAGATAGTGCCTGTCATGGCCTCAGGATATCCCAAAGAATTTTACAGCCAATTAAGTACTTTTCAAGTGTAAACACTGTTGTAATGCAGGAAAACTTACAGCCAATTTGCTCACAGCAAGCTCCCACAAGCAGCAACATGATAACGACCAGATAATCCTTGTTTTTAAAGGGATAAATATTGGCTACAACACCGGGGATAACTCCCCAGCTCTTCTTCGAAATATTGTCATGGATCCTTTACGTCGACCTGAGAGCAGACAGGGCCTCGGTTTATCAACTCATCCAAAAGACGACACCTCCAACAGTACTGCACTGGAGTGTCAGCCTAGATTTTTGTGCTCAAGTCTCTGGAGTGTGACTTGAACGCACAACCGACTGACTCAGAGGCGAGAGTGTTACCCACTGAGCCACTGCTGACAAATATAGAAATGTATTTAATGGTTTCTAGAAGTTATAAAATAAACTTAAAACAGTTCTGCAAAGAGCAGAAAAAGTGTAAAGAGAAAAGCTTGGGAGGTTAGGAAAGAAAAAATACTTAATCAAACAGAAGTCAAACTAGTGAAGTTTCTCACTGCTGCTTTAATAGCTTAACATAGAAAGAGAGAAACATAGAAAAAAGGTGCAGGAGTAGGCCATTCGGCCCTTCGAGCCTGCACCACCATTCAATATGATCATGGCTGATCATGTAACTTCAGTAACCCATTCCTGCTTTCTCTCTCCAACCCTTGATCCCTTTAGCCGTAAGGGCCATATCTAACTCCCTTTTGAATATATCCAATGAACTGGCCTCAATACCTTTCTGTGGAAGAGATTCCACAGGTTCACAACTCTCTGAGTGAAGAAGTTTCTCCTCATCTCGGTCCTAAATGGCTTACCCCTTATCCTTGGACTGTGACTCCTGGTTCTGGACTTCCACAACATCGGGAACACTCTTCCTGCATCTAACCTGTCCAATCCCGTTAGAATTTTACATGTTTCTATGAGATCCCCTCTCATTCTTCTAAGGTCCAGTGAATATAAGCCTAGTCGATCCAGCCTTTCTTTATACGTGAGTCCTGCCATCCCGGGAATCAGTCTGGTGAACCTTCACTGCACTCCCTCAATAGCAAGAATGTCCTTCTGCAGATTAGAAGACCAAAACTGAACACAATATTCAAGGTGTGGCCTCACCAAGGCCCTGTACAACTGCAGCAAGAGCTTCCTGCCTCTATAGTCAAATCCTCTCGCTATGGAGGCGAACATGCCATTTGCCTTCTTCACCACGTGCTGTACCTGCATGCCAACTTTCAATGATTGATGTACCATGACACCCCGGTCTCGTTGCACCTTCCCTTTTCCTAATCTTTCACCATTCAGATAATATTCTGCCTTCCTGTTTTTGCCACCAAAGTGGATAACCTCACATTTATCCAAGGGGGAGTGTTTGCTAGTGCTGTTAGGGAGGAATTAAACTAATATGGCAGGGGGATGGGAAACAATGCAGGGAGACAGAGGGAAACAAAATGGAGACAGAAGCAAAAGACAGAAAGGAGATGAGTAAAGTGGAGGGCAGAGAAACCCAAGGCAAAAAACAAAAAGGGCCAATGTACAGCAAAATTCTATCGGGTCAAAGTGCAATAAAAAGGCAAGCCTGAAAGCTTGGTGCTTCAATGCGAGGAGTATTCGGAACACAGGAGAGTACTCTGAGCTAATTAGAGTGGGTGAGAGCTCAGATGAACAGGACCCCAAGAAAGAATGCAAAAGGCAGGAGGCAACAGAGCAGAGTAGCACTGGGGTAAGTGTAAAGCACAAGGTGATAGGAAGGGACAATATGTATGAATATAAAGGGGCTGCAGGAGGGGTCAAAACTAAAAATCATGGTTTAAAAACTAGTATTAAAACACTCTACCTAAACGCATGCAGCATTCGAAATAAAGTAAATGAGTTGACGGCACAAATCATTACAAATGGGTATGATTTGGTGGCCATTACAGAAACGTGGTTGCAGGGTGGCCAAGACTGGGAATTAAACATGCAGGCGTATCTGACAATTTGGAAAGATAGACAAGAAGGGAAAGGAGGTGGGGTAGCTCTGTTAATAAAGGATGATATCAGGGCAGTTGTGAGAGACGATATTGGCTCTAATGAACAAAATGTTGAATCATTGTGGGTGGAGATTAGAGATATTAAGGGGAAAAAGTCACTGGTGGGCGTAATTTATAGGCCCCCAAATAATAACTTCATGGTGGGGCAGACAATAATCAATGGATTAATGAAGGATGTGAAAAAGGAACGGCAGTAATCATGGGGGATTTTAACCTACATATCGATTAGTCAAATCAAATCACATGGGGTAGCCTTGAGGAGGAATTCATAGAATGCATACGGGATTGTTTCTTAGAACAGTTTGTTACAGAACCTACAAGGGAGCAAGCTATCTTAGATCTGGTCCTATGTAATGAGACAGGAATAATAAACGATCTCCTCATAAAAGATCCTCTCAGAATGAGTGATCACAGTATGGTTGAATTTGTAATACAGATTGAGGGTGAGGAAGTAGTGTCTCAAATGAGAGTACTATGCTTAAACAAAGGGGACTACAGTGGGATGAGGGCAGAGTTGACTAAAGTAGACTGGGAACACAGACTAAACGGTGGCACAATTGAGGAACAGTGGAGGACTTTTAAGGAGCTCTTTCAAAATGCTCAACAAAAATATATTCCAGTGAAAAAGAAGGGTGGTAAGAGAAGGGATAACCAGCCGTGGATAACCATGGAAATAAAGGAGAGTATCAAATTAAAAACCAATGCGTATAAGGTGGCCAAGGTTAGTGGGAAACTAGAAAATTGGGAACATTTTAAACAACAGCAAAGAATGACTAAGAAAGAAATAAAGAAAGGAAAGACAGATTACGAAAGTAAACTTGCGCAAAACATAAAAACAGATAGTAAAAGCTTTTACCGATATATAAAACGGAAAAGAGTGACTAAAGTAAATGTTGGTCCCTTAGAAGATGAGAAGGGGGATTTAATAATGGAAAATGTGGAAATGGCTGAGACCTTAAACAATTATTTTGCTTCGGTCTTTACAGTGGAAGACACAAAAACCATGCCAAAAATTGCTGATCACGGGAATGTGGGAAGGGAGGACCTTGAGATAATCACTATCACTAGGGGGATAATGCTGGACAGGCTAATGGGACTCAAGGTAGACAAGTCCCCTGGTCCTGATGAAATGCATCCCAGGGTATTAAAAGAGACGGCGGAAGTTCTAGCAGATGCATTCGTTATAATCTACCAAAATTCTCTGGAATCTGGGGAGGTACCAGCTGATTGGAAAGCAGCTAATGTCACGCCTCTGTTTAAAAAAGGGGCCAGACAAAATGCAGGTAATTATAGGCCGGTTAGTTTCACATCTGTAGTGGGGAAAATGCTTGAAACTATCATTAAGGAAGAAATAGTGGGACATCTAGATAGGAATAGTGCAATCAAGCAGACGCAACATGGATTCATGAAGGGGAAATCATGTTCAACTAATTTACTGGAATTCTTTGAGGAGACAACGAGCATGGTGGATAGAGGTGTACCGATGGATGTGGTGTATTTAGATTTCCAAAAGGCATTCGATAAGGTGCCACACAAAAGGTTACTGCAGAAGATAAAGGTACGCGGAGTCAGAGGAAATGTATTAGCATGGATAGAGAATTGGCTGGCTAACAGAAAGCCGAGAGTCGGGATAAATGGGTCCTTTTCGGGTTGGAAATCGGTGGCTAGTGGTGTGCCACAGGGATCGGTGCTGGGACCACAACTGTTTACAATATACATAGATGACCTGGAAGAGGGGTCAGAGTGTAGTGTAACAAAATTTGCAGATGACACAAAGATGAGTGGGAAAGCGGGTTGTGTAGAGGACACAGAGAGGCTGCAAAGAGATTTGGATAGGTTAAGCGAAAGGGCTAAGGTTTGGCAGATGGAATATAATGTCGGAAAATGTGAGGTCATTCACCTTGGAAAAAAAAAGTAAAAGGGAATATTATTTCAATGGGGAGAAATTACATCATGTTTCAGTGCAGAGGGACCTGGGGATCCCTGTGTGTGAAACTCTTTTAGGAGCAAACAAAAAACATTAAACCGTGCCCCCGATCTGGGGGAAACACCAACATTTACAAGGCCTTTTTATTTGGCACAGAATCAAATTTTTCTCCAAGTGCCCCCTATAAAAGGGGAGGGGGACACTAAAAGCACCGGCAATTAAAACAAATTAACTTAAAAACATAAAATCAAATTAAAATTTGGTTGCCGGGCGTGATGATGCACTCCAGTCCCTCCGGTGCCCACCTCTCGCGGAAGATCGCGAGTGTACCGGTGAACACCGCGTGCTCCATCTCCAAGGACACCCTGGACCAGATTTATGCGCGGAAGAGAGGCAGGCAGTCTGGCTGAACGACCCCCTCGACCGCCCGCTGCCTGGACCGGCTGATGGCACCCTTGGCCGTGCCCAGGAGCAGTCCTACGAGGAGGCCCTCGGACCTACCCGCTCCCCTCCGCACAGGGTGCCCGAAGATCTGGAGTGTGGGACTGAAGTGCAGCCAGAATTTCAGGAGTAGCCCCTTTAAATAACAAAACAGGGGCTGCAACCTCGTGCACTCAATAAAAACATTGAACACGGACTCTTCCAGACCGCAGAAATTGCAGGCGGCCTGGGAGCCCGTGAACCGGCTTAAAAATTTATTGCACGGCACTGCTCCGTGCACCACCCTCCAGGCCAAGTCCCCGATAAATAGTGGGAGGACCCCTGCGTAGAGTGCCCTCCATCGGGGACTCTCGCCTCCTCTGGACGGCAAGATGGTACGCCATGGCGTGTCCGGACGGCAGGCGAGGATGGCAAAGTTGAGAGTGTGCAGGAGCAGCCCATACAGGAAACCCTTCCGCGCGGAACTGAAAGGCACGGAGGGGATTTCCCCGAGGTGGCTCAAGTTGTGAGGCGCCGGCCCCCGAGGGAGGTTCCGTCCGGACGGGGGTCAGTTCGGACGGGATCTCCCCACGTGCTTGAGCCTCCTCGATGCATCTAACGGAGTCGGGGCCCAGAGCTCTTTTTAGCGACTCGATGGCATCGGCAGCGTGGCGGACGTTGGCAGAATTTAGGTGCCGTACCAGCATGTCTGGCGCCATCCAGCCCGCTCCTCCGCCATCAAGCAGGTCCCTGACCCTGGTAACCTCACCAGCCACAGCCCTCTCGTCCGACCGCCACCAAAAACCTCGGTCGTGGAGGTACGGATTCCAGAGCAGCGGCTCCTGCAGGACGGCCGCCACTCCAGCCAGTGGAGAGCTGCGATTAGTGGAGACTTTGTTCCAGACCCTGATGAGTTCCTTGTAAAAGACAGGCAGCTCCCGGAGGGTGGTTCTGACGCCCCCCACACTCACAAACAGGAGCTGCGTGTCGTAGTTGAGGCCGTGCTGCTGGCGAAAGAAATACATCGCCAGAGCACGCCACCTAGGAGGGGGCTCAACGTAAAGGTATCTCTGCAGGGTCTGAAGACGGAAAGTCGCGAGCTGGGCGCTGACGCACACCAACGACTGACTGCCCTCCCTAAGCGGGAGACTCAAGACCGCGGCAGAGACCCAGTGCTTCCTGTTGTTCCAGAAGAAGTCCACCAGCTTCTTCTGTATCTTGGCGACAAATGCAGGGGGAGGATCAAAGTGACCAGCCGGTACCACAACATGGCGGCCACCAGCAGGTTTATGACTAGTGCTCGACCCCTGTAGGACAGCACTCGGAGCAGTCCTGTCCAGCGCCCTAGGCGAGCGGCGACCTTGGCCTCCAGCTCCTGCCAGTTCGCCGGCCAGGCTTCCTCGTCGGGGCTAAGGTAGACTCCCAGATAGAGGAGATGTGTCGTGCTCCAGGCAAAAGGCCTGAGCTCCTCCGGCAGGGAGTCCACCCGCCACTGACCCACCAGGAGTCCGGAACATTTCTCCCAGTTGATTCTGGCGGAGGATGCGGCCGAGTAAATCTCCTGGCACTCACGCATCCTCCGCAGGTCAGTGGGATCCTCTACCGCGAGGAGCACGTCATCGGCGTAAGCCGAGAGGACGACCTCCACGCCCGGCCCTTGCGGAGCCAGTCCCGTCAACCTCGTCCGCAGGAGGCACAGGAAAGGCTCCACGCAGACGGCATATAATTGGCCGGACATGGGGCATCCCTGGCGCACCCCTCTCCCAAAGCGAAGGGGCGCCGTCAAGGACCCGTTAACCTTAATCAGACACTCCGCGGCGGCGTACAAAAGTCGGATCCGGGCAACGAAATGCGTCCCGAACCCGAAAGCGCGCAGAGTTCCGAGAAGATAGTCGTGATCCACCCTGTCGAACGCCTTCTCTTGGTCGAGGGATAGGAAGGCGACCGACAGAGCAGCCTCCTGGGAGTAATGGATGAGGTCCCGGACCAGATGGATGTTACCGTAGATTGTCCGGCCCGGGACCATGTCGGACTGGTCGGGGTGGATCATGTGGTCCAGCACGGCGCCAAGGCAAGCAGACATCGCCCTGGCGAAGATTTTGTAGTCCGTGCTGAGGAGGGAGACCGGGCGCCAGTTCTTAAGGAGGCGGAGATCGCCCTTCTTAGGCAGCAGGACGATGACTGCCCTGCGCCAAGAGAGGGGCATCTCCCCGGTCGCCAGACTTTCCCCCAGGACCCGCGCGTAGTCGCCCCCCAGGACATCCCAGAATGCCCTGTGGAACTCCACGGTCAGCCCGTCCAGCCCCGGGGCTTTTCCCCTCGAGAGGCGGTCGAGGGCGCCGGTCAGCTCCGCCAGGCTTAGCAGAGCTTCCTGATTTTCGGCGCCCTCCGGGCTGACCTTCGGCAGGTCCTCCCACAAAACTCTACGCGCTTCCTCGCTGGACGGCTCCGGAGAGAACAGAACCCCATAATATTCACGGGCCCTGTTGTTGACGCCCTCCGGATCCGAGACGAGAGAGCCGTCGTCGGCCAGCTGCGTCAAGAGCTGCTTACGGACACCCTGTCTTTTTTCCAGCGAGTAGAAGAAGGGGGAGCCGCAGTCCAGATCCCGCAGGAACCGGATCCGCGACTTCACGAATACGCCTCGGGACCCGACGAGCTGCAGGTCCTTCAGCACGGCCTTCCTCGCTTCGTACAGCGTCCGCAGGGCCGGGTCCTGGACGACTTGACCGAGACGGGCTTCCAGGTCAAGCACCTCTTTTTCTAGGCGCCCGACTCTGGCCGCCCGCCTCTTGGTCGACCCCCTCGCGTACTCTTGACAGAAGACGCGGACGTGAGCCTTGCCCACGTCCCACCATAGCCTCAAGGAGGGAAAGCCCCCCTGCTTCCTTCTCCAGTCGGACCAGAATCGACGGAACGAGTCCTGGAACCGCACGTCCTCCAGCAGCCGGTTGTTAAAGTGCCAGTACGCGGACCCCGTCCTCGCGCGGAGCGAAGCGAGCTCCGCCCACACCAGGTGGTGGTCCGAACATGGCACCGGCTGCATGGAGGCCGCCGGGACGCAGGAAACGTACGTCCGAGACACGTAAAGGCGGTCGACTCTGGACCATCCTACTCCAGGCCTCACCCAAGTAAAGGCGCTGGAGTCGGGATGGAGATTTCGCCAGACGTCCACCAAGTCGAAGGACCCGACCAGGTCCCTTAACTTCTCCATTGCCGTCATGCTCTGCGGGGCACCGGAGCGGTCCCTCGCCTCGAGGGTGCAGTTAAAATCCCCCACGAGGACAATGCAGTCGCCGACGTCGACAGAGCCAAGAAGAGCGGACACCTCTTCGAAGAAACGCGTCTGCTGCGGGCCGGGCTGAGGGGCGTGCACGTTCACGAGATGGAGCGGCACGTCCCCCAGGCGAACCGTTACGTGCAGCAAGCGGCCTGGCATGGGCTCCTCGACCCCCAAGATCTCCGGCTGAAAATGCGGGGCCAGCAAGATGGCCAGCCCGCAAGAAGTGCCGGTGAGGTGGCTCATGCGCACCTCTCCTTGCCATTCCAGGAGCCACGTGGCTTCGTCTACCGGAACGGTGTGGGTTTCTTGCAGGAAGCACGCCGCATATTTCCCCTCCCGCAGGAGCGTAAAATTGTTAAATCTACGGCGTGCCTCTCTGCCGCCATTGATGTTGAGGCTGGCTATGGTTATCTTCATGACAAAAGCATAGTGCAACCTCTACCTAACCTATTGTGGGTGGGGGAACTGGAGTCGTTTGTTGACCTCCACTCCTTCAGCAGCCCAGCGAGAACTTTTTGAGCCGGCGCAGCTCAAGGCTTTGCGCCTTTGATAAGGGCCCGCCCGCGGCCATGGTTTTAGCTGCGACGCGGACGGAAGCGATGAGCAGCCCCGGCTCGGACCATCTTTCCCGGGCCAGATGGGTTCGGTTGCGGCGACCCTGACTCTGGACCAAAAAGTCCCGGAGTTCCTCTACGGGAATGAGGGGGGACTCAGCGGCGGGCACGAGGAGATCCACCACCTCACTGGCGATGGACTCGAGATTTACACCCGCGTCCTCCACCGAGTCCTCGTCCTCCTCCGGGAGGTCGCCGCTAGCAGCCGGCCCGTCGACCGCACGAGGTACGGCAAATGGCCCGGCCGCTCCATCCGGCCCTGGCTCTGCCCCGATCCCACCCCCAGGATCGTCGGCAGAGGAGTCCCCACTGGGCTTTTTTAAAAGTGGTGCTGGGTTGGGAAACGACAGCGGAAGGGGTTCCTCCTCCGCCCCAGGAGCCGGGGAACACGGAGAGACCTGGTCAAAGAAATGTTCAAGGTCCTCCAAGTACCCCAGCTCCAAAGTAGGGGGCGAGGGTTGTTGTACTTCCCCCTCCCCGCCGCCACCCCCCAGCCCAGCGTGTACAGAATCGTTAAAATTCATAATTTCCGTTTCTTCCGGGCCGAGCGACACCCGGGGGAAGTTGGTTAATAGCTGGGCGGGCTCAAGTTCGGCCTTTTCGGCCCCGCCCGCCTCAGTCCCCGGGACGCTCGACCCAGCGGCAATGCATTCCTCCGCTGGACCCACGCCCCCCCCCGACAGGCAAATCCTCCACGCCCTCCCCGGGAGGCAGAGGCTGGGCAGCCTCGACTGTCTCACCCTCCCCGGGGACAGATTCCTCCTGCCTACAGTGCAGTTTCGGGGCGCTGGTGGGGGACGCGGGACACGCGGCGGGCACCGACACCTCCGCGGAGGGATGTTGTTCCTCCTCCGCCTCATTGGAGCGGCGCCCCCTTTGGTTCCTGGGGGACGCGGAGGCAGGGAGACCTCCATGTCTGCCGAGGACTCCCGCTCCACCCCCCCCTTTTTCTTTTCTTGCCCGCGCCCAAGCCCCTCTGTGATACTGGTCAAGGGCTCGGGCACGGGCTCAGGGCACCCCGCGCTCGCCGGTGACGGGGTTGGGCCGAGCGCGGTAAACAGATTGTCTGGCGCACCGAGGGGACCCGCCTCTAGATGTTTCGTCTTCTTCCGCGCCTTCTTTCCGGTCGGTTGCTCTCCCTCCCCCCTGCCGGAGGCCGTGAAAACAAAGGCCTCCGACGATGCACGCGCACCTACGGTTCCCAGCACGCGGACGCAACTAGGGGGAGGGGTGGCGGCGGCGCCAGCCTTGGCCGCCTTTGGTGGTTTGGCGGCTTTGGAGGCGGGGCAGTTCTTGCGAACGTGCCCCACCTCCCTGCAGGCATGGCACCGCACGCCGTCCGACGTCCAGAAGACGCGGTAGGCAGTCCCCTCGTGCACCACATTAAAATTGCCCTCTGTTGTGTCCTCCCGCGCCAGCCGGACAAAGAGCTGGCGGCGGAAGGAGAACACATGGTGCAGGCTGTTCTCCCTGAGGCCGAGCGGTATGGGGTTGATCCCCGACCTTACCTCCCCCAGTTGGTGTAGGTGAGGGAGGAGGAGCTCAGCGGGAACAAAGGGCGGGACGTTCGATAGAATGACCCTCTGCACGGTGGCCTCGAGAGGGTCCACCGGCAGGAACGCCCCGCCCACCGTGAGCCCCTTTTCAATGGCCAGGGACACTGCTCGCTCAAACCCCAGGAAGAACACGGCCTTCCCAGAGATCTTGGGGGCTGCGACAATGGCCGAGGGGCCGACTACCCCAGTCATCGCCCGCACGCACTACTCAATGCTCATTGTGGGGTGAGTGTAGCTCTTGACCCCTTGTTTTTTTGTTATAAGTCTGAATGGTGGCAGGGCAGCAGGAGGCGCAGAAGGCGTCGTGGATGTGGACGCCCCCTGCGCATAAGTCTTAGCTGGCCCTGCCACCGGCGTGGATGGAGTCGCCATCACGGGGTCCCTTTAAGGACTACACCCACCCCAGAGTCACAGGCCTTAATGGTCTTAAATTGGCCTCGTTTGAATGTATGAGCAGAGGAGCTCTCAATGAGGCACACCTCTCCCCTGGTTGACAATTGGGGAGGGGCTTTGCTCCCTCTGCTCAGTTGTCTTAATTGTTTTTTTTAAGAAATTAGGAGGAAAGGGCTCTCAGAGAGAGAGGGGATAGACAGAGAGAGAGAGATAGAGTGAGGGGTTGGGAAGGAGGGAAGTTGCAAGGGCAGGTCTCCCCTCACAGCGGTGGGTGGGTGTTTCTTGGGGTGCACTCCCCAGATGGCAAAAAACACAGTCTTTGTAGAATGGTCTTCGGGTGGGGGGAGATGTCTTCACCTGGGGTAGCTGGAGCCACCCAGGCACACACTCCCAACGATGTTCAATAGGGTGATTAAAGATTCTTCAGCCAGGCAGCTCCAGCTATCCCAAGCTAGGCAATGGGGGTGGGGTGCTTCAGTGGTGTGTAGGGCCTAGCTGTAAGCAAGACCCCCACACACACTTCCACACACACACACCCGCCACGATGTTCCGGCCCTCAAGTTATCTTCTTTCCTCCCCCCACCGATACAACAAAGTCTTTTGGGGAATGCACCAATTCACCCACCTGTCGAAGATGTGGAAATGACTCTCCCTCCTTCCACACTGGATGGTGTTTCCTCAGGTTGTTCTTTTCCCCTCTCTCCAACTCTCTGTAGTTGTAGTAAATAATACATTTTTCAGCTCTCCTCCTCTCCCTCCGGATGTTGAATTGCAGTAAGCCAGCCCTCTCCTCCTGTTCCTGGGCTGTTCTCAGGGCTCACTCCAGGCCATCCAGACAGGAGAAAAAGCAGGGAGTTCCTTCTCGCTCAGCAGCACAGCTCCAACTGATTAGGCCACGCCTCCAAAGATCCACCATTGGTCCTTGTGCATGAAACTCTTTTAGGAGCAAACAAAAAAACATTAAACCGTGCCCCCCGATCTGGGGGAAACGCCAACATTTACAATGCCCATTTTTTTTTTTTTTGGGGGGGTTTTTTTGGGCACAGAATCAAATTTTTTCTCCAAGTGCCCCCTATAAAAGGGGAGGGGGACACTAAAAGCACCGGCAATTAAAACAAATTAACTTAAAAACATAAAATCAAATTAAAATTTGGTTGCCGGGCGTGATGATGCACTCCAGTCCCTCCGGTGCCCACCTCTTGCGGAAGGCCGCGAGCATACCAGTGGACACCGCGTGCTCCATCTCCAAGGACACCCTGGACCGGGTGTATGCGCGGAAGAGAGGCATGCAGTCTGGCTGAACGACCCCCTCGACCGCCCGCTACCTGGACCGGCTGATTGCACCCTTGGCCGTGCCCAGGAGCACTCCTACGAGGAGGCCCTCGGACCTACCCGCTCCCCTCCGCACAGGGTGCCCAAAGATCAGGAGAGTGGGACTGAAGTGCAGCCAGAATTTCAGGAGCAGCCCCTTTAAATAACAAAACAGGGGCTGCAACCTCGTGCACTCAATAAAAACATGGAACACGGACTCTTCCAGACCGCAGAAATTGCAGGCGGCCTGGGAGCCCGTGAACCGGCTTAAAAATTTATTGCACGGCACTGCTCCGTACACCACCCTCCAGGCCAAGTCCCCGATGAATAGTGGGAGGACCCCTGCGTAGAGTGGCCCTCCATCGGGGACCCCCACCTCCTCCGGACGGCAAGATGGTACGCCATGGCGTGTCCGGACGGCCGGCGAGGATGGCAAAGTTGAGAGTGTGCAGGAGCAGCCCGTACAGGAAACCCCTCCGCGCGGAACTGAAAGGCACGGAGGGGATTTCCCCAAGGCGGCTCAAGTTGTGAGGCGCCGGCCCCCGAGGGAGGTTCCGGGGTTTGGCGCCGATGAGGAATTCCATCCGGACGGGGGTCAGTTCGGACGGGATCTCCCCACATGCTTGAGCCTCCTCGATGCACCTAACGGAATCGGGGCCCAGAGCTCTTTTTAGCGACTCGATGGCATCGGCCGCGTGGCGGACGTTGGCAGAATTTAGGCGCCGCGCCAGCGTGTCTGGCGCCATCCAGCCCGCTCCTCCGCCATCGAGCATGTCCCTGACCCTGGTCACCTCACCAGCCCCAGCCCTTTCAGCCGACCGCCACCAAAAACCTCGGTCGTGGAGGTACGGATTCCCGAGCAGCGGTTCCTGCAGGACGGCCGCCACTCCAGCCGGTGGAGAGCTGCGCTTGGTGGAGACTTTGTTCCAGACCCTGATGAGTTCCTTGTAAAAGACAGGCAGCTCCCGGAGGGCGGTCCTGACGCCCCCCACACTCACAAACAGGAGCTGCGTGTCGTAGTTGAGGCCGTGCTGCTGGCGGAAGAAATACATCGCCAGAGCACGCCACCTAGGAGGGGGCTCGACGTAAAGGTATCTCTGCAGGGTCTGAAGATGGAAAGTCGCGAGCTGGGCGCTGACGCACACCAATGACTGACCGCTCTCCCTAAGCGGGAGACTCAAGACCGCGGCAGAGACCCAGTGCTTCCTGTTGTTCCAGAAGAAGTCCACCAGCTTCTTCTGTATCTTGGCGACAAACGCAGGGGGAGGGGTCAAAGTGACCAGCCGGTACCACAACATGGCGGCCACCAGCAGGTTTATGACTAGCGCTCAACCCTTGTAGGACAGCACTCAGAGCAGTCCTGTCCAGCGCCCTAGGCGAGCGGCTACCTTGGCCTCCAGCTCCTGCCAGTTCGCCGGCCAGGCTTCCTCGTCGGGGCTAAAGTAGACTCCCAGATAGAGGAGATGGGTCGTGCTCCAGGCAAAAGGCCTGAGCTCCTCCGGCAGGGAGTCCACCTGCCACTGACCCACCAGGAGTCCGGAACATTTCTCCCAGTTGATTCTGGCGGAGGACGCGGCCGAGTAAATCTCCTGGCACTCACGCATCCTCCGCAGGTCAGCGGGATCCTCTACCGCGAGGAGCACGTCATCGGCGTAAGCTGAGAGGACGACCTCCACGCCCGGCCCTTGCAGAGCCAGTCCCGTCAACCTCGTCTGCAGGAGGCGCAGGAAAGGCTCCACGCAGACGGCATATAACTGGCCGGACATGGGGCATCCCTGGCGCACCCCTCTCCCAAAGCGAAGGGGCGCCGTCAAGGACCCGTTAACCTGAATCAGACACTCCGCGGCGGCGTACAAAAGTCGAATCCGGGCGACGAAATGCGTCCCGAACCCGAAAGCGCGCAGAGTTCCGAACAGATAGTCGTGATCCACCCTGTCGAACGCTTTCTCTTGGTCGAGGGATAGGAAGGCGACCGACAGACCAGCCTCCTGGGAGTAATGGATGAGGTCCCGGACCAGATGGATGTTATCGTGGATTGTCCGGCCCGGGACCGTGTCGGACTGGTCGGGGTGGATCATGTGGTCCAGCACGGCGCCAAGGCGAGCAGACATCGCCCTGGCGAAGATTTTGTAGTCCGTGCTGAGGAGGGAGACCGGGCGCCAGTACTTAAGGAGGCGGAGATCGCCCTTCTTAGGCAGCAGGACAATGACTGCCCTGCACCAAGAGAGGGGCATCTCCCCGGTCGCCAGACTTTCCCCCAGGACCCGCGCGTAGTCGCCCCCCAGGACGTCCCAGAACGCCCTGTGGAACTCCATGGTCAGCCCGTCCAGCCCCGGGGATTTTCCCCTCGAGAGCCGGTCGAGGGTGCCGGTCAGCTCCGCCAGGCTTAGCGGAGCTTCCAGATTATCGGCGCCCTCCGGGCAGACTTTCGGCAGGTCCTCCCCCAAAACTCTACGCGCTTCCTCGCTGGATGGCTCCAGAGAGAACAGGGCCCCGTAATATTCACGGGCCCTGTTGTTGATGCCCTCCGGATCCGAGACGAGAGAGCCGTCGTCGGCCAGCAGCGTCAAGAGCTGCTTACGGACACCCTGTCTTTTTTCCAGCGAGTAGAAGAAGGGGGAGCCGCGGTCCAGTTCCCGCATGAACTGGATCCGCGACCTCACGAACGCGCCTCGGGACCCGACGAGCTGCAGGTCCTTCAGCGCGGCCTTCTTCGCTTCGTACACAGTCTGCAGGGCCGGGTCCCCGACGACTTGACCGAGACGGGACTCCAGGTCGAGCACCTCTTTTTCTAGGCGCCCGACCCTGGCCGCCCGCCTCTTGGTCGACCCCCTCGCGTACTCTTGACAGAAGACGCGGACGTGAGCCTTGCCCACGTCCCACCATAGCCTCAAGGAGGGAAAGCCCCCCTGCTTCCTTCTCCAGTCGGCCCAGAAACGACGGAACGAGTCCTGGAACCGCACGTCCTCCAGCAGCTGGTTGTTAAAATGCCAGTACGCGGACCCCGTCCTCGCGCGGAGCGAAGCGAGCTCCGCCCACACCAGGTGGTGGTCCGAACATGGCACCGGCCGCATGGAGGCCGCCGGGACGCAGGAAACGTATGCCCGAGACATGTAAAGGCGGTCGACTCTGGACCATCCTACTCCAGGCCTCACCCAAGTAAAGGCGCTGGAGTCGGGATGGAGATTTCGCCAGATGTCCAAGTCGAATGACCTGACCACATCCCTCAACTTCTCCATCGCCATCATGCTCTGCGGGGTACCGGAGCGGACCCTTGCCTCGAGGGTGCAGTTAAAATCCCCCCCGAGGACAATGCAGTCGCCGACGTCGACAGAGCCAAGAAGAGCGGACACCTCTTCGAAGAAGCGCGTCTGCTGCGGGCCGGGCTGAGGGGCGTGCACGTTCACTTGATGGAGCGGCATGTCCCCCAGGCGAACCGTTACTTGCAGCAAGCGGCCTGGCACGGGCTCCTCGACCCCCAAGATCTCCGGCTGAAAATGCGGGGCCAGCAAGATGGCCACCCCACAAGAAGGGCCGGTGAGGTGGCTCATGCGGACCTCTCCTTGCCATTCCAGGAGCCACGTGGCTTCATCTCCCGGAACGGTGTGGGTTTCTTGCAGGAAGCACGTCGAATATTTCCCCTCCCGCAGGAGCGAAAAATTGTTAAATCTACGGCGTGCCTCTCTGCCGCCGTTGATGTTGATGCTGGCTATGGTTATCTTCATGACAAAAGCATAGTGCAACCTCTACCTAACCTATTGTGGGGGGGGGAATGGAGTCGTTTGTTGACCTCCACTCCTTCAGCAGCCCAGCGAGGAACTTTTTGAGCCGGCGCAGCTCAAGGCCTTGCGCCTTTGATAAGGGCCCGCCCGCGGCCATGGTTTTAGCGGCGGCGCGGACGGATGCGACGAGCAGCCCCGGCTCGGACCATCTTTCCCAGGCCAGATGGGTTCAGTTGCGGCGACCCTGGCTCTGGACCAAAAAGTCCCGGAGTTCCTCTACGGGAATGAGGGGGGACTCAGCGGCGGGCACGAGGAGATCCACCGCCTCACTGACGATGGACTCGAGATTTTCACCCGCGTCCTCCACCGAGTCCCCGTCCTCCTCCGGGAGGTCGCCGCTAGCAGCCGGCCCGTCGACCGCACGAGGTATGGCAAACGGCCCGGCCGCTCCATCCGGCCCTGGCTCTGCCCCGATCCCACCCCCAGGATCGTCGGCAGAGGAGTCCCCACTGGGCTCTTTTAAAAGTGGTGCTGGGTTGGGAAGCGACAGCGGAAGGGGTTCCTCCTCCGCCCCAGGAGCCGGGGAACACGGAGAGACCTGGTCAAAGTAATGTTCCAGGTCCTCCATGTACCCCAGCTCCAAAGATGGTTGTTGTTCTTCCCCCTCCCCGCCGCCACCCCCCGGCCCAGCGTGTACAGAATCATTAAAATTCATAATTTCCGTTTCTTCCGGGCCGAGCGACACCCGGGGGAAGTTGGTTAATAGCTGGGCGGGCTCAGGTGCGGCCTTTTCGGCCCCGCCCGCCTCAGTCCCCGGGACGCTCGACACTGCAGCATCGTATTCCTCCGCCGGCCCCGCGCCCCCCACGACAGGCAGATCTTCCACGCCACCCCCAGAGGGCAGAGGCTGGGCAGCCTCGACTGTCTCACCCTCCACGGGGACAGATTCCTCGCGCCTACGGCGCAGTTTGGGGGCGCCGGTGGGGGACGCGGGACACGCGGCGGGCACCGACTCCTCCACGGAGGGATGTTGTTCCCCCTCCGCCTCATTGGAGCGGCGCCTCCATTTGTTCCTGGGGGGGCGCGGAGGCAGGGAGACCTCCATGTCTGCCGAGGCCTCCCGCTCCACTCCCACCTTTTTCTTGTCTTGCCCGCGCCCGAGCCCCTCTGTGGTATTAGTCAAGGGATCGGGCACGGGCTCAGGGCACCCCGCGTTCGCCGGTGACGGGGTTGGGCCGAGCGCGGTAAACAGATTGTCTGGTGCACCGAGGGGACCCGCCTCTAGCTGTTTTGTCTTCTTCCGCGCCTTCTTTCCGGTCGGTCGCTCTCCCTCCCCCCCGCCGGAGGCCGTGAAAACAAAGGCCTCCGACGATGCCCGCGCACCTACGCTCCCGGCACGCGGACGCAACTAGGGGGAGGGGTGGCGGCGGCGCTAGCCTTGGTCGCCTTCGGTGGTTTGGCGGCTTTGGAGACGGGGCAGTTCTTGCGAACGTGCCCCACCTCCCTGCAGACATGGCACAGCACGCCGTCCGACGTCCAGAAGACGCGGTAGGCAGTCCCCTCGTGCACCACATTAAAATTGCCCTCTGTTGTCTCCTCCCACGCCAGCCGGACAAAGAGCTGGCGGCAGAAGGAGAACACATGGCGCAGGCTGTTCTCCCTGAGGCCGAGCGGTATGGGATTGATCCCCGACCTTACCTCCCCCAGTTGGTGTAGGTGAGGGAGGAGGAGCTCAGCGGGAACAAAGGGCGGGACGTTCGATAGAATGACCCTCTGCGCGGTGGCCTCGAGAGGGTCCACCGGCAGGAACGCCCCGCCCACCGTGAGCCCCTTTTCAATGGCCAGGGACACCGCTCGCTCCGACCCCAGGAAGAACACGGCCTTCCCAGACATCTTGGAGGCTGCGACAATAGCCGATGGGCCGACTACCCCAGCCATCGCCCGCACGCACTCCTCAATGCTCATTGTGGGGTGAGTGTAGCTCTTGATCCCGTGTTTCTTTGTTATTAGTCTGAATGGTGGCAGGGAAGCAGGAGGCACAGGAGGCGCTGTGGATGTGGACGCCGCCTGCGCATATGTCTTTGCTGGCCCTGCCACCGGCGTGGATGGAGTCGCCATCACGGGGTCCCTTTAAGGGCTACACCCACCCCAGAGTCACAGGCCTTAATGGTCTTAAATTGGCCTCGTTTGAATGTATGAGCAGAGGAGCTCTCAATGAGGCACACCTCTCCCCTAGTTGACAATTGGGGAGGGGTCTTGCTCCCTCTGCTCAGTTGTCTTAATTGTTTTTTTTAAAGAAATTAGGAGGAATGGGCTCTCAGAGAGAGAGGGGATAGACAGAGAGAGAGAGATAGAGTGAGGGGTTAGGAAGGAGGGAAGCTGCGAGGGCAGGTCTCCCCTCACAGCGGTGGGTGGGTGTTTCTTGGGGTGCACTCCCCAGATGGCAAAAAACACAGTCTTTGTAGAATGGTCTTCGGGTGGGGGGAGAAGATGTCTTCACCTGGGGTAGCTGGAGCCACGCAGGCACACACTCCCAACGATGTTCAATAGGGTGATTAAAGATTCTTCAGCCAGGTAGCTCCAGCTATCCCAGGCTAGGCAATGGGGGAGGGGTGCTTCAGTGGTGTGTGGGGCCTAGCTGTTAGCAAGACCCCCACACACACTTCCACACACACACATCCCCCGCGATGTTCCGGCCCTCAAGTTATCTTCTTTCCTCCCCCCACCGATACAACAAAGTCTTTTGGGGAATGCACCAAAACACACCCACCTGTCGAAGATTGTGGAAACGACTCTCCCTCCTTCCACACTGGATGGTGTTTCCTCAGGTTGTTCTTTTCCCCTCTCTCCAACTCTCTGCAGTTGTAATAAATATACATTTTTCTGCGCTCCACCTCTCCCTCTGGATGTTGAGTTGTAGTAAGCCACAACTCTTCCTATTCCTGGGCTGGTCTCAGGGTTCACTCAAGGCATCCCAGACAGGAGCAAAGCAGGCAGCTCCTTCTCTCACAACAGCAGAGCTCCAACTGATTCGGCCACACCTCCAAAGCTCCACCATTGGTCCTTGGAATGTTGGCCTTCATTGCGAGAGGGATGGAGTACAAAAGCAGGGAGGTCCTGCTGCAACTGTACAGGGTATTGGTGAGGCCGCACCTGGAGTACTGTGTGCAGTTTTTGTCACCTTACTTAAGGAAGGATACACTTGCTTTGGAGGGGGTACAGAGACGATTCACCATGCTGATACCGGAGATGGGGGGGTTACCTTATGATGATAGATTGAGTAGACTGGATCTTTACTCGTTGGAGTTCAGAAGGATGAGGGGTGATCTTATAGAAACATTTAAAATAATGAAAGGGATAGACAAGATAGAGGCAGAGAGGTTGTTTCCACTGGTCGGGGAGACGAGAACGAGGGGGCACAGCCTCAAAATACGGGGGAGCTAATTTAAAACCAAGTTGAGAAGGAATTTCTTCTCCCAGAGGGTTGTGAATCTGTGGAATTATCTGCCCAAGGAACCAGTTGAGGCTACCTCATTGAATGTATTCAAATCAAAGATAGATAGATTTTTAACCAATAAGGGAATTAAGGGTTATGGGGAGCGGGCGGGTAAGTGGAGCTGAGTCCACGGCCAGATCAGCCATGATTTTGTTGAATGGCGGAGCAGGCTCGAGGGGCGAGATGACCTACTCCTGTTCCTAACTCTTATGTTCTTATGTTATCCACATTATACTGCATCTGCCTTGCATTTGCCCACTCACCTAAGCTGTCCAAGTCACCCTGCAACCTCTTCGCATCCTCCTCACAGCTCACACTGCCACCCAGCTTAGTGTCATCTGCAAATTTGGAGATATTGCATTCAATTCCTTCGTTCAAATCATTAATGTATATTGAATAAAGGGGAGAAATTGGGCTACTTGGCACCTCCCATATTTGCTAATGGGATGCAAATGAGATTGCGTCCGGGTACGGCGCTGCTAACGACACCCGCTAAATTCGGCAGATTAGTGGCAGCGGCGGCGCTACGGCATTACGCCCTGATCTGCTGTGTCCGGAGATCATGACGTCAGTGTCATGTGTATTGCCCCGTTACTGGGCCGAAAATTGATTCCTTCCGCCCCGCTGGCGACCCACAGAGCAAGTGGAACATATTATTTTGCACTCCACCTGCTCTCGGGGGCGGTGACCCGAATTTAGTTCGCGGAGCGGGAATTCCACGCTTGGTGCAGGACATCCTGCCACGCGGCCATTACCGCCCCAAACGAGGTGCTGTGCAATTACTCCCAGCAGCCGCTCCCCCCCACCTCCCCGCCTGAAATCGTGCACCACTAAACGTCAAGAAGAGATATTTGGGATATCCCCAGCCCGAAATGAATACTTAAATTAAGCTCCCTCCTGCTGGAAAAGGGCACTTTGTACACTGCTGATCTGCACCACACCCCAAGTACTAATACTGCAGCACAATGGGACGGAGCTCTAACAGGATGGAACTATTACCCATTTTCTGCTAGCTACCGCCCAGTTTACACCACTGCACCAGATGGCCAGCAGCAGAAAATCTAGGCTAATTTCACTGAACAATGTGGTGTCTGATGGTTCTCACTTCCAGTTTCCTTAACAACATATACAAGATGATTGTCGTCAAGGAGAAGTTACACCTATCAAGAGTCCTATGAAAAATTCAGAGGGAGCCAACTCATTTACAACATGTTTTAAATGTAAATTAAAATGCAAACAGATAAAAACACAATGTCAGCATCCAAGATTCAATACGGGAGCTACCTTTCCAGGTGGGTTATGATCTGCAGAGCAGGTTAATCTAGAATCCCAAGCCAAAGGACTGCCCCAAAATTGGGCAGCGAGAAAGATGTGAAGAATGTGCAGCTGAAAATTGCTGTGAAAGATTTGAGGTAAGGGAGCAGCGGAGGCTGGGACAGCTGTTTACACAGCACAGTCAGCGGGCAGGCAGGAGCCCACGGTGGGAGACTGACAGTGGTAGGAGTGAAAACAAAGAACAAGAGACAGAGCTGACAAACATCGGGGCTGGGACGGTGTCGCTGGAGGGTTGGTATGCAGCCAGAGACCAAGATCAGGGATTGGGAAGAGCAGGACTCGGGTCTGGCGGGCTTTTAACTTTTTGTCTGAGGTATTGCGAGTGAGTGAAAGTGTAGCTTGGGCAATGAGTTCAGGAAAGTAGTAAATTTGCACTTACACTTAGTGATAACGTAACATTTTACTGCATTACAGAGATAGGAGCCAGAGGGCATCTGGGAGAAGAAACGGAGGGAGTAAAATACAAGATGACAAAGGATGGCTACAGATGGAGCACAGAACAGAGGTGCTGCCAGTCTTTCCCCTCTGCACTACTGTGTCCACTTCACAGCCAAATCCTCCTAATACCCTAACGATTACCCTGGAGGGCAAGGACAAGAGTTGGAGGACCGAAGGGTGCGGGAGGGGACATAGGGCTGAAGGAGATTGCAGATTGAAGGAAAAAGCTTCTTTTCTCAAACCCCTTAACACAGCCCTTCTACCCCCACCTCCAATACCAAATGTGAAGAGCTGCTGGATTTTTTTCTCTTTGCTGCTTCCTGTTCCTCTTCTCCCAGCCTGAGCTCAAACTTCCCCACCTGATCCTCCACCCACCCTACCTCTGATCACCTGTCATTCTGCAGTTTTTCTCCTATCTCCCCCCCCTACCCTCTCCAAGCTCATCTCTTAAAGAAATCCACCCATATTCCTTTAATTCCCTGCCACTCAACTCCTATCTACTCAACTATGCCTCTTGGCCCCATGCTCCCTTTGTTCAGGCACCATTTCTCTTCCATACAAAACTACCATCATTACCCCACCTCAAAAGAATGCTCTCAACTGATCTGTGTTTTCCAACCATTTTAACATCATATTCCTCTTTAAAGTTCACAAATGTATCATCACCCCCCAGCTCCCTGACAAGCTCTCACAAAAATCCACGTTTGAATCCATGCTCTGAGACACTGGCTCTCTGTCCACCAAATTGAATTTAATATCCTTGATCTCGTCTTCAAATGCCTCCACGGCCTTACCCTATCCTACCTCTGCAATCTCCTTCAGCCCTGCGTCCCCTCCCACACTCTTTGGTCCTCCAACTCTTGTGTATTCCCTCCTCCCTTTTCTCCACCACCCACATAAGGCCTTCTGCTGCCTTAACCATTCTCCACATCAGCTTACAAGAATTGAACTTCTTTTTTTCCCTTTCAAAAGCATGCTCTCAGATTTCCCAGTAGCTGAATACGTGAAGGCACAGCATAATAATACAGAGATATGGAGACCAGGAATGCCTTATCCCGAGATGCGTGGACAGGAGAACTAACAATGGTTTCAACTCCTGATTGATAGCCAGTGACCCTGTTGAAAGTATATATGTGTGGACTTTAGCTTAGACAGGTTTAGTGTTGGCCGAAGGCAGGATCTGGCTCGGCTTTGGTGCCCCCTCCATTGAATGACCCATTAACACCCAAACTCCATGCTCATCACTGAAGAATAACCTTTGACCTGTGGTATTGGGGGGATGATACACCCTGTGAAACCTATGTATTCCAGCATAGTAGAGGAGGAGTAAAGGGAGGAACTCAGAGGGAAATATTGACTGAATGAGGGGTTGTGGGAGGATACATGAAACTTTCAACTGCATCAGGGTCATAAAATGGACATTAGTGAACTTGGTCCTTGTTACACACGCCACACAATTTTTATTTCTATTGCCTTCAAATGGAAAGAAAACTTGGATGGTGTATATCGGCTGGCCGATTGACTCCCACCAGTTTTATGCCCCGCCACAGTTGAAAGATTTGCCCGTTATTTGAAAGTAAAATGTATTTGTTAAAAGCTATAAGGTTATGATTAATATAATCGTCTGCAGTATATCATTCTAAAAGAGAAAAAGCAAGAGCAAGAAAGAATACAAAATCCAAATTACTATTTTTTCAAGGAGAATTAAAAGTTTACGATTCATACGTGTAATAGACCTTATATAACATTCATGGTGAATAAAATAACTCGGGCGATAGAGAGGGCTTTAAACTAATTAGTGTGGGGGAGGATTCAGGTGTGTGAAAATTTAAAAAGTGAAAGGAGAAGGCAATAGAGCACGGTGGCACTGGGGGAAGTGAAAACCAGAGCATGACAGGAAGGGACAGAATGTACAAACATAAAGGTGAATCAGAAACTGGGGACAAAGCAGGAAGAATTGGAAAAAAAGCAAATTTAAAAGCTCTTTATCTGAATGCACGCAGAATTTGTCACAAAATAGATGAGTTCTCGCCACAAATAGAGACAAATTTCTATGATCTGATAGCCAACACAGAGACGTGGTTGCAAGGTCACCAAGGCTGGGAACTAAATATTCCTTATCTCCATCCAAACTGATTCAACATCTTGATCTTCTCAGCCAATATTGTTTCTCACTAACGCACTGATCTCATCCTTTATTAACAGAGCTACCCCACCTCCTTTCCCTTTCTGTCTGTCCTTCCGAATGAGTGACCATAGCAGGGTTACATTTCAAATTTAGTTGGAGGCTGAGAAAGTTGGATCTCAAACCAGTGTTCTAAGCTCAAACAAAGGAGACTACAAAGGTATGAAGGTAGAGTTGGCTAAAATGTACTGGGAAAATAGATTAAAGTGTCGGACTGTTGATCAGCAGTGGCAGTCATTTCAGGAGATAGAAAGGTATGAAGGCAGAGTTGGCTAAAGTGGACTGGGAATACAGATTAAAATTAAAGTGGGCCGGTCGATGAGCAGTAGCAGACATTTAAGGAGATATTTCACAGCTCTCAACAAAAATATATTCTAATGAGAAGGAAAGACTGCAAGAGAAGGGATAACCATCTGTGGCTAACTCAGGAAATAAGGAATGGTATCAAATTGAAAACAAGGGCATACAAAGTGGCCAAGACTAGTGGGAGGCCAGAGGATTGGGAAACGTTTCGAAGCCAGCAAAGAACGACTAAAGAAAATAATGAAGAGAAGGAAGATAGATTATGAAAGCAAACTGGCATGAAATATAAAAACAGATAGTAAGTGTTATGTCTTGAATAAAGAATCTGACCAGATACTGTAAGCTCAAAGTAATGTGTGACCGTAGTCCTTTATTGCAGGTCTGCAGAGTGCCTCTCCAGCCTGTGAGGCCTCCTTATTGTACAGGTGCTCCCAAGGGATTGTGGGATCCCTTGGGATTCCAGGGGATGAGTCCTCTGGTGGCTAAGCAAGGTATTTACAGGTTTACATATAAAACAACATTCCCCCCCAAAAGTCAACAGTGTAACTATTTACAATGTGAGTCGATCTGGGGCCTTCCTTTCCCTGACTGATCGTCTCGATGCAAATGCCGGTTTTGGTGAGTCGTTTATTAGGCCCTCGCTGGACTGCTGCGCTGCTGGCCTTGCAGGGCTGCTGGGTGTGGTGAGTCCTGCTGGGCTGCTGCAGGTGATGGGTTCTGCTTCGTGGTCAATCGCTGGGTCAGTTGCCACTTGTGTGTGTGTTGGGGGGTCGAAAAAGGTAGAGTCTATTGTTGGTTGTTCTGGATAGTCCATGAATCTGAGTTTGGTTTGATCCAAGTGTTCTTTGCAGGTGAGTCCATTTGAAATTTTGACCAGAAACACCCTACTCCCCTCTTTGGCCACGACAGTGCCGGGAAGCCACTTGGGACCTTGTCCATAGTTCAACATAAATACAGGATCATTAATCTCGATTTCGTGTGACACATTTGCGCGATCGTATGTATTATGTTGAAGCCGCCTGCTCTCTACTGTTCGTGCAGATTAGGGTGGATTAGCGCGAGCCTTATCTTAAGTGCCCTTTTCAGGAGCAGTTCAGCGGGGGGAACCCCAGTGAGCGAGTGGGGTCTTGTGCGGTAACTAAGCAGGACTCGGGATAGGTGAGTGTCCAGTGAGCCTTCAGTTACCCTCTTCAAGCTCTGCTTGATTGTTTGCACTGCTCGCTCTGCCTAACCATTGGACGCTGGTTTAAATGGGGCAGATGTGACATGTTTGATCCGATTGCGGATCATGAACTCTTTGAACTCAGCAATGGTGAAGCACGGCCCATCGTCACTCACAAGGACGTCAGGCAGGCCGTGTGTGGCAAACATGTCCCGCAGGCTTTCAATGATGGAAGCGGACGTGCTTGCCGACATTATCTCACATTCAATTCATTTGGAATACGCATCTACAACCACAAGGAACATTTTTCCCCAAGATTGGAACTGCATAGTCGACATGGACCCTGGACCATGGTTTGGAAGGCCAGGACCATAAACTTAGTGGTGCCTCCCTGAGTGCATTGCTTAACAGTGAACATGTGTTACATTTCTGCATCGATACCGGGTCACCACATGTGGGAACTGGCTATCGCTTTCATAATTACAATGCCTGGGTGGGTATTGTGGAGGTCACTAATGAAAGTGTCCCTGCCGTTTTTTGGCACCACTACCCAATTACCCCATAGGAGGCAGTCTGCCTGTCTGGACATTTCATCTCTGCGCCACTGGTACGGCTTTATTTTTTCCTGCAGCTCTAATGGGAGACGAGACTAACTCCCATGGAGCACACAGTTTTTTACTCAGGACAGTAAGGGGTCCTGGCTCATCCAGGTTCTAATCTGTTGGGCGGCAAGATGATTGCTTAATCTCGAATGCTTCCATTACCATAACTAAAACTGCGAGCTGTGCCATCTCCACCCACGTGGTGGGCAATGGCAGCCGACTGAGAGCATCGGCACAGTTTTCTGCGCCTGGCCTGTGGCGGATCGCGTAGTTGTATGCGGACAACGTGAGCGCCCATCTGTGGATGCAGGCCAATGCATTCGTATTTATCGCCTTACTTTCAGAAAAAAGGGGTATAAGTGGCTTATGGTCAGTTTCCAATTCAAATTTGAGCCCAAACAGATATTGATGCATTTTCTTTACCCCATAAACACACGCTAACGCTTCTTTTTCGATCATGCTGTAGGCCCTCAACATTAGACAGACTTCTGGATGCATAAGCATCGGTTGCAATTTCCCAGATTCATTATCTTGTTGCAATACACACCAGACACCATATGATGACGCATCACATGCTAGTACCAAACGTTTACACGGATCATACAACACAAGCAATTTGTTTGAGCAAAGCAGTTTCCTAGCTTTCTCAAAGGCACATTCTTGGCTTTTACCCCATACCCATTCATCTCCTTTCGGCAGTGAAGAGTGCAGTGGTTCTAACAGTGTGCTAAGACCCGGTAAGAAGTTACCAAAGTAGCTCAGGAGTACGAGAAACGACCGCAGCTCCATCACGTTCTGTGGTCTAGGTGCGTTCTTGATTGCCTCCGTCTTCAAATTGGTGGGCCTGATGCCATCCGCCGTGATTCTTCTCCCCAGGAACTCCACTTCGAGCGTTTTAACCTGAGCCCCACATGATTAAGCCGACTAACAACCTCCTCCAAGTTCTGCAGGTGCTCGACAGTGTCCCGACCTGTGATCAAGATGTCGTCCTGGAAGACCACGGTGCGCGGTACTGATTTCAGCAAGCTTTCCATGTTCCTCTGGAATATCGACGCGGCTGATCGAATACCAAATGGGCATCTGTTATAAATGAAGAGATCTTTGTACGTGTTGATGCAGGCGAGGCCTTTCGATGATTCCTGCAGGCCGAGGTCAAGTCCAGCTTCGTAAATTTTTTTCCTCTCGCCAGCGTCGCAAATATGTCGTCTGCCTTAGGTAGCGGGTATTGATCCTGCATGGAGAAACGATTGATAGTTGCTTTGCAATCACCACAGATTCTGCTGGTGCCATCTTCCTTGAGGAATGGAACAATCGGACTGGCGCACTCATTGAATTTGATCGTTGAAATGATGCCCTCTCGTTGTAGCCGGTCCACATCGATCTCCACCCTCTCTCTCATCATGTACCGCTTTTACCTTGTGATGGATGGGTCGCCCCCCCCCCCCCCCCCGGAATCAAGTGGAACTTCCCGATGCTCAGTTCGAACAGCGAGGGGAACTTGTCTTGGACCTGGGCACATTAAGTGTCGTCGACGGACGAGAGCGCTCGGATGTTGTCCCAGTTCCGGCGTATCTTTCCCAGCCAGCTCCTGCCGAACAGCATGGGGCTATCGCCCGATACCACCCAGAGTGGTAAATTGTGCACCGTTCCATCGTAGGAGATCTTTGTGGTAGCACTACCGATTACGGGAATCAGTTCCTTTGTGTACATTCTCAGTTTCGTACGAATGGGAGTCAGGACTGGCCTTGAGGCCTTGCTGCACCACAATTTATCGAAAGTCTTTTTGCTCATTATGGACTGGCTCCATTTACACCAGCAATCAATTTAATTCAACCTTCAGCATTATCGGGGGACACTTTGTGGTAAATGTGTGCATCCCATATACCTCTGCCTCCTCAGTCTGAGGTTCTGGTTCATCGTGATCTGGCGTCGATCTGCCCTCCTCTGCAACACGTTGGTTTGTAGGATTAGCAGAGTTTTCAGCATGTCTGCACATACATTGGAGGCGTCCCACTGTTCCTCAGCCCTTGCAAATGTATCCTTTGAAACGGCATGAATGAAAACGATGATCACCACCGCAGTGCCAACAAGGTGTTAATGGCCTTGCATTCACCACTCTTGATGATGGACTCTGAGACATCTTCAGACAAGCAGCTTCAGGCATGTGATGCCTGCCCTGTATGTTACGATTCGAAAACAACTTTACTTTGTTCACAGTACTTGCAGCAGCACTGGTGTGCTGAGAGATTTGTTTGGTATTGTCACTGGTGGCGATGAATGCCTGGGCTATGGCTATGGCTTTGCTCAAGATTGAGGTCTCGACAGTCAAAAGTTTGCGAGGTATTACTTCATGGCCAATGCCAAGTACAAAGAAGTCCCTGAGCATGTGCCCCAAGTGTCCTTCAAATTCGCAATGTCCTGCAATAGCTCGCCAATTCCTGGCCTTCAGGCCTCTTGTACGTGCAGAACCGGTACCTCGCCATCAGAACGCTTTCATTCGGGTTTAGGTTCTCGTGGATCAGTGTGCACAAATCACCGTAGGACTTCTCTGCAGGTTTCGCTGGAGCGAGCAGATTTTTCATGAGGCCATACGTTGGTGCCCCGCAAACGGTGAGGAGGATCGCCCTTCGTTTGGCAGCGTTCGCTTCTCCTTCCAGCTCATTAGCCACGAAGTATTGGTCAAGTCGCTCCACGAAGGTTTCCCAATCATCTCCCTCCGACAATTTCTCCAGGATGCCCACGCTTCTCTGCATTGTTGCACTGGGGTTCGTCATCTGTGTCTCGTCGCCAGTTGTTCTGTCTTGAATAAAGATTCTGAACAGATACTATAAGCTCAAAGTAATGTGTGACCGTAGTCCTTTATTGCAGGTCTCCAGAGGGCCTCTCCAGCCTGTGAGGCCTCCTTATGTACAGGTGCTCCCAAGGGATTGTGGGATCCCTTGGGACTCCAGGGGTGAGCACTCTGCTTGTTAAAAAAAGTATTCTATAGGCACATAAAAAGGAAAAGAATGGCTAAAGTTAATGTTGGTCCCGAGCAGGATGAGACTGGGGAATTAATATGGAGAACAGGGAAATGGCAGAGATTTTGAACAAATATTTTGTATCGTTCTTCATGGTAGAAGACACTAAAAATATCCCAATAATGGATAATCAAGGGCTATAGGGAGGGAGGAATTTTATACAATCACTAAAGAAGCAGTACTCGGTAAAATAATGGGACTAAAGGCGGACAAGTCACTTGGACCTGATGGCTTGCATCCTAGGGTCTTAAAAGAAGTGCCTGTAGAGATAGTGGATGCATTGGTTGAAATCTAGCAAAATTCTCTGGATTCTGGGGAAGTCCCAGCGGATTGGAAAACCGCAAATGTAACACCCCTATTTAAAAAATGAGGCAGACAGAAAGCAGGAAACGATCGACCAGTTAGCATAACATTTGTCATTGGGAAAATGCTGGAGTCCATTATTGAGGAAGCAGTAGTAGGACATTTGGAAAAGCATGATTCAATGAAGCAGAATCAAAACGATTTTATGAACGGGAAATCACATTTCACTAATTTGTTGGAGTTCTTTGAGGATGTAACGAGCAGGGTGGCTAAGGGGGAACCAGTGGATGTGGTGTATTTCAATTTCAAGAAGGCATTCAATAAGGTGCCACATAAAAGGTTACTGCACAAGATAAAAATTCACGGGGTTGGGGGTAATATATTAGCATGGATAGAGGATTGGCTAACTAACAGAAAAAAGTGAGTCGGGATAAATGGGTCATTTTCCGGTTGGCAAACAGTAACTAGTGGGGTGCCACAGGGATCGATACTGGGGCCTCAACTATTTACAATCTATATTAATGACTGGGTGAAGGGACCAAGTGTAATGTAGCCAAGTTTACGGATGATAAAAAGATGGGTGGGAAAGCAAATTGTGAGGAGGACACAAAAATTCTGCAACCGGATATGGACAGATTAAGTGAGTGGGCAAAAATTTGGCAGATGGAGTATAAAGTGGGAAAATGTGAAGTTATCCACTTCAGCAGAAAAATAGAAAAGCAAATTATAATTTAAATGGAGAAAAAATGAAAAGTGCTGCAGTACAGAGGGATCTGGGGGTCCTTGTGCATAAAACACAAAAAGTTAGTATGCAGGTACAGCAAGTAATCAGGAAGGCAAATGGAATGTTGGCCTTTATTGCAAGGGGGATGGAGTATAAAAGCAGAGAATACCTGCTACAACTGTACAGGGTATAGGTGAGGCCACACCGAGAGTACTGCGTACAGTTTTGGTCTCCATATTTAAGGAAGGATATTCTTGCATTGGAGGCTGTTCAGAGAAGGTTCACTAGGTTGATTCCGGAGATGAGAGTGTTGACTTCTGAAGATAGGTAGAGTAGGTTGGGCCCATACACATTGGAGTTGAGAAGAATGAGAGGTGATCTTATTGAAACATATAAGATAATGAGGGGGCTCAAAATGGTGGATGCAGAGAGGATATTTCCACTCATGGGGAAAAGTAAAACTAGGGGGCATAGTCTCAGAATAAGGCGCCGCCCATTTCTTCTATCAGAGGGTTGTAAATCTGTGGAATTCTCCACCCCAGAGAGCTGTGGAGGCTGGGTCATTGAATATATTTAAGGCAGAGATTGACAGATTTTTGAGTGATAAGGGAATAAAGGGAGCAGACAGGGAAGTGGAGTTGAGTCCATGATCAGATCAGCCATGATCTTATTAAATGTTGCAGCAACCTCGAGGGGCCAAATGGCCGACTCCTGCTCCTATTTCGTATGTTCTTATGTTCCTAGATTGATCAAATTCTCAGTTTACAAAAATTGTTTAGGGCTCCAGGCTCCTTCACTAACAAAGAAACATCATAACTTGCTCCTCACTAAAACTTTCTGTCAGCGGCTTAGACATATATATGCATTGTACACAAATCCAGACATGTGTTTCGAAATGTGTGTGCCAGTGATTGCATGTGTGTTATCTTCACATTGTTCACTGCCACTATTGAAAGTATAGCAGGACTAAACACTACCTAACTGAAAACATTACAAGCTCACCACCATATTACAATGACAAAAATACAGACACAAGAATGGCTGGTTGCCTGGTTTTGCTTACTAGGGTTATGGGCCTATTATATTGCAGGCAGTTTGCTTAAATAACTGACTAGAAGCCACATTTGTAAACACATTCTGCTTTACCTAAATGAGAATACATCACGGTGCACAAAATAATATCCAAGAGCAGGAGAGGTGCTATATCGTTGGCACAGCTTTGTTATTATGCATTGTTAGCCACAAATCCAAATGGAAATAGCAAAATTTAAAATTTCAGTTTTTATAAGACGATTCATGACAAGATGTAAAGGAACAATTCCCAGCATGGGGTGCTCTCCCAGCAGGGGACGCTCTCCCAGCACGAGATGCTCCCCCAGCACAGGACATAACAACAGAAGAAATAGCAGCAGAAGTAAGCCATTTGGCCCCTCGAGCCTGCTCCACAATTCAATAAGATCATGGCTGAACTGATCATGGACTCAGCTCCACTTCCCTGCCCGCTCCCCATCACCCTTTATTCCCTTATCGCTCAAAAATCTGTCTATCTCCGCCTTAAATATATTCAATGAGTCTCCACAGCTCTCTAGGGCACAGAATTCCATAGATTTACTACCCTCAGAGAGAAGAAATGTCTCCTCATTACAGATTTAATTGGGCGGCCCCTTATTCTAAGTCTATGTTCCCTAGTTTTAGTTTCGCCTACGAGTTTCCTCTCTGCATCCACCTTGTCGAGCCCCCTCATTATCTTATAAGTTACAATAAGATCACGTCTCATTCTTCTGAACTCCAGTACGGGACATGCGCCAGGAGAATGTCCCGTACTGCAGAACGTCCCGTACTGCAGAATGTCCTGTACTGCAAAATGTCCTGTGCGGAGAATGTCCCGTGCTGCAGAATGTCCCGTGCCGGAGAATGTCCCGTGCCGGGGAATGTCCCGTACTGCAGAATGTCCCGTACTGCAGAATGTCCTGTGCCGGAGAATGTCCCGTGCCGGAGAATGTCCTGCACTGTAAAAGTGCCCTGTACTCGAGACTGTCCTGGAGTGTGTTCCATACTAGAGAATGTTCACTTCGCTGCTCACCCTTCTTTGGGTTTCTTTGGGTTTAAACTTCGCTCAGTGTTGGGTTCGCTGATTTCTGTAAACAGTTGCCTTAAACTCATCACTGTGCTTCTAACCTGCCATCCCCCAGGGTTATTCGATCACTAAACTGCACTTCAGTTGTTTGCTGGGCTAGGATTTATTCTTTGTATAATCGTTTCAGTATTGATCGTTTGTTTTCAATTAATGGCCTAAATTCACATAAACATTATTTTCCTCACTGCCCTTTGTCAACCTGCCATCTTTCACAGCCTCATTTGCCTATACAGCTAATTCTAAACGTTTTCACTATTCTAAAAAAACAAGTTCTCCCAGTTCCCAGCCAACATTCCTTCCCCAACAAACACCGCCGTTGTTTACCAGATCAGAGACTACGTGACATGGGTTCATCTCTCACTGTGAAGAAAGCTGGACACTCAGTTATTGCACACCATGCACACTCACTCTCAGGCAGAATGGAGGAGGGGCAGAATAATAAAGGATATTGAACAAGACTCAAAGGTGTAGGGTACATGGGATTAGGACAGCTACTCATGTGGAGGAGAAATACTAGGACCGTCTGGTTGGGCCCAATGGCCTGTTTCCTTGTTGTAATTCCAGGTCGCATGTGAACATCAGGTGAGGACTGGGTCAGACATAACTGTGATAATAAACACTATCTATCACAGTAACTATCAAATAAACATATAGATAGTGGCTGCTTGGTAAAGGTACTGTAGCGGGGGCTGCATCAAAGGAATTATACACCAGCAACGACTCAATGGTTTCAAGAGAGGAAGGAAGGGGAGAAAATTGGCAAGAATGAGCTACTAGTGATTTGTTAAACTTACAGCCAAAAGGAGTGGCTAATACATTCACATAGTATTAGGAATTTAACAAGTAGTGTATAATGGATATCTTTCAGCTTCGGAAATGACTGGTCACTTCTTGATGACAAGGGTGACATCAGGAACTTACTGCAAGCGAATTGTCGAGAGAGGCGGGAGTCGAGAGAGGCAGCGGCCTATAAAAGGCTCAGCAGTCCGGGGAGCGTCGAGAGAGGCGGGAGTCGAGAGAGGCAGCGGCCTATAAAAGGCTCAGCAGTCCGGGGAGCGTCGAGAGAGGCGGGAGTCGAGAGAGGCAGCGGCCTATAAAAGGCTCAGCAGTCCGGGGAGCGTCGAGAGAGGCGGGAGTCGAGAGAGGCAGCGGCCTATAAAAGGCTCAGCAGTCCGGGGAGCGTCGAGAGAGGCGGGAGTCGAGAGAGGCAGCGGCTTATAAAAGGCTCAGCAGTCCGGGGAGCGTCGAGAGAGGCGGGAGTCGAGAGAGGCAGCGGCCTATAAAAGGCTCAGCAGTCCGGGGAGCGTCGAGAGAGGCGGGAGTCGAGAGAGGCGTACCGGTGCAGCTCCAGCTGGGAGAGAAGGCAAAAAAGGCAAAAAAGAAGTAGAAAGAAATCAAAAGGTGACGTCACAGCCAACGTGGTAAGTGATTGGCTGCTGATTGGTGAGTAGTTTTTCTTTTTCTTTATTAGTCAGTAACTTTTAACATTGTTGTCGGCAATTTAAGTGTATCTAAGGGTTAAGTCATGGCAGGACAGCTCGGTCACGTGATATGCTCCTCCTGTACCATGTGAGAACACGGGGACAACACCAGTGTACCTGACGACTACATGTGCGGGAAGTGTGTCCACCTCCGGCTACTGACGGTCCGCGTTGCGGAGTTGGAGCTGAAGGTGGATTCACTCTGGAGCATCCACGATGCTGAGAATGACGTGAGTATCACGTGTAGTGAGTTGGTCTTACTGCAGGAGAAGGGTCCACAGCCAGCGAGGGAATGGAAGACCAGCAGGAAGAGTAGTGCAAGGAAGGTAGTGCAGGGGTCCCCTGTGGTCATCCCCCTGCAAAACAGATGTTGAGGGGGATGACTCATCAGGGGAGGGCAGCAGCAGCCAAGTTCATGGCACCGTGGCTGGCTCTGTTGCACAGGAGGGCAGGAAAAAGAGTGGAAGAGTGATAGTGATAGGGGATTCAATTGTAAGGGGAATAGATAGGCGTTTCTGCGGCCGCAACCGAGACTCCAGGATGGTATGTTGCCTCCCTGGTGCAAGGGTCAAGGATGTCTCGGAGCGGGTGGAGGACATTCTAAAAAGGGAGGGAGAACAGCCAGTTGTCGTGGTGCACGTTGGTACCAATGACATAGGTAAAAAAAGGGATGAGTTCCTACGAAATGAATTTAAGGAGCTAGGAGCTAAATTAAAAAGTAGGACCTCAAAAGTAGTAATCTCGGGATTGCTACCAGTGCCACGTGCTAGTCAGAGTAGGAATCGCAGGATAGCTCAGATGAATACGTGGCTTGAGCAATGGTGCAGCAGGGAGGGATTCAAATTCCTGGGGCATTGGAACCGGTTCTGGGGGAGGTGGGACCAGTACAATCCAGACGGTCTGCACCTGGGCAGAATCGGAACCAATGTCCTCGGGGGAGTGTTTGCTAGTGCTGTTGGGGAGGAGTTAAACTAATATGGCAGGGGGATGGGAACCAATGCAGGGAGATAGAGGGAAACAAAAAGGAGGCAAAAACAAAAGACAGAAAGGAGATGAGGAAAAGTGGAGGGCAGAGAAACCCAAGGCAAAGAACAAAAAGGGCCATTGTACAGCAAAATTCTAAAAGGACAGAGGGTGTTAAAAAAACAAGCCTAAAGGCTTTGTGTCTTAATGCAAGGAGTATCCGCAATAAGGTGGATGAATTAACTGTGCAAATAGATGTTAACAAATATGATGTGATTGGGATTACGGAGACGTGGCTCCAGGATGAGCAGGGCTGGGAACTCAACATCCAGGGGTATTCAACATTCAGGAAGGATAGAATAAAAGGAAAAGGAGGTGGGGTAGCATTGCTGGTTAAGGAGGAGATTAAGGCAATAGTTAGGAAGGACATTAGCTTGGATGATGTGGAATCTATATGGGTAGAGCTGCAGAACACCAAAGGGCAAAAAACGTTAGTGGGAGTTGTGTACAGACCTCCAAACAGTAGTAGTGATGTTGGGGAGGGCATCAAACAGGAAATTAGGGGTGCGTGCAATAAAGGTGCAGCAGTTATAATGGGTGACTTTAATATGCACATAGATTGGGCTAACCAAACTGGAAGCAATACGGTGGAGGAGGATTTTCTGGAGTGCATAAGGGATGGTTTTTTAGACCAATATGTCGAGGAACCAACTAGGGGGGAGGCCATCTTAGACTGGGTGTTATGTAATGAGAAAGGATTAATTAGCAATCTCGTTGTGCGAGGCCCCTTGGGGAAGAGTGACCATAATATGGTGGAATTCTGCATTAGGATGGAGAATGAAACAGTTAATTCAGAGACCATGGTCCAGAACTTAAAGAAGGCTAACTTTGAAGGTATGAGGCGTGGTTGGCTGAGATGGATTGGCGAATGATACTTAAGGGGTTGACTGTGGATGGGCAATGGCAGACATTTAGAGACCGCATGGATGAACTACAACAATTGTACATTCCTGTCTGGCATAGAAATAAAAAAGGGAAGGTGGCTCAACCGTGGCTATCAAGGGAAATCAGGGATAGTATTAAAGCCAAGGAAGTGGCATACAAATTGGCCAGAAATAGCAGCGAACCTGGGGACTGGGAGAAATTTAGAATTCAGCAGAGGAGGACAAAGGGTTTGATTAGGGCAGGGAAAATGGAGTATGAGAAGAAGCTTGCAGGGAACATTAAGACGGATTGCAAAAGTTTCTATAGATATGTAAAGAGAAAAAGGTTAGTAAAGACAAATGTAGGTCCCCTGCAGTCAGAATCAGGGGAAGTCATAACGGGGAACAAAGAAATGGCGGACCAATTGAACAAGTACTTTGGTTCGGTATTCACGAAGGAGGACACGAACAACCTTCCGGTTATAAAAGGGGTCGGGGGGTCTAGTAAGGAGGAGGAACTGAGGGAAATCCTTATTAGCCGGGAAATTGTGTTGGGGAAATTGATGGGATTGAAGGCCGATAAATCCCCAGGGCCTGATGGACTGCATCCCAGAGTACTTAAGGAGGTGGCCTTGGAAATAGTGGATGCGTTGACAGTCATTTTCCAACATTCCATTGACTCTGGATCAGTTCCTATGGAGTGGAGGGTAGCCAATGTAACCCCACTTTTTAAAAAAGGAGGGAGAGAGAAAACAGGGAATTATAGACCGGTCAGCCTGACATCGGTAGTGGGTAAAATGATGGAATCAATTATTAAGGATGTCATAGCAGTGCATTTGGAAAGAGGTGACATGATAGGTCCAAGTCAGCATGGATTTGTGAAAGGGAAATCATGCTTGACAAATCTTCTGGAATTTTTTGAGGATGTTTCCAGTAGAGTGGATAAGGGAGAACCAGTTGATGTGGTATATTTGGACTTTCAGAAGGCGTTCGACAAGGTCCCACACAAGAGATTGATGTGCAAAGTTAGAGCACATGGGATTGGGGGTAGTGTACTGACATGGATTGAGAACTGGTTGTCAGACAGGAAGCAAAGAGTAGGAGTAAATGGGGACTTTTCAGAATGGCAGGCAAGGTTCTGTGCTGGGGCCCCAGCTGTTTACACTGTACATTAATGATTTAGATGAGGGGATTAAATGTAGTATCTCCAAATTTGCGGATGACACTAAGTTGGGTGGCAGTGTGAGCTGCGAGGAGGATGCTGTGAGGCTGCAGAGCGACTTGGATAGGTTAGGTGAGTGGGCAAATGCATGGCAGATGAAGTATAATGTGGATAAATGTGAGGTTATCCACTTTGGTGGTAAAAACAGAGAGACAGACTATTATCTGAATGGTGACAGATTAGGAAAAGGGGAGGTGCAAAGAGACCTGGGTGTCATGGTACATCAGTCATTGAAGGTTGGCATGCAGGTGCAGCAGGCGGTTAAGAAAGCAAATGGCATGTTGGCCTTCATAGCAAGGGGATTTGAGTACAGGGGCAGGGAGGTGTTGCTACAGTTGTACAGGGCATTGGTGAGGCCACACCTGGAGTATTGTGTACAGTTTTGGTCTCCTAACCTGAGGAAGGACATTCTTGCTATTGAGGGAGTGCAGCGAAGGTTCACCAGACTGATTCCCGGGATGGCGGGACTGACCTATCAAGAAAGACTGGATCAACTGGGCTTGTATTCACTGGAGTTCAGAAGAATGAGAGGGGACCTCATAGAAACATATAAAATTCTGACGGGGTTAGACAGGTTAGATGCAGGAAGAATGTTCCCAATGTTGGGGAAGTCCAGAACCAGGGGTCACAGTCTAAGGATAAGGGGTAAGCCATTTAGGACCGAGATGCGGAGGAACTTCTTCACCCAGAGAGTGGTGAACCTGTGGAATTCTCTACCACAGAAAGTTGTTGAGGCCAATTCACTAAATATATTCAAAAAGGAGTTAGATGAGGTCCTTACTGCTAGGGGGATCAAGGGGTATGGCGAGAAAGCAGGAATGGGGTACTGAAGTTGAATGTTCAGCCATGAACTCATTGAATGGCGGTGCAGGCTAGAAGGGCCGAATGGCCTACTCCTGCACCTATTTTCTATGTTTCTATGTTTCTAAACTGGTCATTCTAAAACACACTACAGACATTCTGTAAAACAAAGGGCTGACATGAGAATTCGATAAAGTTGGAACTAGGGCAAAGGACTTGTACATGATTTTATTATTCTGAGATTCTAATAATGGCACATACTATTTCATATGAGGTCTTTGTAGAAGTTGTAAATGTCCAGCTTGTACAATAGTGGAATAATTAACGTGCTCTGGATCTTGCAAGACTAACAAGAAAGGAAGTCTTGAAAGACAATTGATATCAGAGCCGCACTGTCCAGGCTGTGACCCAGACACTTGCAAAATAGAGAAGTGTGGCACCTAATTGGAGACCTGTCGATCAGCAAACTAATTTACACTGGCAGTTATAGTTATCGACACATGCATGTTCAGTTGTATGACAACTTAGAAAGGATCCATGTAACAGAATTGTTCATCTTGGATTTGCCACAAACGTTTAAAATCCTTAAGTGGGATTGAATTCATAAAAATTTAAAAAGTGTATAAGGTATGCTCTGTCTACTCGTCAAAGAAAGAAAGACTTGCATTTAGATAGTGCCTGTCATGGCCTCAGGATATCCCAAGGAACTTTACAGCCAATTAAGTACTTTTCAAGTGTAAACACTGTTGTAATGCAGGAAAACTTGCAGCCAATTTGCACACAGCAAGCTCCCACAAGCAGCAACGTGATAACGACCAGATAATCTTTTTTTTTAAGGGATAAATATTGGCTACGACACCGGGGCTAACTCCCCAGCTCTTCTTCAAAATATTGTCATGGATCCTTTACATCGACCTGAGAGCAGACAGGGCCTCGGTTTATCAACTCATCCAAAAGACGACACCTCCAACAGTACTGCACTGGAGTGTCAGCCTAGATTTTTGTGCTCAAGTCTCTGGAGTGTGACTTGAACGCACAACCGACTGACTCAGAGTTGAGAGTGTTACCCACTGAGCTACGCTTGACAAATATAGAAGTGTATTTAATGGTTTCTAGAAGTTATAAAACAAACTTAAAGCAGTTCTGCAAAGAGCAGAAAAAGTGTAAAGAGTAAAGCTTGGGAGGTTAGGAAAGAAAAAGTACTGAATCAAACAGAAGTCAAACCAGTGAAGTTTCTCACTGCTGCTTTAATAGCTTAACATAGAAAATTAGAAACATAGAAAATAGGTGCAGGAGCAGGCCATTCGGCCCTTCGAGCCTGCACCACCATTCAATATGATCATGGCTGATCATGCAACTTCAGTACCCCATTCCTGCTTTCGCTCCATACCCCTTGATCCCTTTAGCTGTACGGGCCACATCTCCCTTTTGAATATATCCAACGAATTGGCCTCAACAACTTTCTGTGGTAGAGATTCCACAAGTTCACAACTCTCTGAGTGAAGAAGTTTCTCCTCATCTCAGTCCTAAATGGCTTACCCCGTATCCTTAGACTTCCCCAACATCGGAAACATTCTTCCTGCATCTAACCTGTCCAATCCTGTTAGAATTTTATATGTTTCTATGAGATCCCCTCTCATTCTTCTAAGTTCCAGTGAATATAAGCCGAGTCAATCCAGTCTTTCTTCATATGTGACTCCTGCCATCCCGGGAATGAGTCTGGTGAACCTTCGCTGCACTTCCTAAATAGCAAAAATGTCCTTCCATAGATTAGAAGACCAAAACTGTACACAATATTCAAGGTGTAGCCTCACCAAGGCCCTATACAACTGCAGCATGAGCTTCCTGCCTCCATACTCAAATCCTCTCGCTATGAAGGCAAACATGCCATTTGCCTTCTTCACCGCATGCTGTACCTGCATGCCAACTTTCAATGACTGATGCACCATGACGCCCAGGCCTTGTTGTACCTCCCCTTTTCCTAATCTTTCACCATTCAGATAATATTCTGCCTTCCTGTTTTTGCCACCAAAGTGGATAACCTCACATTTATCCACATTATATTGCATCTGCCATGCATTTACTCACTCAACTAACCTGGCCAAGTCACCCTGCAGCCTCTTAGCGTCCTCCTCACAGCTCACACTGCCACCCAACTTAGTGTCATCTGCAAACTTGGAGATATTGCAGTCAATTCCTTCATCCAAATCATTAATGTATATTGGATAAGGGGGAGAAACTGGGCTACTTTGCACCTCCCATTTGTGCTAATGGGATGCAAATGAGGTTGCGCACGGGCACGGCGCTGCTAATGACACCCGCTAAATTCGGCGGGAGTTTAGCAGTAGCGGCGGTGCTATGGCATTGCGCCCTGATCTGCTGCATCCGGAGATCATGACTTCATCGTCATGTGTATTTCCCCGTTAGCGCCCAAGCCCCTACATTGGGTTTTGCCTCCGACTGCTGCGCCAGGCGATGACAGCGAGTGCTTCAGGGGATGTGTACCGTGCAGCCGGCCATTACCGGGCTGAAAATTGATTCGTTCCACTCCGCTGGCGCCCCACAGAGCAAGTGGAACATGTTATCTTGCTCTCAGGGGCGGTGACCCGAATTTAATTTGCGGAGCGGAAATTCCGCGCTTGGTGCAGGACATCCCGCCGTGCGGCCATTACCGCCCCAAATGGCGTGCTGTGCAATTACTCCCAGCACCGCCTAACCCCGCCCCCGCCTGAAATCCTGCACCAATAAACTCAAGAAGAGAGATTTGGGATATTCCCAGCCCGAAATGAATACTTAAATTAAGCTCCCACCTGCTGGAAAAGGGCACTTTGTACACTGCTGATCTGCACCACACCCCAAGTACTAATACTGCAGCACAATGGGACGGAGCTCTAACAGGATGGAACTATTACCCCTTTTCTGCGAGCTACCGCCCAGTTTACACCACTGCACCAGATGGCCAGCAGCAGAAAATAGGCTAATTTCACTGAACAATGAGGTGTCTGATGGTTCTCGCTTCCAGTTACCCTAACAACATGAATAAGATGATTGTCGTCAAGGAGAAGTTACACCTATCCAGAGTTCTATGAAAAATCACAGGGAGCCAATTCATTTACAACATGTTTTAAATGTAAATTAAAATGCAAACAGATAAAAACACAATGTCAGCATCCAAGATTCAATACGGCAGCTACCTTTCCAGGCGGGGTATGATCTGCAGAGCAGGTTAATCTAGAATCCCAAGCCAAAGGACTGCCCTGAAATTGGGCAGCGAGAAAGATGTGAAGAATGTGCAGCTGAAAATTGCTGTGAAAGATTTGAGGTAAGGGAGCAGCGGAGGCTGGGACAGCTGTTTACACAGCACAGTCAGCGGGCAGCAGGAGCCCACGGTGGGAGACTGACAGTGGTAGGAGTGAAAACAAAGAACAAGAGACAGAGCTGACAAACATCGGGGCTGGGACAGTGTCACTGCAGAGTTGGTATGCAGCCAGAGACCAAGATCAGGGATTGGGAAGAGCAGGACTCGGGTCTGGCGGGCTTTTAACTTTTTGTCTGAGGTATCGCGAGTGAGTGAAAGTGTAGCTTGGGCAATGAGTTCAGGAAATTAGTAAATTTGTACTTACATTCAGTGACAACGTAACATTTTACTGCATTACAGAGATAGGAGCCAGAGGGCATCTGGGTCAGGAAACGGAGGGAGTAAAATACAAGATGACAAAGGATGGCTACAGATGGAGCACAGAGCAGAGGTGCTGCCAGTCTTTCCCCTCTGCACTACTGTGTCCACTTCACAGCCAAATCCTCCTAATACCCTAACGATTACCCTGGAGGGCAAGGACAAGAGTTGGAGGACCGAAGAGTGCGGGAGGGGACATAGGGCTGAAGGAGATTGCAGATTGAAGGAAAAAGCTTCTTTTCTCAAACCCCTTAACACAGCCCTTCTACCCCCACCTCCAATACCAAATGTGAAGAGCTGCTGGATTTCTTTCTCTTTGCTGCTTCCTGTTCCTCTTCTCCCAGCCTGAGCTCAAACTTCCCCACCTGATCCTCCACCCACCCTACCTCTGATCACCTGTCATTCTGCAGTTTTTCTCCTATCTCACCCCCTACCCTCTCCAAGCTCATCTCTTAAAGAAATCCACCCATATTCCTTTAATTCCCTGCCACTCAGCTCCTATCTACTCAACTATGCCTCTTGGCCCCATGCTCCCTTTGTTCAGGCACCATTTCTCTCCCATACAAAACTACCATCATTACCCCACCTCAAAAGAATGCTCCCAACTGATCTGTGTTTTCCAACCATTTTCACATCCTATTCCTCTTTAAAGTTCTCAAGTGTATCATCACCTCTCAGCTCCCTGCCAAGCTCTCACAAAACCCTGTGTTTGAATCCATGCTCACAGACAATGGTTCCCTGTCCACCAAATTGAATTTAATATCCTTGATCTTGTCTCCAAATGCCTCCATAGCCTTACCCCATTCTACCTCTGCAATCTCCTTCAGACCTGCGTCCCCTCCCGCACCCTTTGGTTCTCCAACTCTTGTGCATTCCCTCCTCACTTTTCCCCACCGCCCACGTAAGGCCTTCTGCTGCCTTAACCATTCTCCACATCAGCTTACAATAATTTAACTTCTTTTTTTCCCTTTCAAAAGCATGCTCTCAGGTTTCCCAGTTGCTGAATGTCTGAAGGCACAGCATAATAATATGCTGAGGTAAGGAGTCCAGGAATGTCTGAAGTTCCAGAACGCCTTGTCCCGAGATGCGGGGACAGGAGAACTAGCAAGGGTTTCACCTCCTGATTGATAGCCAGTGACCCTGTTGAACGTATATATGTGTGGACTTTAGCTTGGACAGGTTTAGTGTTGGCCGAAGGCAGGATCTGGCTCGGCTTTGGTGCCCCCTAAATTGTATGACCCATTAACACTCAAACTCCATGCTCATCACTGAAGAATAACCTTTGACCTGTGGTATTGGGGGATGATACACCCTGTGAAACCTATGTACTCCAGCATAGTAGAGGAGGAGTAAAGGGAGAAACTCAGAGGGAAATATTGACTGAATGAGAGGTTGTGGGAGGACACGTGAGAAACATTCAGCGAAACATTCAACTGCATCAGGGCATAAAATGGACGTTAGTGGACTGGGTCCTTGTTACACACGCCACACAATTTTTATTTCTATTGATTTCAACAGAAAGAAATCTTGGATGGTGTGTATCGGGCAGCCGATTGACTACCACCAGTTTTATGCCCCGCCACAGTTGGAAGTTTTGCTCATTATTTGAAAGTAAAATGTATTTGTTAAAAGCTATAAGGTTATGATTAACATAATCACCTGCGGTATATCATTCTAAAAGAGAAAAAGCAAGAGCAAGAAAGAATACAAAATCCAAATTACTATTTTTTCAATGAGAATTAAAAGCTTACGATTCATACGTGTAATAGACCTTATACAACATTCATGGCGAATAAAATAACCCGGGCGATAGAGAGGGCTTTAAATTAATTAGTGTGGGGGAGGATTCAGGTGAGTGAAACTTTAAAAAGTCAAAGATTAAGGAGAAGGCAGTAGAGCAGGGTGGCACTGGGGGAAGTGAAAGCCAGAGCGTGACAGGAAGGGACAGAATGTACAAACATAAAGGTGAATCAGAAACTGGGGACAAAGCAGGAAAAAATGGTAAAAAAACAAATTTAAAAGCTCTTTATCTGAATGCACGCAGCATTTGTAACAAAATAGATGAGTTCTCGCCACAAATAGAGACAAATGTGTATGATCTGATAGTCATCACAGAGACGTGGTTGCAAGGTCACCAAGGCTGGGAACTAAATATTCCTTATCTCCACCCAAACTGATTCAACATCTTGATCTTCTCAGCCAATATCGTTTCTCACTAACGCACTGATCTCATCCGTTATTAACAGAGCTACCCCACCTCCTTTTCCTTTCTGTCTGTCCTTCCGAATGAGTGACCATAGCAGGGTTACATTTCAAATTTAGTTGGAGGCTGAGAAAGTTGGATCTCAAACCAGTGTTCTAAGCTCAAACAAAGGAGACTACAAAGGTATGAAGGTAGAGTTGGCTAAAATGTACTGGGAAAATAGATTAAAGTGTGGGACGGTTGATCAGCAGTGGCAGTCATTTCAGGAGATATTTCACAGCTCTCAACAAAAATATATTCCAATGAGAAGGAAAGACTGTAAGAGAAGGGATAACCATCTGTGGCTAACTAAGGAAATAAGGGATGGTATCAAATTGAAAACAAGGGCATACAAAGTGGGGAATACTAGTGGGAGGCCAGAGGTTTGGGAAACTTTTAGAAGCCAGCAAAGAACGACTGAAAAAATTAAGAGTACAAAGAGAGATTATGAAATATAAAAACAGATAGTAAGTGTTATGTCTTGAACAAAGAATCTGACCAGATACTGTAAGCTCAAAATAATGTGTGACCGTAGTCCTTTTTTGCAGGTCTCCAGAGTGTCTCTCCAGCCTGTGAGGCCTCTTTATGTGCAGGTGCCCCCAAGGGATTGTGGGATCCCTTGGGACTCCAGGGGATGAGCTCTCTGGTGGTTAAACAAGGTATTTACAGGTTTACATATATAACAACACTCCTCACAAAAGTTAATAGTGTAACTATTTACAATGTGAGTCGATCTGGGGCCTTCCTTTCATGATTGATCGTCTTGGTGCAAATGCTGGTTTTGGTGAGTCATTTATTGGGCCCTCGCTGCGCTGCTGCGCTGCTGGCCTTGCAGGGCTGCTGGATGTGGTGAGTCCTGCTGGGCTGCTGCAGGTGATGGGTTCTGCTTCGTGGTCAACCGTTGGGTTGGTTGCCACTTGTGTGTGTGTTGGGGGGTCGAAAAAGGTAGAGTCTATTGTTGGTTGTTCTGGATGGTCTGTGAATCTGAGTTTGGTTTGGTCCAAGTGTTTTCTGCGGGTGAGTCCATTTGAAAGTTTGACCAGAAACACTCTACTCCCCTCTTTGGCATGATAGTGCGGGAAGCCACTTGGGACCTTGTCCAAAGTTCAACACAAATACAGGATCATTAATCTCGATTTCGCATGACACATTTGCGTGATCATGATATGTATTATGTTGAAGTCGCCTGCTCTCTACCTGTTCACGTAGATCAGGGTGGACTAGCGAGAGCCTTGTCTTAAGTGCCCTTTTCATGAGCAGTTCAGCGGGGGGGACCCCAGTGAGCGAGTGGGGTCTTGTGCGATAACTAAGAAGGACTCAAGATAGGCGAGTCTCCAGTGAGCCTTCAGTTACCCTCTTCAAGCTCTGCTTGATTGTTTGCACTGCTCGCTCTGCCTAACCATTGGCGCTGGTTTAAATGGGGCAAATGTGACATGTTTGATCCCATTGTGGGTCATGAACTCTTTGAACTCAGCACTGGAGAAGCACGGCCCATTGTCATTCACAAGGATGTCAGGCAGGCCATACATGGCAAACATGGCCCGCAGGCTTTCAATGGTGGCAGCAGACATGCTTGTCGACATTATCTTACATTCAATCCATTTAGAGTACGCATCTACAACCACAAGGAACATTTTTCCCAAGAATGGGCCTGCATAGTCGACATGGACCCTGGACCATGGTTTGGAGGACCAGGACCATAAACTTAGTGGCGCCTTCCCTGGATGCATTGCTTAACTGTGAACATATGTTACATTTGTGCATGCAGGACTCTAAGTCTGCATCGATACCGGACCACCACACGTGGGATCTGGCTATCGCTTTCATCATTACAATGCCTGGGTGGGTACTGTGGAGGTCACTAATGAAAGTGTCCCTGCCCTTTTTTGGCATTACTATCCGATTACCCCATAGGAGGCAGTCTGCCTGTATGAACATTTCATCTCTGTACCGCTGGTACGGCTTTATTTCTTCCTGCATCTCTAATGGGACACTAGACTAACTCCCGTGGAGCACACAGTTTTTGACTAAGGAAAGTAATGGGTCTTGGCTCATCCAGGTTCTAATCTGTCAGGCGGTAACAGGTGATTGCTCACTCTCGAATGCTTCCATTACCATAACTAAATTTGCAGGCTGTGCCATCTCCACTCCTGTGGTGGGCAATGGCAGCCTACTGAGAGCATTGGCACAGTTTTCTGTGCCTGGCCTGTGGCGGATGGCGTAAATGTATGCGACAACATGAGCGCCCATCTCTGGATTGGGCCGATGCATTCGTATCTATCCCCTTATTTTCAGAAAATAGGGATATAAGTGGCTTATGGTCGGTTTCCAATTCAAATTTGAGCCCAAACAGATATTGATGCATTTTCTTTACCCCATAAACACACGCTAACGCTTCTTTTTTGATCATGCTGTAGGCCCTCCCAGCTTTAGACAGACTTCTGGATGCATAGGCCACTGGTTGCAATTTCCCAGATTCATTCGCTTGTTGCAATACGCACCCGACACCGTATGACAACGCATCACAAACGCTTACATGGATCATACAACACAAGCAATTTGTTTGAGCATAACAGTTTCCTAGCTTTATCAAAGGCATTTTCTGGCTTTTACCTCATACCCATTCATCTCTTTTACGCAGTGTAAGGGGTGGTCCCAGGGGTCAGATTCACCTATGACCTACTTGAGCGGTTCGAATCGCTCCCACTCCCTTGGGTTCTAGACTCTGTATTTATTTGGGGGATGTGATAAAGTACAAAAGACCACTGGTTTAGTGCAAAAGAACTTTGATTTTATTATGGATCAGAAAATACAATGTCACACTTATAATTAACTAATAAAGAACAGTCCATCCTGTCCCGTGCAGACTGACCCCCAAAGACAGTGGTTTCTTAAATCCACTAGGATCCCGTGGCCTAGGATGAAGTCAGCCCCCAGGATCCCTCTCCCTTCCTGTTCCCACTTGATCAGGACACAAGTCCACTTAGTATGGAGTGTACCTAAACGAATGGAGAGTGGAACGGAGTCTGCTCCGTGCCTGTAGGGGACCCCGCAAGGCAGAGATGAGGCGGCAGGGTTAGCTGCAGAGACAAGGGTGCTTGAGGCACCGGTATCCAGCAGGTAAGTCCCTTTCACCTTTTCCACTTCCATCTGAACGGTCGGTCTCCCCCGCGCATCATACTCGAGGGAACACAGGTGGACAGGCTGTACCTGTCCTAGTCACGGTTTTGGTTGGGAGGGGGCAGATGGGGTTTCGGTATTGGTGGCGGGGCTACCCTCCCAGGGCCATCTAGCATTGTACAGAGCGCAGTTAGGAAGATATCAAACGAGTCGGGAGGGACTGGCTTCTCGGTCTCAGTCTTCTGGGCAGGGGCTGGAGAACTTTTCCCTGCGCTACTCTTCCATGGATTTCTACAATCCTTTCTCCAGTGCCCACTCTTTCCGCATCCGAAGCAGGTACATTTTGTATCGGAGGGGTTGCCATTCCCTCTTATCCTGACCAGACCAGACCTCGTGGACCCTTCCCTTGGGTGGGTGCTCTTTCGTCCCCCAGCCGTTCCAGTAGGCTAGGGTCAGTTGCCTGACCACTCCCTGTTTGGTGGCCTGGAGATCTCTTGGGTCAAACCAGGCCTCAGTCTTGGTTCTTATTCGGGGTAAGCTGTTTGCTACCAGGCTGCGGAACCAGTGGGCTCTCTCGTCCCAGCTTAAGTGATTTTGGTTGAGGTCCCCTGCACAGGTGCTCTGGTAGACAGGCCACAGTCTGTCTGTGAAGGCCTGTTGGCTTTCCCCTGTGAGCTGCACTGTTTTCTCTATTCTGGAGAAGGGACTCCCGTCATCACAGCCCATGGCTTCTAAAATGTCTTCCTGGAAGGTGGCAAATGTTCTCTGTCCCCTTTTGCTCGCAGTAGAGAGGGATTGGTACAGGGATAGGAGGAGCATCTTTGCTATCTCAGCATGGTCGCACCCATTAATAAATATCCCCTGCCTGTTCCACTTCCATAAAGTGAACTGAGGGGTCTCCCTTTGGAGTTAGCTTTCCCAGGTGGCTTATCATAGCCCTAAGCTGTTGGGGAGTGTGGGGAACCACAAACTGACTTACCAGGGGCCCTTGATCCCCGGCACTGGTGGGCGGCCAAACTTCTGTTGCCGGACTGGGCACATTGGCCCTGGTTCTGGCTCTTCCTGTTCTGGCTCGTCTACCCCTCCCCCCTGCTGCCAAGCTGAGCTGAAACTCGGCGCCACAGGTGGTGGTGGTTCGCTATCTCTGTCCGCCCCGCAACTCGTTCGCCCCTCCTGCTGCTGAACCGGTGTAGTCACCGGCGCCACAGCTGGTGGCTGTGCAGTTTCTTCCTTCTCTTCCAGGCTTACCTGGGCCGTACCCGGGTTTATTAGGCATACCATGCCTTTTGCCTTCGACAGAGCAAGGTTTAAACTTTTGATTTGTTGCTGGCAGGGACTGTACTCTCCTGATTCAAACCCGTTAGAGCTAGCTACTTTATATGCTGCCTGCATGCCTCTTAATTTTTCCTCCAGCTCTTTTACTTGTAGGGTGAGGCAAGTGCTTTCCTCCTGCAATACCTTTTCATTATTTTTAGCCTCGGTAACCTGACATTGAAAATAGTCCTGACTGTTTTTAAACCTTTCCATTAGCTGGGTCTTTCCCTGTTTTAGCTTACGGAGTTCTCCCCATAACCTTTCTTCTGCCATAGCCCTTTCCTGATGGGTCTTTGCGCATTCCCATAATTCTGCCTGTAGCGACTAAACGATGTTCTCCAGGAGTTGGACCTGTCACTTTAGACAGACCAACCAAATTGCCTTCTCTACTGAGTCTTTATGGTCCTTGCTTGCTGTCCACTGGGCCACAGCGTCAACTTGATGCTCAGCGCACAATAGACCAAGCACCCATTCTTTAGTGACATTGACCTTCTTATACACATAGGAGGAAATCCTCTCTTCCATCTTGGTTCTTTCTCCCAAGCCAGCACTCTCTGCATTACACCCCTTATACCAGAGTCCTGCCATGGTCGCCATTTTGTAAGGGGTGGTCCCGGGGGTCAGGTTCACCTCTGACCTACTTGAGCAGTTCGAATCAGGGAGACAGAGGGAAACAAAAAGGAGACTAAAGCAAAAGACAGAAAGGAGATGAGGAAAAGTGGAGGGCAGAGAAACCTAAGGCAAAGAACAAAAAGGGCCACTGTACAGCAAAATTCTAAAAGGACAAAGGGTGTTAAAAAAACAAGCCTGAAGGCTTTGTGTCTTAATGCAAGGAGTATCCGTAATAAGGTGGATGAATTAACTGTACAAATAGATGTTAACAAATATGATGTGATTGGGATTACAGAGACGTGGCTCCAGGATGATCAGGGCTGGGAACTCAACATCCAGGGGTTTTCAACATTCAGGAAGGATAGAATAAAAAGGAAAAGGAGGTGGGGTAGCATTGCTGGTTAAGGAGGAGATTAATGCAATAGTTAGGAAGGACATTAGCTTGGATGATGTGGAATCTATATGGGTAGAGCTGCAGAACACCAAAGGGCAAAAAACGTTAGTGGGAGTTGTGTACAGACCTCCAAACAGTAGTAGTGATGTTGGGGAGAGCATCAAACAGGAAATCAGGGGTGCATGCAATAAAGGTGCAGCAGTTATAATGGGTGACTTTAATATGCACATAGATTGGGCTAACCAAACTGGAAGCAATATGGTGGAGGAGGATTTCCTGGAGTGCATAAGGGATGGTTTTCTAGACCAATTATGTCGAGGAACCAACTAGGGGGGAGGCCATCTTAGACTGGGTGTTGTGTAATGAGAGAGGATTAATTAGCAATCTCGTTGTGCGAGGCCCCTTGGGGAAGAGTGACCATAATATGGTGGAATTCTGCATTAGAATGGAGAATGAAACAGTTAATTCAGAGACCATGGTCCAGAACTTAAAGAAGACTACGTTGAAGGTATGAGCATGAATTGGCTAGGATAGATTGGCGAATGATACTTAAGGGGTTGACTGTGGATGGGCAATGGCAGACATTTAGAGACTGCATGGATGAACTACAACAATTGTACATTCCGGTCTGGCGTAAAAATAAAAAAGGGAAGGTGGCTCAACCGTGGCTATCAAGGGAAATCAGGGATAGTATTAAAGCCAAGGAAGTGGCATACAAATTGGCCAGAAATAGCAGCGAACCCGGGGACTGGGAGAAATTTAGAACTCAGCAGAGGAGGACAAAGGGTTTGATTAGGGCAGGGAAAATGGAGTACGAGAAGAAGCTTGCAGGGAACATTAAGACGGATTGCAAAAGTTTCTATCGATATGTAAAGAGAAAAAGGTTAGTAAAGTCAAACGTAGGTCCCCTGCAGTCAGAATCAGGGGAAGTCATAACTGGGAACAAAGAAATGGCGGACCAATTGAACAAGTACTTTGGTTCGGTATTCACTAAGGAGGACAAAACAACCTTCCGGATGTAAAAGAGGTCAGAGGGTCTAGTATGGAGGAGGAACTGAGGGAAATCCTTATTAGTCGGGAAATTGTGTTGGGGAAATTGATGGGATTGAAGGCCGATAAATCCCCAGGGCCTGATGGACTGCATCCCAGAGTACATAAGGAGGTGGCCTTGGAAATAGCGGATGCACTGACAGTCATTTTCCAACATTCCATTGACTCTGGATCAGTTCCTATGGAGTGGAGGGTAGCCAATGTAACCCCACTTTTTAAAAAAGGAGGGAGAGTGAAAACACGGAATTATCGACCGGTCAGCCTGACATCGGTCGGTCGTGGTTAAATGATGGAATCAATTATTAAGGATGTCATAGCAGCGCATTTGGTAAGAGGTGACATGATAGGTCCAAGTCAGCATGGATTTGTGAAAGGGAAATCATGCTTGACAAATCTTCTGGAATTTTTTGAGGATGTTTCCAGTAGAGTGGACAAGGGAGAACCAGTTGATGTGGTATATTTGGACTTTCAGAAGGCTTTTGACAAGGTCCCACACAAGAGATTAATGTGCAAAGTTAAAGCACATGGGATTGAGGGTAGTGTGCTGACATGGATTGAGAACTGGTTGTCAGACAGGAAGCAAAGAGTAGGAGTAAATGGGGATTTTTCAGAATGGTAGGCAGTGGCTAGTGGAGTACCGCAAGGTTCTGTGCTGGGGCCCCAGCTGTTTACACTGTACATTAATGATTTAGACGAGGGGATTAAATGTAGTATCTCCAAATTTGCGGATGACACTAAGTTGGATGGCAGTGTGAACTGTAAGGAGGATGCTATGAGGCTGCAGAGCGACTTGGATAGGTTCGGTGAGTGGGCAAATGCATGGCAGATGAAGTATAATGTGGATAAATGTGAGGTTATCCACTTTGATCTTAAAAACAGAGAGACAGACTATTATCTGAATGGTGACAGATTAGGAAAAGGGGAGGTGCAACGAGACCTGGGTGTCATGGTACATCAATCATTGAAGTTGGCATGCAGGTACAGCAGGCGGTTAAGAAAGCAAATGGCATGTTGGCCTTCATAGCAAGGGGATTCGAGCACAGGGGCAGGGAGGTGTTGCTACGGTTGTACAGGGCCTTGGTGAGGCCACACCTGGAGTATTGTGTACAGTTTTGGTCTCCTAACCTGAGGAAGGACATTCTTGCTATTGAGGGAGTGCAGCGAAGGTTCACCAGACTGATTCCCGGGATGGCGGGACATGACCTATCAAGAAAGACTGGATCAACTGGGCTTGTATTCACTGGAGTTCAGAAGAATGAGAGGGGACCTCATAGAAACGTTTAAAATTCTGATGGGTTTAGACAGGTTAGATGCAGGAAGAATGTTCCCAATGTTGGGGAAGTCTAAAACCAGGGCTCACAGTCTAAGGATAAGGGGTAAGCCATTTAGGACCGAGATGAGGAGAAACTTCTTCACCCAGAGAGTGGTGAACCTGTGGAATTCTCTACCACAGAAAGTTGTTGAGGCCAATTCACTAAATATATTCAAAAGGGAGTTAGATGAAGTCCTTACTACTAGGGGGATCAAGGAGTATGGCGAGAAAGCAGGAATGGGGTACTGAAGTTGCATGTTCAGCCATGAACTCATTGAATGGCGGTGCAGGCTAGAAGGGCCGAATGGCCTAATCCTGCACCTATTTTCTCTGTTTCTATGTTTCTATGTTTCTATGAATCGCTCCCACTCCCTTGGGTTCCAAACTCTGGATTTATTTGGGGATGTGATCAAGTGCAAAAGACCACTGGTTAGGTGCAAAAGTACTTTGATTTTATTAAGAATAAGAAAATACAATGTCACACTTATAATTACACTAATAAAGAACAGTACATCACACATTGAAAGGGGCTGCAGTCAAAATTACACCTCCCACCTCCCAAGTACCTAATACTGGCTAGGTTGGACTCCAGGGCAGACAGGGACTATGATTACCAATCCTTTCTGGTCAGTTAGCAGTAGTTCGCGGTTTCGGGGTACGTTGGCTTCTGTAGGTTCTGCTTGCCGTACCCCGAACGGCCGAGAGGACTTCTTACTGCGCAATCTTCAGTTGGGTTGAGTCCGCTGATGTGGTAGGGTGCGTTTTGGATTTATGGGGTAAGTACCCGTTTTCTTTCGTTAGAAATAGGTTTCAAAGTCCTTTTTGGTAATGTTTTCACCTGTTGGTAGTCAGGCCTCGATTGTAGAGTGGAAACTTTCGATTCTTCGGTTTCTTCCTTGTGAAGTTTTGTTTCGAGGTTGGTCGATCGCAGTGGTTTTTAGTGGTACCACGTTGGCTGCGGTCGGTTGCTGCCACGATGGTGATGTTCTTCCTTCCTTTTCGATTTCAGGATGTCGAGACTGGAGAAGTTAGTTTACAACTGTCGCATTGGTCTCTCTCCCTTCTTGATGGCATAGGCATAGTATGGCAAACCCTTTGTTAAAACAGGGGCCAGTTATACTGTAGGAGCTGTCTTAATCTTTGCGCCAAATCAGACCAAAATTCTTTGTTTAATTTTGGCGGGCTCGTTAAAAGTTAATATGTCTCGGGTGGGTTGATCTTCTAAATCTGTTTCTTGATGGAAATATTAGCTTGGTAATCGTAATGTTCTTTGTGCTTGGTTTTTGCATTCAGGCTGGAGTGGCCCTTTTGTTTTTATGCATAGGCTGAAAATGGCTTTCCCGGTTCAGGTTGATGGCTGGCCATCTCTGAGTTAATTGTTGTAATGTGAATGTCTCTTGTGGAGAAGGGTTTTCAAGTATCCATTTTCCAGACAATTTACTTTAGTCTCAATGCTCCAGACAGTTTCAATAATCAAACTGGCTTCTTTAGTTCTCTAGACCTGCCCACAGACTTAATTTATCTTGTAGAATCCCAAATTCGATTAAAGATCGTAGTTTCCCGTAGGGGAAGACTGGGAGATTTCAATGATCGCCTCGACCAGTAGTTCATAGCCAACGGATTGGAAGGAACCGATAATGCCATTAAGCGCAGGGCGGATCTCCTCAGCGTTTGTCGGTCAAAAATTTTTGGCCTTATCAAGAATTTGCTCTCACCGACTCGACCAATGGATAAGATTTACGATGAATTGTGTACGCTAGTTTGGAACCACTTTAAACCAAAGGAAAGCATCATCATGGCGAGGTATCTTTTCTATACGCACAATCGCTCCGAGTGCTAGGACGTGGCGGAATTTGTTGCCGACCTGAGACGTCTTGCTGGGCCGTGCAACTTCGGAGCTGTGTTGGAGGAAATGCTGTGGGACTTTTTCATGCTTGGCATTGGCTACGAGGTAATCCTTCGAAGCTGCTGGCTGCTGAATCTCTAGACCTGAACAGGCCTATCACGATTGCCCAGGCATGCATGTCGACGGATGAAAACGCGAAACAGATATCTTCCCAGCATCGAAACTCACTGGCAAGTACTGTGCATAAAATAATATCGCTGGCAGGCAGAGCTGCACATGGCAGGGCTCACTCGTCTGCGTTCGTACGACCTGTAACTGCTCAAAGTCCGCCATTGGGGGTGAATCAAATCTCGCCTTGTTGGTGTTGCGGGGGCTATCATCGGGCCCATCATTGCCGATTCAAGCAATATGTATGCAAAGGCTGTGCAACAATGGTGCACCTTCAGCGAATGTGTCCGCAACCGAGCAAACGTGTTGCAACACACCATGTGGCTGAGGATGATCGATCCAGCATGCATCAAGCGGCAAAGGCAACTCAACCCAAGGTACAGGACGAAGAAATGTATGGGGTACATTCTTTTACTAAGTCTTCTGATAATGCTGGAAGTTACATTAAATGGGGTTCTAGTATCAATGGAATTGGACATGGGTGCAAGTCAGTCAATAATGAGCCAGAGGGCTTTCGAAAAGCTGTGGGACACGAAGGCAAAAAGACCCAAACTGAGCCTAATCAATGCGAAGCTGCGTACCTACACCAAAGAGCTCATACCAGCCATTGGCAGTGCAGCAGTAAAGGTATTGTACGATGGAGCTGTGCATGATTTATCATTGTGGATCATTCCAGGCAATGGCCGAATGCTGTTTGGCAGGAGTTGGCTTGAGAAAATTAAGTGGAACTGGAACGATATTAAAGCCTTATCAATGGATAATGCTTCGTGTGCTCAAGTGCTGAGCAAGTTTTCCTCATTGTTCGAACCAGGCATTGGCAACTTCACAGGAGTCAAGGTGCAGATCCACCTAGGCCCAGATGCAAGACCCGTCCATCACAAGGCTCGGGCGGTTCCGTACATGATAAGGGAGAAGGTCGAGATCGAACTGGACAGACTTCAACAGGAAGGAATCATATCACCAGTTGAGTTCAGAGAATGGGCCAGTCCAATTGTCCCGGTGTTGAAAAGTGATGGCACGGTCAGGATCTGCGGCGACTACAAGGTAACGGTCAACCAAGTCTCGATACAGGATCAGTACCCGTTACACAAGGCTGCCGACCTGTTTGCAACGCTAGCAGGGGGGGTAATTCGTTCACCAAATTGGACCTGACCTCCGCTTACATGACACAGGAGCTGGTCGAATCATCGAAAAAACTGACCTGCATCAACACGCACAAAGGATTGTTTATATACCACAAATGCCCTTTCGGAATTCACTCGGCGGCAGCCATATTTCAGAGAAACATGGAGAGTTTGCTGAAGTTCGTACCGAGAACCGTCGTGTTCCAAGATGACATCCTGATCACCTGTCGCGATGCCACAGAACACCTGCACAACCTGGAAGAGGTTCGACATCGTCTGCACAAAGTGGGACACAGGTTAAAATGCTCCAAGTGCATTTTCATTGCACCAGACGTCGAATTCCTGGGGAGAAAAATTGCAGCAGATGGCATCAGGCCTACGGACTCGAAGACAGAGGCCATCAAGAATGCACCCAGACCCCAGAGTGTGACAGAGCTGCATTCATTCCTGGGTCTTCTCAACTATTTTTGTAACTTTCTACCTAGTTTGAGCACATTGCGAGAGCCCTCGCACATGCTGCTGAGAAAGGGTAATGACTGGGTTTCGGACAAATCTCAAGACAGAGCCTTGGAGAAGGCCAGGAACCTGTTATGTTCCAATAAATTACTGGTGCACTGTGACCCATGTAAGCGGTTAGTGCTGGCCTGCAACGCCTCATCATATGGGGTCGGTTGTGTGCTCCAGAAAGCCAATGTATCAGGCAAACTCCAACCAGTTGGTCTGTCGAAGGCTGAAAAGTCTATATTATGGGAGAGAAAGAGCTTTTAGCATGCATATATGGGGTTAGGAAAATGCACCAACACCTATTTGGGCTTCGGTTTGAGCTTGAAACAGACCACAAGCCGCACGTTTCATTGTTTTCTGAGAGCAAAGATATAAACACCAATGCCTCGTCCCGCATTCAAAGATGGGACACTGACATTATCCGCTTATGATTATGTCATCCGCCACAGAACAGGCACTGAAAACTGTGCTGATGCGCTTAGCCGCCTGCCATTGCCCACAACCAGGGTGGAAATGCCGTAGCCCGCAGACTTGCTGATGGTCATGGATGCCTTCAAGAGCGAGGGGTCACCTGTCACAGCTCGCCGAATTAGGACCTGGACCAGCCAGGATCCTGTACTGTCAAGCGTAAAAAGGTGTGTCCTAAAGGGAAATTGGTCTGCCATTCCCAGGGAAATGCAGCATGAAATTAAGCCTTATAGCTGCTGCAAAGATGAATTGTCTATTCAGTCTGATTGTCTATTATGGGGTAATCGTGGTTTGTGCCAAAAAAGGCAGGGAAACTTTTGTGCGAGATTTACACAATACCCACCATGGCATTGTCATGATGAAGGCCATTGCCAGGTCTTACATTTGGTGGCCCAGCATTGACTCAGACTTGGAGCCATGCATGCATCAGTACAACACTTGCATGCATCTGAGTAACGCACCTGTGGGGACTCCGCTGAGTCTCTGGTCATGGCCATTCAAACCGTGGTCAAGGATCCATGTAGACTTTGCCGGCCCCTTTCTTGGCAAAATGTTTTAGTGGTAGTGGACGCTTACTCCAAATGGAATGAATGTGTAATCATGTCATCCAGCACGACCACTGCCACTATTGAAAGTTTCTGGGCCATGTTCGCCACCCATGGCTTGCCTGGCGTCCTTGTCAGCGACAACGGACTGTGTTTCACCAGTTCATAGTTCCACGAGTTTATGACCCGTAATGGCAACGAGCATGTTAGGTTTGCCACTTTCAAATCCGCGTCTAATGGTCAAGCGGAGCGGGCTGTCCGAACCATTAAGCAGAGCCTAAAACGCGTGACTCACGGCTCCCTACAGACCCGCTTGTCCCTCATTCTGCTCAGTTACCGGATGAGACACCATTCGCTCACCGGGGTCCCTCTGGTCGAGCTGTTAATGAAGAGAGGCCTCAAAACCAGGCTCTCCCTTGTACACCCAGATCTCAATGATCATGTCGAAACCAGAAGGCAGTGGCAGCAATGGTACCACGATCATGCAACCATATCACATGACATTGCTGTTCATGACCCTGTGTTTGTCCTGAATTATGGTCATGGCCCAAAGTGGGTTTGTGGCACGGTTTTGGCCAAGGAGGGGAACAGGGTGTTTGTAGCCAAACTGTTAAATGGCCAAACGTGCAAGAGGCACATCGAATTTAGTTCACGGAGCGGGAATTCCATGCTTGGTGCAGGACATCCCGCCGCACGGCTGTTGCCGCCCCAAAAGGGGTGCTGTGCAATAACCCACTCCCCCGCCCCACCCTTCCTGCAAATCCTGCACTACTAAACATCAAGAGAGATTTGGGATATCCCCAGCCCAAAATTAATACTTAAATTAAGCTCCCACTGCTGGAAAAGGGTGCTTTGTACACTGCTGATCTGCACCACACCCCAAGTACTAATACTGCAGCACAATGGGACGGAGCTCTAACAGGATGGAACTATTACCCCTTTTCTGCTAGCTACCGCCCAGTTTACACCACTGCACCAGATGGCCAGCAGCAGAAAATCTCGGCTAATTTCACTGAACAATGTGGTGTCTGATGGTTTTCGCTTAACAACATATGCAAGATGATTGTCGTCAAGGAGAATTACACCTATCAAGAGTCCTATGAAAAATCAAAGGGAACCAACTCATTTACAACATGTTTTAAATGTAAATTAAAATGCAAACAGATAAAAACACAACATCAGCATCCAAGATTCAATACGGGAGCTACCTTTCCAGGCGGGGCATGATCTGCAGAGCAGGTTAATCTAGAATCCCAAGCCAAAGGACTGCCCTGAAATTGGGCAGCGAGAAAGATGTGAAGAATGTGCAGCTGAAAATTGCTGTGAAAGATTTGAGGTAAGGGAGCAGCGGAGGCTGGGACAGCTGTTTACACAGCACAGTCAGCGGGCAGCAGGAGCCCACGGTGGGAGACTGACAGTGGTAGGAGTGAAAACAAAGAACAAGAGACAGAGCTGACAACCATCGGGGCTGGGACGGGTGTCACTGGAGGGTTGGAATTCAGCCAGAGACCAAGATCAGGGATTGGGAAGAGCAGGACTCGGGTCTGGCGGGCTTTTAACTTTTTGTCTGAGGTATCGCGAGTGAGTGAAAGTGTAGCTTGGGCAATGAGTTCAGGAAAGTAGTAAATTTGTACTTACACTTAGTGACAACAGAACATTTTACTTCATTACAGAGATAGGAGCCAGAGGGCATCTGGGAGAGGAAACGGAGGGAGTAAAATACAAGATGACAAAGGATGGCTACAGATGGAGCACAGAGCAGAGGTGCTGCCAGTCTTTCCCCTCTGCACTACTGTGTCCACTTCACAGCCAAATCCTCCTAATACCCTAACGATTATCCTGGAGGGCAAGGACAAGAGTTGGAGGACCGAAGGATGCGGGAGGGGACATAGGGCTGAAGGAGATTGCAAATTGAAGGAAAAAGCTTCTTTTCTCAAACCCCTTAACACAGCCCTTCTACCCCCACCTCCAATACCAAATGTGAAGAGCTGCTGGATTTCTTTCTCTTTGCTGCTTCCTGTTCCTCTTCTCCCAGCCTGAGCTCAAACTTCCCCACCTGATCCTCCGCCCACCCTACCTCTGATCACCTGTCATTCTGCAGTTTTTCTCCTATCACCCCCCCGACCCTCTCCAAGCTCATCTCTTAAAGAAATCCACCCATATTCCTTTAATTCCCTGCCACTCAACTCCTATCTACTCAACTATGCCTCTTGGCCCCATGCTCCCTTTGTTCAGGCACCATTTCTCTCCCGTACAAAACTACCATCATTAGCCCACCTCAAAAGAATGCTCTCAACTGATCTGTGTTTTCCAACCATTTTCACATCCTATTCCTCTTTAAAGTTCACAAATGTATCATCACCTCCCAGCTCCCTGCCAAGCTCTCACAAAACCCTGTGTTTGAATCCATGCTCTCAGACACTGGCTCTCTGTCCATCAAATTGAATTTAATATCCTTGATTTCGTCTCCAAATGCCTCCATGGCCTTACCCCATCCTACCTCTGCAATCTCCTTCAGCCCTGCGTCCCCTCCTACACCCTTTGGTCCTCCAACTCTTGTGCATTCCCTCCTCCCTTTTCCCCACCACCCACATAAGGCCTTCTGCTGCCTTAACCATTCTCCACATCAGCTTACAAGAATTGAACTTCCTTTTTTCCCTTCCAAAAGCATGCTCTCAGATTTTCCAGTAGCTGAATTCCTGAAGGCAAAGCATAATAATATACAGAGGTATGGAGACCAGGAATGTCTCAAGTTCCAGAACGCCTTATCCCTAGATGTGGGGACAGGAGAACTATCAAGGGTTTCACCTTCTGATTGATAGCCAGTGACCCTGTTGAAAGTATATATGTGTGGACTTTAGCTTAGACAGGTTTAGTGTTGGCCGAAGGCAGGATCTGGCTTGGCTTTGCTGCCCCCTACATTGAATAACCCATTAACACCCTAGCTCCATGCTCATCACTGAAGAATAACCATTGGCCTGTGGTATTGGGGGAGATGATACACCCTGTGAAACCTATGTACTCCAGCATAGTAGAGGAGGAGTAAAGGGAGGAACTCAGAGGGAAATATTGGCTGAATGAGGGGTTGTGGGAGGACACGTGAGAAACATTCAGCAAAACTTTCAACTGCATCAGAGGCATAAAATGGACATTAGTGGACTGGGTCCTTGTTACACACGCCACACAATTTTTAATTATATTGCCTTCAATGGAAAGAAAACTTGGATGGTGTATATCGGGCAGCGATTGACTACCACCAGTTTTATGCCCCGCCACATTTGAAAGATTTGCCCATTATTTGAAAGTAAAATGTTTTTGTTAAAAGTTATAAGGTTATGATTAACATAATCATCTGCAGAATATCATTCTAAAAGAGAAAAAGCCAGAGCAAGAAAGAATACAAAATCCAAATTACTATTTTTTCAAGGAGAATTAAAAGCTTACGATTCATTCGTGTAATAGACCTTATACAACATTCATGGCGAATAAAATAACTCGGGCGATAGAGAGGGCTTTAAACTAATTAGTGTGGGGGAGGATTCAGGTGAGTGAAAATTTAAAAAGTCAAAGATTAAGGAGAAGGCTGTAGAGCAGGGTGGCACTGGGGGAAGTGAAAACCAGAGCATGACAGGAAGGGACAGAATGTACAAACATAAAGGTGAATCAGAAACTGGGGACAAAGCAGGAAGAATTGGAAAAAAACAAATTTAAAAGCTCTTTATCTGAATGTATGCAGCATTCGTAACAAAATAGATGAGTTGTCGGCAGAAATAGAGACAAATGTGTATAATCTGATAGCCATCACAGAGACGTGGTTGCAAGGTGACCAAGGCTGGGAACTAAATATTCAGGGATATTTGACAATTTGGTGGATAGACAGAAAGGGAAAGGAGGTGGGGTAGCTCTGTTAATACAGGATGAAATCAGTGCGTTTGTGAGAAACAATATTGACTCAGAAGATCTTGATGTTGAATCAATTTGGGTGGAGATGAGGAATAATAAGGGGATAAAGTCGTTGGTGGGCGTAAGTCTATAGGCCCCCTAAAGTAGCTACACTGTTTGACGGCGTATAAATGAAGAAGTAATGGAGGCTTGTAAAAAGGAACGGCAATAATCATGGGAGATTTTAACCTTCATATTGATTAAACAAAGCAAATTGGCCAGTTTAGCCTTGAGGAAGAGTTCACAGAGTGTATCCGGGATAGTTTCCTTGAACAGTACGTTGCGACACCAACCAAGGAGTGGACTATCTTAGATCTGGTACTGTGTAATGAGGCAGGATTAATAAATTATCTCTTGGTAAAGGATCCTTTACAATCTACATGAATGACTGGGTGAAGGGAGCGAGTGTAATGTAGCCAAATTTGCTGATGATTCAAAGAGGGTGGGAAAGCTAGTTGTGAGGAGGACACAAAAATTCTGCAAAGGGATATGGACACGCTAAGTGAGTGGGCAATAATTTGGCAGATGGAGTATAATGTGGGAAAATGTGAGGTTATCCACTTCGGCAGAAAAAATAGAAAAGCAAATTATAATTTAAATGGAGAAAAAATGCAAATTGCTGCAGTACAGAGGGATCTGGGGTCTTTGTGCATGAAACACAGAAAGTTAGTATGCAGGTACAGCAAGTAATCAGGAAGGCAAATGGAATGTTGGCCTTTATTGCAAGGGAGATGGAGTATAACAGCAGAGAATTCCTGCTGCAAATTTATAGTGTATAGATGAGGCCACACCGAGAGTCCTGTGTACAGTTTTGGTCTCCATATTTTAGGAAGGATATACTTGCATTGGAGGCTGTTCAGAGGAGGTTCACTACGTTGATTCCGGAGATGAAGGGGTTGACTTTCAGCATGGCAGGCAGTGACTACTGGGGTACCGCAAGGTTCAGTGCTGGGACCACAGCTATTTACAATATACATTAATGATTTAGACAAAGGAATTAAATGTAATATCTCCAAGTTTGCAGATGACACTAAGCTGGGTGGCAGTGTGAGCTGTGAGGAGGATGCGAAGAGGTTGCAGGGTGACTTGGACAAATTAGGTGAGTGGGCAAATGCATGGCAGATGCAGTATAATGTAGATAAATGTGAGGTTATCCACTATGGTGGCAAAAACAGAAAGGCAGAATATTATCTGAAAGGTGACAGATTAGGAAAAGGGGAGGTGCAACGAGATCTGTGTGTCATGGTACATCAGTCATTAAAAGTTGGCATGCAGGTACAGCAGGCAGTGAAGGCAGCAAATGGCATGTTGGCCTTCATAGCGAGAGGATTTGAGTATAGGAGCAAGGAGGTCTTACTGCAGTTGTACAGGGCCTTGGTGACACCACACCTTGTTCAGTTTTGGTCTCCTAATCTGAGGAAGGACGTTCTTGCTATTGACGGAGTGCAGCGAAGGTTCATCAGACTGATTCCCGGGATGACTGGATCGACTATGCTTATATTCACTGGAACTTAGAAGAATGAGAGGGGATCTCATAGAAACAGATAAAATTCTGATGGGATTAGACAGATGAGATGCAGGAAGAATGTTCTCGATGTTGGGGAATCCAGAGTCAGGGGTGACAGTCTAAGAATAAGTGGTAAGACATTTAGGACTGAGATGAGGAGAAACTACTTCACTCAGAGAATTGTGAACCTGTGGAATTCTTTACCACAGAAAGTTGTTGAGGCCAGGTCATTAGATATTTTCAAAAGGGAGTTTGATGTGGCCCTTACGGCTAAAGGGATCAAGGCGTATGGAGAGAAAGCAGGAATGCAGTACTGAAGTTGCATGATCAGCCATGATCATATTGAATGATGGTGCAGGCTCGAAGGGCCGAATGGCCTACTCCTGCACCTATGTTTCTATGACTTATGAAGATAGGTTGAGTAGGTTAGACCGATATACATTGGAGTTCAGAAGAATGAGAGATGATCTTATCGTAACATATAAGATAATGAGGGGGCTCAAAAAGGTGAATGCAGGAAGGATATTTCCACTCATAGGGAAAACTAAAACTATGGGGCATTGTCTCAAAATAAGGGGCCGCACATTTAAAACTGAGATGAGGAGTAATTTCTTCTCTCAGAGGGTTGTAAACCTGGAATTCTCTGCCCCAGAGAGCTGTGGAGGCTGGGTCATTGAACATATTTAAGGCAGAGATAGACAGATGTTTGAGTGACAAGGGTACAAAGGGAGCAGACAGGGAAGTGGAGTTGAGTCCATGATCAGATCAGCCATGGTCTTATTAAATGTTGCAGCAACCTCGAGGGGCCAAATGGCCCAATCCTACTCCTATTTTGTATGTTCTTATGTTCTTGGATTTATCAAAGGCTGAGTTTACAAAAATTGTTTAGGGCTCCAGGCTCCTTCACTAACAAAGAAACATCATAACTTGCTCCTCACTAAAACTTTCTGTCAGCGGCTTAGTCATATATATATGCATTGTACACAAATCCAGACATATGTTTCGACATGTGTGTGCCAGTGATTGCATGTGTGTTATCTTCACATTGTTCACTGCCACTATTGAAAGTATAGCAGGACTAAACACTACCTAACTGAAAACATTACAAGCTCACTACCATATTACAATCACAAAAATACACAGACACAAGAATAGATGGCTGGTTGCCTGGTTTAGCTTACCAGGGTTATGAACATATTATATTACAGGCAGTTTGCTTCAATAACTGACTAGAAGCCATTTGTGTTAACACATTCTGCCTTACCTAAATGAGAATACACCACTGTCCACAAAATAATATCCAGGAGTAGGAGAGGTGCTATATAGTTGGCATAGCTGAAAATAAAAACGTATTTGTTATTAAACATTGCGAGCCACAAATCCAAATGGAAATAGCAAAAATTAAAATTGCAGTTTTTATAAGACGATTCATGACAAGATGTAAAGGAACAATTCATACTCTATGCCTGGCTTACATGAATATTCATGAGCGGTAAAGCTGCTAAAACGTTGTAACCATCATTATAAGTAGTATTATAAAACAAGTCCCACAGCTTCTTTTAGTGGTAGAATGTGATGGACCCTATCCCTCCCCACCATTCTCAATTATGTCACTATCTCCATGAAATATAAAAGTATTCAGTGGAGCGAACATGATTACTTGTGATAGAGTATCGGAAACAGACATTGAAATTTGCAATACAGGCAATCAGAGGTGTCTTAAAATGAAGAATCTCAGGTCTTTCACCTTATGTAGAATGCACAATCGCACCATTTTATCAGAATACAGTTAATTATAAGCTATGTCAATTCTATAGGTCAATAAAATAGTTAGGGGCCGACATTGGTCGATACCAATGGTCCGCCCATTTCTTGGTGGTATGTTGGCAGTATGTCGTTTCATACCGTCGAGACCGAAGAATGCAAAATTGGTGAAAGTTTTTCGCCGTTATGTCGGCGGCATGTCAGCGGTCTGCATCGGGCAGTATGTATCTTCGTAGTCGATCAGGATCGACTCTCTGTTCGCAAGCGCAGAGAGTTGAGGAGGAGAGAGAGTGAGAAGGAGCAGCAAGGTAGTCGAAGGCCAGTGAGTTTGAAAATAGATAGCACAGTGGAAAAAATTGGTAGCGACTAATAATTATTCAGTTTCAACACAAGAAGGGAAAATTAATATCTAGAAAAAAATTATGTGAAAAACATCCAAGCACAGGAATATCGAGAAGGAGGGGAGGTTGAGGGTGCCTGTCTTCGATGAAAGAGTTACCTGCCCTTCTGAAGCACATCACAGAGAGGTACTCTGACCTCAAGGGTGGTCGTGGAAAGCCCCTCCCAAAGGAGTACAACCGAATTTGGGACGTGATCAGGGAGGCTGTGTCCTCGATAAGTACGATGATACGCACCGGGGAAAGGTGCTGTAAGGGGTGGAATGACCTGGTGAGGGTTACAAGAGTAAGTAATGATTTTATTTATGCCCCCCCTCCCTCCCCATGTGCCATGTACCACGTAAACGTCGGTTCAGTGTCATACGGATGATGTTATTTATCTTAAGGTTACGGCGATGTATTTGTGCTTTCAGGCAATGACAAGCGGATCAACACAGTGCTTTTTTAGTGTTTGTGTGTGTGTGTCTGTGCCATGTTAAATGGATTGAAGATTTATATTTTGATTTGCTTTCCTTTCTGCAGAGGAAGACATCTGCAATAGCGGCCGATCAGTGTTGCACAGGGGACAGCCCCAAAACCCAGGAGCCGCTTACAGATATCGAGATCCATTCCCTGTTCCTGTTTGGGGATAGCAACCGTGCCACCACTGGCATTGGAGCTGACCCACTCACACAGGATGGTAAGTTGAATACAATCCCCGGTCTGTGTTGTGGTCCTATCATGTCATGTAATCTAACTGTAACTGTAATGTTGGCCTGATATAATGTAATGTAAGTTTATTGCACTGTAATGTTGGTCTCATGTAATGTATTGGACTGTTGGGGACATGTAACGCAATGCATATATGTATTCTGTCTGCGATATGTAATGCAGTACTGCAGCAGTGGACATTTAAGTAAGGCTGCGATAAGTCATGTACCATGTACTAATGTAACCCTCACCCCTTCCCTGCTGCCAAGCTTTTTTAAATGTTGTTTTATACTTCCAGACTCGGATGATTCAGACCACAGTGACACTGACGACAGACCCACTGCCTCCACCTCTGGCACCACCCAGCCCTCTCCTGATGAGGAAGAGGAAGAAGAACAGGAAGAGCCGCTGCTCCAGCAGCCAGTGGAGGTGGAGCTGGTGTTGGAGACGGAGGAGGATGCACCAGCTCCATGTGGGACAGCTGGAATAGCCTCCATCACCTCGGAGTCTATATTCATGGGATTCCCCCATGGGTCCTCTGAATGCCGGACCAAGCCATGCGCATCATGGATGCTCCCTAGAAAGTTGACATTCACTGCCATTATCCACTGTGTATGGTCACATACCAGCTGCACGTTGAGGGAGTGAAATCCCTTATGGTTTCGGTACACCCCTGCCTCCTGTAATGGTGCTCGCAATATGGGTAGTCACTAGCACCCTGCACCTTGGGGAAGCCAGCAATGCGTGCAAATCCCAAAGCCCTGTCATTCTGAGCCTCCCTCGTCATTGGGAAGTTTATAAATTTCATGGGGCGTACATACAGTGGTTTGGTTACCTGTCAAATGCACCGATAAGTAGCGTACTGAGAAATAGTGCATATGTCCCCAGCTGATGATTGAAATGACCCACATGCATAAAAGGAAAGTACCACAGTCACCTTCATCTCGACAGAGAGTGCAGTAATATTGGTGCTACCGGGCTGCAGGTCTGTCTTAATGAGCTGGCAAATCTCAGTGATAACCTCTTTTTGGAAGCGCAGCCTTCGGACACACTGTCGATCGGTCAGGCCCAAGTATGAACACTTCTCCCTGAAGATCCTTTGTGGGTAAGGCCTCCTCCTCCTTATCATCATTCTGCGACTTCTTCCATGAGCCTGAAAACTCTGCTCAATAAACTTCCTCACATCTGGTTCCTTCATTCGACAGGTTGTCATCAATACAGGCTGAGATAACACAGGCCCCATTCTTTTTAAATCTCCACATTATTTTTCCTTCAAAAAAAATTAATAAAATGCCTTTCTATCTTAATAATTTACTCAGCAATAGTAAATATACCTTTTCCAATCAAAATCACACTCTAAAATCACTTTTCACCTCAGAGATACAGAGCTACTGCTTTAGCTGACTGTTCCCGATTTCCCAAATGGCGGCTCCGTGCAGTCTGCCCATTCCTGGCCACTTACCATCGCATAAAACCACATTTTCCAGGAGGGTATGCAGTTCCGGTGGTAAGTCAGCGGTATGTGATGAAAATCACACTTCGTGGGCGGTCTGCGGGTGGTCCTGTATGGCGGACGGTGTGCATACCGCACTATGGTATGTCAATGAGGGATATTCCTTCAAGCGGTATGTCAGCGGTCGTAGATGTTTTCTGACCAAAATTGCCCTTTTGGGAGGTACGCCGGCAGTCCGCAGGTGGTGTGTGGCGGTATCTCGACCAATTTCAGGCCCTTAAGGTTTTAAGTCATGAGACACTTTGATAATCAACTCATTCCACTTAGAACTGAAAGATGACTTACACTTTTGATAGTGGTTCTACTCTAACCAAAGCCCACTAATCACAGAATCATTTTGCACAGAAGGAGGCCAATTGGCCCATCGTGCCTGTTCTGACACTCTGAAAGAGCTGGCAATAAGTCCAACTCCCCAGTACTTTCCCCATCGACCTGCACATTTTTCCCTGGATGAATAACTAATGTTACTGCATTTTGGATATCTGGAACAGATTCCTAGCAAGAACAATTTAGACTGTGCTCTCCTCTACATTGGGGAGACCAAATGCAGATTGGGTGAGCACTTTGTGGAACACCTCCGTACATTTCCGGAAGCGTGTCCCCGAGCTTCCGGTCGCCTGTCACTTTAATTATCCACTCCACTCCGCTATCTCCGTCCTTGACCTCCTACTCTGTTCCAATGAAGCTCAATGCAAGCTCGAGGAACAGCACCTCTTCTTTCGTTTAGGCATTTTACAGTTTCTGGACTCAACGTCAAGTTCAACAATTTCAGAACAAAATCTCTGCCCATATTTGGCTCCCTTCCCCCCACCCCCACGAACTTATTTGGTAATTATTCTGCCACTCACACCCTATTTAGACTAACCTTGTTCAAACTTCTACCAATACCATATCAAGTCAGCCCTTAATTGCTTTTATCTTTATAAACTCTCCTGTCCTCCACCCTATCACAGACCTTCTATTTTGTTCTTTACTCCCCTCCCCCTTTCAGCACTCCTTAAGAATCCGTTCATTTCAAACATTCCTCAGTTCTGATGAAGGGTCATCGACCTGAAACATTAACCCTGTTTTTCACTCCACAGAAGCTCTCTGACTAGCTGAGATTTGCAGCATTTTCTGTTTACCTTCTAGTATAGGACACGCTCTCTCCCAGCGTGGGACACTCTCCAGTGCAAGACCCTCCCCAGTGTGGGACACTCTCCAGTACGGGCCTTGGGCTTTGATCATTATCCATTGGTTGACTGGTGACAGAGAGTGACAAGGAGAAGTACGTGGGTTGGATTGTTGGCTATTCTTCGAAATGAGATATTTACCGTCCAACTGTTGACAACAGATTGAACACAATCCAGGCCGTCAATGAGAGCGTGTTTGAGCTCTGGCCAAAAACGCTGCTATCTGGAATTACAACACAGAAACAGGCTATTCTGCTAAACCAATCTGTACTGACTAATCCTGGGCTGAGCACAGGGGAAGGAATGGTAGAAATACAGTGAGGAGTTTAGGGAATCTGCCGACTGAGACTTGTGAACACAACACAGTGAGGAGATTAAACCCAGAGTACCTGAAACAAGTGAGATGAGCAAACTGAAAATACTCTTTGAGAGGACACTTGACAGTGTGAGACACTCACCAGGACAGGACACACTAAGAAATCTTTAAACCCAAAGAAATTGCAAATTATAAAAGAAATAATGATGTTATAAAAGAAATACTTGTGCCAGCTCAGCAGACACAGAGAGTTCAGGTCACAGCAAGACAAGGCAGAAAAACAGGCCTTCAATCTAGCTATGGTGATAAAAGATTTAGCAAGGAGCCTAAAGATAAACAAGCTGTCCCTTAATAGGGCAACAAGACATTCGGACAGAGATAAGGAAGAAAATGACCTCATAATTACACTTTCCCCTGTAATTGGACTATAGGATGGGCAAAAGATGATTGACACCAGGTATCAACAAGCCCATCGAAATAAAGTATAAAAATGGGTGACCGAGAGGGGAAAGCAGGCAGTCAGGGTCAGAGGCTTCTCCGAGGTGGACGTGTGCTGGCTAAATAGCCTATCACCTTGGTTAAGTCCTTGCCTGTGAGGTTGACGTATGCTGGCTAACAGCCTAACACCTCCTGCAGCTCGACACAACACAACAGAGGTGACTGCTGCCGCAGGCTGCAGGGATCCACCAATCCGAGACCACCACTCTGCCTCGCCGTGCGTCCGTCTGCCTGTCAGTCCGTCCGGTCGTTTCGCTCCAGGGCCCTAGACCGTTCTCATCTGTCACGGTTGTATGTTTATGATACCTATCTTAACCACATGTAGTATCTTATTATGCTTTAAACTGTCGGGGGCCGAAATTGCCCGCCGCCCGAAACGGAGCGCACCTTTTTGCCATTCATTACCGCGGCAGTGGTTAGAGCGAAATGCAGCGTTTTCGGTTGTAAAAAGGAGCGGGGCAGTATTGCAGGTGGAAATGATCCATTTGCCGTGGTGTGTGTGCGGAGTGGCCTTTGGACTGTGAAATTCAGCTGCTGATCAATTGCTCACAACGAGGCAGCTGCTCCCTGGCCTTCAAGGGCAGATTTTGCAGCTCGGCCCTGAGCACCGGGTTTAGTCTCTGTTGCTTGAGAGGACATGGTTGATGAGACACCTTTGAGGAAGGCCAGCAGCTTTAGTGATGTGGAGCTCGAAACTCTGCTGGAAGCTGTGCTCCCTCAGATCGGTGGCGATGGTAAGGTGCTGCCCCTGGGGAGTGGCGCAGGTTCCTCGGATCAAGAGGATGAGGTGCTCTCTTAGGATCACAGCAGTCCTGACCCCAGACCTGTCACTCGGCCATTGCCGACAAGCATGGACCCGCCCGAGCCAAGGCCGACTGAACACAGCGAGGAGGATGCTGCTCAGTCTGCAGCCGGCCCTTCCAGGGGCAGAGCTGGTCGACAGCATCCTAGAAGGACATCTGTAGCTTCCTCTCCTGACACAGAGCAGTCTTCCCAGAGCCATGAAGCAGCCACCGGAGAGACACTGCAGCGTGGTGTATGAATAGGTATGTGTAAGGGGGGGTTATAAGGAGGTGCACAAGGGTGATAATTGATAATGTCTATGTTTTGTGGATCCATTGTTTGGGGTCTAATACATCTTTATTTTGGTTTGAAAACTCTGTATAGGTCTCTCATTTAACTGTGGTAATGCTGCGTGAGAGGGCTCATAAGTTTGCCCATGGAGCTGCACAGATGAAGGCCCAAGTGCGCATTAGTTCATCAGAAACGCACAGTAATGAGACGGCTTTGTGCTTCCCTTGCAGGGTCACCATGGCGACACCGCCTCCTGCGTGCTGGCCAACCACATCCTGATCCTCCTCCTGTGCCTCTTCCTGCTGCTCCTCTTGTGCTTCGGGCTCCTGCGCCTCCTGCTCCTGGCCCTCCTCCTCCTCCTCAGGTGGCACTGCTGCCTCGTCCTCCAAAGGTTGTGTCCTCATGATTGCCAGGTTGTGAAACATACAGCACACGACCATGAATGTGGAGACCCGCTCAGGCGAGTACAGCAGCACATCTCCTGAGTGGTCCAGGCAATGGAACCTGTTTCAGGATGCCGATGGTGTGTTCGATGATGGCTCTGGTGGCCAAATTACTGCCATTGTACGTGTGCTGCGTAGCAGTCCTGGCGTTGTGAAGGGGAGGAGTTATCGGCCAAGTGCACAGTGGGTAACCCTTGTCTCCAAGGAGCCAGCCGCAATCTTGATTAGGCCCAGTAAAGACCCCTGGCACACCGGTCTGCCACAGTATGATCAAATCGTGGCTGCTGCCAGGATACCGGGCATCAACTGCCATGATTTTGTGGCTGTGGTCGCATACCAGCTGAACATTGAGGAAATGGTATGTCTTGCAGTTTCAGAACATCTCGGGAGTGTTTTGTGGAGCCCTCAGTGTGACATGGGTGCAGCCAATGGCCCCCGCACCCTGGGGACACTAACAATGCGCAGGAATCCAGGGTGCCGCTCCAACTGCTTCTCCCTGCTCATTGGGAAGGAGATGTAGTCACTCCTCCTCTTAGAGAGCATCTGTGACCTCACGTATGGGTGTATCCACGGCAAACTGCGAGATGTTGGGTATATCAGCTGTTGCAGCTTGGAACAATCCAGTGGCATATAAGTTAAGGGCGATGGTCACCTTCGATGCGACAGTCAGGGCTGTCCTTAACCTTGTTTGTAGCTGCAAGTCTGCCTGCAGGAGATTGCAGAGCTCCGTGACGACATCCTTACAGAATGGCAGCCTACAGAGACACTGGTCATCAGTTAGGTCCCTGTACGAGAACTGCTGCCTGTAGACCCTTTGCTGATAGTGCCTTCAGTCACCACAACTGTGCAGGCCCCTTCATCTCTCAGCTGTGTCATTGGCTTCTCCCTCCTGGTCTGGTTGGTCCTCAGCCTCTGCAGGTTGCTGCTGGCCAGCATCTGCCTCCTCTGCAGGCTGCCTCCTGGCCTGCTGGCCCAGTATCTGGTGCGAGGAGTCCGTGTACCTCACCCTGCTCCTGACGGCACGCCTTTGCTGAGGCCCTTCCTGTTGCAGCTCTCTGGGTTGACCTCTCACCATCTCCCTGGCCCTCTGCATGCTGGTCAGCCATGATTGCTGCAACCCTCGCCCGCAGCCTCTCCAGCCGTTGGTCCCGGTGCCACCCTCTCCTGTGTGCCTCGCTGGCACGCACAATGTGCAGGAGGCGTTGGCCTGCCAGCACTGCCCCCATTTCCATCTCCTGCCCAAGCCCAGCCTCCTCAATCACGGCTCCTGTTGTGGAGTTTGAACAGCCTGGAACACTGTCAATCAAGCGTGCTGTCAGCAAGGCTGCTCGCAATGCTTTAACATGTCCGAGAAAAGTTTGCCGTCAAAAATGCTCCTAAACCCAACACACCTTTAAAACACTAATACCAAAACAAAATATCACGGATGCTGGAATCTGAAATAAAAACATAAAATGCTGGAAATCTCAGCGGGTCAGGCAGCATCTGTGGAGAGAAAAACAGAGTTAACGTTTCAGGTCAATGATCCTTCGTCAGAACTGGCGAATGTTCGAAAAGAACACATTCTTCAGGAGCATTGAAGGGGGAGGGGAAGAAAGAACAAAAGGAAAGGTCTGTGATAGGGTGGAAGACAGGAGAGATTAGAGAGACAAAAGGGATGATGGGCCGACTTGAAATTATAACGGCAGAAGTTAGAAAAAGATTAATCTGGATAGGGTGTGAATGGCGGATTAATGGCCAGCTGCCATTGGAGATAGAGAGAAAAAAATTACATAAGGTCTGTGGGGCGGGGGAAGGTTATGATCTGAAATTGTTGAACTCGATGTGGAGTCCAGAAGGCTGTAAATTGTCTAAATGAAAGATGAGATGCTGTTCCTTGAGCTTGCGTTGAGCTTCATTGGAACAGTGTAGGAGGCCGAGGATGGAAATGTGGGAGTGGTGTGGGGAATTAAAGTGACAGGTGACCGGAGCTCAGGGTCATGCTTACGGACTGAACGGGGGTGCTCCGCAAAGCGGTCACCCAATCTGCGTTTGGTCTCCACAATGTAGAGGAGACCACATCGTGAGCAGCGAACACAGTATATTAAATTGAAAGAAGTACAAGTAAATCGTGGTTTCACCTGGAAAGAGTATTTGGGGCCGTGGATAGTGGTAAGGGAAGAGGTAAAAGGGCAAGTGTTGCATCTCCTGCGCTTGCACGGGAAGGTGCTGTGCAAAGGGAGGGGCTGCTGGGGGTGACTGCGGAATGGACCAGGGTGTTGCGGAGTGAGTGGTCCCTTCGAAATGCTGAGAGGGGAGAGGTAGATTGGTGGTAGATTGGTGGTGTGATCTCGCTGGAAGTGGCGGAAATGGCGGAGGATGATCCGCTGAACGTGGAGTCTGCTGGGTTGAAAGGTGAGGACAAGGGGAACCCCCTGGCGTGATTCTTAGAGGGAGAGGAAGGGGTGAGAGCAGAGATGTGGGAAATAGAACGGACACGGTTGAGGGCGATGTTAACCACGGTGGAGGGGAATCCTTGGTTCAGGAAAAAGGAAGACATGTCAGAGGCACTAGTGTGGAAGGTGGCATCGTCAGAGCAGATGCGACGGAGACGGAGAAACTGGGAGATTGCAATGTAGTCCTTACAGGATGCGGGGTGGGTGGAAGTGAAGTCCAGGTAGCTGTAGGAGGCAATGGGCTTATATGGGATACTAGTCAATAGCCTAGGGTCCAAACAGCTGAAGGCACGGCCACCGATGGTTGAGCAGTTATAATGAAGGATGCTCAAGAGGGCAGAATTTGAGGTGCGCAGACATCTTGTGGTGCTGTGAGTCTGAAATAGATTACAGAGATAGGGAGGGGCAAGGCCACGGAGCGATTTGTAAACAAGGATGAGAATTTTGAAATCGTGGTGTTGTTTAACTGGAAGCCAATGTAGGTCATCAAGCACAGGTGTGATGGGTGATCGTGACTTGTTGCGAGTTAGGACACGGGCTGACGAGGTTTGGGTGACCCCAAGTTTATTTTGTGTAGAGTGTGTGAGGTCAGCCAGGAGTGAGTTGGAGTAGTCAAGTCTAGAGGTAACAAAAGCATGAATGAGGGTTTCAGCAGCAGAAGAGCTGAGGCAGGGGCGGAGGCGGGAATTGTAAAGGAGGTGATAAAAGACGGTTTTAGTTATGTCGCCGATATGTGGCTGGAAACTCATTTCAGGGTCAAATATGACGCCTAGGTTGCGAACAGTCTGGCTCAGCCTCAGATAGATGCTATGGAGAGGGATGGAATCAGTGATTAGGGAACGCAGTTTGTAGAGGGGACCAAAGACAATGGCTTCGGTCTTCCCAATATTTAATTGGAGAAAATTTCTGCTCATCCCATACTGGATGCCGGACATGCAGTCTGACAATTTACTGACCAAGGAGAGGTTGAGAGAAGTGATGGAGAGGGAGAGGTAGTTGTAGAGCTGGATGTCGTCAGCCTACATGTGGACACTGACTCCTTTGTGGATGATATCGTCAAAGGGCAGCATATAGATGAGAAATAGGAGGTGGCCAAGGATAGATCCTTGGGGGACACCAGAGGTAACGATGCAGGAGTGGGAAGAGAAGCCATTGCTGGAAAAGTTTCTGGCCACGATTAGATAGATAAGAATGGAACCAGGCGAGTGCAGTCCCACCTAGCTGGGCAATGGTGGAGAGGTGTTGGAGGAGGATGAAGTGGTCAACTCTGTCAAAGGCTGCAGACAGGTCCAGGAGAACGAGGAGGGATAGTTTACCTTTGTCACAGTTACAAAGAATGTCATTTATGACTTTGATGAGAGCTGTTTCAGTACTGTGGCAGGGGCACAAACCAGACTGAAGGGATTCAAACATTGAATTCAGGGAAAGATGGTCACGGATTTTGGAGGCGACAACACGTTCAAATACTTTGGACAGGAAAGGGAGGTTGGAGATGGGGCAATAACTAGCAAGCACAGTGGGGTCAAGAGTTGTTTTTTTGAGGAGAGGGGTGTTGGCAGCAGATTTGAGGGAGGGGAACAGGTCCTGAGGAGAGAGAACCGTTAACAATGTCGGCTAACATGGGAGCCAAAAAAGGAAGTTGGGTGGTCAGCAGTTTAGTGGGAATCGGGTCAAGGGAGCAGGAAGTGGGTCTCATGGACAATATGAACTTGGAGAAGTCAAGAGAGGAGTTCAAAGAGAAACTAGAGGAAGATGTGAGTTTAGGGCAGGTGGGAGAATAGTGAGCAGTTTTTGTGGACAAGTGCAGGACCCAATAATGGTTTTGTGTGTTTGAGCCAGATCTGGCGGTAAATGGCTGAACCAGTTGTCCACCACATCCGTTCAAGTCTGCACCCCTTGGACTTGAGGGAGTGAAGATGAGGGCTGGACCAGGGGGAACGGCCAGGGTGGTAGAGAGTAATGGTTTTAATAGGAATTAGGGCATCGAATGTGATGGTGAGGGTGTGGTTGAGCAGATCGGTGGCTGCAGAAATGTCATTGTGAAAGGAGGGCCAAACGTTGGTCAGTTTGGAGTTGATAAGTGCAGTTTGTAAGAGAGTTTGGAGATAGTTTTTTCCAGGAGCGGATGCAGAAGGAAGGAGGTTTGGATTGGGAAAGGGGGATGTGGGTCAAGAGCGATATAACAAAATGGTCAGAGATTGCCTTATCTTTATGATACAGTCATCAATGTACCAGAAAAAGAGGTGAGGGCGGGGGCACCTTTAAACACGGCTGGCGGTCTTCACCAAGCACTGATTACTGACACAAAAACCTAACGTAGGCTCCGTCAAGCGGTCACAAGACTTCTTTTGTTCCCGGAGTGGGTCCTCGGCGGTGTGCTCTCTGATGATGCACTTAAAGCGGCTTCGGCTGCTGTGGGATGGGAGTGGGTTGGGTGCGGGGGGGTGGAAAACGGGTCGGATATGCTCACCGCCGGAAGAACACGAGGGCAATTGCACAAACGTCAGCCATTCCGCACAAACTCGGCGGCCATTCCCCGCCACCCCGTGGCCGATGTTTTCCGATGGCCAGAGGCATTAACGAAAGGTGTGATTTCAGCCCCTTTGTGTTAATCTTAATATCGCAAGTTTCTTTCTGTATTTCCCTTTTACACCTCTTACTATCTTTGTTTGTTTTACTTTGCTGTTCTTTATATCTCTCCCGATCCCCCCCAGATCTACACTATTCTTTGCACTTTGTATGACTTCTTTTTGTTTTATGGTCACCTCTTATGTTGACCATGGTTGTTTTATTTGGTAAGTAGATTTCTTGCTGCATAGGGGTCTATACTGGTTTGAAGCTAAATTATTTTTGGACATCTCCCTCTGTTCATCTGTTGTTTTACCTGATAACGGTTTTGACCAGTTTGCTGACGTCAGTCTCTGCCTTATCATGTTAAAGTTAGCCTTACCAAAATCTATGTGTTATATTTCTGCTTTTCAATCCTAACATTGGGCCTGAGTTTGGTGGACGTACCATCGGCTGCACCGAGGTTCCTCGCCGGTCTCCCTGGTTTCTGGGCGCTCTCCCCTCCGAGCGAGTTTGGTGAGGTCCTCACGCCGGCGGGGAGAGAAGACTGCTGGGGAGTGTCCGCTGGTGTGCACCGGCATGCGACGCCCACAAGAGTCCTCCCGCCCACACGCTGCATCCCCAGTTTGGTCCGGGTGGTCCTCTGCTCCAGCAGGGGAAAAGGCCGTAGCATGGAGGCAGGTCTTACCTGAACGGTAAGTATGAAGATCTGCAAAATAAGGTTAGTCCATTTCTTTTCTTTATTTCTTTTGCAGGGACTAAGGTGGATGGGGTCCCCTGAAGGATTTATGATGGTTTTTATTACTGTTTTGAAAACGTTTTATTTTATCAGTTCCCCCTCCCTGTGCCCGACTCTATCCTCGGTGGTTCTTTGCCGAGGATCACATTTGCCGCTCAGAATGGGAGCGACTGCCCACTGCCGCCCAGAAACGATACGCAAGGCCCATTCTTGCCACCGGACGGTCTTGCCCACATTTTTTCATGAAACTTCCGCCCAAAGTACCGTCAGGATCTCAGCGCTCCTTTGGGCGGAACTTGGCTTTCACCAAACTCGGGCCCATTGAATTTGGTCATATTATGATCACTGGTAGATAACAGTTTAACAGTAAGGGAACATTTAAGTGTCAGCTGTGGCTCAGTGGGTAGCACAGTTGCCTCTGAGTCAGAAGGTTGTGGGTTCATAGTCCCACCCTAGGGACTGGAGCACATAAATCTAGGCTGACACTCCAGTGCAGTGCTAAGGGAGTGCTGCATTGTCGGTGGTGCTGTCTTTTGGATGAGACTTTAAACCGAGGCCCCATCAGCTCTCTCATGTGGATGTAAAAGATCTCATGGCACTATTTAGAAGAAGAGCAGGAAAGGTAATCTCAGTACCCTGGCCAATATTTATCCCTCAATAAACAGAATAAAAACAGATTATCTGGTCATTATCACATTGCTGTTTGTGGGAGCTTGCTGTGCGAAAATTGGCTGCCGTAATTCCCACATTACAATAGCGACTACATTCCAAAACTACTTCACTGGCTGTAAAGCGCTTTCAGGTGGTCGTAAAAGGCACTTTTTAAATTAAATTCTTTCTTTCTTTCTATTAACTAATTCTGGCTCTTTACTCATTACTAAATCTAGTGTGGCCTGCCCTCTTTTGGTTCTGGAACATATTGTTCCAGAAAAGTATCTTTAATACACTGAAGAAATTCACTACCTTTCTGGCATGAGCTACTCTGCTCTTCCTCATCGATATAAAAATTAAAGGCCCAGAAATAGCGGTCGGAGGCTTCCCACGGGCAGATGCCCCGACCTGAAAAATTTCTATGAATTTAACTTGTTGTTCCAGAGGTTTGGAGACTTCTGGATCTGGGCCTCTATGCAAAGGCCTGCGTCGAGGCCCACGTATTCCATGGACTTAACCGCTTTGTACACATCCCTAGGATCATGTGGGCCGGCCCAACCAATCAAAGTTGGGGATCCCCATTCATACTTATGGTGAGTTCCGTATATACAAAACTCAACCTGTGGATGAATGAGAATACCCCAGAAACACACAAGTACTTAAAATAGATTTTTTTTTAAATCACATTTAAAATTAATCAAAATGGAATTTAATTAATTGTGTAAAACATTCATTTAATTTTTTGAAAAATAAATATACATAATTTAAAGGATCTAAAAATAAACTTACCTTATTTAATAAAATTTAAAATGTTCAAATTATTGATTAAAATGTATTTTTCTGTCCTTTAAATGTCTTACGCTGACAAAAGCAGGCCTTGCGCCTTACGCCTGCTTTTATCAGTTGGAAGAATTTCAAGGGCATTCGCTGGGCAGAAAGTGCTCGCAGAGGCCCTTTTCTTCCGGATGTGTATGATCTGTCAGAAGGATTTTTGCCAGATCACAAGTTGCGGGTTTAGGCGCATGTGCTTCGCATGCCTAACCCCGGAACATGCTGGGCCCCTATGTACGTGGCATGTGAAACTCACCGCAGCTTTGGGATTTGGCGCAGGCACAGGTGGAAATCGTGAAGTTGCGGTCTGTCATTGACAGCTCTGAAACAGGCCCCTACCCCCACAAAGCCAGCAATCTGTATAATCACATAAAATCAGGGAAACTTCTTCTTTCAGAGGGTTGTAAATCTGTGGAATTCGCTGCCTCATCGAGCTGTGGAAGCTGGGTCATTGTATAAATTTAAGATAGAGATTGAGAGCTTCTTAACCAATAAGGGAATAAAGGGTAGGGAAGTGGATCTGAATCCTTGATCAGATCAATCATGATCATATTAAATTGTGGAGCAGGCTCGAGGGGCCATATGGCCTACTCCTGCTCCTATTTCTTACGTTCTTATGCTATTTAAAGGAATCATGAAATACTTACAGGTTAGTTGCTGGATTATTTCTTCTGGCTGCTGTTGTTTTTGGAGCTTTCCTATACTTGCCTAAAGTTTCCAAAGATTGATTCCTCCACAGGGAGTGATCTGGCAGGTCTTGAAGTCCTTTTTTTGTCATTTATAATATTGTGCTGAAAGAAGTTGCTTCCAGACATGGGTGGTCTGGTAGAGCTGCCTCTGGGAATTCAACATGACTGGGAGAATGAAGAGAGGCCACGCAAAGGAGAGAGGAGGCGAAAAACGAGCAGGATGAGGATGAGGAGGAGCAGGAGGAGGATGAGGGTGAGAAGGAGGAGGAGAAAGGCGAGAGAGAGGAGGAGGAATATGGCACCCAGCAAGAGATCATATCTGCAGAGATTTCCAGCATTTTCTATTTTTATTATGAATAATGGCCAATTGGGTACCAGGGGACTGTTGGTACCTGTAATACTGTACCCCAGCAAGAGCTAGCCCGCTCAACAGAGAAGGAGTGGGAAGTGATAAAAGATAATGGCAGAAGGGGGAATAAGATGGGATGGTGCATCAATTGATGGGCAATGGCATGAAGTGCTGGAGGACAGGTTTACGCTCCAAAAGGGATGGGGTTCCCAAACTCCACCATTCCATCAGGAGACGTAGGCTCAGCTTCTCCCTACGAGAGAAAACAGGGTCATTCCCTACGCTTCCCAGTATGCCAGGCGGAGCATGGCAACCTGACTTGGTTACCATCACAACCAGAGAATCTTAGGAATCGAAAAAAAAGGAAAAATTAATTAAAATAAAAACATAATTATAAATTGTTTGGGGAAAATAATTTTTTAATATACAGGGTAGAGATAGCATGGAATTTACAGCACTTAAACAGGTCATTTGGCCCAATTGGTTCATGCTCTATATGAGTCTCCTCCCACCCTACTTCATCTAACCCTATCAGCACAGCCTTCTATTCCTTTCTCCCACATGTGCATATCTAGCTTCCCCTTAAATGCATCAATGCTATTCGCCTCAACAACTCCATCTGGTAACAAGCCCAACATTCGAAGCACTCTCTGGCTAAAGAATTTTCTCCTGAATTCATTCTTGGATTTCTTTGTGACTATTTTATATTTATGTCCTCTAATTTTGGAATTCAATAATAGTGTTTCATGAAGCAAAATAAAGGTCCAGGCCAACGTGGAATAAAACATCTTTTGTACACCTTACCTTCGATGCCAGAGCTGTATTTCTGGTCTATGTCTGCTTCTTCTGATATCTGTTTGACGAGATCATTGACTTGTTCCATTTGTGTCCGGTTATCAGGCGTCTGATAATTCTAATACAGAGAAACAGGCTTCAGCTCAACTTGTAACAGGACTTTGCAGATAACTAAGCAACTGAACTTGGGATGTAGTGGGCTCCACCTTCACTTCTGGGAACTAAGTCCAAATCCAGTCCAGACTGCTGGGATGAAAGTCTCCTTATGACCTATGGCTGCAAGGGTTCTATGAAAATGAAGAGACTTTCTCAATCGAGGTCTTGGCGTGAAACTTGTTTATGTATCGATGCTTGGGGTCACCAGAGACCAGAGGGCGCCACTGTCGGAGGTCATCGGGCTGTAAGTGCGTTTGCGCGGTCACTGGTATATAAGCACGGGTACGACGTGACGTGTACTTTGGGCGCGAATAATGATGGATCAGGTTTACACCTGAGGCAGTTTACACTAAGAAGAACCTTAAATCATTAAATTTAGCGACGAGGTAAATTAAGAAACTTCGCATGTACAATGGGCACTATTGGAATTCTGGAGAAAATCGTGGAGGGTGAGGATTGGGCAGATTTTATCGACTTCCTGGATCAGTATTTTGTGGCCAACAAAATGGAGGGGGAGGCTGATGCAGTGCGGCACAGAAAATTTTGTGGTCAGAAAATTTACGGCCTCATGTAAAACCTTCTCTTGCCTTTATGTCCAACGGACAAAGAGCTCGAGGATTTGTGTGTTTTGGTGTGTGACCATCTTAAGGCGAAAAAGGGGATCACATCTCATGCTATCGCTTCTATACACATGTTCGTGCTGAGGGCAAGGATGTGTTGAGATTCGTCGCCAACCTACAACGTCTTGCTGAGCCGTGTAAGTTCAGGAACATGTCGGAAGATATGTTTTGAGATTTCTTCATGATAGGCATCAACCATGATGTGATTCTTCGGAAGTTATTGACCGAAGAGAAGGTGGACTTGAGAAGGGCCAATGCGACTGCCCAGGCATGCATGACAATTGATGATAATTTGCATTTAGGGTCATCGAAGAGTCAGAGCTCCATGGCAGGTACTGTAAACATGATTGTGTCATCTTCTGGCAGAGCTGTTTATGGCAGGGCCTACTCGACTGTTTATGTGAAACCTGTAGCTGCTCAAAGTCTGCCAATTGGTACGAATCTGATTTCATCCTGTTGGCATTGTGGGAGCAATCATCGGCCTCATCAGTGTCGGTTTAAACAATACTCCTGTAATGGCTGTTCAAAAATGGGGCATCTTCTGAGAACGTGCCCACAACTGAGCAAGCGTGCTGCTGCTCATCACATTGTTGATGATGACCAGTCCAGTGCTGGCCTGGATACACAACCCGAGGAGGAAGTGTATGGGCTGTATTCATTCTTGGCAAAGAGCCAGACGATACTTATTAATGTGAAGTTGAATGGCGTGCCTGTATCAATGGAGATTGTCACGAGTGCGAGTCAGTCGATAATGAGCCAAAGGACATTCGACAAGCTGTGGGACACTGAGGCTGTGAAGCCTTAGTTGAGTCCAGTCAATGCCAAGTTGAGTACTTACACTAAGGAACTCATACCGGTGATTGGTAGTGCAGTAGTCAAGGTGTCATATGATGTTGTGGTTCAAGATCTACCATTATAGATCATTCCAGGTAATCGTCCAATGCTAAACTGGAATGTTGTCAAAGCGTTATCCTCGGTGGATGACACTTTGTGTGCTCAAGTGTTAAAGAAGTTTCCTTCTTTGTTTGAACTGGGCATTGGTAATTTTACTGGAGCCAAGGTGCAGATTCACCTGGATTCTGATGCATTGTCTGTCTATCATACAGCTTGGTCGGTTCCTTACATGATGAGGGAGAAGGTTGTAATTAAGGTTGACAGACTCCAACATGAAGGGGTCATATCACCGGTCGACTTTAACGAGTGGGCCAGTCCTACTTTTCCTGTGTTGAAGAGTGATGGCACTGTCAGGATTTGTGGAGACTACAAAGTTACGATTAATCGATTTTCGAAACAGGATCAGTATCCGCTACCGAAGGCTGATGACTAGTTCGCCATGCTAGCTGGTGGAAAGTCGTTCACTAAGCTAGATCTGACATCAGCCTATATGACACAGGAGCTTGTTGGCACTTCAAAGAAGCTCACCTGCATCAACACCCATAAAGGACTGTTTGTCTACAACAGGTGACCTTTTGGAATTAGTTCGGCTGCAGCCATATTTCAGAGGAATATGGAGCGTCTACTGAAGTTCGTTCCTAGAACTGTCGTGTTTCAAGATTACATTCTGGTCACAGGTCACGACACTGCTGAACATCTGAACAATCTTGAGGAAGTCCTACATCGTCTGGGCAAAGTGGGACTCAGACTGAAACATTCGAAGTGTGTCTTCATGGCTCCTGAAGTTGAATTCCTGGGAAGGAAGATTGCCGCTGATGGCATGAGGCCGACTGATTCAAAAACCAAGGCCATTAAAAATGCACCCAGGCCTCAGAATGTGACAGAGCTGCATTCATTCCTTGGGCTATTCAACTACTTTGGTAATTTTTTACCCAGATTGAGCACTTTATTAGAGCCACTGCATGTACTACTCAGAAAAGGTGACAACTGGGTCTGGGGTGTGTCTCAAGATAGAGCCTTTGAGAAAGCTAAGAATCTGCTCTGTTCAAACAAGTTGCTTGTTCATTATGATTCGCGTAAGCGTCTTGTATTGACCTGTGATGCTTCATCATGTGGGGTTGGCTGTGTACTCCAACAAGCAGATGAGTCAGGTAAGCTGCAACCTGTTGTGTATGCTTCGAGAAGTTTGTCAAAAGCGGAAAGAGCCGACAACATGGTGGAAAAAGAAGCTTTGGCCTGTGTGTATGGGGTAAAAAAGATGCATCAGTACCTGTTTGGTCTTCGTTTTGAACTTGAAACAGATCACAAGCCACTCATTTCACTGTTTTCGGAAAACAAAGGTATTAATACCAATGCATCATCTGGTGTCCAGAGATGGGCGCTGACATTGTATGCCTATGATTATGTTATTCGTCATAGACCTGGTACTGAGAATTGTGCCGATGCATTGAGTCATCGGCCTTTGCCTACACCTGCTATGAAGACACCTCAACCTGCAGATCTACTGTTAGTAATGGATGCTTTTGAGAGTGACGGAACTCCTGTCACTGCTCAACAAGTTAGGATCTGGACCAGCCATGACCCTATTTTATCGATTTTGAAACGTTGTGTCCTCAGTGGTGATTGGTCTGCAATACCTATGGAGATGTGTGATGAGACCAAACCTTACAACCATCGCAAAGATGAACTGTCCATTCAGTCAGATTGTTTACTGTGAGGTAATCGTGTCAACATGCCGAAGAAAGGTAGAGAAAAATTTTTTCGTGAACAACATAGCACTCATCCCGGTATTGTCATGATGAAAGCCATTGCTAGGTCTCATGTATGGTGGCCTGGAATTGACTCTGATCTGGAATCATGTGTGTACCAGTGCAATACTTGCATGCAGCTAAGTAAAGTACCAGCGGAATCTCCGCTGAGTCTTTGGTCGTGACCATCTAAACCATGGTCAAGGATCCACATCGATTTTGCGGGCCCATTCCTGAGAAAGATGTTTTTTGCTGTGGTGGATGCATATTTAAAGTGGATAGAGCGACAACGGATCTTGCTTCACAAGTCTTGATTTTCAGGAGTTCAAGCAAAGTATGAAACGTGTAACTCAGGGTTCACTGCAGACTCGTTTGTCATGTATATTGCTCAGTTACAGGACAAGACCTCATACGCTTACTGGGATTTCCCCTGCTGAACTACTGATGAGGAGAAATCTCAAGACCAAGCTTTCTCTTGGTCATCTTGATTTGAATGATGGTGTTGTAAATGGATGTCAAAGTCAGCAATGGTATCATGATCGTGTTGCTGTGTCATGTGACATTTCTGTCAACGATCTGGTTTATGAACTGAACTATGGTTAAGGTCCAAAGTGGATCGCTGGTACTGTTACAGCCAAGGAGGGTAACAGAGTGTTTATTGTCGTGCTCAAGAATGGGCAAACATGCAGGAAACATGTTGATCAGGTAAAACTGTGGCACACAGATGAACTGGAACCGTTTGAGGAAGATGCAGTCAGTGACCAACAAACCAATGTTCATTCATCAGAGGACTCTGCTGTCATTACTGAACCTGGACCTTCAGTCTCTGATGTGGTCATTACCACTCCCATCAGATCGCTTACTCAGCCTTCAGTCACAACTGACTCAGAACGCTCGCCTAGAACTGAAGTTGAACTGAGACAATCAACTCGTGAGCGGAATGTCCCAGACCGTCTTAATTTGTAAAAAGACTGATATTCAGATCTTGAAAGGAGGATGTTGTTATGTATTGATGCTTGGGGTCACCAGACACCAGAATGCGCTACTATCAGAGGTCATCGGGCTGTACGCGCGTGTGCGCGGTCTCTAGTATATAAGCACAGGTACGATGTGATGTGTGTACTTTGGGCGCGAATAAAGATGGATCAAGTTTACACCTGAGGCAGTTTACAGTAACAAGACCCTTGAGTCATTACAAAACTGCACCTAACTCAGCCTTAATTTGAAAATCTAAGAGAGGCCATAGGATGGCTGGTGTGGGAAATGGGTAACTATCACAATGGAGCAGGAGAGGACTGCTCAGCTTGCAGTTACTGTTGGTGCACAACAGAGGGATCTTTCCTCTGCTTCTAACACTAGCTAAACCTGACCTACGAGTGTAATGCTTCGGTGCAAAAAATAATATACCTTTGACAACAGAAATAAACAGCTGAACCTCATACGAAGTGGCGTAACAAAGGTTCTCTTTGAAAGCTTCATCACAGGAAGCAATGTCATACTTGTAAAAAGCCAGGTTTAGGAGGGCTCGCCACAAATGAGAAGTCCTGATACAGACAGGTACCTGACCTTGGGCTCAATTCTCATCACAACCGGTATTTACAAAGGACAAACTTCTCACCTTCAACTTTCATCTAAATTAATAAGGCATTTGTTGGATTTCCCCTTGATAATGTTCCTCAGGATTGGAGATATACATGTAAGCAAATAGAATGCAGCGGCTTTGGGTAACGAAATAACATGGGACTCTGTGGTTCTTTAATGGGCGAAGGGCCATGCTTGGGGAAATTCACTTTGCTGTATTAATTTTTACAACACTGAAGCAAAAACATGGACACATTCAAAGCTGCTCATATGACCCAGTGCCCAAGAACACTGAGCACTCGGCACAGGTAACACCAGAAGGTTGTAGGGTTAATTCTCAGTCTGCACTGAGCTAAGCTGACGTCAGCCAGGGTCAGGCTCGGCCTCAGTCAATAACTTGCCAACCACTAGACTTAAACCTGCTCGTTTAGTGAGGTACTGGAAGGCCGCTAGGCACCATGTGGGGTTGTGTCCACCTTGCATGGCACTTCCTGCCATCCTGGTGTGCATGACATCAGATCCAGATTACAGACAGCAGCGGAGCTTCGTTAGAAGGACAAAATGTTAAGGGAAGTGTTCTTCACTCAGTTCTCAATTGTTTGACATTTGTTTTCTGGCAAAAATTGGACACTTCTGAGCTCAGCTGAGGAGGAGAAAGCGTTTAATTAAGAGGGGGAAAAGAGAGTACAAGAGGAAGCTTGCCAGGAACATAAAAATCGACTGCAAAAGCTTCTATAGATATGTGAAGAGAAAAAGATTAGTGAAGGCAAATGTAGGTCCCTTGCAGTCAGATTCAGGTGAATTTATTCATAATGGGGAACAAAGAAATGACAGACCAATTGAACAAATACTTTGGTTCTGTCTTCACGAAGGAAGACACAAATAACCTTCCGGAAGTACTCGGGGACCGAGGGTCTTGTGAGAAGGAGGAACTGAAGGATATCCTTATTAGCAGGAAATTGTGTTCGGGAAATTGATGGAATTGGAGGCCACTAAATCCCCGGGGTCTGATGGACTGCATCCCAGAGCACTTCAGGAAGTGGCCCTCGAAATAGTGGATGCATTGGTGATCATTTTCCAACAGTCTATCGACTCGGGATCACTTCCTATGGACTGGAGGGTCGCTAATGTAACACCACTTTTTAAAAAAGGAGGGAGAGAGAAAACGGGGAAGTATAGACCGGTTAGCCTGACATCAGTAGTGGGGAAAATGTTGGAATCAATTATTAAGGATGAAATTGCAGCACATTTGGAAAGCAGTGACAGGATCGGTCCAAGTCAGTATCAATTTATGAAAGGGAAATCATGCTTGACAAATCTTTGGAATTTTTTGAGGATGTAACTAGTAGCATGGATAAGGGAGAACCAGTGGATGTGGTGTATTTGGACTTTCAAAAGGCTTTTGACAAGGTCCCACACAAGAGATTGGTGTGCAAAATCAAAGCGCATGGTATTGAGGGTAATGTACTGACGTGGATAGAGAACTGGTTGGCAGACAGGAAGCAGAGAAACAGGATAAATGGGTCTTTTTCAGAATGGCAAGCAGTGACTAGTGGAGTGCCGTGGGGCTCAGTGCTGGGACCCCAGCTCTTTACTTTATACATTAATGATTTAGATGAAGGAATTGAGTGCATTATCTCCAAGTTTGCAGATGACACTAAACTGGGTGGCAGTGTGAGATGTGAGGAGGACGCTAAGAGGCTACAGGTTGACTTGGATAGGTTAGGTGAGTGGGCAAATGCATGGCAGATGCAGTATAATGTGGATAAATGTGGATAAATTTGGGGGCAAAAACACGAAGGCAGAATATTATCTGAATGGCGGCAGACTAGGAAAAGGGGAGGTGCAACGAGACCTGGGTATAATGGTTCATCAGTCATTGAAAGTTGGCATGCAGGTGCAGCAGGCGGTGAAGAAGGCAAATAGTATGTTGGCCTTCATAACAAGGGGATTTGAGTAGAGGAGCAGGGAGGTCTTCCTGCAGTTGTTCAGGGCCTTGGTGAGGCCTCACCTGGAATATTGTGTTCAGTTTTGGTCTCCTAATCTGAGAAAGGACATTCTTGCTATTGAGGGAGTGCAGCGAAGGTTCACCAGACCGATTCCCGGCATGGCTGGTCTGACATATGAGGAGAGACTGGATCAACTCGGTCTTTTTCCACTGGAGTTTAGAAGGATGAGAGGGGATCTCATAGAAACATATAAGATTCTGACGGGACTGGACAGGTTAGATGCGGGAAAAATGTTCCCGATGTTGGGGAAGTCCAGAACCAGGGTACACAGTCATATGATAAGGGGTAGGCCATTTAGGACTCAGATGAGGAGAATCTTCTTCACTCAGAGAGTTGTTAACCTGGGGAATTCCCTACTGCAGAGACTTGTTGATGCCAGTTCATTGGATATATTCAAGAGGGAGTTAGATATGGCTCTTACGGGTAAAGGGATCAAGGAGTATGGAGAGAAAGCAGGAAAGGAGTACTGAGGGAATGATTAGCCATGATCTTATTGAATGGTGGTGCAGGCTCGAAGGGCCAAATGGCCTAATCCAGCACCTATTTTCTTTGTTTCCATTTTCTCTGGAATTCATAATGAGATCCTCCTTGCCTATGTAATTAGTTACTTTGCAAAGTGTAATTCGAGCCATTCTGACTGCAGACACCAGACAGACAAAGCTCATTTGGAACAGACAGGGCTCAGTCTCATGGGTTAAGACTTTCTCCCATCCGCAAACAAGTTCTTGCCCCTACTACCCAAGTTCCTGACCTCCTCCCCCTACCACCCAAGTTCATGACCTCCTCCCTCATGCTGCCCAGATTCGTGACCGACTCCCCCCGCCCCTCCCCCCCACCCCAAACGGGAGCCTGACCTCCACCTTCTCTCCACCTCCTCAGCCCCCGATTCCTCCTCTCTCTCCCTATAATCCCGCCCGCATGCCATCTCTCTCCCCCACTCTCTTCTCGATCCCCACTCTCTCCCTCTGATCCCCTTCTCTCTCCCCCTCTGATTTCCCTCTCTCTCTCTCTTCCTCCAATCCCTTCTCTCAATGCGATCCCCTCTCTCTCCCTCTAATCCCCCCTCTCTCACTCCTCTCTCCACATCTCTCTCTCTCTCCTATCCATTCTCTCCCACTACTCTCTCCCTTTGATTCCCCCTCCCGTTCCCCGATCTCCCTCTCCCTCCAATCCTGTCTCTCAATCCGATCCCCTCTCTCTCTCCCTCCGATCCCTCCTCTCTCCCCTTCTCTCTCTCCCCCTCTCTCTCCCTCGGATCTCCTCTCCCTCTCTCTCTCCATCCGATCCCCCTCTCTCCCCCTCTCTCTTCCTCCAATCCCTTCTCTCAATCCGACCCCCTCTCTCCCCCTCTGATCCCTTCTCACTCCACCTCTCTCTCTCTCCCATCCCCCTCACTCTCTCTCCCTCTGATCCCTCGCTCTCTCCCCCTCTCTCTCCCTCTGATCCCCTCTCCCTCCCCCCCTCTCTCACCCTCCCATCCTCTTCGCTCTCTCCATCGGATTCCCTCTCTTTCCCTCTTCAAGGCTCACAATCTCAGAATAAGGGGTCAGCCATTTCAGACTTCGATAAGAAGTTTCTTCACTCAGAGGGTGGTGAATCTTTGGAATTATCTACCCCGGAGGGCTATGGAGGCTCAGTCATTGAGTACATTCCTGACCTTCTCTCCCTGAGTTCAATGAACTTCACCCCCCATGTTCCTGAACTTCTCATGTCGAGTTCCTGACCACCTTCTCCCACTTCCCCCACCCCAGGTTCCTGACCTTCTCCCCTTGGGTTTCTGATTTCCCCCTCCCACCCCTCACCCCCGAGTTCCTGACCTTCTTCCCCCAACTTCCTGACCTTCTTCCCTCCTGAAATTCCTGACCAACACACCGCCGCCCCCCCGCCCCCCGCCCCCAGAGATCCTGACCTTCTACTCCCCGGCAAGCTTCTCTCCCCCCTCCCATCTCAGAACTCCTCACCTTCCCCACTCTGAGCTCCTCACCTTCCCATCGCAGAGCTCCTCTCCTCTCCTGCTCCAAGTTCCTCGCCTCCCTCTCCTCTCCCGCTCTGAACTCCTCTCCTCTCCCACTCTGAGCGCCTCTCCTCCCTCTCCGATCTCCTCTCCCCCCCTGGGGTCCCCCACTTTGATCCCCTCTCCGAACTTCCCTGCACTTTGATGCCCTCTATTTTGCAATTAATTCCATTTTAGCAGTTCACTCTCTGTCTTTGATTTGAGCCCTCTCAAATACATTTCAAAAACTATTTCAAGAATCATCGGCTGTCTGCAAAGTTTGGGGTGTGGGGGTAATGGTTGAGTGATGCTCAAACAACCACTGATTTGTTCACATGTATCACAGGTTTTTTTCCCGATTGTGGTTGCAGTTATTCAAATCCAGGAAGTCCTGGTTTAAGTTAGAGCTCGCCCTAGTGAACTACTGCTCCACCTAGTGGACTACTGTCGTAATGCAACTGCTGATGTAAATATAATAAAAGGATCACGTGGCAAGGTCACATGACAAGTTCCTGTAGTGCCATCTTGTGTGTGTGTGTGTGTGTGTTTGTGATAGCCTAACAAATATATCACATTGGTGACATAGGATAGCATAATCGGATTCCTAGCTGAAATTTTTGTTAGTGGATAATTCTGCCAACTGACAGAGAGACTTTGAGGGCTTCTTTGTTTTGCAGAATTGCTAAAAATCCACGGTAAATTTCAAGCAGACCTGGCTGAACTTCGAGTCCAGGTGGCCGCGCCTATGGGAATAACAGGGTGCTTGGGTGAGTTCCATTATGACCGAGAGACTTTCGGAGGGAAGTGGAGTGGCTAGAAATATTTTTTCACTGCGAATGGTATCGTTGAGGTCATCGATGACGAAAACCGTAACCGCGTGTGGTTCGAAAGAAAATGGGCTTTTTTCTTGACTGAAGCAGGCCTCGAGGTATATGAAACCCTGAAAAATTTGCTTGTTCCCATCAAGCCCAAGGACACACCACTGATGGAGATTCTAAGCAAGGTAAAATACCACTACAGTCCTGAGCCTCTACAAATTGCTGACAGTTATTATTTTGGAAACAAAATCAATTAACTGACGAGTGTACCAGTGAGTATATTGTAGCTTGAAAAAAGCTATCCATTCACTGTCATTTCAGAAACTTTCAGGACTGAGCATTGTGTTCCCGCTTTGTTTGTGGGAGGAAAAATGAAGCAATCAGAAGGAAGTTATTGATAACCCCTAACTTGACTTTTGATTTCGCTTGCCAGCCGACGATGTCGATTTATATGGCCGACCAATACTCCTGAGAATTTTGTGCCATTTCCAATCATCAGCCAATCCAGGTTAATCACCTTCAGGTTAAAGGTAAAAGGCAGCTGGGCCCCAAGGCCTCAGCAAATGGCCACGGTAACAGTGAATTGAAGTCATGCTATCATTGCCTGGGACACCACCACCATCATCATCAGAGGCGGTCACTCGAATGAGGAAGACTTGCTTCCACATGAGTTCACAGATGTTTCAATGAAGGACCTGATATTCAAGACCTGAACTCCAATTGAAGGGGTGGAAGATGCTTGTGCGTGGATTTTTATAATGTGTGGTGACTGTTGCACATCAGCCACCATACGGGTTTGACAGAGCTAGGCCTTTATCCAGTGGCAAGGGTTAACCAGGATGATTAGAGACTTGCGATGCTGCACGGACCTAGTGCACACTTATATCACAGTGTGGGCTGACCCGTGCTGCCCCTGGACCCTCAGCTCTTCTGGGCCCCTTAACATCATTTGCCACACATCCACCACGATCTCTCGCCGCACCTCTGCCATGACCTTCCCGCTCCTCTGCTTTCCCAAGACCCCACCGATCTCCAGCCCATGCTCCAAACAGCAACCTGGGTCCTGATGACGTCATCCATTTGTGTCAGCTCGCGCTGGAAGTTGTAGTGGTATGCTCCAGCTCTTTTATGGCCCGGCCTGCGGACAGGTTCTGTGACAACACATTGCTCAAAACTGTTTCTTCTGAAAGAAAACAGGGCATCTTGCAAAGGCATGGCAACTGAAGAGTAAATCAATGTTCAATGCTAGAAGTAGAAATCACCAGATACTACATAGCATTGAAGAGAAGCAACAGGATGAGGAGTTTCTGGAGATAAATGTAATCAGGAGCACAAGGGTATCTAACAAGGATTCACGTAATATCATCATCCAAGTAGATGTTGCAGGAACCAGGATACCCATGGAAATCGACACAGAGCATAGTACCAGAATCGTTATATCTCAACAAGTTGAGTGATTTTCCACTGGAGAAGGTGAAGATAGAGCTGTGAGGCTACTCAGGAGAGAACATTCCTGTAGTAGGACGTATCACTGTGCCGGTGAAGTACGAGGATCAGTTTCAGAGCTTGCCTCTGTTTGTAGTGGCAGGAGACAAGCCTGGCTTACAGGTAGAAATTGGTTAAGTTCACGGATGCTGGATTGGAATAAGATTTTTCGTATTGAAATGAAATTTGCATCGAAGGATGATGTCATCAAGCAGTATCTGAAGGTGTTCTGGGAAACACGCAGTCCGATTCAAGGCTTCAAGGTGAGTGTCAGAGTATAGAAGGGCGTCAGACCAGTTTACTACAAGCCATGTCCCGTACCATACGCACTCAAGGAGAAAGATGAGCAAGAACTCAAAAGACGACAAAACTCTTGGTCAAGCACATTCCCAGATTCTGGTTATGAAAATCGCCTAATAATTTGGATGTGAACTACCTTTGAGAACATTATCTCTAAGGTAGATCTAACTAATTGGGCTACACCCATTGTTGTTGTACCTTAGTCAGATGGTAATGCTGATGCGAGAGCCAGGTTACCATCCCTATCACAAGTTACACACAATAGGAAAGAGGTGTTCTATTTTTCATACATTGATGAACTGTCAGTCACAGCTGAAGAGATTGGTAGAGCAACCAAATGTGACCCAGTTATGTCAAAGGTGTAAGATTACAGAGCAAATGGATAGCAAAATCAGAGAAAGATATTCATCCATACTTCATTCATAGGGATGAATTATCAGTGGAGAAAGATTGTATTATGTGGGGTGCAAGAGTAGCTATTGCATCTAAGTTCACATCCAAATTATTAGGCGATTTTCATAACCAGAATCTGGGAATGTGCTTGACCAAGAGTTTTGTACGCAGTTACTTAGTGTGGCCAGATCCAGATAAAGATATAGGTGCTGAAATTCCGATGTCGCTGGTCCGTACGAAGTTTCTACGGACTCGGGAAGGCATCGGAAAAGCCAGTTTTCAGCGCGCAATGCGCATGCGCTGCAAACCGGCTTTTCTGATCTGTCAATTTTCTGGCTTGATAGATCTCATGCATATTGGGAGCGAGGACACTTGCAGGGCAAGATTTGCGATATTTACGCATATCTTGCCCAGCAAATGTCCTCAAAAATCTTGCGCCTGAAAAAGCAGGCATATAGCCTACTTTTACAGGAGCAAGTGTTTAAAAATACACTAAAACATTTTTAAAAAGTTAAGAAAACACATTTTATTGTTCAAAACCTTCCCCCCATGATGGTAAGTTTATTTTAAGGCATAATTTAAAAAACTTATAAAAAATATATTTTCCCGACTTTTTATTAAGAACTTTAATTTAAATGAATCTTAAATATGTAGTGTATTTTTCTATTTTGTATTAGTGTTTTGTGTGTTTGGGGGGGTTCTCATTCATAATAATGGGAACTCCAACTTATGGAGTTCCCATTATTATGAATAAGAAAATACTGCACCTTGATTGGCTGCCCAGAGCCATGTGACTCCAGCTCCAGCATACGGACATCCCAACGTGTACGCGCTCCGATGCGAAGGGAGTGAAGGCCTCAGGATCAGAAGTTCAAACGGGCGCAGTCGGAAGATCTCGATCGGAATTTCAGGCCCATTGAGTACGTCATCAGTTATTGTACAACATGTCAATCGGTAAGCAAGAAACCACCATCAGGACCATTACAGCAATGGAAATGGCCTCCCAGGGTGTGGCAAAGATTACACGTAGATTTTGCTGAGCTAGAAGGAAAACAATTGTTCATCGTGATTGATTGCCATTCGAAGTGGGTTGAAGTGTTTCCGATGCCAATAACAATGAGTAAAACACTAGACAATTTGCAAAGATTGTTTTCTTCATATAGCCTTCCAGAAGAAATTGTGTCTGATAACCAGCCACAATTTTAGACAGTAGAATTTGCTCAGTTCATGAGCAGAAATGGTGTGAAACATACCAAAGTTCCATCGTACCACCCTGCTTCAAATGATGCAGCAGAGTACAATGTACAAATTGTAAAATGTGCCCTCTTTAAGCAAATGCTGGATCCACATTGAAAGAAACAGCAGTTGTCATTGGACCACAAACTAGAAAATTTTCTAATTACTTATCGTAATGCTCCTCATACAACTACTGGTAGAACACCAGCAGAGTTGTTTCTCAAATGAAAGCCACGAACCAGGTTCTCATTGTTCAAGCCAAACTTGGCACAGTCAGTAGAAAAAAAACAATTAAGACAGAAAGAAAATCATGATAGAGGTAGAGAGAGAGAAGTGTGAAATTGAATCAGAAGGTGAGAGTGAAGAACCATCACCATAAATGGCTAAAGTGGTTACCAGGAAGAGTAGTGAAGATAAGTGGTCCTCGCACATATTTGGTCAAGGTGTTTGATCATGGACAGGTTAGGTTTGCTCATGTTGATCATACTTTACCTACAGACGTGGAAGGAGTTGAAAGTTGGAATGATTCAATTATTTCTGATGAGTCAGATAGTCTTGTTACAAGTAAAGTACCAGTAGCAAATCCCACATCAGATGTATTAGAAACAAGTCCAAGAAGGAGTCAGAATTTAAATCTGAGTCCGAGTCAGGCAGACAAACAGTCTGAAGTTGTAGAGAGTCAAAATGCAGTTCAAGGGTTGCCCTTGGAGATAAACTCTCTTCGGGCTCAGCCTAGAATGAGTCTAAGTTCGACACCAAGTTTGGAAAGTTCAGTTCAAGAGAGCGAAGGTATCCTCTTCGAAACAGAAAACAAGCAGTTAAGTTTGATTTGTAAATATGGCAAAATAAGTCGGGGATAGACTTTCCATCAGTTTTGCCTCACTACCACCCACTTACCGCCCATTTAACCACCGAGATGAAGTATAATGCCCATTTATCGCCCATTTGCCCTAAAAATGGAAACTAACGCCTATTTATCGGCAGTGTTAGTTTCAGCATAACGTTAATGCCGAGAATTAGTTAAACTACCTGCCTATATATTTTTTAAATTATGACGTCAACAATAGTGCACCGCAGAGAATACTGTTTAGAATGGAAATTAACGCCCAGAAACCGCCCAGAATATCGCCGAGTGTTACTTTTGGCATCTCGCTCATATATCACCCAAACAATCACTGAAAAAAGTTGCATTCACCTGACCTTAACCCATGGAAGCCATTTTGTAAATCAGAGCACTTTTCATATAAAAGGCTGCTTCAAATTCTGGGAGTTTTGATTTAATCTGTGACTGCTTTTAAGGTGGTTTTAAAATCTGAACAACCATCTAATCATGTTGTGGCCAATTTGAATTTTTTATATGAGTTTTTGGAGGACAATTTATTAATTCTGAACAAAACATTATGGGCTAGAACTTCCATTTTTGAGCTTATTGCCCAAAAATGGGCATTATTTCAAGCGTGGGTGGTAAAAAAGGGTTTTCAGATCGCCAGCTTCTCGCCCTTTCTCAAAACATCTACTTTACATTTTTGAAAATGGGCATTACCATGAGCGATATCAAATGGGTGGTAGCGTTAAATTTTTCTGATCTTCTGCTGTAAAGTGTGGCCGTCCTTAGCAACGGCATGGCAATGCTCGATTCCGCGATCATGACATGTGCAGAAGAGGAGACAGAGAGAGAGGAGCTCAGAGGGACTGAAGGCGCGGCTGGGTGTGGTGTGGCTGCTTTGGGAGGAAGGAGGGAGATTTTAGAGCTTCACAGCAAGTAGGTAAACAGAAAGTAGCTGTTAACAGCCACATTTTTACCGACTTTGCCTTATAATGGAGGGAGAGGAGGAGGCATCATAGCACATTATGGAGACTGACGCTGGAGAGAGCAGTGAGGTGGGAGAGGAGCACATTGGAGGCCGCAGAAGAGCCAGGAAGTTCTTGGACGAGGCAAATGCCTCACGACTGCAGGAGGTCGAGTCACGCTGGGATGCTTTGATACAGGGAGGGCGTGGGAAGCCCACCCCAAAGGCCTACCAGAGGATATGGAGCGAGATAGCAGAGGTGGTCTCATCGGTGACCAACGAGGTGCGCGAGGGCAGCCAATGCCGCAAACGATGGAACGACCTTGTGGGATCTGCAACAGTAAGTATTACATTGATTTACATGTGCTTATGTATTTATATAATTTGATTTGTAACAGTCATGAGTGACTATCAGCAGATGTGAGGTCTTACACTTTTACCGGGAATGTTTTACTCAAAGCCTGCGGTCACGGTGTACATCTTTAGGAAAAGAATAATAATTATCATAATAATCATGATTACATCTGTCGGGTATATGTTGTGTCAGTCTCTGTGACAGTACCTAGCAATGATATCCTGCAATGATCTCATGCCATGTCATCCTGTCACCTTTTACAGAAGAAGCTATCGACGATGAGTTCCATGCAGAGGCGAACGGGTGGGGGACCACCAGTCCCCAGCGACATCACTGAGATGGAGGAGCGACGCGTTCGTGGGGAAGCACCCCAGGACAGCCACGGACGCCTCTGCAGCCCCTGAAGTGATGCCACGTGAGTAAAGCTTATACCATTGCGCGATGTAAAAATCAATAGATGCCACACCAACTCATATCCGACCAATCATATATGACAGATAATTTCTAAAAGTGTCATAGAAATAATGGTGGCCTTATGAAAATCATTGCAATCCATAATGTGTTAAAGGTCATGAAATGTGATGTCTGATGATTTTGAGAGCTGTGGTGTTTTTGTCGTGCATATGCTGCATGTAGCGCTGGACTCACATTGTCACCCTAGCACACCCTTCTCCTCTAACAACCTCATTTGTGTCTTGCAGCTCAGCCAGCAGCTCGGCCCCAGGCAAGGCCACAGAGGCCAGAAGGTGGGGGCACGGGGCAGGAGTCGGCGGATGATCCTACTACATCTGGTGCTGAGGAGCTCCGATTGTTGCCCATCAATCCGCTGGGTCTGTTCTCGACAGATGAGAGCGCGGACTTCAAAGAACCTGCATCGCCACACTCCAGAACCCATTCCACCCCAAGGCCATCTATTGGTCCTCCGGTCATTCCCGCCTCCACTCTGGAGGTGTCGGCCCCAAATACCTCTCCACAGGGCACCCCATTTGTCCCCAGGACAGCGCAGACCCTGCGGAGGCCTCGTGGATGTGGCAGGTCTGTTCCACGAGTGCGACATGACAGCGGAGAGATGGTTCGGTTGTCCAGGAGGACTGTAGACGTTGGTGACCAGCTCATCAAAGCTTTGGGGGACATATCCCAACACCTGGCCACCATGTCTGAGCACATTCCGCGCATAGCAGAGTCCCTGGATGCAATAGCCACAGCCCTCTCAGTGGTCCCAGAGCGCGGCACTCCACCCCTAGATTCCGCACCACCACTGTGAATGACAGATGCGAGCAAGGACCAAGATCCTGCTTCTGCATCAGAGAATGTTGGTCCCAAGGCACCCCCCGCTCCTGTACCCATTCAACCAACGCATCTGCCTTCATCCCCCCCCCCCCCCCAATGAGGCACAGCCTGAGGAGCTCCTCGGCCAGGCGCCGTGGAGCAAGAAGGAAGGGGGGGTGGGAAGGAAAGTGAGGTGCATGTGCGCAGGTGATGGCTGTGTTATATCTCCATCTGGGTGTATGCAATTTGTTGCAATGTATGGGGGCTGAGGACCACGCTCCTGCTTTGCCTTTGTATTCTATGTTGCTGGACATATTGACCATGTGATTTATGTCAGTGGTGGAACAAGTGGGATGTTGGTGGGGGTTGGGGGTTGGGTGTTATTAGCAGTGTTACTTATGATTTCAGACTAATGTTGGTATTAAACTTTTGTTATTGAACATAACCTTGTTGTACATTGTCTCAGACAGCTGGATCGTTACACACTGGTGATTCCTGACCAGGTAAGGGGTAACTACAACTCAACATCAACGTAAACTTTAGCTGGCACCAAGGTGATGGGCACCATTGATGTCTGAGCTGCACACACAGCAATGTGTCAGCATTGTCACTCACATCAGCGCTCTTTCAGGCAAATCTTTCTGATATCAGCTCCTCACATAAAAGTGGGATTTAACAAATGCTAGCCACACCGCTGGCATCTGTCCCGGTTAGCTTCACTTTTTGTGGGCAGTTTTTTGAGCGGGCGATATTCTGGGCGATATGTGTGCGAGGTGGTGAAATTGATGGTGGGCGATCTCCATGGCCGCTAGTTTGGGTAAATATACTCTTTACAACAAAAAACAGTCACCAGGCATAATTATTGAATCTCGGCATGAAGTCGGTGAGGAAAGTAATTTTGGCCAATAAGTCTCCAAAAAAAGCACGTCAGTTTCTATTTTGTGCCAAAATGGTCGATATCTGGGCGTTATACGTCATTTCAGCAGTTAAATGGGCATTAAGTGGCCGTTAAGCAGGCAAAAAAAGTGGAGGTTCTTGCCCATAGTAATAGTAATGGGGCCAGTAATTTCTTAGCCAGTATTGATGACTACTCATGGGATGCAGACTAGAGATGGGAGATGGTATATTGAAGAACATTATGTGCCAAATCAAAGAGGTGGCAGACTGATGAGGTGCGGGGGGGTGGGGGGGGGAACTTACCACTGACGCACTTAAAGGGACAAGCAGTCATACCTGAACTTGTCCACGAATACCTGCCTTAGGAGGCTGCACTTACGAAAGGAGGTCATCAGTGAGATATGCCAGCTCATTAAGAGAGATCTGCAGTCTAACAGCACCATCAGGACCGCACTTCCCATTGAGGTCAAAGTTACTGTGGCACTTTCCTTCTAGGCATCAGGCTCCTTTCATGCCTCAGCTGGCGACATTTGCAGTATCTCTCAGCAGGCCACACATTGCTGCATTCGACAGGTGACTGAAGCCCTTTACGCTCGAAGGATGGACTTTATAAGTTTCCCTTTGACCAGGGAGGCACAGACTGAGAGGGCTTTGGGTTTCTTGAGAATAGCAAACTTCCCCAAGGTGCAGGGAACAATAGACTGCCATTATTGCACCTTTTCAGGATGCAGAGGTGCTTCCTGAATGTGCAACTTGTTGTCGACCACAAGCAAATAATAATGGCAGTAAATGCAAAATTTCCAGGGAGTGTCCATAATGCACACATCTTGCGTGAGAGCACTGTCTCTGGCCTGTTTAAGAGTCAGCCACAAGGTCACGGTTGGATGCTGGGGGATAAAGGATATGGCCTTGCCAGCTGGCTGATGACCCCCCTGCGTAAGCCCCAGACAGAAGCCGAGAAGTGCTACAAAGAAAGCCCATAGCCACGTGCAGTATCATTGAAAAGACAATTGGAGTGCTTAACCAGCGCTTCAGATGCCTGGACCACTCAGGAGGCAAATTACAAAACCACCCTTAGCAGGTCGCTCAATTCATCGTGGTGTGCTGCATGCTGCATAACTTGGCTATTAGGAGGGGACAAGAATTGCCAGATGGGGCTGCCAGTCCACCTCAGGAGAGAGGATAGATGGAAGAGAAGGTGGACGATGACCTCGGGGAGGACAATCAGGCTGACATGGAAAACATGCTCCCCCCCCCTCCCCACCCTTCTAGACCACAGGAAAGGGCCCATGGTGGTTATGCAGCTGCAAGATTGTTGTGTCTGCAGCTCATAAAGGAATTGTTTGCGTTACGTTGGTGACAGATGGTTACAGTTGATTTACATTATGTTTAATCTTTGCCTTTCCTGGCTTGGCCTCCCCAGTGTTTGTATATGCTTAACTGCTAGCTGAAGACAATGCACAACAATGTTAAGTGAAATAAAACATTTTTATTAATAAAATTCTTTTTTAAACACAACACAACAGAACACACCTCCCCCACCTCCACCCTGTGAAACATTTATAAATAACAATACATTTTTAACAACAACAATGATTTTTATAAACACGCATGCACCCCGTCTTCCCCACCCCAACAGTGAAAAATCTTAAAATCTATTAATTGAAAAATCATCAACAGCAACAAATAACATCAATATAATGTAAACAATTTAAACAAGTCAAACACCCACCCACCCAACATTGAACAAATATTTTAACATTAACAAGAACAATAACCCTTCCTGCCTGTAGTGTATGAATAAAGAGTCTGACCAGATACTGTAAGTTCAAAGTAATGTATGACCGTAGTCGTTTATTGCAGGTCTTCAGAGTGCCTCTCCAGCCTGTGAGGCCTCCTTATGTACAGGTGATCCCAAGGGATTGTACGATCCCTTGGGACTCCAGGGGATGAGCCCTCTGGTGGTTAAACGAGGTTTACATAAATAACAACACTCCCCCGCAAAGTCAATAGTGTAACTATTTACATGGTGAGTCGATCTGGGGCCTTCCTTTCCCTGGATGATCATCTCGGAGCAAATGCTGGTTTTGCTGAGTCATTTGTTGGGCCCTCATTGGGCTGCTGTGCAGCTGGCCTTGCTGGGCTGCCTGGTGCGGTGAGTCCTGCTGGGCTGCTGCGGGTGATGGGTTCTGCTTCGTGGTCAACCGCTGGGTCGGTTGCCACTGGTGTGTGTGTTGGGGGGTCAAAAAAGGTAGGGTCTAATGTGGGTTGCTCTGGATAGTCCGTGAATCTGAGTTTGGTTTGGTCCAAGTGTTTCCTGTAGATGAGTCCATTTGAAAGTTTGACCCGAAACACCCTACTCCCATTTTTGCCCACGAAAGTGCCAGGAAGCCACTTGGGACCTTGTCCATAGTTCAACAAAATTGCAGAATGATTAATCTCAATTTTGCGTGACACATTTGTGCTATCATGATATGTACTTTGTTGAAGCCGCCTGCTCGCTACCTGTCGTGTAGATCAGGTTGGACTAACGAGAGCCTTGTCTTAAGTGCCCTTTTCATGAGCAGTTCATCGGGTGGAATCCCAGTGAGCGAGTGGAGTATCATGCGGTAACTAAGCAGGACTCGAGATAGGCGAGTCTGCAGTGAGCCTTCAGTTACCCTCTTCAAGCTCTGCTTGATTGTTTGCACTGCTCTCTCTGCCTGACCATTGCTGGGTTGAATGGGGCAGACGTGACATGTTTGATCCCATTGCGGGTCAGGAACTCTTTGAACTCGGCACTGGTAAATCACGGCCCACTGTCACTCACAAGGACATCAGGCAGGCTGTGCGTGGTAACCATGGCTCGCAGGCTTTCAGTGCTGGCAGCGGACGTGCTTGCCGACATTATCTCACATTCAATCCATTTGGAGTAATCATCTACAACCACTAGGAACATTTTTCCAAAGAACGGGCCTGCATAGTCGACATGGACCCTACACCGTGGTTTGGAGGGCCAAGACCATAAACTTACTGGCGCCTCCCTGGGTGCATTGCTTAACTATGAGCATGTATTACATTTGTGCATGCAGGACTCTAAGTCTGCATCGATACCGGGCCACCACACGTGGGATCTGGCTATCGCTTTCATAGAAACATAGAAAATAGGTGCAGGAGTAGGCCATTCGGCCCTTCGAGCCTGCACCACCATTCAATAAGATCATGGCTGATCTTTCACCTCAGTACCCCTTTCCTGCTTTCTCTCCGTAACCCTTGATCCCTTTAGCCGTAAGAGCCATATCTACCAGTTACATCCTCATTTGAAGATTTGTCAAGCATGATTGCCCTTTCATAAATCCATGTTAACTTGGACCGATCCTGTCACTGCTTTCCAAATGTGCTGTTATTTCATCTTTAACAATTGATTCCAACATTTTCCCCACTACTGATGTCAGGCTAACCGGTCTATAATTACCAGTTTTCTCTCTTTCTCCTTTTTTTAAAAAGTGGTGTTACATTAGCTGCCCTCCAGTCCATAGTAACTGATGCAGAGTCGATAGACTATTGGAAATTGATCACCAATGCATCCACTATTTCTAGGGCCACTTCCTTAATTGCTCTGGGATGCAGACAATCAGGCCCCGGGGATTTATTGGCCTTCAATCCCATCAATTTCCCTAACAAAATTTCCCGCTTAATAAGGATATCCTTTAGCTCCTCCTTCTCACTAGATCCTCGGTCCCCTAGTACTTCCGGAAGGTTATTTCCTTCGTGAAGACAGAACCAAAGTATTTGTTCAACTGGTCTGCAATTTCTTTGTTCCCTGTTATAAATTCACCTGAATTTGACTGCAAGGGACCTACATTTATCTTCACTAATCTTTTTCTCTTCACATATCTATAGAAGCTTTTGCAAACAGTTTTTATGTTCCCGGCAAGCTTCCTCTCATACTCTATTTCCCCCCTTCTAATTAAACCCTTTGTCCTCCTCTGCTGAATTCTAAATTTCTCCCAGTCCTCACCTCAGGTTTGCTGCTTTTTTGCCCAATTTTTTTGCCTCTTCCTTGGATTTAACACAATCCTTAATTTCTCTTGTTAGCCATGGTTGAGCCACCTTTTCCGTTTTATTTTTACTCCAGACAGGGATGTACAATTTTTGAAGTTCATCCATGTGATTTTAAATGTTTGCCATTGTCTATCCACCGTCAACCATTTAAGTATCATTTGCCAGTCTATTCTAGCTAATTCACGTCTCATACCATCGAAGTTACCTTTCCTTAAGTTCAGGACCCTAGTCCCTGAATTAACTGTGTCACTCTCCATCTTAATAAGGAATTCCACCATATTATGGTCACTCTTCCCCAAGGGGCCTCAACACAACAAGATTGCTGATTAGGCCTTTCTCATTGCACATCACCCAGTCTAGGATGGCCAGCCCTCTAGTTGGTTCCTCAACATTTTGGTCCATAAAGCCATCCCTAATACACTCAAGGAAATCTTCCTCCATCGTATTGCTACCCGTTTGGTTAGCCCAATCTACATGTAGATTAAAGTCGCCCATGATAACTGCAGTACCTTTATTGCATGCATCCCTAATTTCTTGTTTGATGCTGTCCCCAACCTCACTACTGCTGTTTGGTGGCCTGTACACAACTCCCACTAGCGTTTTCTACCCTTTGGTATTCCGCAGCTCCACCCATCGAGATTCCACATCAACCAGGCTAATGTCCTTCCTTACTATTGCGTTAACTTCCTCTTTAACCAGCAACTCTACCCCACCTCCTTTTCCTTTCTGTCTATCATTACTGATGTTGAATACCCCTGGATGTTGAGTTCCCAGCCTTGATCACCCTGGAACAATGTCTCTGTGATGCCAATGATATCATATTCATTAATTGCTGCCTGTGCAGTTCATCCATCCACCTTATTATGAATACTCCTCGCATTGAGGCAGAGACTTCAGGCTTGTCTTTGAACACACTTTGCCCTTTTAGAATTTTGCTGCAATGTGATCCTTTTTGATTTTTGCCTTGTGTTTCTCTGCCCTTCACTTTTACTTTTCTTCTTTCTATCTTTTGCTTCTGCCCCAATTTTACTTCCCTCTGTCTCCCTGCATAGGTTCACATCCCCCTGCCATATTAGTTTAATCCCTCCCCAACAGCACTAGCAAACAGTTCCCCTAGGACATTGGTCCCGGTCCTGCTCAGGTGCAGACCGTCCGCATTGAACTGGTCCCACCTCCCCCAGAACCGGTGCCAATGTCCCAGGAATTTGAATTTCCCCTTTCTGCACCACTCCTCAAACCACGTATTCATCTGAGCTATCCTGTGATTCCTACTCTGACTAACACGTGCATTGGTAGCAATCCTGAGATTACTTCCTTTGAGGTCCTACTTTTTAAATTTAAATCCTAGCTCCCTAAATTCAGCTTGTGGGACTTCATCCCGTTTTTTACCTATATCGTTGGTACCGATATGCACCACGACAACTGGCTGTTCACTCTCCCATTTCAAAATGTCCTGCACCCGCTCCGAGACATACTTGACCTTTGCACCAGCGAGGCAACATACCATCCTGGAGTCTCGATTGTGGCTGCAGAAATGTCTATCTATTCCGCTTACAATCGAATCCCTATCACTATAGCTCTGCCACTCTTTTTCCTCCCTTCCTGTGCAGCAGAGCCAACCACGGTGCCATGAACTTGACTGCTACTGCTCTCCCCTGATGAGTCATCCCCCTCAACAGTACCCAAAGCGGTGTATCTGTTTTGCAGGGGGATGACCACAGGGGACCCCTGCACTACCTTCCTTCCACTGCTCTTCCTGTTTGTCACCCATCCCCTGTCTGGCTGTGTACCCTTTACCTTCGGTATGGCCAATGTGCTATTCACGTCATTCTCAGCATCATGGATGCTCCAGAGTAAATCCACCTGCAGCTCCAGTGCCGCAATGCGGTCTATCAGGTGCTGCAGGCGGATACACTTCCCGCACATCATCATTACAATACCTGGGTGGGTACTGTGGAGATCACTAATGAAAGTATCCCTGCCTTTTTTTTGGTACTACTAGCCAATTGCCCCACAGAAGGCAGTCTGCCTGTATAGACATTTCATCTTTGTGCCGCTGGTATGGCTTTATTTCTTCCTGCATTTCTAAAGGGAAACGGGACCAGCTCCGGTGAAGCACACAGCTTTTTATGAAGGACAGTAAGGGGTCCTGGCTCATCCAGATTCTAACCTGTCGGACAGGAGCAGGTGATTGCTCACTCTCGAATGCTTCCATTAGCATAACTAAATCTGCGGGCTGTGCCATCTCCACCCATGGTGGGCAATGGCAGCCTACTGAGAGCATCGGGACAGTTTTCTGTGCCTCGCATGTGGCAGATGGCGCAGTTGTATGCGGACGTGAGCGCCCATCTCTGTTTGCGGGCCGATGCATTCGTATTTATCCCCTCACTTTCAGACAAAAGGGATATCACTGCCTTATGGTCGGTTTCCAATGCAAATTTGAGCCCAAACAAATATTGATGCATTTTCTTTACCCCATAAACACACGCTAATGCTTCTTTTTCAATCATGCTGTCGGCCCTCTCAGCCTTAGACAGACTTCTGGATGCATAAGCAACCGGTTGCAATTTCCTAAATTCATTAGCTTGTTGCAATACACACCTGACACCGTCTGATGACGCATCACATGCTAGTACCAAACGCTTACATGGATCATATAACACAAGCAATTTCTTTGAGCATAACAGTTTTCTATCTTTTACAAAGGCATTTTCTTGGCTTTTACCCCATACCCATTCGTCTCCTTTACGCAGTAAAGCGTGCAGTGGTTCTAACAGTGTGCTGACACCCGGTAAGAAGTTACCAAAGTAGGTCAGGAGTCCTAGAAACAACCGCAGCTCCGTCACGTTCTGTGGTCTCGGTGCATTCTCAATTGCCTCGGTCTTCAAAATCGGTGGGCCTGATGCCGTCCGCCACGATTCTTCTCCTCAGGAACTCCACTTCAGGTGCCAGGAAAATGCACTTTAAGCCAACTAAGAACCTCCTCCAGGATCTGCAGATGCTCGACTGTGTCCCGACCTTTAACCAAGATGTTGTCCTGGAAGACCACGGTGAGTGGGACTGACTTCAGTAAGCTTTCCATGTTTCTCTCCAATATCGCCACAGCTGATCAAATCCCAAACGGGCATCTGTTGTAAATGAAGAGACCTTTGTGCATGTTGATGCAGGTGAGGCCCTTCGATGATTCCTCCAGCTCCTGCATCATGTAGGCTGAGGTCAAGTCCAGCTTCATGAACGTCTTTCCTCCCGCCAGGATCACAAATAGGTCATTTGCCTTTGGTAGTGGGTATTGATCCTGCAGGGAGAAACGATTGATCGTTACTTTGTAATCAGCACAGATTCTGATGGTGCCATCTCCCTTGAGGACTGCAACAATTGGACTGGCCCACTCATTGAATTCGATAGGCAAAATGATGCCCTCTCATTGCAGCCGGTCCAGCTCGATCATCACCCTATCATGTACGGTACTGCTCTCGCCTTGTGATGGATTTGTCGCGCCCCCAGAATTAGGTGGTTCTGCACTTTTGCTCCTTGGAACTTCCCTGATGCCTGATTCGAATAGCGAGGGGAACTTGTTTAACGCCTGGGCACACGAAGTGTCAGACGGGAGAGAGCGCTCGGATGTCTTTCCAGTTCCAGCGTACCTTCCCCAGCCAGCTCCTGCCGAGCAGCATGGGGCCATCGCCCAGTACCACCCAGAGTGGTAACTTGTGCACCGTTGCATCGTAGGAGAACTTTACAGTAGCACTGCCGATTACGGGAATCAGTTCCTTTGTATAAGTTTTCAGTTTAATGCGAATGGGAGTCAGGACTGGCCTTGAGGCTTTGCTGTACCACAATTTATTGAAAGTCTTTTTGCTCATAATGGACTAGCTCGTGCCCGTGTCCAGCTCCATTGACACCGGGAGTCCATTTAATTCAACCTTCAGCATTATCGGGGGACACTGTGGTAAATGTGTGCACCCCATATACCTCTGCCTCCTCGGTCTGAGGCTCTGGTTCGTCATAATCCGCCGTTGATCTGTCCTCCTCTGCAACATGGTGGTTTGCAGTATTAGCAAGGTTTGCAGATCGCCTGCACATATGTTGGAGGTGTCCCATTGTTCCGCAGCCCTCGAAACGTATCCTTTGAAGCGACATGAATGGAAACGATGATCACCCCCGCAGACGAGGCCAACAAGGTGTTAATGGCCTCGGATTCATCACCCTTCATGGTGGACTCTGAGACATCTGTGTGTGTGCAGCTGCAGGCATGTGAGTCTTGCCCTGTACGTTACGATTCGAAAACAACAATATTGTCACTGGTGGCGATGAACGCCTGGGCTATCGCTATGGCTTTACTCAAGGTTGGGGCCTCTACAGTCAAACGTTTGCGAAGTATTACTTCATGGCCAATGCCAAGTACAAAGAAGTACCTGAGCATGTGCTCCAAATGTCCTTCATTTTCAATATGTCCTGCAAGGCATCTTAGCTCGGCAATATAGCTCGCCACTTCCTGGCCTTCGGACCTCTTGCACTTGTACAACCGGTACCTCGCCATAAGAACACTTTCCTGAGGGATAAGATGCTCCAATGTGTACAAATCATCATTCGATTTCTCTGTGGGTTTTGCTGGAGCAAGAATATTTTTCATGAGGCCATACGTTGGTGCCCCACAAACGGTGAGGAGGATCGGCCTTCATTTGGCAGCATTCACTTCTCCTTCCAGCTCGTTAGCCATGAAGTATTGGTCAAGTCGCTCCACAAAGGTTTCCCAATCATCTCCCTCCAAAAATTTCTCCAGGATACCCACTGTTCTCCGCATAGTTGCGGTGGGATTCAACATCTGTATCTCGTCGCCAGTTGCAGTGTATGAATAAAGAGTCTGACCAGATACTGTGAGCTCAAAGTAAAGTGTGACCTTAGTCTTTTATTGCAGGTCTCCAGAGTGCTTCTCCAGCCTGTGAGGCCTCTTTAAGTACAGGTGCTCCCACGGGATTGTGGGATCCCTTGGGACGCCAGGGGATGAGCCCTCTGTTGGTTAAACAAGGTATTTACAGGTTTACGTATATAACTGCCTACCTGCATCCACGCCCCTCCTTTCCTTCCCTGCCCCCGCCCCCGCCGGCCGGGTCTGTACCTCTTCCCCTCCCCTACCAACTCCAAGTCATTTTGCAAAGGGCACCTCGAGTGCTGCTTCAGTGGGGGCGGAGGGAGGGAGCGACAGGAGATCCATTGATTGTCCTGTAGATGGAGACGACGTTTCCGAGGATACATCCTCTGAGGCAGAAGCAATAGCTTCCTCCTGACTCGCATGTGTCTCGAGCAATGTGGGTACGTGACACCTTGTGGTGCAGTGCCGTATTCCGAGACCACTAGCTGCCCTCTGGCATCCATGTTCCCGGGTCAATTGTGCCCACCTATTCTCGATCTCTGCCACTAGAGCAGCATTGGCCTCCTCGCTAAAGCGCTTTGTGCGACTACGTCCTCCCATTTCTACCCCTTCCACACTCCTTCCCCCTCTGCGCTCATCCTTCTTTCCATAGATTCAATTGGATTCATTTAGATCACAAATAATTTCAATTAATTCAGAAATTGCTCAAAAATAACTCTCGTCTCTTCAAAAGTCCAATACTCCACAAACCACACTATCAGCTTTCTCCCCTCTCTCTCTCTCTCTCTCTCTTGCATTCTCTTCTGTGCATGTGCAGATGACTCTGAACCTCCTGAAACATGGGAAAAGATTGCTGTTATGGATGCCGGCCTTGCATGACTGAATAAATCGCTAAAGCCCATTTCACATTGCTACGGCTAATGGTCAAATTATAAAGTGGAAACTTGCGGGTTTGAAAATGGACGATATTCCAGCAATCACAAAAAACAATACAACTGCTAACACTGGAAATACCACCCACTTTTGGGCGATCTGGAGACTAATGCCAAGTCTAGCTGCATATCTTTTGTTGTGCATACCATGCAAGTTATGTTTAATGATTTTGTTATGATTACTTCTTCATTAAGGAGGGAGAAGTGTAATATAAAGCTCCCCCTAGTGGACTACAGCTCCACCTAGTGGACTACTGTGGTAATGCAACTGCTGATGTAAATATAAGGATCATGTGACAAGATCACATGACTAGTTCCTGTAGAGCTATCTTGTGTATGTTTGTGTTTGTGATGTCGTAAAGAATATATCACACTGGTAATTTTCTGTGAATTTTTAACGAGCTGTAGTTGTTTGAATCTGGGAGAATCAGTTTGGAACTACTCAGAGATATAAGTTCAGACTAGCACAGCTCCCATGGCAGTAAGAAATATAGGAAAAAAAAGAAACATTGTATATTAAAATTGATTCGCAAAAAAAAGCTCAGCATTTAGATTGCAACCAGTTATCATTTTCCTTTCTGGAGATAAGTAGAAGGATTTCTATTGTGCGTATGGATATTATATAATGGCCCTGAATTTGCGGTCGGAGGCATCCCACAGGGAAATGGCTCCAATGGGCAAATAAAATGCTGGCTAAGCTGACGGTCCGGTAAGTGTGGAGATTCACAGTCCTGGGCCTCTCCAGAGGTTCACAAGCACCCCTGGGATCACAAGGGCCGGTCCAACCAATGACAAAAGGGAATCCCCATTCATGCTTATAGGGATTTCGTGTGTACGGAAACCCCATCAGTATGAATGGGATTACCTCAAAAAATACATCTACACTCAAAATAATTTTTTTAAATTACATATTTAAAATTAAAATGATATTTAACCAAATTTTTAAAACAAAAATGTAATTTTATGAAAAATAAATGTATCTGTTTTAATGGGCTAAAAATAAACTTTCCCTATTGCACAGGGTTTTTAATGTATAAGTGATTGGTCAAATATATATTTTTTAACTCTTATGCTGGTAAAAGCAAGCCTCGTGTCTGCTTATACCAGGGGTAAGAATTTCATGAGCATTCTCTGGGCAGAAGTTGGGCAAATAACCCAACTCTCCGCCTGTAAATTCCCTTTTTCCAGGGATGAGTTGGATCTGTCAAGAAAATTCTTGACAGATCACAAGTTTGAGATTTTTGTGCAATCCCAGAACTCGCGTGGCCCACAGGGGCCGTAAATTATGGCATATAATATATATATTATATATATGCATGCTCTTGTTATTTACATGCTTATTCAAATGTTGTTAAATAAATTTGTTGAATAGTTTAAACCTGAAAGGTTTGATGTTGTGATACTCCACTGCTTATCAAAGACGGGTGAGCAATCAATGCTCTGGAGGCAAAGAATACTTAACAGAAGTGTTATTCTGTTGGTCAACTTGTGTACGTTAAGATCCGCTGAACTATGTTTCAGTGCACTGCTGCCCTCTCACAGTCACCTGTGCTGCTGTATTGGGTCCTGGACAGAAATCCACCTTCTCCTGGGCCACATTCCATTTCTCTGCTGGCTTCTCGGCTTTACTGTGACCTCCACTTTCTACTGAGTCTGTATTCTTCATTGAACTCTCTCTTTTCCAGCACCTGGTCTGCCTCCCCAGGCTCAGTTTTCTGCTCCTTTGGTACTTTAGACTATGCTGAGGGAGCTCTGATCCGTTCATGCTGTTGCCCCTCTACTCCCACTGTCTCATCACTGATGAGGACATCACCGACCACTTCCTTGCATCACCCAAATCCCCTACCGCCTTTGAACCCCACTTCATTCTGTATCACCCCTGCATAAGATTCTTTCGCAAGTCATTTACAACTGCGCTTTCAAACTCCCAACTGCCAGGTCTTTGGCCCTTCATTCATCATCAATTTGCTCAACCACCTCCTCACTTTCACCTTTGTTGCCCTTGTCCCTATTACAATGTTTACTCTCTCCCATCCTGGTCATTTCCCCATGTATGGCTCCCATCTTTGCTCCCTTAATTCCAAGGGATACAGAATTGAGCGTATTTCATGCGTTGGTTTAGCCATCCATCACCAGATCTGGCCGAATCATGTCAAGCCCTGATTCGGCCTTACTCTCTTCTGATGGGGCATGATTCACCTGGACAGTACAGCTAGCAGCTTGGGATGAACCAGAACTATGGGCAAGAGATTGGAGCTTGGGAAGAAGAGTGGGTTGTAATGATTCAAGAGTCTGGTTACTGTAAACTCAGGGTGAGGGTCACTCAGGTGCAACCTGATCCATCTTTATTCCAACCCAAGAGTGCCAGCGTGATAAAGACACCCAGCTTATATACAGGTGACCAAGCACACATGCCAAATGCGTACAGCCCGACGATTTCCGACCGCGACGCCCTCTGGTGTCTGATGACCCTCAAGCATTAATACATAACAATATTCCCCTTTTAAAATCTTAACAACAGCCTTTTTACAAATTAAGATGGTCTGGGGCTTTCCTCTCACAAGATGATTGTCTCAATTGAACTTTGGCTCTGGACGAGCGTTGTGAGTCCGTTGAGACTGAGAGCTGAGTAGCTGATCTGACCATATCAGAGACTGAAGGTTCCAAGTCAGTAATATCAGCAGAGTCCTCTGATGAGAGAACAATGGTTGGTTGGTCACTGACTGCATCTTCCTCACTCGATTCCAGTTCATCCGTGTGCCGCAGTTTAACCTGGTCATGGTGTTTTCTGCATGTTTGCCCATTCTGGAGCATGACAATAAACACTCTGTTATCGTCCTTGGCTGTAACAGTGCTGGCGATCCACTTTGGACCTTGACCAGAGTTCAGTAGATAAACCGGATCGTTGACCGTGATGTCATGTGACACGGCAACACGATGATGACACCATTGCTGACTTTGACATCTGTTTTCAACATGATCATTCAAATCCGGATGAACAAGAGAAAGCCTGGTCTTCAGATTTCTCTTCATCAGTAGTTCAGCAGGAGAAACCCCAGTAAGCGTATGATGTCTTGACCTGTAACTGAGCAATATACATGACAACCATCTCTGCAGTGAGCCCTGAGTTACACTTTTCATCCTTTGCTTGATCGTTTGAATGGCACGCTCTGCTTGACCATTAGAAGCAGGCTTGAATGGAGCTGATCTCACATGTCTGATGCCATTGAGTTTCAGGAACTCTTGGAACTCAAGACTTGTGAAGCAAGATCCAGTGTCGCTCACAACAATGTCAGGCAAACCATGAGCAGCAAACATGATGCGAAGGCTCCCAATGGTAGCTGCAGACATGCTAGATGACATAACACACTCTATCCACTTAGAATATGCATGTACTATGACAAAAAACATCTTTCCTAGGAACGGGCCCGCAAAATCAACGTGGATCCTTGACCATGATTTGGATGGCCATGAGCAAAGACTCAGCGGAGATTCCACTAGTACTTTACTTAGCTGCATGCAAGTATTGCACTGATGCATGCATGATTCCACATCAGAGTCAATTCCAGACCACCATACTTGAGAGCAAGCAATGGACCTCATCATGACAATACCAGGATGAGTGCTATGAAGTTCACATACAAATTTTTCTCTACCTTTCTTCGGCATGATTACACTATTACCCCACAGTAAACAGTCTGACTGAATGGACAGCTCATCCTTGCGACAGTTGTAAGGTTTGGTCTCCTCACGCATCTCCATCGGTATGGCAGACCAATCACCACTGAGTACACATCATTTCACAACCGATAAAATCTGGTCATGACTGGTCCAGATCCCAACTTGTTGAGCAGTGACAGGGGTTCCTTCACTCTCAAAAGCATCCATTACTAACAGTACATCTGCAGGTTGAGGCGTCTCCATCTCAGTTGTGGGTAAGAGCAGGTGACTCAGTGCATCGGCACAATTCTCAGTACCAGGCCTATGACGGATGACGTAATCATAGGTAGACAATGTCAGCACCCACCTTTGAATGCGGGACGATGCATTGGTACCTTTGTTTTCACCAATGAAATGAGTGGCTTCTGATCTTTTTCTAGTTCAAAACAAAGACCAAACAGGATACTGGTGCATTTGTTTTACCCTATAACACAGGCCAAAGCTTCTTTCTCTACTATACTGTAAGCTCTTTCCGTTTTAGACAGACTTCTCGAAGCATACTCAACACGTTGTAGCTTGCCCGATTCATTTGCTTGTTGGAGTACGCAGCCAACCCCATATGATGAAGCATCACAGGCCAATACAAGATGCTTACATGGATCATAATGAACAAGCAACTTGTTTGAACATTGCAGATTCTTGGCTTTCTCAAAGGCTCTATCTTGAGACGCACCCCAGACCCAGTTGTCGCCTTTTCTTAGCAACACATGCAGTGGCTCTAGTAAACTGCTCATCTGGGTATGAAATTTCCAAAGTATTTGAGTAGCCCAAGGAACGAATGCAACTCTGTCACATTCTGAGGCCTGGGTGCATTTTTGATGGCCTTGGTTTTCAAATCAGTGGGCCTGATGCCATCAGCAGCAATCTTCCTCTCGAGGAATTCAACTTCAGATGCCATGAATACACACTTCGAACATTTCAGCCTGAGGCCCACTTTGTCCAGATGCTGTAGGACTTCAAGATTGTTCAGATGTTCAGCAGTGTCGCGACCCGTGACCAGAATGTCATCTTGAAAGACAACAGTTTTAGGAACGTACTTCAGTAAACTCTCCATACTCCTTTGAAATATGGCTATAGCCGAACAAATCCTAAAAGGACACCTGCTGTAGAGGAACAGTCCTTTATGGGTGCTGATGCAGGTGAGTTTCTTCGAAACTCCTGAGTCATATAGGCTGACGTCAGATCCAGTTTTGTGAGTGACTTTCCACCAGCTAGCATGGCGAAGAGGTCATCAGCCCTCGGTAATGGATACTGATCCTCTTTCGGAAATTGGTAAATCGTAAACTTGTCGTCTCCACAAATCCTGACAGTGCCATTACTCTTCAATACAGGAAGGATGGGACTAGCCCACTCATTAATCTCGACCGATGATATGATCCCTTCACGCTGGAGTCTGTCAAGCTCAATTTCAACCTTCTCCCTCATCATGTAGGGAACAGACCGAGTTTTGTGCTAGACAGGCCTTGCAATGGAGTTCAGGTGAATCTGCACCTTGGCTCCCGTAAAATTACCAATGCCCGGTTCAAACAAAGAAGGAAACTTTTTCAATACTTGAGTACATGAAGTATCATCCACCAAGGACAACCCCTTGACATCATTCCAGTTCAGCTTGATTTTCTTGAGCCAATTCCTGCCGAACAGCGTTGGATCATTACCTGGGACGATCCATAATGCTAGCTCGTGAACCACACCTTCATCTGACATTTTGATTGCTGCACTGCCGAGCACCAGTATGAGTTCCTTCGTGTAAGTATGCAACCTGGCATTGACTGGACTCAGCTTCGATTTCGCAGCCTTAGTGTCCCACAGCTTGTTGAATGTCCTTTGGCTCATTATCGATTCGCTCGCACCCATGTCCAGATCCATTGATACAGGCACACCATTCAGCTTCGCATTAATGACTATCGGCTGGCTCTTGCTGAGGAACGTTAACAGTCCATTCACTTCCTCCTTGGGTTGCATATCCGGGCCATCACTGAACTGGTCCTCATCAACCACATGGTGAGCCGCACCACGCTTGCTCCGTTGTGGACACATCCTGTGAAGATGCCCCACTTTCGAACATCCATTGCATGAATATTGTCTAAACCAACACTGATGAGGCCGATGATTGCCCCCACAACGCCAACAGGGTGAAATCTGGATCGAACCAGTTGGTGGGATCTGAGCAGTGGCAGGCTTCGCGTAAGCAGCTGTGTGCGAAGATGACACCATCTTGTTTACAGTACTTGCCATGGAACTCCGACTCGTCGATGATTTATGCCTCAAATTATCATCCGTCATCATGCATGTCCGGGCAGTCGCGATGGCCTTTTTTTAAATCCTGCATCTCTGCAGCCAACAGCTTCCTGAGGATCACATCATGGCTGATGCCTATCACGAAGACATCACGCAGCATGTCATCCAGCATGTTCCCGAACTTACATGGCTCAGTAAGGCGTCGCAGGTCGGCGACAAATCCCGTCACGCACTGGCCCTCAGCACGAACATGCATGTAGAAACAATAGCGTGATATAATGATCTCCTCTTTTGGCTTCAGATGGTTACCCACCAATGTACACAATTCCTCGTACCCTTTTTCCACCGGATGTACAGGCGAGAGAAGCTTCTTCACGAGGCCGTAAATTTTCAGCCCACAAACGATGAGGAGAACTGCCCTATGCTTAACTGTGCAGGCCTCTGCTTTCATACCGTTGGCCTCAAAATACTGATCCAAGCGTTTGACAAAATCCGCCAATCCGTGCCCTTCATGAATCTTTCCAGGATTCCAACAGTGCCCATTGTGCATGCGCAGGTTCTTAAATTACCTCGTCGCCAATTGTAATGACTCAAGAGTCTGGTTACTGTAAACTCACTCAGGTGCAACCTGATCCATCGTTATTCCAATCCAAGTGTGCCAACGTGACAAAGACACCCCGCTTATGTACAGGTGACCAAGCACACATGCCACATGCCTACAGCCCGATGACCTCCAAGCGCGGCGCCCTCTGGTGTCTGGTGACCCCCAAGCATTAATACATAACATGGGTGACCAGGGACTGATGGGGTCGGGGATTGAGGCTCGGAGCAGGGGCAAGATTGACAGTGGACAAGTATTCACGGGAGAGTGGGGCTAGGGATTTGAAACATAGAAACATGGAAAATAGGTGCAGGAGTAGGGCATCCGGCTCTTCGAGCCTGCACCAGCATTCAATGAGACCATGGCTGATCATTCCTTCAGTAACCCTTTCCTGCTTTCTCTCCATACCCCTTGATCCCTTTAGCTGCAAGGGCCATATCTAACTCCCTCTTGAATATATACAATGAATTGGCATCAACAACTCTCTGCGGCAGGGAATTCACAGGTTAACAACTCTCTTAGTGAAGAAGTTTCTCCTCCTCTCAGTCCAAAATGGCCTGCCCCTTATCCTAAGACTGTGTTCCCTGGTTCTGGACTTCCCCAACCTTCGCTGCACTCCCTCAATAGCAAGAACATCCTTCCTCAGATTAGGAGACCAAAACTGAACACAATATTCCAGGTGGGGCCTCGGACAATTGCAGTAAGACTTCCCTGCTCCTGTACTCAAATCCCCTTGCTATGAAGGCCAACATACCATTTGTCTTCTTCACCGCCTGCTGTGCCTGCATGCCAACCTTCAATGACTGATGAACCATGACACCCAAGTCTCACTGCACCTCCCCTTTTCCTAATCTGATAATATTCTGCCATCGTGTTTTTCCCCCAAAGTGGATAACCTCACATTTATCCACATTATACTGCATCTGCCATGTATTTGCCCACAAACCTAACCTGTCCAAATCACCCTGCAGCCTCTGAGAAACATAGAAAATAGGTGCAGGAGTAGGCCATTCAGCCCTTCTAGCCTGCACCGCCATTCAATGAGTTCATCGCTGAACATGCAACTTCAGTAACCCCTTCCTGCTTTCTCGCCATACCCCTTGATCCCCCGAGTCGTAAGGACTTCATCTAACTCCCTTTTGAATATATTTAGTGAATTGGCCTCAACTACTTCTGTGGTAGAGAATTCCACAGGTTCACCACTCTCTGGGTGAAGAAGTTTCTCCTCATCTCGGTCCTAAATGGCTTACCCCTTATCCTTAGACTGTGACCCCTGGTTCTGGACTTCTCCAACATTGGGAACATTCTTCCTGCATCTAACCTGTCTAAACCCATCAGAATTTTAAATGTTTCTATGAGGTCCCCTCTCATTCTTCTGAACTCCAGTGAATACAAGCCCAGTTGATCCAGTCTTTCTTGATAGGTCAGTCCCACCATCCCGGGAATCAGTCTGGTGAATCTTCGCTGCACTCCCACAATAGCAAGAATGTCCTTCCTCAAGTTAGGAGACCGAAACTGTACACAATACTCCAGGTGTGGCCTCACCAAGGCCCTGTACAACTGTAGCAACACCTCCCTACCCCTGTACTCAAATCCCCTCGCAATGAAGGCCAACATGCCATTTGCTTTCTTAACCGCCTGCTGTACCTGCATGCCAACCTTCAATGACTGATGTACCATGACACCCAGGTCTCGTTGCACCTCCCCTTTTCCTAATCTGTCACCATTCAGATAATAGTCTGTCTCTCTGTTTTTACCACCAAAGTGGATAACCTCACATTTATCCACATTATACTTCATCTGCCATGCATTTGCCCACTCACCTAACCTACCAAGTCACTCTGCAGCCTCATAGCATCCTCCTCGCAGCTCACACTGCCACCCAACTTAGTGTCATCCTCAAATTTGGAGATACTACATTTAATCCCCTCGTCTAAATCATTAATGTACAATGTAAACAGCTGGGGCCCCAGCACAGAACATTGTGGTACCCCACTAGTCACTGCCTGCCATTCTGAAAAGTACCCATTTACTCCTACTCTTTGCTTCCTGTCTGACAACCAGTTCTCAATCCATGTCAGCACAATACCCCCAATCCCATGTGCTTTAACTTTGCACATTAATCTCTTGTGTGGGACCTTGTCGAAAGCCTTCTGAAAGTCCAAATATACCACATCAACTGGTTCTCCTTTGTCCACTTTACTGGAAACATCCTCAAAAAATTCCAGGAGATTTGTCAAGCATGATTTCTCTTTCACAAATCCATGCTGACTTGGACCGATCATGTCACCATTTTCCAAATGCGCTGCTATCACATCCTTAATAATTGATTGCATCATTTTACCCACTACTGAGGTCAGGCTGACCGGTCTATAATTCCCTGTTTTCTCTCTCCCTCCTTTTTTAAAAAGTGGGGTTACATTGGCTACCCTCCACTCCATAGGAACTGATCCAGAGTCAATGGAATGTCGGAAAATGAATGTCAATGCATCCACTATTTCCAAGGCCACCTCCTTAAGTACTCTGGGATGCAGTCCATCAGGCCCTGGGGATTTATCAGCCTTCAATCCCATCAATTTCCCCAACACAATTTCCCGACTAATAAAGATTTCCCTCAGTTCCTCCTCCTTACTAGACCCTCTGACCCCTTTTATATCCGGAAGGTTGTTGGTGTCCTCCTTAGTGAATACCGAACCAAAGTACTTGTTCAATGGGTCTGCCATTTCTTTGTTCCCCGTTATGACTTCCCCTGATTCTGACTGCAGGGGACCTACGTTTGTCTTTACTAACCTTTTTCTCTTTACATACCAATAGAAACTTTTGCAATCCGCCTTAATGTTCCCTGCAAGCTTCTTCTCGTACTCCATTTTCCCTGCCCTAATCAAACCCTTTGTCCTCTTCTGCTGAGTTTTAAATTTCTCCCAGTCCCCGGGTTCGCTGCTATTTCTGGCCAATTTGTATGCCACTTCCTTGGCTTTAATACTATCCATGATTTCCCTTGATAGCCACGGTTGAGCCACCTTCCCTTTTTTATTTTTACGCCAGACAGGAATGTACAATTGTTGTAGTTCATCCATGTGGTCTCTAAATGTCTGCCATTGCCCATCCACAGTCAACCCCTTAAGTATCATTCGCCAATCTATCCTAGCCAATTCATGCCTCATACCTTCAAAGTTACCCTTCTTTAAGTTCTGGACCATGGTCTCTGAATTAACTGTTTCATTCTCCATCCTAATGCAGAATTCCACCATATTATGGTCACTCTTCCCCAAGGGGCCTCGCACAATGGGATTGCTAATTAATCCTCTCTCATTACACAACACCCAGTCTAAGATGGCCTCCCCACTAATTGGTTCCTCGACATATTGGTCTAGAAAACCATCCCTTATGCACTCCAGGAAATCCTCCTCCACCGTATTGCTTCCAGTTTGGCTAGCCCAATCTATGTGCATATTAAAGTCACCCATTATAACTGCTGCACCTTTATTACATGCACCCCTAATTTCCTGTTTGATGCCCTCCCCAACATCACTACTACTGTTTGGAGGTCTGTACACAACTCCCACTAACGTTTTTTGCCCTTTGGTGTTCTGTAGCTCTACCCATATAGATTCCACATCATCCAAGCTAATGTCTTTCCTAACTATTGCATTAATCTCCTCTTTAACCAGCAATGCTACCCCACCTCCTTTTCCTTTTATTCTATCCTTCCTGAATGTTGAATACCCCTGGATGTTGAGTTCCCAGCCCTGATCATCCTGGAGCCACATCTCCGTAATCCCAATCACATCATATTTGTTAACATCTATTTGCACAGTTAATTCATCCACCTTATTGCGGATACTCCTTGCATTAAGACACAAAGCCTTCAGGCTTGTTTTTTTAACACCCTTTGTCCTTTTAGAACTTTGCTGTACAGTGGCCCTTTTTGTTCTTTGCCTTGGGTTTCTCTGCCCTCCACTTTTCCTCATCTCCTTTCTGTCTTTTGCTTTTGCCTCCTTTTTGTCTCCCTCTGTCTCCCTGCATTGGTTCCCATCCCCCTGCCATATTAGTTTAACTCCTCCCCAACAGCACTAGCAAACACTCCCCCTAGGACATTGGTTCCGGTCCTGCCCAGGTGCAGACCGTCCGGTTTGTACTGGTCCCACCTCCCCCAGAACCGGCTCCAATGCCCCAGGAATATGAATCTCTCCCTGCTACACCACTGCTCAAGCCACGTATTCATCTGCGCTATCCTGCGATTCCTACTCTGACTAGCATGTGGCACTGGTAGCAATCCTGAGATTACTACTTTTGAGGTCCTACTTTTTAATTTAGCTCCTAGCTCCTTAAATTCGTTTCGTAGGACCTCATCCCTTTTTTTACCTATGTCGTTGGTACCAATGTGCACCACGACAACTGGCTGTTCTCCCTCCCTTTTCAGAATGTCCTGCACCCGCTCCGAGACATCCTTGACCCTTGCACCAGGGAGGCAACATACCATCCTGGAGTCTCGGTTGCGGCCGCAGAAACGCCTATCTATTCCCCTCACCATTGAATCCCCTATCACTATCGCTCTCCCACTCTTTTTCCTGCCCTCCTGTGCAACAGAGCCACCCATGGTGCCATGAACTTGGCTGCTGCTGCCCTCCCCTGACGAGTCATCCCCCCCAACAGTACTCAAAGCGGTGTATCTGTTTTGCAGGGGGATGACCACAGGGGATCCCTGCACTACCTTCCTTGCACTACTCTTCCTGCTGGTCTTCCATTCCCTATCTGGCTGTGGACTCTTCACCTGCGGTAAGACCAACTCGCTACATGTGCTACTCACGTCATTCTCAGCATCGCGGATGCTCCAGAGTGAATCCACCCTCAGCTCCAACTCCGCAACGCGGACCGTCAGGAGCTCGAGGCGGATACACTTCCCGCACACGTAGTCGTCAGGGACACCGGAAGTGTCCCTGAGTTCCCACATGGTACAGGAGGAGCATAACACCCGACCGAGCTCTCCTGCCATGACTTAACCCTTAGATACACTTAAATACACTTAAATTGGCAACACAATGTTAAAAGTTACTGACTAATATAAAAAAGAAAAAGAAAAACTACTCACCAATCACCAGCCAATCACTTACCGCCTCGGCTGTGATGTCACCTTTCTGTTTCTTTCTACTTCTTTTTTGCCTTCTCCCTGTAGCTGCACAAGTACGCCTTTTATAGACCTCTCACCGAACTCACGCTGCTCCCGACTGCCGCCGATGCTGGGCCCCGGACTCATGACTCAGCGACCACGAACTCCCGCTGCCTCTCGCGGCCTTTTGTAGGCCTCTGCTGATCCCCGGACTCACGCCTCAGCGACCTGCTCACAGCTCACACCGCCACCCAGTTTAGTGTCATCTGCAAACTTGGAGATAGTAGACTCAATTCCATCATCTAAATCATTAATATATATTATAAAGAGCTGGGGTCCCAGTGTTGATTTCTGGATTCTTTTCCTTCAACCTGGTTCAGTGAAATCACTGAGTCGAATACCGATTGTGCTTTAAACAAAGCAAGCTTTTATTTAAAAAGCAAATCTCGATCGGGGACCTTATCAGACAGAAGGAATGCAACTCTGATAGATCGCACTCACTTCCTACGGACAAAGTGACGTTACATTGTAAAGGGACGACGGTTATACATTTTCGGTAAAAGATAACAAGATACAATTAGAGTGACATCCTATTTCAGCCTATCCTCTTTGATCCCTCTTTACCATTGTCCACTCATAAGCCGATCTAAGAATGGTATGATTTTACACAAAGGCCCATTATGAGTTACTAAGACCTTGAGGTTTTTCTGCAAACTGTGGGTTTTGTTTCAATATGTGTTAGTATTGTAACATTTTGCAGTCTCGAGTCTGAGATGTCATGGCTATTCCTCCATGAATTCTTTGTTAGCTTACACTGTCCATATATAATTCCCACGTTCTCAACTTCAATGTCTCAATACATTTTCAAACATTCACACCAGCACTGAGCCCTGCGGCACCCCACTCGTCACGGCCTACCATTCTGAAAAGCACCCGTTAATCCCGACTCTTTGCTTCCTGTCTGCCAACCAGTTCTCTATCCACGTCAGTACATTACCCCCAATACCAACACCAATCTCTTGTGTGGGACCTTGTCAAAAGCCTTTTGGAAGTCCAAATACATCACATCCACTGTTCTCCCCTGTCCACTCTACCAGTTACATCCTCAAAAATTCCAGAAGATTTGTCAAGCATGATTTCCCCTTCATAAATCCATGCTGACTTGGACCAATCCTATCACTGCTTTCCAAATGCACTGCTATTTCATCCTTAATGATTGATTCCAACATTTTCTCCACCACTGATGTCAGACTAACCGGTCTATAATTACCCATTTTCTCCCTCCCTCCTTTTTTAAAAAGTGGTGTTACATTAGCAACCCTCCAGTGCATTGGAACTGATCCAGACTCGATAGACTGTTGGAAAATTATCACCAATGCATCCACTATTTCTAGGGCCACTTCCTTAATTACTCTGGGATGTAGACCATCAGGCCCTGGGGGTTTATCGGCCTTCAATCCCGTCAATTTCCCTAACACAATTTCCCGCCTCATAAGGATATCCTTCAGTTCCTCCTTCTCACTACACCTTCGGTCCCCTAGTACATCCGGAAGGTTATTTGTGTCTTCCTTTGTGAAGACGGAACCAAAGTACTTGTTCAATTTCTTTGTTCCCCATTATAAATTCACCCGAATCCGACTGCAAGGGCCCTATGTTTGTCTTTGCTAATCTTTTTCTCTTCACATATCTATAGAAGCTTTTGCAGTCATTTTTTACGTTTCCGGCAAGCTTCCTCTCGTACTCTATTTTCCCCCTCTTCATGAAACCCTTTGTCCTCCTCTGCTGTATTCTAAATTTCTCCCAGTCCTCCGGTTTGCTGCTTTTTCTGGCTAATTTGTATGCCTCTTCCTTGGATTTAACACTATCCTTAATTTCCCTTGTTAGCCACGGTTGAGCCACCTTCCCCGTTTTATTTTTACGCAGACAGGGATGTACAATTGTTGAAGTTTGTCCATATGATCTTTATAGGTTTGCCATTACCTATCCACCGTCAACTCTTTAGGTATCATTTGCCAGTCTAATCTAGCCAATTCGTGCCTCATACCATCAAAGTTACCTTTCCTTAAGTTCAGGACCCTAGTTTCTAAATTAACTTTGTCAATCTCCATCTTAATAAAAGAATTCTGCCATATTATGGTCACTCTTCCCCAAGGAGCCTCGCACAACAAGCTTGCTAATTCATCCCTTCTCATTACACATCACCCAGTCTCGGATGGGGAGCTCTCTGGTTGGTTCCTCAACATATTGGTCGAGAAAACCATCCCGAACACACTCCAGGAAATGCTCCTCCACCGCATTTCTCCCAGTTCGGTTAGCCAAATCAATATGTAGATTAAAGTCGCCCATGATTACTGCTGTACCTTTATTGCACACATCCCTTATTTCTTGTTTGCTGCTGTCCCCAACCTCACTACTTCTATTGGGTGGCCTGTACACAACTTCCACTGGGTGGCCTGTACACAACTTCCACTAGCGTTTTCTGCCCTTTGGTATTCCGTAGCTCCACCCAAACAGATTCCACATCATCCAAGCTAATGTCCTTCCTTACAATTACATTGCAATTGCAATTGCATTTGGGTGATTTGGAGACTGGGGAATGGGAGACTGGGGAAAAGGGGTTGGGGCTTGGTCGGGGAGAAAAAGTTCCTTGGCTCCCAAACCTTTAGGTTTAAAATGCTCATCCTTGTGTTTAAATCTGTTCATGGCCTTGGTCTCACAATCTTTTGAACCTCCTCGAGCATACAACCCTTCTCCTAAACTTTCTGTTCCTCTGCTTCTGGCTATTATTGCATCCAACACCTCTTTAACTGGTGGCCGAGCCTTCAACCATCAGACACTCCAGAATGATCCACCTAAGCCAGTCTGTCTCATTGCATCCCTCTCCCGATAAGACTCCTCTTAAAAGCCACCTCTTTGATCAAGGTTTTGTTCACCCTTCATAATATCTCCTTCTTTGGGTTGGCGTCCATGTTTTTCACATTATGCTATCCTGAAGTGCTGTGGGATTTTATTTCTATGTTGTGCCATGAGATTATTTTCTATGTTCAGGGCACTATATAAATAGAATTAGGAAATACTATCTCACCTCAGTTAGATCACTCCACAAACTCTGAACTCGAGGGAATACATGCCAAGTTTATGAAAACTTTCCTCATAATTTAACCCTTTAAGCCTCGGTACCCTTTCCATGGCCAATATATCCTTCTTTTGGTGCGGTGTCCAAAGCTGAATTCAGTATTTCAAGATGCTGCCGAACTGAAGTATAGCTTTTTTCTGCAATCCAATCCCTTTGAGATAAAGGCCAACAATCCCTTTGCCCTTTTTCTTTAGTTTTTGTACCATACATAAGTTCAAACTATCAATGTGCCAAAAATTGAAGCCATTTTGTCAGTATTAGTTTTATCCATTGGTTCCATCATCATTGGCTGCTGGACATATATGGGTAATTAGTTTCTGTTGGCTATTTCTGCAAAGTACAAAACCTGAGCTTCACTTTCTGTCAAACAAAATACACTCATTTTGATTGAATCTGTTGAACAGTATCTTGGATAACGGACTCGACAACGTGTTCATCACTTGCCATTGTGGGTTATTCAAGCACTTGGCACGGCTCAAGTTATCCCTTTTAAATCGTAGGTGATTAAAATTCCGAGCTTCTATCTGATACAGTGTATATTCAGTCTGCTTGCTGAGACGCAGTGGATCATCTGATGGCACCTAGTACATTCCAGTATGCACATTGGTAAGGGTTTTTTGTTCAACCCCTGGGTCTTGATGTCCCTTACCTAGATATTGGGAAAGCAAAGGTCCATTCTGGTTCATATAGGATGCAATATCCGCTTATAGAACTGTTTGGTGATGCAGATTATTGTGCTCCCAACACAGATGAGGCTGCACACAGGGAGGTTAAAGTAACAGTGACCTCAGTCTTTAATAAGACACTCCAGAGTGAGGAACATATACAGTGCTCCTAAGGGCTGCTGGGATCCCTTCAGGGGATGAGCTCCCTGGTGGCGGAACATGGGAGTGTATGCTTTCCAGATACACAACACACATCCCAAGAAGGACATTTGGCAAAAAACCCAAAAACAACAATGGAGAAAGCCTTTATGTGAAAGGCATATTGGTAGTAACCAGATTTTAATGAATAAACTCAAGGCACAATCTGAATAACAGGTGACAGACATGATTTTCTTTTTAATCCACCAGCATTGCCTTTTAGAAAAATTGGAATGCGCAAGGTCACAAGGGGCTAAAGAGCTTTATTTCCAAGTAATTACAAAGCAACTTCTGATTAGGTGGCTGTACTTTCCGGTGCCAACGCCCCATGCTCTGCAATTCCTCCAAAACTCTCTGCTCTCTTAAGATCCTCCTTAAATCCCACCTCTTTGGCCCACCCTCATCTCTCTTTTTCGATTGCTCCTCCGTGAAGTGGCATGGGACATTTTCTATGCTTAAGCCACTGTATAAATTCTACTTGTTGTATTAACTATTGAAAACTGATTGACTTTTGATCTTAAATACCAATAGGCAATAAAGTACTGTGCTTGAACGCAGAAATGACCATATACCTGGTGCTGTAACTATTAATCAATTGCATGTAACTACTATTTACATGCATATATCAGACAGCCAACAGCAAAACCTGAAGACTTCTTATGATTAAAGCATTATCATCAATAGCTAGTTTTCTATGTATAGCAATCCTGGATTAAGTGACTCAGAAAAAGTATTTTTGACTATTTAGACTCAAAATAATCCAGCAGAGATTTCAACAAAAGAATAAACTAAAACTTGTTTGAATTTGACAGGAAATGATCCTTTTCGAGTGATTAATGTGAACACAATAGAAGGTGGATTGCTGGAGAACAGGGCCAGTCTCTTGGCAAACCATGGCTTTACTACACTGGCGTTGGCCTACCGTGATGATGATGACCTTCCTAACGATGTGATAAACTTCGACTGAGATTATTTTGAAGAAGCCGTGAATTCTTTGAGGCAGCATCCATGTTAATACGGATTCTTTTTCTCTCAATCTGTTTCAGTGAATACATTGACACGCGAACACCTCTTTGCCTTTTCTGTAAAAGACCTTTATTGAAGATTCTCCGGCTGGGACTTGTCAAGACAAAGGGACACTCTCAATCAGAGCCTGTTTACCTTCCCCTGGACAAGCTCTTTTCAGCGCGAAAAGCACAATAGATATACATTTTCAAAACAGAACACATTTGATTAGCACTTGGTCTATCCAATCCCTTTCTGCCTCCCCCGAGTACGTCCAATGGCAGGCAAGAAAGTCTCCCAATTAGGGCTGGTGTCAAGTCAGGTTAGTTATAGCTTTGCTACACTGTCTTCCCTTATCAGTAAAGAACCCAATTAGTTTCCCCTCCTCATCATCAGTAGAAGCTATTACTTTTCCCTTCCTATCTAGGATTGCTTTCTTTCTTTGTGCTGCCTTGCGGCTTTCTCATGACCCGTGTCTAACCTCAATGTCAACTCTTGGTAACCCCTTTTTTTTTCTGTTGATTCTGCAGTTGTCTGCATCTTGACATTTCTTTAGCTATTTTCCCATGATTCCCTATCTCCATCCTTTTGCCACCTTTTCTATCCATCTACCACATTCGCAACCCTTCTTTACACATTCTCATTCCCCCCTTTTATCATTCCATGATAATCCTGGTGCTTATTCTCAGAGTATTGCATTTAGCCGTGCGCATTCTCTTTCCTGATCCTCCTTTTTGTCTGTGAGTCCGCCTCGAGCCTCTTCGCAAGGTCTTATCAATGTCGGTTTAGGTTCTCACATCATATCCTGTCGGAATATTATTGAATTGATAACTTCTGGAGCCTTGGTACAAGGTCAAAGAGAGGCCTTTTACCTCCTTATGGGCCAGTGCAGGAACCAGCACTTTAACCCTTGTCCCGCTGGTACCCCTAATGCCAAATTTTTCTCTTACATTTCCCCCCTTTTGGCCCTTGGCTATACGCCAAGCTGGCCATATTTCCCATTAACTATCTCCCTGTAGGCAAGTTCCAGATAGGTTCGTTCACCTGGGTGGCCATCTCCCAAGCTTCGGGACCTCCTGAAACCTTCCCAGAGTTATACAAGGCAAGTCCTTCCTGTAGGACTGCTTAAATTTTCATCCCTTATGGCCTTAATCATAGTGCGTGCCCTGACTTATTGATTGGCCTGTTTAATTCGTGCACATGTTAATCCCATCATGACCATCAGAACTAGACCCTGTATTACTACAAGTACATGTGATATTATTCTTATCCGTGGGTGAATTTGAATATTAAGTCCAATGTCCCACAGCTTTGAGTACCAGGGCTGATCAGCCAGCATTGCGCTAGTGTCTCTCTGTAAGTTGTCTATTTCTTCCATCAGCCAGACATCGTGTCATCTTTGATTCTGGATTCCTTGCACCAAACATAATTGTTCCTCATTTAGTTCCGGTATCTGTTTGCCTTGCGGTTCCCATACCGCCTCTTCGTACCCCTCTCGGAGGGTATCCGTGATTGTTCCATCGATGATTTCCGTTGTCTCGGGATGTATATGATATCCGTCTATGTCTATTTCTCCCTTGGGTCTGAAGCAGAAGTTAGGAGTAATGAGGACACAGGGGGTGACTCCTTCCCTGGTCTTAATGGTTAAGTTGGCTACCTCCGTGCTCACGCATCACTCTCCGTTCCCTTGCGGGGCAGCGATGGTCTCAAGATTGTGTTCGAGAGGAGTGATACTCAGCATGCATCTGTTTGTTTGGTGGAATCTGCAATCATCATTCGTCATTCATGGCGTACCTCGACATAAAACCACTTGGTTAATTTTATAGCAGTCAGTTATATCAATGCCTTTGGTACTATTGTTAATTTTAATCACCTGTCTGGCAGGCTGATGGTAACGTAACCGAGTTTGGTTTCTCACTTCACCAATATTATCAATCTGATATAAGGGGTCTCCCTTTGTTACATCATACTGTGGTATGGACAACACAAATCCGATCATATTCACCCGCCCAGTAATACATTTGAATTTCGGCACCCATGCGTGACTATTCCTTCGTACCTCGCATGTGTTATTCATTTTTTTTTAAATCTAGAATCCATTTGTTAAGTCGGCTGTTCGGAATCCAATCTGGTATGTCTCCTTTCTGGAGTTGCTCCAAATTATGTTGTACCTCACTTAATATCCAGGCCCCATACCCAGAGCAAACTATCTCAGCCTGTAATCGTTTACTTATATCTTTCCCCATTGCGTGGACCAATTTTATTGTCTTGGCATTTCGGCAATGTATGGGCCACCTGTAATAGTTTCCCTTCCGTGCCATCTCCCCACCGCACATGTAGGGCTTGGTTATGCAAGTCCCTCCCCACTAAACCACTCAAGACTACGCCATTAAGTTGTTAACCCGGTCGTATATTGCCTACAGGCCTATGGAATTCATCATCATAACCCCTGCCGCATAATCCGTGCCTAGTGTTGCCAGTATTCCCCTTTTTGTTTGACCTTGCCCTGTTCCATTTCTGACATTAAATCTCAGGGTAGTGGGTTCCGGGCCTTCGAGGATCCGTTGTGCCAGGTTCTGGTATCTACTTATAGTTTCATTCCCACAGAAGCTAGGAAAAATGATATCCATTAGGTTTAGGATAAGTAGTCGCTGACGCACCCCAAATTATATCCTTTCTTTAGATTCTTTTATTACTAGCCTCCCCCTTTGCTCCGTTCTCTTCCCACCCTTCTGTTCTTGCGGGGTGGATTTGGCTGCTTGTTTGCAGCTTCGTCCGCCCAGGCATGAGCTTCTAGAACTGAAATTCCGTCCAGTTGGATTTCTGCGCCCTTCCCCTTTTGGTCCTATGAACTTGCTCCTGTTCTCGGAATCTACTGGTGCCCATGGCATCGGCAACCTGCTGCATTACAACCTTACTTAATACACTACACATAGCCATGCGTTAAAATAAGTTCTGTCCTTGCTCCAGTCCTTGGCTGCTGGGGTCAAATTAAACAAAGCTAGTTCATGTAGTTGTGTCTTTCCTGAGTGTGCTATATCTCTCGTAGTCCATCTGTATTATCCAGTGCCTGCGTGGGCTTCAAGGTCCCCAGTATCCTGAGTCTCCAGAGTCGAAGTAGCCGCTGCGGTCCCATCTTGGTGAGTGTTTTATCTGCAAATTTTAAACAGATAGCCTGGTCGTCACCACGTGTTAGGTTCTGGTCCACTCATCTTTTATCCATGCATGTTGCGGTCACTCTGTGAAATCGGAAGTAAAGTTAGGTTGGGTTTGTAGACTACACTTACCCACCATGGGGTACATTGGCTCTATTGCCATAGGTGATGGTGCTATGGCTGCGCACTGCACTATCCATCTGGCCCCGTTTTTTTTTTTAAATCTCTTCCAGCTTATTTATCTTAGCTTTTAACTCTTGAATTTGTTTTGTTTGAGTATCTTTCTTTTATTTGTATCAGGCGAGCATTATTACATAGGCTAGTTCTGTTTTAATTTTTATTCTGACTATCGCACCATTTCCTCAGTTAGGTGAGTCTTTTTTATTCTATTAAGAAATCCAAATTAATAATGTCCAGTATAAAACAGCTGTCAATGGAAAGAGTTAACTCCTTTACAGGTTTGTAAGAAAGCCTGATGTCATTATGTGACTTCACGTAATCATCCGAAAAATTCTTTTTTTTTTTTTTAAGTCTTTGTGACTTCAAAACTTGCTTAGAAATTAGGAATCTGTTAAAACAGAAATCATTAGTAAAGCCGTCATAATAAAAGTCTTCTCATCAGGGAAGACGGCATTTTCGAGTAAACTCCAATATTTTCATAACTTCTAATTGCCAAAGATTTTTTTCTTTGATTGATTTAAAACGAGACCACACATTTTTAATAGCTATTTTGCTTACTGAAATCCAATTTTCACACATGCTGTGTACATTCTAACATTTCGTTTTATTTTACGGTCCCGTTCACTGGCCAAATCTTATGTTTTATTTCGCTCTCGGCACAAAATCTAAACATCCGTGCCAGTTCCATTTTCTATAAGAATTTTAAAATTCAGTAAGATTCTCTAATTCCCAGGGTTTTTTTTGTGCTGAGTTCGCATAGCTTAGATCTTTTCTCCTCGCTATCTTCAAAACCCTCCTGCTTGTTTAGACTGTTCGGGACTTTTCTTGATAAACAACGTTCATTTTGGAAATCTTTTCAAACAGCAGTGAAATTTACTCATAATTTAAAACCATTATCACTGTAGAGTGTCTTTTACCTCTTCCAATTTTTTTCCTTTTCCTAATTAAACCAATATCTTTTTCACAGCAAACATCAACTAGTATTTAGTAAGTTATATCTTTTTCCATCACAAACACATTTTTTTCAGCACTTATTTAGTACGTTACATCTTTTTTTTTCAGATCTTTCTTCAAATTAGGTTTTGTATTTTACACGGAGGGCTCGTGACTCCATAAATTTGTTCATTTAAAATCATTTGTTTACTTTCAAAGTGGCGTCTTTATCTTTTTCATTTCTCCATAACTAGAATGGAGTCCCGCAATTAGGCTTTGAGGGCTGCTTTTCATTATCTCAAAATGCTTCAGTTTCAAAGTCGTTAAAATGTCTCTTCTAAACTGCTAAAGGTTGCTGTTTTTAACATTTTTCAAAAGTCCCTTTTACACCTTTGCAGATATCTCGCTACTCGCCCAGGAGTTTGACCTGATCCCTGAAGGTATTTCTAGATTGTTTCCAAACCTTTTAGTTTTATATCTCCTTTTTTCTTCAAGAGATCAGATTTAATTTAATAATTTTTTTTTGAATCCACCTCAGTATTTTGCTGTGCCTTCTCTGAATATCTCAAAATCCCAATTCAAACTTTGTAATTTCAATCTTTATTTAAAACTTTTTTTTGGCTGGAAGCTTTTTTTTAAAAAGGCATTCTTTATCTCATTCCGAAACTAAATTAATGTCTTTCAACCCAATGTAATCAATCATTGCATGTTTTCTTTCGACAAGTAAGTGAGCGTGTCAAATAAAAAAAAATTTTCAACCACCGGGACCATGTATTTTTTATCTTTTACTCAACAAACCTATCCTTTGTGCATTTCCTAGCTCCGTAACTTATCATCCGAATAAATTCACACTTGCGTTTCTAACTTAAAATGTCTTAAAACTTCCCACATACAGGACAACACTACAAAGGGTTGAAAAAACTTTCACTCTGTTTGGAGAAGTGGGTGGAGTTAAAATAAACAAACAGCTGCTCCACTCCTCCAAACAGGCTTTTTTAAAAAAAACATGAAAACATAAAAATTCATTCCGCAGTCAAAAAATCACACAAGTACTCTCATTCAAAAACAGACATTCACAAAAGTCTCTCTTCATTCAACAAAGCTTATTAATTAATTTTTTTTCTTTGGCCAGCTCTATTTTTGGATCCACGATTGCCCATTCCCGCATCGCCCCGCGGTAAAGATATATTTTATCCTTACACAATTCCTTTTATCCTTACACAATTCCTCGCGTCGCCCCGCAATTTAGTTCTACACAATTTCCCTTTTCTTCTGCGTCGCCTCGCTGTTTTCCAATTCGCGTCGCCGCGCGATTGTCTATTTCCCTATCCCTCCGCGTTGCCGCGCGATTTAAGTCCAATCAGCGCCTAGACGGACTAAGTGATATACAAAGTCGACGTTGTACCTGACTTGGACACTTATTTCCCAAGTTAAAAGGTATTCGCCAGATTGACCTGGATCTCGTTCAGAGGCTACCTGAGAACCAGTGAGTGGCCAAACTTTCCTCAGACTTTTGGAACTGAAGGAAACTGAAGTGGTATTTTAAAGGGTACTCACTCCCGTGGCCACTTTCCTCCCGTATCGTCAAAGGCTAGTTCGGCTCTTAATTCGCAAGCGTTCGGCAGCCGTCCGTTGAGATCCCACTTCTGACACCAAATGTTAATATGGATTCTTTTTCTCTCAATCTGTTTCAGCGAATACACTGACACACGAACACCTCTTTGCCTTTTCTGTAAAAGACCTTTATTGAAGATTCTCCGGCCGGGACTTGTCAAGACAAAGGGACACTCTCAATCAGAGCCTGTTTACCTTCCCCTGGACAAGCCCTTTTCAGCGCGAAAAGCACAGTAGATATACATTTTCAAAACAGAACACATTTGATTAGCACTTGGTCTATCCAATCCCTTTCTGCCTCCCCCCCCCCCCCCCACCCACCGTCCAATAGCAGGCAAGAAAGTCTCCCAATTAGGGCTGGTGTCAGGTCAGGTTAGTTATAGCTTTGCTACACTGTCTTCCCTTATCAGTAAAGAACCCAATTAGTTTCCCCTCCTCATCATCAGTAGAAGCTATTACTTTTCCCTTCCTATCTAGGATTGCTTTCTTTCTTTGTGCTGCCTTGCGGCTTTCTCATGACCCGTGTCTAACCTCAACGTCAACTCTTGGTAACCCCTTTTTTTTCTGTTGATTCTGCAGTTGTCTGCATCTTGACATTTCTTTAGCTATTTTCGCATGATTCTCTATCTCCATCCTTTTGCCACCTTTTCTATCCATCTACCACATTCGCAACCCTTCTTTACACATTCTCATCCAAAGGTGAGTTACATCATCAAATAAACTATTTGCTTGTAGTAGATTTTGCACTATGATGGAAAATCTGTGGCAATGATGTTTAATGATAAGCATGATGTCATGTAACGCACAATGTATTATATAGTTGCCATTGCTTATGGACAGTATTATATATCTCTCTTTGTGTAAGAATTTCTTTGCTTCTTCCCTACAATGTAATTATTTTCTCTCTCGGTCTGCCTCTCCCTCTATTTCTGCCTCTTTCCTCTTTCACTTCTCGTTGTCCTTTTAAAGCACTTGGGTTAGGCAGGTCAGTTGGGAAGCACTCGAGGGTGTCACCACTGGGTGAGTGAGCAAGCACTTGCTGCATTTGGTTCCCCTCCTGTAATTGCCAACCAAACACCACATTTCAAATACAAGTTGGGTTGGATAAAGCCTGCTAAAGGGATCACGTAAATGTGAACTGCATATTTATTATTTCAATGTGTCAAGGCAGATAGAGAAATGGATAATTCACTGTGTTTTATTGTTTGTTCCTCTATGTTACGTAAATAAATTCACATGCTGGCAACAGAGAATGAGGGTTCTCTGTTATGATCCTTGGGTCACTATCATTTACCCAGATACTGAGAAAGGAAAAGGTGAGACAACAATACAGAAAGTACAGGGTCCCCGGCTACTGGTTTTGGTTGGTGGTTCATTCCTTTAGTTAATCTATTGGAACTCTCGGGACTTGTTTAAAAGTCACCAGTCAGAATACATATTTGTGCAGCTCAAGTCTCCTAGTCTTCATGTTGCTAGCTGCTGCGTTATCATTCTTGCATTTAGGAGCACTATCTTTCAAGTAAGATGTTTTAGAAACATAGAAAATAGGTGCAAGAGTAGGCCATTCGGCCCTTCTAGCCTGCACCACCATTCAATGAGTTCATGGCTGAACATGCAACTTCAGTACCCCATTCCTGCTTTCTCGCCATACCCCTTGATCCCCCTAGTAGTAAGGACTTCATAGAACTCCTTTTTGAATATATTTAGTGAATTGGCCTCAACAACTTTCTGTGGTAGAGAATTCCACAGGTTCACCACTCTCTGGGTGAAGAAGTTTCTCCTCATCTCAGTCCTAAATGACTTACCCCTTATTCTTAGACTGTGACCCTTGGTTCTGGACTTCCCCAACATTGGGAACATTCTTCCTGCATCTAACCTGTCAGAACCCATCAGAATTTTAAACGTTTCTATGAGGTCCCCTCTCATTCTTCTAAATTCCAGTGAATATAAGGCTAGTTGATCCAGTCTTTCCTCAAATGTCAGTCCTGCCATCCCAGGAATCAGTCTGGTGAACCTTCACTGCACTCCCTCAATAGCAAGAATGTCCTTCCTCAGATTAGGAGACCAAAACTGTACACAATATTCAAGGTGTGGCCTCACCAAGGCCATGTACTACTGTAGTAAGACCTCCTTGCTCCTATACTCAGATCCACTCGCTATGAAGGCCAATATGCCATTTGCCTTCTTCATCGCCTGCTGCACCTGCATGCCAACTTTCAATGACTGATGTACCATGACACCGATGACTCGTTGCACCACCCCTTTTCCGAATCTGTCACCATTTAGATAATCTTCTGCCTTCCTGTTATTGCCACCAAAGTGGATAACCTCACATTTATCTACATTATACTGCATCTGCCATGCATTTGCCCACTCACCTAATCTGCCCAAGTCAATCTGAAGCCTCTTAGCTTCCTCCTCACAGCTCACACTGCCACCCAGCTTGGTGTCATCTGAAAACTTGGAGATATTACATTCAATTCCCTTGTCTAAATCATTAATGTATATTTCAAATAGCTGGGGTTTCAGCACTTGTCGTACCCTAGTCACTACCTGCTATTCTGAAAAGTACTAGTTTATTCCAACTCTTTGCTCCCTGTCTGCCAACCAGTTTTCTATCCACGTCAGTACGTTACTCCCAATACCATGTGCTTTACTTTTGCACACCAATCTCTTGTGTGGAATCTTGTCAAAAGCCTTTTGAAAGTCCAAATACACCACATCAACTGGTTCTGCCTTGTCCATTCTGCTAGTTACATCCTCAAAAAGTTCCAGATTTGTCAAGCATGATTTCCCTTTCATAGATCCATGCTGACTTGGACCAATCCTGTCACTGCTTTTCAAATGTCCTGCTATTACATCTTTAATAATTGATTCCAACATTTTCCCCACTACCGATGTCAGGCTAACCAGTCTATAGTTCCTGGTTTTCTCTCCTTCCTTTTTTAAAAAGTGGGATTACATTAGCTACCCTCCAATCCATAGGAACTGATCCAGAGTCTATAGAATATTGGAAAATGAGCACCAATGTATCCACTAATTCGAGGGCCTTTTCCTTAAGTACTCTGGGATGCAGACTATCAGGCACTGGGGATTTATTGGCCTTCAATCCCATCAATTTTCCTGTCACAATTTCCTGACTAATAAGGATTTCCTTCAGTTCCTCCTTCTCGCTAGACCCTCGGTCCTCTAGTATTTCTGGAAGGTTATTTGTGTCTTCCTTGGTGAAGACAGAACCAAATTATTTGTTCAATTGGTCTGCCATTTCTTTGTTCCCCATTATAAATGAATTCACCTGAATCTGACTGCAAGGGACCTATATTTGTCTTCACTAATATTTTTCTCTTCACATATCTATAGAAGCTTTTGCAGTCAGTTTTCATGTTCCCTGCAAGCTTACTCTCATACTCTATTTTCCCCTTACTAATTAAACCCTTTGTCCTCCTCTGCTGAATTCCAAATTTCTCCCAGTCCTCAGGTTTGCTGCTTTTTCTGGCCAATTTATATGCCTCTTCCTTGGATTTAACACTATCCCTAACTTCCCTTGTTAGCCACGGTTGAGCCACCTTCCCCGTTTTATTTTTACGCCAGACAGGGATGTACAATTGTTGAAGTTCATCTATGTGATCTTTAAATGTCTGCCATTGCCTATCCACCATCAACCCTTTGGAGTATCATTCTCCAGTCTATCCTCGGCAATTCTCGTCTCATACCATTGAAGTTACCTTTCTTTAAGTTCAGCACCCTAGTCTCTGAATTAACTGTGTCACTCTCCATCTTAATGAAGAATTCTACCATATTATGGTCACTCTTTCCCAAGGGGCCTCGACAACAAGATTGCTAATTAATCCCCTCTCATTACAGAACACAGTCTAGGATGGCCAGTTCTCTAGTTGGTTCCTCGACATATTGGTCGAGAAAACCATCCCTTTTTCACTCCAGGAAATCCTCCTCCACCATATTTCTACCAGTTTGTTTAGCCCAATCTATATGTAGATTAAAGTCACCCATGATAACTGCTGTACCTTTATTGCACACATCTCTAATTTCCAGTTTGATGCCATCCCCAATCTCAGTGGCAAAATATGAGCAGGCTACTGAATGGACTGATTTGGAGAATGTGATCCACGAAATATTGAAAGAAATCCACAAATCTTGTGTATTTAAAAATGATTTTGACTTATTTAGTTACCATAAAATAATGAATGAGTCTTTCTCTCATGACAACTTATCTACGGTGTCTGATAGATTAATAGAGCTAAAATTCGCAACAGTGAATCAAGAATGGTATCACAAAGACCTGGGAGACGGTCAGCTCCTATCCACTTGATAACAGGGTCAAACTTCTAAATTAGGAGATAAAGGCCTAGAAATTCGAGCTCACCCAAAATGCAGGGATCAATCCCTCCAACTGAATGGATAGGCCCAAGACCTTAGGGCTCATTATCATTGAGCCGGTGAGTTGCGGATATTTAATAGACGCCCAAGACAGGCCACCAGGGAAATGGACTTGAAGATCGGGCTGCTGCAACGCCAGTAGCAACCCTTGGGTAAAACTTTAAACTTTTGACCAGGAAACTAAGGTGATCGAGATGGGTGGTAGCAATTGGGATGCATGGGTAACAGTCAGGATTGGGGAGGAAAGATGATGGAATCGGGGAGGGGGTATTGTCGAGGTCACAATCGGTGGAGGTAAGAAGTACCGATCGGGGGAGGGGGGAGGCCGGCAGAGGTCCACATGACTTTAATGTGGAGTCAGGAGAAGCACTCAACAACAATAACTTGTACTTATATCGTACCTTTAACATAGTAAAATGTCAAAATTAGGGCAGACTTGGTCAAAAAGGTAGGTTTTAAGGAGCGTCTTAAAAGGAGAGAGAGGTAGAGAGGTTGAGCGGTTTAGGCAGGAAACTCCAGAGCTTAGGGCCTAGGCAATAGAAAGCACGGTCGCTAATGGTTGAGCAATTATCATCAGCGATGCTCAAGAGGGCAGAATTAGAAGAGCGCAGATATCTCTGGGGGGTTGTGGAGCTGGAGGAGATTAGAGATGGGTGAGCGGTGAGGGGGCCGGGGTTGGTGGCAAGGCCATGAAGGGATTTGAAAACAAGGAGAATTTTGAAATTGAGACATTGCTTAACTGGGAGCCAATGTAGGTCCAGGAGCACAGGGGTGATGGGTGAATGGGACTTGGTGCGAGTTAGGACACGGGCAGCTGAGTTTTGGATGACCTGAAGCTTATGTAGGGTAGAAAATGGAAGGCCAGCTCAGAGTGCATTGGAATAGTCAAGTTTAGAGCTAGCAAAGGCATGGACGAGGGGCTCAACAGCGGATGAGCTGAGGCAAGGGCGGAGACGGGTGATGTTATGGAGGTGGAAAATAGACGGTCTTAAATTATGTCACAGCTATGTATTCGGAAGCTCATTTCAGGATCAAATATGACACCAGATTTGCGAACAGTGTGGTTCAGCTTCAGATGGATGCCTAGTCCTCCTTGCTCCACATTCAGGTAAGTATGTTTTGAACACTTAACTTGTTGGTTGTGTTATGCATGTAAACATTACCAATCTGTAAGACTTGCCACCAGGGGACAACACCTGTGGGAGACACAAGGGTACCTGCATACCCTGGTCAAGCAGGTATAAAAGGCTGCTTCCTCACTCTGGAGTTACATTAAAGAGACCAAGGTCACAACAGTTTGAGCTTACAATATAGAGTCTTGGAATTATTCTGAACATAAATTGGCAACGAGTAACAGATCACGAATTTTCACACGGTTATGGCTGCCGTTGGTATTCTTGAGAGATTTGTTGAGGATGATGATTGGGAAGCCTTCGTTGAGCATCTTGACCAATACTTCATGGCCAATGAGCTGGAAAAGGAGGAAACTGCGGTCAAGCGTAGGGCGATTCTCCACACCGTTTGCGGGTCCACGATATATGGCCTCATCAAAAATCTGCTACCACCGACAAAACCAATGGAGAAGACGTAGACGTATGAAGAGTTGTTCACACTGGTTCGGGAACACCTCAAGCCGAAGGAGCGCATCTTGATGGCTAGGTATTGCTTTTATACGCACCATTGCTCCAAGGGCCAGGACGTGGCGAGCTATGTCGCTGACCTAAGACGACTTGCGGAACCGTGCGTATTTGCTGGATTTTTGAGGGAAATGTTGCAGGACTTTTTCATGCTTGGAATCGGCCACAAAGTCATTCTTCGCAAACTGCTGTCTGCCGAATCCCTAGATCGGAGCAAGGCCATCACGATAGCCCAGGCTTTCAAGTCCACGAACGATAACACTAAACAGATATTATTGCAGCATCGAAGCTCACCGGCAAGTACTGTGCATAAATTAACGCCTTCAGCAGGCAGAACTGTACATGGCAGGGCCTACACGCCTGCAGAGGCCAAACCTAGGATGACTCAGAGTCCACCGTGGCCGTGAATGCGAATCCATTAACACCATGTTGGCGCTGCAGGAGTAATCATCGAGCCCATCAATGTCGATTCAAGCACTACGTGTACAAGAGCTGTGGAACAATGGGGCACCTCCAGCGAATGTGCAGACGTGCTGCGACTCACCACGTAGCAGAGTCGGCAGAAGATGATATAATTGGCATCATAGAGACATGGCTCCAGGGTGACCAAGGCTGGGAACTCAACATCCAGGGGTATTCAACATTCAGGAAGGATAGACAGAAAGGAAAAGGAGGTGGGGTAGCATTGCTGGTAAAAGAGGAAATTAACGCAATAGTAAGGAAGGACATTAGCTTGGATGATGTGGAATCTGTATGGGTGCAGCTGCGGAATACCAAAGGACAGAAAACGCTCGTGGGAGTTGTGCACAGACCACCAAACAATCGTAATGAGGTTGCGGACAGCATCAAACAAGAAATTAGGGATGCGTGCAATAAAGGTACTGCAGTTATCATGGGCAACTTTAATCTACATATAGATTGGGCTAACCAAACTGGTAGCAATACGGTGGAGGATTTTCTGGAGTGTATAAGTAATGGCTTTCAGGACCAATGTGTCGAGGAACCAACTAGAGGGCTGGCCATCCTGGACTAGGTGATGTGTAATGAGAAAGGACTTATTAGCAATCTTGTTGTGAGAGGCCCCTTGGGGAAAAGTGACCATAACATGGTAGAATTCTTTATTAAGATGCAGAGTGACACAGTTAATTCAGAGACTAGGGTCTTGAACTTAAGGAAAGGTAACTTCGATGGTATGAGACGTGAATTAGCTGGAATAGACTGGCAAATGATACTTCAAGGGTTGACGGTGGATAGGCAATGGCAAACATTTAAAGATCACATCGATGAACTTCAACAAGTGTACATCCCTGTCTGGAGTAAAAATAAAACGGGGAAGGAGGCTCAACCATGGCTAACAAGGGAAATTAAGGATAGTGTTAAATCCAAGGAAGAGGCATATAAATTGGCCAGAAAAAGCAGCAACCTGAAGACTAGGAGAAATGTAGAATTCAGCAGAGGAGGATAAAGGGTTTAATTAGGAGGGGGAAAATAGAGCATGAGCGAAAGCTTGCCGGGAACATAAAAACTGACTGCAAAATCTTCTATAGATATGTGAAGAGAAAAAGATTAGTGAAGACAAACATAGGTTCCTTGCAGTCAAATTCAGGTGACTTTATAATGAGGAACAAAAAAATGGCAGACCAGTTGAACAAATACTTTCGTTCTCTCTTTATGTAGGAATCTCCTGGAAGTACTCGGAGACCGAGGGGCTTGTGAGAAGGAGGAACTGAAGGATATCCTTATTAGGTGGGAAATTGTGATAGGGAAATTGATGGGATTGAAGGCCGATAAATTCCCAGGGCCTGATAGTCTGTATCCCAGAGTACTTAGGAAAGTGGCCCTAGAAATAGTGGATGCATTGGTGATCATGTTCCAACAGTCTAGCGACTCTGGATCAGTTCCTATGGACTGGTGAGTAGCTAATGTAACACCACTTTTTAAAAAAGGAGGGAGAGAGAAAACGGGTAATTATCGACCAGTTAGCCTGACATTAGTGCAGAAAATGTTGGAATCAATTATTAAAGATGAAATAACAGTGCATTTGGAAAGCAGTGACATGATCGGTTCAAGTCAGCATGGATTTATAAAAGGGAAATCATGCTTGACAAATCTTCTGGAATTTTTTGAGGATGTAACTAGTAGAGTGGACAAGGCAGAACCAGTGGATGTGGTGTATTTGGACTTTCCAAAGGCTTTTCACAAGGTTCCACACAAGGGATTGGTGTGCAAAATTAAATTACATGGTGTCATGTATCTCACACTACTGTATATAACTATCCTACCATGCTATACATGACTAACTAGATATGACCTGTAACCACAAGCATACTTTACCACCAGGGGTGCACCTGCAGGAGACACTGCATACCTGATCCACACAGGTATATAAAGGCAGGTCTCAGGCAAGTGTGGCACTTGAGAGCTGTGAAATAAATATGCAGGTCCAGAGTGACCTTGACTTCAGCATGTGCCTCATGTAAGTCTGTACTGCAGGGTCAGGACTTAACAGTGGCGACGAGTTACGGGATCACAGAATCCACAGAATGGCTACCAACGGCTCAGATGAGAAAAAAAATGCTGGAGACAATTGGGAGGACTTTATAAGAAAGGCTCCAGCAAAGCTTTGTAACCAAAGACTGGTTGGGCGACCAAAAGGCAGACAAGAGAAGAGCCCATCTCTTGACCAGCTGCGGCTCAAAAACATACGCCTTAATGAAGGACCTGCTGGCACCCGAGAAACCAGCAAGCAAGTCGTTTGAGGGGTTGAGCACACTGGAGAGACCATCTGAAGCCAGAGAGCAACCTACACATGGCCAGACACAGATTCTACAACTACAGATGCTGTGTGGGCCAGAGCATACCTGACTTTGTGGCGGAACTTCAAAGGCTGGCTAGTTTATGCGAGTTCTCTGATGAACTAAGGAGAGAAGTACTGAGAGACTTTTTTATTGAAGGAATAGGCCACGCAGGCATATTCCGAAAGCTTATAGAGACCAAGAACTTGACCCCAGAGGCAGCAGCGCTGGTCGCACAGACATTCTTGGCAGGAGAAGAAGAAACGAGGTTGATCTATACTGCGGGTACGACAACTAACGAAACATCGGAACAAGGGGTTCACAGCGTGAAACAACCCCCACACACAGACAAAAGCAGGAGAGCAGGCCATCAACAGCAGGCAGTGGCGCCAGAAGCCATCAAGGGCCACATGAATGGCCGTTCACACCTCATCAACCCACAATGCGAGCAATCAACTACAGACTGAGAGAAGCTCAAGAGAGATCAGCCAGACGCAGCTCATCCTTCGGAAACAATGGAAGCGGTCTGTGCTGGAGATGTGGGGGAAGGCACTCAAGGGGGTATCGATTTCAGCATACCGTTTGCAGAAACTGCAACTATACAAGGCATCTGGCTCACATGTGCAGAAAAACAGTAGCTCGGCTGGTATACGAATCAAAAGGCTCAGAAAACTGACCAGAAGATGTTGGGGACAGTGCCCGGGACACCGAGGTGCAGCGGGTCAACGCGGTCAATGTCCACTGTTCTTACAACAAGGCGCCTCCAATAATGATGAGGGTCCGACTCAACGGGATACCCGTCAACATGGAACTGGACACGGGAGCTAGTCAATCTCACATGAACGCCCAACAATTTGAACAGCTGTGGCCGCACAAAAGCAACAGACCAAAACTCACAAAGATCAACACCAAACTAAGGACCTATACCAAAGAAATCATCCCAGTCCTTGGCAGCACCATGTTCTCAGTCACACACAAAGGGACGGTGAACCGACTTCCCCTGTGGATTGTCCCCGGAGATCTCCCAGCACTGTTGGGGAGAAGCTGGCTGGTAAAACTAAATTGGAAATGGGATGATGTTCACGCCATGTTGTCAGAGGAACGGATCTCCTGCTCAACAGTTCTAAGTCATTTTGAACATCTCTATCAGCCAGGTGTGGGCACCTTCAAAGGGGCTAAAGTTAAAATCTACATCACACAGGATGCCAGACCATTCCATCACAAGGCTAGAGCTGTGCCTTATGTGATGAGGGAAAAGATTGAACACGAACTGGACCGGCTTCTGCGGGAAGGCATTATCTCACCCATGGAATTTAGCGACTGAGCAAGTCCCATCGTCCCCGTCATGAAGTCTGATGGATCCGTACGAATCTGTGGGGATTACAAGTCTACCATAAACAGAGTCTTCCCTACAAGACCAATAGCCGCTGCCAAGAGCGGAGGACCTATTTGCCACATTGGCTGAAGGAAAACTTTTCTTGAAACTAGATCTCACATCTGTGTATGTGACACAAGAACTGACCGAAGAGTCTAAGCTACTCACCACCACCACCAACACACATCGAGGTCTTTTAATGTACAATCGATGCCCATTCGGCATCAGGTTGGCAGCTGCCATATTCCAGCACAACATGGAGAGTCTGCTCAAGTCCATCCCGGGGACGGTTGTGTTTCAAGATGACATGCTCATCACGGGCAGGGACACCGACTCCCATCTCCGCAATTTGGAGGAAGTACTAAGTCGATTGGATCGGGTAGGCCTAAGAGTTAAGAAATCCAAGTGTCTGTTTCTCGTGCCCGAGGTTGAAATTTTGGGCAGAAGGATTGCCGCTGATGGAATCCACCCAACAGAATCCAAAACTGAAGCAATTCGTGTGGCACCTAGGCCCCGGAATGTCTCGGAACTGCGTGCCTTTGTCGGGCTACTCAATTACTTTGGGAACTTTATGCAGAACTTGAGCACACTGCTGGAGCCTCTCCATGTGCTACTCAGAAAGGGGTGCGGTTGGTTTTGGGGGACGCCCAAGTGAGAATGTATAGAGACAGTGAAATGTATAGAGACAGTGAAGTGAACAAAGGATTCATGGAAGAATAACATTAAGAATGTCAGACTGCAAATGTTACAACATTGGCACAAATAACAGACTTGCTCAAGGTCTTGTTAGTCATGCCAGTAAAATTGCAACAATAACAAGGGTGAAAAGCTCTTTGTGTAAAAATAGTTGCTGTTACACATAACCACTTGGCCGTACCTAATTGGGCAAGGAAGGCCAGGTAGGGAAGGAGGGATCACAAGAGGATAGGGTGAACGGAATGTCACTCAATTGTATCATGTACCGAAAGTGTATAAACGTTGTACCCCTACATTGTAATGGGGCTTGTCCGTGGGAAGTGAGCGCTCTCTGAAGGGAGAGCGTTCCTTTGTTCTGATAAGTCCCGGCCGGTGAAACAATTAATAAAGTCTGCTTTGTTATAAGCGGCTACGGTGTTCGACTCAGTGAATTCGTTGAACCAGATTGAGGGAAAAGAATCCTTATCAACATTTGGTGTCAGAAGTGGGATCTCAACAGACTGCCGAAAACTTGCGAATTAAGAGCCAGACTAGCCTTGGATGAGACGGGAGGAAAGTGGCCACTGGAGTGAGTATACTTTAAATATCACTTCAGTTTCCTTCCGTTCCAAAGGTCTGAGGAAAGTTTGGCCACTCGCTGGTTCTCAGGTAGCGTCTGCACGAGATCCAGGTCAATCTGGCGAATACCTTCTAAACTTAGGATAGGGAAGGATAGGGAAATCGCTCGGCGATGCGAACAGGAAAACCGCGGGGCGACGCGGAAGAAAAGAGAAATAGACAATCGCGCGACCGCACGGCGACGCGGAGGTTAGGGAATTACGTAAAATTAAGCTGCGGGGTGACGTGGGACTGTGCAAATTTAAAATTGTACTTATTCCAGGTACGGCGTCGATCTTGTATATCACTTGGTCCGCCTAGGCTCTGGATAAGATCATTTAAACCACCGCGGGGCGACGCGGGGACAATCGGAACTAATTAGGACCCTGATCCTACGCGGGGCGACGCGAGGATGGATAATTTAGATAATACTACGAATTCCCTGAAAGATCATGGATCCAAAAATAGAGCCGACCAAAACAATAGGAAAGAAGAGAGACTTTTGTGAACGTCTGTTTTGAATGAGAAGTATTTGTGTGATTTAGTACTTGTGTGATTCTGACTGTGGATATGAAAGCCTGTTTGGGAAACCGGGGAGTTGTGGTTTGTTTTAGCTCCACCCACTTTTTCAAACAGAGTGAAAGTTTTTTTTAAACCCTTCATAGGGTGTTGTCCTGTATGAGGGAAGTTTAAGAGTGTGAACCTTATTGAATTACATTTTAAGTTAGGAACGCAGGTGTGGATATATTCGGATGATAAGTTACGGAGCTAGGAAATGCACAAAGGATAAGTTTGTTGAATAAAATATAAAAAAATACATGGTCCCGGTGGTTGAAAAAAAAGAATTTATTTGACACGCTCACTTACTTGTCGAAAGAAAACATGCAATGATTGATTACATTGGGTTGAAAGACATAAATTTAGTCTCAGAATGAGATTAAAGAATGCCTTTTTAAAAGCTTCTAAGCTAAAAAAAAAAAGTTTTAAATAAAGATTGAAATTACAAAGTTTGAATTGGGATTTTGAGATATTCAGAGAAGGCACAGCAAAATACTGAGGTGGATTCAAAAAAAAATTATTATATTAAATCTGATCTCCAAAAGAAAATAGGAGATATAAAACTAAAAAGGTTTGGAAACAATCTAGAAATACCTTCAGGGATCAGGTCAAACTCCTGGGAAAGTGGCGAGCTATCTGCGAAGGTGTAAAAGGGGACTTTTTGAGATGTTAAAAACAGCAAGCTTTAGCAGTTTCAAAGAGACAGTGTAACACGACCTTGAGGCTGGAACAATTGAGATAACGAAAAGCAGCCCTCTCAGCCTACGTGCCAGACTCCCCTCTAGTTATGGAAAAGACGGGGAAAAAAAGACGCAACCTTGAAAGAAAACAAATTGAATGAATTTGAAAGAAAAAGTGTCTTCGATTGTCTGAGATTTTAAATTGACAAATTTACCGAGACCTGAGCCGTCTGTGTAAAATACAAAACCTAATTTGAAGAAAGGAGATCTGAAAAAAAAAAGACGTAACGTACGAAATAGGTGCTGAAAGGAAAAAAAGTGTTCTGAAATTTTAAATTATGAGAAAGTTCCACTGCAGTTTGAAAAGATGCATCACTTCTGTCAAGTTGGCAGGAGAAAGCCACTAAATTAGGATTCTCATTGATGGACGGAGGACATGTTAAACCGTACACGTCTTAAAGAAAGAGTGCGCGCGCGAAAAACGTACTAAGAGTTCCACTGGGACCTCGGAGAAAGGTATTGACCGACTACGTAGTCAAATGGTTGGCTTTGCATTGACCGAGGCTGATGACGAAATTGAATTTCAGTAAACAAATAGCTATTAAAAATGTGTGGCCTCGTTTTAAATCATTTTTTTTTAAATCTTTGGCAAGTACTTGAATTAGAAGTTAAAAAAATTGGGAGTTTAATTTAAAATGCTGCCTTTCCTAATGAGAAAATTTTTATTATGACGGCTTTACTAATGATTTCTGCTGTTTAACGGATTCCTAATTTCTAAGCAAGTTTTGAAGGCACAAAGACTTTTTTTTCGGATGATTACGTGAAGTCACGCAATGACATCAGGCTTTCTTACAAACCTGTAAAGGAGTTAACCCTTTCCATTGACAGCCGTTTTATACTGAACATTATTCATTTGGATTTCTTAATAGAATAAAGACTCACCTGACAGATAAAGGAAATGGTAGGATAGTCAGAATAAAATAGAACTAGCTCATGTAATAATACTTGCCTGATACAATAAAGAAATAGATACTCAAACAAAACAAATTGAAGAGTTAAAAGGCTAAGATAAATAAGCTGAAAGAGATTTTTTTTTTTTTAAACGGGACTCGACAGATACAGATAGCACAGTGCACAGCCATAGCACCATTACCTGTGGCAAAAGTGCCAATATACCCCACGGTGGGGAATCCACAAACGCAACCTAACCCTGACCTCCGATTTCATGGAGTGACCTCGACATGCATGGATAAAAGATGAGTCAGACTAAAATCCTGCAAAGGATAAGTTAGCCTCGGAAAAACCAATGCCAACCATCCAAGATGTCATTAAAGCACAGGAGGACTCTCCTGAAAAAGATAAACTGTTGTGGAAAGATTATGGATGTACTTATGATAATGTTTCTAAACCCTGGGCCACTCCCGCGGAACAGACTTGCATGTCTGATGAGTTGACCCTATGGGTTATTGAATGTATGCACTTTTCTACTCATTGTGGAGCAAGGACAACAAGTGACACACTTTTAGCCACTTGGTGGCACCCTAGACTCCAGGCACTGGCCCAGAACATCAGTAGTTGCTGCCTTGTTTGCCAACAGCATAATCCAGGGAAGGGAGTCCCCTGTGATTGAGGTAAGATGCCCCTACCAGAATGTCCCTTTGAGACCTTGCAGTTGGACTACATTGAGTTGCAAAGAGTTCAGTGTTACAAATATGTGTTAGTAATAGTAGATGTGTTTAGCAAATGGATCGAAGCCTACTCTACCCTGGACAATAAGGCTCTGTTGTTAAGGTGTTAATGAGGGAAATTGTTCCTAGATATGGTATCCCAGCTCGACTGAGTTCCGATAATGGCCCTCACTTTATTGGCCAAGTTAACAAAGAATTCTGTTCTCAGATGCGCATTAACCAGCAGCTGCATTGTGCCTACCGACCCCAAGCTACGGGACTAGTTGAACGTGCTAATCAAACTGTTAAAACCAAAGCTTGCAAAACTGGTAGCATCAACCGGACTCAACTGGCTCAAACTGCTTCCCATAGCCCTATTCCAGATCCGAACTACTTGCACCGGTAGGGCTAGACTGACCCCCGCTGAGGTCATTTATGGTAGGCCCCTTAGGACCCCCTGGAATCAGAATGTCCCCTCCACTGTCCAATTCCACCACATGACTGAAGAAATGACCACCTATGTTCTTTCTCTGACTCAGGCTCTGCGAATAGCCCACAACCAGGTTCGAGATGTTCAGCTCGACCTCCCAGTTTTGCCCGAATCGTCCCTCGTGGCACCAGGGAAGTATGTCCTGATTAAGAAATGGATTCGGAAGGGATTAGAGCCACGATGGGAGGGGCCTTTTCATGTGTTACTTACTACCCCCACTGCAGCTAAGGTTGAGGGGAGAAGTGCCTGGGTTCACCTGCACCACTGCAAGCTCACCACCCTCTAACGAATCTATTTTACTGGTTATCCGAACCCCTGTTTCTGTTCCAGACTTCCTCTTCTCCATAGCTGAATAAGGTCCTTCCTAGGAGCGTCCCGACTAACCGAGAGCTACACTGACAGTGACCTGAGGAGAGAGGCGAGAAAACCGAACTCTTTGAATTAGCAAAATATTCGGACTATTTATCCTTGTCCAGAGACGCTATAAGAAACATTTTGTTCTCGAGTAATTGTTAACCTAGAGCGATAAGATGAAACTGTGTCTGTGTTCCACAGTCTGTATAGTAGCGTTGGTGTACGTCAGGTGCGGCGCGTGGGAAGAGAGACTGAAGCGAGAGCTCCATGTAAACACCTTTTTGTATATGTCTTATGTTTATGCGCGAAATGGGAATTTTTCTAGTTGCTGGGTGTGCTCACATATCCCTATACATTCCAAAGGGGGAATTCCTTTGCGCCCCGTTCCACTGACCCGAACGGAGACTGTCAAGCGGCTTCTGAGCCAGCCTAGCATGAGAGGAGGGGGGCCAATGCAAATACGAAAGATGAAAGGCGGGTCAAGAGAGGGATAACGGAGGGCAGGAGGAGCATCATACCGTTACCATGTGGATAACCACGGGGACGTCACCAAGTGGGAGAGTGCTGGGTACCCCATTAGTCAAACGTACCAACCACCCTATGACCGTAAAAAGGAACCCCAATTCTTAGTCCTGACCAATACCTCAGGGATCGGGAGGCCAACCGGGAACATATGTTTAACCCGAAATGACACCAGTAGCAAGGGACATATCATAGGGTGCAGCGATTGCCCACACAACCTCAACATCACAATAGGTGCACGAGTCACTATCCTCTCTCACCTTCCGAATAAAACAGGTGGAGGTCTGTGGGCCCAGTCTTGGGACACCAACACAATATATAAGGCAACGTATAACGGCACGTATTTTGTGTGCGGGCATAGGGCATATCCCTGGTTGCCTAGGCGATGGGCAAGGTCCTGCTATTTTGGATATGTGGTGGCATTTGTTCGGCAAACACGTACCCTGGCGGAAGCACATGCCTCCAGCCGACACAGGCAAGCCCTCACCCCCGCCGAAAGGTTCTTTGGGGTCATGATGTTCCCATTCAGGATAGGACGCACCATGGATGAAGTACAGAACCCAGAGAGGGTATTGGAACAGATAGCTAACTATACCGCTGAAGCTCTGGAGGACATCACGGCCGAAATTATAGTGATACGGACCGTAGCATTACAAAACCGAATGGCCCTCGATTATCTGTTAGCTGAGAAATGGGGAATGTGTGCCCTGATAGGATCTGAATGTTGCACTTACATTCCCGATAGTTCAGAAAACATAACCAATCTCGCTGATCACATAAGAAGGGAGGTAAAGAAGTTATCCACGCCAGCAGGAGGATCTAGCTGGTTTGATTGGCTATTAGGTGGATCCTGGGGATCCTATCTAATGCACGGGGCAATTATTCTCATCGTAGTAATAATTACCTGTTGCTTGATTGTTGGTTGCTTTAACCTTTGTTGTAAAGTCATGATGGCAAGGTTAGCAAACCCTCTTGTGGCCATGGGCTCCCGGGTTATGATCCAGCAAACTAAAGACCTACTCGACAAGGGAGATCAGAAAAGAGAGAGTGCGAATGGCTGAATGCGATACTCCTGGAATAATCCTAAAGATTATCATGGAATGATAAAAGGGGGGAATGAGAATGTGTGAAAATGTATAGAGACAGTGAAATGTATAGAGACAGTGAAGTGAACAAAGGATTCATGGAAGAACAACATTAAGAATGTCAGACTGCAAATGTTACAACATTGGCACAAATAACAGACTTGCTCAAGGTCTTGCTAGTCATGCCAGTAAAATTGCAACAATAAAAAGGGTGAAAAGCTGTGTGCGTAAAAACAATTGAACAGTTGCTGTTACACATAACCACTTGGCCGTACCGAATTGGGCAAGGAAGGCCAGGTGTCAGCTCATGAGTGGACAAAGGGAAGGAGGGATCACAAGAGGATAGGGTGAACTGAATGTTACTCAATTGAATCATGTATCGAAAGTGTATAACCGTTGCGCCCCTACATTGTAACGGGGCTTGTCCGTGGAAAGTGAGCGCACTCTGAAAGGAGAGCGTTCCTTTGTTCTGATAAGTCCCGGCCGGTGAAACAATTAATAAAGTCTGCTTTGTTATAAGCGGCTACGGTGTTCGACTCAGTGAATCCGCTGAACCAGATTGAGGAAAAAGAATCATCATCAACACAAGAACGCGCCTTCAATAAGCACACAACCTTTTATGTTCCAACAGTGTTTTAGCTTTTTTTGACCCAGATAAAAAGCTAGTTCTTACATGTGATGTGTCAGCATACGGGGTCGTGTGCGTTTTACAGCATGTCAATGATGCGGGTAAATTACAACTCATTGCTTATGGCTCCAGGTCACTTTCGCAGGCAGAGCGCGGGTACGGTAGGGTTGATAAGGAGGCACTCGCGTGCATGTACGGTGTCAAAAAGATGCACCAATACCTTTTCGGGGCCAAGTTCGCGTTAGAAACCAACCACAAACCCCTCACATCCCAGCTATCCGAGTGCAAGGCAATAAACGTCAACGCCTCGGCGCGCATTCAGCGGTGGGCACTCATGCTGGCATCTTACGACTACACAATAAGGCACAGACCAGGCACAGACAACTGTGCCGATGTGCTTAGCAGGCTACCCCTGGTGACCACAGAAGGATCCACCGAACAGGACTGAGATGGTCATGGCAATCAATGCCTTTGAATCCACAGGTTCGCCCATGACGGCTCGCCAAATCAGAGCCTGGACGACCAGCGACCCCAAGTTATCCTTAGTAAAAAGATGTGTTTTAACTGGTGACTGCGGAGAGGCTCGCAATGCCTGCCCCGAGGAGATCAAACCTTTCCATAGGCGCATGCATGAACCCACTACAGGCAGACTACCTAATATGGGACAGCCGAGTAGTTATGCCCTTGCGAGGCAGAGAGGAGTTTGTTCAGGAGATCCATCGCGAGCACCCGGGGATCGTCCTTATGAAGGCCATAGCCAGATCCCACGTCTGGTGGCCTGGCATTGACACGGACTTGGAGCTCTGCGTCCGGCGGTGCACCATTTGTGCCCAACTCAGTAATGCCCCCAGGGAGGCCCCCCTAAGCCCACCAAACAGTGGTCGCTTGTGCATGTAGACTACGCGGGCCCATTCATGGGCAAAATGTTCCTCGTAGTCGTCGATGCATTTTCAAAGTGGATCGAGTGCACCATTTTAAACTCGAGCACCACCTCCACCATTGTGGAGAGCCTTAGAACCATGTTTGCAACGCACGGAATTCCTGACATATTGGTCAGTGATAATGGTCCGTGCTTCACCAGCGCAGAATTTCAAGATTTTATGGTTGACCACGGCATAAATCACGTTAAGATGGCACCATTCAAGCCGGCCTCCAATGGCCAGGCGAAATGAGCAGTGCAAATTGTTAAACAAGGCATGCTAAAAATCCAAGGTCCCCCACCACCCCTTCCCTTCAAACCCCTCCTATGCCTGCTGCTCCTCCTCAATGTGGCCTCATGTTCCAGTTGCAAGACTGCTAAAGGGCTGATGTATTGAGGGGGGGGGGGGGGGGGGGAGGTCAGACAATACGTCTGAGGATGCACTGGACCAGCTCCTGGCCGAGAAGTCCCAGCTTTCGACTGGGGTGCCATTTCCTCGGTGTTACCAGTCACAGGTGGCTGGGGTGTCAACTGTCTAAGGTGTATGGTTGGCGAGTGGGTGATGGAATCTGGAATGCTGTCATCCTGAGGAATGACACCACCTCCCATTTCCCTGGAGCCACTCACTCTCCGACGGGACTGGGCCTTAGCAACCTGAGCACGATGTCTCCCCACACTTTGCTGGCCTGCTTTTGGCACCAAGGCACAAAATCCAAGGCCGCCTGTCACGACTGCTGCTGGCATACAGATCTCGTCCGCATTCGTTGACTGGGGTTTCCCCCTGTGCAACTATTATGAAACGGACCTTAAAGACTAGGCTCTCGTTAATCTTCCCAAACATGCATGAAATTGTAGAGGCAAAGCGCCGGAAGCTAACTGAGTACCATGACCGAAATTCAAGGGGAGGTGGAATGAGATAGGGGACAAAGTGTTTGTGCTAAACTATGGCAGGGGTCCCAAATGGCTTGCAGGGACAGTAACAGGCAAGGAAGGAAACAGGCTACTGATTGTACAAATGGACAATGGCCAAACCTGCAAGAGGCATGAAGACCAAGTAAAAAGAGATTCACCAACAACACTGCAGAACCAGAGGCAGACTACAATGTGGAACTCACACCACACCTGGTGGACAGACAGAGGGAACAACCTGAGGAAAGGGCAGTCTCAACAGACTGCCCAGGCGAGATACCAGCAATCACACCGAAAGAAAAACAGGCACCAAGGCAAACAACTGAACCACAACTAAGATGCTCCACGTGAGAGCGCAGACCACCTGAGAGACTGAATCTATAAAGACAATAAGACCTTGGGAGAGATGATGTCATGTATCTCACACTACTGTATCTTACCATGCTATACATGACTAACTAGATATGACCTGTAACCACAAGCATACTTCACCACCAGGGGTGCACCTGCAGGAGACACTGCATACCTGTTCCACACAGGTATATAAAGGCAGGTCTCAGGCAAGTGTGGCACTCGAGAGCTGTGAAATAAAGGTGCAGGTCCAGAGTGACCTTGACTTCAGCATGTGCCTCATGTAAGTCTATACTGCAGGGTCAGGACATTACACATGGTTTTGGGGGCAACGTGGATAGAGAACTGGTTGGCAGACAGGAAGCAGAGAGTCGGGTCCTTTTCAGAATGGCAGGCAGTGACTAGTGGGGTGCTGCAGGGCTCAGTGCTGGGACCCCAGCTATTTACATGATACATTAATGATTTGGATGAAGAAATTGTGTGTAATATCTCCAAGTTTGCAGATGACGCTAAACTGGGTGGCTATGAGGAGGATGCTAAGAGGCTGCAGAGTGACTTGGACAGGTTACTTGAATAGGTTACTTGAATGGGCAAATACATGGCAGAGGTAGTATAATGTGGATAAATGTGAGGTTATCCACTTTGGGGGCAAAAACACGAAGGCAGAATATTAGCTGAATGGCAGATTAGGAAAAGGGGAGGTGCAACGAGACCTGGGTGTCATAGTACATCAGTCATTGAAAGTTGGCATGCAGGTACAGCAGGCGGTGAAGGCGGCAAATGGCATGTTGGCCATCATAGCTAGGGGATTTGAGTATAGGAGCAGGGAGGTCTTACTACAGTTGTGCAAGGCCTTGGTGAGGCCTCACCTGGAATATTGTGTTCAGTTTTGGTCGTCTAATCTGAGCAAGGATGTTCTTGCTATTGGGGGAGTGCAGCGAAGGTTCACCAGACTCATTCCCGGGATGGCTAGACTGACATATGAGGAGAGACTGGATCAACTGGGCCTTTATTCACTGGAGTTCAGAAGGATGAGAGGGGATCTCAGAAATATATAAAATTCTAACCGGACTGGACAGGTTAAATGCAGGAAGAATGTTCCCGATGTTAGGGAAGTCCAGAACCAGGGGACACTGTTTAAGGATAAGGGGGAAGCAATTTAGGAGTGAGATGAGGAGAAACCTTTTCACTGAGAGAGTTGTTAACCTGTGGAATTCCCTACCGCAGAGTTGTTGATGCCAGTTCATTCGATATATTCAAGAGGGAGTTGACATGGCCATTTCGGCTAAAGGGATCAAGGGGTATGGAGAGAAAGCAGGCAAGGGGTACTGAGGTGGATGATCAACCATGATCTTATTGAATGATGGTGCAGGCTCGAAGGGCCGAATGGCCTTCTCCTGCACCTATTTTCTATGTTTCTATGACCGATCTGGCGTGGATCACGCTGAACGAATGAGAGGCAACTCAACCCGAGGCTGAAGAGGAAGTGTATGGGGTACACACCTTCACCACCAAAAGCCCTCCAATAATGTTAAAAGTCAAATTAAACAGCATTCCAGTTTCCATGGAATTGGACACGGGGGCGAGTCAGTCAATTATGAACCAGAAGGCTTTTGAGAAACTGAGGAAACAAGGCACAAAGGCCAAAGCTAGGCCCGATCCACTACAAGCTCCACACTTACACCAAAGAGCTCATACCAGTCATTGGCAGTGCGGCAGTGAAGTTATCATACGATGGAGCTGTGCATGATTTCCCACTATGGTTCGTACCAGACGATGGCCCAACGCTGTTCGGCAGAAGCTGGCCAGGAAAGATCCGATGGAACTGGGATGACATCAAAACACTGCCTTCGGTATGTCCAAGTGCTGAACAAATTTATGTCGTTATTCGAGCCAAGTATCGGCAATTTCACAGGCGCCAAAGAGCAGATCCATCTAGTCCCTGATGCACAACCCGTTCATTACAAGGCCCAAGCGGTTTTTTACATGATGCAAGAGAAAGTCGAGATCGAGCTGGACAGACTTCAATGAGAGGGGATCATATCGCCAGTCGAGTTCAACAAGTGGGCCAGTCCAATTGTTCCAATGTTGAAAAGCGATGGGATGGTCAGAATCTATGAGGACTACAAGGTAACGATGAACCGAATCTCGTTACAGGGCCAGTACCCACTACCCAAAGCGGATGACCTGTTCACAGCGCTAGCACGGGGAAGTTGTTCACCAAGCTGGATCTAACCTCTGCTCACATGACACAGGAGCTGGCTAAACCGTCAAAAAAATTGACATGCATCAACACGCACAGAGAACTGTTCATATACCACATATGCCCCTTTGGGATTTGCTCGGCTGCGGCCAGCTTCCAGAGAAACATGGAGAGTCTGCTGAAATCGGTTCCGCGCACCATGGTGTTTAAGACGACACCTTGATCACTGGCTGCAACACCACCGAACACTTGCACAATCTGGAAGAGGTTCTCAAGCGACTGGACAGAGTGGGACTCAGGCTGAAATGCTCCCAGTGTGTTTTCCTGGCACCAGAGGTCGAATTTCTGGCGAGAAAGATTGCGGCAGACGGCATCAGACCCATGGACTCCAAAACGGAAGCCATCAAGAATGCACCCAGACCACAGAATGTGACAGAGCTGCATTTGCTCCTGGGACTCCTCAACTATGTTGGTAATGATCTACCATGGTTGAGCACTTTGCTGGAACGATTGCATTTATTGCTACATAAGGGTGACGACTGGGTTTGGGGTAAATCTCAAAGGAACAGCCTTTAGCAAGGCCAGAAACCTGCTATGTTCTAACAAGTTACTTGTATTGTATGACCCATGTAAATGTTTAGTACTAGCTTGTGATGCATCTTCGTATGGGGTCAGTTGTGTGTTACAGCAAGCCAATGTGTCAGGCAAACTGCAACCGGTTGCATATGCGTCCAAAAGCTTATCCAAGGCTGAAAGAGCCTACAGTATGGTTGAGAAAGAAGCATTAGTATGCGTATACGGGGGTTAAGAAAATGCACCAATACCTATTTGGACCCCGGTTTGAGCTCGAAACCGACCACATGCTGCTCATTTCGCTGTTCTCAGAAAGCAAAAGGTATTAACACCAATGTTTCATCCCACATCCAAAGATGGGCACTAACGTTATCTGCATATGACGATGTAATCCGCCACAGACCAGACAGTGAGAACTGTGCTGATGCCCTCAGTCGGCTACTGTTGCCCACCATCGGGGTGGAAATGGCACAACCTGCAGACTTGCTTCTTGTAATGGATGCTTTTGAAAGCAAGAGGTCACCCGTCACAGCTCACCAGACCAGGACCTAGACTAGCAAGGACACTGTGCTAGCACAAGTAAAAAGCTGCGTCCTCAATGGGAGCTGGTTGGCAGTTGCCAGGAAAATGCAAGACGAAATTAAGCCATTCCATCTACGCAAGGATGAAATGTCCATCCATTCGGACTGTCTCCTATGGGGGAATCGTGTAGTTTTGCCAAAAAAAAGCAGGGAAACGTTTATACGTGGACTTCACAGTACCCACCCAGGCATAGTCATGATGAAGGTTATCGTCAGTTCGCACGTTTGGTGGCCCGGCATTGACTCGGAATTGGAGTCATGCGTACACCAATGTATCACTTGCTCACTGTTGAGCAATGCACCAAGGGAGGCCCCACTGAGTCTGTGGCCATGGCCCTCCAAACCGTGGTCCAGGATCCACGTAGGATTTCACTCGCCCCTTTCCAGGAAAAATGTTCCTAGTAGCAGTAGATGCTTACACTAAATGGATTGAATGTATAATAATGTCATGTACGTCCATAATAACATAAGAACATAAGAATTAGGAACATAAGAACATAAGAATTAGAAACAGGAGTAGGCCATCTAGCCCCTCGAGCCTGCTCCGCCATTCAACAAGATCATGGCTGATCTGGCCGTGGACTCAGCTTGCCAAAACCCTTAATTCCCTTCTTGGTTAAAAATCTATCTATCTGTGATCTGAATACATTCAATGAGCTAGCCTCAACTGCTTCCTTGGGCAGAGAATTCCACAGATTTACAACCCTCTGGGAGAAGAAATTCCTTCTCAACTCGGTTTTAAATTGGCTCCCCCGTATTTTGAGGTTGTGCCCCCTAGTTCTAGTCTTCCCGACCAGTGGAAACAACCTCTCTGCCTCTATCTTGTCTATCCCTTTCATGATTTTAAATGTTTCTATAAGATCACCCCTCATCCTTCTGAACTCCAACGAGTAAAGACCCAGTCTACTCAATCTATCATCATAAGGTAACCCCTTCATCTCCGGAATCAGCCGAGTGAATCGTCTCTGTACCCCCTCCAAAGCTAGTATATCCTTCCTTAAGTAAGGTGACAAAAACTGCATGCAGTACTCCAGGTGCAGCCTCACCAATACCCTGTACAGTTGCAGCAGGACCTCCCTGTGTTTGTACTCCATCCCTCTTGCAATGAAGGCCAACATTCCATTCGCCTTCCTGATTACCTGCTGCACCTGCAAACTAACTTAAAAGAGTTTCATGCACAAGGAACCAATCGTGGAGCAGTGGAGGCGTGTCCTGCTCAGTTGGAGCTGTGAGCAGTGAGAGGAGCAGCTATCAACTTTTGCTCCTGCCTGGAAGGCCTGGAGAGCCCTGAGACCAGCCCAGGAAGAGAAGGAAGGAAGGGGCTTCACCACCAACTTTCACCCAGAGGGAGAGGAGGAGAACAGAAAACTTAACAACTTTTTACCATTCTGCAAAGAGTTGGAGAGAGGGGGAAAAACCAACAACAAACATCCAGTGTGGAAGGAGGGAGACTCTACATTTCTACAGGTGGGTGTGGGTGCATTTCCCAAAAAGACTTTGTTATATCGGTGGGGGGAGGAAAGAAGACCACTGAGGGCCGGAACATCGCGGGGGGTGTGTGTGTGTGTGGAAGTGTGCGTGGGGGCCTTGCTTACAACTAGGCCCCCCCCCCACAATTGGAACCCCCCCCCACCCCCCACATTTGCCAAGCCTGGGATAGCTGGAGCTACCAGGCTGAAGATTTTTCTTAATCACCCTATTAACATCGTTAGGAGTGTGTGCCTGGTGGCTCCAGCTGCCCCAGGTGAAGACGTCTTCTCCCCCCACCTGAAGACCAATCCAAAGACTGTGTTTTTTGTGTTTTGCCATCTGGGGAGTGCACCCACCCACAGCTGCGAGGGGAGACCTGCCCTCGCAGTTCCCCCCCCCACCTTCCCACCCCCCCTCTCTCTTTCCCCGTTACTCTCTGTTTCTCCCCTCCCCCCCCCCACCCTCTCTCTGAGCCCTTTTCCTCCCAAATCAATTTTTTTTAAAAACAATTGAGACAACTGAGCAGAGGGAGCAAGGCCCCTCCCCAATTGCCAACTAGGGGAGAGGTGCCTCGTTAAGGGCTCCTCTGCTCAGTTAATATACGAGGCCAATAAAGACCATTAAGGCCTGTGACTTTGGGGTGGGTGTAGCCCTTAAAGGGACCCCGTGATGGCGACCCCATCCATGCCGGTGGCAGGGCCAGCGAGGACATATGCGCAGGTGGCAACCGCTTCCACGGCACCTCCTGCGCCACCCACTGCCCTGCCACCATTCAGATTAATTACAAAAAAACACGGGGTCAAGAGCTACACTCACCCCACAATGAGCATCGAGGAGTGCGTGCGGGCGATGGCTGGGGTAGTCGGCCCCTCGGCCATTGTCGCAGCCTCCAAGATGTCTGGGAAGGCCGTGTTCTTCCTGGGGTCGGAGCGGGCGGTGTCCCTGGCCCTTGAAAAGGGGCTCACGGTGGGCGAGACATTCCTGCCGGTCGACCCTCTCGAGGCCACCACGCAGAGGGTCATCATTTCAAACGTCCCGCCCTTTGTTCCCGCTGAGCTCCTCCTCCCTCACCTACAACAACTGGGGGAGGTAAGGTCGGGGATCAACCCCATACTGCTCGGCCTCAGGGAGAACAGCCTGCACCACGTGTTCTCCTTCCGCCGCCAGCTCTTTGTCCGGCTGGCGCGGGAGGAGACGACGGAGGAAATTTTCAATGTGGTGCACGAGGGGACTGCCTACCGCGTCTTCTGGACGTCAGACGGCGTGCGGTGCCATGCCTGTAGGGAGGTGGGGCATGTTCGTAAGAACTGCCCCGCATCCAAGGCCGCCAAACCACCGAAGGCGGCCAAGGCTGGCGCCGCCGCCACCCCTCCCCCTAGTTGCGTCCGCGTGCCGGGAGCCATAGGTGCGCGGGCATCGCCGGGGGCCCTTGCTATTACGGCCTCTGGCGGGGGGGAGGAAGAGCATCCGATCGGAAGGAAGGCGCGGGAGAAGGCAAAACATCCAGAGGCGGGTCTCCTCGGTGCGCCAGACAATTTGTTTACCGCGCTCGGCCCAACCCAGTCACCGGCGAGCGCGGGGTGCCCCGAGCCCGTGCCCTTGAACAACACCACAGAGGGGCCCGGGCGCGAGCAAGAAAAGGAAAAGGGGGGGGGGGCGGAGCGGGAGGCCTCGGCAGACATGAAGGTCTCCCTGCCTCCGCGCACCCCCAGGAACAAAAGGAGGCGCGGCTCCGATGAGGCGGAGGGGGAACAACATCCCTCCGCGGAGGAGTCGGTGCCCGCCGCGTGTCCCGCGTCCCCAACCAGCGCCCCCAAGCTGCGCTGTAGGCGAGAGGAGTCTGTCCCCGGGGAAGGTGAGACAGTCGAGGCTGCCCAGCCTCTGCCTCCCGGGGATGGCGTGGAAGATCTGCCTGTCGTGGGGGGCGTGGGGATCGCGGAGGAATGCATTGCCGCCGGGCCGGGCGTCCCGGGGAGTGAGGCGGGCGGGGCCGAAAAGGCCGAACCTGAGCCCGCCCAGCCAATACCCAACTTCCCCCGGGAGTCGCTCGACCCGGCAGAAAATGAAACAAATGTTTATAATGACACTGTAGATGCTGGGCCGGGGGGTGGCAGCGGGGAGGGGGAGGAACACCCACCCTCGCCTCTTGCTGTGGAGCTGGAGCACTTGGAGAGCCTGGGGATTTCCTATGGCCGGGTCTCTCCTTGTTCCCCGGTTCCTGGGGCGGAGGGGGAACCCATTCCGCTGTCATTTCCCGACCCAGCACCATTTTTAAAAGAGCCCAGTGGGGACTCCTCTGCCGACGATCCTGGGGGTGGGATCGGGGCAGAGCCAGGGCCGGTTGGAGCAGCCGGTTCATTTGCCGTACCTTGTGCGGTCGATGGGCCGGCTGCTGGCGGCCACCTCCCGGAGGAGGACGGGGACTCGGTGGGGGACGTGGGTGAAGACCTAGAGACCACCGCCAGCGAGGCGGTGGATCTGCTCGCGGCCGCCGCCGAGACCATCCTCATTCCTGCAAAGGAACTCCGGGACTTTTTGGCCCAGAGCTGGGGTCACTGCAACCAAGCCCGACTGGCCCTGGAAAAATGGTCCGAGCCAGAGCTGATCAAGGGGTCCGTCCGCGCCGCCGTTAAAACCTTGGCCGCGGGCGGGCCCTTGACAAAGGTGCAACACCTTGAGCTGCGCGAGCTCGAGGGACTCCTCGCTGGGCTGCGGAGGGAGCGGAGTTCAACAAAAGACTCCGCTCCCACCCCCACAATAGGTTAAGGTAGAGGTTGCACTATGCTTTTGCCATGAAGATAACCATAGCCAGCCTCAACATCAACGGCGGCAGAGGGGCATGCCGTAGATTTGACAATTTTTCGCTCCTGCGGGAGGGGAAATATGCGGTGTGCTTCCTGCAAGAAACCCACACCGTTCCGGGAGACGAAGCCACGTGGCTCCTGGAATGGCAAGGAGAGGTCCGCATGAGCCACCTCACCGCCATTTCTAGTGGGGTGGCCATCTTGCTGGGCCCGCATTTTCAGCCGGAGATCTTGGGGGTCGAGGAGCCCGTGCCAGGCCGCTTGCTGCACGTAACGGTTCGCCTAGGGGACGTGCCGCTCCATCTCGTGAACGTGTACGCCCCTCAGCCCGGCCCGCAGCAAATGCGCTTCTTTGAAGAGGTGTCCGCTCTTCTTGGCTCCGTCGACGTCGGCGACTGCATTGTCCTCGGGGGGGATTTTAACTGCACCCTCGAGGCGAGGGACCGCTCCGGTGCCCCGCAGTGCATGACGGCGATGGAGAAGTTGAGGGACCTGGTCGGGTCCTTCGACTTGGTGGACGTCTGGCGAAATCTCCACCCCGACTCCAGCGCCTTTACTTGGGTGAGGCCTGGAGTTGGATGGTCTAGAGTCGACCGCCTTTACGTGTCTCGGGCGTACGTTTCATGCGTCCGGGCGGCCTCCATGCGGCCGGTGCCGTGTTCGGACCACCACCTGGTGTGGGCAGAGCTCGCTTCGCTCCGCGCGGGGACGGGGTCCGCGTACTGGCACTTTAACAACCGGCTGCTGGAGGACGTGCGGTTCCAGGACTCATTCCGTCGATTCTGGTCCGACTGGAGAAGGAAGCAGGGGGGCTTCCCCTCCTTGAGGCTATGGTGGGACGTGGGCAAGGCTCACGTCCGCGTCTTCTGTCAAGAGTACGCGAGTGGGTCGACCAAGAGGCGGGCGGCCAGAGTCGGGCGCCTAGAAAAAGAGGTGCTCGACCTGGAAGCCCGTCTCGGTCAAGTCGTCCAGGACCCGGCCCTGCGGACGGTGTACGAAGCGAAGGCGGCCGCGCTGAAGGACCTGCAGCTCATCGGGTCCCGAGGCGCGTTCGTGAGGTCGCGGATCCGGTTCCTGCGGGATCTGGACCGCGGCTCCCCCTTCTTCTACTCGCTGGAAAAAAGGCAGAGTGTCCGTAAGCAGCTCTTGACGCTGCTGGCCGACGACGGCTCTCTCGTCTCGGATCCGGAGGGCGTCAACAACAGGGTCCGTGAATATTACGGGGCTCTGTTCTCTCCGGATCCGTCCAGCGAGGAAGCGCGTAGAGTTTTGTGGGAGGACCTGCCGAAGGTCAGCCCGGAGGGCGCCGAAAATCTGGAAGCTCCGCTAAGCCTGGCGGAGCTGACCGGTGCCCTCGCCCGGCTCTCGAGGGGAAAATCCCCGGGGCTGGACGGGCTGACCGTGGAGTTCCACAGGGCGTTCTGGGACGTCCTGGGGAGCGACTACGCGCGGGTCCTGGGGGAAAGTCTGGCGACCGGGGAGATGCCCCTCTCTTGGCGCAGGGCAGTCATCGTCCTGCTGCCTAAGAAGGGCGATCTCCGCCTCCTTAAGAACTGGCGCCCGGTCTCCCTCCTCAGCACGGACTACAAAATCTTCGCCAGGGCGATGTCTGCTCGCCTTGGTCCCGTGCTGGACCACATGATCCACCCCGACCAGTCCTACACGGTCCCGGGCCGGACAATCCACGATAACATCCATCTGGTCCGGGACCTCATCCATTGTTCCCAGGAGGCTGGTCTGTCGGTCGCCTTCCTATCCCTCGACCAAGAGAAGGCGTTCGACAGGGTGGATCACGACTATCTGCTCGGAACTCTGCGCGCTTTCGGGTTCGGGACGCATTTCGTCGCCCGGATCCGACTTTTGTACGCCGCCGCGGAGTGTCTGATTAAGGTTAACGGGTCCTTGACGGCGCCCCTTCGCTTTAGGAGAGGGGTGCGCCAGGGATGCCCCATGTCCGGCCAGTTATACGCCGTTTGCGTGGAGCCTTTCCTGCGCCTCTTGCGGACAAGGTTGACGGGACTGGCTCTGCAAGGGCCGGGCGTGGAGGTCGTCCTCTCGGCTTACGCCGATGACGTGCTCCTCGCGGTAGAGGATCCTGCTGACCTGCGGAGGATGCGTGAGTGCCAGGAGATTTACTCGGCCGCGTCCTCCGCAAGGATCAACTGGGAGAAATGTTCCGGACTCCTGGTGGGTCAGTGGCGGGTGGACTCCCTGCCGGAGGAGCTCGGGCCTTTTGCCTGAAGCACGACCCATCTCCTCTATCTGGGAGTCTACCTTAGCCCCGACGAGGGAGCCTGGCCGGCGAACTGGCAGGAGCTGGAGGCCAAGGTCGCCGCTCGCCTAGGGCGCTGGACAGGACTGCTCCGAGTGCTGTCCTACTGGGGTCGAGCGCTAGTCATAAACCAGCTGGCGGCCGCAATGCTGTGGTACAGGCTGGTCACTTTGACCCCTCCCCCTGCGTTTGTCGCCAAGATATAGAAGAAGCTGGTGGACTTCTTCTGGAACAACAGGAAGCACTGGGTCTCTGCTGCGGTCTTGAGTCTCCCGCTTGAGGAGGGCGGTCAGTCGTTGGTGTGCGTCAGCACCCAGCTCGCGACTTTCCGTCTTCAGACCCTGCAGAGATATCTTTACGTCGAGCCCCCTCCTAGGTGGTGTGCTCTGGCGAGGTATTTCTTCCGCCAGCAGCGCGACCTCAATTATGACACGCAGCTCCTGTTTGTGAACTTGGAGGGTGCTAGGACCGTCCTCCGGGAGCTGCCTGTCTTTTACAGGGAACTCATCAGGGTCTGGAACAAAGTCTCCACCAAGCGCAGCTCTCCGCCGGCTGGAGTGGCGGCCGTCCTGCAGGAGCCACTGCTCGGGAATCCGTACCTCCACGACCGAGGTTTTATGTGGCGGTCGGAAGAGAGGGCTGTGGCTGGTGAGGTGACCAGGGTCAGGGACCTGCTCGATGGCGGAGGAGCGGGCTGGATGGCGCCAGACACGCTGGCGCGGCGCCTAAATTCTGCCAACGTCCGCCACGCGGCCGATGCCATCGAGTCGCTAAAAACAGCTCTGGGCCCTGACTCTGTTCGGTGCATCGAGGAGGCTCAAGCACGTGGGGAGATCCCGTCCGAACTGACCCCCGTCCGGACGGAATTCCTCATCGCGCCAAACCCCGGAACCTCCCTCGGGGGCCGGCGCCTCACAACTTGAGCTGCCTCGGGGAAATCTTTCAGTTCCGTGCCTTTCAGTTCCGCGCGGAGGGCTTTCCTGTACGGGCTGCTCCTGCACACTCTCAACTTTGCCATCCTCGCCGGCCGTCCGGACACGCCATGGCGTACCATCTTGCCGTCCGGAGGAGGCGGGGGTCCCCGATGGAGGGCACTCTACGCAGGGGTCCTCCCACTATTCATCGGGGACTTGGCCTGGAGGGTGGTGCACGGAGCAGTGCCGTGCAACAAATTTTTAAGCCGGTTCACGGACTCCCAGGCCGCCTGCAATTTCTGCGGTCTGGAAGAGTCCGTGTTCCATGTTTTTATGGAATGTACAAGGTTGCAGCCCCTGTTTTATTATTTGAAGGGGCTGCTCCTGAAATTCTGGCTGCACTTCAGTCCCACTCTCCTGATCTTTGGGCACCCTGTGCGGAGGGGAGCGGGCAGGTCCGAGGGCCTCCTCGTAGGACTGCTCCTGGGCACGGCCAAGGGTGCCATCAGCCGGTCCAGGCAGCGGGCGGTCGACCAACCTGACTGCCTGCCTCTCTTCCGCTCTTACATCCGGTCCAGGGTGTCCTTGGAGATGGAGCACGCGGTGTCCACCGGTACGCTCGCGGCCTTCCGCGAGAGGTGGGCACCGGAGGGACTGGAGTGCATCATCACGCCCGGCAACCAAATTTTAATTTGATTTTACGTTTTAAAGTTTAATTTGTTTTAATTGCCAGTGCTTTTAGTGTCCCCTTCCCTTTTATAGGGGGCACTGGAAAAATCTGATTTTAGCGCCCAAAAAAAAACCAAAAAAAAAATGAAAAACACAAAAAAAAAACCAAAAAAAGGAAAAAAGGGCCTTGTAAATGTCTGGTGTGTCACCCAGGTCGGGTGGCACGGTTTAATGTTTTATGTTTTTGCAGGTGAACTCCAAAAAGAGTTTCATGCACAAGGATCTAAAAGAGTTTCATGCACAAGGATCCCCTTTATAGAGGGCACTGGAAAAAAGTGTGATTTTAGCGCCCAAAAAAAAAAGAAAAACACAAAAAAAACCACAAAAAAGAAAAAAGGGCCTTGTAAATGTCTGCTGTGTCATCCAGGGCGGGTGGCACGGTTTAATGTTTTATGTTTTACAGGTAGACTCAAAGAGTTTCATGCACAAGGATCCCCTTTATAGGGGGCACTTGGAGAAAAAATATGTTTTTGTGCCAAAAAAAAACACAAAAAAAGTAAAAGGGGTAAATGTTTGGTGTTTCCCCCAGATCGGGGGGACACGGTTTAATGTTTTTTGTTTACTCCCAAAAAGAGTTTCATGCACAAGGACCCCCAGGTCCCTCTGCACCGCAGCATGTTGTAATTTCTCCCCATTCAAATAATATTCCCTTTTACTGTTTTTTTTTCCCCCCAAGGTGGATGACCTCACACTTTCCGACATTGTATTCCATCTGCCTAACCTTAGCCCATTCGCTTAACCTATCCAAATCTCTTTGCAGCCTCTGTGTCCTCTACACAACCCGCTTTCCCACTAATCTTTGTGCCATCTGCAAATTTTGTTACACTACACTCTGTCCCCTCTTCCAGATCATCTGTGCATATTGTAAACAGTTGTGGTCCCAGCACCGATCCCTGTGGCACACCGCTGACCACCGATTTCCAACCTGAAAAGGACCCATTTATCCCAACTCTCTGCTTTCTGTTAGCCAGCCAATTCTCTCCATGCTCATACATTTCCTCTCACTCCGCATACCTTTATCTTCTGCAGTAACCTTTTGTGTGGCACCTTATCGAATGTCTTTTGGAAATCTAAATACACCACATCCATCAGTACACCTCTATCCACCATGCTCGTTATAGCCTCAAAGAATTCCAGTAAATTAGTTAAACATGATTTCCCCTTCATGAATCCATGTAGCGTCTGCTTGAATGCACTATTCCTATCTAGATATCCCGCTATTTCTTCCTTAATGATAACTTCAAGCATTTTCCACACTGCAGATGTTAAATTAACCGACCTATAGTTACCTGCCTTTTGTCTGCCCTCTTTTTTTAAAAAAAATGAGGCGTTATATTAGCTGCTTTCCAATCCGCTGATACCTCCCCAGAGTCCAGAGAAGTTTGGTAGATTATAACGAATGCATCTGCTATAACTTCCGCCATCTCTTTTAATACCCTGGGACGCATTTCATTAGGACCAGGGGACTTGTCTACCTTTGAGTCCCATTAGCCTGTCCAGCATTACCCCGCTAGTGATCGTGATTATCTCAAGGTCCTGCCTTCTCACATTCCAGTGACCAGCAATTTTTGGCATGGTTTTTGTGTCTTCCACTGTGAAGACCGAAGCAAAATAATTGTTTAAGGTCTCAGCCATTATTAAATCCCCCTTCTCATCTTCTAAGGGACCAACATTTACTTTAGTCACTCTCTTCCGTTTTATATATCGGTAAAAGCTTTTACTATCTGTTTTTATGTTTTGCGCAAGTTTACTTTCGTAATCTATCTTTCCTTTCTTTATTGCTTTCTTAGTCATTCTTTGCTGTCATTTAAAATTTTCCCAATCTTCTAGTTTCCCACTAACCTTGGCCACCTTATACGCATTGGTTTTTAATTTGATACTCTCCTTTATTTCCTTGGTTATCCATGGCTGGTTATCGCTTCTCTTGCCGCCCTTCTTTTTCACATTGAATATATTTTTGTTGAGCACTCTGAAAAAGCTCCTTAGAAGTCCTCCACTGTTCCTCAATGGTGCCACCGTTTAGTCTGTGTTCCCAGTCTGCTTAAGCCAACTCTGCCCTCAACCCACTATAGTCCCCTTTGTTTAAGCATAGTACGCTCGTTTGAGACACTACTTCCTCACCCTCAATCTGTATTATAAATTCAACCATACTGTGATCACTCATTCCGAGAGGATCTTTTACCAGGAGATCATTTATTATTCCTGTCTCATTACACAGGACCAGATCTAAGATAGCTTGCTCCCTTGTCGGTTCTGTTACATACTGTTCTAAGAAACAATCCTGTATGCATTCTCGAATTCTTCCTCAAGGCTACCCCGTGCGATTTGATTTGACCAATCGATATGTAGGTTAAAATCCCCCATGATTACTGCCGTTCCTTTTTCACATGCCTCCATTATTCCCTTGATTATTGTCCGCCCCACCGTGAAGTTATTATTTGGGGGCCTATAAACTACCACCAGTGACTTTTTCCCCTTACTATCTCTAATTTCCACCCACAATGATTCAACATTTTGTTCATTCGAGCCAATATCGTCTCTCACAACTGCCCTGATATCATCCGTTATTAACAGAGCTACCCCCCCACCTCCTTTCCCTTCTTGTCTATCTTTCTGAATTGTCAGATACCCCTGTATGTTTAATTCCCAGACTTGGCCACCCTGCAACCACGTTTCTGTAATGCCCACCAAATCATACCCATTTGTAATGATTTGTGCCGTTGCCACCATTGAAAGCCTCCGGGCCATGTTCGTCACCCATGGTTTGCCCGACATCTTTGTTAGTGATAATGCACCATGTTTCACCAGCTCGGAATTCAACGAGTTCATGACCACAATGCCATCAAGCATGTCAGGTCTGCGCCGTTTAAGACCGCATCCAATGGTCAAGCGGAACGGACAGTACACACCATCAGAGTTTGAAACGCGTGATGGACGGTTCCCTGCAGACCCGGTTATCTCGGATTCTGCTCAGCTACCACACACTATCCCACTCGCTTACCGGGATGCCCCCTACAGAATTGCTAATGGAGAGCAGTGAAAACCAGGCTCTCCTTAGTACACCCGGATCTCAATGATCATGTAGAAACCCGGCGTCACCGGCATAACTTATACCACGATCGTACGGCTGTATCACATGACATTGAGGTTCATGGCCCTGTGTTTGTTCTTAATTACGGTCATGGTCCCAAATGGGTTGCTGGCACTGTGTTAGCCAAGGAGGGGAAGAGTGTTTGTTGTCAAACTTTTGAATGGACAAATGTGCAGAAAGCACTTGGATCAGACCAAACTGCGATTCACTGACAACCAAGAACAGTTTGAAGAGGACATTACCATCAATGACCCACCCAACCAGCAATCGACCTCGCGGTCAACCACGAGGATGAACCCACCATGCCTGACAGTCCAATCAGACCAGCCACACTGCAGTGCAGCAATGATCCGACCGACTCACCCATGCCAGGACTTCAACTCAGGCGATCAACCTGGGAACGCAGAGCCCAGGATCACCTCAACTTGTAAATAACTTGTAACTAAGACTTTGGGGTGGGGGAATGATGTTATGTATATAAACATTACCAATGTATAAGACTTGCCACCAGGGGGTGCACATGTATGAGACCTGCACACCCTGGGCAAGCAGGTACAAAAGATAGTCTACCATGCTGCTTCCTCACTCCGGAGTTACATTAAAGAGACCAAGGTCACAACAGTTTGAGCTTACAATATACAGTCTTGGGGAGTTATTCTGAACATAAAGGGACAGCTGCAGGCTGCAACCTGTTAAGGACCGCCTATTAGGCTGCATGCAGACCTGGTTTTCCTGCAACCTAATATTGCAGACGGGGCTTAAAATGGGTGTTAGACTTGTTATTTGAATATGCAAAAGGACTGAATGCCTGTTCAGGCATGGAACCTGGATGTCTTTTTTAGCCTGAACCTTTATGGCAGGTGATGCACTTTCAGCTCATAACGAACATGCACGTTCTGCCATCATAGGAGACCATCTAGTGCCAGAGAAATGGATACTGCACAGTCATATTTTTAGGCCATATTAACCTTAAAAATAGGAAGTATATAATAGGATTGCCTCTGACATGCGGTAATACAGAATCTTAACCCCTGTGGTTTATTTCCTATTTCTGGTTCATGCTCGTATTGTCTAGAGCTATTTACGTATTTGTTGCCATTAATGAATATTTCAAAAATGTCTTCCAGGTTAAAGGTCCTGGTGTTGGAGCAATGGGAATAGCAAAAGGTGCAGATTTGGTTCTCTCGATGGTCACCTTTCTACCAGATGTGAGAGCAGCTGTTGTTATCAATGGATGCATTACAAGTGGTGTATTTGGATTGTGTTTCAAAAATAAATTGCTTTCCACTGGTCTACAAGCCGAATACAAATTGCAGAATCAGGAGTTGCAAACACAGTTGAGGCCATGAAAGAAGTTAACAAGGGCAGTGTGATCCCAATAGAAAATCACCGAGGGAGCCATCCTGTTCATTGTCGAAGATAATGATAAGAACTGGAAAAGCAAGTACTATGCTGATGAAGCCATAAAAAGAATGAAAGAACATGGCAAAGATAAGTATGAGCTCCTCAGTTATCCAGGTGCTGGACATTACCTGCAGCCTCCATATTTCCTCTTTTGCTGTGCCTCTTACCACTCTGATAGATATGCATTCAATGTGGGAAGGGAATGCCAAGGCACACGCATCTGCTCAGACCCACTTGTGGCCAAAAGTTCAGGCATTTCTCCAAAATGCCCTAAACAAGTAGAGGGCAGCAAAGAGCAAACTGAGAAACTGCTGTACAACCATGGCATGCTGACACAATAACATTCATGTTCCTATTGGAGTAATATCTACCTTCTATGCTTTTCCATTTGTTTCAACTAAAATCAAGGGATTTCTGAACACCATTTTAATCCGAGCATGCGATTCAATTGGAGGCTTTTTTGGGGAAATTTCAAATAAAATCAACGGTTAATTTGTCTAGTTCGGTTTCAAAGTCACTTTACATCATACTGACTAATGGCTAAACTTCTAGTACTGGCTGAAAGTTACATCGGAGTTGTGTCAGCTGTCTGTGAATCACACCACCTCGGGACAAAAGTCAGACTATCCATTTCTCACTCTTTCACTTCTCCAACCAGCCAGATCTGATCACTAAACTTCTGCAAGAAGGGGCTGGAACAACACAATTTATTCTGTTGTATTGACAATAATATTTACATGCATTGCAATGACTAGAATTTAGATTATGTGCTCTTCATGTTGAATGTGAAGGTTGATGTTACCTGCAGCCATACCATATTAAATTGTGAAGGTTGATTTGATCATGTTGCTGATGATCACATGCAGCTGCATTGTATTACTCTATGACACTGATATATGAAATAAATTAACTTTGCTTTGTGCATAAGATACATCATCTCAAGTTCTTAATCTCATAAGATAGCTCCCAGTGAACCTTACAAGTGCCCTTTAAATAACTGTTAGGAGTCATTTTTATACGGAGGGACATCGAACTCATATGCTGTGAATGGTTATGAACCACCCCACTCAGCATAATAGCCAATTAAACATTCATAAGAACATAATTAGCAGTAGAAGTGGACCGTTTGGCCATTTGAGCCTTCTCCGCCATTCAAGATCATGGCTGATCTACTTCAACTCCACCTTCCCGCACTATCCCCACATTCCCTTAGTATCCAAAAATCTATCAATCTCTGTCTTGAATATATTCAACAACTGAGCATCCACAGCTTTCTGGGGGAGAGAATTCCAAAGACTCAGAACTCTGAGTGAAAAAATGCCTGCTCATCTCTGTCCTAAATGACTGCCCCTTATTCTGAGACTGTGAACCCCCAGTTCTAGACTCCCCAGCCAGGAGAAGCATTCCCCCATAATCTACCCTGTCAAGCCCCTTAAAGATTTTAGATGTTTCAATGAGATCACCACTCATTCTTCTAAACTCTAAGGAATATAGGCCTAGCCTACTCAAATGTCATGGTGAAGCTACTATGGATGGTCTAGTGATGCTTTCTTTAAACGTGGAGCCTCCACCAGCACTACACCTGCCAAAGTAAGGTCATTTCTACATAAAAGAGGATGTATGGGAGCTGGCAGAGAGCACCTCTTGTCTGGCGTACTATTCTATTCCTCCAAACATGGTAATTTGGAGGTTTCCCACTGACAAACCAATTGGAGCTGGGGAAAAATAAATTATAATCCACGATAACTGCCACAATGGCTCATGAAAATTTAAGTGCCAACAGGAAAAAAAAAGTTTCCAAAAATGGGTCATAAATGGTCTACAAACCTCCAAATCTTGCCCTTAAAATGACCTCCCATCTGAGAAATCTGCTCCTAATAACCCTGGTGTTCCCTCAGCATGTCTTGGACTTGGCAGCCTGCATTCCCACCGGCCATAGAATGGAGCACAGGCTTTCGATGCTCCTTTGTAATAAGCTCCCAACTCCTTTAGGTGCCTCCAATGTGTTCTCATGATCTGGCTGGAAAGATAAACTGGGTTGAAATTAGGATTAACCATCTTTTAATTTAGCAGTTTAGTAAATCCCCTCTGCACTGAAACTCTTTTAGGAGTAAACAAAAAACATTAAACCGTGCCCCCCGATCTGCGGGAAACACCAACATTTACAAGGGCCTTTTTTTTTTATTTTTTGGGGGTATTTTTGGGCACAGAATCAAATTTTTCTCCAAGTGCCCCCTATAAAAGGGGAGGGGGACACTAAAAGCACCGGCAATTAAAACAAATTAACTTAAAAACATAAAATCAAATTAAAATTTGGTTGCCGGGCGTGATGATGCACTCCAGTACCTCCGGTGCCCACCTCTCGCGGAAGGCCGCGAGCGTACCGGTGGACACCGCATGCTCCATCTCCAAGGACACCCTGGACCGGATGTATGCGCGGAAGAGAGGCAGGCAGTCTGGCTGAACGACCCCCTCGACCGGCTGAGATGGCCCCCTTGGCCGTGCCCAGGAGCAGTCCTACGAGGAGGCCCTCGGACCTACCCGCTCCCCTATCACAGGGTGCCCGAAGATCAGGAGTGTGGGACTGAAGTGCAGCCAGAATTTCAGGAGCAGCCCCTTTAAATCCCTCTGCACTGAAACTGGCAAAGATAGGGTGCAGCAGAAACTACAATCAACAGCACCCTTTCTCCTGTCACATTGCTTGGGTCGCTTCGCAGATGAGTTACAGTTTAGAATTATTTACATTCTAATGGATCCCCTCCTGAACTTCCACTCTCCAGATGAAGTTTGGGAGAGAAAGGGTAAAGAGCTCTTTGTATCACATTTAAACAAAAATAAAATAAAATGAAAAGAAAGATCTAACTGTGAACCCACACGTATTCTATGCAAGGTTTCTTATTGAGGATCTTATTTTCTCATGGTTGCCAACCCTCCAGGATTATCCTGGAATCTCCAAGAATTAAAGATTAAAGAAAATGGTGGGTTTTCGCCCCCCGTTTTCTTAGAATACATTTTATTATAAAAATATTGGAGATGCAGGAAAAGGGCTGTTTGACTGGGCGAGGCCAGTAGTCATACATTGAAGCCTCCAGGAATAAGTCTAGCCAGAGCTGATAATCCTATATTTCCTGCTCAGAACAGATCAATGAATTTCACTTTAAAACTCCTTAAAGTACGACTCAGATGTTTAAATGTGACCCTTTCGCCAACTTTCCATTCCTGCCTTCACTCAGAACCTCTTTGCATTCATGCAAGCGAGACCAGAAATTCAGCGGAGTGGCAATTTTAACTTGTGTACCAGCATCCAATGTTGCTATGTGTTGATAACCAAAGCACTACACCAACATGGTACCTCAATTCTTTTTAAACTTCAGCCAGTATCATAGGCAAGATAAAAAAGCAAGCTACCATATGCAGGTGTAAGGTAACTACAGGAGAGCAGGAGTAGATGAGACAAATGATTTTATACACCTGTTCAATATGCCAGAATGCATCTTGTTTTTCTACAAATGTTCTTCCTTGACCCTGCTCATCAACTGAAAGGAATGACTCGGTGCTGGAGTGTGGTTTTACAGATGCAGGGTATCCTACACCTCCCCCAAATGGCCATTCATGTGTGAGCCCAGACAGTCAGCATCAACAGGCCCCTGCAGGGAGAATCAGAGCTGAGCCCAAACCTGGCCAAGCACTGGAGGGAATTTTAAATGCCCTTATTTACTTAGATCCCACTGGCATAAATGGTGACACGGTTACTCGCTTTAGTAAACCAGAAAGTTTATTAACACATTCAGCATGCATTATACAAACTTGGTCAGTAATGACTTGGTTAAACCACAGGTTTTACTTCACAGAAATCACAGAATCAGAAATTTACAGCACAGGAGGCCATTCGGCCCATCGTGTCCGTGCCGGCCGACAAACAGCTATCCCGCCCAATGTAACCAGAAAAAATAGGTTTGTATATTTTTTAAGTGAATTCCAGGAATTTAAAGTGGGGTTTCTCAGAGGTGCTGGATTGAGAATGGGATGTAAAAGGTTGACTTTGTGATAAACCCACTGTCAGCTGTATTAAGCGAACGACACCAAGTTAAATATAACGAGCAATATTTTATAAGGCATTTGTTTTTTAACTCACGTTTAAAATATCTGGGAAAGTAAAGCAGCCACAAGCGAAGCTCAGGGCCCTGAAAGGCCCGGCCCGGATTGCAGCGACCTGCTGCCAGAGTGTCGGGGCCCGGCCCGGGGGAGGAGGCGCCATCTCCTCAACATGGCGGCCGAGCCTCCGCTCCCTCAGACGGTGTGTGGGCGGCAAAAACCCCACCATCCCTCCCCCACTTTACCACAGCAGCGACCCAGCCCCTAAAACACAAATAAATCTAACCCACGGCCGCCAGTGCCCATCCCGCGATCATCAAGATGGCGGCCGCGGCGGCTTCCCGCCAAAACCATTAACATGGCGGCCGCGCGCTGCTCAATCTGACCCCCCGCCCCCCCATACTGGAGGGCCAACATGGTACAGCCCGCTGACGCCCTGTTTCTCTCTATCAGGCTGCTGGCGACAATAGGCGCTCCCATTCCTTTCTTAGGGGAGTAGAGGAGAATTCACATCTCTTTGGAGCTGCAAGGGACCTGGCCACCCCCGGACTGTAGAGGCGACATGGTGCAGCCTCCATACTTCCCGGACAACCAAGGACGATGGAAAGTGCTGACGTGGGATGCCCCTCTGGTCACACTCTCTTCCTTCCTTGCACTCATCTCCTTCGTGTGGCGAGGGGTCTGGAACTTAACTTTCTTTTCCCCTTCTTCAATATACAATGGTCACATTCCTCATTGAACATCTTTTATTGAACATCATGTGACTGGCTAAGCCACTCACAATGTAACAGCTCTACAACGCTTTTTTGAGAGAAAAAGTAAACAATAAACATTATTATATTCCTCATTGATGGCTGTTCGGGCTTTGCCCTGTGCAGTTGATGATTGAATGATCAGATTCCAATCTCAGGATCTGCTCCCATCTCCTCTGTCCTTTGTGACCGTGTCTCTCAGACAGAAAGCATTAACTAGGCAACACATTTACAATAGTCCACTCAGTAAGGTCATCAACAAATCTGGCCTTAAAGACTGGGCCTTTGTGTAAAGCCATCAACAAGACTGGTCCTGGTGATTGAGTATTTGTGTTTTGCAGACAGCAAGTATTAACTAACGAACACATTTATAATGGTCCAGGAAGTGAAGCCATTAACAAGATTGGCTCTTGTGACTGTTGCTTCAGTGAGGATATTAACCCTTCACAAGCCATTAACCCTTTACAGCACATCCTGTCAACATGCACCCTTCTACCAGCAGTCGTCGGATAGTGATCAGGTGCTGGAATATTTCCTCACCAACCCAAAGCGCATGAATTAATCAAAACAATTCAGAATGTTCAATAGTTTAACATTTGACACTGAGGCAGAAGTTGGTGAATGATGGACAACCAAATAGATTTGAACTATTTGTTCTTCAAGGTGGTAAAGATGGGTTATAAACTTGTATCAGACTGAGCATTTAGAGAAATTTGAGCTGATGACAGAGAGCCAATATGGATTTATAAAGGGTAGATCATGTCGAAAGAACCTAATTAAATTTTTTGAGGAGGTAACTAAAGTAGTTGACAGGGGAATGTCTATGGATGTAGCTTATATGGACTTTTTGAAGGCATGCGATAAGGTTCTACATAAAGGACTGTTGGCTGAAGTTCATGGAATTGAAGGTAAATTATTGACCCTGTTAGGTGATTGGTTGGGTGGTAGAAGACAGAGGGTAGGGAATAAAAACAGAAAGTGTGGCAGCATCAGTGGAGAGAAAAACAAAGTTAATGAATATAAAGGGGCTGCAGGAGGGGTCAAAACTAAAAATCATGGTTTAAAAACGAGGATTAAAACACTCTACATAAATGCACGCAGCATTCGAAATAAAGTAAATGAGTTGACGGCACAAATCGTTACAAATGGGTATGATTTGGTGGCGATTACAGAAACATGGTTGCAGGGTGGCCAAGACTGGGAATTAAACATCTAGGGGTATCTGACGATTCGGAAAGATAGACAAGAAGGGAAAGGAGGTGGGGTAGCTCTGTTAATAAAGGATGATATCAGGGCACTTGTGAGAGATGATATTGGCTCTAATGAACAAAATGTTGAATCATTGTGGGTGGAGATTAGAGATATTAAAGGGAAAAAGTCACTGGTGGGCGTAGTTTATAGGCCACCAAATAATAACTTCACGGTGGGGCGGGCAATAATCAAGGGAATAATAGAGGCATGTGAAAAAGGAACGGCAGTAGTCATGGGGGATTTTAACCTACATATCGATTGGTCAACTCAAATCGCACGGGGTAGCCTGGAGGAGGAATTCATAGAATGCATACGGGATTGTTTCTTAGAATAGTATGTAACAGAACCGACAAGGGAGCAAGCTATCATTGATCTGGTCCTGTGTAATGAGACAGGAAAAATAAACGATCTCCTCGTAAAAGATCCTCTCGGAATGAGTGATCACAGTATGGTTGAATTTGTAATACAGATTGAGGGCGAGGAAGTTGTGTCAGAAACGAGCGTACTATGCTTAAACAAAGAGGAGTACAGTGGGATGAGGGCAGAGTTGGCTAAAGTAGACTGGAAAATTAGACTAAACGGTGGCACCATTGAGGAACAGTGGAGGACTTTTAAGGAGCTCTTTCATAGTGCGCAACAAAAATATATTCCAGTGAAAAAGAAGGGCGGTAAGAGAAGGGATAACCAGCCGTGGATAACCAAGGAAATAAAGGAGAGTATCAAATTTAAAACCAATGCGTATAAGGTGGCCAATGTTAGTGGGAAACTAGAGGATTGGGAAAATTTTAAACATCAGCAAAGAATGACTAAAAAAGCAATAAAGAAAGGAAAGATAGATTACGAAGGTAAACTTACGCAAAACATAAAAACAGATAGTAAAAGCTTTTACAGATAATTAAAATGGAAAAGAGTGAATAAAGTAAATGTTGGTCCCTTGGAAGATGAGAAGGGGGATTTAATAATGGGAAATGTGTAAATGGCTGAGACCTTAAACAATTATTTTGCTTCGGTCTACACAGTGGAAGACACAAAAACCATGCCAAAAATTGTTGGTCACAGGAATGTGGAAAGGGAGGACCTTGAGACAATCACTATCACTAGGAGGGTAGTGCTGGACATGCTAATGGGACTGAAGGTAGACAAGTCCCCTGGTCCTGAAGAAATGCATCCCAGGGTATTAAAAGAGATGGCAGAAGTTATAGCAGATGCATTCGTTATAATCTACGAAAATTCTCTGGTCTCTGAGGAGCGAATTGGAAAAGGGAGCAGACAAAAGGCAGGTAACTATAGGCCGGTTAGTTTAACATCTGTAGTGGGGTAATTTCTTGAAACTATCATGAAGGAAGAAATAGCGGGACATCAAGATAGGAATAGTGCAATCAAGCAGACGCAGCATGGATTCATGAAGGGGAAATCATGTTTAACTAATTTACTAGAATTCTTTGAGGATATAACGAGCATGGTGGATAGAGGTGTACCGATGGATGTGGTGTATTTAGATTTCCAAAAGGCATTCGATAAGGTGCCACACAAAAGGTTACTGCAGAAGATAAAGATACGCGGAGTCAGAGGAAATATATTAGCATGGATAGAGAATTGGCTGGCGAACAGAAAACAGAGAGTCGGGATAAATGGGTCCTTTTCGGGTTGGAAATCGGTGGTTAGTGGTGTGCCACAGGAATCGGTGCTGGGACCACAACTGTTTACAATATACATAGATGACCTGGAAGAGGGAACAGAGTGTAGTGTAACAAAATTTGCAGATGACACAAAGGTTAGTGGGAAAGCGGATTGTGTAGAGGACACAGAAAGGCTGCAAAGAGATTTGGACAGGTTAAGCGAATGGGCTAAGGTTTGGCAGATGGAATACAATGTCGGAAAGTGTGAGGTCATCCACCTTGGGGAAAAAAAACAGTAAAAGGGAATATTATTTGGAATGGGGAGAAATTACAACATGCTGAGGTGCAGAGGGACCTGGGGTCCTTGTACGTGAAACCCAAAAAATTAGTTTGCAGGTGCAGCAGGTAATCAGGAAGGCGATTGGAATGTTGGCCTTTATTGCGAGAGGGATGGAGTACAAAAGCAGGGAGATCCTTCTGCAACTGTACAGGGTATTGGTGAGGCCGCACCTGGAGTACTGCATGCAGTTTCGGTCACCTTACTTAAGGAAGGATATACTAGCTTTTGAGTGGATACAGAGATGATTAACTCGGCTGATTCCGGAGATGAGGGCGTTACCTTATGATGATAGATTGAGTAGACTGGGTCTTTACTCGTTGGAGTTCAGAAGGATGAGGGGTGATCTTATAGAAACATTTAAAATCATGAAAGGGATAGACAAGTTAGAGGCAGAGAGGTTGTTTCCACTGGTAGGGGAGACTAGAACTAGGGGGCACAGCCTCAAAATACGGGGGAGCCAATTTAAAACCGAGTTGAGAAGGAATTTCTTCTCCCAGAGGGTTGTGAATCTGTGGAATTCTCTGCCCAAGGAAGCAATTGAGGCTAGCTCATTGAATGTATTCAAGTCACAGATAGATAGATTTTTAACCAATAAGGGAATTAAGGGTTACGGGGAGAGGGCGGGTAAGTGGAGCTGAGTCCACGGCCAGATCAGCCATGATCTTATTGAATGGCGGAGCAGGCTTGAGGGGCTAGATGCCCTACTCCTGTTCCTAATTCTTATGTTCTTATGTTCTTAGGTCGATGACCTTTACTCAGAACTGCCAATGGTTAGAGATATGACATGTGTAAAGCAAGTACAGGGGCAGGGAAAAGCGGGGAGGGGAGGAAAGAACAACAGGGAAGGTCTGTGATAGGGTTGAAGGCAGGCGTGATTAAATGACAAAAGGGATGGTGGTGCAGGGCTAAAGGGGGTAGAAATTGGACAAGTAAAGATACAAGATGGGTCTACAGGAGCTGTAAAAGGCAACAGCAGGACCATCACCACCACCAACCGTCCGAAAAAATGGGACCAGTGGTTATGGTCTGAAATTGTTGAACTTGATGTTGAGCCCTGAAGAACGGTAACGTGCCCAATCGAAAGATGAGGTCCTGTTCCTCGAGCTTCCGTTGAGTTTCATTAGAACAGCGTAGGAGGCTGCAGAGAGAGGTCAGAGTAGGAATGGGATGGATAATTAAAATAGCAAGCGATCAGAAGCTCAGGGTCACGCTTGCAGACTGAACTGAGGTGTGCAGCAAGGTGATCACCTCATCTGCATTTTGTCTCCCGGGGTAGAGGAGACTGCAATGTGAGCAGCAAATACAGTATACTAAATTGAAGAAGTGCAAGTAAATTGCTGTTTCATTTGGAAGGAGTGTTTGGGGCCTTGAATGCTGGGAAGGGAGGAGATGAAAGGACAGATATTGCATCATTTGCGCCTGCCTGGGAGGGCACCGTGGGAAGTGGAGGGGGTGTTGGGGGTGATTGAATAGTGGACCAGGGTGTCACGGGGGGATCACTCCCTTCAGCATGCTTAAAAAGGAGGGGAGGGGAAGATGTGTTTGGTGTTGGCATCCTACTGGAGGTGGCAGAAATGGCAGGGGATGATCCGTTGAATGTGGAGGCTGGTGGGGTGGAAGCTAAGGACAAGGCAAACCCTATTGTGGTTCTTGGAGGGAGGGGTAGGGGCGAGGGCAGAAGTACAGGAAGTGGAACGGACACAATCGAGGGCCCTATCAACCACGGTGGAGGAGAATCCTCGGTTGAGGAAAAAGGTAAACATATTGGAAACGCTGTTGTGGAAGGTGACAGTATTTATTGTCTCTTGAACAACTCTGAAGTTCAATTTAACTCTCTTTATCCTGGAGCTCAGTCAGCAATGTGCAGTTAAAATGGTGATCCTCATACACACGAGGTTTCCCGCTACAGATCGAGGGCGCTATGCCTCCTAACTAGAGGAGGCGGTACCTTCAAACGTTGCACCTTTCCTTCCACAAGAAACAAAGTGGATTACAGTGAAATGCAACATAAACTGGTAATTAATTTCTTATGAATACATGTCTTAAACAACTACAAGTTTAGGAGTCCGGGGTCGGCGCGAGGCCTACAAGAGGCTGCGAGAGGCGTCGGGAGGTGCGACGGAGAGGCGTGAGTCCGGGGTCGGCGCGAGGCCTACAATAGGAGGCGAGAGGCATAGGGAGGTGCGTCGGAGAGACGCGAGTCCAGGATCGATAAGAGGCTGCGAGAGGCGTAGGGAGGTGCGTCGGAGAGACGTGAGTCCGGGATCGGGGAGAGGCCTACAAGAGGCCAGCTGGTGCAGCTACAGGGAGAGGGCAAAAAAGAAGTAGAAAGAAATAAAAAGGTGACGTCACAGCCAAGGGGGTAAGTGAATGGCTGGTGATTGGTGAGTAGCTTTTCTTTTTTCTTCATCAGTAAGTAACCTTTAGCATCGTTGCCAATTTAAGTTAATCGAAGAGTTAATTCATGGCAGGAGAACTCAAACTTGTGTTATGCTCCTCCTGTACCATGTGGGAAATCAGGGATGTCTCCAGTGTCCCTGACGACTACGTGTGCAGGAAGTGTATCCACCTCCAGCTCCTGATGGACCATGTTGCGGAATTGGAGCTGAAGGTGGATTCACTCTGGAGCATCCACGATGCTGAGAATGACGTGAATAGCACGTTTAGTGAGTTGGTCTTACCGCAGGTAAAGGGTCCACAGACAGATAGGGAATGGAAGACCAACAGGGAGAGCAGTGCAAGGAAGGTAGTGCAGGGATCCCATGCGGTCATCCCCCTGCAAAGCAGATACACCGCTTTGAGTACTGTTGAGGGGGATGACTCATCAGGGCCGAGCAGCAGCAGCCAAGTTCATGGCACCATGGCTGGCTCTGCTGCACAGGAGGGCAGGAAAAAGAGTGGGAGAGCGATAGTGATAGGGGATTCAATTGTAAGGGGAATGGATAGGCGTTTCTGCGGCCGCAACCGAGACTCCAGGATGGTATGTTGCCTCCCTGGTGCAAGGGTCAAGGATGTCTTGGAGCGGGTGCAGGATATTTTGAAAAGGGAGGGTGAACAGCCAGTTGTCGTGGTGCACATTGGTACCAACGATATAGGTAAAAAACGGGATGAGGTTCTACGAGATGAATTTAAGGAGCAAGGAGTTAAATTAAAAAGTAGGACCTCAAAAGTAGTAATCTCAGGATTGCTACCTGTGCCATGTGTTAGTCAGAGTTGGAATCGCAGGATAGCTCAGATGAATAAGTGGATTGAGCAGTGGTGCAGCAGGGAGGGATTCAAATTCCTGGGGCATTGGAACCGGTTCTGGGGGAGGTGGGACCAGTACAAACCAGACGGTCTGCACCTAGGCAGGAGCGGAACCAATGTCCTCGGGGGAGTGTGTGCTAGTGCTGTTGGGGAGGACATAAACTAATATGGCAGGGGGATGGGAACCAATGCAGGCAGACAGAAGGAACCAAAATGGAGACAGAGGCATGAGACAGAAAGGAGATGAATAAAAGTGGAGGGCAGAGAAACCCAAGGCAAAAAACAAAAAGGGCCACTTTGCAGCAAAATTCTAAAGGGTCAAAGTGTGTTGAAAAGGCAAGCCTGAAGGCTCTGTGCCTCAATGCGAGGAGTATTCGGAATAAGGTGGATGAATTAACTGTGCAGATAGCAGTTAATGGATACGATGTGGTTGGCATCACGGAGACATGGCTCCAGGGTGACCAAGGCTGGGAACTCAACATCCAAGGGTATTCAACATTTAGGAAGGATAGACATAAAGGAAATGGAGGCGTTGCTGGTTAAAAAGGAAATTAATGCAATTGTAAGGAAAGGCTTAGCCATGATGATGTGGAATCGGTATGGGTGGAGCTACGGAATACCAAAGGGCAGAAAACGCTAGTGGGAGTTGTGTACAGACCTCCAAACAGTAGTAGTGATGTTGCGGAGGGCAGCAAACAGGAAATTAGGGGTTTATGCAATAAAGGTGCAGCAGTTACCCATGGGTGACTTTAATACGCATATAGATTAGGCTAACCAAACTGGAAACAATACAGTGGAGGAGGATTTCTTGGAGTGCATAAGGGATGGTTTTCTAGAGCAATATGTCGAGGAACCAACTAGGGGGGAGGCCATCTTAGACTGCGTGTTGTGTAATGAGAGAGGATTAATTAGCAATCTCGTTGTGCGAGGCCCCTTGGGGAAGAGTGCCCATAATATGGTGGAATTCTACATTAGAATGGAGAATGAAACAGTTAATTCAGAGACCATGGTCCAGAACTTAAATAAGGGTAACTTTGAAGGTATGAGGCGTGAATTGGCTAGGATAGATTGGCGAATGATACTTAAGGTGTTGACAGTGGATGGGCAATGGCAGACATTTAGAGACTGCATGGATGAACGACAACAATTGTACATCCCTGTCTGGCGTAAAAATAAAAAAGGGAAGGTGGCTTAACCATGGCTATCAAGGGAAATCAGGGACAGTATTAAAGCCAAGGAAGTGGTGTAAAACTTGGCCAGAAATAGCAGTGAACCCGGGGACTGGGAGAAATTTAGAAGTCAGCAGAGGAGGCCAAAGGGTTTGATTAGAGCAGGGAAAATAGAGTACGAGAGGAAGCTTACAGGGAACATTAAAATGGACTGCAAAAGCTTCTATAGATATGTAAAGAGAAAAAGGTTAGTAAAGACAAATGTAGGTTCCCTGCAGTCAGAATCAGGGGAAGTCATAACTGGGAACAAAGAAATGGCAGACCAATTGAACAAGTACTTTGGTTCGGTGTTCATTAAGGAGAACACAAACAACCTTCCGGATATAAAAGGGGTCGGAGGGTCTAGTAAGAAGGAGGAACTGAGGGAAATCCTTATTAATCAGGAAATTGTGTTGGGGAAATTGATGGGATTGAAGGCAGATAAATCTCCAGAGCCTGATGGTCTGCATCCCAGAGTACTTAAGGAGGTGCTCTTGGAAATAACGGATGCATTGACAGTCATTTTCCAACATTCCATAGACTCTGGATCAGTTCCTATGGACTGGAGGGTAGCCAATGTAACCCCACTTTTTAAAAAAGGAGGGAGAGAGAAAACAGGGAATTATAGACCGGTCAGCCTGACATCAGTAGTGGGTAAAATGATGGAATCAATTATTAAGGATGTCATAGTAGCGCATTTGGAAAGAGGTGACATGATAGGTCCAAGTCAGCATGGATTTGTGAAAGGGAAATCATGCTTGACAAATCTTCTGGAATTTTTTGAGGATGTTTTCTGTAGAGTGGACAAGGGAGAACCAGTTGATGTGGTGTATTTGGACTTTCAGAAGGCTTTCGACAAGGTCCCACACAAGAGATTAATGTGCAAAGTTAAAGCACATGGGATTGGGGGTAGTGTACTGACGTGGATTGAGAACTGGTTGGCAGACAGGAAGTAAAGAGCAGGAGTAAATGGGTACTTTTCAGAATGGCAGGTAGTGATGAGTCGGGTACCGCAAGGTTCTGTGCTGGGGCCCCAGCTGTTTACATTGTACATTAATGATTTAGACGAGGGGATTAAATGTAGTATCTCCAAATTTGCAGATGACACGAAGTTGGGTGGCAGTGTGAGCTGCGAGGAGGATGCTATGAGGCTGAAGAGTGATTTGGATAGGTTAGGTGAGTGAGCAAATGCATGGCAGATGAAGGATAATGTGGATAAATGGGAGGTTATCCACTTTGGTGGTAAAAACAGAGAGACAGACTATTATCTGAATGGTGACAGATGAGGAAAAGGGGAGGTGCAACGAGACCTGGGTGTCATGGTACATCAGTCATTGAAGGTTGGCATGCAGGTACAGCAGGCGGTTAAGAAAGCAAATGGCATGTTGGCCTTCATAGCAAGAGGATTTGAGTACGAGGGCAAGGAGGTGTTACTACAGTTGTACAGGGCCTTGGTGAGGCCACACCTGGAGTATTGTGCACAGTTTCGGTCTCCTAACTTGAGGAAGGACATTCTTGCTATTGAGGGAGTGCAGCGAAGGTTCACCAGACTGATTCCCGGGATGGCGGGACTGACATATCAAGAAAGACTGGATCAACTGGGCTTGTATTCACTGGAGTTCAGAAGAATGAGAGGGGACCTCATAGAAACGTTTAAAATTCTGACGGGTTTAGACAGGTTAGATGCAGGAAGAATGTTCCCAATGTTGGGGAAGTCCAGAACCAGGGGCACAGTCTAAGGATAAGAGGTAAGCCATTTAGGATCGAGATGAGGAGAAACTTCTTCACCCAGAGAGTGGTGAACCTGTGGAATTCTCTACCACAGAAAGTTGTTGAGGCCAATTCACTAAATATATTCAAAAAGGAGTTAGATGTAGTCCTTACCACTAGGGAGATCAAGGGGTATGGCGAGAAAGCAGGAATGGGGTACTGAAGTTGCATGTTCAGCCATGAACTCATTGAATGGCGGTGCAGGCTAGAAGGGCCGAATGGCCTACTCCTGCACCTATTTTCTATGTTTCTATGTTTCTAACAACTAAAACCTTGTCTTAATGTTTATTTATCCAAGTGTCCAGTGTTAATGATTTCTTATTTCTGTACATAATGATCCAGGTATTTTGGTGTTGTGCCGATTTTGCTGCTTTGCCTCAAACTGTTTCAGTGGTGTTCTGTGCACTGATTGCTTTAGTCCCTTTTTCAGTGTTTTCGGGTGTTGTCGTTGAAGTGCTGTTTCATGTGTTAGTTGGCTGTGTTGGCAGCGGAACATGTGTGTGTGTCACTGAGATCTCTGGAGTTTCGATGAATGTCTCAGCGCTCTTTTTCATATGTCTCCTATGTCGGTGATACTGAAAGCCATCTTCTGTAATGACCTGATATGACCGAAGGCAGACCTGTTTCTGAACCTGAGCTTTTTGCCAAACTTTGCTTCTTGCATTTGTTTGAGTCTCACTGTTTCTCCTTCCTGCAGTGTAGGAAGTGCTGTAGCACCTCTGTTGTAGTCGTGTGCTTGTTTGGCACGCTTCTTTTCTTTGTTGATGTTGATGTCCTGTACGATTCTTGGTTTGAGTAGTTCGTTTGCGATAGGGATGTTTGTCTTTTTGCGGCGACTGACTAAGTGTTGTACTGGTGAACTATCAAGGCCTTCAATTGGTGTGTTTCGCCAGATGAGAAGTTTCATGTAGAAGTCACCGCAGTCTCTCTTTGCCTTCTTGATTAAACGCTTTGCGAGCTTAACCGCGTTCTTAACTTTTCCATTGCTTTGTGGATATTCTGGGGAGCTTGTCATGTGATCGAATCCATATTTTGTGGCAAAGTTTGTGAAGTGCTGTGAGTTGGAGGGAGGTCCATTGTCGGATTGAACTGTGTCTGGAATACCATGATTGGAGAAGTGTTTCTTGAGGTATTTGATGATAACAGTGGCATCCTTCTTTCCGTGTAGATTGTCTATCTCGAAATAGCCCAAGTAGTAGTCCACTGTGCACAAGCAGTCTTGGCCATCGAGTGTGAATCTCTCACAACTAATCTTTTCCCATGTTCACTGAGGGAGGTCGTTGTCATGTATTCAACCAGCATTGTAACCCATGTATAATCTGACTTAAGTTGTACACTGTGAGAACAATGACCACTCGGTGGGAGACACTCCTAATCTGGACCTTCAGGTATAAAAGGGGAAGCTCCACCCACCTTCATCACTTCAGTGCTAAGAAAGAAAGGACAAGTCACAGACTGACCTTCTCTCAAGCATGGGCCTCGTGTGCATTTATCCTGCATAGTAAGGACTTATCAATGGCGACGAGAAACTGGGATTTAAACCATGCGAGTATGGCCACTAGCAGAACAGACGAGGGGGTACTGTGTTAAGGAATGGTTGGGACAGTGATTCAACATTGTTAAAGCAGCACACAGTTCTCCAGACAGACAAGGGCAGTCGGGCATGCCCCAACATGTCGTCGAACCAAGAGGTGGAGTTCGACAGAGACAATGGCAAGCTGAATGGTGATTCAAGCCATTGCAAGGGACAATGTGGCCAATAATGGGGCCATCAACACCTGTTAATGGCGCACTCAAGGACAGTCACAGGGGCAGTCAGGGACGATCGACTGGCAAGGGACCTTTTGTTTTCAACAGCAGCTCATGTTGGAGGCGTGGAGGCACACACTCAGCCTGAGTTTGCAGAGATGAGCAAAATACCTGCAGAAATTGCAGAAATGAATGCTGGGGGAAATCGCTGGAAGCTGAAGTTCAGTGAGTTCATGTGGAGCACGTATACAGTTCATACACCAGGAACGGTGCCGTACATGATGCGGGAAAAGATATAAGGCGAAATGGACCGCCTGCTGAGAGAAGGCATCATCTCGCCAGTGGAATTCAGTGACTGGGCGAGCCAGATCATGCCGGTGCTCAAGGAGGATGGGTCGGTCAGGATATGTGGTGATTACAAGGCCACCATCAATCGGGTGTCACTTCAAGACCAGTACCCGCTACCGAGAGCGGAGGACCTCTTTGCGACGCTATCCGGTGGCAAACTTTTTTCAAAATTGGACCTGACCTCAGCTTTCATGACCCAGGAGCTGGCGAGTGAGTCAAAGAAGCTGACCACCATCACGACACACAAGGGGTTGTTTGAGTACAACAGATGTCCGGTCGGGATTCGCTCGGCCGCCGCGATCTTCCAACGAAATATGGAAAGCCTCCTCAAGTCGATTCCAGGGACGGTGGTTTTTCAGGACAACATCCTCATCACGGGTTACGATGCTGAAGAACACCTCCACAACCTGGAGGAGGGGCTATGCAGACTTGACTAAGTAGGGCTGCGACTGAAAAAGGCGAAGTGCGTCTTCCTAGCTCCAGAGGTAGAATTCCTGGCGATGAGGGTAGCAGCAGACGGGATCAGCCCGACTGCGTCCAAGATGGAAGCGATCCAGAGAGCACCCAGACACCGTAACATGACAGAGCTGCGTTCATTCCTGGGGCTCCTGAACTATTTTGGGAACGTTCTTCCCAAATTGAGCACGCTGCTAGACCCACTACACGTGTTCCTACGCAAAGGTCGTGAATGGGTCTGGGGGGACAGCCAGGAAAGGGCTTTTAATCGAGCACGCAATTTGTTATGTTCCAACACTCTGTTAACACGATACGACCCATGTAACAAACTTGTGTGAAGGTGCGATGCGTCGTCCTATGTTGTCGGGTGTGTGTTGCAGCATGTCAATGTCAAGGGTCAGTTACAGCCGGTAGCTTATGCCTCCAGGAGTCTGTCCCAGGCAGAAAGGGGTTACGGAATGGTAGAAAAGGAGGCGCTCACATGTGTATATGTGGTAAAGAAAATGCACCAGGACCTGTTTGGCAGGAAATTTGAGCTGGAGACAGATCACAAACCCCGAACATCCCTTTTGGCCGACAACAAGGCCATAAATGCAAATGCACCGGCCCGCATACAGAGGTGGGCACTCACGTTAGCCGCCTATGACTAAACAATTCGGCACAGACCGGGCACTGAAAACTGCGCCGATGCACTCAGCAGGCTCCCACTAACCACCACTGAGGGGGCTACCGAGCATGCTGCTGAGATGGTCATGGCTGTTGAAGCTTTCGGAAGTGAAGGCTCACCCGTGACAGCCCGTCAGATTAAAGTCTGGACAAATAGAGATCTGCTATTGTCTCTAGTCAAGAAATGTGTCCTGAATGGGGACTGGGCAGCCACGTACAGGGCATGCCCTGAGGAACTTAAACCATTTCACAGGCGCAGGGATGAATTCTCGATTCAGGCCGATTGCCGACTGTGGGGAAACCGCGTAGTCATGCCCCAGATGGGCAGAGAGGTGTTCATCAGAGAACATAACATAAGAACATAAGAATTAGGAACAGGAGTAGGCCATCTAGCCCCTCGAGCCTGCTCCGCCATTCAACAAGATCATGGCTGGTCTGGCCGTGGACTCAGCTCCACTTACCCGCCCGCTCTCCGTAACCCTTAATTCCCATTTTGGTTAAAAATCTATCTATCTGTGACTTGAATACATTCAATGAGCTAGCCTCAACTGCTTCCTTGGGCAGAGAATTCCACAGACTCACAACCCTCTGGGAGAAGAAATTCCTTCTCAACTCGGTTTTAAATTGGCTCCCCTGTATTTTGAGGCTGTGCCCCCTAGTTCTAATCTCCCCGACCAGTGGAAACAACCTCTCTGCCTCTAACTTGTCTATCCCTTTCATGATTTTAAATGTTTCTGTAAGATCACCCCTCATCCTTCTGAACTCCAACGAGTAAAGACCCAGTCTACTCAATCTGTCATCATAAGGTAACCCCCTCATCTCCGGAATCAGCCGAGTGAATCGTCTCTGTAACCCCTCCAAAGCTAGTATATCTTTCCTTAAGGTGACCAAAAAACTGCACGCAGTATTCCAGATGCGGCCTCATCAATACCCTATACAGTTGCAGAAGGACCTCCCTGCTTTTGTACTCCATCCCTCTTGCAATGAAGGCCAACATTCCATTCGCCTTCCTGATTACCTGCTGCACCTGCAAACTAACTTTTTGGGTTTCATGCACAAGGACCCCCAGGTCCCTCTGCACCGCAGCATGTTGTAATTTCTCCCCATTCAAATAATATTCCCTTTTACTGTTTTTTTTCCCCAAAGTGGATGACCTCACACTTTCCGACATTGTATTCCATATGCCAAACCTTAGCCCATTCGCTTAACCTATCTAAATCTCTTTGCAGCTTCTCTGTGTCCTCTACACAACCTGCTTTCCCACTAATCTTTGTGTCATCTGCAAATTTTGTTACACTGCACTCTGTCCCCTCTTCCAGGTCATCTATGTATATTGTAAACAGTTGTGGTCCCAGCACCGATCCCTGTGGCACACCACTAACCACTGATTTCCAACTCGAAAAGGACCCAATTATTCTGACTCTCTGCTTTTTGTTAGCCAGCCAATTCTCGAACCATGCTAATACATTTCCTCTGACTCCGCGTACCTTTATCTTCTGCAGTAACCTTTTGTGTGGCACCTTATCGAATGCCTTTTGGAAATCTAAATACACCACATCCATCGGTATACCTCTATCCACCATGCTCGTTATATCCTCAAAGAATTCCAGTAAATTAGTTAAACATGATTTCCCCTTCAGGAATCCATGCTGCGCCTGCTTGATTGCACTATTCCTATCTAGATGTCCCGCTATTTCTTCCTTAATGATAGTTTCAAGCATTTTCCCCACGACAGATGTTAAACTAACCAGCCTATAGTTACCTGCCTTTTGTCTGCCCCCTTTTTTAAACAGAGGCGTTACATTAGCTGCTTTCCAATCCGCTGGTACCTCCCCAGTCCAGCGAATTTTGGTAGATTATAACGAATACATCTGCTATAACTTCCGCCATCTCTTTTAATACCCTGGGATGCATTTCATCAGGACCAGGGGACTTGTCTACCTTGAGTCCCATTAGCTTGTCCAGCACTACACCCGCCTCGTGATAGTGATTGTCTCAAGTTCCTCCCTTCCCACACTCCTGTGACCAGCAATTTTTGGCATGGTTTTTGTGTTTTCTACTGTGAAGACCGAAGCAAAATAATTGTTTAAGGTCTCAGCCATTTCCACATTTCCCATTATTAATTCCCCTTCTCATCTTCTAAGGGACCAACATTTACTTTAGTCACTCTTTTCCGTTTTATATATCTGTAAAAGCTTTTACTGTCCGTTTTTATGTTTTGCACAAGTTTACCTTCGTAATCTATCTTTCCTTTCTTTATTGCTTTCTTCGTCATTCTTTGCTGTCGTTTAAAATTTTCCCAATCTTCTAGTTTCCCACTAACCTTAGCCACCTTATACGCATTGGTTTTTAATTTGATATTCTCCTTTATTTCCTTGGTTATCCACGGCTGGTTATCCCTTCTCTTACCGCCCTTCTTTTTCACTGGAATATATTTTTGTTGAGCACTATGAAAGAGCTCCTTAAAAGTCCTCCACTGTTCCTCAATTGTGCCACCGTTTAGTCTGTGTTTCCAGTCTACTTTCGCCAACTCTGCCCTCATCCCACTGTAGTCCCCAGAGAACTCCACAATGAGCACCCGGGCATTGTCATGATGAAGGCAATTGCCAGGTCACACGTTTGGTGGCCAGGGATAGATGCAGATCTGGAACTTTGTGTTCACAGGTGCAACACGTGTGCCCAGCTGGGCAATGCGCCCAGGGAAGCCCCCCCTTAGCTCCTGGCCATGGCCCGCCAAGCCTTGGTGACGCATCCATGTGGACTACGCAGGTCCTTTCATGGGAAAAATATTTTTGGTTGTAGTAGACGCCTACTCCAAATGGATCGAGTGTGACATTTTAAATTCAAGCACATCCTCTGCCACGGTAGAAAGTCTACGGGCAATGTTCGCCGCCCATAGTCTACCGGACGTCTTGGTCAGCGACAATGGCCCATGCTTCACAAGCACTGAATTCCAGGACTTCATGGCAGGCAATGGAATTAACCATGTCAGAACGGCACCGTTCAAGCCGGCCTCAAACGGCCAGGCAGAACGAGCAGTGCAGATAATCAAACAGGGGATGCTCAGAATCCAAGGGGGTTCTCTACAAAAGGCGCTTATCATGCCTCCTGTTGGCCGATATATCCCGACCACACTCGCTCACAGGGGTTCCATCCGCAGAGCTGCTTATGAAAAGGACGCTCAAAACCCGGCTATCCCTTATACACCCCACCATGAAAGAAATTGTCGAGAGCAGGCGCCAGCCACAATATGACTACCATGACAGGAATGCGAGAGTGTGATGTATTGATGTATATGATCCTGTTTTTGTCCTCAACTATGCTGCAGGGCCCAAATGGCTTGCAGGCACTGTGATTGCCAAAGAGGGAAATAGGATTCTGGTAGTTAAACTTACCAAAGGACAAATCTGCCGCAAACACGTGGATCAAACAAAAAGGAGGTTCAGCAACCCCATAGAAGAAGCAGAGGAAGAACACGATGTAGAGTTCACTCCACCACAGGTGACCGCACACCGGAACCAAAGGGAGGAGAGCCCAATCACTGTGGGCAGTCTGGATAGGCCTGAGGCACCGCAAACAGCAGACACTCAGGCCAGCGCCCAACAACCAGAGTCTCAACTCAGGCGCTCTACAAGAGAACGTAAATCACCAGAGAGACTCAATCTGTGATCTCAATAAGACTTTTGGGGAGAGGTGATGTCATGTATTCAACCAGCATTGTAACCCATGTATAATCTGACCTAAATTGTACACTGAGAGAACACTAGGTGGGAGACACTCCTTACCTGGACCTTCAGGTATAAAAGGGGAAGCTCCACCCACCTTCATCACTTGAGTGCGAAGAAATAAAGGACAAGTCACAGACTGACCTTCTCTCAAGCATGGGTCTCGTGTGCATTTATACTGTATAGTAAGGACGTATCAGTCGTCACTTATCATTGGCTCTTTTGGTTGGCTTGAATGATAGGTGTTGCATGTTTCACACTTTGAAACATAGGGCTAGACTTTCCACTTCATATCGCCCATCTAAAGCCCATCTATCACCCAAAATGGACCTCTATTGCCCATTTTGAGCAAAAAGTGGAAACTAGGCCCAAAATATCGCTGGAAAAATAGGCCCCTAATTTTCCACTTTGATCGCCGAGATGATCGCCCAAATGATCGCCCTCACAAGGCCCGTCCCAAGTTTCAGCACCTAGCACACACTTCACTGGGCCAATGCAAGGCCCAAAAGAGTGCTCAAAAATAGTTGCTTTTTCAGGGCCTAAGAGAAGGAAATGGGGACTACGGATGCCATTTTTAACTTCTGAGGAAGGGTGGAGAATTAGTTCTGAGTCATTTAGAGAGTAAAATTGAAGCAAATTGTACTCAGAAATTTGGGACAGGGAATATAAATAGGTATTATCAACCTATTTATGCTAAATAGATCTCATATATTGGAATTATTTAGTAAATAGCTTTTACATAGTGAAGTTATTTAATGATATTGTTGGTGCCTATCAAACTGATTGGTATACAACTTAGAGAGTACAGACAGGGCAGACTACAATGATTGGAGAGTATAGAGTGCAGACATTATTAAAATTAGTGAAAGTAATTATCGATAGTGATGGGGCCTATGTTTCCCTGCCTTTAATTGCAACTGCTCACACACTGGTTACTGAAAGGATCAATCGAAGAGATGGCAGAGTAATGCGTAGACGGAGACGAAGACAGAGGAGGAGACCGTACAGCCAACGGAGGTACTTGGAGAAGCAATCCTACCTGAACGTGTCTGAAAATGCTTGTCTTTGGAGGCTGCAATTCCGGAAGGAGGTCATCGATGAGATATGTCAAATCGTCAAGGATGATCTGCAGCCTTTCAGCACCATCAGAACTGCACTGTCCGTTAAGGTGAAGGTTACTGCTGCCCTGGCCTTTTACGCATCGGGATCTTTTCAGGCTTCAGCTGGCAACATCTGCCATATCTCTCAGCACACTACACACTGCTGCATTCAACAAGTGACTGAATCCCTTGATGCTCACAGGATGGACTTCATAAGCTTCCCAATGACCAGGGAGGCACAGACCGAGAGTTTATTGTGGTGTGTTACATGCTGCATAACCTAGCTATAAAGAGAGGACAAATAATGCCAGATCATGCTGCCGGTCCACCTCCAGAAGGAGAGGAGACAGAAGAGGCAGCCGGCGAAGATGAAGAGGAGGAACAGGCGGGAGAGGATGCAGGCGAGGACATAGGGGAGCTTAATCAGCCTGGCGATCTAACACCGGTACCACCACACCCTTCCCGAAGACCAGTAGCCAGTGGCAGTTACACGGCCGCTAAGATTTTGCGTCAGCAGCTCATTAATGAATGCTTCGCATGAACTATTATTGTTGATATTCAAACATTCAATTACAGTTACATTGAGTCAAAAGTTTCATTTCCGTGGGGAAACAGAATAAACAAATATGCATGAAAAACTGTATGTTGTAAAACTTATGTAACTAAGAGAGAAGGTACAAAAGATGTGTAAAAAAAAATGTTTTTATTAAGAAACAATTTTTTTTTTTAAGAACTTATGAACAACACCTTCCCTCCAACCCCCCATGCCCCCGCACCAACCCACCCTTCACTCAAAATCCCCAAAACGTTCGAAGAAGAAATTGAACATTTTAAAGAACAAGTGGCCATTTAAGTAATGATAACAAGTGACCATTTCAGTCATGCTAACAAGTGACCATTTCAGTGATGATAACAAGTGACCATTTAAGTCATGGTAACAAGTGACCATTTAAGTCATGATAACAAGTGACCATTTCAGAAAGAATGGAAAGTGAACAGTTAAGTAATGATAACAAGTGAACATTTAACAATTGAATACGTGGCCAATTTAGTAACAATAACAAGAGAATAATAAAGTGATAATAACAAGTGAACATTTTAAAACAAGTGAACTATTAAGAAGCACTCCCCCCTCCTTACCTGTGGCCATGTTTCCCATCAGATCCTATCCCACCCCGTGTTCGCACCCCACCCGCCCATTTTGGTCTCCGCAGACCGACACCAAGACGTCGTGCAGAGTGGGTCGGCAAGACTTCCTGCCATGGTGGAGGTAACGGAGCGGAAGCAGAAGCCTCAGGCTCTACTTCCGAATCAAGAGGAACTGTGTCCTCCGTACTCGCTTGTGTGCTTGGGGTTTCGCTGCGAGCGGACATGACACCTTGGGGTGCAGCGCCGTGTCCAGCCAGCAACGCGTGCCGTAGGGCATTTCTTGCAGCTGTCTGCTCCCTGATCGCCTCCAACGTCTCCTGAGCAGTCTGTGATTGCTCAGAAGACCAGCTGGAGAAGCGCGAGCAGAACTTGCTCCAGGTTGTGGAGAACTGGCTCCAATTGTCTGAGAAACACACAAACCCCTGGATAAGGTCGCGACCGAACGCGACTGTCTCCCTGCACAGGGAAAGTAAGCTCTCCGTCTGGTCCTCTGTGGCAGGCGAGTGCATATCATGCTGACCGGACCACCGTGGGGTCAGCGTGTGCAATATCACGTGTCTTGGTGTCACCACCTGCACACCGCTTGGTCCCGGTGCCTCATCTGTCTCAAAAGAGATGGCCGCAAGTTGTTCCCCCCCCACAAAAAAAATCTCCTGTTCTTCCTCCTCTGCCTCCTGTTCTCGCACAGCCTCAGCAGGATTCTGCACTGCCTCCTCCTCTGGCTCTTCCTCCTGGGAGTTTCCCGATTGGTCAGTGGACATGTCCATTGACTCCATCAATACTATTGACCTTTAAAAAACAAATGGAAGTTATAAACAACGTTTAACAATGCAAATCAATTCATCTTAATTAAGAACTCAAAACATTACCATTAGCCCATATGCACAAGCAGTCACCAGGCCTAACATGACCTCATTTGAAGATCAATAGCACATCTCAATAGTATAACTCAATTATATATCAAATTAAAGTATCATTGCATAGGATTACCCACATCACAAATATTTACTATTGATTCACACATTGCACAATGCACAATTCTCATTACTCACGTGACTCTAGGATGGGTTCGGCCACACCACGGGTTGTGACCGAACGGTTTTCTGGTCCCACCAAGGCCACTGCAAACACCTCGTCGGCGTTGAGCGACTGCAGCATGGCACAGCCCCCGCCAGTCCTGCGTTGCTCCCGCTGGTTGATGGAGATCTTCTTCTGTAACAGGTAAGGTAACATGGCACAGCATAAGCAGATGGATATGGCAATAAATATTTAGGATTGACAGATTTATAAGTTCAATTTCAAGTTTGCAATACATTGCATAGGAAGATATTTCATACTGTAACATTCAAATTTATGATGCGGTGCATAAAGGTAATAATTTAATCCTAATGTAGTTACTTAGTCATGCTTAAAGATTACGATATAACATTGTAGATTCTAATTAGATTTTCCATACAACATTAAATAATAAATATGGATGATTTCAAATTTAAATTTCAACTTACTCTTGCAGCCGCCAGTAGACTGTTCCATCTTTTCCGGCACTGGTCCGGTGTCCGGGCTTCATTAGATGCTAACGTGACCATGTCGGTAATCTCTGCCCAAATCCTCCGATATGCATGTGGTGGAGGTTTCCCATGCCCACCCCGTGTCATATCCTCCCACCTCGTGCTTACACTATTCACTAGGGCCTCATTTGCCTCCTCGCTGAAGGGTTTGGCCCTTCGATTTCCTGCAACTCCCTCCATTCTTTAAATGTATCTGTTTTTTCAGATGCTCAAGATAATCTGCTTCCTTTCTCCTCTCTCTCGCTCTCTCTCTCTCTCGCTCTCTCTCTCCCAGACCCACACAGAGCTTCTGAGCATGTGTGAAGACGCGGGAAGGAGCATCAACCTGAAAAAAAAATCAACCTGCACATGCGCAGTAATGCATTGCTAGGGAAGCTTTTTTTTTCATTCATTTCTGTTTTCTTTGGGCGATCATGAGATTGCCGAGAAATCACATCGCTCATTTGACATCGCTGGGCTAAGGCCGAGTGGTAAATCGCAAAAAAAAAAAATGGGCCTTGAGCCGGTGATCAGCACAGCCGATACGTCCCGCATCGTTGGAACAAGGCCCATTTTTTTCGGCCTTAGCCACCAAGTGGAAAGTCTAGCCCATAGTCTTTTCTGTCACTGTTCAGTCCTGGCCAGTAAACGGATTCTGTGGCACGTCGAAGAGTGTTCTCGATGCCAGTGTGAGCAGCATGAAGTCACTGACGAATGTCAGATCTCAACGTTCTTGGTATGACACAGCGATAGCCTTTGAAGACTATGCCATCCTGTGTTGTAAATTTGGGCGGGAATTCATATGTCGTTTCTGGCCAACCCGTGATGATTTGTTGTATGTCCAGTTGTAGTGTGTAGTCGCTTGCAATTGCGCATTGTATGGTAGTCAGTCCTTGTTTGGAGTGTGGGAGAAAGTCCACCACGTGGATGCATTCCACTACAATTTCAGTTGGTGATCTCTCCATGTTTTTGAGGTATGTGCATGAGAGGTGTCTGCTAGGTACATTTATTTTCCTGGTTGATACTTTATTTCGACGTCATATTGGTTGAGCTGAATGATCAGACGTCGTAGCCGCTTGCGTGCTGCAGATAACAGTTTGCGTTGAATGGCAACCAAAGGCTTTTGGTCTGTCCATAGCATGATCTTGCAACTGCATACATATTGATGGTTTTGTTCCATTCCGAAGAATTGAGCGAGCAGCTCCTTTTCAATTTGAGAGTACCGCGTTTCTGCTGGAGTGAGCGCTCAGCTCGCGTATGCAATTGATTGATCCTGTTGCAGAAGGACGAACCCAAGATCCTTGCTCAAAGTATCTCCTTGACCTTCGGTTGCAAGTTTGGGGTCAAAGTGTTTGAGCATCGGAGAATCTGTCATGCATTGTTTGATAGCTTCAAATGCTTTGTTGTGTTCTTCTATCTATTTCCAGACCATGTCTTTATGAGTAAGCTGTCACAGAGTCTCGCTGAGATCTGAAAGATCTGGCAAGAATTTTGTGAGGTACTTTGTCATGATGACAAATCATTATACACCTGCGACATCCTGCGGTTTCTGCATTTCATTGATTGCGATCACTTTGCTTGGGTCGGCTTTGAGTCCATCATTAGACAGTATGTATCCCATGTATTTCACTTGGGAGCTCTAGTATTTGAACCTATCGAAGTTTAGTTTGATGCTTCGCTTTCTGCATCTCTGCATGAATTTGCGTAAGTTTGCATCATGATTGGCCTCTTTGTCTCACCGTGTCTAGTGATCAAGATATCGTCTGCAATCTTGTAGATGCCATCTAAACCCGCAAGGTTCTGGTCTAGTTTCTGCTGGAAGATTTCTGGGGCAGGACTGGTTCCAAATGGCATTTTATTATATCAATATCATCGCCATGGAGTCTGGAAGGTCGTGAGGTAGGAGGATCCTGTGTCTGGTCCACATTGCAAGAAACCTTCCTTGCAGTCTGTTTTATTGAAGACCTTTACATTTGACATCTGTGACAAGATGTTATTGATCACAGGATACTGTCCGCGTTTCAGGGCATTGTTCAGATGTTGAGGGTTGATACATACTTATAGCTTTCCATTTGGCTTTTGTATCATCACCAGACTGGATACCCAATCTGTCGGTTCAACAACTTTCGTGATGATTTGTCGTTTTTCCAAATGATCGAGTTCCTCTTTCAGTGTTTGTTTGATCGCTATTTGCACCCATCTGGGTGGCATTACATCTGGTGTCGCTGATTCATTAAGTTCAAGGTGAACTGTCCCTGGCATGTGTCCATGTCTCTTAAATACATCCGGATACGCATTGTTGACATCAGTTTTTGACACAAGCGAGATGTTTGCATTGTTCATAATTTGCGATTTGCATGATTCATTTACCACCACAATATTCTGATGCTGTAATTGTATCAGTTGTAGTGGTTGAGCAGTGCGTGAGCCAATCAGTGGTGCACTTTGGCCCTCAATGATCACAAAGGGCACAATGTACTTTTGCTTGTTCTTTGTGTTCTCCATGGCAACTTACAAGTTCCTACCACAGGAATGGTTGCATGGTTGTCATATAGTGACAGTGTTGTCTTAGATTTATTTACCTTTAAGCCTTTAGGTAAGTATCGATGACATAGCACATTGCATGTGGCCCCACAATCTATTTGCATTTTTACTACTGACCTTAAATGGAGAAGGTAGCCATAATCTTGTTCGGATATTTTCGATCAGTTTTGTCCTCGAATTTGTGATTAACTTTAACAAGCATCTCTACAATCATGATGTCAAAATCAGAATCATCACTGTCTTCATATAGTGCATTAACTTTTGACTTGCCCTTATATTTAGGCTTATTTGTAGACTTCTGCCTCAATCCATTCTACCTGCACTTTTGAGAAAAGCGATTTTGTTTGCTGCAACTTGTGCAGGTCTTCCCATATGCTGGGCCTTTAGTTTTTTGACTCATGTCTTTTGTCACAATATCTACAATTGTTCGTGAACTCTTTGTCTGTGAATTCTTTCTTTGTGGGTGGGGGTTTCTGTCTGACAACTTTGACATCTTCAGAGTCTAAATCTGTTCTAGTGAGCTTCATGGCTTTCATTTGGCCAACTGTGGCCTCTGTAGATTTACAGAGCATCGCACACTTATCTCGTGTTAGGCTTGATTCTTGCAACAGCCTCCTATGCAGAGTGTTATCAGATATTCTGTAGACTATCCCTTAAATTGTCAAAATCACATGACGATGCCAGCTCCCTCACTTTATTGAGATATCTGTCAAAACGCTCATCCCCTTGTATACGGTTGTTAAAATGGTACCTTTCATGGATGATGTTGGTTTTACCTGTACAGTCCTCTTCCCAGAGCTTCAAAATAATCGCAATTTCCTGTTTGTCTTCGTCTGATTTGTAGGGAAGATTATTGTGAATATCTAGGGCATCTCTGCCAATGGCACTGATAAACGTTGCAACCCTAATTCTATCTGGTTTTTCCACAATATTCATGATAATTTCATAACTGTCCCACAGCTGTTTGAATTTTTTCCAGTTGGCTTTCAAATTGCCAGTCACCTGCAATGGGAATGTGTGCGGCAGTTGGCACCATGGTGGTCATGATAGCACACTGCTGTTTAGGACTTTGAGTATGTCGGTTCAAATAACCAGAGGACTAGAACTAGTCTAATTAGTAAAATATCATGGCCATGTATTTGCAGAAATACTTTTTCAATCAAGGCTCGACAATAGCTTATGCTACATTAAGTTTATTTTACTAAAACCTCTAGAGTACTCTACAAGCTTATGCCAATTTATCGTCCTTTGAGTCCATTGATATTGTTCATTTTGCAACTGTTCCATCCATAGTGGAATAGGTACATACAGTTTCACGGTCTCACTCGCGATGTCTACGACGCATGCTCTGCACTGCTCTGCTTAATGTCGATTTCGATTTGCTTGAAAAAGTCTTACAGTTCCAATATTTTGATCGTAGATGCGTTTGTCAAAAGATCGGAAGTATCTGCTTCTGGCACCATGTATTTTATTGTCTCTTGAACAACTCTTAAGTTCAATTTAACTCTATTTATTCTGGAGCTCAGTCAGCAATGTGCGATTCTCAAACACACATGAGCTTTCCCGCTGCAGGTTGAGGGTGCTATAACTCCTAACAAGAGGGCGCTATACATTCTATCATTATCGTGACATCGTCAGAACAGCTGCAACGGAGATTGAAAAACTGGGAGAATGGAATAGAGTCCTTACAGGAAGCGGGATGGGAGGATGTGTTATCAACATAGCTTTGGATTCAGTGGGCTCATTGTAAATACTTATTGACAGCCTATCCCCAGAAATCAAGACAGAGACATCGAAGAAGGGAAGGGAAGAGTCGGAGATCGATCATGTGAAGGTGATGGGGGTGTGTGGAATTTGGAATCAAAGTTGATGAAATGTTTTAGTTTGGGGTGAGAGCAGGAAGCGGCACTGATACAATCATTACTGTATCGGAAAAAGAGATGAAAGAGTGGACATAGGTAATACTGGAACAAAGAATGTTTCACATATCCCACGTAAAGGCAGGCATAGCAACGAGAGTAGGGATAACGGGTATTTATTCGAATTGTAAGGAAGAAGTGAGTTGTGTCCCACAAGGATCTGTGCTGGAGCCTCAACTATTCAATATATTTATTAATGACTTAGATAATATCATAGAGAGCCATATGTCCAAGTTTGTCAATGTTACAAGGATTGGTGGTATGGTAAGTAGTGTAGTCGGAAGCATAAAATTACAAAGCAACATTGATGGATTAGTGAGTGAGAAAAACTGTGGCAAAATTCTGCCCTCTTGAGCATCCATGATTATAATCGCTCAACCATTGGTGGCCATGCCTTCTGTTGCCTCAGCCCTAAGCTCTGGAATTCCCTGCCGAAACCTCACCACCTCTCTACCTCTCTTCCCTCCTTTAAGACACTCCTTAAAACCTACTTCTTTGACCAAGATCACCTGCCCTAATTTCTCCTTATGAGGCTCGGTGTCAAATTTTTGTCTCTTAATATTCCTGTGAGATGTTTTGGGACATTTCACGATGTTAAAAGCGCAAGTTGTTGTTGTAGGTTGAATGATGTTTACATTGTGAAGGTGTCTGTAGAATGGTCCCAATTGTAAAGAGGAAGCAAGCACAGGTACAAATAGCAATCAAAAAGACTAATGGAGTGCTGGCCTTTGGGCTAGATTTTACACTTTTGTGCAGATTGCCCAAAAATGGGCATTATTTCCGGTGTCGGCAGTAAAAATGGGTTTTCATATAGTTGGCTTCTCACCCATTCTCAAAGCCCCTAGTCTCCATTTTTGAAATTGAGCGTTACCACGAGTGATATGACATGGATGGTGGTGTTAAATCTCTCTGACATTCTGCTGTAAAGTGTTGCCGTCCTTAGCAATGGCATGGCAATGCTCGATTCCCGTGATACAGGAGGTCAAGGGTCATAATAACATGCATAGAAGAGAAGACAGAGAGAGAGGGAGCTGAGAGGGACTAAAATCATGTGTGGCTGTGGTGTGTGCTTGTTTGGTTGTTGTGGGAGGCATGAGGGAGATTCACCAGCAACAAAAAGCCTACTAAGCACCAAGCACATAGTTGGCACTGAGTTTTTGGCTAACAAATAATATATAACATGGAAGGGATGGTGGAGGCCCTGGAGCTGGTAGCCAAGAACACGGGTGGCAGAGGGCTCCCAGTGGTCCCAGAGCGCAGCACTGCACCCCAATGTGCCGCACCCCCATTTCTAATGACACATGAGAGCCAGGAGCAACATCTTGCTTCTGGCTCGTAACACGTTCCCACCTTGGGACAGACCTCTCCCATATCTGTCCAAGCACCGGATCGGCCATCATCCCCGCCCTCCGCTCCCCCAATGAAGCATCGCCTGAGAAGCTCCTTGGCCAGGCGGCTTGGAGTCAGGATGGGAATGGGAAGGGGTAGAGGTGGGGAGGAGAACTGGGGAGGGGAAGGATTGGTTTATACAGATATACTTATGATTTCAGACAAATGTTCGGTTTAAATGTTTTTTTATTTCACAAAACCTTGTTGCACATTGGCTCAGATAGCTGCACCGTTATACACTGGTGATTCCTTAACATTATAGGGTATAATTACACTTAACTTCAATCAACTTAAACTTTAGCTGTCACCAAGGTGATGCCCACCATTGGTGTATGACCTGCACACCCAGCAGTGTGTCAGCCTTGCAAATACCACCAACATTCTTTCAGGCAAAGGGCTCATTGATGAGCTCCTGATGTCAGAGTCTTGCAGCTATCATGCAACCATGGGCCCTTTCAAGCGGTCTACAGTGGGGCAGGGACATGGCTTCAGCATCAGTCGGATTGTGTGGCCCGAGGTCAGCATCCACCTCCTCGTTCTGCTCTTCCTCTCTCTGGTGAAGTGGACTGTTGGACTCTTCTGGCAATTCTTGTCCCATTCTGATAGCCAGGTTGTGCAGCATGGAGCACACCACCACGAATTGAGCTATGTGCTCAGGGTGGTATTCCTGAGTGGTCCAGGCATCTAGAGCGTTGCTTAAGCACTTCAATGGCTTTCTCCACAATATTGCGAGTGGCTCTGTGGCTCTCATTGTATTGTTTCTCGGCTTCACTGTGGGTGTCACGGAGGGGTCATCAGCCAGGTGGCGCGGCCATGTCCTTTGTCACCAAGCATCCAGGATTGACCTTGTGGCTGATTGTTAAACAAGTCCGATACAGTGCTCTCACGCAGGATGTGAGCATCATAGATGCTGCCCAGAAATTTAGCGTTCACTGCCATAATAATTTGTTGGTGATCGTCAACAAGTTGCATATTCAGGGAGTGTAATCTCTTGCAGTTCCTGAAAACCTTTGCATCCGGAAAAGGTGCCCGCATCGTGATGTGCGTACAGTCTATTGCTCACTGCACCTTGGGGAAGCTAGCAATTAGGTAGAATCCTAAAGCCCTCTCAGGCTGAACCTCCCTGGTCATAGGGAAGCTGATAAAGTCCATCCTGCATGCGTACAGGGCTTCAGTGACCTGTCTAATGCAGCAATGTGTGGCATGCTGAGATATACCGCAAATGGCACCAGCTGAGGCCTAAAAAGAATCTGACGTGTAGAACAACAGTGCCGCAGTGATTTTGACCTCGATTGACAGTGCAGTACTGATGGTGCTGGCAGGCTGCAGATCTCCCTTTATGAGCTGGCATACCTCAGTGATAACCTCTTTGTGGAAGCACAGTCTCCGAAGGTAGGTGGTGTCGGGCAAGTTGAGATAAGACTCCTTCTCCCTGTACTTGTGGGGGGTGTAATGGCAGGTCCTCCTCATCAGTCTGGCACATCTTTCATTGGGCACATAATGTTGTGGAGTGAACCTTTGCCACCTGGACTCTGCAGCATGTATTTGGTCATCGAGAGAGGGTGAGAAAGGACAGGTCCATTTGCAATAGCTTTCTGTTTTCCACCGATTGGTCACAAAAGAATGAATGTCCAGACGAAGACACCTATTAAGTTCCAATCATTGACAGTATGATAAAGATTTTTGTACTGATGTTCACATCGCCTCCAAAGACCTCCAGAGTACATCCGACCTCCCCTGAGGTTGAAACAGAGCAGCATTTTAAATGATGCAACATGTGATGAGGAACATGGCGTCCATAATGCTGTGATTCATTCAGAACAGTTACACTTTCTCCGGGTGGTTTTTTGGGCGAGCGATATTGTGGGTGATATGTGTACGAGGTGGTGAAAGTGATGCTGGGCGATCTCCTGGGCGTTAGTTTTGGCAAATGTGATCTTCACGACAAAAAAAAGTGGGTGTTCGGTATTATTGAATCTCGGCGTTAATTCCGTGCAGAAACTAACGCTGGCCGATATTATGGCCGTTGATTTCGCCCATTCTGATGATTCCTCCCAAAAAAAGTGGGCGGACGGTATTATACTTTCCCGGCGTTACGCACATGGGGAAAGTAATGCTCAGTTTCCATTTTGTGGCTAATTGGGTGATATCTGGGCGTTATACGTCATTTCAAATCTAAAATGGACATTGTGGGCATTAAGCATGCAAAAAAGGGGAAAATTTAGCCATTGGGTTGGAATACAAAAGTGAGGAAATTATGCTTCAGTTTGTACTGAGCCTTGGTTAGACCTCATCTGGAGCAATGAGTTCAGTTTTGGGCACCGCAGCTTAGGAAAAATATATCGACCTTAAACGGGATGCAACGCAAGTCTGGCAGCAGATATCAGGGCTGAAGGGGTTAAATTATGAGAACAAATTGCTTAGACTTGGCTTGTATTCCCCAGGGTTTATACTGTTGAGCATTCATTGTCATTGAGCTGCTTAACATGATAAATGGATTCAATAGGGTAGATACAGAGAAACTATTTCCTCTCATGGCAGCGCAATCTTAAAATTAGAGATATGCGCTACAGGAGTGAAATCAGGAAGCACCTTTTTCACGCAAAGTGTCGTGAGATCTTGAACTGTCTCCCTCAAATGGTTGTTGATACTGGGTCAATTGATATTTTCAAGACTAAGACTGATCGATTTTTGTTAGGCAATGGGTATTAAGGGATATGGAACAAAGACAGGTAAATGAAGTTGAGTTACAAATCAGCCATGATGGGACAGGCTTCAGGGGCTGAATGGTCTGCTCCTGTACTATGTTTCTATGTTCTATGAGGGTAATTGTAGTGACCCTACTACAATTCTCACTGAGATCAGTTAACTCAGGACAGAGCAAGGATTGAATTATGGGACCATCCTGGACGTTATGGCTCAAATAGCTGAGCCATCAGTGACGTGAGCATCAGATAATTGGGGACCCCTCGTTGATGTTTCTTGAAAAACTTTGAAGTCAAGGTAGAGTTACTGATTCCTAACATTGAGTATTTTAAACTGTAACTGGATTCAACAAACAGATACAGGCCTAGAAATTCGGTTCCGTATCGCTCGTTGTTCAGTGCTTTTGGTGCGGGCCACACTGGATGCCATCTTGGTGGGGGCGGTAGGGCAGCCATTAGAAGTGTGCGCGAGAAGCATTGTGATGTCAATCAGGGTACAACGTTGATTTGACACCATTGTTGCCATTTTCATCATCATTGCTGGAGCTAACGGTCTCTGAACCTCGCACAGCTAAACTAACATTCAGCAGCAGGAAGGACCCTCACCAATGTTCCCTTTAAGCTGCACAGCGGCTCAGCGCTCTGGAGGTCCCGTGCAGATGGCTCACGCTTTTAAATGGACAAATTGCACATGCGCGGAATTCTGAAAGGGCCGTACAGCCTGTTAAAAAATAATTAGAGGGAATATTCACCCTCACCGGCGCTAATTAAGGAGATTATCAACAATATTCACGTAACTTGCGTTTTGATTTCTATTGGCTCTGAGGAAGTTTCTTAAACTGTTTGAAGCTTTCACGAGGTCTTCAAAGTTAGTCAGGGGACAGGCAGTGGTGCTGCAAGTGGAGAAGGCCTTGTTTCTGACTTCAAGGTTCTGGTCAGACCACTTGCTCCCAGCTCTTGTTGTTATCCCCCGCTGCCTACAGCATAACAGGGATCTCGAGCAGAGGCAGCAAGGAAGAGGACAAGCTGATCTTAGAGGAATGGAGGAGGAGGGGGAGAAGGTCTCAGCAGGAGGCCTTACCTCAACCTGAGCTAGGAGCAGTGAGTGAGACGTCTGTGCTTTACGAAGGAGATGCCTCTTACAACCAGACCTGCAACCTCTCTCCAGCGCAAGGTCAGCACTGCCAGCAACTGTGAAGATAAGCATGGCCCTGAATTTCTTCGCGTTGGGATCCTTCCAGGCTGTAGTAGGCAACATCTGTAACATCTAGCAGTTCACCATCCACTGCTGTATATCATCATCGTAGGCAGTGCCACCAATCGAGGATAACTTGCTTCCACATCAATAAGTTCACAGGTGTTTCAATGATGGACCTAAAATTCCAGGTCCGAACTAAATCTTGAAGGGTGGAAGATGCCTGTGCGTGGATTTTTTTAACGTGGGGTGACTGTTGCACAACAGCCACCACACAGGCTTGACAGAGCGAGATCTTGGGCCAGTGGCAAGGGTTAACCAAGACGACTGGAGACCAGCTCTGCTGCACAGACCTAGTGTGCACACATATCGCAGTGTGGGCTGGCCTGTGCTGTCCCTGGGCCCTCACCTCTTCTGCACCCCAAACTCAAGCCTCTCCTGGGCCCGATCATGTCCCTCTACAATCTGTCGCCGCTCCTTCGCCCCCGACCTCGCTGCTCCTTCAGTATCCGCCCACGCGCCAATCACAGACTTGGACCTTGGTGACGTCCCTTTTCACTGCCATTGTTCTCCTGCTCCAGCACATGCTGCTCCCTGGAGTGGTACGCTGCCATGCTGCTCCTTCCACTGCCCGGCCTGCTCTGCTGATGCTCATTGGCCGGGGGCTGCGCTGACTGCGGGGCTGCATAAGAGAGGTGACAGAAGCTCTTTATGCCAGAAGAGGGGATTTCATTGACTTCAGTCTGACCAGAGCAGGTGCAGAGCGCCATCAAGTGCAGACACATGGTTTTATGAGTGCCGCTTCTAAATGCTGAGATGTACCACAACCACAAAGGTTTCCACTCATTAAATGTGCAGTTGTTGTGCGACCATGCTCAGCACATCATGATGGTGAATGCCGACAATCCTGGCAGCAGTCATGATGCTTTTTCTTTGCGCCATTTGCTGTTCCCTCAGTCTTTGAGCCACCTCAAACCAGAGTGTGGTGACTGGGTGACAAGATCTATCCCTTGACCACCTGGCTCATGATTCCACACCGCTACCCAACCACACATGGGCAGCATGCTTACAATGAGAGCCAAGCTGCCACACAAAACATCATGGAACAGAAGTAATGGTTCCAATGCCTGGATCGCTCTGGAGGAGCCCTACAGTACCCACCGGAGCGTGCAACGCGACTTGTGGTGGTGTGCTGTATCCTCCAGAACTGGCCATCATGAGGGCACAGCCCCTGCCACCGGGGATACGGCCACCAGCTCAGGAGGAGGAGGAGGGGATGGAGGATGAGGAGGCAGAAAGCTGGAGGCAAGCCAGACAGCCCCTTTCTCACCGGAATATCCGGGGTCGAATCGTCCGGCTGTGGTTCGATTGAACACAACCCCAATTCCCCATTCAACATTATTCCCACACCTTACGTTCCCCAATTCCCCATTCAACATTATTCCCACACCTTACGTTCCCCAATTCCCCATTCAACATTATTCCCACACCTTACGTTCCCCAATTCCCCATTCAACATTATTCCCGCACCTTACCTTCTCTCTGTTAGTGACCGTCACAGTGTCCTCTTGGCCACAATGCTGAAATAAAACCACCCACAAATCAAACTTTCTAATCAAACATTCTCCATATATGCATCCAATATTACATCAAAAATGTAACTAATCACTATTGTGCATTGCTTTACTTACTGTCTTGCATGTGCCTTTGCCTATCCTAATGCTCTTACTCAATGCTACCCCAGTGGCTGCAACATGGCTGGTGGAAGGCTGCTGTCTTTCAGTGGGAGAGACTGCAGATGGCCTCGCAGGGCGCCCTCAAGGAACTCTGGGCATAGCGACCCAGCTTCGGATGCTACCCAATAAACCTGTTAATAATCCGCACACAATGCCCCATCTATGGCGTGGGGTGCGGCTAAGGTCATGCACTGATGCTGAGGTAAGGGGCTTCGGCTGGGACAGGCAGCACTGACGCTGGGGTCAGGGCCTTTGGCTGGAACTTGGTGGCTTTTGCTGGGTTGTTCGCGATCTGTCCTCTCTGGCTTCTGAAGTCAGAATGGATCAAATTTGCAAAGTCAGTCAGAACTTGGGCTGGGCGGTTCCATTTACACATTCCAGAGAAATGTCAGGGTGTGGATTATCCTCCAAGGGGACCAATCAACAATAGGTCATGTGATAATGGAGAGCAAATCAGAGACACGACAGTCATTTTGTTAGTACAAATTGGTGCATCCGGATATATTAGGACAGATGAACAAAAGCTTGGTCAAAGAGGTAGGTTTTAAAGAGCATCTTAAAGGAGGAGATGGAGAGGTGAAGAGGGAATTCCAGAGCTTGGAGCCGAGGTAGCTGATGGCATAGCCGCCAATGGTGAAGTGATTAAAATCGAGGATGCTTGAGGCAAGAATTGGAGGGAGGCAGATATCTTGGCAGGTTTGAAGAGGTTACAGAGATAGGGAAGGGAAAGGTCATGAAGGGCTTTGAAAACAAAGAATTTTAAATTGGAGATGTTGCCAGACCGGGAGCCAATGTTGATCAGAGAGAACAGGGGTGATGGGTGAACAGAAGTTGATGCGAGTTAGGACTCAGGCAGCAGAGATTTGGATGAGCTCAAGTTTATAAAGGGTGGAAGTTGGGAGGCCGGCCAGGAGAGCATTGGAATAGCCAAGTCTAGAGGTAACAAAAGCATGGATGAGGGTTTCAGCAGCAGGTGAGCTGAGGCAGTTGGATAACATATCAGAAGTAGAAGTCGGCAGTCTTGGTGATGGAATGGATATGTGGTTGGAAGCTCATCTTGGGGTCAAATATGAAACCAAGTTTGTGAACGGTCTGGTTCAGCCTCAGACTGTTGCCAGGGAGAGGGATGGCTAGGCAACGGAGTTTGTGACGGGGACTGAAGACAATGGCTTTGGTCTTCCCAATATTTAGTTGGAGGAAATTTCTGCTCATTTAGTACCAGATGTCATGCAAGCAGTGTAACAAGTCAGTGGAGGGGTCGAGAGAGGTAGTTTTGAGGTTGAACTCGGGTCGTCAGCGTACATGTGACATATGACATGTTTTCAGATGACGAAGCTGAGCAGCAACGTGTAGTTAAGTAATAGGAGGGGGCCGAGGATAGACCCTTCGGGGAATCCAGAGGAAATTACATGGGAGCACTTATACCATCATTTAGCACAGTTGCAAACTATTCCTTTCTCTCTTGAAACCATTGACTCGTTGCTGGGGTACAATTCCTTTGATGCAGCCCCCCTACAGTACCTTTACCAAGCAGCCACTATCTATGTGTTTATTTGATAGTTACTGGGATAGATAGTGTTTATTATCACAGTTGTGTCTGACCCAGTCCTCACTTGATGTTCACACGTGACCTGGAATTACAACAAGGAAACAGGCCATTGGGCCCAACCAGACAGTCCTGGTGTTTCTCCTCCACATGAGTAGCTGTCCTCATCCCATGTACCCTCCACCTTTGAGTCTTGTTCAATATCCTTTATTATTCTGCCCCTCCTCCATTCTGCCTGAGAGTGAGTGTGCGCGGTGTGCAATAACTGAGTGTCCAGCTTTCTTCACAGTGAGGGATGAACCCATGTCACGTAGTCTCTGATCTGGTAAGCAACTGCGGTGTTTGTTGGAGGAGGAATGTTGGCTGGGAGACTGGGAGAACTTGCTTCTCATAGAATAGTGCAAACGTTTAGAATTAGCTGAATAGGCAAATGAGGCTGTGAAAGATGGCAGGTTGACAAAGGGCAGTGAAGGAAAATGATGTTTGTGTGAATTTAGGCCATTAATTGAAAACAAACGATCAATACTGAAGCGATTATGCAAAGAATGAATCCAAGCCCGGCAACCAATGGAAGCGCAGTTTAGTGACGGAATAACCCTGGGGGAAGGTAGGTTAGAAGCATAGTGATGAATTTAAGGCAACTGTTGCCAGAGATCAGCGAACCCAACATTGAGCAAAGATTAAACTCAGAGAAACCTAAAGAAGGGTGAGCAGCGAAGTGAACATTCTCTACTATGGAACACACTCCAGGACAGCCTCGAGTACAGGGCACTTTTACAGTACACGACATTCTCTGGCACAGGACATTCTCCGGCACAGGACATTCTGCAGTACGGGACATTCTCCGGCACAGGACATTCTGCAGTACGGGACATTCTCCGGCACAGCACATTCTGCAGTACAGGACATTCTGCAGTACAGGACATTCTGGTATGAGACACTCTCCTGGAACATGTCCCGTATTAGAGTTCAAAAGATTGAGAGATGATCTTATTGAAACTTAAAGGATAATGAGGGGGCTCCACAAGGTGGATGCATAGAGGATATTTCCAATCATTGGGGACATGGAATTAGAATAAGAGGCCGCCCAATTAAATCTGAGATGAGGAGAAATTTCTTCTCTCTGAGGGTAGTAAATCTATGGAATTCTGTGCCCCTAGTCAGTTATTTAAGCAAACTGCCTGCAATACAAGTATGTTCATAACCCTACTAAGCTAAACCAGGCAACCAGCCATTTATTCTTGTGTCTGTATTTTTGTGATTGTAATATGGTAGTGAGCTTGTAATGATTTCAGTTAGGTAGTGTTTAGTGCTGCTATACTTTCAATAGTGCCAGTGAACAATGTGAAGATAACACACATGCAATCACTGGCACACACATTTCGAAACACATGTCTGGATTTGTGGACATTGCATATATATGACTAAGCCGCTGACAGAAAGTTTTAGTGAGGAGCAAGTTATGATGTTTCTTTGTTAGTGAAGGAGCCTGGAGCCCGAAACGATTTTTGTAAACTGAGAATTTGGTAAATCTATAAACATAAGAACATACGAAATAAGAGTAGGAGTAGGCCATTTGGCCCCTCGATGTTGCTCCACCAGTTAATAAGATCATGGCTGATCTGATCATGGACTCAACTCCACTTCCCTGCCTGCTCCCTTTATTCCCTTATCACTCAAAAATCTGTCTATCTCTGCCTTAAATATATTCAATGACCCAGCATCCACAGCTCTCTGGGGTGGAGAATTCCACAGATTTACAAACTTCTGAGAGAAGAAATGACTCCTCATCTCAGTTTTAAATGGGCGGTGCCTTATTCTGAGACTATGCCCCCTAGTTTCAGTTTCCCCTATGAGTGGAAATATCCTCTCTGCATCCACCATTTTGAGCCCCCTCATTATCTTATATGTTTCATTAAGATCAACTCTCATTCTTCTGAACTCCAATGTGTATAGGCCCAACCTACTCAACCTATCTTCATAAGTCAAAATCCTCATCTCTGGAATCAACGTAGTGAACCTTCTCTGAACAGCCTCCAATGCAAGTATATCGTACTCTTGGTGTGGCCTCACCTATACCCTGTACAGTTGTATCAGGATTTCTCTGCTTTTATACTCCATCCCCCTTGCAATAAAGGCCAACATTCCATTTGCCTTCCTGATTACCTGCATACTAACTTTTTATGTTTCATGCACAAAGACCTCCAGATCCCTCTGTACTGCAGCACTTTTCATTTTTTCTCCATTTAAATTATAATTTGCTTTTCTATTTTTTCTGCCGAAGTAGATAACCTCACATTTTCCCACTTTATACTCCATCTGCCAAATTTTTGCTCACTCACTTAATCTGTCTATATCCCTTTGCAGAATTTTTGTGTCCTCCTCACAACTTGCTTTCCCACCATCATCAGTATCATCAGTACACTTGGTTGCATTACACTTGGTCCCTTCACCCAGTCATGAATATAGATTGTAACTAATTGAGGCCCCAGCACCGATCCCTGTGGCACCCCACTAGTTACTGTGTGCCAACCTGAAAATGACCCATTTATCCCGACTCACGGTTTTCTGTCAGTTAACCAATTCTCTATCCATGCTAATATATTACCCCCAAACCCGTGAACTTTTATCTTGTGCAGTAACCTTTTATGTGGCACCTTATTGAATGCCTTCTGGAAATCGAAATACACCACATCCACTTGTTCCCCCTTATCCACCCTGCTCGTTACATCCTCAGAGAACTCCAGCAAATTAGTAAAACATGATTTCCCTTTCATAAAATCATTTTGATTCTGCTTGATTGAATCATGCTTTTCAAAATGTCCTGCTACTTCTTCCTTAATAATGGACTCCAGCATTTTCCCAACGACAGATGTTATGCTAACTGGTCTATCGTTTCCTGCTTTCTGTCTGCCTCATTTTTTAAATAGGGCTGTTACATTTGCGGTTTTCCAATCCGCTGGGACCTCCCCAGAATCCAGAGAATTTTGCTAGATTACAACCAATGCATCCACTATCTCTGCAGGCACTTCTTTTAGACCCTAGGATGCAAGCCATCAGGTCCAGGTGACTTGTTCACTTTTAGTCCCATTATTTTACCGAGTACTGCTTCTTTAGTGATTGTATAAAATTTCTCCCTCCCTATAGCCCCTTGATTATCCACTATTGGGATATTTTTAGTGTCTTCTACCGTGAAGAACGATACAAAATTTTTGTTCAAAGTCTCTGCCATTTCCCTGTTCTCCATATTAATTCCCCAGTCTCATCCTGCTAGGGAGCAACATTAACTTTAGCCACTCTTTTCCTTTTTATTTGCCGATAGAAACTCTTACTGTTATATATATAAATCTGTAAATACCTTGCTTAACCACCAGAGGACTCATCCCCTGGAGTCCCAAGGGATCCCACAATCCCTTGGGAGCACCTGTACATAAGGAAACGTCACAGGCTGGAGGGGCACTCTGGAGACCTGCAATAAAGGACTGCGGTCACACGTTACTTTGAGCTTACAGAATCTGGTCAGATTCTTTATTCAAGACAGAACAACTGACGACGACATACAGATGACGAACCCCAGTGCAACAATGCAGAGAAGCGTGGGCATCCTGGAGAAATTGTCGGAGGGAGATGATTGGGAAACCTTTGTGGAGTGACTCGACCAATACTTTGTGGCCAATGAGCTGGAAGGAGAAGCGAATGCTGACAAACGAAGGGCGATCCTCCTCACCGTTTGCGGGGCACCAACATATGGCCTCTTGAAAAATCTGCTCGCTCCAGCAAAACCTGCAGAGGTGTCCTACGGTGATTTGTGCACACTGATCCGCGAGAATCTAAACCTGAATGAAAGCGTTCTGATGGCGAGGTACCGGTTCTGCACGTACAAGAGGTCTGAAGGCCAGGAAGTGGCGAGCTATGTCGCCGAGCTAAGGCGCCTTGCAGGACATTGCGAATTTGAAGGACACTTGGAGCACATGCTCAGGGACTTCTTTGTACTTGGCATTGGCCATGAAGTAATACTTCACAAACTTTGGAATGTAGAGAGCCCAACCTTGAGTAAAGCCATAGCGATAGCCCAGGCGTTCATCGCCACCAGTGACAAGACCAAACACATCTCTCAGCACACGAGTGCTGCTGCAAATGCTGTGAACAAAGTAGTGTTGTTTTCGAATAATAACATACAGGGCAGGCGTCACATGCCTGCAGCTGCTTGTCTGCAGATGTCTCAGAGACCACCATCAAGGGTGGTGAATGCAAAGCCATTAACACCTTGTTAGCGCTGTGGTGGTGATCATTGTTTTCATTCATGCCGCTTCAAAGGATACATTTGCAAGGGCTGTAGAACAATGTGACACCTCCAATGTATGTGCAGACATGCTGCAGACTCTGCTAATCCTCCAGACCATCATGTTGCAGAGGAGGACAGATCCACGGTGGATCATGATGAACCAGAGCCTCAGACGGAGGAGGCAGAGGTAAATGGGATGCACACATATACCACAAAGTGTCCCCCGATAATGCTGAAGGTTGAATTAAATGGACTGCTGGTGTTAATGGAGCTGTACACGGGCGCAAGCCAGTCCATACTGAGCAAAAAGACTTTCAATAAATTGTGGTGCAGCAAGGCCTCAAGGCCAGTCCTGACTCCCATTCATACTAAATTGAGAACGTACACAAAGGAACTGATTCCCGTAATCGGTAGTGCTAGCGTAAAGGTCTCCTACGGTGGAACAGTGCACAATTTACCACTCTGGGTGGTACCGGGCGATGGCCCCATGCTGTTCAGCAGGAGCTGGCTGGGAAAGATACGCCAGAACTGGGACGACATCTGAGCGCTCTCGTCCGTCGACGACATATCATGTGCCCAGGTGCTAAACAAGTTCCCCTCGCTGTTCGAACCAGGCATCGGAAAGTTCCAAGGAGCAAAAGTGCAGATCCGTTTGATTCTGGGGGCGCGACCCATCCATCACAAGGCGAGAGCGCTACCGTACATGTTGAGAGAGAGGGTGGAGATCGAAATGGAATGGCTGTAACGAGAAGGCATCATTTCGCTGATCGAATTCAATGAGTGCGCCAGTCCGATTGTTCCAGTCTTCAAGGAAGATGGCACCGGCAGAATCTGTGGTGATTACAAAACAACTATCAATCGTTTCTCCCTGCAGGATCAATACCCGCTACCTAAGGCAGATGACCTATTTGCGATGCTGGCGGGGAAAAAAAAATTTACGAAGCTGGACTTGACCTCGGCCTACATGAATCATCGAAGGGCCTCATCTGCATCAACACGCACAAAGATCTCTTAATTTACAACAGATGCCCGTTTGGTATTCGATCAGTTGCGGCAATATCCAGAGGAACATGGAAAGCCTGCTGAAATTGGTCCCGCGTGCCGTGGTCTTCCAGGACGACATCTTGGTCACAGGTTGGGACACTGTCCAGCACCTGCAGAACCTGGAGGAGGTTATTAGTCGGCTGAATCATGTGGGGCTTAGGTAAAACACTCGAAGTGCATTTTCATGACGCCTGAAGTGGAGTTCCTGGGGAGAAGAATCGCGACAGATGGCATCAAGCCCACCGATTCGAAGACAGAGGCAATCAAGAACACATCAAGACCACAGAACATGACGGAGCTGTGGTCGTTTCTAGGACTCCTGAACTACTTTGGTAACTTCTTACCGGGTCTTAGCACACTGTTAGAACCACTGCACTCTTCGCTGCCTAAAGGAGATGAATAGATGTGGGGTAAAAGCCAAGAGCCTTTGAGAAAGCTAGGAGACTGTTATGCTCAAACAAATTGCATGTGTTGTATGATCCATGTAAGCGTTTGGTACTAGCATGTGATGCGTCATCATGCAGTGTCGGGTATGTATTGCAACAAGCTAATGAATCTGGGAAATTGCAACCGGTTGCTTATGCATCCAGAAGTCTGTCTAAGGCTGAGGGCCTATAGCATGATCGAACAAGAAGCGTTAGCGTGTGTTTATGGGGTAAAGAAAATGCATTAATATCTGTTTGGGCTCAAATTTAAATTGCAAACCGACCATAAGCCACTTATACCCCTCTTTTCTGCAAATAAGGGGATAAATACGAATGAATCGGCCCGCATCCAGAGATGGGAGCTAACGTTGTCCGCATACAACTACGCCATCCGCCACAGGCCAGGCACAGAAAACTGTGCCGATGCTCTCAGTAGGTTGCCACTGCCCACCACGTGGGTGGAGATGGCACAGCCCGCAGTTTTAGTTATGGTAATGGAAGCATTCGAGATTAAGCAATCACCTGTTACCGCCCGACAGATTAGAACCTGGACGAGCCAGGACCCCTTACTGTCCTTAGTAAAAAACTGTGTGCTACACGGGAGTTGGTCTCGTGTCCCGTTAGAGCTGCAGGAAGAATTAAAGCCGTACCAGCGGCGCAGAGATGAAATGTCCAGACAGGCTGCCTCCTATGGGGTAATCGGGTAATGATGCCAAAAAAGGGCAGGGACACTTTCATTAGTTACCTCCACAGTACCCACCCAGGCATTGTAATTCTGAAAGCGATAGCCAGTTCCCACGTGTGGTGGCTCGGTATCGATGCAGAAATGTAACACATGTTCACAGTTAAACAATGCACCCAGGAAGGGGCCATTGAGTTTATGGTCCTGGCCCTCCAAACCATGGTCCAGGGTCCATCTCGACTATGCAATTCCAATCTTGGGAAAAATGTTCCTTGTGGTTGTAGATGCGTACTCCAAATGGATTGATTGTGAGATAATGTCGGCAAGCACGTCCGCTGCCACCATTGAAAGCCTGCGGGACATGTTTGCCACGCACGGCCTGCCTGACGTCCTTGTGAGTGACAATGGGCCGTGCTTCACCAGTGCCGAGTTCAAAGAGTTCATGACCCGCAATCGGAACAAACATGTCACATCTGCCCCATTTAAACCAGCGTCCAATGGTTAGGCAGAGCGAGCAGTGCAAACAATCAAGCAGAGCTTGAAGAGGGTAACTGAAGGCTCACTGGACACTCACCTATCCCGAGTCCTGCTTAGTTACCGCACAAGACCCCACTCGCTCACTGGGGTTCCCCCCGCTGAACTGCTCATGAAAAGGGCACTTAAGACAAGGCTCGCGCTAATCCACCCTAATCTGTACGAACAGTAGAGAGCAGGCGGCTTCAACATAATACATGCGATCACGCAAATGTGTCACACGAAATCGAGATTAATGATCCTGTATTTGTGTTGAACTATGGACAAGGTCCCAAGTGGCTTCCCGGCACTGTCATGGCCAAAGAGGGGAGTAGGGTGTTTCTGGTCAAAATTTCAAATGGACTCACCTGCAAAAAACACTTGGATCAAACCAAACTCAGATTCATGGACTATCCAGAACAACCAACACTAGACTCGACATTTTTCAACCCCCCCAACACACACACAAGTGGCAACTGACCCAGCGATTGACCACAAAGCAGAACCCATCACCTGCAGCAGCGCAGCAGGACTCACCACAACCAGCAGCCCTGCAAGGCCAGCAGTGCAGCAGTCCAGCGAGGGCCCAACAAACGACTCACCAAAACCAGCATTTGCATCGAGACGATCAACCAGGGAAAGGAAGGCCCCAGGTCGACTCACATTGTAAATAGTAACACTGTTGACTTTGGGGGGGAATGTTGTTGCATATGTAAACCTGTAAATACTTTGCTTAGCCACCAGAGGACTCATCCCCTGGAGTCCCAAGGCATCCCACAATCCCTTGGGAGCACCTGCATATAAGGAGGCCTCACAGGCTGGAGAGGCACTCTGGAGACCTGCAATAAAGGACTACGGTCACACATTACTTTGAGCTTACAGTATCTGGTCAGATTCTTTATTAAACTTACTATCTGTTTTATATTTCATGCCAGTTTGCTTTCATAATCTATCTTCCCTCTCTTTACTTTTTTTTTAGTCGTTCTTTGCTGGCTTCTAAAAGTTTCCCAATCCTCTGGCCTCCCACTAGTCTTGGCCACTTTGTATGCTCTTGTTTTCAATTTGATACCATCCCTTATTTCCTTAGTTAGCCACACATGGTTATCCCTTCTCTTGCAGTCTTTTCTTCTCATTGGAATATATTTTTGTTGAGAGCTGTGAAATATGTCCTTAAATGTCTGCCACTGCTCATCAACCGGCACACTTTAATCCCAGTCCACTTTAGCCAACTCTGCCTTCATACCTTCGTAGTCTCCTTTGTTTGAGCTTAGAACACTGGTTTGAGATCCAACTTTCTCAGCCTCCAAATGAATTTGATATTTAACCATGCTATGGTCACTCATTCGGAAGGACAGCAGAAAGGAAAAGGAGGTGGGGTGGCTCTGTTCATAAAGGATGAGATCAGTGCGTTAGTGAGAAACGGTATTGGCTGAGAAGATCAAGATGTTGAATCAGTTTGGGTGGAGATAAGGAATATTTAGTTCCCAGCCTTGCTGACCTTGCAACCACGTCTCTGTGCTGGCTATCAGATCATACACATTTGTCTCTATTTGTGCCGACAACTCATCTATTGTGTTACGAATGCTGCGTGCATTCAGATAAAGAGCTTTTAAATTTGTTTTTACCTTTTTTTCCTGCTCTGACCCCACTTTCTGATTCACCTTTATGTTTGTACATTCTATCCCTTCCTGTCACGCTCTGGTTTTCACTTCCCCCAGTGCCACCCTGCTCCACTGCCTTCTCCTTAATCTTTGACTTTTTAAATTTTCACTCACCTGAATCCTCCCCCACACTAATTAGTTTAAAACTCTCTCTATCGCCCGAGTTATTTTATTCGCCATGAATGTTGTACAAGGTCTATTACACGTATGAATCGTAAGCTTTTAATTCCCCTTGAAAAAATAGTAATTTGTATTTTGTATTTTTTCTTGCTCTTGCTTTTTCTCTTTTAGAATGATATATTGCAGACATGTTAATCATAACTGTAAGGTCCTTGCACAATACCACAAATCCACATGAGGCACATTCTATGGACAAGGTCACTCCATGACCTGAACCTTTATTCACAGGACCAAGAAGTGATGACTCTGCGTGGGACCTCCCTTTATATACCTGGGTGACCAGGTGAGGAGTGTCTCCCACAAGTTCACCCCCTGTGGTCAAGGTGTGCATTTCTTACGTATATACAGTATTGCAGTTTTGTTACATAAAGGTTACATATATGACATCACCTCCCCCTCAACATCTTATTGGGATCATAGGTTCAGTCTCTTGGGTGGTCTGCGCTCTCTCGTGGAGTGCGGCAGTTGAGGTCCTGGTTGTTGAGCCTTGGTATGCGTGTCTGTCACCTGTGGTGATTCCGGAGCCTGTCCAGGCTGACCGCAGGGACTGTGCATGCTGCTGAATGTTGTTGTTGCTCGTTCACTGGCGGTGGTGTGAATACCATCTCATGATCTTCCACAGGTTCCTCAGTGTCCATGCTGAATCTTTTTTTTACTTGGTCCAGATGCTTGCGGCATATCTGCCCATTGTTAAGTTTAACCATTATGACCCTATTCCCCTCTTTGTCTATTACAGTACCCTCAAGCAATTTGGGCCCCAAAGCGTGATTGAGAACAAATACAGGGTCATCAATTTCTATACATCTCCCCCTTGAATTTCAGTCATGGTACTCATTTTGGGACTGGTGCTTGCCCTCAACAATATCAGACAGGACTGGATGAATGAGGGACAGCCGTTTTAAGTGTTCATTTCATGAGTAGCTCCGCAGGCGGGACCCCCGTGCGCAAGTACGGTTGGGACCTATAGGCCAGCAGGAGGCGCGATAGGCAGCATTGAAGGGAGGGTCCTTAAATCCGGATCATGCCTTGCTTTATGATTTGGACCGCATGTTCCACCTGACCATTGGAGGCCGGCTTGAACGGTGCTGTCCTGACATGGTTAATGCCATTATCCGACATGAACTCCCGGAATTCGTAGCTTGTGAAACATGGGCCATTATCGCTAACAAGGATGTCCGGCAAGCCGTGGGTCTCAAAGCCCGCGCGCAGACTCTCCATGGTGGTGGATGTCGTGCACGAATTCAAAATGATGCACACGATCCATTTCGAGTACGCATCAACCACGATGAGAAACATTTTTCCCATGAACGGGCTCACGTAGTCTACGTGAATACGTGACCATGGCCTGGTGGGCCAGGGCCACGGGCTGAGCGGGGCCTCCCTGGGGGCATTACCTCGCTAGGCACATGTAGTGCACCTGCGAACACAGTATTCCAGGTCTGAATCAATTCCCGGCCACCACACATGTGACCGGGCAATGGTCTTCATCAGCACGATGCCCGGGTGCTCGCTGTGGAGTTCCCTGATGAATGCTTCCCTGCCTCTCTGGGGCATGACTACCCCGCTGCCCCAGAGTAGGCAATCGGCTTGGATGGAGAGCTCATCCATCCATCTGTGGAACAGTCTGACCTCCTCAGGGCATGCTCCGTGTGCGGGCGCCCAATCCCCAGTCAGGACACATTTCTTCATCAAGAATAGGAGGGGATCTCTGTTGGTCCAGATTTTGATCTGATGGGCTGTGATGGAGGAACCTGCTCTGTCAAAGGCATCAACAGCCATGACCATCTCAGCGCTTTGCACCACTGCCCCCTCGGTGGTGGCCAGTGGAAGCCTGCTGAGTGCATCAGCGCAATTATCCGGGCCGGTGCCGGATGGTGTAGTCATAAGCAGCGAGCGTGAGAGCCCATCACTGTATGCGAGCTGACGCATTGGCATTGATGGCCTTGCTGTCTGACAGCAGGGATGTTAACGGCTTGTGGTCCGTTTCTAATTCGAATCTCCTGCCAAAAAGGTACTGAGGCATCTTTTTCACCCCATAGACACATGCGAGTGCTTCCTTCTCAACCATCCCATAACCCCGTTCAGCTTGAGAGAGCGACCTGGAGGCATAAGCCACAGGTTGTAGTTGGCCCTCAGCATTACCCTGCTGCAACACGCACCCAACCCGATAGGACGATGCATCACATGTCAGAACCAATTTGTTACGGGGGTCGTACAGGGTCAACAACTTATTTGAACAAAGTAGGTTCTGCGCCCGATTGAAAGCCCGTTCCTGACAGTCCCCCCAAAACCAATCACAACCCTTACGCAGGAGCACGTGTAGCGGCTCCAACAATGTGCTTAAGTTCGGCAGAAAATTCCCGAAATAGTTCAAGAGTCCCAGAAATGAACGCATCTCCGATGTGTTGCCGAGCCTGGGCGCTTGTCGAATCGCATCCATTTTGGATTCGGTAGGCCAAATCCCGTCTGCAGCAACCCTCCTGCCCAGAAACTCGACCTCGGGAGCCAAAAACACACACTAAGACTGCTTGAGTCGCGGTCCTTTCGGCGTAGCACCTCCTCTAGGTTATGGAGGTGTTCTTCGGTGTCACGACCGGTGATGAGGATGTCGTCCTGAAATACGATTGTTCCAGGAATGGATTTGAGCAGGCTTTCCATGTTTTGTTGAAAAATCGCGGCCGCTGATCGATTCCAAACGGACACCTGTTGTAAACAAATAGTCCCTTGTGCGTGGTGATGGTGGTCAGTAGTTTAGATTCGTCGGCCAGTGCTTGGGTCATGTAGGCTGAAGTGAGATCCAACTTGGTGAACAGCTTGCCGCCTGCCAGTGTGGCAAAAAGCTCCTCCGCTCTCGGGAGCAGGTATTGGTCTTGTAGGGGCACCCGGTTGATAGTGGCCTTGTAGTCGCCACAGATCCTGACTGAGCCATCTGCTTTTAGAATGGGAACGATGGGACTTGCCCAGTCGTTGAATTCAACAGGCAAGATGATGCCCTCTCTCAGCAACCGGTCCAACTCGCTCTCAATTTTCTCCTGCATCACATACGACACAGCTCTGGCTTTGTGGTGCACTGGTCTGGCATCCAGGGTGATGCGTATCACCACTTTGGTACCATTGAACGTCCCGACGCTATGTTGAAATAGTGACTCAAATTGCTGTAGGACTTGTGAGCATGAACTTCGGTCCACAGATGACATGGCGTGCACATCCTCCCATTTCCAGTTCATCTCAGCTAACCAGCTCCTCCCCAACAATGCGGGACCATTGTCCGGGACAATTCAGAGCGGCAGCCGGTTCACCAATCCATTGTGTGTGACTGCCAACATTGCACTGCCTAGCACTGGAATGATTGCTTTGGTGTACATCCGTAATTGCGTCTCAATGCATTCTAGTTTGGGTCTGCTGACTTTGAGTGGCCACAACTTTTCGAATTGTTGGACACTCATGAGTGACTGGCTAGCTCCTGTGTCCAGCTCCATGCATACAGGGATGCCATTTCATCGGACTTTTATCATCATCGGTGGTGTTTTCGTATATGAGCTGTGAATGTTTGCCACATGAACCCGCTGAACTTCAGTGTCCATTGATTTGCCCCAAGCGTCATCAGGCCTTGCAGACCCCTCATCTGGTTCATCCGGCTCGTATATTAGCCTGGTTACAGGCTTTCTGCACATTCTGGCGAAATGGCCACTGAGTTTGCAATTTCTGCAGACGAACTGTTGAAACCTGCAAGTCTTGGCAGCATGTCTGCCTCCACACCTCCAGCCTGAGCTGAGATTCCCATTATTGTGAACAAAGGAGCTATTGCAAGGCATTCCTCACTGATTGTCCCTTTGACTGCCCTTGAGCACCCTGTTAGTGGGTGTCAATGGCCCCATCCCAAGCCGCATTGTCCACTGGGGGGGGCGTAAATTTCCTTTCAGCCTGCCATTGTCTCTATTGGAGACTTACTCTTGGGTCGATTGCTGCCTGGGGTGTCTCGAACTGCTCTTGCCTGCGGGGCTCTGTATCGCGTTTATGATATTGACTCCCTGATCGATCGCCACGTTGGAGGCAGAATTGGGCGCGTATATTATCTTGGTTTCCTCCTCCCCCGCCATAAAAGTCTGAGCCATCAATGCCGCCGCTTCCAAGGTCAAGTCCTTGGTCTCAATTAGCTTTCTGAAAATCCCAGCATGACCAATGCCCTCAGTAAAGAAATCCCTTAGCATCTCCCCCCTGCAGGCGTCTGTGAACTTACAAAGGCTGGCCAAGTGCCAGAAGACCGCAACAAAATCCGGTATGCTCTGTCCTTCCTGACGTCGGTATGTATAGAATTTGTGTTGGGCCATGTGTACGCTGCTCGCCGTTTTGAGGTGCTCACCGGTTAGTTTGCTGAGCTCTTCGAAGGTTTTGTCCACCGGCTTCTCAGGTGCCAGCAGGTCTTTCATGAGCGCATAAGTCTTAGGTCCACAGCTGGTCAGCAGATGAGCCCTTCGCTTGTCGGCCGCTGCGTCTCCCAGCCAGTCCTTCATGACAAAACTCTGCTGAAGTCTCTCAATGAAATCGTCCCAGTCCTCACCAACACAGTACCGTTGATCTGTGCTGCCGGTGGCCATTCTCATGGGTCGTTGATTCCCATTTCTCATTGCCAATGTAAGTTCCTTACACAATACCACAAATCCACATGAGGCACATTCTATGGACAAGGTCACTCCATGACCTAAACCTTTATTCACAGGACCGAGAAGTGATGACCCTGCGTGGGACCTCCCTTTATATACCTGGGTGACCAGGTGAGGAGTGTCTCCCACAAGTTGACCCCCTGTGGTCAAGGTGTGCATTTCTTACGTATATACAGTATTGCTGTGTTGTTACGTAAAGGTTACATACATGACAATAACCTTACAGCTTTTAACAAATACATTTTACTTTCAAATAATGAGCAAATCTTTCAACTGTGGCGGGGCATAAAACTGGTGGTAGTCCATCGGCCGCCTGATATACACCATCCAAGTTTTCCTTCCATTGAAGGCAATAGAAATAAAATTGTGTGGCGTGTGTAACAAGAACCCAGTTCACTATCGTCCATTTTATGCCCTGATGCAGTTGAAAGTTTCGCTGAATGTTTCTCACGTGTCCTCCCACAACCCCTCATTCAGTCAATATTTCCCTCTGATTTCGTCCCATTACACCTCCTCTACTATGCTGGAATACATAGGATTCACAGGGTGTATCATCACCCAATACCACAGGCCAATGGTTATTCTTCAGTGATGAGCATGGAGTTTGGGTGTTAATGGGTCATTCAATGTAGGGGGCACTAAAGCCGAGCCAGATCCTGCCTTCGGCCAACACTAAACCTGTCTAAGCTAAAGTCCACACATATATACGTTCAACAGGGTCACTGGCTATCAATCAGGAGTTGAAACCCTTGCTACTTCTCCTGTCCCCGCATCGAGGGATAAGGCGTTCTGGAACTTGAGACATTCCTGGTCCCCATACCTCTGTATATCATTATGCTGTGTCTTCAGGTATTCAGCTACTGGGAAATCTGAAAGCATGCTTTTGAAAGAGAAAAAAGGAAGTTAAAGTATTGTAAGCTGATGTGGAGAATGGTTAAGGCAGCAGAAGGCCTTATGTGGGTGGTGGGGAAAAGGGAGGAATGAATGCACAAGAGTTGGAGGACCAAAGGGTGCAGGAGGGGACGCAGGGCTGAAGGAGATTGCAGAGGTAGGATGGGGTAAGGCCATGGAGGCATTTGGAGACGAGATCAAGGATATTAAATTCAATTTGGTGGACAGAGAGACAGTGTCTGAGAGCATGGATTCAAACACGGGCTTTTGTGAGAGCTTGGCAGGGAGCTGGGAGGTGATGATACATTTGAGATACATTTGAGATGCAGTATAATGTGGATAAATGTGAGGTTATCCACTTTGGTGGCAAAAACAGGAAGGCAGAATATTATCTGAATGGTGACAGATTAGGAAAAGGGGAGGTGCATCGAGACCTGGTTGTCATGGTACATCAGTCATTGAAAGTCGGCATGCAGGTACAGCACGCGGTGAAGAAGGCAAATGGCATGTTCGCCTTCATAGCGAGAGGATTTGAGTATAGAGGCAGGGAGCTCTTGCTGCAGTTGTACAGGGCCTTGGTGAGGCCACACCTTGAACATTGTGGACAGTTTTGGTCTTCTAATCTGCGGAAGAACATTCTTGCTATTGAGGGACATTCTCCGGCACAGGACATTCTGCAGTACAGGGCATTCTGCAGTACAGGCCATTCTGCAGTACGGGACACTCTGCAGTACAGGACATTCTGCAATACGCGACATTCTGCAATACGGGACATTCTGCAATACGGGACATTCTGCAATACGCGACATTCTGCAATACGGGACATTCTGCAATACGGGACATTCTGCAATACGGGACATTCTTCAGTACGGGACATTCTGCAGTACGGGACATTCTGCAGTACGGGACATTCTGCAGTACGGGACATTCTGCAGTACGGGACACTGTGCAGTACAGGACATTCTGCAGTATGGGAACATTCTGCAGTACGGCACACTGTGCAGTACGGGACATTCTGCAGTACAGGACATTCTGCAGTATGGAACATTCTGCAGTATGGGACACTGTGCAGTACAGGACATTCTGCAGTACAGGACATTCTGCAGTATGGGACATTCTGCAGTATGGGACATTCTGCAGTATGGGACACTGTGCAGTACAGGACATTCTGCAGTACAGGACATTCTGCAGTATGGGACATTCTGCAGCATGGGACATTCTGCAGCATGGGACATTCTGCAGTACGGGACATTCTGCAGTACGGGACATTCTGCAGTATGAGACACTGTGCAGTACAGGACGTTCTGCAGCATGGGATATTCTGCAGTACAGGATATTCTGCAGTGCGGGACATTCTGCAGTACAGGACACTCTCCTGGAGTATGTCCCGTACTGGAGTTCAGAAAAATGAGAGGTGATCTTATTGAAACTTATAAGATAATAAGGGGGCTCGACAAGGTGGATGCAGAAAGGATATTTCCACTCATAGGGGAAACTAAAACTCGGGAACATAGACTTAGAATCAGGGTCTGCCCATTTAAATCTGAGATGAAGAGAAATTTCTTCTCTCTGAGGGTTGTAAATCTATGGAATTCTGTGCCCGAGAGAGCTATGGAGGCTCATTGAATATATTTAAGGCAGAGATAGACAGATTTTTGAACAATAAGGGAATAAAGGCTTATGGGGAGCGGGCAGGGAAATGGAGCTGAGTCCATGATCAGATCAGCCATGATCTTAATGAATGGCGGAGCAGGCTCGAGGGGCCAAATGGCTTATTCCTGGTCCTATTTCTTAAGTTCTTATGTCCCGTACTGGGGGAGCACCCCGTGCTGGGAGAGCGTCCCGTGCTGGGGAGAGCGTCCTGTGCTGGGGAGAGTGTCCCGTGCTGGGAGAGCGTCCAGTGCTGGGGAGAGTGACCCATGCTGGGGGAACACCCCATACTGGAGACAGTCCTTTACTGGAGTGTGAACTGTGCCGAGAATGTTCACTTCGCTGTTCTCCCTTGTTTAGGTTTCTCTGGGTTTAATCTTTGTTCAGTGTTGGGTTCGCTGATCTCTGTCAGCAGTTGCCTAAAACTCATCACTGTGCTTCTAACTCGCCATCCCCGAGGGTTATTCGGTCACTAAACTGCGTTTCAGTATCGATCGTTTCTTTTCAATCAATGGCCTAAATTTACACAAACATTATTTTCCTTCACTGCCCTGTGTCAACCCACCATCTCTTACAGCCTCGATTGCCTATTCAGTTAATTCTAAAAGTTTCCACTATTCTAAGAAAAGCAAGTTCAGCCAACATTCCACCCGCAACAAACATCGCCGTTACTTACCAGATCACAGACCATGTGACATGGATTTGTCTCTCATTGTGCAGGAAGCTGGACACTCAGGTATTACACACGGTGCACACTCACTCTCAGACAGATGGGAAGGGAGACAGAATAATAAAGGAAATTGAACAAGACGCAAAGGTGTGGGGTACATGGGATTAGGACAGCTACTCATGTGGAGGAAAAACACCAGTCCAGACTGTTTGGGCCAAATGGCCTGACTTCTTGTTGTAATTCCAGGTCGCTCGTTTTTTGGGAGATGGCCAAACACCCTCCCACTGAACGCCAGGATTGCATTAAATCTGTTGTCAACAGATGCACATTCAGTATCTCATTTCCAAGAAGGGCCAACAGACTAAACCAGAATCTTCAACTTCTCCCTCTCTGTCAACATTAAACCGATGTTTACTGATCTAAGCCCGCATTGCCCAAGTTGTTTGTTTCGAGCCTTCATTTTATGTTGAAATGATTGCCATTCTCCCCATGAATATCAAGTGAAGCTTCACAGGCTGAAAGTCAATGAAACGTCTCATTTAAAAGTACAATCCGGCCCTTCATATCTGAGGTAGTGCTCTTCGCCACAACAGTCACCTGCAGTTCTTAATTTTTGAGATTATGTTTGTGCAAAAGTCACAGTCAAACGAAGAAAGGGAAAATTCGGACTGAGATCAGGAGTGAGCGATCGACTCACCGGATGCTCTCCCAGAGTTGGGGAGGGAATTACTTGTGATCATTGAAGGAACAGTCGGGTGGGGGAGGGTGGAATTATCTGGCTGGATTTTAGGTTTTACTGTTTTTGAGGCAATAATGTCGGCGGGGCGGGAAAGTTAGCGGCCGGGAATAGTTTGGGCCTCAGTATTTAAGTTTGGGCAGCTGGGCTCTGTGTCTGGAGGCACCGTGCTAATGGAGGCATTGTACACCTCTCTTGGCACAAGGATGGGAAACTCCCGAGCTAAAGGGCCGGGACAGGAGCGCTCCGAGAGACGTCTGAGGGGTGGGGAGGAAACTGAAACAAAAACACAAAAACATCCCAAAACATTGCCCACTCCACCACAACACAAATCGCTAACAAACATTAAAAGAAAAAACACTCACACTAACCTCAGGAGTCCATTACTCACCTCTTCGCCGACGGGATGGTTGGAGCGCCCTGATTTCCCAGGCGGTCATTGTGGGGCGTGCTTCTGGCCGGACGGGTCGGGCAGGAGCTCAAACTCGTGCCGGTGTCGCAACCAGGGCCGTTGCTCACCGGCGCAGATCTTCCGGGCGGTGTTGCTCCGCGCCACCGTAAAACCGGACCCGAGGATCACTGCGGGGCACTGGAGGCTGACCGCCCGACCAAAACACCTCACCGCCCGACCAAAACATCTCACCGCCCGACCAAAACATCTCACCGCCCGACCAAAACACCTCACCGCCCGACCAAAACATCTCACCGCCCGACCAAAACATCTCACCGCCCGACCAAAACATCTCACTGCCCGACCAAAACATCTCACCGCCACCATTGCCGCCGCTCTGTGCCAACAAACGGAGCGGAGAAGGCCGGAAAATCCAGCCTGTTTATCTTTCTGGGCGGATGGATTAAGATGGGCCGAGTGAACTCCCTCCTCCTAATTATCTTGTGATCATTGTACAAATCGGTGATGTCAGAAAGTACTGGCAATGAAAGCTCTCTGAGTGTTTGGATGGACAGCAGTGTCAGCACCGCCTCCTTATTTACTTCAATGCAGTGGGCTGTCACTGAGCTCAGCAGAGTATAAATTGTAGCAGGTTGTGCCCAGGTTATTGCATCAGCTCAGGGCGAGACTCGTTTGGTGAAGTATCGCAGTGAGTACCAGGGTGGCTGTTTGTGTGTTGGTAATTCACCTGAAACTGGGCAGTAGTTCTGATTTTAAATGGATTTATATCAGCAGCAAATAAAATGACATTTCTCATTGATGATCATATTTTTCAGGCTGGACACAGGATAACAATCTTCGTTCTCTCCGTGCTTGTGGTGTGTATTTACCTGTCAGCATCTGCCCGTGGAGGTATGTAATAGTACTGAATTACACAGGCTACAGTGTGCAAACATCATTCAAAATATATTTTAGTCCAGTGGTACTGAGCCCCACTCAGGGCAGGAAGAGTCCGTAGGCTAGAATTTCCAGTAAGATCGCTATCGCCCAAAAAATGGGTGATATTTCCAGCCTTAGTGAATTTTTATTTTTCAGGATCGCCCATTTTAAAAACCATTAGTTTCGGCTTTTTCTTTTGGGCGATAGCCTTAGCGATGTGAAATGGGCCTTACGATGTTTTCAGTCGTGCAAGGCTGGCATCCATAGCAACGGTCGTTCTGCGCATGCGCCTTTTTTTTAGCAAAGAATTTTTCCTGCGATTTGGGAGGTCACTGGTCATCTGCGCTTGCTCAGAAGACAAAGAGAGGGAGAGTGTTTGTTGTGGGGAAGGAGAAGAGGTTTTGTGAAGGAGGGAAGGATTGCTGATTTTTGAAGGATTGCTGATTTTTCGAGTGCTATAGCTGTGAAGGAGTTAGTTATAAAGTGGGAAGACGATTGTAAATCATTAGAAAGATAAAAATTATGGAGATGTCGCACGAGGACTCGGGAGAGAGTCTGTAGGAGGTTGCAGGGAGAAGGAGGGCAAAACCCTTCTCTGACGAAGTAAATGACACATTGGTCAATGACATCGAGATGCGGTGGGGCCAATTAACCCGGGGTGGGCGTGGGACACCTCCACCCTGGATGTATCAGAAAATATGGGGTGAGATCGCTGATGTAGTGTCGTCAGTGTTCCATGATAGGCGTGAATCTGACCAGTGCCGCAAGAGGCGGAACAGCCTGGTTGCTTCCGCAAGAGTAAGTATTAAATAGTTTTTAAATTGTCATGATCCACTGAATATGTAAATCTGCCGGATTGTAATGAAGCTGGGTAATCTTGCGTAGTTTCCCTGCTAAGATTTGGACTGGGGTTAGAACTTGCATCCTTTAAGTCTAATTTGGGCACCGTTTCCTTTTGGGTTACGTTGATGGATGGGGCATGACTGAGCAATGAGGGGTCCAGTCACCTTTACCCAGACTGTGTCAGTCTCTCCAGCTGCTGTCACTCACACAGTGACCCAGCCTGGACTGGGGGAGAGCTGCCCTGGCTTTCAGCTTCCTTAAAGAAGATAATAGTCACTATCGGTTGCCGTAAATCAACACACCACAAGGTTCGATCGGTGATCAAACGATCTGCCTTATGTCTGCTGTTTATATTCAACAACCTGTTTTCAAATGAAGAATAAAAAATGACAAGAGTCCCCAGTTAACTTGTTTAATGAGTATATTGTATTTTGTACAATATCTCTTTGTTTAGTCACTTTGCGGTCGCCAGATGTAGTTTTTAACTACTTCGCAGCTTTTTGCCACTTTGCTAATTATAGCAATTCAACTATTCTCAGGGTTTATATTTAATTCAAACTGAGAGACTCTTGCTCAGATTATAATAAATGCTTTTAATACAGGTAAATTGAGTCAAAACAACAGAGATTTATCAAGTAAATTATGTTCTGTTACAAAAAGTAATAATTAACAAATGATAGTCACAGCCTGTTCTCGACAGTGTCCTCTCGAGAGACCATAGTGCCATCTCTTTATTCTGAAGATTCTTTCTTCCTGTTGTCTTGATTCGCACTCCCTTCCTGGTAGAAGAGCTGTTACTTTATACCCTTTTCTTCCCGTTCAAATGCTGTGAAAATTCACAGCTGTTTCAGCCTTACAATAGATCATATTATGTCTACTGCTTTTGACCTTCTATGTTATCTCTATCGCCCCTCCCCTCCCTGTGGCAGGAATCACTTCTCTGAGAGCAATTATACAGACCATGTCACACAGAATTCTGAGCCTGGCTTGACAAAATTATGATAAGAAATGGTACAGGCTGCATACCTTTATCTTATTGATGAATAATTTTGGACTTGATCATTCTAGTTCTAAATGAAGCTGTATCAGCAGTTACAAAAATGGTGAACATAATAACGGCTCATTTTACCATGAGGCTTTGCTTTTCAGCCTTTGGCCATTTTAAACCCTTTTTATGTTATGCGGCCATTTTCTATCATTTATAAATGAGTTTTACATACAATCAATGCATATAAAGGAAGTTACAAACATACAGGTTATTCATTAATTAAAGATATTTAGAAACATAGAAACATAGAAAATAGATGCAGGAGTAGGCCATTCGGCCCTTCGAGCCTGCACCACCATTCAATATGATCATGGCTGATCATGCAACTTCAGTCCCCTATTCCTGCTTTCTCTCCATACTCCTTGATCCCTTTAGCCGTAAGGGCCACATCTAACTCCAATTTGATTATATCTAACGAACTGGCTTCAACAACTTTCTGTGGTAGAGAATGCCACAGGTTCACAATTCTCTGAGTGAAGAAGTTTCTCCTCATCTCGGTCCTAAATGGCTTACCGCTTATCCTTAGTCTGTGACCTCTGGTTCTGGACTTCCCCAACATCGGGGACCTTCTTCCTGCATCTAACTTGTCCATTTTCCTCAGAATTTTATATATTTCTATGCGATCCCCTCTCATTCTTCTAAATTCCAGTGAATATGAGCCTAGTCGATCCAGTCTTTCTTCATTTGTCAGTCCTGTGATCCCGGGAATCAGTCTGGTGAACCTTCGCTGATCTCCCTCAATAGCAAGAATGTCCTTCCTCAGATTAGGAGACCAAAACTATACACAATATTCAAGGTGTGTGAAGTTTAAAATAAGCTTCTTAATTCTAACTTCTAATACCTGTCAATAGGCGATATCTTACAGTCCCTACCTTGAGGTGGAGGAACTTCCGACTCCTCACAACCTCCTGATACTGATAAGCCTTTTTAATCTGGACCATTTTATGTGTCGGATCAGTCCACTACCTTCAGTACCCACTCTGGTGACCATCTGTCTGAATTTCCCCTTAAAGTCTTGAATATCTAAAGTTTTCATTTTTACTCTTGTCTAATAGACTTTGTGCAGTTATAACATTAAATCGTGTTTGTGTCAGGCGTATTAGGTGCTTTAAATAGCAGGTATACACAATTAAACATATTAACACTGTGAGTTGAACTATTACCAATAAATGTGAAATTATTCTAATCCAGGGAGGAATATCTATATTAATCCCTATATCCCACCAATGTGTTGTAACTCCTATCCCTGGGATCTCTTTAGCTATGGCTTCATCTCTTTGTTCCAATCTATAGTAATGACGTTGGGAATTGTTTATTTGAATCATTAAAGGCCGTTAAATATTCAGGCAATTCCAGGATATCATATCCAAATTTAGTAATGTAATCCTCTAGGTTAATAATATGTCCTTACTATAGAGTATAAATGCTCACGAGGCCCATACTTGAGAGAAGGTCACTCTGTGACCAGTAACCTTGATTAGCCAGCACTGAAGTGATGAAGGTGGATGGAGCTTCCCCTTTTATACCTGAAAGTCCAGATTAGGAGTGCCTCCCACAAGTTCACCACCTAGTGATCAATTTTCTCACAGTGTACAACTTAGGTCAGTTTATGCATGGGTTACAATGACAGTTAAATACATGACATCACCTTCCCCCGACAAAGTCTTATTGGGATCACAGGTTAAGTCTCTCTGGTGGTTTACACTTCCTTGTAGAGCGCCTGAGTTGGGGCTCCGGTTGTTGGACGCTGGAATGAGTGTCTGCTGTTTGTGGTGCCTCAGGCCTGTCCGGACTGCCCACAGTGACTGGGCTCTCCTCCGCTTGGTTCCGGTGTTCGGTCACCTGTGGAGGAGTGAACTCTACATCGTGTTCCTCCTTTGCTTCTTCTACGGGGTTGCTGAACCTCCTTTTTGTTTGATCCACGTGTTTGCGGCAGATTTGTCCATTGGTAAGTTTAACTACCAGAATCCTATTCCCCTCTTTGGCAATCACAGTGCCTGCTAGCCATTTAGGCCCTGCAGCGTAGTTGAGGACAAAGACAGGGTCATTGACATCAATACATCGCGCCCTCGCATTCCTGTCATGGTCGTCACTTTGGGCCCAAGTTTCGAGTCGCGCCTAGAACGGCGCAGTCCCGACCCGGACGCCCGTTTTTGGCGCCACAAAGTGCGCCTAAAAATAATTTCCAGATTCTCCAGCTCCCTGCAGGTCGTTTGCAGCTCGGCGCAGCACAGCACGAGCTGTAGGGGGCGGAGCCAGGTCCCTGCGCTGAAAACAGTACCGGGACCTCTGCACATGCGCGCTACAGTGGGCGCGCATGTGCAGTAGCTCCAGGCGCTTAAAACTGTGTGGGAGGGGCCGAAGCACGCAGACCCTAGCCCTGGCCCAATGGCCTCACTGGGGCTGTGTGAATAAGGCTCCTCCCATGGCCAGCTCCTGCTTCCTCCCGACCCGACTCGACTCCCGCTTCCCGCCCCACGCCTCCGGACCGGACCCGACACCGACCCGACTCCCGCTTCTCCCCCGCCGCCGCCGCCCCTGGACCGGACCCGACCCCGACACCGACCCGACTCCTGCTTCCCCCCCCGCCCCGTCCCCGGACCGGACCCGACACGACCCCCTGGACTGGATCCGATCCGACTCCCGCTTCCGCCCGCACCCCCCGCCCCCGGACCGGACCGGACCCGACCCCCTGGACTGGACCCGACCCAACTCCCGCTTCCCCCCCACCCCGCCCCCCGCCTCCGGACCGGACCCGACACCGACACCGACCTGACTCCCGCTTTCCCCCCACCTCCAGACCGGACCTGACACCGACACCGACCCGACTCCCGCTTCCACACCGCCCCCCCGCCCCCCCCGACTGGACCCGACCTGACCTCCCTCCCCCCGACCTGACCTCCATCTCTCTCCCTCCCCCCGACCCGAACCGAACCGAACTCCCTCCCACCACCCCCCCGACCCTGACCAGCGCTCCCGACCCCGACCCGCGCTCCCCCTGACACGACCCGCGATCCCGACCCGACCCAACGCCACCTACCTGTAAATCTGGTGCTGGGGACGGACCCTGCCTGAAATCTTGGGCCCTGCCCAAAGTCTCGGGCCCGGCCCATTCAGCCTCCCTCCCCCTTTTTATTTCCCCCCCGCCCCTCATCTCCTTTCCCCCCTCTCCTTTCCCCCCCTTCTCCTTCCCCCCCTTTTTCTTCCCCCCCTTTTCCTCCTCCCCCTCCCCCTTCTCCCCCCTCCCCCTCCCCCTTCTCCCCCTCCACCTTCTCCCCCTCCCCTTCTCCCCCTTCTCCCCCATCCCTCCACCTTCCCTCCCTCTGCTCCCCCCTCTCTCTCCCTCTACCCCCCTCCTCCCCCTTCCCTCGCTGTCAGAAACACAGGCACTGACAGACAGAAAATGAAAGACACACACAGACAGACAGACAGAGAGATAGAGACACTGACAGAGACACACTGGGGAGAGAGGCGGGGGCATCCCAGCACACTGTTGGAGGGCTCCCGGTGCTGCAGTCGGTCAGTAGAAAATGTTTTTTTTATTGATTTAAAAAAAAAATTATTTCTTATTAATTTTTTTTGATTGATTTATTGGTTGATTTATTGATGTATTTATCATTTATTATTGATGATGGCTCTTTATTTGTAAAACTGAAGTGTTTAATGTTTGTAAACTTCCCTTTAAACCCCCTCCCCCTCCCATTCCCGACGCCTGATTTGTAACCTACGCCTGATTTTCTCAAGTGTAGACAAGGTTTTTTCGAGCGTACAAAAATCTTCACTTACTCCATTCTAAGTTAGTTTGGAGTAAGTTTTCACTGACGAAACTTTGAAAACAGGCGTAAGTGGCCGGACACGCCTCCTTTTGAAAAAAAAATTCTGTTCCAAAGTGAAACTGTTCTAACTGACTAGAACTGGAGCAAACTAAATGGCGAGAATTCCAATTTCTAAGATACTCTGTTCTACACCAGTTGCTCCTAAAAATCAGGAGCAAATCATGGCGAAACTTGGGGCCATTGTGACTGGCGCCTGCTCTCAACAATTTCTTTCATGGTGGGGTGTACAAGGGATAAACTGGTTTTGAGCATCCTTTTCATTGGCAGCTCTGCGGGTGGGACCCCTGTGAGCTAGTGTAGTCTGGATTTATTGGCCAACAGGAGACGTGATAAGCGGCTTTGCAGGGAAGCCCCTTGGATTCTGAGCATCCCCTTTTTGATTATCTGCACTGCTCATTCCGCCTGGCCGTTTGAGGCCGGCTTGAACGGTGCCATTCTGACATGGTTGATACCATTTCCTGCCATGAAGTCCTGAAAAAGCACGGGCCATTGTCGCTAACCAAGACGTCCGGTAGACTATAGGCGGCGAACATTTCCCGAAACTTTCTACCATGGCAGAGGATGTGCTTGAATTGAGAATGTCACATTCGATCCATTTGGAGTAGGTGTCTACTAAAACCAAAAACATTTTTCCCATGAAAAGACCTGCGTAGTCCACATGGATGCATGACCATGGCTTGGCTGGCCAGGACTAGGGGCTAAGGGGGGGCTTCCCTGGGCGCATTGACCAGCTGGGCACACGTGTTGCACCTGCAAACACAAAGTTCCAGGTCTGCATCTATCCCTGGCCACCAAACGTGTGACCTGGCAATTGCCTTCATCATGACAATGCCCAGGTGCTCGTTGTGGAGTTCTCTGATGAACCTCTCTGCCCATCTGGGGCATGACTACTCGGTTTCCCCATAGTAGGCAATCAGCCTGAATTGAGAGTTCATCCTTGCGCCTGTGAAATGGTTTGAATTCCTCAGGGCATGCCCCGCACGTGGCTGCCCAGTCCCCATTCAGGACACATTTCTTGATTAAAGACAGTAGCAGGTCTTTATTTGTCCAGACTTTAATCTGCCGGGTTGTCACAGGTGAGCCTTCGCTGTCGAAAGCTTCAACAGCCATGACCATCTCAGCATCATGCTCAGTTGCCCCCTCAGTGGTGGCTAGTGGGAGCCTGCTGAGTGCATCAGCGCAGATTGCCTACTATGGGGAAACCGAGTAGTCATGCCCCAGATGGGCAGAGAGGTTCATCAGAGAACTCCACAACGAGCACCTGGGCATTGTCATGATGAAGGCAATTGCCAGGTCACACGTTTGGTGGCCAGGGATAGATGCAGACCTGGAACTTTGTGTTCGCAGGTGCAACACGTGTGCCCAGCTGGTCAATGCGCCCAGGGAAGCCCCCCCTTAGCCCCTAGTCCTGGCCCGCCAAGCCATGGTCTGTGCCGAATTGTATAGTCATACGTGGCTAACGTGAGTGCCCACCTCTGTATGCGGGCCAATGAATTTGCATTCATGACCTTGTTGTCGGCCAAAAGGGACGTTCGGGGTTTGTGATCTGTCTCCAGCTCAAATTTCCTGCCAAACAGTTACTGGTGCATTTTTTTTACAGCATATACACATGCTAGCGCTTCCTTTTCTACCATCCCGTAGCCCAGTTCTGCCTGGGACATACTTCTGGAGGCATATGTTACTGGCTTTAACTGACCCTTGGCATTAACATGCTGCAACACACACCCGACCCCATAGGATGACACGTCGCACGTTAAAACGAGTTTCTTACATGGGTCATATAGTGTTAACAGATTGTTGGAACATAACAAATTTTGTGCTCTATCAAAAGCAGATTCCTGGCTGTCCCCCCAGACCCATTAGCGACCTTTGCGTAGGAGCACATGTAGCGGTTCTAACAGCGTGCTCAATTTGGGAAGAAAGTTACCAAAATATTTCAGGAGCCCCAGGAACGAACGCAGCTCCGTCGTGTTACGGACTCTGGGTGCTCTCTGGATCGCTGCTGTTTTGGACGCAGTGGGTCTGATCCCATCTGCTGCTAACCTCATCCCAGGAATTCTACCTCTGGAGCTGGGAAGACGCACTTCACCTTTTTCAGTCACAGACCTACCTGGTTCAGTCTGCGAAGCACCTCCTCCAGGTTGCGGAGGTGTTCTTCAGTATCACAACCCGTGATGAGGATATCGTCTTGAAAAACACTCTCCTTGGAATCGACTTGAGGAGTCGTTCCATATTTAATTGAAAGATCGCGGCAGCAGAGCGAATCCCAAACGGTACTCAAACAACCCCTTGTGTGTCATGATGGTGGTCAGCTTCTTCGACTCACTTGCCAGCTCCTGGGTCATGTAAGCTGAGGTCAGGTCCAATTTTGAAAAATCTTTGCCACCGGATAGCATCGCAAAGAGGTCCTCCACTCTCGGTAGCGGGTACTGGTCTTGGGGTGATACCCGATTGATACTGGCCTTGTAATCACCACATATCCTGACCGACCCATCCGCCTTGAGCACCGGCATGATTGGGCTCGCCCAGTCACTGAATTCGACTGGCGAGATGATGGCTTCCCTCAGCAGGCGGTCCAATTCGCCTTCTATCTTTTCCCGCACCACGTACGACACCGCTCTGGCCTTGTGGTGTACTGGCCTGGTGTCCGGGTTTATGTGAATCACTACTTTGGTCCCCATGAATGTGCCAATGCCGGGTTGAAATAGTGAGTCAAATTTGTCCAGGACCTGTGAGCAAGATATTCGCTCCACAGAAGAAATTGCATTGACATCGCCCTATTTCCAGTTCTGACAGCCAGCCAACTCCTCCCCAGCAGTGCGGGACCATTCCCCGTGACAATCCAGAGTGGCAACCTATTCTTCGAATCTTTGTGGGTCACGACTACTGTGGCGCTGCCTAGCACCGGAATGATCTCCTTTGTATATGTCCTTAGCTGTGAGTCAATTGGCAATAATTTTGGCCTCCTAGCCTTGGAGGCCCACAACTTGTTGAACTGTTTGATACTCATCAGGGACTGGCTGGCCCCTGTATCTAGCTCCATTGATACTGGGATGCCATTGAGGAGCACTTTCATCATTATCGGTGGCGTCCTGGTGTATGAACTGTACATGTGCTCCACATGAACTCACTGAACTTCAGCTTCCAGCGATTTCCCCCAGTGTCCATTTGGCCTCGTAGGAATTACATAGTCCCCGTCCTCTTCGTATATCAACCTGGCTGCAGGCTTCCTGCACATACGCGCCAAGTGATCGCTGACATTGCAGTTTCTGCAGGTATATTGCTGATACCTTCAAGCTCTGGCTGTGTGTACGCTTCCAAACCTCCAACATGAGCTGTTGTTGGAAACAAAAGGTCCATTACCAGTCAATCGTCTCTGACTGTCTCCGTAACTGTTCTTAAGTGCATGATTAACAGGTGTTGATGGCCCCATTACTGGCCACATTGTCTCTTGCGATGGCATGAATCGCCGTTTAGCTAGCCACTGTCTCTGTTGAATTCCCCCTTTGGGCTCGACTACTTGCTCGGGCATGTCCGATTGCCCCTGGCTGCCTGGAGAACTGTGGGCGATGTTAACAATGTTGACTCCCTGTCCATTTTCTGCATTTAAACCAAGATTTTTGACAAACATCATTCTGGTCTCTTCCTCCCCTGAGATTAATGTCTGGGCCATCAAAGGCCCCGTTTCCAGGGTCACGCCTTTGGTCTCAATCAGTTTCCTGAAAACCCCAGCGCGCCCGATGCTCTCAATAAAAAAGTCTCACAGCATCTCCGCTCTTCATGCATCTGGGAACTTACATAGGCTCGCCAGTAGCCAGAGATCTGCCACGAAGTCTGGAATGCTTTGCCCTTCTCGCCGCCGGTGCGTGTAAAACCATCTCGCCATGTGCATGCTGCTCGCCTGTTTAAAGTGTTCCCCGATCAACTTACTGAGCTCTTCAAAAGTCTTGTCCGCCGGCTTCTCTGGCGCTAGAAGGTCCTTCATCAGGGAGTACGTCCTGGATCCACATCCGTCAGGAGATGAGCCCTGCATTTGACGGCCGAATCCTGTCCCAGCCATTCCTTAGTGACGAAACTTTGCTGAAGTCTCTCAATAAAATTGTCCCAATCATCACCTACACAGTACCTCTCGTCTGTTCTGTTAGTGGTCATGCTCGCGTGGTTTAAATCCCAGTTTGTCATCGCCAAAAATATGTCCTTACTAAACAATATAAATGCACACGAGGCCCATACTTGAGAGATCACTCTGTGACCAGTAACCTTTATTCGCCAGCACTGAAGTGATGAAGGTGGGCGGAGCTTCCCCTTTTATACCTGAAATTCCAGGTTAGAAGTGTCTCCCACAAGTTCACCACCTAGTGGTCAATGTTCTCACGGTGTACAACTTAGGTCAGCTTATGCATGGGTTACAATGACAGTTAAATACATGACAGTTAATGTATAAACTATCCTCCACCTGCAATACTTGTTGTTCAGGTGCGGCCACTACAAGAAGAGTTCTTCCCCCAAAAATGGTAGTTTTTGTAGGCATCAGACATTAGGTACCAGGACTAATCGAGCACTTAGAGAATCCATAATGATAATGATCTTCTAGGATGGTGAAACAATATTTTCCCCCCATACATAAGCAGTCCTAGTTCTCACATCTGATGGTCCTGTCACTTCCATAGTAAAATTAGCGTCCTCGACCAGGCTAACATCCCCAGCATTGAAGCACTGACCACACTTGATCAGCTCCACTGGGCAGGCCACATTGTCCACATGCCAGACACGAGACTCCCAAAACAAGCGCTCTACTTGAAACTCGTTCATGACAAACGAGCCAAAGGTGACAGAGGAAACGTTACAAGGACACCCTCAAAGCCTCCCTAATAAAGTGCAACATCCCCACCGGCAGCTTGGAGTCCCTGGCCAAAGACCACCCTAAGTGGAGGAAGTGCATCCGGGAGGGCACTGAGCACGTCGAGTCTCATTGCCGAGTGCATGCAGAAAACAAGCGCAGGCAGCGGAAAGAACATGCAGTAAACCTGTCCCACCCTCCCTTACCCTCAACGACTGTCTGTCCTATCTGTGGCAAGGACTGTACAGCCAACTAAGGACTCATTCTAAGAGTGGAAGCAGGTCTTCCTCGATTCCAAGGGACTGCCTATGATGATGATGATAATTTAGACCTTCCTGATTCCACTCAAAACCATATGTTTTTTTTGAGTGTTCATATAAATCATAAGGACAAATGAGAGTGTGCTCATTTATACTACATCCTTCAAGGTCTGGTGTAATCCATGTTAATTCTTCTAACTGAATTAACCATAGTGGGGCCGTTCGGAATCGGCTAACGGTTTGTTTTTGCCACCCCTGTGTTCTCTATTCTAAACAGGGGGTTGGGTCTAGTTTGGTTCATTAAACTAGGAATTTGTACAAACCCGAATGATTTTTGGTTCCCTACCTTGTGGCATTCGTGCTTGACTGGATATGCTTTAATCATACTTCTAATTTTACACAGTTGCGCATCCCTGACCCTGATCTGAGTCATGAAATGTTTTACACGATTCAAACCTAATGCGACGGAATTCCCCTTTATCATTATAACATCCTTCTACGGCATCCTCAAATTTCACCACCTGTCCACCTATCCCACTTCCCTCAGGTTTGGGGTAGGTATATTCTCCCCAAATCTTAAAGGTACGCATGAGAGCTTCATTTTCCCGGTGGGTAGGTTTAACATGTGTCCCAATGCATGAATACTGCCCTTCAGTTTTTTCCACCATCTAGGCCAACACAATTGGATGTATACTTTACTTTCTGATGCTATCGGGCCTTGCTTTGTTATTTTTTGTCTCCCCACAACCCCCCACTCTTTTTCAGAAATCTCCATAACTTTGGGCCTTCCCTATCTCTTAACGGACATGTCAAACATTCTCCGATTCCTTTTATTTCCCACTGATCGACACATTCCGTCATAGCCCCTCAACCTGCAATAGATTCCGTTGTTACATTATTACCCTTCTTCATCCACAGTGGGAAATGCCATCAATAGGGTTCATTATAAATCTTTGTTTTTTTATGTCCACCAAGAACCAGTGGTTCTGCTCCAAAAAAAAGGAGTTGAGTACATTTATCGTCTGAGACTGTTCTGCAGTCCTGCTCTTCATTCATTGTCTTTCCCACATTTCTGAGTATCAATTCACCAGCAAGAAAATCAAACATAATATCTTTTAATTCTTAACATTTTACATCTGATTGATTTGGAACCATTTCAGTTTTGGTTCTCCCTTTGGGCCATACGGAACATTCAATCGGTACACAGCGGGGTTTAATTTACCAATTATTTGATGTGAACCCATCCAGTTTAATCAAAAGAATGTTTCTTTGGGGCAAAATTCTGTACCATCACTTTATCCCCGACATCATATTCGAATGGTCTTACCCTTTTGTTAAAGTTGTATTTAATTTAGTTTCGTGACTTTCCAATGTCTGGGCAACCAGTCTGTTTACTGTGTCCACATGGTCTATCAGTGTCTGCAATCATTTCTGTCTACAAGGCTGTAATTTGAGTGGTGTGTTATCCCCCAGGGTTATGTGTTCTGGTATTGGCATTTGTCTCCCAGTCCTAGCCTCATATGGACTTACCTTTGTCGTCACATGAGGGGTAGAGCGTATTGCCATTAAACATAAAGGCATCATGTTAGCCCATTGAGCGGGGTGTTCTATACATCATTTACCTAACATTGTTTTCAATGTCCGATTACCCCTTGCTACACTTTCTGATGATTGTGGATGATGTGCAATATGCAACTTGTGCCTTATTTGGAGCATGTCCTGCAGAATAGTAAAACCTGCTCCGGTAAAATGTGGACCCTGATCGCTATCGACCTGTATTGCTATTCCCCACCTACAGAACACCTCACTCAAAAGGATTCACGCGGCCATATGTGCCTTATTATCCTTCGTCGGAAAGGCTTCGATTCATTTTGTGAACTGATCAATTACTACCAGAGCGTGTTCATAATTACCCTGGAATTTGTTAAAAGGTCCAATAAAATCAATTTGTAGGTGTGTCCATGGACCTTCAGGAGCGGGTTGGGGTCTGAGTAGAGCTCGATTAGAGCAGGCAGAAGGGTTTGTCTGCAAACATGGTAAGTATCTATTAACATATTCTGTGACATCATATTCCAACCCAGGCCACCAACAGACTTGATTTAATTTTTGTATTGTGGTCGGGGCGGAATAATGTCCTGCAGTAGGGTGGGAATGAAACAAACTTAACATATCATCTTTAAGTTGCGGAGGAACACATCCCACAAGGTAATGCAGTTTATTTTTAAACATAAGCAGGGAATCACTCATCTGATGGTAACTTTGGAGCTCAGTGGAGTCTGCCCATGAGGTGGGTTGTGGTAGCGGACAGCCTTGGTTATGCCATTCCATGACTTGTGCATAGGGGTCGTACTCGGACTGGAGTTGATGCAAGTCGATGGCTTGTGTTTTAGTGGCAGCCGCTACTGCAGGTTCCTGAGGAGTTTCAAAAACCCAGCCTGGTACGTCTAATCCGGTTATTGTGGATTCTTTAGCCAACTGATCGGCTGCATTATTGCCCTAGGTATGGGATGAGGAATCTCTCTGGTGAGCACACACTTTACCGATGTGACAAGGGGCGAGTCGTTTCTGGAGCACTTCCCAAAGTTTACGGAGGAGACCAGAATGTAATAGAATTTTACCATCTGAGGAATAGTCCGCAGTTTCTTAGTTTGGGGCAAGGCCATAACTGCATTGCATACATAGCTGCTGTCTGACCAAATGTTTGTTGCTTCAGATGCTGTATAGTGGGCGGTGAGAATAACGGCTCTCAATTCTGCTTGCTGAGCCGAGTGGGTGCTCACTCTGCGGTGCGGGGTGGCGGGGGGGTGGCGGGGGTCGGTTATATATGTTTGTTGTAAAAATTTTCAGATTTGTGTTTAACTATTAAATATTTTTATTTAACCTTGCAATTGTCCTGAAGTGTCTTCCAATAATCTAAGGTAAACCATCAATACAATGTTTGGAAACAATGGTCATGGCCAGGCCAGACCAGGATGAAACGTAACGGAAGTGTAACTGTCACCAACGTAAGTTCACTCAAAATGTTCATTTCTGAGCTGCTGACGCAAGAGTTTTGCAGCTACGTAACTACCACGGGGCTTTTCCAGTCTTGTGGAGTGGGTGGCATGGGGGCATGGGTTCATCGCCAGACTGATTGTCCTACCCGAGGTCCTCGTCATCCTCCTCCTCATCTTTCTCTTCCGCCTCCCCTCTCTCCTGAGATGGACCGGCGGTCCCATCTGGTAATTGTTGTCCTCTCCTCATAGCTAGGGAATGCAACATGCAGCACACCACAATAAACTCAGTGACCTGCTCGGGGTGGTATTGTAGGTTGCCTCCCGAGTGGCCCAGGCATCTGAAGTGCTGTTTAAACACTCCAATTGTCTTTTTGACGATACTGCATGTGGCTATATGGCTTTCATTGTAACGCTTCGCGGCTTCCGTCTAGGGCTTACGCAGCGGGGTCATGATTCAGCTGTCAAGGCCATATCCTTTATCCCCCAGCGACCCTGACCTGCGCGAGACCATCAGCGGCAGGTCGGGGCCATAAAAGGAGCAACGAGCGACGGCCATGGGCAGTGTAGCGGCATACCCAAGGTACAACGCGAGCTGGTGCAGGAGGGCGACGGCAGTGAAGAGGGACATCATCAAGGTCCAGGTCGCTGATTGGAACATGGGCAGGTACAGCAGGAGCGGCGAGGTCGGGGCGAAGGAATGACGAGAGATTGTATATGGACGGGATCGGAGCCCAGGAGAGGCATGAGTTCAGGGACAGAAGAGGCGAGGGCCCAGGGGCAGCACTGTGATATGTGTGTGCACTAGGTCCGTGCAGCAAAGCTGGTCTCCAGTCACCTTGGTTAATCCTTGCCACTGGACCAAGACCTAGCTCTGTCAAGCCCATGTGGTGGCTGGAGTACAACGGCCACCACACGTTAAAAATAATCCACGCACAGGCATCTTCCACCTTTCAATATGTAGTTGAGGACTGGAATATTAGGTCCTTCATTGAAACACCTGTGAACTCATCCTTTTTTGGCATGGAAGCAAGTCATCCTCATTTCGAGGGACTGCCTATGATGATGATGATGATCCTTTATCCCCCAGCATCCAACCGTGACCTTGTGGCTGATTGTTAAACAGGTCAGAGACAGTGCTCTCATGCAAGATGTGCGCATCATGGATGCTGCCCGGAAAATTAGCATTCACTGCCATGATTATTTACTTGTGGTCGACAACGAGCTGCACATTCAGGGAGCGGAATCCCTTTCGGTTCCGAAACACCTCTGCATCCTGTAAAGATGCTCGCAGGGCGATGTGCATACAATCAATTGCTCCCTGCACCTTGGGGAAGTTTGCGATTTACGAGAAATCCAAAGCCCTCTCCGTCTGTGCATGAAGTCCATCCTGTGTGCATAAAGGGCTTTAGTCACCTGTCAAATGGAGCAATGTGTGGCGTGCTGCGATACTGCAAATGTCGCCAACTGTGGCCTGAAAGGAGCCCGATGCATAGAAGGAAAGTGCCGTAGTAACCTTAACCTCAACGGACAGTGCAGTCCTGATGGTGCTGGTAGGCTGCAAATCTCCATTAATTAGCTGTCATATCTCACTGATGATCTACTTTCTGAAGTGCAGCCTCCTAACGCACATGTTATTGGACAAGTTCAGGTATGATCGCTTTCCCCTGTAAGTGCATTGGATGTAACATCTCCTCCTCCGCAGTGTGCCATCTCATAATGCTCTTCAATATACCTTCTCCCATCTCTACACTGCAACATGTGATTAGTGACCAATACTGGTTGAGAAATTACAGGCCCCATCACTATAAATCGCTATAAATGCGCTTAATTTGTCCTCAATTGATACAAATGTGATTAGATGAGTGGCAAAAGTCAAAAAGGGCCTTAAACAAATTGATTCTCCTCATAAGCACTTGAAGCAGCCTTTCAGTACGGAACCTCCGACTCTCAAAATGGAGTCCGTAGTGCCGAGTACTGCCGAGTACTGCCGACTTAAGGTCAGGTGAGTGCAGCTTTTTTTCAGCGACTTTTTCGGCCAGCGATAAATGGGCGATAATCGGGCGCTAGTTTTCACTTTTTTAGCAAAAATGCGTGATAGCCTGCATCTCAGTGCTTAAATGGGCACTAAATGTGTGCTAAATGTGCGATAAATGGGCACTAAATGGACACTAAATGGACAATGATGTGCCGAAAGTCTAGCCCATGGCATGTTCCTCCTCAGCCTGTGCTCAGTCAGCTGATCTCACACAATGTGGTAAAAGAATGAGAAAGAGAATCTTGCATTTGTATAGCACCTTTCACAACCTCAGGACATCCAAAGCGTTTTACAGCCAATGAAATACTTTATTGGTGTAGTCACTGTTGGCATGCAGGAAATGTGGCAGCTAAATTGCGCACAAGCAAGCTCCCATAAACATCATCATCATAGGCAGTCCCTCAAAACGAGGATGACTTGCTTCCACACCGAAAATGGATGAATTCACAGTTGTTTCAATGATATTCCGGATCCTGAACTACATTCTGAATGGTGGAAGATGCCTGTGCGTAGATTTTTTTTAACGTGTGTTGGCCGTTGCACCCCAGCCACCACACGGGCTTGACAGAGCTGGGTCTTGGTCCAGTGGCAAGGATTAACCAAGATGACTGGAGACCAGCTCTGCTGCACTGACCTAGTGCACACACATATCACAGTGCTGCCCCTGGGCCCTCGCCTCTTCTGGCCCTGAACTCATGCCTCTCCTGGTTCCTCGCCCTCGGTAGCGAGTACTGGTCTTGGAGTGACACCCGATTGATGGTGACCTTGTAATCACCACATATCCTGACTGACCCATCCGCCTTGAGCACCGGCACAATCGGGCTCGCCCAGTCACTGAATTTGACGAGCGAGATGATGCCTTCCCTCAGCAGGCGGTCCAATTCACCTTCTATCTTTTCTCGCATCACATACGGCACCACTCTGGTCTTGTGGTGTACTGGCCTGCATCCGGGTTCATGTGAATCACTACCTTGGCCCCCATGAAAGTGCCAATGCCGGGTTGAAATAATGAGTCAAATTTGTCCAGGATCTGTGAGCATGATACTCGCTCCACAGAGGAAATTGCATTGACATTGCCCCATTTCCAGTTCATGACAGCAAGCCAACTCCTCCCCAGTAGTGCGGGACCATCCCCCGGGACAACCCAGAGTGGCAACCTGTTCTCGGAATCTTTGTGGGTCACGACTTCCGTGGCGCTGCCTAGCACCGGAATGATCTCCTTTACGTATGCCTGTAGCTGTGCGTCAATCGGCGATAATTTTGGCCTCCTGGCCTTGGACGCCCACAACCTTTCGAACTGTTTGATACCCATCAGGGACTGGATGGAATCCGTGTCTAGCTCCATTGATACTGGAATGCCATTGAGGAGCATATTCATCATTATCGGTGGCGTCCTAGTGTATAAACTGTGTACGTGCTCCACATGAACTCGCTGAACTTCAGCTTCCAGCGATTTCCCCCAGCGTTCATTTCTGCAATTTCTGCAGGTATTTTGCTCATCTCTGCAAACTCCGGCTGAGTGTGTGCCTCCATGCCTCCAACATGAGCTGTTGTTGGGTACAAAAGGTCCCTTGCCAGTCGATCGTCCCTGACTGCCCCTGTGACTGTCCTTGAGTGCGCCATTAACAGGTGTTGATGGCCCCATTACTGGCCGCATTGTCCCTTGCAATGGCATGAATCGCCGTTCAGCTTGCCATTGTCTCTGTCAAACTCCCCCTTTGGGTTCGACTACATGTTGGGGCATGCCCGATCACCCTTGTCTGCCTGGAGAACTGTGTGCTGCTTTAACAAGGTGGAATCTCTGTCCCAACCATTCCTTAACACGATACCTCTCGTCTGTTCTGCTAGTGGCCATGCTCGGGTGGTTTAAATCCCAGTTTCTCGTCACCATTGATATGTCCTTACTATACAGTATAAATGCACACGAGGCCAATGCTTGAGAGAAGGTCAATCTGTGACCTGTCCTTTATTCCTTCGCACTCAAGTGATGGAAGTGGGTGGAGCTTCCCCTTTTATACCTGAAGGTCCAGGTTAGGAGTGTCTCCCACAAGTTCACCACCAAGTAATCATTGTTCTCACAGTGTACAACTTAGGTCAGATTATACATGGGTTACAATGCTGGTTGAATATATAACAGTTTGTGCCTATCAAACTGACTGGTATACAGCGTAGAGAGTACAGAGAATGCAGAGTACAGTGATTAGAGAGTATAGAGTGGAGAGATTATTAAAATTAGTGAAAGTAATTATCGATAGTGATGGGGCCTATGCTTTCCCTGCCTTTAATTGCAACTGCTCACACACTGGTTACAGAAAGGATCAATCAAAGAGGTGGCAGGGTAATGCGTAGACGGAGACGAAGACAGAGGAGGAGACCGTACAGCCAACGAAATTACATGGAAAAGCAATCTTACCTGAACTTGTCTGAAAATGCTTGTCTTAGGAGTCTGCGATTCCGGAAGGAGGTCATCGATGCAATATGTCAAATCGTCAAGGGTGACCTGCAGCTTTCCAGCACCATCAGAACCGCACTGTCCATTGAGGTGAAGGGTTACTGCTGCCCTATCCTTCTACGCATCGGGATCTTTTCAGGCTTCAGCTGGCGACATCTGCCGTATCTCTCAGCACGCTACACACTGCTGCATTCAACAGGTGACTGAAGCCCTTTACGCTGCAGGATAGACTTCATAAGCTTCCCAATGACCAGGGAGGCACAGACCGAGAGGGATTTCACAGTTCCCCAAGGTACAGGGAGTAATAGACTGCACGCACATTGCCCTGAAAGCACTCTTAAAGAACGCATAGGTGTTTCGTAATAGAAAGGGGATCCACTCACTAAATGTGCAGCTTGTTGCCGACCACAATCAAACAATTTTAACAGTGAATGCTACGTTTCCTGGCAGCATCCATGATGCGCACATCTTACGTGAAAGTGCTATCTCTGACCTGTTTGTCAATCAGCCAGAAGGTCACGGTTGGATGCTGGAGGATAAAGGGTATGGCCTTGCAAATTGGCTGATGACCCCTCTGCGTAATCCCGTCACTGAATCACAGAAACGGTATAATGAAAGTCACAATGCGACTTGCAGCATCGTTGAAAAGACAATTGGAGTCCTAAAGCAGCGCTTCAGATGCCTGGATCATTCTGGAGGCAGCCTGCAGTACCACCCTGATCAGGTAGCAGAGTTTATTGTGGTGTGTTGCATGCTGCATAACCTAGCTATAAAGAGAGGACAAATAATGCCAGATCTTGCTGCAGGTCCACCTCCAGAAGGAGATGAGACAGAAGAGGCAGCCGGCGAGAATGAAGAGGAGGAACAAGTGGGAGAGGACGTGGGCGAGGACATTGGGGAGCTTAATCAGCCTGGTGATCTAGCACCAGTACCACCACACCTCTCCCGAAGACCAGTAGCCAGTGGCAGTTACACGGCCGCTAAGCTTTTGTGTCAGCAGCTCATTAATGAACGCTTTGCATGAACTATTAATTGTGGATATTCAAATATTCAATTACAGTTCGGGTTAATCAAAAGTTACATTTGCGTGGGGTTTCCTTGTTGTATTGCCTGCACTGGCCTATCAGCTGAGTTAGTTTAAGTAAAGTTTAAAATACTGGCATAATAAAAGTACTGGTGTAATAACAGAATAAACAAACAAATATGGATGAAAAAGTGTACATTTGAAAATTAATGTAACTAAGAGAGAAGGCACAAAAGTTGTTGAATTAAAGTTTTTTTTTATTAACAAAGATTGAAAATGTTTTAAAACTAATGAACAACACCCTCCCTCCAACCCCCCGCCCACCCCCCGCACCAACCCACCCTTCCCTCAAATCCCCAAAACGTTATAAGATGAAAAAACAATTGAACATTTAAGTAAGAACATTTATTGAACTTTTGAAAAACACTCCCCCCTCCCGACCTGCGGCCACGTTTCCCTCCAGGTCCTGTCCCACCCCGTGTTCACACCCCACCGGTCCGGTGTGTGTGCTTCATTCGATGTCGATGTGACCACGTTGGCAATCTCTGCCCATATCCTCCTATATGCACGGGGTGGAGCTTTCACATGCCCACCCATGTCAGATCCTCCCACCTCGTGCTAACTATATTCACAGGGGCCTCATTGGCCTCCTCGCTGAAGGGCTTGGCCCTTTGCCTTTCACTTGATCCCTCCATTATTTCTACAATTAAATGCTGCTGAGAAATTTTTAACTGGAATTCTCAGTATTTCCAAGTTTTTAACTTTCCAAAAAGATTTTCACTGTACTTTTCAGTATTTCAAAGTTTTTAAAATTCGAACAAAAATCGAACGATGTCTAATTTTTGCAGTTTTAAGTTTAAATTTCAACAATGCAACCATACAACCCAAAAAGCCTCTCTCCCCTCTCTCTCTCTCTGACCCTCCCAGTGCTTCTGAGCATGTCTGATGACCCCTGACCTCTCAAAATGCGGCAAAGAAAATCGACCGAAAAAAAAATGCTACACATGCACAGAATGACATTGCTAGGGAAGCTTTTTTTTCTTCTTTGACTTGCATTTTCTTTGGGCGATCGTGAGATCACCGAAAAATCAGATCGCACATTTGACATCGACGGGGTAAGGCCAAGTGGAAAATCCAACAAAAAAAAATGGGCCTTGTGCCACTGGTCAGCACGGGAAATATATCCCACATCACTGGAACAAGGCCCATTTTTTTAGGCCTTAGCCACCTCGTGAAAAGTCTAGCCGAGTAATCAGTCTGTGGCTCTTTGGTTGGCAACTGGCCAAGTTGCCCTCTCTTCGAATGCAGCCGCTGATGAGAGACTTTGCACTGTAATTATACTTAGAAAATTGGCTATTGGCCTACCGCGTGCATGATCCAAACTATCCAGACTATCAAAAAGGTTTATGTTCCAGTCCAATGTAATTTCTGTGAGCTCTGTTGGTTCTCTTATCAATCCCTGGGACAGTTACTGAGACTGGGATTGTGCTCTTACAGTCTTATCAATTCCTGGGACAGTTACTGAGACTGGGATTGTGCTCTTACAGTCTTATCAATCCCTGGGACAGTTTTCAAGTTCAATGTTCAAACCCTGGAAAACATACCACGTGTGATTGTTAAGGTCAGTCTGACTCCCGTCACAAGAAGGGCCTTGAATTTCCTTCGTACTTGCGCACAGAGATATGGGTAACCGGGGTACTAAACCGTCGCAGAATTTTGTGCATAAGTGAACTACGATCGTAAGTGCAATATGCCCAAATCACCTCAATCTTTTATCGCCGTCTATCAAACCCTCTGCCCAAAAGCATTTCAATCCGTAAACCTGGCCCTGCCCCAGGTTACAGAGCCCCATTACAAGCTTCCTGCAGTTACATTTGGTCCGCAGTTACAGAGCCCCATTACGAGCCCAGGGGCTCTCTTGAAATTACAACCAGGTTTGCAGGTAAGGCGGGTAATTTTTCAGTTTTATTGCAAATTTTTGTGCATTTAAAAAAAGTTATCTTCTCTGCGACATGTTCTGCATTTTCTGTTTCTTTGAAAACATTTTTATGGTGTATGTCATGGAACTCACTGTCAGAAAGGGTGGTAGAGGCAGAAACCCTCACCATTTTTAAAAAGTACTTGGCTGTGCAGTTGGAAGTGCCGTAACCTACAGGGTTACAGACCAAGAGCTGGAAAGTGGTATTAGTCGGGAAAGCTCTTTGTCGGCCGGCGGGAACACAACGGGCCCAAAATGGCCTCCTTCCATGCTGTAACTTTCTATAATTCTATGATTCTGTGAAGTCACCTTAATGGTTCAAAAGCTTCCCCGATTACAGGCTATTAAGCATGCTGTGCCTGATGTGCATGAATGATGGTTAAATCACTTAATACGTTAATTTTCATACTGATAGAAGAACTATATGGTGTGAGTTGAGCCCTTGTTGTGTTCACTCATTTATGCCCATTTTACATTTGCATGTATTCTAATCAGACTCTCAATAATTTTGAGTGTAATTTGACATTGGCAGAATGGGCACTGGAGTGGGCGCATTTTTGGGTCTAACCTCTGGGTTGCACCCATGGTGGAAGCTCCAAGCTAAGATATTTTCTGTTGCTGGGAGAGTCATTCTGTAGATTGGAAGTAACTGGTTTTCTTTATCTTTTGTCAAACCCTTTGTTTTGAAGTGTGAGAGACTAGAATCTCTGGAGGAGCCAAGCGACTTAGGTGTCCATGTACACAAATCACTAAAAGCTAATGCATAGTTACGAGAAGCAATCAGAGAGACTAATGGTATGTTAGCTTTCATTAAAGGAGAGGAAATTATACTTCAGCTGCATAAAGCTTTCATCAGACCCCATCTGCAGTTGTGTGTTCAGTTCTGGGCACCGCTCCCCCGGAAGGATATATTGCCCTTGGAGTGGGGGCATCACAGTTTCACCAGAATTATACCAGGGCTAAAACGATTAAACTGTGAGGACATGTTCTATAAATTTGAGCTGTAATCCCTTGAATATAGGAAATGATGGGGTGATGTGATCGAGGTATTAACGATGATTAAATAATTTGATAGGGTAGATAAAGAGAAACTATTTGCTCTGGTGGGGGAGTCCAGAACAAGGTGGGGGGGGGGGGGTAACTTTACAATTCGTGATAGGCCATTCAGGAGTCAAATTAGGATGAAATAGTCACACAAAAGCTCGTAGAAATCAAGAATGTGGTGCTATGAGAAATGGCCCTTTCAAGACTAAGTTAGATAGATTTTTGTTAGCGAGGGTTATAAAGGAATATGGAGCACAGGCGGGAAAATAAAGTTGAGGTGCAACTCAACCACGATCCAAGTGAATGTCGGCGTAGGCCCAAAGGACTGAACGGCCTTCTCCTGATCCTATGGGACTGAGAATCTGATGAGAGGTCAGCGGGAGGCTGGGAATGTGAGAGAGGAGAGCGGGAGGCTGGGAATGTGAGAGAGAGCGGGATGCTGGGAATGTGAGGGAGGTTAGCGGGAGGCTGGGAATGTGAGAGAGGAGAGCAGGAGGCTGGGAATGTGAGAGAGGTCAGTGGGAGGCTGGGAATGTGAGGGAGGTCAGCGGGAGACTGGGAATGTGAGAGAGGTTAGCGGGAGGCTCGCAATGTGAGGGAGGTCGGCCGGAGGCTGGGAATGTGAGAGAGGTCAGCGGGAGACTGGGAATGTGAGGGAGGTCAGCGGGAGACTGAGAATGTAAGGGAGGAGAGCGGGAGGCTGGAAATGTGAGGGAGGTCGGCGGGAGGCTGGGAATGTGAGGGAGGTCAGCGGGAGACTGGGAATGTGAGGGAGGTCAGCGGGAAACTGGGAATGTGAGGGAGGTCGGCGGGAAACTGGGAATGTAAGGGAGGAGAGCGGGAGGCTAGAAATGTGAGGGAGGTCAGCGGGAGGCTGGGTATTTAAGTGGTGCAGGAGATTTGGAGCCCGTGAGAGGGGAATGGGAACAAGGTCTCTGCAAATCGGAAATGGAGGAGTGAATAGGAAACCAAGAAGTATGAAATTAGGGAATGAGAGGCTTTAGGGAGGGTGGAACTTAAAACAATCACTATCACTAAAGAAGTAGTACTCAGTAAAATAATGGGACGAAAGGAGGACAAGTCCCCTGGACCTGGTGGCTTGCATCCTAGGGTTTTAAAAGAAGTGGTTGCAGAGATAGTGGATGCTTTGGTTGTAATCTACCAAAGTTCCCTGGATTCTGCGGAGGTCCCAGCAGATTGGAAAACCGCAAATGTAACTCCCCTATTTAAAAAAGGAGGCAGACAGAAAGCAGGAAACTATAGACCAGTTAGCCTAACATCTGTCATTGGGAAAATGCAGGAGTCCATTATTAAGGAAGCAGTAGCAGGACATTTGGAAAAGCATAATTCAGTCAAGCAGAGTCAGCATGGTTTAAAAAAAGGGAAATCATGTTTGACAAATTTGCTGGAGTTCTTTGAGGATGTAACACGCAGGTGGATAAGGGGGAGCCAGTGGATGTGGTGTAATTGGATTTCCAGAAGGCATTTGATAAGGTGCCACATGAAAGGTTACTGCACAAGGTAAAATTTCACGGGGTTGGGGGTAATATATTCGCATGGATAGAGGATTGGCTAACTAATAGATAACAGAGAGTCGGGATAAATAGGTCATTTTCCGGTTGGCAAACAGTAACTAGTGGGGTGCTGCAGGGATCGGTGCTGGGGCCTCAACTATTTACAATCTATATTAATGACTTGGATGAAGGGACTGAGTGTAATGTAACCAAGTTTGCTGATGATACAAAGATAGGTGGGAAAGCAAGTTGTGAGGTGGACACAAAAAATCTGCAAAGCGATATAGACAGGTTAATGAATGGGCAAAAAATTGGCAGATGAAGGAGAATGTGGGAAAATGAGGTTATCCACTTTGGCAGAAAAATTAGAAAAGTAAATGATTATTTATATGGAGAAAAATATCAAAGTGCTGCAGTACCGAGGTACCTGGGGGTCCTTGTGCATGAAACACAAAAAGTTAGTATGCAGCTACAGCAAGTAATCAGGAAGCCACCTTTTAGGGGGAGATAAAAAGATTTTTGAGCGATAGGGGAATAAAAGGTTATGGGGAACGGGCAGGGAAGTGGAGTTAAATCCATGATTAAATCAGCCATGATCTTAATAAATGGCGGAGCAGGCTCGAGGGGCCAAATTGCCTGCTCCTGCTCCTGTTTCTTATGTTCTTATGTTCCAGGTCAGGGATGTTATGTCTTGAATAAAGAGTCAGATTGCATATTGCCAGCACAAAGTAGGGTGTGACCATAGTCCTTTATTACAGATCTCCAGCCTGTGAGGCCTCCTTATATACAGGTGCTCCCAAGGGATTGTGGGATCCCTTGGGACTCCAGGGGATAAGCCTTCTGGTGGTTAGACATGGCATTTACAGGTTTACATACATAACAACACTCCCCCCCCACCAAAGTCAATAGTGTAACTATTTACAATGTGAGTCGATCTGGGGCCTTCCTTTCCCTGGTTGATCGCCTTGGTGCAAATGCTGGTTTTGGTGAGTCGTTTGTTGGACCCTCGCCAGGCTATTGTGCAGCTGACCTTGCTGGGCTGCTGGGGGTGGTGAGTCCTGCTGGGTTGCTGTGGGTGATGGGTTCTACTTCGTGGTCAACCGCTGGGTCGGTTGCCACTTGGATGTATGTTGGAGGATCGAAAAAGGTGGAGTCTATTGTGAGTTGTTCTGAGTTTGGTTTGGTCCAAGTGTTTCCTGCAGGTGAGTGCATTTGAGAATTTCACCAAAAACACTCTACTCCCCTCTTTGGCCAAAACAATGCCAGGAAGCCACTTGGGACCTTGTTCAAAGTTCAACACAGGATCATTTATGTCAATTTCACGTGACACATTTGCGCGATCATGATATGATCCTGTTGAAGCCGTCTGCTCTCTGCCTGTTCATGTAGATCAGCATGTACAAATGAGAGCCTTGTCTTTAGTGCCCTTTTCCTGAGCAGTTCAGCGGGAGGGACCCCAGTGAGCGAGTGGGGTCTTGTGCGGTAACTAAGCAGGACTTGGGATAAGCGAGTCTGCAGTGAGCCTTCAGTTACCCTTTTCAAGCTCTGCTTGATTGTTTGAACTGCTCATTCTGCCTGACTGTTGGACGCTGGTTTCAACGGGGCAGATGTCACATGTTTGATCCCATTCCGGTCATGAACTCCTTGAACTCGGCACTGGTAAAGCATGGCCCTTTGTCACTTACAAGGATATCAGGCAGGCCGTGCTTGGCAAACATAGCCCGTAGGCTTTCAATGGTGGCAGCGGATGTGCTTGCCGACATTATCACACATTCAATCCATTTGGAGTACTCATCTACAATCACTAAGAACATTTTTCCCAAGAATGGGCCTGCATAGTCAACATGGACCCTGGAGCACGGTTTGGAGGGCCTGGACCATAAACTTAGTGGCGCCTCCCTGGGTGCATTGCTTAACTGTGGACATATATTACATTTGTGCATGCAAGACTCTAAGTCTGCAACAATACTAGGCCACCACACATGGGATCTGGCTATCGTTTTCATCATTACGATGCCTGGGTGGGTGCTGTGGAGATCACTGATGAAAGTGTCCCTGCCCTTTTTTGGCACCACTACCCGATTACCCCATAGGAGGCAGTCTGCCTGTATAGACATTTTATCTTTGCGCCGCTGGTACGGCTTTATTTCCTCCTGCATCTCTAACGGGACACTAGACCAACTCCCGTGGAGCACACAGTTTTTTTTACGAAGGACAGTAAGGGGTCCTGGCTCGTCCAGGTTCTAATCTGTCGGGAGGTAACAGGTGATTGCTCACTCTTGAATGTTTCCATTACCATGACTAAATCTGCGGGCTATGCCATCTCCACCCTTGTGGTGGGCAATGGCAACCTACTGAGAACATTGGCACAGTTTTCTGTGCCTGGCCTGTGGTGGATGGCATAGTTGTATGCGGACAATGTGAGCGCCCATCTCTGGATACGGACCAATGCATTCGTATTTATCCCCTTGCTTTCAGAAAAGAGGGATATAAGCTGCTTATGGTCACTTTCCAATTCAAATTTGAGCCCGAACAATATTGATGCCTTCTCTTTACCCCGTAAACACATGCTAATGCTTCTTTTTCGATCATACTGTAGGCCCTCTTGGCCTTAGAGTGACATCTGGATGCATAAGCAATGGGTTGCAATTTCCCAAATTCATTAGCTTGTTGCAATACACACCCGATCTCTTATGATGACGTATCACATGCTAGTACCAAACACTCACATGGATCATACAACACAAGCAATTTGTTTGAACATAACAGCTTCCTAGCTTTCTCAAAGGCATTTTCTTGGCTTTTACCCATTCATCTCCTTTACGCAGTAAAGAGTGCAGGGGTTCTAACAATGTGCTAAGGCCCGGTAAGAAGTTACCAAAATAGTTCAGGAATCCTAGAAATGACTGCAGCTCCATCACGTTCTGTGGTCTCGGTGCATTCTTGATTGCCTCCGTTTTCGAATCGGTGGGTCTGATGCCGTCCGCTACGATTCTTCTCCCCAGGAAATCCACTTCAGGCACCAGGAAAACGCACTTCGAGCGTTTTAGCCTGAGCCCCACATGAGTAACCAGACAAAGAAGCTCCTCCAGGTTCTGCAGGTGCTCGACGGTGTCCCGACCTGTAACCAAGATGTCGTCCTGGAAGACCATGGTGTGCGGGACCGACTTCAGCAAGCTTTCCATGTTCCTCTGGAATATCGCCGTGACCGATCGAATCCCAAAAGGGCATCTGTTGTAAATGAAGAGATCTTTGTGCATGTTGATGCAGGTGAGGCCTTTCGATGATTCCTCCAGCTCCTGCGTCATGTAAACTGAGGTTAAGTCCAGCTTCGTGAATGTTTTCCCTCCCGTCGGCATCGCAAATAGGTCGTCTGCCTTCGGTAGCGGGTACTGATCCTGCAGTGAGAAATGATTGATAGTTACTTTATAATCACCACAGGCTCTGATGGTGCCGTCTCCCTTGAGGACTGGAACAATCGAACTGGCCCACTCATTGAATTCGATCAGCAAAATGTTGCCTTCTCATTGCAGCCTGTCCAATTCGTTCTCCACCCTCTCTCTCATCATGTAAGATATTGCTCTCATATTGTGAGGGATGGGTCGCGCCCCCAGAATCAAACGGATCTGCACTTTTGCTCCTTGGAACTTTCCGATGCCTGGTTCGAACAGCGAGGGGAACTTGTTTAGCACCTGGGCACATGATATGTCGTCGACGGGCGAAAGCGCTCGGACGTCGTCCTAGTTCCAGCGTATCTTTCCCAGCCAGCTCTTGCTGAACAGTGTGAGGCCATCGCCCAGTACCACCCAGAGTGGTAACTTGTGCACCGCTCCATCGTAGGAGACCTTTACAGTAGCAATTCCTTTCTGTACATTCTCAGTTTAGTATGAATGGGCCTTGCTGCACCACAATTTATCCAAAGACTTTTTGCTCATTATGGACTGGCTTGTGCCCGTGTCCAGCTCCTTGGACACCAGGAGTCCATTTAATTCAACCTTCAGCATTATCGGGGAACACTTTGTAGTAAATGTGTACACCCCATATACCTCTGCCTCCTTGGCTGAGGCTGTGGTTCATCGCGTTCCGCCATGGATCTGTCCTCCTCAGCAAAATGGTGGTTTTCTGGATTAGCAGGGTTTGCAGCTCGCCTGCACATGCGATAGAGGTGTCCCATTGTTCCACAGCCCTTGCAAACATGAATGGAAACGATGATCACCCCCGCACCACCAACAAGGTGTGAATGACCTTGTATTCACCACCCTTGATGGTGGACTCTGAGTCATCTGCAGATGTGCAGCTGCAGGTGTGTAATTACTACCCTGTACATTTTGATTCGAAAACAACATTGTTCACAGTACTTGCAGCAGCACTCGTGTGCTGAGAATTTTTTTTGGTATTGTCACTAGTGGCTATAATCGCGATGGCTTTATTCAAGGTTGGGGTCTCTGCAGTCAAAAGTTTGCAAAGTATTACTTCATGGCCAATGCCAAGTACAAAGAAGTCCGTAAGCATGTGCTCCAAGTGTCCTTCAAATTTGCAATGTCCTGCAAGGTGCCTTAGTTCGGTGACGTAGCTCGCCACTTCCTGGCCTTCAGACCTCTTGTACGTGTAGAACCGATACCTCGCCATCAGAACGCTTTCCTTCGGGTTTCGATGCTCCTGCACCAATGTGCACAACTTATTGTATGACTTGTCTGTGGGTTTCGCTGCAGCGAGCAGATTTTTCATGAGGCCATTCGTTGGTGCCCCGCAAACGGTGAGGAGAATCGTCCTTCGTTTGGCAGCATTCGCTTCTCCTTCCAGCTCGTTGGCCACAAAGTATTGGTCAAGTCGCTCCATGAAGGTTTCCCAATCATCTCCCTCCGACAATTTCTCCAGGATGCCCACGGTTTTCTGCATTGTTGTGGTGGGGTTCGTCATTTGTATTTCATCGCCAGTTGTTCTGTCTTGAATAAAGAGTCAGGCTGGGTACTGCAAGCTCAAAGTACGGTGTGATCGTAGTCCTTTATTACAGATCTCAGAGTGTCCCTCCAGCCTGTGAGGCCTCCTTACGTACAGGTGCTCCCAAGGGATTGTGGGATCCCTTGGGACTCCAGGGGATAAGCCCTCTGGTGGTTAGATATGGCATTTACAGGTTTACATACATAACAGGGGACAAGTAAGTTGGAAACCTAACTGACAGAAACATAAGCCTGAAAAAGGGGACTGTGAATCTGGAAGGCGGAGCATGGTGTGGGAAACTGGAATTGCGGGAGAGGGGAGTGGGAGACTGAGGAACGAGAGTAGGATTCAGGAGGGTCTGAGACAAGGGAGAATTGACAGGGGAGCAGACCTGTGCCAGGAGCAGATGAATGGCTCCCAGAATAAACTGAAGTAACATCCGTCACAATGACATATAAGATGGGTGGACACATGGAAGATGCAATTCAATGCAACGATGTGTGAGGTGATACATCTTGGTAGGAAGAATGAAGACAGACCATACACACTAAATGGTATAATTTTAAAGGGGGTGCAAGAACAGAGAGACCTGTGGGTCTTTGTGGACAAATCTTTGAAGGTGGCAGGACAGGTTTACAAAGCAGTTAATAAAGCATATGGGATCCTGGGCTTTATAAATAGACATAGAGTACAAAAGCCAGGAAGTGATGCTAAACCTATATAAAACCCGAGTGCAGCCCCAGCTGAAGTATTGTGCCAATTCTAGGCAACACACTTTAGGAAGGACGTGAACGTTTTAGAGAGGGTGCAGAGAGATTTACTAGAATGGTTCCAGGGTTAGTGGATTACAGTTACGTGGATAGACTGGAGAGGCTGGATTTGTTCTCCTTGGAGCAGAGAAGACAAAGAGAAGATTTGATAGAGGTGATTAAAATTATGAAGGTTTAGATAAAGTAAATAAAGAGAAACTGTTTCCAATGGTTGGTGGGTCGATAACGAGAGGGGACAGATTTAAGGTGATTGGCAAAAGAGCCAGAGGCGACATGAGGAAGTAACTATTTCACGCAGCGAGTGGTTAGGTTTTGGAATACACTGCCTGATAGAAACATAGAGACATAAAAACATAGAAAATAGGAGCAGGAGTAGGCCATTCACCCTTCAAGCCTTCACCACCATTCAATAAGATCATGGCTGATCATTCACCTCAGTAAACCTTTCCTGCTTTCTCTCCATACCCCTCGATCCCTTTAGCCGTAAGGACCATATCTAACACCCTCTTGAATATATCCAATGAACTGCCATCAGCAATTCTCTGCAGTAGGGAATTCTACAGGTTCACAACTCTCTGAGTGAAGAGATTTCTCCTTCTCCTCATCTCAATCCTAAATGGCTTACCCCTTATCCTTAGACTGTGTCCCCTGGTTCTGGACTTCCCCAACATCAGGAACATTCTTCCTGCATCTAAACTGTCCAGTACCGTCAAAATGTTATGTTTCTATGAGATCCCCTCTCATCCTTCTAAACTCCAGTGAATACAGGACCCGTCGATCCAGTCTCTCCTCATAGGTCAGTCCTGCCATCCCGGGAATCAGTCTGGTGAACCTTTGCTGCACTCCCTCAATAGCAAGTATGTCCTTCCTCACATTAGGAGACCAAAACTGAACACAATATTCCAGGTGAGGCCTCACCAAGGCCCTATACAACTGCAATAAGACCTCCCTGCTCCTGTAGTCAAATCCCCTAGTTACGAAGGCCAACATACCATTTGCCTTCTTCATCGCCTGCTGTACCTGCACGCCAACTTTCAATGACTGATGTACCATGACACCCAGGTCTCGTTGCACCCCGCCTTTTCCTAATCTGCCACCATTCAGATAATATTCTGCCTTCGTGTTTTTGCCACCAAAGTGGATAACCTCACATTTATCCACATTATACTGCATTTGCCATGCATTTGCCCACTCACTCAGCAACAGAGCAGAATGCCGCACCACCATAGTTGCCCGGGAACTCAGACGTTTTGACATTGACATCGCCACCCTAATCGAGACCCGGTAGGCAGGGGAAGGCCAGTTGAAGGAACATGGTGGAGGCTACACCTTCTGGAAAGGGAAACCAGAGGCAGAACGCCGCCTTCATGGAGTCAGCTTTGCCGTCAAGAATGAGCTGGTCTATCGCCTCAAAGACTCCTCCTGTGGGGTTACCAAACGCCTCATGACCCTTCGCCTTACCCTATCTCGGAACCAATGTGCCACAGTCATCAGTGCATACGCCCCTACACTCGATTCAACGGACGAGGCTAAAGAGGGATTTTATTCCAACGTCGAGACATCCTTGTCCCGTATCCCCATGCGTGACAAATTGATCCTCCTGGGTGATTTTAATGCCAGGGTTGGAAAAGACACAGCCCTCTGGGGAGGCGTGATTGGCAGGGAGGGGGTAGGGAAAGCCAACTCCAGTGGTACCCTACTCCTGACAAAATGTCTAGAACATGAACTCCTCATCACCAACACCCTGTTCCACCAGAGGGACAAATAAAAGACATCGTGGCAACATCCTCGCTCCAAATACTGGCACCTGCTTGACTATGCCATCATCCGAGCCAGGGATCACAAGGCTGTGCGCATCACCGGCGCCATGACAGGAGCTGACAACTGCTAGACGGACCACTGCCTACTCCGATCCATCATCAACATTAACATTGCCCCAAAGCAGAGGGGACAGCAGAAGCAGTTCCGCAAAAAAGTTAATGCCGGGGCACTGAGAGACCCAGCTAAGAGAGCCCTATACAGCCAGCGCCTCACAGCCAATCTGGCGTGCCTTGATGACCCTTAGATGCTGAATCCCCATAGCGCTTGGTCTGCCCTCCAGGCCTCTATAACCAGTGCCTGTGAAGAGACACTTGGTCACTCAACCAGAAAACACCAGGACTGGTTTGAAAAAATGATCAGGAGATCGAAGAACTAATAGATCGCAAGCACAGAGCATTTCTGAGCCTCAAGCAACAGCCCAACTCGGGAGCTGCAAAACATTACAGACGGCTCAAGGCTCAGGTCCAACAAAAAACTTGGGACTAAAAGAGCAGGTGGTGGATGGAGAAAGCACAGGAGATACAACAACTGGTCGACAGCCACGATATGCGAGGATTCTTCAACCATGATTTCCCTTTCATAAATCCATGCTGACTTGGACCGATTCTGTCACTGCTTTCCAAATGGGCTGCTATTTCATCTTTAATAATTGATTCCAACATTTTCCCCACGACTGATGTCAGGCTAACCAGTCTATAATTACCCATTTAATCTATCCCTCCTTTTTTTAAAAGTGGTGTTACATTAGCTACCCTCCAGTCCATAGGAACTGATCCAGAGTAGATAGACTGTTGGAAAATGTTCACCAATGCATCCACTATTTCTAGGGCCACTTCCTAAAGTACCCTGGGATGCAGACTATCAGGCCCCGGGGATTTATTGGCCTTCAATTCCATCAATTTCCCGAACACAATTTCCTGCCTAATAAGGATTTCCTTCAGTTCCTCCTTCTCACAAGACCTTCGGTCCCCGAGTATTTCCGGAAGTTTATTTGTGTCTTCCTTCGTGAAGACAGAACCAAAGTATTTGTTCAACTGGTCTGTCATTTCTTTGTTCCCCAATATAAATTCACCTGAATCTGACTGCAAGGGACCTACGTTTGTCTTCACGAATCTTTTTCTCTTCACATATCGATAGAAGATTTTGCAGTCAGTTTTTATGTTCCCTGCAAGCTTTCTCTCATCAAAGAACTCACTTTGGGAGTGGAAAAAAATCCTCCTCAATTCCGAGGGACTGCCTATGATGATGATGATGATGATGATGATGATGACATCCTCAAAAAATTCCAGAATATTTGTCAAGCATGATTTCCCTTTCATAAATCCATGCTAACTTGGACCGATCCTGTCACTGCTTTCCAAATGCGCTGCTATTTCATCTTTAATAATTGATTCCAACAATTTCCCCACTACTGATGTCAGGCTAACTGGTCTATAATTACCCGTTTAATCTTTCGCTCCTTTTTCTATTTTCCCCCTCCTAATTAAACTTTGTCCTCCTCTGCTGAATTCTACAGTTCTCCCAGTCCGCAGGTTTGCTGCTTTTTCTGGCCAATTTATATGCCTCTTCCTTGGATTAAACACTATCCTTAATTTCCCTTGTTAGCCACGATTGAGCCACCTTCCCCATTTTATTTTTACTCCCACAGGGATGTACAATTGTTGAAGTTCATCCATGTGATCTTTAAATGTTTGCCATTGCCTATCCACCGCCAACCCTTTCAGTAACATTTGCCAGTCTGTTCGAACCAATTCACGTCTCATACCATCGAAGTTACCTTTCCCCAAATTCAAGACCCTAGTCTCTGAATTAACTGTGTCACTCTCCATCTTGATAAACAATTCCACCATATTATGGTCAATCTTCCCCAAGGACCTCGCACAACAATATTTCTAATTAGTCCTTTCTCATTACACATCACCCAGTCGAGGATGGCCAGCCCTCTAATTGGTTCCTCGACATATTGGTCTCGAAAGCCATCCCTAATACACTCCAGGAAATCCGCCTCCACCGTATTGCTACCAGTTTGGTTAGTCCAATCTCTATGTAGATTAAAGTCACCCATGATAACTGCTTTATTGCACGCATCCCTAATTTCTCATTTGATGTTGCCCCCAATTTCACTACTACTGTTTGCTGGTCTGTACACAACTCCCACTAGCGTTTTCTGCCCTTTGGTATTCCACAGCTCCACCCATTTAGATTCCACATCATCCAAGCTAATGTCCTTCCTTCCTATTGCGTTAATTTCCTCTTTAACCAGCAATGCTACCCCACCTCCTTTTCCTTTCTGTCTATTGTTCCTGAATGTTGAACACACCTGGATGTTGTGTTCCCAGTCTTGGTCACCCTGGAACTATGTCTCCCTGATGCCAATTACATCATATTCATTAATTGCTGCCTGTGCAGTTAATTCATCCACCTTATTTTGAATACTCCTCACTTTAAGGCACAGGGCCTTCAGGCTTGTCTTTTTAACACACTTTGCCCCTTCAGAATTTTGCTGTACTGTGGCCCTTTTTGATTTTTGCCTTGGGATTCTCTGCCCTCCACTTTTACATTTCTTCTTTCTATCTTTTGCTTCTGCCCCCATTCTACTTCCCTCTGTCTCCCTGCATAGGTTCCCATCCCCCTGCCATGTTAGGTTAACCCCGCCCCAACAGCACGAGCAAACACTCGCCCTCGGACATTGGTTCCTGTCTTGCCCAGGTGCAGACCGTCTGGTTTGTACTGGTCCCACCTCCCACAGAACCGGTTCCAATGTCCGAGGAATTTGAATCCCTCCCTTCTGCACCACTCCTCCAGCCACGTATTCAACTGAGCTAGCTTGTGATTCCTACTCTGACGAGCATGTGGCACCAGTAGCAATTCTGAGGTTACTACCTTTGAAGTCCTACTTTTTAATTTAATTCCTAGCTCCCTAAATTCAGCTTGTAGGACCTCATCCCGTTTTTTTACCTATATCGTTGGTACCTATTTGCACCACAACAACTGGCTGTTCACATAAGAACATAAGAATTAGGAACAGGAGTAGGCCATCTAGCCCCTCGAGCCTGCTCCGCCATTCAAAAAGATCATGGCTGATCTGGCCATGGACTCAGCTCCACTTACCCGCCCTCTCCCCATAACCCTTAATTCCCTTATTGGTTAAAAATGTATCTATCTGTGATTTGAATACATTCAATGAGCTAGCCTCAACTGCTTCCGGGCAGAGAATTCCACAGATTCACAACCCTCTGGGAGAAGAAATTCCTTCTCAACTCAGTTTTAAATTGGCTCCCCCGTATTTTGAGGCTGTGCCTCCTAGTTCTAGTCTCCCCGACTAGTGGAAACAACCTCTCTGCCTCTATCTTGTCGATTCCTTTCATGATTTTAAATGTTTCTAGAAGATCACCCCTTATCCTTCTGAACTTCAACAAGTAAAGACCCAGTCTACTCAATCTATCATCATAAGGTAACCCCCTCATCTCCGGAATCAGCCTAGTGAATCGTCTCTGTACCCCCTCCAAAGCTAGTATATCCTTCCTTAAGTAAGGTGACCAAAACTGCACACAGTACTCCAGGTGCGGCCTCACCAAAACCCTATACAGATGCAGCAGGACCTCCCTGCTTTTGTACTCCATCCCTCTCGCAATGAAGGCCAACATTCCATTCGCTTTCCTGATTACCTGCTGTACCTGCAAACTAACCTTTTGGGATTCATGCAAAGGACCCCCAGATCCCTCTGCACCGCAGCATGTTGTAATTTCTCCCCATTCAAATAATATTCCCTTTTCCTGTTTTTTTTTCCAAGGTGGATGATCTCGCATTTTCCGACATTGTATTCCATCTGCCAAACCTTAGCCCATTCGCTTAACCTGTCTAAATCTCTTTGCAGCCTCTCTGTGTCCTCTACACAACCCGCTTCCCCACTAATCTTTGTGTCATCTGCAAATTTTGTTACACGACACTCTGTCCCCTCCTCCAGGTCATCTATGTATATTGTAAACAGTTGTGGTCCCAGCACCGATCCCTATGGCACACCACTAACCACCAATTGCCAACCTGAAAAGGACCCATTTATCCCAACTCTCTGCTTTCTGTTAGCCAGCCAATTCTCTATTCATGCTAATACATTTCCGCTGACTCCGCGTACCTTTATCTTCTGCGGTAACCTTTTGTGTGGCACCTTATCGAATGCCTTTTGGAAATCTAAATACACCACATCCATCAGTACACCTCTGTCCACCATGCTCGTTATATCTTAAAATAATTCCAGTAAATTAGTTAAACATGATTTCCCCTTCATGAATCCATGTAGCGTCTGCTTGATTGCACTATACCTATCTCGATGTCCCGCTATTTCTTCCTTAATGATAGCTTCAAGCATTTTCTCCATTACAGATGTTAAACTAACCGGCCTATAGTTATCTGCCTTTTGTCTGCCCCCTTTTTTTAAACAGAGGCATTACATTAGCTGCTTTCCAATCCACTGGTACCTCCCCAGAGTCCAGAGAATTTTGGTAGATTATAACCAATGCATCTGCTATAACTTACGCCGTCTCTTTTAATACTTAGGGCAGGGAAAATGGAGTATGAGAAGAAGCTTGCAGGGAACATTAAGACGGATTGCAAAAGTTTCTATAGGTATGTAAAGAGAAAAAGGTTAGTAAAGACAAACGTAGGTCCCCTGCAGTCAGAATCAGGGGAAGTCATAACGGGGAACAAAGAAATGGCAGACCAATTGAACAAGTACTTTGGTTCGGTATTCACGAAGGAGGACACGAACAACCTTCCGGTTATAAAAGGGGTCGGGGAGTCTAGTAAGGAGGAGGAACTGAGGGAAATCCTTATTAGCCGGGAAATTGTGTTGGGGAAATTGATGGGATTGAAGGCCGATAAATCCCCAGGGCCTGATGGACTGCATCCCAGAGTACTTAAGGAGGTGGCCTTGGAAATAGTGGATGCGTTGACAGTCATTTTCCAACATTCCATTGACTCTGGATCAGTTCCTATGGAGTGGAGGGTAGCCAATGTAACCCCACTTTTTAAAAAAGGAGGGAGAGAGAAAACAGGGAATTATAGACCGGTCAGCCTGACATCGGTAGTGGGTAAAATGATGGAATCAATTATTAAGGATGTCATAGCAGTGCATTTGGAAAGAGGTGACATGATAGGTCCAAGTCAGCATGGATTTGTGAAAGGGAAATCGTGCTTGACAAATCTTCTGGAATTTTTTGAGGATGTTTCCAGTAGAGTGGATAAGGGAGAACCAGTTGATGTGGTATATTTGGACTTTCAGAAGGCGTTCGACAAGGTCCCACACAAGAGATTGATGTGCAAAGTTAGAGCACATGGGATTGGGGGTAGTGTACTGACATGGATTGAGAACTGGTTGTCAGACAGGAAGCAAAGAGTAGGAGTAAATGGGTACTTTTCAGAATGGCAGGCAGTGACTAGTGGGGTACCGCAAGGTTCTGTGCTGGGGCCCCAGCTGTTTACACTGTACATTAATGATTTAGATGAGGGGATTAAATGTAGTATCTCCAAATTTGCGGATGACACTAAGTTGGGTGGCAGTATGAGCTGCGAGGAGGATGCTGTGAGGCTGCAGAGCGACTTGGATAGGTTAGGTGAGTGGGCAAATGCATGGCAGATGAAGTATAATGTGGATAAATGTGAGGTTATCCACTTCGGTGGTAAAAACAGAGAGACAGACTATTATCTGAATGGTGACAGATTAGGAAAAGGGGAGGTGCAAAGAGACCTGGGTGTCATGGTACATCAGTCATTGAAGGTTGGCATGCAGGTGTAGCAGGCGGTTAAGAAAGCAAATGGCATGTTGGCCTTCATAGCAAGGGGATTTGAGTACAGGGGCAGGGAGGTGTTGCTACAGTTGTACAGGGCATTGGTGAGGCCACACCTGGAGTATTGTGTACAGTTTTGGTCTCCTAACCTGAGGAAGGACATTCTTGCTATTGAGGGAGTGCAGCGAAGGTTCACCAGACTGATTCCCGGGATGGCGGGACTGACCTATCAAGAAAGACTGGGCTTGTATTCACTGGAGTTCAGAAGAATGAGAGGGGACCTCATAGAAACATTTAAAATTCTGACGGGGTTAGACAGGTTAGATGCAGGAAGAATGTTCCCAATGTTGGGGAAGTCCAGAACCAGAGGTCACAGTCTAAGGATAAGGGGTAAGCCATTTAGGACCGAGATGCGGAGGAACTTCTTCACCCAGAGAGTGGTGAACCTGTGGAATTCTCTACCACAGAAAGTTGTTGAGGCCAATTCACTAAATATATTCAAAAAGGAGTTAGATGAGGTCCTTACTACTAGGGGGATCAAGGGGTATGGCGAGAAAGCAGGAATGGGGTACTGAAGTTGAATGTTCAGCCATGAACTCATTGAATGGCGGTGCAGGCTAAAGGGCCGAATGGCCTACTCCTGCACCTATTTTCTATGTTTCTATGTAATACCCTGGGATGCATTTCATCAGGACCAGGGGACTTGTCTACCTTGAGTCCCATTAGCCTGTCCAGCACTACCTCCCTAGTGATAGTGATTGTCTCAAGGTCCTCCCTTCCCACATTCCCGTGAGCAGCAATTTTTGGCATGGTTTTTGTGTCTTCCACTGTGAAGATCGAAGCAAAATAATTGTTTGAGGTCTCAGCCATTTCCACATTTCCCATTATTAAATCCCCCTTCTCATCTTCTAAAGGACCAACATTTACTTTAGTCACTCTTTTCCTTTTTATATATCGGTAAAAGCTTTTACTATCTGTTTTTATGTTTTGCGCAAGTTTACTTTCGTAATCTATCTTTCCTTTCTTTATTGCTTTCTTAGTCATACTTTGCTGTCGTTTAAAATTTTCCCAATCTTCTAGTTTCCCACTAACCTTGGCCACCTTATACGCATTGGTTTTTAATTTGATACTCTCCTTTATTTCCTTGGTTATCCACGGCTGGTTATCCCTTCTCTTACCACCTTTCCTTTTCACTGGAATATATTTTTGTTGCGCACTATGAAAGAGCTCCTTAAAAGTCCTCCACTGTTCCTCAATTGTGCCACTGTTTAGTCTATGTTCCCAGTCTACTTTAGCCAACTCTGCCCTCATCCCACTATCGTCCCCTTTGTTTAAGCATAGTATGCTCGTTTGAGACACTACTTCCTCACCCTCAACCTGTATTACAAATTCAACGATACTGTGATCACTCATTCCGAGAGGATCTTTTACTAGGAGATCGTTTATTATTCCTGTCTCATTACACAGAAGCAGATCTAAGATAGCTTGCTCCCTTGTAGGTTCTGTAACATACTGTTGTAAGAAACAATCCCGTATGCATTCTATGAATTCCTCCTCCAGGCTACCCCGTGCGATTTGATTTGACCAATCGATATGTCGGTTAAAATCCCCCATGATTACTGCTGTTCCTTTTTCACATGCCTCTATTATTCCCTTGATTATTGTCCGCCCCACCGTGAAGTTATTATTTGGGGGCCTATAAACTATGCCCGCCAGTGACTTTTTCCCCTTACTATCTCTAATCTCCACCCACAATGATTCAACATTTTGTTCATTAGAGCCAATATCATCTTTCACAACTGCCCTAATATCATCCTTTATTAACAGAGCAACACCACCTCCTTTCCCTTCTTGTCTATCCTTCTGAATTGTCAGATACCCCTGTATGTTTAATGCCCAGTCTTGGTCACCCTACAACCACGTTTCTGTAATGGCCACCAAATTAGACCCATTTGTAATGATTTGTGCCGTCAACTCATTTACTTTATTTCGAATGCTGCATGCGTTTAGGTAGAGTGTTTTAATACTAGCTTTTAAACCATGATTTTTAGTTTTGACCCCTCCTGCAGCCCCTTTATCTTCATACATATTGTCCCTTCCTATCACCTTGTGGTTTACACTTACCCCAGTGCTACTCTGATCTGTTGCCTCCTGCCTTTTGCATTCTTTCTTGGGGTCCTGTTTATCTGAGCTCTCACCCACTCTAACCAGCTCAGAGCCCTCTCCTGGGTTCCGAATACTCCTCGCATTGAGGCACTGAGCTTTCAGGCTTGCCTTTTTATTACACTTTGACCTTTTAGAATTTTGCTGTACATTGGCCCTTTTTGTTTTTTGCCATGGGTTTCTCTGCCCTCCACTTTTACTCATCTCCTTTCTGTCCTTTGCTTCTGTCTCCATTTTGTTTCCCTCTGTCTCCCTGCATTGGTTCCCATCCCCCTGCCATATTAGTTTAACTCCTCCCCAACAGCACTAGCAAACACTCCCCCTCGGACATTGGTTCCGGTCCTGCCCAGGTGCAGACCGTCTGGTTTGAACTGGTCCCACCTCCCCCAGAACCAGTTCCAATGCCCCAGGAATTTGAATCCCTCCCTGCTGCACCACTGCTCAAGCCACGTATTCATCTGTGTTATCCTATGATTCCTACTCTGATTAGCACATGGCACTGGTAGAAATCCTGAGATTACTACTTTTGAGATCCTACTTTTTAATTTAGCTCCAAGCTCCTTAAATTCGTCTCGTTGGACCTCATTCCTTTTTTTACCGATGTCGTTGGTACCAATGTGCACCACGACAACTGGCTGTTTTCCCTCCCTTTTTAGAATGTCCTGCACCCGCTCCGAGACATCCTTGACCCTTGCACTTGGGAGGCAACATACCATCCTGGAGTCTCGGTTGCGGCCGCAGAAATGCCTATCTATTCCCCTTACAATAGAATCTCCTACCATGATAGCTCTCCCACACTTTTTCCTGCCCTCCTGTGCAGCACAGCCAGCCACGGTGCCTGGACTTGGCTGCTGCTGCCCTCCCCTGATGTGTCATCGCCCCCACCAGTACCCAAAACGGTCTATCCGTTTTGGAGGGGGATGATCACAGGGGACCTCTGCACTACCTTCCTTCCACTGCTCTTCCTGCTGGTCACACATCCCCGATCTGGTTGTGTAACCTTCACCTGCGGTATGACCAACTCACTCAACGTGCTAATCATGATAGGATGGTGGATACAGATTCAATAGTAAACTTCAAAAGGGAATTGGATAAATGAAGGAGTAAAAATTGCAGGGATACGGGGACGGAGCGGGGGAGCAACACTAACTGGATTGCTCTTCTTAAGAGCCGGCAGAAACTCGATGGGCTGAATGGCCTCTTTCTGATGTGTATTAATCTGTGATTCTCTGATTGCTTCTACTTTTAAACCTAAGCATGACTTAAATTTCCATTATTATCCATAAGTAATTTTATACAACATGGGTTCTAAAATCTATGGGCAGGAACTGACTGGATCCTCACAATATGTAGAATTAATGAGTTCATTCAATATTCAAAATGTCAGCAGAGTTAATGTGCTCTTCATCAGACCCTTTTATCTTGTCAACTTAACCTTCCCAGGATTTGACACTTGCCCCGGGAAAGCTGTTGTGAAGACATGAAGGCCGTCCTTTTTCTCCTCCTTGTCATTCTCAATATTGAGCAATCCTCCAGTCTTGGTTCTGATGGTAAGTGACGATTCCATCATATTCTTGCACTTTGTTTACTTTATTGAATTCAAACTGGGGTAACTAAGATATTGGACAAACTGTGCAGATCAGGTTGGATTGTGGTGTGTACAGTTTGATCCTTTCTCAGTCTGGCTGTCCCCTATTCCCCAGAGCTAGGAAGAGATGTACAGCCCAGGGATCCTGCTCCCCCTGCAATTCCCGTAGGATATTCATCTAAATGTCGTTGGACAAAACAAAGATATATTTAGTACCATTGGATACAGCGAGACACAGAGTGAAAGAGACAGAAGGAGACACAGAGAAAGAGAGAGAGGAACAAAGAGAGATACCGAGAGAGACACAGCGAGAAAGAAGAGGCAAACAGAGAGAGAGAGAGAGGGACAAAGAGAAACACTGAGAGGTTTGGCTCCCAAGAGATGAGCTGCACGACATTCGCTTGTCTGATTCACACTGGAAGAATCACCAATTCAGCAATGTACCAGAGGCTGGTGGTGCCTCTGAGCTGCATCGTAACATAAATCTCTGCCTTCATTCTCACTTCTTTCTGTCCTTCTGTCCGTGTGGCTCTCTTCCTGTCTGTCTGCATGTGTGGCTCTGTCAATCTAGTACTGAATCTTTCTCCCAGCTCTTACCCGCTCACTCTGTCTCTCTCTCTATTTCTCTGATTCTAAGTCTATCTTTCTGGCTCTGTCTGTCTCCTTCCCCCTCTTTGTATCTCTCTTCTTTCTGTCACACTGTGTCTGTGTTTTTGTCACGCTGCCTCTCTCTATCATTTCCTTTCCCTCTCTCTGTCTGTGATGTCTGTTTCTTTCTTTCTGTCTCCGTCGGCTTTTCTGTTTTCCTTTCTCGTCATCTGTGTGTCTTCCTCTCCCTCTCTATCTTTCTCCCTGTACCTCATACCTCTTTTAATGGTTCCCTGATTGTCTGACTTTTTCTCTTTCACTCTGTGTTCATCCAAATATCTATCCCTCTCAGTGTTTCTCTTTGTCCCTCTCTCTCTCTCTGTGTTTGCCTCTGTCTCTTTCTCGCTGTGTCTCTCTCGGTATCTCTCTTTGTTCCTCTCTCTCTTTCTCTGTGTCTCCTTCTGTCTCTTTCTCTCTGTGTCTCGCTGTATCCAATGGTACTAAATATATCTTTGTTTTGGTTTGCAGATGAAATTGACTTTGCAAAGCATGATGTTACAATTGTCAATATAGCTGGAAACTTCGAGTTAAATAGCTTCAATAATTTATCCAGGAGCTGCAGGGAACTCAAAGAGAAACATCACATCACCCAAGGTAAATGTTTTCATTTTTCATACAGCCTCTATTTGATCCAAAAGACAATGGCCTCGAGATGAACTCCCTCTCCCCAACCCCACCCAACGACAGGCAGGAGAGGGTCAGGATGGGGCTTCAAGATTTAAACATGGGGAACTGGAGATGTTCGCTGATGATTGCACAGTGTTCAGTTCCATTCGCAACTCCTCAGAAAATGAAGCAGTCCGTGCCCATGTGCAGCAAGGCCTGGATGACATTCAGGTTTGGGCAGATAGGTGGCAAGTATTATCAGTCAGGAAATTATGTTAGGGAAATTGATGGGATTGAAGGCTGATAAATCCCCAGGGCCTGATAGTCTGCATCCCAGAGTACTTAAGGAAGTGGCCCCAGAAATAGTGGATGCATTGGTGATCATCTTCCAACAGTCTATCGACTCTGGATCAGTTCCTGTGGACTGGAGGGTTGCTAATGTAACACCACTTTTTAAAAAAGGAAGGAGAGAGAAAACGAGGAATTATAGACCGGTTAGCCTGACATCAGTGGTGGGGAAAATGTTGGAATCAATTATTAAAGACGAAATAGCAACGCATTTGAAAAGCAGTGACCGGATCAGTCTAAGTCAGCATGGATTTATGAAAGAGAAATCATGCTTGACAAATCTTCTAGATTTTTTGAGGATGTAACTTGTAGAGTGGACAAGGGAGAACCAGTGGATGTGGTGTATTTGGACTTTCAAAAAGCTTTTGACAAGGTCCACAGAAGAGATTGGTGTGCAAATTTAAAGCACATGGTATTGGGGGTAATATATTGATGTGGATAGAGAACTGGTTGGCAGACTGGAGGCAGAGAGTCGGGATAAACGGGTCCTTTTCAGAATGGCAGGCAGTGACTAGTGGGGTGTCGCAGGGCTCAGTGCTGGGACCCCAGCTATTTACAATATACATCAATGATTTAGATGAAGGAATTGGGTGTAATATCTCCAAATTTGCAGATGACACTAAACTGGGTGGCGGTGTGAGCTGTGAGGAGGATGCTAAGAGGATGCAGAGTGACTTGGACAGGTAAGGTGAGTGGGAAAATGCATGGCAGATGCAGTAAAATGTGGATAAATGTGAGGTTATCCACTTTGGTGGCAAAAACATGAAGGCAGAATATTATCTGAATGGCGGCAGATTAGGAAAAGGGGAGGTACAATGAGACCTGGGTGTTATGGTACATCTGTCATTGAAGGTTGGCATGCAGGTACAGCAGGCGGTGAAGAAGGCAAGTGACATATTGGCCTTCATAGCTCGGCGATTTGAGTGTTGGAGCAGGGAGCTCTTACTGCAGTTATACAGGGCCTTGGTGAGGCCTCACCTGGAATATTGTGTTCAGTTTTGGTCTCCTAATCTGAGGAAGGATGTTCTTGCTATTGAGGGAGTGCAGCGAAGGTTCACCAGACTGATTCCCGTGATGGCAGGACTGTCATATGAGGAGAGACTGGATCGACTGGGCCTGTATTAACAGGAATTTAGAAGAATGAGAGGGGATCGCATTGAAACATATAAAATTCTGATGGGACTGGACAGGTTAGATGCAGGAAGAATGTTCCCGATGTTGGGGATGTCCAGAACCAGGGATCACAGTCTAAGGATAAGGGGTAAGCCATTTAGGATCGAGATGAGGAGAAACTTCTTCACTAAGAGAGTTGTGAACCTGTGGAATTCTCTCCCGCAGAGCGTTGTTGATGTCAGTTCGTTAGATATATTCAAGAGGGAGTTAGATATGGCCGTTATGGCTAAAGGGATCAAGGGGTATGGCCAGAAAGAAGGAAAGGGGTACTGAGGTGAATGATCAGCCATGATCTTATTGAATGGTGGTGCTGGCTTGAAGGGCTGAATGGCCTACTCCTGCACCTATTTCCTATGTTTCTATGTAAGTAAGATTTGCACCACACAAGTGTCAGGCAATGACTAACTCAAACAACGGGAGTCTAACCACCTCCCCTTGACATTCTACAGCATTACCTGTGGTGTTTGCAGGCACTGTCGGAATGACTCCACGAGGTAAGTTATTGCACTTGAACTGTAGTCCATTTATTGCAGCTCCTGAATGAGGTTACAGTAAGGTGGGCTCCCTTTTATACCTGGTCACCTGCAGTGTACAGGTGATCTCTAGGTCTCCACCTGTTGCACCCTCTGGTGGTACAGGCATATTGTATACAGTGTAAAGATACATTCATTGGTCTTCTGTAACTGTATATTGAGTGTACAGGGTATATACATGGTATTACAGTCTTGCCCCTGGGGTGCAGGTGCAGGTGGGTGAGGACGCTATTTCCAGAGTCACTGGACTGTGTCCAGGTTGTCTGATGCCGGCGCTGCACCCCCTCCAGCTGGGTGAGCTCGAGTCGCTCCCTTGACTGGGTCTCGGGGCCTTTGCCATTGCCTCGTGGTGGAAGAACCACAGGAATGTGTGGCCTCCCTGTTCTCCTTTGAGGGCTGCAGGGTCTCCCTGCTGCCCTTCAGCAGTAGTGGGAGCCTGGGTCATCCCAGGCCCTCTCGGGAGCGCTGGAGTTTGCTGGCCTCTTGCTCCCTGTGCTGGTCCTGGTGACCAGTGAGGGAGGGCCGATCTGGGGCAGGGTGCCAGCAGTGGTGCCTGTGCTGATCGCTGGCCCTGCAGTGGGTAAGTTCCCACTGTGTGTGGCCACGCTCCCTGGGGCATCACCTTGGTCCCGGCGGTGCAGGCTACATGATTGGGTAGCCCGTTGGACCTGGATGCTTCAAACGGGAGATCCCCCTTGGTTTTGTCGGTGAGCATCTTGAACCCGGCATCACACATTATTCCATCGTTTACATTCATGATACATTGGCTCCGATCGCTTTCAGGTACGAGTTTATGTTTGTCAATTACTTCTTTACACTCAATTACATATTTTCCCTGTATATTATCAGCATCGCTGTCAATGTTACATTTAGATACTTGTGTTCATCAATTACACCTTTTCTGCGTATCCTACCGGCATCGCTGTTCAACGGTATAGTTAAATACTTGCATTTGTTAATTACATGTCTCACTTTAGTATCACGGCATCTCTGTACAAAAAGTGGAACTGTCCCTTTAATTGTTCTGGGTTGCTGGTCTCCTTTAAGAAGGCCTTGCAATCATTACCACAATCCGGTTCGCTGCTCGGTATCACGTGTTGCTCCCTCAACGCTGCCCCTCGTGGTCTGGTTGCAGCCATCTTGATTTCAGGAACTTCGCCTCGTGGTGCGGACGCCATCTTTTCACTCTCCTCGAGGCAGGCTGAGGTGATCCTTCTCTCCCCTAGAGGCGGAGCAGGGAGATCGAGGCGGCCGACAAAAGGCCCAGCATCGAGGAGAGGCTCGGGAGTTCGGGAGTCGGTGGGAGACGGAGCGGGGAGATCGAGGAGAGGCTCGGGAGTTCGGGAGACGGAGCGGGGAGATCGAGGAGAGGCTCGGGAGACGGAGCGGGGAGATCGAGGAGAGGCTCGGGAGACGGAGCGGGGAGATCGAGGAGAGGCTCGGGAGTTCGGGAGTCGGTGGGAGACGGAGCGGGGAGATCGAGGAGAGGCTCGGGAGTTCGGGAGTCGGCGGGAGACGGAGCGGGGAGATCGAGGAGAGGCTCGGGAGTTCGGGAGTCGGCGGGAGACAGAGCGGGGAGATCGAGGAGAGGCTCGGGAGTTCGGGAGTCGGCGGGAGACCAGCTGGTGCAGCTGCAGCAGGGAGCCAAAAAAGTAGTAGAAATAAATTGAAAGGTGACGTCACAGCCAAGTGAGTAAGTGATTGGCTCGTGATTGTTAAGTAGTTTTTCTTTTTCTTTTCTATATCAGTAAGTAACATTTGGCATTGTTGTTGCCAAATTAAGTTTATCTCAGGGTTAAGACATGGCAGGACAGTTCGGACATGTGTTATGCTCCTCCTGTACTATGTGGGAAGTCAGGGACGCTTCTGGTGTCCCTGACGACTACGTGTGCAGGAAGTGTATCCACCTCCAGTTCCTGGCGGACCACATTGCGGCACTGGAGCTGCGAGTGGATTCACTCTGGAGCGTCCATGATGCTGAGAATGACGTGAATAGCACATTTAGCGAGTTGGTCTTACCGCAGGTACAGGGTCCACAGCCAGATAGGGAATGGGTGACCAATAGGAAGAGCAGTGGAAGAAAGGTAGTGCAGGGGTCCCCTGCGGTCATCCCCCTGCAAAGCAGATACACTGCTTTGGGTACTGTTGAGGGGGATGACTCATCAGGGGAGAGCAGCAGCAGCCAAGTTCATGGCACCGTGGGTGGCTCTGCTGCACAGGAGGGCAGGAAAAAGAGTGGGAGAGCTATAGTGATCGGGGATTCGATTGTTAGGGGAATAGATAGGCGTTTCTGCGGCTGCAACCGAGACTCCAGGATGGAATGTTGCCTCCCTGGTGCAAGAGTCAAGGATGTCTCGGAGCGGGTGCACGACATTTTGGAGGAGGAGCGTGAATAGCCAGTTGTCGTGGTGCATATAGGTACCAGCGATATCGGTAAAAAATGGAATGTGGCCTTACGTGACGAATTTAGGGAGTTAGGAGCTAAATTAAAGAGTAGGACCTCAAAAGTAGTAATCTCAGGATTGCTACCAGTGTCACGTGCGAGTCAGAGGAGGAATCGCAGGATAGCTCAGGTGAATACATGGCTTGAGGAGTGGTGCAAGAGGGAGGGATTCAAATTCCTGGGACATTGGAACCGGTTCTTGGGGAGATGGGACCAGCACAAACCGGACGGTCTGCACCTGGGCAGGACCAGAACCAATGTCCAAGGGGAAGTGTTTACTAGTGCTCTTGGGGCAGAGTTAAACTAACATGGCAGGGGGATGGGAACCTATGCAGGGTGACAGAGGGAAATGAAATGGAGGCAGAAGCAAAAGTTAGAAGGGAGAATAGTAAAAATGGAGGGCAGAGAAACCCAAGGCAAAAAACAAAAAGAACCACATTACAGCAAAATTCTAAAGGGGCAAAGTGTGTTAAAAAGACAAGCCTGAAGGCTCTGTGCTTCAATGCGAGGAGTTTTTGGAATAAGGTGGATGAATTAACTGCGCAGATAGCAGTTAACTCGATGATGTAATTGACATCACGGAGACATGGCTCTTGGGTGACCAAGGCTGGGAACTCAACATCCAGGGGTATTCAACATTTAGGAAGGATAGACAGAGAGGAAAAGGAGGTGGGGTGGCGTTACTGGTTAAAGAGGAAATTAATGCAATAGTAAGGAGGGACATTAGCCTGGATGATGTAGAATCGGTGTGGGTGGAGCTACAGAATACCAAAGGGCTGAAAACATTAGTGGGAGTTGTGTACAGACCACCAAACAGTAGTAGTGAGGTTGGGGACAGCATCAAATAAGAGATAAGGGATGTGTGCAATAAAGGTACAGCAGTTATCATGGGCGACTTTAATCCACATATTGATTGGGCTAACCAAACTGGTGGCAATGCGGTGGAGGCGGATTTCCTGGAGTGTATTAGGGATGGTTTTCTAGACCAATATGTCGAGGAACCAACTAGAGAGCTGTACATCCTCGACTGGGTGATGTGTAATGAGAAGGGACTAATTAACAATCTAGTTATGCGAGGCCCCTTGGGGAAGAGTGACCATAATATGGTAGAATTCTTTATTAAGATGGAGAGTGACACAGTTAATTCGGAAACTAGGGTCCTGAACTTAAGGGAAGGTAACTTCGACGGTATGAGACGTGAATTGGCGAGAATAGACTGACAAAGGATACTTAAAGGGTTGACGGTGGATAAGCAATGGCAAACATTTAAAATCATATGGATGAACGTCAGAAATTTTACATCCCTGTCTGGAGTAAAAATAAAACTGGGAAGGTGGCTCAACCGTGGCGAACAAGGGAAATTAGGATAGTGTTAAACCAAGGAAAAGGCATATAAATTGGCTAGAAAAAACAACAAACCTGAGGATTGGAAAAAATTTAGAACTCAACAGAGGAGGACAAAGGGTTTAATTAAGAGGGGGAAAATAGAGTACGAGAGGAAGCTTGCAGGGAACATAAAAACTGACTGCAAAAGCTTCTATAAATATGTGAAGAGAAAAAGATTAGTGAAGACAAATGTAGGTCCCTTGCAGTCGGATTCAGGCGAATTTATAATGGGGAACAAAGAAATGGCAGACCAATTGAACAAATACTTTGGTTCTGTCTTCAAGAAGGAAGACACGAATAACCTTCCGAATGTCCGAGGGGACAGTGGGTCCAGTGAGAAGGAGGAACTGAAGGATATCCTTATTAGGTGGGAAATTGTGTTAGGGAAATTGATGGGATTGAAGACTGATAAATCCCCGGGGCCTAATAGTCTGCATCCCAGCGTACTTAAGGAAGTGGCCCTAGAAATAGTGGCTGCATTGATGATCATTTTCCAACAGTCTATCTACTCTGGATCAGTTCCTATGGACTGGAGGGTAGCTAATGTAACACCACTTTTTTAAAAAGGTGGGAGAGAGAAAATTATAGACCGGTTAGCCTGACATCAGTAGTGGGGAAAATATTGGAACCAATCATTAAGGATGAAATAGCAGCGCATTTGGAAAGCAGTGACAGGATCGGTCCAAGTCAGCATGGATTTATGAAAGGGAAATCATGCTTGACGAATCTTCTGGAATTTTTTGAGGATGTAACTAGCAGAGTGGACAAGGGAGAACCAGTGGATGTGGTGTATTTGGACTTTCAAAAGGCTTTTGACAAGTTCCCGCACAAGAGATTGGTGTGCAAAATCAAAGCACATGGTATTGGGGTAATGTACTGACGTGGATAGAGAACTGGTTGGCAGACAGGAAGCAGAGAGTCGGGATAAATGGGTCCTTTACAGAATGGCAGGCAGTGACTAGTGGAGTGCCGTAGGTTCAGTGCTGGGACCCCAGCTCTTTACAATATACGTTAACGATTTAGATGAAGGAATTAAGTGTAATATCTCCAAGTTTGCAGATGACACTAAACTGGGTGGCGGTGTGAGCTGTGAGGAGGACGCTAAGAGGCTGCAGGTTGAATTGGACAGGTTCGGTGATGGCAAATGCATGGCAGATGCAGTATAATGTGGATAAATGTGAGGTTATCCTTTTTGGGATCAAAAACACGAAGTCAGAATATTATCTGAATGGCGGCAGATTAGGAAAAGGGGAGGTGCAACGAGACCTGGGTGTCATTGAAAGTTGGCATACACGTACAGCAGGCGGTGAAGAAGGCAAATGGTATGTTGGCCTTCATAGCTAGGGGATTTGAATATAGGAGCAGGGAGGTCTTACTGCAGTTGTACAGGACCTTGGCAGGGCCTCACCTGGAATACTCTGTTCAGTTTTGGTCTCCTAATCTGAGGCAGGACGTTCTTGCTATTGAGGGAGTTCAGCGAAGGTTCACCCGACTGATTCCAGGGATGGCTGGACTGACATATGAGGAGAGACTGGATCAACTGGGCCTTTATTCACTGGACTTTAGAAGGATGAGAGGGGATCTCATAGAAACGTATAAGATTCTGACGGGACTGGACAGGTTAGATGCGGGAAGAATGTTCCCGATGTTGGGGAAATCCAGAACCAGGGGATATAGTCTTAGCATAAGGGGTAGGCCATTTAGGTCTGAGATGAGGAGAAACTTCTTCACTCAGAGAGTTGTTAACCTGTGGAATTCCCTTCTGCAGAGAGTTGTTGATGCCAGTTCATTGGGTATATTCAAGAGTGAGATAGATATGGCGCTTACGGCTAAAGAGATCAAGGGGTATGGCGAGAAAGCAGGAATGGGGTACTGAAGTTGCATGTTCAGCCATGAACTCATTGAATGGTGGTGCAGGCTCGAAGGGCCGAATGGCCTACTCCTGCACCTATTTTCTATGTCTATGTTCCCAGGGTCTGCCACTGAAGCTGGGGAAATACCTTCTGCATCGATCTTCTCCCTTCAGAGTCCTGCCTCGGCCCGGAATGTGTGCTCTGTCCATTCAGGTTGGATCATCTCACCATTGGATTGTAATATGTCCTTACTATACAGTATAAATGCACACGAGGCCCATACATGAGAGAAGATCACTCTGTGACCAGTTAACTTTATTCCCAAGACCTCAAGAGACAGACGGTGGGTGGAGCTTCCCTTTTATACCTGAAAGTCCAGGTTAGGAGTGTCTCCCACAAGTTCACCCCCTTGTGGTCAATATTCTCAAGGTGTACAACTTAGGTCAGCTTATACGTGGGTTGTACTGATAGTTGAATACATGACATCACCTCCACCCCCCAAAGTCTTATTGGAATCACAGGTTAAGACTCTCTCGTGGTTTACTCTCCCTTGCAGAGTGCCTGAGTTGGGGCTCTGGTTGTTGGAGGCTTGCCTGAATGTCTGCTGTTTGTGGTGCCTCAGGTCTGTCCGGACTGCCCACAGGGACTGGGCTCTCCTCCACTTGGTTCCGGTCTTCGGTCACCTGTGGTGGAGTAAACTCGACGTTGTGATCTTCCTCTGCTTCTTCTATGGGGTTGCTGAACCTCCTTTTAGTTTGATCCACGTGTTTGCGGCAGATTTGTCCATTGGTAAGTTTAACTACCAAAACCCTATTCCCCTCTTTGGCAATCACAGTGCATGCAAGCCATTTGGGACCTGCAGCGTAATTAAGGACAAAAACAGGGTCATTGACATCAATACATCGCGCCCTCGCATTCCTGTCATGGTAGTCGCATTGAGACTGATGCCTGCTCTCAACAATTTCTTTCATAGTGGGGTGTATAAGGGATAACCTGGTTTTGAGCTTCCTTTTCATTGGCAGCTCTGAGGGTGGAACACCTGTGAGCGAGTGTGGTCGGCATCTATTGGCCAACAGGAGGCGTAATAAGCGGCTTTGCAGGGAACCACCTTGGATTCTGAGCATCCCCTGTTTGATTATCTGCACTGCTCGTTCCACCTGGCTGATTGAGGCTGGCTTGAACAGTGCCGTTCTGACATGGTTGATTCTATTGCCTGCCATGAAGTCCTGGAATTCAGTGCTTGTGAAGCACGGGCCACTGTCGCTGACTAAGACATGCGGTAGACCATGGGCGGAGATCATTGCACGAAGACTTTCTACCGTGGCAGAGGATGTGCTTGAATTTAAAATGGCACACTCAATCCATTTGGAGTAGGCATCTACTACAACCAAAAACATTTTTCCCATGAAAGGACCTGCGTAGTCCACATGGATGCGTGACCATGGCTTGGCGGGCCAGGACCAGGGGCTAAGGGGGGTTTCCCTGAGTGCGTTGCCCAGCTGAGCACACGTGTTGCACCTGCGAACATAAAGTTCCAGGTCTGCATCTATCCCTGGCCACCAAATGTGTGACCTCGCAATTGCCTTCATCATGACAATGCCCGGGTGCTCATTGTGAAGTTCTCTGATAAACACCTTTCTGCCCTTCTGGGGCATGACTACTCAGTTTCTGCACAGTAGGCAATCAGCCTGAATCGAGAGTTCATCCTTGTGCCTATGAAATGGTTTAAATTCCTCAGGGCATGCCCCGCACGTGGCTGCCCAGTCCCCATTCAAGACACATTTCTTAACTAAAGACAGTCGTGGGTCTTTATTTGTCCAGACTTTAATCTGATGGGCTGTCACAGGTGAGCCTTCGCTTTCGAAAGCTTCAACAGCCATGACCATCTCAGCAGCATGCTCAGTTGTCCCCTCAGTGGTGGCTAGTGGGAGCCTGCTGAGTGCATCGGTGCAGTTTTCACTGCCTGGTCTGTGCTGAATTGTGTAGTCATAGGCGGCTAACGTGAGTGTCCACCTCAGTATGCGGGCCGATGCATTTGCATTTATGACCTTGTTGTCGGCCAAAAAGAACGTTCGGGGTGTGTGATCTGTCTCCAGCTCAAACTGCCTGCCGAACAGGTACTGGTGCATTTTTTTCACAGCATATACACATGCTAGCACTTCCTTTTCTACCATCCCGTAGACCCTTTATGCCAGGGATAGACTTCTGGAGGCATAGGCTACCGGCTGTAACTGACCATTGGCATTCACATGTTGCAATACACACCCGACCCCAGAGGACGACGCATCGCACGTTAAAACGAGTTTCTTACACAGGTCATATTACGTTAACAGTTTGTTGGAGCATAAAAAATACGTGCTCTATCAAAAGCCTTTTCCTGGCTATCCTCCCAGACCCAATCGCGACCTTTGTGTAGGAGCACGTGTAGTGGCTCAAACAGCGTGCTCAATTTGGGAAGAAAGTTACCAAAATAGTTCAGGAGCACCAGGAATGAACGCAGCTCCGTCGTGTTACGGGGTCTGGGTGCGCTCTGGATCGCTTCCATTTTGGACGCAGTAGGTCTGATCCCGTCTGCTGCTACCCTCCTCCCCAGTAATTCTACCTCTGGAGCTAAGAAGACGCACTTCGCCTTTTTTAGTCGCAGCCCTACCCGGTCCAGTCTGTGTAGCACCTCCTCCAGGTTGTGGAGGTGTTCTTCAGTATCGTGACCCGTGATGAGGATGTTGTCTTGAAAAACCACCGTCCCTGGAATCGACTTGAGGAGGCTTTCCATATTTTGCTGAAAGATCACGGCAGCCGAACGAATCCCAAACGGACATCTGTCAGACTCAAACAACCCCTTGTGTGTCGTGTTGGTGGTCAGCTTCTTCGACTCACTCGCCAGCTCCTGGGTCATGTAAGCTGAGGTCAGGTCCAATTTAGAAAAAAGTTTGCCACCGGATATTGTCGCAAAGAGGTACTCCGCTCTCCGTAGCGGGTACTGGTCTTGGAGTGACACCCGATTGATGGTGGCCTTGTAATCGCCACATATCCTGACCGACCCATCTACCTTGTGCACCGGCATGATCGGGCTCGTCCAGTCACTGAATTCGACTGGCGAGATGATGCCTTCCCTCAGCAGGCGGTCCAATTCACATTCTATCTTTTCCCGCATCACGTATGGCACCGCTCTGGCCTTGTGGTGTACTGGCCTGGCGTCCGGGTTTATGTGAATCACTATCTTGGCCCCCATGAAAGTGCCGATGCCGGGTTGAAATAATGAGTCAAATTTGTCCAGGATCTGTGAGCATGATACTCGCTCCGCAGAAGAAATTGCATTGACATCACCCCATTTCCAGTACATGACAGCAAGCCAACTCCTCCCCAGTAGTGCGGGACCGTCCCCTGGGACAATCCAGAGTGGCAATCTGTTCTCTGAATCTTTGTGGGTCACGATTACCGTGGCGCTGCCTTGCACCGGAATGATCTCCTTTGTATATGTCCATAGCTGTGCATCAATCGGCAAAAATTTTGGCCTCCTGCCCTTGGACACCCACAGCCTTTAAAACTGTTTGATACTTATCAGGGACTGTCTGGCCCCCATGTCTAGCTCCATTGATACTGGGATGCAATTGAGAAGCACTTTCATCATTATCGGTGACTTCCTGGTCGATGAACTGTATATGTGCTCCACATGAACTCGCTGAACTTCAGCTTCCAGCAATTTCCCCCAGCATTCATTTGGCCTCATAGGGCTTACATCTGGCCCATCCTCCTCATACATCAACCTGGCTGCAGGCACATACGCGCCAAGTGACCGCTGACGTTGCAGTTTCTTCAGGTATATTGCTGATACCTGCAGGCTCTGGCTGGGTGTTTGCCTCCACACTTCCAGCATGAGCTAGAGACCCCGTTGTTGGAAACAAAAGGTCCATTACCAATCGATCGTCTCTGACTGTCTCTGTAACTGTCCTTAAGTGCACCATTAGCAGGTGTTGATGGCCCCATTACTGACCGCATTGTCCATTAAATGGCATGAATCGGTGTTCAGCTAGCCATTGTCTCTGTTGAATTCCCCCTTTGGATTCAACTACATGCTAGGGCATGTCCGATCGCCCTTGTTTGCCTTGAGAACTGTGTGCATCGTGAACAATGTTGATTCCCTGGACATTTGCCGCATTTGAGCCAAGATTTTTATCATGCATCATTCTGGTCTCTTCCTCCCCTGAGATAAATGTCTGGGCTATCAGAGCCACCGCTTCCAAGGTCAAGTCTTTGGTCTCAATCAGTTTCCTGAAAACCCCAGCGTGCCCGATGCCCTTAATAAAAAAGTCTCACAGCATCTTCGCCCTGCATGCATCTGGGAACTTACATTAGCTCGCCAGACGCCGGAGATCTGCCACGACTTCTGGCACGCTTTGCCCTTCTCGCCGCCAGTGCATGTAAAACCGGTGTCTCGCCATGTGCATGCTGCTCGCTGGTTTAAAGTGTTCCCCGATCAACTTACTGAGCTCTTCGAACATCTTGTCCGCCGGCTTCTCTGGTGCTAGAAGTTCCTTCATCAGTGAGTACGTTCTGGATCCACAAACCGTCAGGAGATGAGCCCTGCGTTTGTCGGCTGAATCCTGTCCCAACCATTCCTTAGTAACAAAACTTTGCTGTAGTCTCTCAATAAAGTTGTCCCAATCATCACCAACACAGAACCTCTCTTCTGTGCTGTTAGTGGCCATGCTCGCATGGTTTAAATCCCAGTTTCTCATCGCCAATAATATGTTCTTACTATACAGTATAAATGCACACGAGACCCATACTTGAGAGAAGGTCACGCTGTGACCAGTTACCTTTATTACCAAGACCTCAAGTCCTGAAGGTGGGTGGAGCTTCCCCTTTTATACCTGAAAGTCCAGGTGAGGAGTGACTCCCACAAGTTCACCCCCTTGTGGTCAATGTTCTCAAGGTGTACAACTTAGGTCAGCTTATACATGGGCTACACTGATAGTTGAATACATGACAGGTCTGTGTTGTCGCCGCGCAGTAGAGCTGGACAGTAGGATCTTCAGGTGCTGCGATGGATCCAAGTTTGGGGCCGCCTAGGACGTCGATCGCCTGAGTCTGGAGGCTTTCCCAGCTCCAACAGATTTGGATTTGCTTCATCCAACTTCTTCCTAGCAGCATTGGACCATCACCAGCAATGATCCACAAAGGTAGCTTGTGCATCGTGCCGCCATAGGACACCTGGATATCCATGCTGCCAACAACTGGGATGGTGTCGTTTGTGTAAGTGAGCAGCTTTGCCTGGATTGGTCGCATTTTAGGTTGTTCGATAGGGTTGTCCCAGAGTTTCTCGAAGGTCGCCTGGTTCATCAGCAATTGCCTCGCCCCTGTATCGACCTCCATCGAGACTGCAACATCGTTGATTTCAACTTCTATCTTCAACGGGGAACTCTCGGTGGAGCAGGTAAACACTCCGTACACCTCTTCCTGGGGCTGAGCTACCTCCTGGACTCGCTCTTCGTGTTCATCAGCGCTGGAGCCCCGGTGATCGGCCAACTCTTCAGCGACTCGGTGAGTAAAATTTATTTTACACATTTGCTGTAGATGGCCTTTAGTGATACAGCCCTTGCAAGTATATTCTCTGTATCAGCATTGGTGGGCTCTGTGATTTAGTCCACAGCACCAGCATTGGGCTGGCCAGTTGGCCCCCTGCGGTGGCCTCAGGGTTGCAGGGCTTGGGGTCACTGTCTTGCCTCTGAAAGGCACCATTCGATTCAATGTACTTGCTGTGTTGGAGTCCTGGGGTTGAGTCATTATCCTTCTGGAATTGCAGGATGTGGCCATGAACGCTTGGCTCACGCTAATTGCTTTCTGTAGCGTGACGGTGGTGTCCGCAGAGAGCAGCCTGTGGAGGAGGCCTTTGTGGCCGATTCTGATAACAAAGACGTCCCTCAGTGCGTCAGTGAGGTGGTCGCCAAAATCACACGGTGCAGCCAATCACTTCAGGTCTGCAGCGTATTTTGCGATTTCTTGGCCTTCGGGTCACCGGTGTGTGTAGAACAGTGTCTGGCTGTTAGGATGCTCTTTTTTGGCTTAAGCTGTTCCTGTATCAGGGTTACGAGCTCTGCGATTGTTTCCATTATCGCCTTCTCTGGGGCTAACAAGTCCCTGACAAAGCCATGAACGGTGGGCCCACAACCGTTGAGCAGGATGGCTTGCGCTTATCAGCCAGTGAGGTCAGTGTGTTTCCAGCCAGGTTGTTCGTGATGAAGTAGTGTTCTAGCCTTTCCACAAAGGCATCCCAATCTTCTCCATCAGAAAATTGTTGAAAGATGCTCAGATTAGCCATTTTTCACGTGGAATTCGTATTCTCGTCGCCAATTGTGGTGTTTGCAGGCACTTTAGTAATGACTCCACGAGGTAAGGTATTGCACTTGAATTGTTGTGACCTTAGTCCATTTATTGCAGCTCCTGAATGAGGTTACAGTAAGGTAGGCTCCCTTTTATACCTGGTCACCTGCAGTGTACAGGTGACCTCTAGGTCTCCACCAGTTGCATCCTCTGGTGGTACAGGCATAATGTATACAGTGTAACGATATATTCATTGGTCTTATGTAACTGTACATTGAGTGTACAGGGTATATACATACACAGTATTAGCCAATCCCCCACCATCAACACCCTGGGGGTAACCATTGACCAAAAACTTAACTTGACCAGCCACAGAAATACTGTGGCAACAAGAGCAGGTCAGAGGCTGGGTATTCTGTGGCGAGTGTCTCACCTCCTGACTCCCCAAAGCCTTTCCACCATCTACAAGGCACAAGTCAGGAGTGTGATGGAATATTCTCCACTTGCCTGGATGAATGCTGCTCCAACACTCAAGAAGCTCAACACCATTCACGACAAAGCAGCACACTTGATTGGCACCCCATCCACCACCTTAAACATTTATTCCCTCCACTAATGGCACACTGTGTCTACAGTGTGTACCATCTACAAGATGCCCTGCAGCAACGCGTCAAGGATTTTTCAGCAGCACCTCCCAAACCCGCGACCTCTACCACCTAGAAGGACAAGGGCAGCAGGTGCATGGGAACACCATCACCTGAAAATTCCCCTCCAAATACACGCCATCCTGACTTGGAAGTATATCTTGGATGTGGCTCATCACCACCTTCACAAGGGCAATTAGAGATGGGCAATAAATGTTGGCTTTTCCAGCGACGCCCACATCCCAGGAAAAAATTAAATTACAGAATGCGAGCACAACATGCCACCCATGTGCCCACAGCCTTTTTTACAGCGGTAGATATCAGGGTCTCCGAGTGTGCGACTGTGGAGAAGGGGGACACTTAATGAACATATTTAAATCGGGCTCCCACAGTGCAAGTAGGCCAGGGGGATCAGGTTTGCATCACCTCCCACAGCCCCTCAAGGAAGCCTTTGGTCTCCTCCCTTTCTCTCCCCCTCCCTATCCTGGGCCTCTCCCCCTCCCGATTGTGGGCTTTTCCCCATCCCAATCCTGGGCCTCTCCTCCTCCCGATCCTGGTCCTCTCCTCCTCCCGATCCTGGGCCTCTCCCCCTCCCGATCCTGGGTCGCTCCTCCTCCCGATCCTGGGTCGCTCCTCCTCCCGATCCTGGATCGCTCCTCCTCCCGATCCTGGATCGCTCCTCCTCCCGATCCTGGGTCTCTTCCTCCCGATCCTGGGCGTCTCTTCCTCCCGATCCTGGGCCTTTCCCCCTCCCGATCCCGGGCCTCTCCCCCTCCCGATCCCGGGCTTCACCCCAAGTTACGGCCGTGGTCCTCGCCGACTCCCCGCGACCGTTCCCAAGGGCCCACGGCTGTGACTTCCTGCTGCTGGTCTTCCCCCTACCCATCAGCCGGGTGGGAAACACAGCTAAATATGTAACTGAGGTCCTGTTAGTAAGGTCGTCAGGGCCTCTGCATCCTCGGCCTCACTCACACCCACCTCGCCTCCCTGTAACTATCTCACAATACAACATTTGCTCAGTGTGGCACCGAAGTGTCCGTCCAGGTTATGTTTCAACATAGTCGAAGTGGAGTTGAATCAGAAATATTTCATGAATCATCTATTTAAACTTAGAATTACGTTTAGAAAATGGCAGCAAGAGAAGAAGATGGTGAGTAGTTGTCTCAAACGTACAGAGAAAGGGGAGGAATTCGGGCTCATGACAAAGCTTACGGCATGTGGAGGCTGAGGACAAATAGCTGAATGGATAGCAAATTGGCTAAAAAATAGAAAGCAGAGAATCGTCAATCAGATTGGAGGAAGGTAGAAAGCGGTGTCCCACAAGGATCAGTGCTGGGACCACTGTCATTCATAATTTACAACAATAATTTGGTTTTAGGAACAAGTAACCAAATATCACAATTTGCAGATGATACCAAACTGTGAGTATAGCTAATACTGAGGGAGAATCCAGAGTGGCAACCTGTTCTCCGAATCTTTGTGGGTCATGACTACCATAGCGCTGCCTAGCACCGGAATGATCTCCTTTGTGTAAGTCCATAGCTGTGCGTCAATCGGCGATAATTTTGGCCTCCTGGCCTTGGATGCCCACAACTTTTCGAACTGTTTGATACCCATCAGGGACTGGCTGGCACCCGTGTCTAACTCCATTGATACTGGGATGCCATTGAGGAGCACTTTCATCATTATTGGTGGCGTCCTGGTGTATGAACTGTATACGTGCTCCACATGAACTCGCTGAACTTCAGCTTCCAGCGATTTCCCCCAGTGTCCATTTCTGCAATTTCTGCAGGTATTTTGCTCATCTCTGCAAACTCCGGCTGAGTGTATGCCTCCACCCCTCCAGCATGAGTTGCGGTTTGAAACAAAAGGTCCCTTGCCAGTCGATCGTCCCTGACTGCCCCGGTTATTGTCCTTGAGTGCACCATTAACAGGTGTTGATGGCCCCATTACTAGACGCATTGTCCCTTGCAATGGCTTGAATCGCTGTTCAGCTTGCCATTGTCTCTGTCGAACTCCCCCTCTGGGTTCGACTACATGTTGGGGCATGCCCGACTGCCCTTGTCTGCCTGGAGAACTGTGTGCTACTTTAACAATGTTGAATCTCTGTCCCAACCATTCCTTAACACAGTTCCTCTCGTCTGTTCTGCTAGTGGCCATGCTCGCGTGGTTTAAATCCCACTTTCTTGTCGCCATTGATACGTCCTTACTATACAGTATAAATGCACACGAGGCCCATGTGTGAGAGAAGGTCAGTCTGTGACCTGTCCTTTATTCCTTCGCACTCAAGTGATGATAGTGGGTGGAGCTTCCCCTTTTATACTTGAAGGTCCAGGTTCGGAGTGTCTCCCACCTAGTGGTCAGTGTTCTCATGGTGTACAACTGAGGTCAGTTTATACATGGGTTACAATGCTGGTTGAATACATGACAAGGGTCTCACAGGGGCCGTCTCCAGCTTGGTGAAGGATAAAGTTAGTTGGGTTCCTCCTGTCTTTATCGTGTGACCTTATTGGGTCTCTAAGGATGCCCCATGACAAAAAAGGAGAGAGGTTGCACTGTGCTGCTGAGGTCCCACGATTAAAAGCAGCTGATGTTTGGACTTCACTCTGGTGATGGAAGACCCGAGTGCTGGAAGCGGGTATCAGAAATCAGCACGGGCGCTGTGTGCAATGCTTCCGAGCCTTAATTTAAAGATGTGGTACACACCAGCGAGCTCCCCGCCAGTACTCCAAAGTCTGAAAAATACCCTGAGAATGGGAACTTCAGTGAAGAAGCACAGAGTTGCTGCCCATGGAATCACAGCCCAGGAGCAGAGCCTGACATTGGGAGAGGCAAATTTAGGAGAAAATAGGAAGGTGCAAAGAAAAATAAAGTAATGGGATAGAGTTTCCTGTTGTTGCTTTGGGATTTAGTGGATCGGGTGGGTACAGTGCATAGAGGAAAATCAAGCAGGGGTGATCGCCCACCTCGATATAATTGTTCCCGACAGTACAATAGTGATTAAACTTACATTAGCTGTGGAGTGTTTCTCATCTACTTTGCTTCTTGGCGACATCATCCGGAAACACAGCATCAGTTTCCACATGTACACTGATAACACCCAGCTCTACCTCACTGCCACTTCTCTCGACCCCTCCACGATCTCTAAATTGTCAGACTGTTTGCAACCTTGTGGTCATATTTAACCCAGAAATTAGCTTTTGACCACATATCCTCAGCATAACTAAGACCGCCTCTTTCCATCTCCGTAACATCGCCCATCTCCGCCCTTGCCTCAGCTCATTTGCTGCAGAAGCCCTCATCCATGCCTTTGTTACCTCAAGACCAACACACTCCTGACTGGCCTCCCACATTCTACCCGATGTAAACTAGAGATGATCCAAAACTCAGCTGCCCACTCACCCATCACCCCTGTGCTCGCTGACCGACAATGGCTTCTGATTAAGCAACGCTTCGGTTTCAAAATTCTCATTCTTATTTTCAAATCCCTCCATGGCCTTGCCCCTCCCTATCTCTGTAATTTCCTCCAGCCCCACAACCCCCGAGATGTCTGCGCTCCTGTAATTCTGCCCTCCTGTGCATCCCTGCTTATAATCGCTCAACCATTGGTGGCCTTGCCTTCTGTTGCCTCGGCCCCAAGCTCTGGAACTCGCTGCCTAAACCTCTTTGCCTCTCTATCTCTCTTTCCTCCTTCAAGATGCTCCTTAAAACAAACCTCTTTGACCAAGCTTTTGGTAACCTGCGCTAATTTCTACTTATACGGCTCGGTTTCAAATGTTATCACATAATACTCCTGTGAAGCGCATTGGGACGTTTCACTACCTAAAAGGCGCTATATAAATACAAGTTGTTGTTGTTGTTGAGACACTCTTGAGTTTGAAAGGCACTATATAAATACAAGTTCTTTATTATGAGTAGCCTCTGACTGATCGTTTTATACATTCATTGAATATCGAATGATCTCCATTACCTGCATTCAATCCCCTCCACCTGATTGTCCTCAAGGTGATCCAATACACCAAGGCACAATACAGGGAAATCGAGCCCAATGTATCCTTCCAGTTGTGATAGTGGTTCCAAATCCTTCATGTACAGAGACACTGCTGTTCTCCAACTCTCTGATTCAATTGATTTACCTTATATTATACTCCTTACCACAGATGGTATCCAGATGTTGAACACCAAAGGTGGCTCACCCTATCACGCCTTCTGTGACATGACCACCAATGGTGGTGGTTGGACTCTTGTCGCAAGCGTCCACGAGAACAACATGTACGGGAAATGCACCACTGGGGACCGCTGGTCCAGCCAACAGGGGAATGATGCTCGACGTCCGGCAGGAGACGGGTCATGGTCCAACTATGTAACATTTGGTTCAACAGAGGGAGCGACAAGTGACGACTTGAAGGTGATGAACTTTTGTGAAATCTTTTTGCTAAAAAGAATGCATGGTTTGTAGTGACTGGGGCTAATGGAGCACTGACCAGAGCTGAGGCAATTAAGACAAATGTGCAAAGAAGGAGAAGTCTAACTGGAGGAGCTGAGGGTGGCTTGTAATTAAAGAGAAAGGACATCTACTGAACTGCCCCGTTCAATTTGCAGCCGTGTGAGGGAAGATATTGTGGTATCTTGCCTTTTGTTGCCTGGTTGATTGTTGGTTGACAGATATTGTGCAGAGAAGTCCCTCCTATTTGACTCCATGAGATGACGATGTGATTGGTGAGTGCTGTCCTCAGCCCACTCTGCCTGCTAAATAACCAGAATGGAACTTCCTCATGTTCTAACACTGGACTTAGGAGTCTTCTGAAGAAGATTGTGATGTATGTAGCACTCAAATCACTGACTCCACACGGTCTGGTGTTGTGGTAACTGCTGTGACCTTAGTCCTTTCTTGTCTGACTCCAGAGTGCCTCTCGGGTGTGGTGGGCAGCCTTTTCTACTCTGTCTTGCAGGTACTTTCAGGTCTCCCACTACAGCGCCCTCTGTGGTGCACCATTGTACTTATACATTTACTGTACCTGGACAATACAGAACATCTCACTCCCCCCCGCAGTTCCAAAAGCCATTGCCGGTGACCTCGGCCTTGTTCGTCCTGGTTGATTTGTGAGTGTGAGTCCATGACCATCCACTTTCCTCTTCTCCCCCATGTGGAGGACCCGGTGCACACATGTGGTATTTGCAGTCCTTACATGGTGGATAAAGCACACGAGCATAACCTCCAACAGAAAGCAGGTTTACATAGACGGTACATTTGTATGGTACATATAATATGTGGTACAGATGTTATGTCAAAAGGTTGCAGGTGCACTGAACAGTTATTTAATCCCAGCTCCTCTGGGTGAGGTACAGTGGTGGTACACAGCCACTTTTTGCCCGCGGTAATGGGCTGCGCTGAGACAGGATATCGCAACTGGTGCGTTGCCTCTGTTCTCATGAAGTAGTCGCCTTAGCAGCCGCTGAACCATTGCATGAATCACCTAAATCGAAAATCGCATTCGCCCATTGGTCATGTTAGTCACGGGTCCATATCCCTTTTACTTGAACCTCGTGGTATTAACTCTTTTCATAATTCATATCCCTAATTTTAAACACTGTAACCATTCAGCATTAAAATATTAACTCATATCATAAATCATAATTCATATCCATTATTTTAAACACAGTAACCATTCAGCATTAAAATATTAACTCTTATCATAAATCATAATTCATATCCATTATTTTAAATACAGTAACCATTCAGCATTAAAATATTAATTCTTATCATAAATCCGTCATCCTACATTCACATTGCTCATTTAGACTCGCTCTTGCCTTACAAAAGTCTCTTTGTGGGGACCGCCAACGGTGTAATCCCTTTTAAGACTCCCGGGTGCATTTCCCTTTTAAGATGCCATCTTGTGGCTCCCACGAGGCTTGGGCACCACCATTTTAGTTGTACTGTTTGCCTTTGTTCTTTGCAGAGCTCTTCTGCCGCCATCTTGAGCTCGCTGGCCTGCCGTTTTACTCTATGGAAAAGAAGAAATAACGAAGAAAGAAGGAAAGAAAACAGCCAAAACATGATCTTGAATCTTGCTGTATCCTCTGCTCTGGCTCCTGCATCTGTCCGAGAAATCGCGTTCTCCCGAGTCGTACCTGCCGCCTCCGTAGCCTCCGCCGCCGCTGCAGCCTCCGTTCCTGCCGCTGGTGCCGTCTCTCCTGCAGCCTCCATTCCTGCCGCTGGTGCCGTCTCTCCTGCAGCCTCCGTTCCTGCCGCTGGTGCCGTCTCTCCTGCGGCCTCCGTTCCTCCCGCTGGTGCCGTCTCTCCTGCAGCCTCCGTTCCTGCCGCTGGTGCCGTCTCTCCTGCAGCCTCCGTTCCTCCCGCTGGTGCCGCCTCTCCTGCAGCCTCCGTTCCTGCCGCTGGTGCCGTCTCTCCTGTGGCCTCCGTTCCTGCCGCTGGTGCCATCTCTCCTGTGGCCTCCGCTCCTCCCGCTGGTGCCGTCTCTCCTGTGGCCTCCGCTCCTCCCGCTGGTGCCGTCTCTCCTGTGGCCTCCGCTCCTCCCGCTGGTGCCGTCTCTCCTGCAGCCTCCGTTCCTGCCGCTGGTGCCGTCTCTCCTGTGGCCTCCGTTCCTGCCGCTGGTGCCGCCTCTCCTGTGGCCTCCGCTCCTGCTCCAGCACCTGCCACCTCTCCTGTGGCCTCCGTTCCTGCCGCTGGTGCCGTCTCTCCTGTGGCCTCCGCTCCTGCTCCAGCACCTGCCACCTCTCCTGTGGCCTCCGTTCCTGCCGCTGGTGCCGCCTCTCCTGTGGCCTCCGCTCCTGCTCCAGCACCTGCCACCTCTCCTGCGGCCTCCGTTCCTCCCGCTGGTGCCGTCTCTCCTGCAGCCTCCGTTCCTGCCGCTGGTGCCGTCTCTCCTGTGGCCTCCGTTCCTGCCGCTGGTGCCGTCTCTCCTGTGGCCTCCGCTCCTCCCGCTGGTGCCGTCTCTCCTGTGGCCTCCGCTCCTCCCGCTGGTGCCGTCTCTCCTGCAGCCTCCGTTCCTGCCGCTGGTGCCGTCTCTCCTGTGGCCCCCGCTCCTGCTCCAGCACCTGCCGTCGCTCCTGCAGCCGGGTTGAAAAGCTGCTCTTCCAGGGTTGGGGCTGCAGGGTTGCTGTGGCCTGTGGAATTGAGACTGCTGATGAACTGCTTATTTCATCTCCAGCTCGGTCGACGCTGCTCTTTGGGGACCCGGGGGACAGCGGTCTGTGGAGCAGTGAAGTCTTCCCAGCTCCCACGGACCTTTCCCATCCATCTTCTGCCGAGAAGTGTCGGCCCATCGCCTGCAATGACCCACAAAGGTAAACCGTGTGTCTCGCCACCGTGAGATACCTGCACATCCGCTCTGCCAAGAACAGGCATCAGTCCCTTGGTTAGGTACGCAGCTTTGCCGTGACCGGGACTGGCTTGGGTCGTGCAGCTGGGTTAACCCACAGTTTTTCAAAAGTTTCCTGACTCATCAACGACGGACCCGAGCCAGTATCTACTTCCATACTCACAGGGACTCCGTTAATCTTGACCTCCAAAATCACCGGGGCCGAACCGTCGGTACAGTATACAGTCCAAACAACGCCTCGTCTTCTTCTGCCTGCTCCTCACTGGAAAATGGGCCCTCTGGACCCTCTGCCATCTCCTCAGCCACACGGTGAGTCAGGTGTCTTTTACACATACGCTGAAGGTGGCCTTTCGTGTGGCAGGTATTGCACGTATCCTCTGCAAACCTGCACCGGTGAGCCCCATGGCTTCCTCTGCAGCGCCAGCATGGTGCTACTCGATTAGCCCCCCTCGGCGGACTGTGAGTTCCAGGACCCCAAGGTCCGTGCTCTCTGCCCTGGGCAGAGCCACGTTCTGCAGTTTTGTCCATGGTGGGCGCTATCCTGTGGACAGTGCCTGCCAGGTTCGAGACTGTGTGGATCATTTGCTTGGTTCTGCAAGTCGATGCCATAAATGCCTTGCTGGTGGTGATGGCTTGCTTCAGGGTGACTGTAGGTTCCGTGGATTGTAGCTTGTGAAGGAGACCCTTATGGCCAATCCCCATAACAAAAATATCTCGCAGCGCCTCATCAAGGTGTGTGCCAAAATCACACAGTGCCGTGAGTCTCCTGAGGTCCGTAGCATATTTGGTGACATCCTGGCCCTCAGGTCTGCAGTGGTGGTAGAATTTGTACCGGGCCGTGAGGATGCTCTCCTTCAGTTTAAGTTGGTCACCAATGAGTACGACCAGCTCCTCATATGACTTGTCCCTGGCGCTCCCGGGTGCCAGCAAATCCCTGACGAGACAGTAAACCTCATCGCCACAGCTGGAAAGTAATATCGCCTTACGCTTCTCTCTTAGTGCGTCCGTGTTCCCTGTCAGGTCGTTTGCTGTGAAGTAGTATTCGAGCCTTTCCATAAAGGCCTCCCAATCATTTCTCACTGTAAAATCCTTTAGTTGCTTGATGCGAGAAGTTCGTCCGTGTCCTTGTCGCCAATGTGATGTATGTAGCACTCAAATCACTGACTCCACATGGTCTGGTGTTGTGGTAACTGCAGTGACCTTAGTCCTTTATTGTCTGACTCCAGAGTGCCTCTCAGGTGTGGTGGGCTGCCTTTTATACTCTGTCTTGCAGGTACTTTCAGGTCTCCCACCACAGCGCCCTCTGTGACGCACCATTGTACTTATACATTTAATGTACCTGGACAATACATAACAAAGACCAAGGCTCGCAAATTATTAATGAATTGCGTTTATAATCAATTGAAGGTAGAAGACAAATTGAAGCCCTCCTGGGAGTTAGTAATAAGTAAAGTTTCACAAGAATCACTTGCTGTTCACACTATTAACAAGTTGAATGGGGAAGAGTTATTCTTGTACCAATATCTAATTTGATGATGACAGCTAGCTGTGTAAGCAAGTGGCAAATACAAGTGAGATTGACAATTAAATGGGTGGGCTAAGGGAGAGCAGGGGGGTTTTAATGTTGACATTATTAGGACTAGAAATTCGGTAGTTTAGCGCCACCCGTTAGTGCCTGGTTGGGGCGCTAACGGAACACGAAGGGGTTAGCGACCACACGCGGCGAATGCAGCGACACCCATGAACTTCAGTGCTGGTTTAGTGCTGGTGCTAACCCGTCGCGCCTGGGCCTCTAGTGCCTCACTGATCATGATGTCATAAAGTGCGCAGTGCTCCGTTATCGCCCCGGATGTAAAATTAACTCTCGTCCCCTGCTGTAACACCTCGTGTCGACAACCCCAGCAAGAGGAGGCATTGTGAACACGGCTGGCCAATTGGGGAGCGGTAATTTAAGGGAAAGGTTTCCAGTTAGCGCAACCTTTATTATTTTCACCAGTCTGGTCACTGCGCAAAGTTTTTCATGTTTCACCGGTGCAAGATATCCAAGGCCTCCACTGTGTGAGTGTTTGGGGCTGTAATGGCAGTCGCGCAGGTCACCTTGCAAAACAGAACTGGCAACAACGAGCTTGTGCAGCATCATTGGTCCTGCTCTTTACGCGAGGGAAGCAGCCTCTCATGCCGTTACCAATGTGCTCAAAATTGTTCTGCGCTTTGCCGCTTTCACCCCACTCTCGGACTTTGGCGCACGAAGAGAAGTGGTTAGAGCTTGATTTAATGCTCCACTTCCCTCTTGGAGCGCTAAAGCTGAATATCGCTGAAGAAGAGAATGATTAGTGCCTGGTGCTACTTTTCCAACTTTCCAACCGGGGCGTTACCGAATGTCTAGGCCAAGGTTCTACAAACTGGAACAGGAAACACAGAGCACAGGCAAGGTGAAAGGAAGTGAATGAACAAAGGAGAAATATACCTGGGCATCATTACTGATCACTGACTGAAAGGACCCTTCATGGACAGGAATGAATGTAACTATAAGCTGGAACATGTTTTCTAACCTGTGTAGATCACTAGACTGTACATCGGGGGAGTTATGGGGAACTCGTCCTTAAAAAGGAAATTGGTTTTAGGCACTGGAGCGCGTGAGGGCAGAATGACCAGCATGATGCCGGAATTTAGGAGTCAGTGACGAGAGATTCACAGAAAGTAATTCATTTTCATTGGACAAAAGAAAGGCGGTAGGATTAAAATTGTTCAAATGTTTAGGGGAATGAATCAGTTGGATGCTCAGTTAACTTAGATTCTGTACACGAGACCTGGGGAAAAGGACAAAATGAATAAAGACTCCAGCGAAACTGATACTTGGAGGAATATCAAAGCCCCCACCACCAGCATAGTGCAGGCAGTGCAGAGAAGAGCATCAGTGCAAACACCACTAAGGCAGCTCATATTGGCTGCCCTATTGTTTTGCCACCAACTGTACAAAAGAATCATAAGATCGATAAATAGCAATGAGTTCATTTGGCCTGATTTTAGATCATCAATCCAGAAAGTAAAAAGTTACACTGCCCTCATCCCACCACATCCAAATCATTCTCAGGTAATCCCTACATTACCCTACCCAGATATCCATTCCATTACGTTGATCGCTCTTTTTGAAGGAGTGCTTCCTCACATGAGTCTTAAATTTCCCGTTTTTCTCATTTGAAGCTGTATCATTCTGCCACAGTTTAGTTTGGAGCGATGCTCCAGATTTATCTTTTCCACACCATTTCTGATTTTCCCCTCCTTTTTTCCTGTTCTGTTATAGCCAGGGCATTTCCAGCAATGGCTTCTCTTCCCAGTCCTGCACCATTGCCTTCAGAGTCTCTGAAAGATCCATCCTTGGCCCTCTCCTCTTCCACATCTGCATGCTGCCTCTTGACAATATCATGGGCAGACATGGAGTCAGCTTCCACATGTAATCATCAAGTGCACAGCCAGCACAAGGGCCTTGCACGCTGAATGTTGACACACTCCTAGAAGATGCCTAGTAACTTGGCCACTTGAGTGGCATACATCTGCCCTCATGTTCCACTTTGCAATGTACATCCCTTTACAGTATTTGCTTGCAGGAGAAGACTGCACACAACAAAAGGCAGTGCATGCAGACTGGAAAGGGCCTCTAATGCTCTGACCATTAACTTCATGAGAAGAGGACCATGGAGATTCTGGATAGGAAGCAGGTGTGGTTAGAGGTCTTTCCTTAACCTGCGGCTATTATATTTGATTTTCATTTCATACTTCCTTATTTACTCATTCACTCTGCACATGCAGGCAGGCATTGCAGCATTTCACACTGCCACCCTACTAATGGGCAGTGCTACACCTTACTGCATGCTTTTTGTACAAGTGCTTACAACACCAGTCAGGTGCATCAATTATATTCTAGGTACCTCCTCTCACTTACTGTGAAATTGGGTCTTTAATGAGCCTGGGGTGCTCTTGGATTGCATTATCAAACATGTAAGAACATGAAGATAAGAACTAGGAAGAGGAGTAGGCCATAAGGCCCCTCGAGCCTGCTCTGCCATTCAATAAGATCAAGGCTGATCTGATCATGGACTCAGCTCCACTACCCCTCCTGCACCTCATAACCCCTTATCCCCTTATCGCTCAAGAAACTGTGTATTTCTATCGTAAATTTATTCAATGTCCCAGCTTCCACAGCTCTGCGAGGCAATAAATTCCACAGATTTAAAATCCTCTGAGAGAAGAAATTCCTCCTCATCTCTGTTTTAAATGTGCGGCTCCTTAGTTTAAGATCATGCCCTCTGGTTCTAGTCTCCCACATCAGTGGAAACATCCTCTCTGCATCCACCTTGTCAAGCCTCCTCATAATCTTATGCATTTCGATAAGATCATCTCTCATTCTTCTGAACTCCAATGAGTAGAGGCCCAACCTATTCAACCTTTCCTCATAAGTCAACCCCCTCATTCCCAGAATCACCCTAGTGAACCTTCTCTAAACTGCCTCCAAAGCAAGTACATCGTTTCGTAAATATGGAAAGCAAAACTGCATGCAGTATTCCAGGTGTGGCCTCACCAATACCTTGTATAACTGTAGCAAGAATTCCCTGCTTTTATACTGCATCCCCTTTGCAATTAAGGCCAAGATACCATTGGCCTTGCTGTACCTGCATACTATCCTTTTGTGTTTCATGCACAAGTACCCCCAGGTCCCGCTGCACTGCAGTACTTCGCAATCTTTCTCCATTTAAATATTAACTTGCTCTTTGATTTTTTTTCTGCCAAAGTGCATGACCTCACACTTTCCAACATTATACTCCATCTGCCCAATTTTTGCCCACTCACTTAGATTGTCTATGTCCTTTAGCAGATTTTTTGTGTTCTCCTCACACATTGCTTTTCCTCCCATCTTTGTCTCGTCAGCAAACTTGGCTATGTTACACTCCATCCCTTCTTCCAAGTCGTTAATATAGATTGTAAATAATTGGGGTTCCAGCACTGTAGTTACTGGTTGCCAATCAGAGAATGAACCATTTGTCCTGCCTCTCTGTTTTCTGTTAGTTAGCCAATCCTCTATCCATGCTAATATATTACCCCCAACCCCGTGAACTTTTATCTTATGCAGTAACCTTTTATGTGGAACCTTGTCAAATGCCTTCTGGAAGTCCAAATACACCACATCCACTGGTTCCCCTTTATCCACCCTGTTTGTTACATCCTCAAAGAACTCCAGCAAATTTATCAAACATGACCTCCCCTTCATAAACCCATGCTGACTCTGCCTGACCGAATTTTGCTTATCCAAATGTCCTCCCACTGCTTCTTTAATAATGGACTCCAACATTTCCCCAACCACAGATGTTAGGCTAACTGGTCTATAGTTCCCTGCTTTGTGTCTGCTCTCTTTTTTAATTAGGGGCGTTACATTTGCAGTTTTCCAATTTGCTAGGACCTCCCCAGAATCCAGGGAATTTAGGTAAATTACAATCAATGCATCCACAATCCCTGCCGCTACTTCTCTTAAGACCCTAGGATGCAAGCCATCAGGTCCAGGGGATTTTTATCTGCTTTTAATCCCATTGAGTACCACCTCCTTAGTGATTGTGATTGTGTTATGTCCCCCCACCCCCCTATAGGCCCTTGACTATCCACTGTTGGAATATTGTTAGTGTCCTCTACTGTAAAGACTGATACAAAATATTTGTTCAGAGTTTCTGCCATCTCCATGTTCCCCATTACTAGTTCCCCGGTCTCATCCTCTAAGGGACCAACATTTACTTTAGCCACTCTTTTACTTTTTATATACCTATAGAAACTCTTGCTATCTGTTTTTATATTTTGTGCTAGTTTACTTTCATCGTCTATCTTCCCTTTCTTAATCATTTTTTTAATCATTCTTTGCTGGCTCTTAAAAGCTTCCCAGACTTTTGTCCTCCCAGTAGTTGTGGCCACTTTGTATGCCCTTGTTTTTAATTGTATGGGGCACTCTGTAGGACTCAGCATTCCACAGTGTATTGAGCCAGCATACAATGAGCAGCAATGCAACAGGCTCCAAAAACCATGTTATCAACTCCATACTGTGCAGCTGAATTTGATTCTTAGAGAGGTCACCCTCAGTAACACATGCTTTTTGATGCTCCTGAACTGCACTTGCTATAGTTGACTAACTGTGTCTGCTTCCAAACAGAACCCGGGTTACTATGACATCATGGCCTCAGACATATCCGTGTGGCACGTACCCAACGACACGCCCATAACGAGCTGGAGACATGCGGCAATCCTCCGCTATCACACCCAGACCAAGTTCCTGCATCAGTACGGGGGGAACCTGTTCGAGCTTTACAAGGTGAGTGTTCCAGCATTGTCTAAACTGCAGTGTGACATTTGAAAATGATGTAGAGTTTCCGCTTTGGGTGCAGTTGGGAATTTGCCCCGAAACGCACTCAAAATTGTGCTGGTTAGGTTCAAGTTCAAGTCTCTGATAATATTCATCTGCACAATCACAAAATTAAAACATAGAAATATAGAAACATAGAAATTTACAGCGCAGAAAGAGGCCATTTCGGCCCATTGTGTCCACTCCGGTCGACAAAGAGCCACACAGCCCTTGATCAGCAGCCCCAAAGGTTACATATAAACCTCTGAACAATGACGGAAAGGCAACGAGCACCCAGCCCAACCAGTCCACCTCACACAACTGCGACGCCCCTTATACTGAACCATTCTACAGTCCACCCCAACCTCCTGGGAGAGGCAAAAACCAGATAAAAACCCAGGCCAATTTACATAGAAACATAGAAAATAGGTGCAGGAGCAGGGTATTCGGCCCTTCGAGCCTGCACCACCATTCCACATGATCATGGCTGATCATGCAACTTCAGTACCCCACTCCTGCCTTCTCTCCATAGCTGATCCATTTAGCCGTAAGGGCCATCTAACTCCCTTTTGAATATATCCAATGAACTGGACTCAACAACTTTCTGTGGTAGAGAATTCCATAGGTTCATAATTCTCTGGGTGAAAATGTTTCTCCTCATCACGGTCCTATATGGCTTAACCTTATCCTTAGACTGTGACCCTTGGTTCTGGACTTCCCCAACTGCCACTTCCCGATCCGACATCCCAGGAGGAGCCCAGGGAGGACTCCTCTGCCAACGATCTTGGGGGTGGGATCATGACAGAAGTAGGGCCGCATGGTAGAGCCGGGTCATTCGCCATACCCCATGCAGTCGACGGACTGGCCGTTGATGGCAACCAGCCGGACGAGGACGGGGACTTGGTGGTCGGTGCGGGAGAGGATGTAGAGTTCATCGCCAGTGAGGCGATTGATCTCCTCGTGCCTGCCGCTGAGTCCCCCCCTCATTCCTGCCAAGGAACTCTGGGATTATTTGGCGGAATGCCAGGGTCACCGCAATAGAGCCCAGCTGGCCCTGGACAAATAGTCCAAGCTGGCGCTGCTCATCAGGTCCGTCCGCGCCGTCATCAAAACCATGGGCGCGGACAGGACCTTACCAAAACAAGGTAGTCTTGAGCTGCGCCGACTCAAAACGTTCCTCACTGGTTTGCTGAGGGAGTGGAGGTCAGCACACGACTAGGTTAGTAGAGGTTGCACTATGCTCTTGTCATGAAGATGACAATAGCCAGCCTCAAAATCAACGGCGGCAGAGAGGCACGCCGTAGATTTAACAATTTTTCGCTCCTAAAGGAGGGGAAATATGCAGTGTGCTTCCTGCAAGAAACACACCATTCCAGGAGATGAGCCTACGTGGCTCCTGGAATGGCAAGGAGAGGTCCGCATTAGCCACCTCACTGCCACTTCTTGTGGGGTGGCTATCTTGCTGGCCCCACATTTTCAGCCGGAGATCTTGGGGATTGAGGAGCCTGTGCCAGGCCGCTTGCTCCATGTCATGGTTCTCCTGGGGAACGGCTGCTCCATTTAGTGAACGTGTATGCCCCCCAGCCCGGCCTGCAGCAAGTGCGTTTCTTGGAAGAAGTTTCAACTCTTCTCGGCTCCATCGACGTCGGCGACTGCATTGTCCTTGGGGGGGGGTGGGGGGGGATTTTTAACTGCACTCTCGAGGCGAGGGACCGCTCCGGTGCCCCACAGAGCATGATGGCAATGGAGAAGTTGAGGGACCTGTTCGGGTCCTTCGACTTGGTGGATGTTTGGCGAAATCTCCATCCCAACTCAAGCGCCTTCACTTGGGTGAGGCCTGGAAGAGGATGGTCCAGAATCGACTGCCTGTACATATCCCGGGCGTATGTATCCTGCATTCCAGTGGCTTCCATGTGGCCAGCACGTGTTCGGACCACCACCTGGTGTGGGCGGAGCTTCTTTCGCTCTACGCATGGGTGGGGTCCGTGTACTGGCACTTTAACAACCTGCTGCTGGAGGACGAGGAATTTGTTCCGTCGGTTCTGGTCCAACTGGAGAAGGAAGCACGACCCATCTCCTCTATCTGGGAGTCTACCTTACCTCTGACGAGGAAGCCTGGCCGGCGAGCTGGCAAGAGCTGGAGGCTAAATTTGCCGCTCACCTAGGGTGCTGGACAGGACTGCTCTGAGTGCTCTGTAACAGGGGTCGAGCGCTAGTCATAAACCAGCTAGTCAGGAATCCGTACCTCCACGACCGCGATTTTAAGTGGCAGGCGGACGAGAGGGCTGTGGCTGGCGAGGGGACCAGGGTCAGGGACCTGCTCGATGGCGGAGGAATGGGCTGTATGGAGCCAGAGGAGATGGCACGGCGCCTATCCTGGGCCGACATCCGGTGCACGGCCAATGCCATCGAGTCGCTAAAAACAGCACTGGGCCCTGACTCCGTTAGGTGTGTCGAGGATGCTCAAGCACATGGGGCGATTCTGTCCGAACTGACCCCCGTCCGGATGGAATTCCCCATCGGCACCAGGCCCCGAAACCTCCCTCGGGAGCTGGTGCCTCACAACTTGAGCCTCCTCCGGGAAATCCCCGCCGTGCCTTTCAGTTCTGCATGGAGGGGATGCCTGTACGGGCTGCTCTTGCACACTCTCCACTTTGCCATCCTCGGCTGCTGACCGGACACGCTATGGTGCACCAACTTGCCATCTGGAGGAGGTGGGGCCCTCAATAGAGTGCTCTCTACGCGGGAGTCCTCCCTTTATTTATTGGGGACTTGGCCTGGAGGGTTTTACATGGAGCAGTCCCATACAATCGGTTTTTAAGTCGGTTCACGGACTCCCAGGTCGCCTGTAATTTCTGCGGTCCAGAGGAGTCCGTGTTCCATGCTTATGTTGAGTGTATGAGGTTGCAGCCCCTCTTCCATTACTTGAACGGGCTGCTCCTCAAATTCCAGTTGAATTTTAGTCCCACTCTCCTGTGCGGAGGGGAGTGTGCAACTCGGAAGGCCACCGCGTAGGACTGCTCCTGGGCATGGCCAAGGTGGCCATCAACCGGTCCAGGCAGCGGGTGGTCGAGGGACTTGTTCAGCCCGACTGCCTGCCTCTCTTCCACGGTGTCCCTGGAGATGGAGCACGGGTGTCCACCGGTACGTTCGCGGCCTTCCGCGAGATGTGGGCGCCAGAGGGACTGGAATGCATCATCACCCCCGGCAACCAAATTTTAATTTGATTTAAGTCACTGTCCAAAGTTTATTTTGTTTAATGTGTCAGTTTTAGTGCCCCCCTTTAATCAGGGGGCACGTGATTTACAGATCAACTTGATTTACAGATCAAATAGAAATAGTTGCAGAGTTGTTACATTGTGAGTGGCTTAGGAAGTCACGTGATGTCCACAAGATTCAATAAAACCCCCGTCAGTTCAGTCTAGGTCAGCCATGATGAGGCATGCACTTGTGAGCCTAGTGGATAAATTGATAAAGTGCAGTATGATTGTTAAACCTTGGTTATGAATTCTTAAGCAAAGAATCCATGAATACATTACAATAGGCAAACATGGCAGGCACAGCAAGCATCAACAGACAATAATGGGATACATAATCAGTTACTCTGTTTCTGGAATAGTTGACTGAGGGATAAATGTTGGCTGGGACACTGGGAGAACTACCCTGTTTGTCTTTGAATAGAGCCATGGGATCCTCAACATCCTCCAAAACTGGCAAAAAAGGCTTTGGTTTAACATTTTATCCAAATGATGCCCCTCCAACAATGCAACATGCCCTCAGTGCTGCACTGAAGTAGCAGCCTGGATCATGCAGTCAAGTCCCTGCAGAAAAGCTTGAATCTACAATGTTCTGACTGAGAGATGAGAATATTACCACTGGGCCAGGCTGTAAATCTGGAATTGTGTTGGCAGGGGTCTAATAGAGCAGGTGGTGAGCTTTTCATGGAAGAGATGAGTTTGAAAAAAATTGGGTCGGAAGATGTTGGGGGTTGCGGGGGGGAAAGGAACAGCAAAGTTAGGAGGAGGACTGGGAGAAGTGGGCGCAGGGAGAGGAGGGGGCATAGGGGGATGAGACGGCCAAGTGGATGGTCTTTCAATGTGTGGACAATATGTTCTATTTCAGCGTTACCCTGTAGAATACATTAAAGGGAAATGCCCACGTGATAACGGACCTTTCACTCCCATCACCTATGACTTCGGCGATGGTCAGAAGATACGCAATTTTTACGGACCTTTTGTTCGAGGTAAGTGCAATGTGCAGGGGTTTAAGTGAATTACTCTATTTTAACATTCAAGGTTCAAGAGCATTGCCTTCCGAAACAAAAACATAGATTTTTTGTTGGTGGAATCAGTCCATTTGCCATGGAGAAGTCAGGCAAGGGCCATGAAACTGCTCACTGATCTGTAGTAGGTATTGCAAAGCAGCTCTTGAATGGGCAGAGGCTGTATCTAAATGAAAGAACTTGCATTTATATTGCATTTCTGCATCTTCAGAACATCCTAAAGTATTTCACAGCTGATAATTCAAACTTTTTGAAATACTGTTTTGTAAGCAAAAGCAGCAGCTTAGTTGAACACAGCAAAGTCCCACATACAGCAAGGAAGTTATGCTGAACCTTCATAAATCACTGGTCAGGTCCCAACTGGAATAATGTGGCCAATTCTGGGCACCGCACTTTAGGAAGGATATCAAGGCCTTCGAGAGGGTGCAGAGGAGGTTTACTAGAATGGTACCTGGGCTGAAACACTTCAGTTAAGTGGAGAGACTAGAGAAATTGGGGTTGTTCTCCGTAGAGCAGAGAAGGTTAAGGGGAGATTTGATAGCAGTGTTCAAACTCATGAAGGGTTATAAATAAGGAGAAACTGTTTCCAGGAGCAGAAGGGTCGGTAACCAGAGGGCACAGATTGAAGGTAATTGGCAAAAGAATCAGAGGCGATATGAAGACTTTATTTTTAATGCAGTGAGTTGTGATGTCCTGGAATGCACTGCCTGAAAGGGTGGAGGAAGCAGATTCAATAATAATCTTCAATTGGATAAATACCGGAAGGGGAAAATTTGCTGGCCAATGGGGAAAGAGCAGGGGGTGGGACTAATTGGAGAGCTCTTTCAAAGAGCCGGCGCAAGTGCAATGAGGCGATTGGCCTCCTGTATCATTCTATGATTCTAAACAATGACTAAGGGATAAATCCTGGCCAGGACACCAGGGGGGAGAAATTGACTAACCCCCGAAAACGTGCCTGGGGATTTCAGTGTGTGATTAACCCGCACCTGTTCAATGTGTTGCAGGCAGCTCGGTAAGTTGGTGCCTGATGCTCTTTTACATGATCTCTGCATGCAGCCAGCACTAACCCCACTGTTCATTGGCTGCACGTATCAGCAGCGGCCTGATATCTCGAGTGGCCATCGCTACTTAAAGGCAGCCTGCTCCTCTTAAAGTGGAAGTGCATTGTGGCTGCAAGAAGTGGTGGGAATTTTTTTAAAAGGCAATCTGGGCTGTGATACTTGAGCAATGGCTAAACATGTGAGAGAGTGAGCACAAAGGTTTTCAGAAGATGCACTGGAGGTCTTGGTAGATGTGGTGGAAAGAAGGATGTCATGTATCTTACACTACTGTACATAACTGTATCTTACCATGCTGTACATGACTGTAACTAGAGATGACCTGTAACCACAAGCTTACTTTACCACCAGGGGTGCACTTGCAGGAGACACTGGATACCTGTTCCACACAGGTATATAAAGACAGGTCTCAGGCAAGTATGGCATTCGAGTAATAAAGGTGCAGGTCCTGAGTGACCTTGACTTTAGTATGTGCCTCGTGTGAATCTGTACTGCAGGGACAGGTCTTTACAGTGGCGACGAGTTACGGGATTACAGAATCCACAGAATGGCGACCAATGGCTCAGATGGAAAATACAATGCTGGAGATAATTGGGACGACTTTATAGAAAGGCTTCAGCAAAGTTTTGTAACTGAAGACTGGTTAGGCGACGATAAGGCAGACAAGAGAAGAGCCCATCTCTTGACCAGCTGTGGCTCGAAAACATACGCCTTAATGAAGGACCTGCTGGCACCCGAGAAACCAGCAAGCAAGTTGTTTGAAGAGTTGAGCACACTGGTAAGTGACCACCTGAAGCCAGTGAGCAGCCTACACATGGCCAGACACAGGTTCTACAACTACAGACGCTGTGTGGACTAGAGCATACCCGACTTCGTGGCAGAACTTCGGAGGTTGGCTAGCTTATGTGAGTTCTCCGATGAACTAAGGAGAGAAGTACCGAGAGACTTTTTTATTGAAGAAATAGACCACGCAGGCATATTCCGAAAGCTCATAGAGACCAAGAACTTGACCCTAGAGGCGGCAGCACTGGTTGCACAGACATTCTTAGCAGGAGAAGAAGAAACGAGTTTGATCTACACTGCGGGTAAAACAACTAACGAAACATCGGAACAAGGGGTTCACAGCGTGAAACAAGCCGCTACCCCCACACACAGGCAAAGGCAGGAGAGCAGGCCCTCAACAGCAGGCAGTGGCACCAGAAGCCATCAAGGGCCACGTGAACGGCCGTTCACACCTCATCAACCCGCAATGCGAGCAATCAACAACAAACTGAGAGAAGCTCAAGAGAGATCAGCCAGACGCAGCTCATTCCTTGGAAACAATGCAAGCGGTCTGTGCTGGAGATGTGGGGGAAGGCACTCATCAAGGGGGTGTCAATTTCAGCATGCCATTTGCAGAAACTGCAACTATACAGGACATCTGGCCCGCATGTGCAGAGAAACGGCAGCTCAGTTGGTATACGAATCGGAAGGGTCGGAAAGCGGACCAGAAGACGGTGGGGACAGTACCCGGGGCACTGATGTACAGCGGGTCAACACGATCAATGGCCACTTCTCTTACAACAAGACACCTCCAATAATGATGAGGGTCCTACTCAATGGGATACCTGTCAACATGGAGCTGGATAGGGGAGCGAATCAATCCCTCATGAGCGCTCAACAATTTGAACAGCTGTGGCCGCACAAGAGACAGGCCAAAACTCATAAGGGTCGATACCAAACTAAGGACCTATACCAAAGAAATCGTCCCAGTCCTTGGCAGTGCCATACTCTCAGTCACACACAAAGGAACAGTGAACCGACTTCCCCTGTGGATTGTCCCCGGAGATCTCCCAGCACTGTTGGGGAGAAGCTGTCTGGCAAAACTAAATTGGAAATGGGATGATATGCACGCTATGTCGTCAGAGGAACGGACCTCCTGCTCAACAGTTCTAAGTCGATTTGAACATCTTTTTCAGCCAGGTGTGGGCACCTTCAAAGGGGCTAAAGTCAAAATCTATATCACACGGGATGCTAGACCGGTCCATCACAAGGCTAGAGCTGTGCCCTATGTGATGAGAGAAAAGATTGAACATGAACTGGACAGGGTTCTGCGGGAAGGCATTATCGCACCCGTGGAATTTAGCGACTGACCAAGTCCCATCGTCCCAGTCATGAAGCCTGATGGATCCGTACAAATCTGTGGGGATTACAAGTCTACCATAAACAGAGTCTCCCTACAGGACCAATGCCCGCTGCCAAGAGCGGAGGACCTATTTGCCACATTGGCTGGAGGAAAACTTTTCTCAAAACTAGATCTGACATCTGCGTACATGATGCAAGAACTGACCGAAGAGTCTAACCTACTCACCACCATCAACACACATCGAGGTCTTTTCATGTACAATCAATGCCCATTCGGCATCAGGTCGGCAGCTGCCATATTCTAGTGCAACATGGAGAGTCTGCTCAAGTCCATCCCGGGGCTGGTTGTATTTCAAGACGACATACTTATCACGGGCAGCGACACCGACTCCTATCTCCGCAATTTGGAGGAAGTACTATAGCGGTTGGATCGGTTTGGCCGAAGAGTTAAGAAATCCAAGTGCCTGTTTCTCGCGCCCGAGGTTGAATTTTTGGGCAGAAGGATTGCCGCTGGTGGAATCCACCCAACAGTGTCCAAAACCGAAGCAAATCGCCTGGCACCCAGGCCCCAGAATGTTTCTCGGGCTACTCAATTACTTTGGGAACTTTATGCAGAACTTAAGCACGCTGCTGGAGCCTCTCCACATTCTACTCAGAAAAGGGTGCGATTGGTTTTGGGGGGACGCCCAGGAACGCGCCTTCAATAAGGCACGCAACCTCTGTGTTCCAACTGTGTTTGGCTTTCTTTGATCCAGGTAAAAAGCTAGTTCTTACATGTGATGCGTCAGCATACGGGGTCGGGTGCATTTTACAACGTGTCAATGGTGCGAGTAAATTACAACCCATAGCTTATGCCTCCAGGTCACTTTCGCGGGCGGAGCGCGGGTACGGAATGATGGAGAAGGAGGCGCTCGCGTGCGTGTACGGTGTCAAAAAGATGCACCAATACCTTTTCGGGGCCAAGTTCGCATTAGAAACTGACCACAAGCCCCTCACGTTCCTACTATCCAAGAGCAAGGCAATAAACACCAAAGCCTCGGCGCGCATTCAACGGTGGTCACTCATGCTGGCATCTTACGACTATACCATAAGGCACAGACCAGGCACTGAGAACTGTGCTGACGCGCTTAGCAGGCTACCCCTGGTGACTACGGAAGGGTCTGAAGAACAGGACTATGAGATATGTGTCCACAGGTTCGCCCATGATGGCTCGCCAAATCAAAGCCTGGACGACCAGCGACCCCACGTTATCCTTAGTAAAAAGATGTGGCTTAACTGGTGACTGGGCAGAGGCTCGCGATACCTGCCCCGAGGAGATCAAACTTTCCCATAGGCTCATGCATGAGCTGTCACTACAAGCAGACTGCCTGATGTGGGGCAGCCGAGTAGTTATGCCTCTGCGAGGCAGAGAGGCATTTGTCCGGGAGCTCCACCGCGAGTACCCGGGGATCGTTCTCATGAAGGCCATTGCTAGATCCTACGTCTGGTGGCCTGGCATTGATGCAGACTTGGAGCTCTGCGTCCGACGGTGCACCATTTGTGCCCAACTCAGTAATGCCCCCAGGGAGGCCTTCCTGAGCCCTTGGCCCTGGCCCACCAAACCGTGGTCGCGGGTGCACATAGACTATGCGGGCCCATTCATTGGCAAAATGTTCCTCGTAGTTGTAGATGCATTTTCAAAGTGGATCGAATGCACCATTTTAAACTCGAACACCATCTCCGCCACTGTGGAGAGCCTTGGAACTATGTTCGCAACACACGAAATTCCTGAAATATTGGTCAGTGACAATGGTCCGTGCTTCACCAGCGCAGAATTTCAAGATTTCATAAGTGACCACGGCGTAAATCACATTACGACGGCACCATTCAAGCCGGCCTCCAACGGCCAGGCGGAGCGAGCAGTGCAAATCATTAAACAAGGCATGCTGAAAATCCAAGGTCCCACGCTGCAGGGCCGCCTGTCGTGACTGCTGCTGGCATTCAGATCTCGTCCGCATTCGTTGACTGGAGTCCCCCCAACGCAACTATTGATGAAACGGACCTTAAAGACAAGGCTCTCATTAATTCTCCCAGACATGCATGAAATCGGTGAGGCAAAGCGCCGTAAGCTAACTGAGTACCATGACCGAAATTCGAGGGGGAGGTGGAATGAGATAGGGGACAAAATGTTTGTGCTAAACTATGGCAGGGGTCCCAAATGGCTTGGAGGGACAGTAACAGGCAAGGAAGCAAACAGGCTATTGGTGGTACAAATGGACAATGGCCAAACCTGCCGGAGGCATGTAGACCAAGTCAAAAGTAGATTTACCAACAACCAGAGGCAGACTACAATGTGGAACTCACACCACACCTGGTGGACAGACAGAGGGAACAACCTGAGGAAATGGCAATCCCAACAGACAGCCCAGGTGAGACACCAACAATCATACTGAACGAAACAGACAGCCCAGGCGAGATACCAGCAATCACACTGGAAGAAAAACAGGCACCAAGGCAAACAACTGAACCACAACTAAAACGCTCCACGTGAGAACGTAAACCACCTCTGAACCTATAAAGACAATAAGACCTTGGGGGAGGGTGATGTCATGTATCTCACACTACTGTACATAACTGTATGTTACCATGCTATACATGACTGTAACTAGAGATGACCTGTAACCACAAGCTCACCTTACCACCAGGGGTGCACTTGCAGGAGACCCTGGATACCTGTTTCACACAGGTATATAAAGACAGGTCTCAGGCAAGTGTGGCATTCGAGAGCTGTGTAATAAAGGTGCAGGTCCTGAGTGACCTTGACTTCAGTATGTGCCTCGTGTGATTCTGTACTGCAGGGACAGGACTTTACAAAGGAGAGATCTCCTATATCTGCAGGGGGCAGCAGGTCTCCAAACATTTGCTCAGGAGGCAGTGAAAACAAATAGTGTCAGAGGTCAATGCCAGGAGTGTGGCTCCAAGAACATAATGTAGTGCAGGCAGAAGTTTAACAATCTCATACAAGTCATCAAGGTGAGTGAGTTCATCTTCAAATGGCAGATCCCAACAACTGCACCACTAACTTCATCAACTGCTCAATTTACTATACCCCTATCGCTCATCTCTCTATCAATCAGTACTCAACCCTAAAATCCATATTCTTTACCTCATCCTCGCACACTTAGCACTGTTGCAAGTCTCGCACCTACAACTGATAGCTCACACACACTGGCAGCAAGTCAACCAAGTTTTAACCTCTATTGACGAGACAGTGCTGACCATTATGGGAAGTGGCATCACTGAGGCTGTGGCCACTGGAGGGATTGACAATGAGAGTATCTACATACTCAATCCTCCTTCTCTCATCCCACTTCACCCTCATCCCACAATCTCTTCTGACTCACAAGCTGCAGAGAGTGTAAGCACGCACTTCTTACTTTCTCCTCTCCCCACACCAAACCCTTGGAGCTTTAGCAGTCAGTGGAGGAAGAGAAAAAATACATTACTCGATCTTGCACTTCCAGCCACCAGCTCAGAGACTGACACTGCGAGTATTTTAGAGGCTAAGTTTGAGGAGGGACTCTGCATGTAATGAGACAACGAGCTGCAGTACACAGGAGCCAGGGCAGAGGGAAAGGATAGCGCAGGTTACAGCTCACCAAAGGGCGAGGCCACACACTAGTCCTGCTGCAAAGGACTCAGGTGAGGACATCGATGGGCCAGGCTACAGAAAAAGGCTGATGGGTGTACAGAACCAGGCGCCTGCACTCAATGTCAATGGAGCATGGAGGAGTCCAGCATCAACTTGGCACAAAGCTTTGCGCAGACCTTGCCATCACAGAGCAGGTGGTCATCTCTGTCAGCACACCTGTGGAACCCTCCATGATGCAGTGTCTGCTGGCCGATGTCACAGCTTCCATTGCAGCACAAACAGCTTCAATCAAAATGTCTGAAAGCAGCAGGGGAAGCTCAAACTGCTGCCTTGCAAACTCAGTCTGCTGCCATTTCTGGATACCACTGTTCAAAGGGGCTTCCAGGGCAAAGCGAAGACATCTCAAGTGTTGGTCGTCACTGAAGTTGGGGTAAGGTCATTGCTCATTAAAATCTTTATGTGCATATGGCCTACTGCATATAAACCTGCTCCCCCTTCTCCTCCCTCTTTCAGCAGCTTGACCTGCTCTGCTTGGGCCTCTCTTCGTTCTCCCAGTCATGCTCAATTACAAGAGGAAGACCTACCAGGCCACCCATGTCTGGCAGTAACTTGTCCAGCACAAGCTTTTAAATGAATAAAAAAGTGCCAGCACTAGCCAGACCACTCCTTGTAGACTACTTGTGATGTCTGTAAGTGCTGTAAGCTTGTAATGCTTGTAGCTCCATACTGTGGATGTGGACGTATTGTGTACAGCAGCTGCAGAGTTATAATAAACAGACAGGCAGCTTTCCGGTAGCTTCCGTACAGAGAGCCTGCCATCTTAAGAAGCTGTGTGTGTGCTGTGCTCTGTGAAGCTATCACACTACTGAAACTTTCAGCAAGTGTCGGAAAGCTCCAACAACGTGTAAATTGCATCAGAATTCAGAAGAAATAATCCAGCAACTAACCTGTAAGTAGTTCATGATTCCATTAAATAGCACTGGTGGGGCCCTTCATGCCGTTTACTGTCGTGTTCAGCAGTGTGAGGTTAAGACAAGGTCGAGGCTGGAACATGGTATTCATAAATTGCAGTGTTGGCATCAAATTAGCATTGCATAGTGATTGACATTATAATTTGCCTGCTCTGCAAGTTAGCGACGGATGTTAGGTGCACACGCGCATACCCTTTTACCAAGATGCTGTCCAGTGCACTACCCATCTGAAAATCACATACCGACAAAACAATGGGTGTTACAGAGTCCAATTTCCCCCCCAGGATTCTAAACAGCGATCATGACAGTGTTGATAAAGGGATAAATCATGCCAATGGCCCCAGAACTCCACTGCACTTCTTCAAAAAGTGCCACAAAATGTTTTACATCCACCTGAGGAGGTACACCTTGATGATGAACAGTTCAAATGAAATCGGTGCCATTTCCTGCTCTCTCCCTGAACTAGGAAATGTCACTCACTTTGCATCCAATTTCTACCCTTCCCTCACCTTCACATGGTCCATCTCCGACACTTCCCTTCCCTTCCTCGACTTCTCTGAATCCATTTCTGGGGATAGACTATCGACCAGTATCCACTATAGGCCCACTGACTCCCACAGATACCTCGACTACACTTCCTCCCACCCCGCATCCTGTAAGGACTCCCTTCCAATCTCCCAGTTTCTCCATCTCCGTCACATCTGCTCTGACGATGCCACCTTTCACACTAGTGCCTCTGACATGTCTTCCTTTTTCCTCAACCGAGGATTCCCCTCCACCATGGTTAACATGGCCCTCGACCGTGTTCGTTCTATTTCCCACACCTCTGCTCTCACCCTTTCCCCTCCCTCTCAGAACCACAACAGGGTTCCTCTTGTCATAAAAACATCAGAAATAGGAGCAGCAGTAGGCCACCTGGCCCCTCGAGCCTGCTCCGCCATTTAATAACAACATGCCTGATCTGATCATGGACTCAGCTCCACTTCCCTGCCCGCTCCCTATAACTCTTTATTCCCTTATTGCTTAAAAATCTGCCTTAAATATATTCAATGACCCAGATTCCACAGCTCTCTGTGGCAGAGAATTCCACAGATTTACAACCCTCTGAGAGAAGAAATTCCTCCTCAACAGTTTTAAATGGGTGGCCCTTTATTCTAAGACTATGCCCCTAGTTCTAGTTTCCCCTATGAGTGGAAATATCCTCACTGCATTCAGGTTGACAAGCCCCCTCATCTTATACATTTTGATAACATCATCTCTCATTCTTCTGAACTCCAATGAGTAGAGGCCCAACCTACTCAACCTACCTTCATAAGTCAACCTCTTCATCTCCAGAATCAACCTAATGAACCTTCGCTGAACTGCCTCCAATGTAATGTCCTCAACTTTCACCCTATCAGCCCTCATGTTCAACGGATCATTTACTGTCATTTCCGCCACCTTCAGCGTGATCCCACCACCAATCACATCTATCCCTCCCCTCCTCTCTCAGCGTTCTGAAAGAACAGCTCCCTCCGCAGTCACCTCCAGCATCCCTCCCCTTCCCACAGCACCTTCCCATACAAGCGCAGGAGATGCAACACCTGCCCTTTTACCTTCTCCCTTCCCACTATCCAGGGCCCCAAATACTTCTTCCAGGTGAAACAATGATTTACCTACTTCTCTCAATTTAGTATCCTGTATTCGCTGCTCACGACGTGGTCTGCTCTACTTTGGGGAGAACAAATGTAGATTGGGTGACCACTTTGCGGAGCACCTCCGTTCAGTCTGGAAGCGTGACCCTGAGCTTCCGGTCGCCTGTCACTTTAATTCCCCGCTCCACTCCCACTGCGACATCTCCGTCCTCGGCCTCCTACACTGATCCAGTGAAGCTCAACGTGAGCTCGAGGAACAGCACCTCATCTTTCATTTCGGCAATTTACAGCCTTCTCGACTCAACATCGAGTTCAACAATCAGATAACCTGTGCCCATTTTTGGCTCCATTCCACCGCCAACCCCCTCCCACCCAATCTTATGTGTTTCTTTTCTCTTTCTCCCCAGTGGCAGCTGGTTAATTATTCTGCCATTCACACACTATCTAGACTAATCTTTTACTAACTTCTGCCAATACCAGTTGAATTTGGCTCATCGTCCCTTTTGTCTCTAATCTCTCCTGTGTTCCACCTTATCACAGATCTTCGATGTTGTTCTTTCTTCCCCGCCCCCTTTCAGTGATCCTCAGGATCTGTTCTTTTCGAACATTCACCAGTTCTGATGAAGGTTCAACGACCTGAAACGTTAACTCTGTTTCTCTCTCGACAGATGCTGCCTGAACTGCTGAGTATTTTGCTTTTGTTTTTATGTCCAAGGTGGCCTTGACAAATGGAGCTTTGAACCCTCCTCTAGTTTATGTCTGTTCACTTCTATTAGATGCCATAGTCTTCTGCAAGCCTACCTGGGCGGGTCCGGTGCGGGCGGTGTCTGTGGTGGGTCATGACCCCACTGCTGACTCCATCCCACTGTTGAAAATGAACTTAACCTTAATAGGGCCTATTAAGCCCAATGAGATGGAGCGGGTCTGGTGATGTCATTCATGATGCGTTTTCCGCCGGGATCTTCAAAGTGAACCCGGCCACATTCCATTTGAAGTATAATCTAACATTGTGCTGTCAGTGCACTACAGCATTGGACTGCTGCAAACACCGACAATGACTGCACAGAGGCAGAGGGCTGACCCAGGTTCTCCCATGTCTCCTTCCAGATGCTTATGGAGGGAGGCAGAGCAATAAGGGAGCTCCTCTTCCCTTCCGATGGGTGGAAGACACCTCCCCGGGAGACAAGGCAGCCTGGTTGCAGATTGCAGATGATGTCACAAGCAGTGATGTGGTCAGGAGGACCTGGGTGCAGTGCTGCAAACGTTTCAATGATCTCATTAAATCAGGAAACCTCTCATCACATTCCCATCACTCTGCCTTCCGAGTCCTACTCCTAAACATCCTTACTCACACCATACCTTGCACCTCCATGCATCCATCTCTCTCTATCTTCATTATCACATCCTCATCTCACTAGCCACCCCTCACACTTACCCCCACCCTAGTGCAATCATACCAACTAACAACATATAAGGGTAGCCAATTGTGTGCTTTACCCAATGTTTATGTAAAGTTTCTGTTAATGTGTCAAGCTTAAAGGGGGCGAAACTGCCCCACGCCCCGTTTGGAGGCGGTAAGCTTCCGGGGCGGGAACATTTATCTCTTGGTCCGGAAGTTCAGTCCCCGACGTGGAATTCAGACCTTTCACCCCTCAATGGAGGCAGAGCGCTATTAGAGGCAATCATCGTCCATGGAGGGGCATTGCTGGGGCGGTAGGGAGGCGTTGAATCCAGGGCCGTGCTCCAGAGCCCCACCAGCAACGTCAGCGAAGGACCAAGGTGGGACAGTATCGACGGCATCCATGTTGATGGAGTAGATGGCAGGTGAAGTACAGATGACAGAAGCATTCTGTCAATGGTGAGTGAGTTCTTCCAATGAGGTGACACTGGATGGAGACTTTGCTGGAAACACTTGCAGACTGCAAAATCTGTGCTGGAAATGCACTAAACAACAGCTTCTGCTGAGGAAATTGATCATCTGTCGGGTGGGAGCTTTTACTGTACATTGTATGTGTCAAGTAATCAGCTGGAGGAATGGCCACGAAATTCCCGCCTCAGGTTGACAGACGTGGTTCCTGAACTGCGTGAATCCCGTGGCCATGTCGGGAAAGTGAAAAAAGGCTCTAAGTATCTGTAAACTAAAATGGAGCTGTGTTTAACCTGACCTGTCCCTATAAGACCACTGCTCCCTGTGTGGAAATGGTTTAATAGGCACATTCTGGACTCAAATGCAACTGTTTGAAAGCCACAGTTATCAAGGTCAAAAAACAGCAGAGAATGATTGGATGTTGTCCCTTTTTTTCTAATTGTGATTCTTTGAAATGTGAGATCTGAAGCATGGCAGGTGTGTGCTGGATGTCTAACCTGTTTATATATAAATAATTATGTGTTCTGATATGTGTTTACAGGAGAATTTGAACCTGGCTTTGTGCAATTCAGGGTGTTCAACAAGGAAAGGGCAGCTCTTGCCATGTGTTCTGGAATGAAAACCAAAGGATGCAATTCAGAACATGTAAGTACGGGTACTGCATTAGAGAGGGATGACAGAGGAGTGAATCGATGTAACTGGGGATGAGCCAATAGAAAATAGGAAAAGTCAGTGGACAGAGGGTGGGGCATCACAGCTGAGGCTGATCCACACACAGATGTTCCAGCAGGAGTCACTAGACAATGACCAGGAGACAACCCAGGCTATTTTTCCCCTCTCTACCCTAACACTGCCCCAACTGAGATCAACTAACATTGGGGGAATTGAGCCTGGAACTTTCTTGATCTGCACAGTTCAGGGTTTGCCTCAATACTGCAGTGACTGGTGCCTTTGCCCACTGGGCCATCTCTGTACCTGACAGTTAAAATATTTCACATTATTTATTTGTAGTTCTGTATCGGAGGCGGAGGATACTTTCCTGGGGGACGCCCGAGGCAGTGTGGAGATTTTGCAGCATTTGACTGGAGTGGGTACGGCAAGGGAAAGGCGTACAGTGCAACAAAAGTGATCACAGAAGCAGCTGTGCTGATCTTCTACCGTTAACACAATCCACATCTTCTCGGATCTCTCTTCCTAGTACACTGAATGATTGAAGGCAACTGTACAACATTTAGCATTTAAACATTAAAAAATTGGATTTGATATGGTCCACTGCTCTATTCTGCATTCAGGAATGAGCACAATCCCACAATTGATTGAAGGGACTAATTGTACAATATTTAGAGTTTGGTGCGGGGGAGAAATCATTAATCACTGATCACGCCAGGGATTTCTGTCAATCATCTTGTACTTAATGCGGAAGTGACTCTTCACCAGATTCCTGATTGTCTCTCAATAAACTGGAATTGTAAATGCTGCCATGTTTCTGTCAGATTGTGTCAGCAGTTTACTGTACCATTCACATTCTAATATTTAGTGACTCGGCACAAAAAGTCTTCTCGGAATGCTGGATATTTCAGGAGATGGCTTTGGTGACAGATACCTATCAAAGCTAAATTGCCTGCTACCCTAACCCTAACCCTAAATAAGGACAGACAGCAGAGATTGCTGCCCACATCTCAGTTTAGAAGGACACTTCCTTTCAATGTTGAAAAGCTTGAGTTTTTCCATCTTCCCTCAGGCCTCATGCCTCTGATCTTTAAGCTTTTCTCTGAACTGCCTCCAGAGTTTCAATGGCCCAGAATTTGCGCTCAGAGGCGAAGCAAAGGTGTTCACCACAGTGTCGAGAACTTTGGGTTTACTAACCTTCAATTCAAATCAACGGAAGTTAACGGGGATTCCCTTGTGCAAACTGCTGTGATGTCAACAAACTGTCTAAGCAGCCAATCAAAATGAAGAATTCTCACAACCAGTGGACAAGATAGTGAGTAAGCTCTTAAAATTCTACGCTTTTAAAAGTGTTAGAGAGTGCAAAACAAAGATTGGATTCTCATGTGGGGAAAAGGCAAACCTGAAATAACGATGGACAAATTAAAAAATATATTTTATTCAAATTTCTGAAACATTTTAATTGTTATTAAAATGGACAAACTTCACTCTGCACAAAATTAAAATGAGTTTTCCAGGTCCTTAACATTTGTTTAGCAGTAATAACACTGGCAAAACCCCAGTTACACCTAATCTCTTTCGCCCCAACATTTAGTGGGGAATTTAACCGTGTAATTACTGCGTAAGAGCTGAATTTTTCATCAGTTTCCCTGATTTGGATGATTACACAGATTGCTGGCTTTGTGGGGGTAGGGGCCTGTTTCAGAGCTGTCAATGACAGACCGCAACTTCACGATTTCCACCTGTGCCTGAAGTTTATTTTAAGACCCTTTAAATTATGTATCTTTATTTTTCAAAAAATTAAATGCGGCAGCTCTGTGGGCTCCCATTTAGTTGCTTACAAAACTCAGCCCATGCTGGCAACCTGTGGGCTTTCATTTTGTTTCAACACAAACAGGCCTTTCCTTGTAATCGACACTTTTAACATTTATACATGCACAGAATCAATTTTAATCATTAATAAACACTTTTATTCTTACAAAGTCCCCACCTTGAGGGGGAAATATCTTTATTGACCCCTCATATAGTTTATCTCCTCAGGGATTACATATCATAGATATTGCGAGGGAGAGAGAGAGAAGTGGATAGCCTGACTTGGTCCCCACCTCGTAAGGTGTAGGACACGTCGGGGATTTATTATAGTCCAATCACATCTCACATCTCCCGTATCTTCAGTGCACCGTCGCTTCTCAGAACACATTGATGATTAATGATGTCCGTGAGTCATGCTGCAGCTCCCACTTCTCCATCTTCCCTCGGCTTCGGTCGTGGCCGGTATTGTCCTGACAATCGTGAGGATCCGTAACATGATCTGTGGGAAACAAATCAGTGCAGTATTTACTCTTTGGCAGCTTTTAACTGATTAATGTGAAACCACTTCTTGTATTTAACACCCTTTTCCCCCGGTAACTGAATCAAATAAACCGCAGGGTTCAATCGGTCTATAAACTTATGCGGTCCCCACCACCTGGGCCCAAAGGCAGCTTCTTTTTCCCATAATTTGGAATCATTACTGAGTCTCCCACCTCCTATTCAACAGGATGTACTTTCTTCTTAAAGTAATTTTTATCGTGTCTTCTTGACTTCCCCAATTTGGTGGCCACAAATCGATTGATCTGATCGGTGTGATCTACCACTTGTTCCAGCCACTTGGAACTATGCGTTTTCATTGTCAGCGGACCCATCCTGTTAGTGTTAGCTGGCCTGGTGTTCTCATGAGCCTCCCCATCATGGCCTGATATAGGGAGACCCCTGTTCTATGAGGTATGGACCTCATTGCCATTAAGCACATTGGCAGCATGTTAGCCCGTTGTGGGGTGGTCTGTACACAATTTTTTTAACATTAACTTGAGGGTCTTGTTCCCCCTTTCGACTCCTCTGGACGACTGGGGGGGTGGTGTAATTTGTGTTTTATCCCCAACATTTTCTTCAGGTGGGTAAAAATTTTACCGGTAAAATGTAAACCCTGATCGCTGTCCATTTGCACTGGTGCTCCCCACCTACAAAACACATGATTCAATAGTGTTTTGGCAGCTGTGATTGGGGTAGGGGAATGCATCGATCCATTTAGTGAATTGATCCACCACTACTAGGGCATGCTGAAAATTGCCTTGTGCCTGTGGAAGTGGCCCAATGAAGTCTATCTGGAGGTGAGACCATGGCCCTTGAGGTGGGGGTGCGCATTGAAGCAAGGCTCAGTTAGTACATGCGGGAGGATTGTGTTGCACACGGTAGGCATCGTGCCATGTATTGGTTGATTATTTCCCTCATGGAAGGCCACCAAGCTGTGGATGCTACCTTAAGGTTACCAAGGCCGAATAATTCCCTGCTGTGGGGTGGGAGTGAAAGAGGATGAGCAGTTCTTAACCCATCTCTGGTGGAACACACACCACCGGACAGGCGTTTGGCTTTCTTTTGAACATCAGCAACTGCTCATCTGAGTCAGGGGCAGTGGCTAGTATGGTATTCGGAGCCCAGGCTGTTGGTTGAGGAAGGGGTCTGTCTTCCTCGTGCCAGGCACTTACAACAGCATATGAACAGTATTGCTGCTGCAGGGATTTTAAATCTAGGTGATCTGTTGGGGAGGCCTTGCTAACAACATTGCAGTGCTCAACAACTATATCCTCAATCTCCCCATCAATCACAGTGTCCTTGGCTGCTCTGTCTGCTCTGGAATTTCCCTCACTATGTGGAACCCCTTTTCTATGGGCTATTACCTTTCCTATGAAGCAGGGCTGGTATGTTTAAGGTATGACCAGAGCACATGTAACTAGGACCCATAGACGAGGGCCTTACCGTCTATCGTACAATAGTCATTTTTGTGGTATAGTGGCAGGGACAGCATGGTGTTTATAGCATAGGCACTATCGGACCAAATATTCGCGGGTCTATCTGAGGTCACCTTTATAGCAGTTAGAAGTGCAGTGATTTCTGCATATTGTGAAGACTGTCTGTTGCATCTTCGCTGGATGGTTCTTTCTGGCAATAGCACAGCATATCCGCTGTGAGGGGATCCTTCAATGTGATATGAGGACCCATCGATTTAGACATCTGGGGCACCCTTAATGGGCTCTTTCTGCACAGGATGGGTCTCAAAGTTAATCAGGGGTAACGGACATACATGCGGGACCCCTCATAGATCAGAAATTGTGGCAGCTATGTGGTGGGTTTGGAATTGGTATCAATGTCCCTTCCATAAATTCCAATGTCCATTTGCTGAAGCACTGCGAGCAAACTCGTGAATCTCCAGGTTTCATCAGTAGTTTCAGAGGTGTCCGCTGTGCAGGATTGTATCCTGTAACCCAGTAATAAAAGTAAAGTGATGTACCGACCAGAAGATGGCCAGTAGGTGGTGCTCACATGCAGCATACATCTTTTGTGCCCCCTGCAGGATTCAAGACGCATATGCAATGGTCTGCAGTCGATCAGCTCGCATTTGGTACAGAACTGCAGTGAAGCTTTGTTCTGTGGCCCCGACCTCCAAATGGATGGGCTGTGTGGGATCAGACATGTGGCCAGTATCACTGCAGTTTTTAATTTAGCCACGGACTAGGTGTGGGCATCAGTCCATGCTGGGCATATGTCAACACCCTGCAGTTTTATGAAATCATACAGGGGCTTTGCACACTCTGCAAATCCTGGGATAAAGTACCTTTGGTACCCCACCAAACCCAAGAATGATCGTAGGGCTGTTTTGGAAGTGGGTAATGGCAGTCGCGGTATTATCTCCACCTTGTGAGAGTCGGGAGATGATCCCTTTGGAGAAATGGACATTCCGAGAAAGGTGACCCATTCTTTTACTAATTGAGCCTTACGGGGATTCACCTTTAGTCCCGCCTGAGCCAACAATGTCAAAAGTTCGTGCAAAAGGGACAGCTGCTCCTCCATGCTGTTGGTTGCCAGTAGTAGGTCGTCTACGGACTGCAGCAAACAGGTAGCACGGGAAAAGTCTTTTAAAATTGCAGCCATTCTTTTATGGAATATCGTGGGGGCATTGTGGAACCCCTGAGGCAAGCATGTCCAGGTGTAGTTCTGGTCCTCAAATGTGAACGCAAATTTGTACTGGTCTTCCCCTTTAACAGGGATACTCCAGAATCCATTGGTGAAGTCGAGGGTCAAACCAGCAGGAATTTGAGATAATATGGTAGGAGTTTCTCTTATTGGCGGTGAGCAGGCTGGTGTTACAGAATTTAACTTTCTGTAATCAATAGTTAGTCGCCAGCTTCTATCAGGCTTTTTAACCGGCCATGTGGGTGAATTGGTCGTGAAAATGCCTGTTCTAAGAACACCCTGCTCGACTAGAGATTTTATGGTGTCTTGGATGTAAGGGTGACGCTCCCTTGGAATGGGGTACTGTTTAGTGAATGAGTGGGGGGGTGTCCCTCAATAGATTCCTCGCCTATCATTTTTCCACAGTCATGCTTGCATGTGGCAAACACTGCTAGGTGTTCCTGAATTAGTTTTGCCACAGCTTCATTTTCACTCCCTGGAGCGTCATAATCAGATGGCTTTTTAATAGCAAAAACTGAGTGAGCATCTGAAATTTCTATCACTCCTGCCTTATCTCTCAATCCCATCCAAACACAGTCCTGATTATAATCTATCACCGTGCCATACTGATTCAACACATCAGTCCCTAAAATTCCCCTTCCATCTGGGGTGGTCATCAGCATAGGTGCTGGGACCTTACAGGTGAGGCCTCCCAACTGAAGTTCAGTGGCCTTCCCTGTATATGCAGTGGTTGTATCACCGTTAAATTCTTTAAAGGTCATATAACCCTTGCCCGCCGCTGCATGGCATTTAGAGTATGGGGTGTGGATGATGGTAATGGCTGAACCAGTATCGATAAGCATAATCTGCTGTCTGCCCCCTTTTAAGACAACATGGACTACAGGGCTCCCACTACCATCACATCGGAACCCCACTTCCGACCAATCTTTGGGGGCCGAACCTTGTCACAGGATCGGTCCTTGAATGGGTCTCTCTAATGAGTGTGCATCGGCGATTGCGTGCACTGGTAAATTATTTTGCATCCTCCCCATGGCAATTTGGGTTTGTTTTAAGGTTATCAATTGATCCAATCTTTGATCTGTCCCAGTGGGCTTGGATTCATCCCTCAGGAGGTATCTATGCGTTGCATCATGGTTCGGTGCTGGTCTGGATCTCCTGCAGTCTTTTGCTAGGTGGCCTACCTTCTTACAATTAAAGCACTGTCCCTTAAAGGGGTAGTTTCGATATCCCTCCACCATCAACACTGGCTTATTTGCAGTGGGTGGTGACTTCCCCTTTAACTGGTCTTTTACCATCTCCCAGGCTCTTTGAGCGCTGGTCTCTATATCTGTCCACTGATTGGTGGGCCTCATGGCTATTCCCAGGGTGGTTTTAACTAAAGGGTGGAGTTGGGTCAGGAACATCGATTTAAATTGTTCCTGATTCTTTCCTACTGTAGCATTTGCGGGTGCCTGGTTCTGCATGCTTTGATAGATTTGTACAGGCGATCACTGAAGGCTCTAGGGATCTCTTCTGGGTGTTGCTTGGTCTGATTAAGCAGAGCCACTAAGTTCAAGTTTCGGATCCCTAAATGGTTTAGGATCTCGGTCATGAGTGCATCGGCCACTGCACCAGGTTGGAGGACTGAGTCTGGCAGATTATCTTTTAGGGAAGTGGAACAAGCCAAGAGGAGGACTCTTCCAACTCGAGGTGTCCCCTCCTGAAATTTGCCCACCTCCTATCAACTTCCAGTGGGTCGCCCCATCATGAATGGGCCCCAACTTGTGGCTACACGCCGTGGCGTCAGCACCAGATATGGTCTGTGAGTCGGTATGGTTACTCGTGATGTGGCCGTGCACATTACATCGTGACGAGGTGGTTACTCCGGCTACAATTGGCTCTTGTGTCTCCAAGGTATCCCATTCTACACCACTATCCTGGGGATTATACTGACTTCCTTCCTCTTCCCAATCTGTCTCCCCCTCATCCCCTTCTGCTGTCTCTGTTACGGCTCCCCGTGTTACTGCGGATACCAGAGCCTGCTGCTCCCCTAACTTATTTTTTAGCCTCGCATTTTTAGTTGACACTGGGAGTGATCTGCCTCCCTATGTGGCTTCTTAATGACTTCCCTTAACGGCCCCCAGCATCTTCTATCTCTTGCTGGAGCCTCAAGTTTCCTAATTTTTTTTTTTTAACTCTAATTTGTTTTCATTTGCTTCAAAACGGCTGCTGTGGCATTTAAGTTTGAGAGACTGTTGTTGCAGCAATGAAGCTGCCTGTTCCGCCCCTCTTTCTAATTGCTTAATACTGTGGCTTAATTGGCCAATTTCTTGTCTTAAATGCTATATTTTACCCTCTTTTAACTGCTTCACAAGTTGGAGGTCTGCTTCCTTTTGTTGTTTTATACTTTCATTCTCTCTTTCTTTTTGTTGAATCTCTTTTACTAGCAATTCTTTCAAATCTTGTATCACTTTGGCATCCTGACTCATTAATTCCTCATCTCTCCGGACACAATAAAATGTGCTGAATGCCACGAGACTGTTTGCCTGTTTTAGCCTCAGCTCTCCCTGATCTACTCTCTCCTGGATAAGTTTCACCATCTCCGCGAAGGATGCAGGTTGCCCCTCCAAGATGTGCTGTGCCTGTGCCTTTAACTCTTCTATGTCTTGTATCGGGAAATTTTTGGACAACTTCTCCTGATAAATTAGCTCAACATTTCTTTTCACTGTTGGCTTTCTGTTCATGAGCGATCCCTTCATTCTGTGTCTTTTGAATATAACTACTGATGGGTCCCCACTTAAACAGTTACAACTATTGAGATGACCGCTCCTTAAGATGCAATTTCTCCCGATCCGCTTAATCGTTTCAAGCTTATACTTCGCAACACAGATTAGAATCGCAACTCCAGAGATTTCCAATTTTTCAAAAGAATCATCAAAAAGCTGTCTCCAACAGGTGCCCACATTCTCCACCAATTGTAAGATTTCTAATTCTCTGGCATTAAATTTGACAGTGATACAATTCTTTTGAAACAACTGGAACCGTTTATTAAACACACACACACACACATGCACATCCACCTTAGTTACAACAGATACAATGAGGTTATAATAAAGAGTGATATATGTTACTTCCCTTTGGCTGGTTGGTTCAGGAGAGAGAGAAGAATCTTCGGCTGAGTTCTTTATACCTCTCAAAGACATTGTCCCTCAGAAAGCCTCAGGATTGGACGTTGGTTCCAGGGCAGTTCCATATTGGCTCTCCTCACACATGTGGCTGTCTGGCCTGGCTCAGCCATCTCTTGATTAGATTAAATGCCTTTCCAATACACAAAACCCATGCGGCAGCTCTGTGGGCTTCCATTTTGTTTCTTACAAAACTCAGCCCGTGCTGGCAACCCATGGGCTTTCATTTTGTTTCAACACAAACAGGCCTTTCCTTATAATCTACACTTTTAACATTTATACATGCACAGAATCAATTTTAATCATTAATAAACCACTTTTATTCTTACACATGTCACAGCTTGCACAAACTGGCAGTTATTCACCCATGACAGGCTTATCACATAAACAGATTGCATGACACTCACTGACACACTTGCCTTTCTGTTGCAGAACAAGTTGACACATGAAGAGAGGCAGCAGGAGCTGATCGGTGGGTCAGGCCCGGCTGCATCTCCTTACCCCGATGGAGGAGATGGTGATCGCCATCATTGGAGCGGCGATCACTGCAGCCGTAGCCAGCGGCGGGGCTGAAACCATCGAAGATGACAGTATCCTCGAACCTAATCCTCCTTCTCACATCCCACTGCCCCCTCATCCCACAATGTCCTTTGATTTAAAAGCTGCCGATGGTGCAAGCGTGTACCTTTTACTTTCCCTCCTCCTCGCACCACAAACCTATCGTGTGCCTTGTTCCTTCCCGACTTCAGTTTTATTAGGGCTCCTTGATGCCACACTCGGTCAAATGCTGCCTTGGTGCCAAGGGCAGTCACTCTCACCCCACCTCTGGAATTCAGCTCTTTCGTCCATGTTTGAACCAAGGCTGAAATGCTGTCTGGAGCCGAGTGGTCCTGATGGAGCCGACACTAGGCATTTAATGTCACTTGATAGCACTGTCAACAAAACCTTCCATCACTTTGCTGATGATTGGGAGTAGTCTGATGGGGCGCTAATTGCTGGATTGGATTTGTCCTGCCTTTTGTGGGCAGAATATACCTGGGCAGTTTTCCACTTTTTGGGTAGATGCCAGTGTTGTAGCTGTACTGGAACCGCTTGGCTGGATGTGCAGCCACTTCAGGAGCACAAGTCTGCGACACTATAGCCGGGATGTGGTCGAGACCCATAGTCTTTGCCATGTCCAGCGCGCTTAACCATTTCTTGATATCACCTGGAGTGATTCGATTTGGTTGAAGATCGGCATCTATGATGGTGGGGACCGAGATTGATCATCCACTCGTCACTGCTGGCTGAAGATTGTCGTTCATGGAGCCTCCTCCTCCCGTTCGTTGTTTAATTGTCCACCTACATGTGCAACTAGATGTGGCAAGACTGCAGAGCTTTGATCTGATCGATTGATTGTTGGATCATTTAACGCTGTCTATAGCATGCTGCTTCTGCTCTTTAGCATGCATGTGTTGTACCTTCCCCAGGTTAACATCTCATTTTTTGGTAAGGATGGTGCTGCTCCTGGCATGCTCTTCTGCAATCCTCATTAAACCAGGGTTGGTCTCCGGTTTTAATGGTAATGGTAGAGTGAGGGATATGCCGAGCCATGTGGTTACAGATTGTGGTGGAATATAATTCTGCTGCTGCTGGCCCACAGTGACTCATTGATGCGCAGTTTTCTGCTGTTAGATCTGTTCTGAATCTATCCCATTTAGCACGGCTGGGGGAATCCTCAGTGTGAAGATGGGACTTGGTGATGGACACTGAAGTACATTTTGTGTTCTTGCTACCCTCAATGCTGCTTCCAAGTGGTGTTGAACATGGAGGAGTACTGGTTCATCAGTGGAGGGAAGGTCGTAGGTCGTAATCAGCAGGCGGTGTAGAAATAAAAGTGTTTAGTAATGATAACATTGATTCTGTATATATATAAATTTTAAACATGGCGATTATATGGAAAGGCTGCAGTGTTAAAATAAACAAAATGGATGAGTTGCCCAAGTTCATGTCAGCATGGCTTTGAAACTTGCCAAACAAGAAAAGATGTTAATTGGAAAGCCATTAACCTAATCAAGGAACGGCACGGCCCTCCAGACAGACACATGTATGAGGAGAAGTCAATCAGGAATAATACCCAATCCTGAGGCTTCCTGAGAAACAATGGCCGTAAGGGCTATAATAATCCAAGCAAAGATTGCTGGGTCTTTCTTCCCCTTAGCACACGGCAAAGCAGGAACCTTCCTCTACAGACAAAGGAGCAGGACGTGTGCTTTGCCAGAGGGAAGTGGAATATACCTGTTTACACCTTTTTTATTGTAACATCATTGGATCTGTTGTAACTAAGTAGATCTGTAGGATAGCTGGGAACTGCTGTTTCTCTGATAGATGTGCATGTGTGTGTGCTTAATAAACTATTACAAATTGTTTTAAAAGAATTGGTCTTGCTGTCAATTTAATGCCAGAGATTTAGAAATCTGACAGCGGTTTCGCTGCCCATGATGCTATGGGACTGAGAAGACACAGGGCCACTGCCTCCTGAATACCACGGCGTGACCAGCTCTTTCCTGCTGGTGGGTGCTGATGAAGGAGTCTGGGATGTTGGCTGAAAGTTACGTTTCTGTGCATATGACTAGGTCAGCAATTATCACAACACCCCATATGTTAGTGTGGAGGACTTTGCAGCGTTGTCTGGGCGGGGTGTACCTTTGTCGTGTCCGAGAACGATGCTCAGGTCGATCCATCTGGTTTTATTCCAAATATATATTTTCATAGTTTTATACAATTGAGTGGTTTACTAGGTCATTTCACAGTCAAACATATTGCTATGTGTCTGTAGTCACATATAGGCCAGACTGAGTAAGGACGGTAGGTCCCCTTCCCTTAAGGCCCACATGAGTTTTTATGACAATCCGGTAATTTAATTTTCACCGTTACAAATACTTGATTCCAGATATTAGCTTTTTATTCCAGATTGGTTGAATTGAATCACTTTTCATTCCCAAACTGCCATGATAGGATTTGATCTCATGTCCAGGCCTCTGGAAAACTCATGCAGTAACATAACCGCTATGCTACAATACCCTCTATGTGTGCATCAGTGTCTATACACACCTTGCCTGCAGGAACACTGCAGTCTATCATGTTTTGTGGCCACAGAATGAGCTTGTTTTATGAAGCATAAATGCTGAGTGGTGAGCTCAGTTACCTGGTGCAACAGAACCCATTCGCACAAGGCAAGATATATGCTGAACATATGGGTGCCATCTACTGTGCCCTGTACTCTTAGGAAACTTGCCGCCTAGTAAAGGCTAGAGAGAGATATGAAGGAGAGATATAGTGAAAGGTTTGTGGGTACGTTGGCATGAGGATTCAAAATGAGATTGGATTCTGGGGACTAGTGGCCTTCTCCATTTGCTAGCAATCCATGTCCTCAGTTCCTGGGGCTAATGATGACACAGACCTGGAAATCCCCAGGGGGGATCTCCTGGTTTGTGCTGCAATGTCGGAGAGAGACCCCAGGACCACCCAAGAAATGGCATGTGGCCATGTCCAGCCATATAGGTGGTTTCTCCAGCTGTCTGCCGACCTCCCACCCATTTTACAGTGGGAGAACTGCTGCCCAATTTCAGGCTCATTGTATTTTTCACCACTCACTCTTTCAATGAAAGCCCATGAGCAATAATCGGATAATCATGTGACAGGGGTTGTACAGGCTTTATTATAATATGTAAACGTACAAAGGAAGAAAGATTTGCATTTATATAGCATCTTTCAGGATCACTGGATGTCACAAAGTGCTTTAAAGCCAATGAAGTACTTTTCAAAGTGAAGTCGCTTTTGTAACGTAGGAAAGGTGGCAACCAATTTGCACAAAGCAAGCTCCCACAAACAGCAATTTGTTAATGACCAAACAATCTGTTTTGGTGATGTTGATTGAGGGATAAATATTGGCCAGTACACTGGGGATAGCGCCCTGCTCTTCTTCAAAATAGTGCCATGGGATCATTTACATCCACCTGAGAGAGCAGATGGGACCTCGGTTTAATACCTCATCTGAAAGACGGTACCTCCATATAAATCATGATTACTGTAAAAGATTCAGCATCAGAATTGTACTTGAGACCATTTAGCCGCAGAATACAGAAGTATCTCACGCAATAACTGTAGTCAGATATTGTTCAATTCAATGTTCAACCAGCAGATCATTCAAAATCGATCTGTTGCAGAATTGTGTGGAGTTTCAATCGGATGGTAAAGATGCACTGTAAACAGAGTCAGTGATCTCCTGTTGCCGATTCACATGGAGAGGGAGTGGGATGATAAATAAGCAGAAACTGAGTTGCAATGCTAGAAAGGAAGCTCTGGTTTAAGGTGAGCTGCTTTCATTATTTAACTAATTTAACGATTGCAGTGAATGGATATTTCACTGCAAGCTTCAACTGCTGTCTGAATTTGGTCTGGGTCACTGCATAAATACAGGTGTTGGTGCAGGAACTCAAAAGCTGCAGCATGTAGCCAGTTTGTTCAGTGATATATGCAGGATCATGGGGACCTGTGTAATCATAAATGTCAGTAATTTGCCAATAAAAGAAATATAGAACATTTGTCATCCATAACAGTATAAAGCTTCCAGATATAGCGAAGAGTAAAATTATGGTTTTCCTTCGGTTCTCTATCGCTGGGTCATTGTGATTCTCACTATTGCTGTTGCCCAGTAGTCTCCTGCGGACTCTGCTGGCCACTAAAATGTGTCTGACAGTCAGAGCATTGCGCAGTGAAATCAGAACAAATGGAAGGAAAGGGGTTAAAATAATACTGAGGCAGTCAAATGCTACCCATGCAGCATTGGTGTAAAAGCTGGGTGATGTGGTGAGGCCCCAGGGTATATTGTCAATTATATAGTCAGGTTCATATATAAAGTACCAAGGCATGTTTTTCAAGCAGAACAGTACACTCACTGTCGCTATAACCACAGCCGCAGTTTGTACTGTGCAATATTTTGTTTTTAGTTTCTGGCAACAGATTGCGACAAATTGATCAAAGGTGAAAGTGCCGGTGAACCAGACAGAAATGTCTGTGGCTGCAGAAAGCAGGACATGTAAGACAGAACCTGCAGGAGTGGTGTCCAGGTAAGTACCTGGGAAGTGAAAAGAATAATGATAAACAGTATCACGTCAGTGAAAATGACCAGCAGATCTGCCACTTCCATGGCCACCAGGTAACGGGTGATACATTTGGAGAGACCATACTTTCCTCGGGACAGGATCAGAATGGCCACTGAGTTTACTGGAATAAATAGAGAAAACAAGGGAATTATAGATAGACATTCAGGAGAGCAAGGCAAGAAATAGGAGCAGGAGTAAGCTTGCTCAGTCACTCAATAAGATCATGGCTGATCTTTTACCTCAATCCACCTTCCCCATATCTTTGACTTCTACCCGAGGTTAATGCTTTTGCCATTAAAGATTTCCTCTGCACCAACTCTTTCAACATTCTGTGATGCTCTGAAAATCACAGAGATGCTGAATCAGGCTGTGTTTTCTTTTTGGGAATTCCTCCCTGCGGGTTCCTGGACTTTGCTGAGAATCCTAGGGAGCAAGGGAATTACATCGGGACATTAGAACTTTCGAAGCAGAGTAGGCCATTCAGCTCTTTGAGCTTGTTCCGCCATTCAATTAGATCATTAATGCTCTGTATCTTAACTCCATTTAGCTGCCTTGGTTCCGTAACCTTCAACACCCTCGCCTAACAAAAATCTATCAATCTCAGTTTTGAACTTTTCAATTTACCCCCAGCCTCAACAGCTTTTTGGAGGTGGGGTGGGGAGTTCCAGATTTTCACTACCCTTTGTGTGAACAAGTACTTCCTGACATCACCCCTGAACTGCCTCGCTGTCATTTTGATGTTATGCACCCTTATTCTGAACTCACCCTCCAGAGGTAATAGTTTCTCTCTATCTACCCTATCAACTCCATTATTCATCTTAAACACCCCAATGAGATCACCCCTTAATCTTCCATACACGAGGGAATACAAGTCTCGTGTATGCAACCTGTCCTCATAGTTTAACCGTTGCAGCCCCAGTATTATTCTGGTGAATCTGCGCTGCACCCCCTCCCAGGCTAATATATCCTTCCAATCTTGAGATAAAGGCCATCATTCCATTGGCCTCTTTAATTATTTTTTGTAGATGTCCAGGAGCTTTTAGCGATTCGTGTATTTTGACCCCAAATTCTCTCTTCTCATCCACAGTTCCTTGCTTCTCGCCATTTAGAAAATACTCTGATCTGTCTCACTTAGGTCCCAAGTGGATGGACTCACACTTCTCCACATTGAACTCCATCTGCCACAGTTTTGCCCACTCTCTCAATCAGTCAATGTCCTTTTGCAACTTTCTGTTGCCATCTAACTTGATGGCATTTATTTCAGGAGGTAACACAGAAGATCGATGAGGGCACTGCCTTTGATGCAATCTACATGGACTTTAGCAAGGCTTTTGACAAGGTCCCACATGGCAGGCTGATCAAAAAAGTAAAAACCCACGGGATCCAAGGGAGAGTGGCAAATTGAATGTAAAATTAGCTCAGTGGCAGGAAGCAAAGGTTAATGGTTGATGGGTGCTTTCGCGACTGGGAGGCTGTTTCCAGTGGGGTTCCACAGGGCTCAGTGTTCGGCCCCTTGCTTTTGGAAATATATATTAGTGATTTAGACTTCAATGTAGGGGGCATGATAAAGAAATTTGCAGATGATACAAAAATTAGCCGTGTGGTTGACAGTAAGGAGGAAAGATTTAGCCTGCAGGAAGATATCGAAGAACTGGTCAGTTGGGCAGAAAAGTGGAAAATGGAATTCTATCTGGGAAAGTGTGAGGTAATACATTTGGGGAGGGGGAACAAGGCAAGGGAATACACAATAAATGGAAGGATACTGAGGGGTGTGGAGGAACAGAGGGACATTGGAGTTTATGTCCACAGATCATTAAAGGTATCAGGACAGGTCGATAACGTAGTTAAAAAGGCATGCGAAATGCTTTACTTTATTAGCCAAGGCATAGAATATCAGAGCTGGGAAGTTATACTAGGAGTCAGGCAGTTCGAGCAGTCAGTCGAGGAGGCGGGAGCTCGGAGCAGCACGAGTCCAGGGTCGGCGAGAGGCTTATAAAGGCCAGCGGGAGTCAGGCAGTTCGAGCAGTCAGTCGCGGGGGCGGGAGCTCGGAGCAGCGTGAATCCGGGGTCGGCGAGGGGCCTATCAAGGCCAGCGGGAGTCAGGCAGTTCGAGCAGTCAGTCGCGGAGGCGGGAGTTTGGAGCAGCGTGAATCCGGGGTCGACGAAAGGCCTATAAAGGCCAGCGGGAGTCAGGCAGTTCGAGCAGTCAGTCGCGGAGGCGGGAGCTTGGAGCAGCGCGACTCCGGGGTCGACGAGAGGCCTATAAAGGCCAGCGGGAGTCAGGCAGTTTGAACAGTCAGTCAAGGAGGCGGGAGCTCGGAGCAGCGCAAGTCCGCGGTCGGCGAGAGGCCTATAAAGGCCAGCGGGAGTCAGGCAGTTCGAGGAGGCGGGAACTCGGAGCAGCGCGAGTCCGGAGTCGGTGAGAGGTGTGCTTGTGCAGCTACAGGGAGAAGGCAAAAAAGAAGTAGAAAGAAACAGAAAGGTGATGTCACAGCCAAGGGGGTAAGTGATTGGCTGGTGATTGGTGAGTAGTTTTTCTTTTTTCTCTTCTATAACAGTGAGTAAACTTTAGCATTGTTGTTGCCAATTTAAGTGTATCTAAGGGTTAAGTCATGGCAGGAGAGCTCAGTCACATGATATGCTCCTCCTGTACCATGTGGGAACTCAGGGACACTTCCGGTGTCCCTGACGACTACGTGTGCGGGAAGTGTATCTGCCTCCAGCTCCTGACAGACTGCGTTGCGGAATTGGAGCTGAGGGTGGATTCACTCTGGAGCAACCACGATGCTGAGAATGACATGAATAGCACGTTTAGTGAGTTGGTCTTACCGCAGGTGAAGGGTCCACAGCGAGCTAGGGAATGGAAGACCAGCAGGAAGAGCAGTGCAAGGAAGGTAGTGCAGGGGTCTCCTGCGGTCATCCCTCTGCAAAACAGATACACCGTTTTGAGTACTGTTGAGGGGGATGACTCATCAGGGGAGGGCAGCAGCAGCCAAGTTCATGGCACCGTGGCTGGCTCTGCTGCACAGTAGGGCAGGAAAAAGAGTGGGAGAGCGATAGTGATAGGGGATTCGATTGTAAGGGGAATAGATAGGCGTTTCTGCGGCCACAACCGAGACTCTAGGATGGTATGTTGCCTCCTTGTTGCAAGGGTCAAGGATGTCTTGGAGTGGGTGCAGGACATTCTGAAAAGGGAGGGTGAACAGCCAGTTGTCGTGGTGCACATTGGTACCAACGATATAGGTAAAAAAAGGGATGAGGTCCTACGAGACAAATTTAAGGAGCTAGGAGCTAAATTAAAACGTAGGACCTCAAAAGTAGTAATCTCAGGATTGCTACCAGTGCCACGTGCTAATCAGAGTAGGAATCGCAGGATAGCTCAGATGAATACGTGGCTTGAGCAGTGGTGCAGCAGGGAGGGATTCAAATTGCTGGGGCATTGGAACCGGTTCTGGGGGAGGTGGGACCAGTACAAACTGGATGGTCTGCACCTCGGCAGGACCGGAAGCAATGTCCTCGGGGGAGTCTTTGCTAGTGCTGTTGGGGAGGAGTTAAACTAATATGGCAGGGGGATGGGAACCAATGCAGGGAGACAGAGGGAAACAAAAAGGAGATAAAAGCAAAAGACAGAAAGAAGATGAGTAAAAGTGGAGGGCAGAGAAACGCAAGGCAAAAAACAAAAAGGGCCACTGAATATAAAGGGGCTGCAGGAGGGGTCAAAACTAAAAATCATGGTTGAAAAACGAGTATTAAAATACTCGACCTAAACGCACGCACCATTCGAAATAAAGTAAATGAGTTGACGGCACAAATCATTACAAATGGGTATGATTTAGTGGCCATTACAGAAACGTGGTTGCAGGGGGGCCAAGACTGGGAATTAAACATACAGGGGTATCTGACAATTCAGAAAGATAGACAAGAAGGGAAAGGAGGTGGGGTAGCTCTGTTAATAAAGGATGATATCAGGGCAGTTGTGAGAGACGATATTGGCTCTAATGAACAAAATGTTGAATCATTGTGGGTGGAGATTAGAGATAGTAAGGGGAAAAAGTCACTGATGGGCTTAGTTTATAGGCCCCCAAATAATAACTTCACGGTGGGGCGGGCAATAATCAAGGGAATAATGGAGGCATGTGAAAAAGGAACGGCAGTAATCATGGAGGATTTTAAACTACATATCGATTGGTCAAATCAAATCGCATGGGGTAGCCTGGAGGAGAAATTCATAGAATGCATACGGGATTGTTTCTTAGAACAGTATGTTACAGAACCTACAAGGAAGCAAGCTATCTTAGATCTGGTCCTGTGTAATGAGACAGGAATAATAAACGATCTCCTAGTAAAAGATCCTCTCGGAATGAGTGATCACAGTATGGTTGAATTTGTAATACAGATTGAGGGTGAGAAAGTAGTGTCTCAAATGAGTGTACTATGCTTAAACAAAGGGGACTACAGTGGGATGAGGGCAGAGTTGGCTAAAGTAAACTGGAAACACAGACTCAACGGTGGCACAATTGAGGAACAGTGGAGGACTTTTAAGGAGCTCTTTCATCGTGCTCAACAAAAATATATTCCAGTGAAAAAGAAGGGCGGTAAGAGAAGGGATGACCAGCCGTGGTTAACCAAGGAAATAAAGGAGAGTATCAAATTAAAAACCAATGCATATAAGGTGGCCAAGGTTAGTGGGAAACTAGAAGATTGGGAAAATTTTAAACGACAGCAAAGAATGACTAAGAAAGCAATAAAGAAAGGAAAGATAGATTACGAAGGTAAACTTGCGCAAAACATAAAAACGGATGTAAAAGCTTTTACAGATATATAAAACGGAAAAGAGTGACTAAAGTAAATGTTGGTCCCTGTGAAGATGAGAAGGGGGAGTTAATAATGGGAAATGTGGAAATGGCTGAGACCTTAAACAATTATTTTGCTTCGGTCTTCACAGTGGAAGACACAGAAACCATGCCAGAAATTGCTGGTCACAGGAATGTGGGAAGGGAGGACCTTGAGACAATTACTATCACTAAGTGGGTAGTGCTGGACAGGCTAATGGGACTCAAGGTAGACAAGTCCCCTGGTCCTGATGAAATGCATTCCAGGGTAGTAAAAGAGATGGCGGAAGTTATAGCAGATGCATTCGTTATAATCTACCAAAATTCTCTGGACTCTGGGGAGGTACCAGCGGATTGGAAAGCAGCTAATGTAACGTCTCTGTTTAAAAAAGGGGGCAGACAAAAGGCAGGTAACTATAGGCCGGTTAGTTTAACATCTGTAGTGGGGAAAATGCTTGAAACTATCATTAAGGAAGAAATAGCAGGACATGTAGATAGGAATAGTGCAATCAAGCAGACACAGCATGGATTCATGAAGGGGAAATCATGTTTAACTAATTTACTGGAATTCTTTGAGGATATAATGAGCATGGTGGATAGAGGTGTACCGATGGATGTGGTGTATTTAGATTTTCAAAAGGCATTCGATAAGGTGCCACACAAAAGGTGACTGCAGAAGATAAAGGTACGCGGAATCAATGGAAATGTATTAGCATGGATAGAGAATTGGCTGGCTAACAGAAAGCAGAGTCGGGATAAATGGGTCCTTTTTGGGTTGGAAATTGGTGGTTTGTGGTGTGCCACAGGGATCGGTGCTGGGACCACAACTGTTTACAATATACATAGATGACCTGGAAGAGGGGACAGAGTGTAGTGTAACAAAATGTGCAGATGACACAAAAATTGGTGGGAAAGCGGGTTGTGCAGAGGACACAGAGAGGCTGCAAAGAGATTTAGATAGGTTAAGTGAATGGGCTAAGGTTTGGCAGATGGAATACAATGTCGGAAAGTGTGAGGTCATCAACCTTGGGAAAATAAACAGTAAAAGGGAATATTATTTGAATGGGGAGAAATTACAACATGCTGCGGTGCAGAGGGACCTGGGGGTCCTTGTGCATGAAACTCTTTTAGAGTCTACCTGCAAAAACATAAAACATTAAATCATGCCACCCAACCTGGGTGACACACCAGACATTTACAAGGCCCTTTTTTTCCCCTTTTTTTGTTTTTTTTGAGTTTTTCTTTTTTTTTGGTTTTTTTTTGGGCACTACAATCACAATTTTCCAGTGCCCCCTAAAAAAGGGAAGGGGACACTAAAAGCACCGGCAATTAAAACAAAATAAACTTTAAAACGTAAAATCAAATTAAAATTTGGTTGCCGGGCGTGATGATGCACTCCAGTCACTCCGGTGCCCACCTCTCGCGGAAGGCCGCGAGCGTACCGGTGGACAACGCGTGCTCCATCTCCAAGGACACCCTGGACTGGATGTAAGAGCGGAAGAGAGGCAGGCAGTCAGGTTGGACGACCCCCTCAACCGCCCGCTGCCTGGACCGGCTGATGGCACCCTTGGCCGTGCCCAGGAGCAGTCCTACGAGGAGGCCTTCGGACCTACCCGCTCCCCTCCGCACAGGGTGCCCAAAGATCAGGAGAGTGGGACTGAAGTGCAGCCAGAATTTCAGGAGCAGCCCCTTCAAATAATAAAACAGGGGCTGCAACCTTGTACATTCCATAAAAACATGGAACACGGACTCTTCCAGACCGCAGAAATTGCAGGCGGCCTGGGAGTCCGTGAACCGGCTTAAAGATTTGTTGCACGGCACTGCTCCCTGCACCACCCTCCAGGCCAAGTCCCCGATGAATAGTGGGAGGACCCCTGCGTAGAGTGCCCTCCATCGGGGACCCCCGCCTCCTCCGGACGGCAAGATGGTACGCCATGGCGTGTCCGGACGGCCGGCGAGGATGGCAAAGTTGAGAGTGTGCAGGAGCAGCCTGTACAAGAAACCCCTCCGCGCGGAACTGAAAGGCACGGAGGGGATTTCCCCGAAGCGGCTCAAGTTGTGAGGCGCCGGCCCCCGAGGGAGGTTCCGGGGTTTGGCGCCGATGAGGAATTCCGTCCGGACGGGGGTCAGTTCGGACGGGATCTCCCCACATGCTTGAGCCTCCTCGATGCACCTAACGGAGTCAGGGCCCAGAGCTGTTTTTAGCGACTCGATGGCATCGGCCGCGTGGCGGACGTTGGCAGAATTTAGGCGCCGCGCCAGCGTGTCTGGCGCCATCCAGCCCACTCCTCCGCCATCGAGCAGGTCCCTGACCCTGGTCACCTCACCAGCCACAGCCCTCTCTTCCGACCGCCACATAAAACCTCGGTCGTGGAGGTACGGATTCCCGAGCAGCGGCTCCTGCAGGACGGCCGCCACTCCAGCCGGCGGAGAGCTGCGCTTGGTGGAGACTTTGTTCCAGACCCTGATGAGTTCCCTGTAAAAGACAGGCAGCTCCCGGAGGGCGTTCCTGGCACCCCCCAAGTTCACAAACAGGAGCTGCGTGTCATAATTGAGGTCGTGCTGATGGCGGAAGAAATACCTCGCCAGAGCGCACCACCTAGGAGGGGGCTCGACGTAAAGGTATCTCTGCAGGGTCTGAAGACGGAAAGTCGCGAGCTGGGCGCTGACGCACACCAACGACTGACCGCCCTCCTCAAGCGGGAGACTCAAGACCGCGGCAGAGACCCAGTGCTTCCTGTTGTTCCAGAAGAAGTCCACCAGCTTCTTCTGTATCTTGGCGACAAACGCAGGGGGAGGGGTCAAAGTGACCAGCCGGTACCACAACATTGCGGCCACCAGCTGGTTTATGACTAGCGCTCGACCCCTGTAGGACAGCACTCGGAGCAGTCCTGTCCAGCGCCCTAGGCGAGCGGCGACCTTGGCCTCCAGCTCCTGCCAGTTCGCCGGCCAGGCTCCCTCATCGGGGCTAAGGTAGACTCCCAGATAGAGGAGATGGGTCGTGCTCCAGGCAAAAGGCCTGAGCTCCCCCGGCAGGGAGTCCACCCGCCACTGACCCACCAGGAGTCCGGAACATTTCTCCCAGTTGATCCTGGCGGAGGACGCGGCCGAGTAAATCTCCTGGCACTCACGCATCCTCCGCAGGTCAGCGGGATCCTCTACCACGAGGAGCACGTCATCGGCGTAAGCCGAGAGGACGACCTCCACGCCCGGCCCTTGCAGAGCCAGTCCCATCAACCTCGTCCGCAAGAGGCGCAGGAAAGGCTCCACGCAAACGGCGTATAACTGGCCGGACATTGGGTATCCCTGGCGCACCCCTCTCCTAAAGCGAAGGGGCGCCATCAAGGACCCGTTAACCTTAATCAGACACTCCGCGGCGGCGTACAAAAGTCGGATCCGGGCGACGAAATGCGTCCCGAACCCGAAAGCGCGCAGAGTTCCGAGCAGATAGTCGTGATCCACCCTGTCGAATGCCTTCTCTTGGTCGAGGAATAGGAAGGCGACCGACAGACCAGCCTCCTGGGAACAATGGATGAGGTCCCGGACCAGATGGATGTTATCGTGGATTGTCCGGCCCGGGACCGTGTAGGACTGGTCGGGGTGGATCATGTGGTCCAGCACGGCACCAAGGCGAGCAGACATCGCCCTGGCGAAGATTTTGTAGTCCGTGCTGAGGAGGGAGACCGGGCGCCAGTTCTTAAGGAGGCGGAGATCGCCCTTCTTAGGCAGCAGGACGATGACTGCCCTGCGCCAAGAGAGGGGCATCTCCCCGGTCGCCAGACTTTCCCCCAGGACCCGCGCGTAGTCGCTCCCCAGGACGTCCCAGAATGCCCTGTGGAACTCCACGGTCAGCCCGTCCAGCCCCGGGGATTTTCCCCTCGAGAGCCGGGCGAGGGTACCGGTCAGCTCCGCCAGGCTTAGCGGAGCTTCCAGATTTTCGGCGCCCTCCGGGCTGACCTTCGGCAGGTCCTCCCACAAAACTCTACGTGCTTCCTCGCTGGACGGATCCGGAGAGAACAGAGCCCCGTAATATTCACGGGCCCTGTTGTTGACGCCCTCCGGATCAGAGACGAGAGAGCCGTCGTCGGCCAGCAGCATCAAGAGCTGCTTACGGACACTCTGCCTTTTTTCCAGCGAGTAGAAGAAGGGGGAGCCGCGGTCCAGATCCCGCAGGAACCGGATCCGCGACCTCACGAACGCGCCTCGGGACCCGACGAGCTGCAGGTCCTTCAGCGCGGCCTTCTTCGCTTCGTACACCGTCCGCAGGGCCGGGTCCTGGACGACTTGACCGAGACGGGCTTCCAGGTCGAGCACCTCTTTTTCTAGGCGCCCGACTCTGGCCGCCCGCCTCTTGGTCGACCCCCTCGCGTACTCTTGACAGAAGACGTGGATGTGAGCCTTGCCCACGTCCCACCATAGCCTCAAGGAGGGGAAGCCCCCTTGCTTCCTTCTCCAGTCGGACCAGAATCGACGGAACGAGTCCTGGAACCGCACGTCCTCCAGCAGCCGGTTGTTAAAGTGCCAGTACGCGGACCCCGTCCTCGCGCGGAGCGAAGCGAGCTCCGCCCACACCAGGTGGTGGTCCGAACACGGCACCGGCCGCATGGAGGCCGCCGGGACGCAGGAAACGTACGCCCGAGACACGTAAAGACGGTCGACTCCAGACCATCCTACTCCAGGCCTCACCCAAGTAAAGGCGCTGGAGTCGGGGTGGAGATTTCGCCAGACGTCCACCAAGTCGAAGGACCCGACCAAGTCCCTCAACTTCTCCATCGCCGTCATGCACTGCGGGGCACCGGAGCGGTCCCTCGCCTCGAGGGTGCAGTTAAAATCCCCCCCGAGGACAATGCAGTCGCCGACGTCGACGGAGCCAAGAAGAGCGGACACCTCTTCAAAGAAGCGCGTTTGCTGCGGGCCGGGCTGAGGGGCGTACACGTTCACGAGATGGAGCGGCACGTCCCTCAGGCGAACCGTTACGTGCAGCAAGCGGCCTGGCACGGGCTCCTCGACCCCCAAGATCTCCGGCTGAAAATGCGGGCCCAGCAAGATGGCCACCCCACTAGAAATGGCGGTGAGGTGGCTCATGCGGACCTCTCCTTGCCATTCCAGGAGCCACGTGGCTTCGTCTCCCGGAACGGTGTGGGTTTCTTGCAGGAAGCACACCGCATATTTCCCCTCCCGCAGGAGCGAAAAATTGTCAAATCTACGGCGTGCCCCTCTGCCGCCGTTGATGTTGAGGCTGGCTATGGTTATCTTCATGGCAAAAGCATAGTGCAAGCTCTACCTTAACCTATTGTGGGGGAGGGAGCGGAGTCTTTTGTTGAACTCCGCTCCCTCCGCAGCCCAGCGAGGAGTCCCTCGAGCTCGCGCAGCTCAAGGTGTTGCGCCTTTGTCAAGGGCCTGCCCGCGGCCAAGGTTTTAACGGCGGCGCGGACGGGCCCCTTGATCAGCTCTGGCTCGGACCATTTTTCCAGGGCCAGTCGGGCTTGGTTGCAGTGACCCCGGCTCTGGGCCAAAAAGTCCCGGAGTTCCTTTGCAGGAATGAGGATGGTCTCGGCGGCGGCCGCGAGCAGATCCACCGCCTCGCTGGCGGTGGTCTCTAGGTCTTCACCCGCGTCCCCCACCGAGTCCCCGTCCTCCTCCGGGAGGTGGCCGCCAGCAGCCGGCCCATCGACCGCACAAGGTACGGCAAATGAACCGGCCGCTCCAACCGGCCCTGGCTCTGCCCCGATCCCACCCCCAGGATCGTCAGCAGAGGAGTCCCCACTGGGCTCTTTTAAAAATGGTGCTGGGTCGGGAAGCGACAGCGGAAGGGGTTCCCCTTCCACCCCAGGAACCGGGGAACAAGGAGAGACCCGGCCATAGGAAATCCCCAGGCTCCCAAGTGCACCAGCTCCAAAGTAAGGGGCGAGGGTGGGTGTTCCTCCCCCTCCCCGCTGCCACCCCCGGCCCAGCATCTACAGTGTCATAATAAACATTTGTTTCGGTTTCTGCCGGGTCGAGCGACTCCCGGGGGAAGTTGGGTATTGGCTGGGCGGGCTCAGGTTCGGCCTTTTCGGCCCCGCCCGCCTCAGTCCCCGGGGCGCCCGGCCCGGCGGCAATGCATTCCTCCGCGGTCCCCACGCCCCCCACGACAGGCAGATCTTCCACGCCATCCCTGGGAGGCAGAGGCTGGGCAGCCTCGACTGTCTCACCCTCCCCGGGGACAGACTCCTCCCGCCTACAGCGCTGCTTGGGGGCGCTGGTGGGGGACGCGGGACACGCGGCGAGCACCGACTCCTCCGCGGAGGGATGTTGTTCCCCCTCCGCCTCAACGGAGCGGCGCCTCCTTTTGTTGCTGGAGGTGCGCTGAGGCAGGGAGACCTCCATGTCTGCCGAGGCCTCCCGCTCCGCCCCCCCCCTTTTTCTTTTCTTACCCGCGCCCGGGCCCCTCTGCAGTGTTGTTCAAGGGCTCGGGCACGGGCTCAGGGCACCCCGCGCTCGCCGGTGGCTGGGTTGGGCCGAGCGCGGTGGTCAAATTATCTGGCGCACTGAGGGGACCCGCCTCTAGATGTTTCTCCTTGTCCCGCGCCTTCCTTCCGTTCGGACGCTCTCCCTCCCCCCTGCCGGAGGCCCCGAAAACAAAGGCCTCCGACGATGCCCGCGCACCTATGGCTCCCGGCACGCGGACGCAACTAGGGGGAGGGGTGGCGGCAGCGCCAGCCTTGGCCGCCTTCGGTGGTTTGGCGGCCTTGGAGGCGGGGCAGTTCTTGCAAACGTGCCCCACCTCCCTGCAGGCATGGCACCGCACGCCGTCCAAAAGACGTGGTAGGCAGTCCCCTCGTGCACCACATTGAAGTTCCCCTCCGTCGTCTCCTCCCGCGCCAGCCGGACAAAGAGCTAGCGGCGGAAGGAGAACACGTGGCGCAGGCTGCTCTCCCTGAGGCCGAGCGGTATGGGGTTGATCCCCGACCTTACCTCCCCCAGTTGGTGTAGGTGAGGGAGGAGGAGCTCAGCGGAAACAAAGGGCGGGACGTTTGACACGATGACGCTCTGCGCGGTGGCCTCGAGAGGGTCCACCGGCAGGAACGTCCCGCCCACCGTGAGCCCCTTTTCGAGGGCCAGGGACACCGCCCGCTCCGACCCCAGGAAGAACACGGCCTTCCCAGACATCTTGGAGGCTGCGACAATGGCCGAGGGGCCGACTACCCCAGCCATCGCCCGCACGCACTCCTCGATGGTCATTGTGGGGTGAGTGTAGCTCTTGACCCCGTGTTTTTTGGTGATTAATCTGAATGGTGGCAGGGCAGCGGGTGGCGCAGGAGGTGCCGTGGAAGCGGTTGCCACCTGCGCATATGTCCTCGCTGGCCCTGCCACCGGCGTGGATGGGGTCGCCATCACGGGGTCCCTTTAAGGGCTACACCCACCCCAAAGTCACAGGCCTTAATGGTCTTTATTGGCCTCGTATATTAACTGAGCAGAGGAGCCCTTAACGAGGCACCTCTCCCCTAGTTGGCAATTGGGGAGGGGCCTTGCTCCCTCTGCTCAGTTGTCCCAATTGTTTTTTTTTTAAATTAGGAGAAAGGGGCCTCAGAGAGAGAGGGGAGAAACAGAGTAACAGAGAAAGAGAGAGTGGGGTGGGAAGGGGGGGGGAACTGCGAGGGCAGGTCTCCCCTCGCAGCTGTGGGTGGGTGCAATCCCCAGATGGCAAAACACAAAGTCTTTGGGGTGGTCTTCAGGTGAGGGGAGAAGATGTCTTCACCTGGGGCAGCTCGAGCCACCAGGCACACACTCCTAATGATGTTTAATAGGGTATTTAAGGAAAAGAAAATCTTCAGCCTGGTAGCTCCAGCTATCCCAGGCTGGGCAATTGGGGGGGGGGGTGGTTCAATTGTGTGTGGGGCCTAGTTGTAAGCAAGGCCCCCACACACACTTTCCACACACACACACCCCCCGCGATGTTCCGGCCCTCAGTGGTCTTCTTTTCTCCCCCCACCGATTCAACAAAGTCTTTTTGGGACTGCACCAACACCCACCTGTAGAATGGTAGAGTCTCCCTCCTTCCACACTGGATGTTTGTTGTTGGTTTTTCCCTCTCTCTCCAACTCTTTGCAGAATGGTAAAAGTTGTTAAAGTTTTCTGCTTTTTCCTCCTCTCCCTCTGGGTGAAAGTTGGTGGTGAAGCCCCTTCCTTCCTTCTCTTCCTGGGCTGTTCTCAGGGCTCTCCAGGCAGGAGCACAGGTTGGTAGCTGCTCCTCTCTCTGCAGCTCAGCTCCTACTGAGCAGGACACGCCTCCACTGCTCCACAATTGGTCCTTGTGCATGAAACTCTTTTTGGAGTTCACCTGCAAAAAAAAAAACATTAAACGGTGCCACCCGACCTGGGTGACACTCCAGACATTTACAAGGCCCTTTTTTTTCCCTTTTTTTTTTGTGTTTTTCTTTTTCTGGTTTTTTCTGGGGTTTTTTTTGGGGCACTAAAATCACAATTTTCCCCAGTGCTCCCTATAAAAGGGAAGGGGGACACTAAAAGCACCGGCAATTAAAACAAATTAAACTTAAAAACGTAAAATCAAATTAAAATTTGGTTGCCGGGCGTGATGATGCACTCCAGTCCCTCCGGTGCCCACCTCTCGCGGAAGGCCGCGAGCGTACCGGTGGACACCGCGTGCTCCATCTCCAAGGACACCCTGGACCGGATGTAAGAGTGGAAGAGAGGCAGGCAGTCAGGTTGAACGACCCCCTCGACCGCCCCCTGCCTGGACCGGCTGATGGCACCCTTGGCCGTGCCCAGGAGCAGTCCTACGAGGAGGCCTTCGGACCTACCCGCTCCCCTCCGCACAGGGTGCCCAAAGATCAGGAGAGTGGGACTGAAGTGCAGCCAGAATTTCAGGAGCAGCCCCTTCAAATAATAAAACAGGGGCTGCAACCTTGTGCACTCCATAAAAACATGGAACACGGACTCTTCCAGACCGCAGAAATTGCAGGCGGCCTGGGAGTCCGTGAACCGGCTTAAAAATTTGTTGCACGGCACTGCTCCGTGCACCACCCTCCAGGCCAAGTCCCCGATGAATAGTGGGAGGACCCCTGCGTAGAGTGCCCTCCATCGGGGACCCTCGCCTCCTCCGGACGGCAAGATGGTACGCCATGGCGTGTCCGGACGGCCGGCGAGGATGGCAAAGTTGAGGGTGTGCAGGAGCAGCCAGTACAGGATACCCCTCCGCGCGGAACTGAAAGGCACGGAGGGGATTTCCCCAAGGCGGCTCAAGTTGTGAGGCGCCGGCCCCCGAGGGAGGTTCCGGGGTTTGGCGCCGATGAGGAATTCCGTCCGGACGGGGGTCAGTTCGGACGGGATCTCCCCACGTGCTTGAGCCTCCTCGATGCACCTAACGGAGTCAGGGCCCAGAGCTGTTTTTAGCGACTCGATGGCATCGGCCGCGTGGCGGACGTTGGCAGAATTTAGGCGCCGCGCCAGCGTGTCTGGCGCCATCCAGCCCGCTCCTCCGCCATCGAGCAGGTCCCTGACCCTGGTCACCTCACCAGCCACAGCCCTCTCTTCCGACCGCCACATAAAACCTCGGCCGTGGAGGTACGGATTCCCGAGCAGCGGTTCCTGCAGGACGGCCGCCACTCCAGCCGGCGGAGAGCTGCGCTTGGTGGAGACTTTGTTCCAGACCCTGATGAGTTCCCTGTAAAAGACAGGCAACTCCCGGAGGGCGGTCCTGGCACCCCCCAAGTTCACAAACAGGAGCTGCGTGTCATAATTGAGGTCGCGCTGCTGGCGGAAGAAATACCTCGCCAGAGCGCACCACCTAGGAGGGGGCTCGACGTAAAGGTATCTCTGCAGGGTCTGAAGACGGAAAGTCGCGAGCTGGGCGCTGACGCACACCAACGACTGACCGCCCTCCTCAAGCGGGAGACTCAAGACCGCGGCAGAGACCCAGTGCTTCCTGTTGTTCCAGAAGAAGTCCACCAGCTTCTTCTGTATCTTGGCGACAAACGCAGGGGGAGGGGTCAAAGTGACCAGCCGGTACCACAACATTGCGGCCACCAGCTGGTTTATGACTAGCGCTCGACCCCTGTAGGACAGCACTCGGAGCAGTCCTGTCCAGCGCCCTAGGCGAGCGGCGACCTTGGCCTCCAGCTCCTGCCAGTTCGCCGGCCAGGCTCCCTCATCGGGGCTAAGGTAGACTCCCAGATAGAGGAGATGGGTCGTGCTCCAGGCAAAAGGCCTGAGCTCCCCCGGCAGGGAGTCCACCCGCCACTGACCCACCAGGAGTCCGGAACATTTCTCCCAGTTGATCCTGGCGGAGGACGCGGCCGAGTAAATCTCCTGGCACTCACGCATCCTCCGCAGGTCAGTGGGATCCTCTACCGCGAGGAGCACGTCATCGGCGTAAGCCGAGAGGACGACCTCCACGCCCGGCCCTTGCAGAGCCAGTCCCGTCAACCTCGTCCACAAGAGGCGCAGGAAAGGCTCCACGCAAACGGCGTATAACTGGCCGGACATGGGGCATCCCTGGCGCACCCCTCTCCTAAAGCGAAGGGGCGCCATCAAGGACCCGTTAACCTTAATCAGACACTCCGCGGCGGCGTACAAAAGTCGGATCCGGGCGACGAAATGCGTCCCGAACCCGAAAGCGCGCAGAGTTCCGAGCGGATAGTCGTGATCCACCCTGTCGAATGCCTTCTCTTGGTCGAGGAATAGGAAGGCGACCGACAGACCAGCCTCCTGGGAACAATGGATGAGGTCCCGGACCAGATGGATGTTATCGTGGATTGTCCGGCCCGGGACCGTGTAGGACTGGTCGGGGTGGATCATGTGGTCCAGCACGGCACCAAGGCGAGCAGACATCGCCCTGGCAAAGATTTTGTAGTCTGTGCTGAGGAGGGAGACCGGGCGCCAGTTCTTAAGGAGGCGGAGATCGCCCTTCTTAGGCAGCAGGACGATGACTGCCCTGCGCCAAGAGAGGGGCATCTCCCCGGTCGCCAGACTTTCCCCCAGGACCCGCGCGTAGTCGCTCCCCAGGACGTCCCAGAATGCCCTGTGGAACTCCACGGTCAGCCCGTCCAGCCCCGGGGATTTTCCCCTCGAGAGCCGGGCGAGGGTACCGGTCAGCTCCGCCAGGCTTAGCGGAGCTTCCAGATTTTCGGCGCCCTCCGGGCTGACCTTCGGCAGGTCCTCCCACAAAACTCTACGTGCTTCCTCGCTGGACGGATCCGGAGAGAACAGAGCCCCGTAATATTCACGGGCCCTGTTGTTGACGCCCTCCGGATCAGAGACGAGAGAGCCGTCGTCGGCCAGCAGCATCAAGAGCTGCTTACGGACACTCTGCCTTTTTTCCAGCGAGTAGAAGAAGGGGGAGCCGCGGTCCAGATCCCGCAGGAACCGGATCCGCGACCTCACGAACGCGCCTCGGGACCCGACGAGCTGCAGGTCCTTCAGCGCGGCCTTCTTCGCTTCGTACACCGTCCGCAGGGCCGGGTCCTGGACGACTTGACCGAGACGGGCTTCCAGGTCGAGCACCTCTTTTTCTAGGCGCCCGACTCTGGCCGCCCGCCTCTTGGTCGACCCCCTCGCGTACTCTTGACAGAAGACGCGGATGTGAGCCTTGCCCACGTCCCACCATAGCCTCAAGGAGGGGAAGCCCCCCTGCTTCCTTCTCCAGTCGGACCAGAATCGACGGAACGAGTCCTGGAACCGCACGTCCTCCAGCAGCCGGTTGTTAAAGTGCCAGTACGCGGACCCCGTCCTTGCGCGGAGCGAAGCGAGCTCCGCCCACACCAGGTGGTGGTCCGAACACGGCACCGGCCGCATGGAGGCCGCCGGGACGCAGGAAACGTACGCCCGAGACACGTAAAGACGGTCGACTCTAGACCATCCTACTCCAGGCCTCACCCAAGTAAAGGCGCTGGAGTCGGGGTGGAGATTTCGCCAGACGTCCACCAAGTCGAAGGACCCGACCAGGTCCCTCAACTTCTCCATCGCCGTCATGCACTGCGGGGCACCGGAGCGGTCCCTCGCCTCGAGGGTGCAGTTAAAATCCCCCCCGAGGACAATGCAGTCGCCGACGTCGACGGAGCCAAGAAGAGCGGACACCTCTTCAAAGAAGCGCGTTTGCTGCGGGCCGGGCTGAGGGGCGTACACGTTCACGAGATGGAGCGGCACGTCCCCCAGGCGAACCGTTACGTGCAGCAAGCGGCCTGGCACGGGCTCCTCGACCCCCAAGATCTCCGGCTGAAAATGCGGGCCCAGCAAGATGGCCACCCCACTAGAAATGGCGGTGAGGTGGCTCATGCGGACCTCTCCTTGCCATTCCAGGAGCCACGTGGCTTCGTCTCCCGGAACGGTGTGGGTTTCTTGCAGGAAGCACACCGCATATTTCCCCTCCCACAGGAGCGAAAAATTGTCAAATCTACGGCGTGCCCCTCTGCCGCCGTTGATGTTGAGGCTGGCTATGGTTATCTTCATGGCAAAAGCATAGTGCAAGCTCTACCTTAACCTATTGTGGGGGAGGGAGCGGAGTCTTTTGTTGAACTCCGCTCCCTCCGCAGCCCAGCGAGGAGTCCCTCGAGCTCGCGCAGCTCAAGGTGTTGCGCCTTTGTCAAGGGCCTGCCCGCGGCCAAGGTTTTAACGGCGGCGCGGACGGACCCCTTGATCAGCTCTGGCTCGGACCATTTTTCCAGGGCCAGTCGGGCTTGGTTGCAGCGACCCCGGCTCTGGGCCAAAAAGTCCCGGAGTTCCTTTGCAGGAATGAGGATGGTCTCGGCGGCGGCCGCGAGCAGATCCACCGCCTCGCTGGCGGTGGTCTCTAGGTCTTCACCCGCGTCCCCCACCAAGTCCCCGTCCTCCTCCGGGAGGTGGCCGCCAGCAGCCGGCCCATCGACCGCACAAGGTACGGCAAATGAACCGGCCGCTCCAACCGGCCCTGGCTCTGCCCCGATCCCACCCCCAGGATCGTCAGCAGAGGAGTCCCCACTGGGCTCTTTTAAAAATGGTGCTGGGTCGGGAAATGACAGCGGAAGGGGTTCCCCTTCCGCCCCAGGAACCGGGGAACAAGGAGAGACCCGGCCATAGGAAATCCCCAGGCTCCCCAAGTGCACCAGCTCCAAAGTAAGGGGCGAGGGTGGGTGTTCCTCCCCCTCCCCGCTGCCACCCCCGGCCCAGCATCTACAGTGTCATAATAAACATTTGTTTCGGTTTCTGCCGGGTCGAGCGACTCCCGGGGGAAGTTGGGTATTGGCTGGGCGGGCTCAGGTTCGGCCTTTTCGGCCCCGCCCGCCTCAGTCCCCGGGGCGCCCGGCCCGGCGGCAATGCATTCCTCCGCGGTCCCCACGCCCCCCACGACAGGCAGATCTTCCACGCCATCCCCGGGAGGCAGAGGCTGGGCAGCCTCGACTGTCTCACCCTCCCCGGGGACAGACTCCTCCCGCCTACAGCGCTGCTTGGGGGCGCTGGTGGGGGACGCGGGACACGCGGCGGGCACCGACTCCTCCGCGGAGGGATGTTGTTCCCCCTCCGCCTCAACGGAGCGGCGCCTCCTTTTGTTGCTGGAGGTGCGTTGAGGCAGGGAGACCTCCATGTCTGCCGAGGCCTCCCGCTCCGCCCCCCCCCCTTTTTCTTTTCTTGCACGCGCCCGGGCCCCTCTGCGGTGTTGTTCAAGGGCTCGGGCACGGGCTCAGGGCACCCCGCGCTCGCCGGTGGCTGGGTTGGGCCGAGCGCGGTGGTCAATCTTTCTGGCGCACTGAGGGGACCCGCCTCTAGATGTTTCTCCTTGTCCCGCGCCTTCCTTCCGTTCGGACGCTCTCCCTCCCCCCCGCCGGAGGCCCCGAAAACAAAGGCCTCCGACGATGCCCGCGCACCTACGGCTCCCGGCACGCGGACGCAACTAGGGGGAGGGGTGGCGGCGGCGCCAGCCTTGGCCACCTTCGGTGGTTTGGCGGCCTTGGAGGCGGGGCAGTTCTTGCGAACGTGCCCCACCTCCCTGCAGGCATGGCACCGCACGCCGTCCGACGTCCAAAAGACGCGGTAGGCAGTCCCCTCGTGCACCACATTGAAGTTCCCCTCCGTCGTCTCCTCCCGCGCCAGCCGGACAAAGAGCTGGCGGCGGAAGGAGAACACGTGGCGCAGGCTGCTCTCCCTGAGGCCGAGCGGTATGGGGTTGATCCCCGACCTTACCTCCCCCAGTTGGTGTAGGTGAGGGAGGAGGAGCTCAGCGGAAACAAAGGGCGGGACGTTTGACACGATGACCCTCTGCGCGGTGGCCTCGAGAGGGTCCACCGGCAGGAACGTCCCGCCCACCGTGAGCCCCTTTTCAAGGGCCAGGGACACCGCCCGCTCCGACCCCAGGAAGAACACGGCCTTCCCAGACATCTTGGAGGCTGCGACAATGGCCGAGGGGCCGACTACCCCAGCCATCGCCCGCACGCACTCCTCGATGGTCATTGTGGGGTGAGTGTAGCTCTTGACCCCGTGTTTTTTGGTGATTAATCTGAATGGTGGCAGGGCAGCGGGTGGCGCAGGAGGTGCCGTGGAAGCGGTTGCCACCTGCGCATATGTCCTCGCTGGCCCTGCCACCGGCGTGGATGGGGTCGCCATCACGGGGTCCCTTTAAGGGCTACACCCACCCCAAAGTCACAGGCCTTAATGGTCTTTATTGGCCTCGTATATTAACTGAGCAGAGGAGCCCTTAACGAGGCACCTCTCCCCTAGTTGGCAATTGGGAGGGGCCTTGCTCCCTCTGCTCAGTTGTCTCAATTGTTTTTTTTTAAATTAGGAGAAAGGGGCCTCAGAGAGAGGGGGGAGAAACAGAGTAACAGAGAAAGAGAGAGGGGGGTGGGAAGGGGGGGGGGAACTGCGAGGGCAGGTCTCCCCTCGCAGCTGTGGGTGGGTGCAATCCCCAGATGGCAAAACACAAAGTCTTTGGGGTGGTCTTCAGGTGAGGGGAGAAGATGTCTTCACCTGGGGCAGCTCGAGCCACCAGGCACACACTCCTAATGATGTTTAATAGGGTATTTAAGGAAAAGAAAATCTTCAGCCTGGTAGCTCCAGCTATCCCAGGCTAGGCAATTGGGGGGGGGGGGGTTCAATTGTGTGTGGGGCCTAGTTGTAAGCAAGGCCCCCACACACACTTTCCACACACACACACCCCCCGCGATGTTCCGGCCCTCAGTGGTCTTCTTTTCTCCCCCCACCGATTCAACAAAGTTTTTTTGGGACTGCACAACACCCACCTGTAGAATGGTAGAGTCTCCCTCCTTCCACACTGGATGTTTGTTGTTGGTTTTTCCCCCTCTCTCCAACTCTTTGCAGAATGGTAAAAGTTGTTAAAGTTTTCTGCTTTTTCCTCCTCTCCCTCTGGGTGAAAGTTGGTGGTGAAGCCCCTTCCTTCCTTCTCTTCCTGGGCTGTTCTCAGGGCTCTCCAGGCAGGAGCACAGGTTGGTAGCTGCTCCTCTCTCTGCAGCTCAGCTCCTACTGAGCAGGACACGCCTCCACTGCTCCACAATTGGTCCTTGTGCATGAAACTCTTTTTGGAGTTCACCTGCAAAACATAAAACATTAAACGGTGCCACCCGACCTGGGTGACACTCCAGACATTTACAAGGCCCTTTTTTTTCCCCCCTTTTTTTTTTTTTCCTTGTGCATGAATCACAAAAAGTTAGTTTGCAGGTGCAACAGGTAATCAGGAAGGCGAATGGAATGTTGGCCTTCATTGCGAGAGGGATCGAGTACAAAGGCAGGGAAGTACTGCTGTAACTGTACAGGGTATTGCTGAGGCCGCACCTGGAGTACTGCGTGCAGTTTTGATCACCTTACTTAAGGAAGGATATACTAGCTTTGGAACGGGTACAGAGACGATTCACTCGGCTGATTCCGGAGATGAGGGGGTTACCTTATGATGATAGATTGAGTAGACTGGGTCTTTCCTCATTGGAGTTCAGAAGGATGAGGGGTGATCTTATAGAAACATTTAAAATAATGAAAGGGATAGACAAGATAGAGGCAGAGAGGTTGTTTCCACTGGTAGGGGAGACTAGAACTAGGGGGCACAGCCTCAAAATACGGGGGAGCCAATTTAAAACCGAGTTGAGAAGGAATTTCTTCTCCCAGAGTGTTGTGAATCTGTGGAATTCTCTGCCCAAGGAAGCAGTTGAGGGTAGCTCATTGAATGTATTCAAGTCACAGATAGATAGATTTTTAACCAATAAGGGAATTAAGGGTTATGGAGAGTGGGCGGGTAAGAGGAGCTGAGTCCATGGCCAGATTAGCCATGATCTTGTTGAATGGCGGAGCAGTCTCGAGGGGCTAGATGGCCTACTCCTGTTCCTAATTCTTATGTTCTTATGTTCTCTATACAACATTAGTTAGGTCACAGCTTGAGTACTGCATGCAGTTCTGGTCACCACATTACAGGAAGGATGTGATTGCACGAGAGAGGGTGCAGAGGAGATTTACGAGGATGTTGCCAGGACTGGAAAATATTATCGAGGAGGAAAGATTAGATAGGCTGGGTTATTTACTTTGGAATAGAGCGGCTGAGAGGAGACCTTATTGAGGCGTATAAAATTATGAGAGGATTTGATAGAATGGATAGGAAGGATGTATTTCCCTCAGCAGAGAGGTCAATAACCAGGGGGCATAGATTTAAAGTAGTTGGTAGAAGGATTAGAGGGAAGAAGAGGGAGAAAAAAATCACCCAGAAGGGTGGTGGGGGTCTGGAGCTCATTGCCTGAAAGGTTGGTAGAGGCAGAAACCCTTATCACATTTAAAAAGTACTTGAACATACGAGAACATAAGAGAACATGAGAATTAGGAGCAGGAGTAGGCCATTCGACCTCTCGAGCCATGAATTCCAGAGAGCAAGGGAATTGCAGAGAGAGATCCCAATGACAACAATAGTTTGAGATGAATGTATGTGGAATTTAATACTCACAAGCTTCACTGACCACAAATACAATGCAATTCAATCCTTTAAACTGTGTCAGTAATTTGTTCTGAAAATATATGTCAAACATCATTCACTACCGTGGAAATTGGTAAATAAATGAATAGCATGAAACCTAAGAAAAGCGGAAAAGACCAGATGAGGGCCCGTTGTATGCTGAAGAAGGTGAACATCAGAATTAATTCAGATTTTTCTGTAGTGACGCAGTTGAGAGTGTGTGAGGGAGCAGGAAGCTGGGGCGATGGAAGAATTGGTGATGGTTGATGAACTCTTGTTCTGAAAATGAACGGGTCCTGAGAAAGCCGACAAATCACCTGGACCTGCTGGCCTGCACCCATGGGTTTTAAAAGAAGTGGCTGCAGTGATAGTGGAGGAACCAACCAGGGAGCTGGCCATCCGAGACTGGGTATTGTGTAATGAGAAGGGACTAATTAGCAATCTTGTTGTGCGAGGCCCCTTGGGGACAAGTGACCATAATATGGTAGAATTCCTTATTAAGATGGAGAATAACATAGTTAATTCGGAAACTAGGGTCCTGAATGTAAGGAAAGGTAACTTTGACGGTATGAGGCGTGAATTGGCTAGAATAGACAGGCAAACAATACTCAAAGGGTTGACGGTGGATAAGCAATGGCAAACATTTAAAGATCACATGGATGAACTTCAGCAAATGTACATCCCTGTCTGGAGTAAAAATAAAACTGGGAAGGTGGCTCAACCATGGCTATCAAAGGAAATTAAGGATAGTGTTAAAGCCAAGGAAGAAGCATATAAATTGGCTCGAAAAAGCAACAAACCTGAGGACTGGGAGAAATTTAGAATTCAACAGAGGAGGACTAAGGGTTTAATTAAGAGGGGGAAAATAGAGTACGAGCGGAAGCTTGCAGGGAATATAAAAACTGACTGCAAAAGCTTCTATAAATATGTGAAGAGAAAAACATTAGTAAAGTCAAACGTAGGTCCCTTGCAGTCAGATTCAGATGAAATTATAATGGAGGACAAAGAAATGGCAGACCAATTGAACCAATACTTCAGTTCTGTCTTCACGAAGGAAGATAGAAATATCCTTCCGAAGGTACAAAGGGACAGTGGGCCTAGTGAGAAGGAGGAACTGAAGGATATCCTTATTAGGCGGGAAATTGTGTTAGGGAAATTGATGGGATTGAAGGCAGATAAATCCCCGGGGCCTGATAGTCTGCATCCCAGAGTGCTCAAGGAAGTGGCCCTAGAAATAGTGGATGCATTGGTGATCATTTTCCAACAGTCTATCGATTCTGGATCAGTCCCATGGACTGGAGGGTAGCTAATGTAACCCCACTTTTTAAAAAAGGAGGGAGAGAGAAAATAGGTAATTTTCAACTGGTTAGCTTGACATCAGTAGTGGGGAAAATGTTGGAATCGATCATGAAGGATGAAATAGCAGAGCATTTGGAAAGCGGTGACAGGATCGGATCGAGTCAGCATGGATTTATGAAAGGGAAATCATGCTTGACGAATCTTCTGGAATTTTTTGAGGATGTAACTAGCAGAGTGGACAAGGGAGAACCAGTGAATGTGGTGTATTTGGACTTTCAGAAGGCTTTTGACAAGGTACCGCACAAGAGATTGTTGTGCAAAGTCAAAGCACATGGTATTGGGGGTAATGTACTGACGTGAATAGGGAACTGGTTGGCAGACAGGAAGCAGAGAGTTGGGATAAATGGGTCCTTTTCAGAATGGCAGGCAGTGACTAGTGGAGTGCCACAGGGCTCAGTGCTGGAACCACAGCTCTTTACAATATACATTAACGATTTGGATGAAGGAATAGAGTGTAATATCTCCAAGTTTGCAGATGACACTAAACTGGGTGGCGGTGCGTGCTGTAACGAGGATGCTAAGAGTGACTGGGACAGATTAGGTGAATGGGCAAATGCATGGCAGATTCAGTATAATGTAGATAAATGTGAGGTTATCCATTTTGGGGGCAAAAACACGAAGGCAGAATAATATATGAATGGCGGCAAATAGGAAAAGGGGAGGTGCAACGAGACCTGGGTGTCATGGTTCATCAGTCACTGAAAGTGGACATGCAGGTACAGCAGGCGGTAAAGAAGGCAAATGGTATGTTGGCCTTCATAGCTAGGGGATTTGAATATAGAAGCAGAGAGGTCTTAATGCAGTTGTACAGGCCTTAGTGAGGCCTCACCTGGAATATTGTGTTCAGTTTTGGTCTCCTAGTCTGAAGAAGGATGTTCTTGCAATTGAGGGAGTGCAGCAAAGGTTCACCAGACTGATTCCAGGGATGGCTGGGCTGTCATATGAGAAGAGACTGGATCAACTGGGCCTTTATTCACTGGAGTTTAGAAGATGAGAGGGGATCTCATAGAAACATATAAGATTCTAACGGGACTGGACAGGTTAGATGCGGGAAGAATGTTCCTGATGTTGGGCAAGTCCAGAACCAGGGGACATAGTCTTAGGATAAGGGGTAGGCCATTTAGGACTGAGATGGGGAGAAACTTCTTCACTCAGAGAGTTGTTAACCTGTGGAATTCCCTGCCGCAGGGAGTTGTTGATGCCAGTTCACTGAATATCTTCAAGAGGGAGTTAGATATGGCTCTTCCGGTTAAGGGGATCAAGGGGTATGGAGAGAAAGCAGGAAAGGGGTACTGAAGGAATGATCAGCCACGATCTTATTGAATGGCGGTGCAGGCTCGAAGGGCCGAATGGCCTACTCCTACACCTATTTTTCTATGTTTCTATGTTTCTTCTTTCTTCTATTGGCTTTGATCTTCCAGAGTTCGCTAGATTCTGGAATGGTTCCTGTGAATTGGATGGTCACAAATAGCCCTGCTGTTCAAGATAGGAGGGAGAGAGAAAACAGGGAGCTATAGGTCACTTAGCCTGACATCAGAAGAAGGGAAAATGCTAGAATCTATTATGTGGGACACAGCACTTAAAAAATCATAATATGATTCGGCATTGGCACCACAGTTTTATGAAAAGGAGATTGCGTTTGACAAATGTATTAGAGTTTTTTGAGGGTGTAACTGATGGGGTAGAAAAGTGGGAACCAGTGGATATGGTATATTTGGATTTTCAGAAGGCATTCAATAAGGTGCCACAAGAACATAAGAAATAGGAGCAGGAGTAGGCCATTTGGCCCCTCGAGCCTGCTCCGCCATTTAATAAGATCATGGCTGATATGATCCTGGCCTCAACTCCACTTCTCCACCCACTCCCCATAACCTTCGATTCCCTTATCGCTCAAAAATCTGTCTATCTCCACCTTAAATATATTCAATGACCGAGCCTCCACAGCTGGGTCACCGCCTACCCTGCAATCTCTATTGTACTTTGTTTAACGATTTAAATTTCACACTTTGAAATATCACAATATCTACGTATAGTTTTTAACCTGAACCATGGCTCCTAATTTAAACCAATTCCCAAGTTTAGAAGAAAGAGAGAAATAGAGAAATACTCACCAGCTAATCACTTACCTGTTTTCCTGTGATGTCACACTTTGATTTTTTTTTCTCTCTCCCCTCACAGGTCCGTCCGTTGATGAAGCTCCGAGCTCCCAGATTTTATCCTCCGCTGCTCCCAGTTCCCAGCTTTTATCCCCCGCTGTTCCCAGCTCCCAGCTTTTATCCCCCACTGCTCCCAGCTCCCAGCTTTTAACCCCACTGCTCCCAGCTTTTATCCCCCGCTGCTCCCAGCTCCCAGCTTTTATCCTCCGCTGCTCCCAGCTTTTATCCCCCACTGCTCCCAGCTCCCAGCTTTTATCCCCCGCTGCTCCCAGCTCCCAGCTTTTATCCCCCACTGTTCCCAGCTTTTATCCCCCACTGCTCCCAGCTCCCAGCTTTTATCCCCCGCTGCTCCCAGCTCCCAGCTTTTATCCCCCGCTGCTCCCAGCTCCCAGCTTTTATCCTCCGCTGCTCCCAGCTTTTATCCCCCACTGCTCCCAGCTCCCAGCTTTTATCCCCCGCTGCTCCCAGCTCCCAGCTTTTATCCCCCACTGCTCCCAGCTTTTATCCCCCACTGCTCCCAGCTTTTATCCCCCGCTGCTCCCAGCTCCCAGCTTTTATCCTCCGCTGCTCCCAGCTTTTATCCCCCACTGCTCCCAGCTTTTATCCCCCGCTGCTCCCAGCTCCCAGCTTTTATCCCCCACTGCTCCCAGCTCCCAGCTTTTATCCCCCACTGCTCCCAGCTTTTATCCCCCACTGCTCCCAGCTTTTATCCCCCGCTGCTCCCAGCTTTTATCCCCCGCTGCTCCCAGCTCCCAGCTTTTATCCCCCGCTGCTCCCAGCTCCCAGCTTTTATCCCCCACTGCTCCCAGCTTTTATCCCCCACTGCTCCCAGCTCCCAGCTTTTATCCCCCACTGCTCCCAGCTTTTATCCCCCACTGCTCCCAGCTTTTATCCCCCGCTGCTCCCAGCTTTTATCCCCCGCTGCTCCCAGCTCCCAGCTTTTATCCTCCGCTGCTCCCAGCTTTTATCCCCCACTGCTCCCAGCTTTTATCCCCCGCTGCTCCCAGCTCCCAGCTTTTATCCCCCGCTGCTCCCAGCTCCCAGCTTTTATCCTCCGCTGCTCCCAGCTTTTATCCCCCACTGCTCCCAGCTCCCAGCTTTTATCCCCCACTGCTCCCAGCTCCCAGCTTTTATCCCCCGCTGTTCCCAGCTCCCAGCTTTTATCCCCCACTGCTCCCAGCTCCCAGCTTTTATCCCCCGCTGCTCCCAGCTCCCAGCTTTTATCCTCCGCTGTTCCCAGCTCCCAGCTTTTATCCCCCACTGCTCCCAGCTCCCAGCTTTTATCCCCCGCTGCTCCCAGCTCCCAGCTTTTATCCCCCGCTGTTCCCAGCTCCCAGCTTTTATCCCCCGCTGCTCCCAGCTCCCAGCTTTATCCCCCGCTGTTCCCAGCTCCCAGCTTTTATCCCCCACTGCTCCCAGCTCCCAGCTTTTATCCCCCGCTGCTCCCAGCTCCCAGCTTTTATCTCCCACTGGTCTTGCACTGACCCTGGCGCTGTTTTATCATCCGCATATAAGAGATTTTTGCACAATTAAGGCTCAAGGGAATGGGAGTAGCATGAATTGGCTTTCGGACAGAAAACAGAGAGTTGGAATGAACGGGCAGTTTTCAGATTCGCAGGTTTAAACTATGATCAGTGCCTGGGCCTCAGCTATTTACAATCTAAAGGAATGACTGAGATGATGGGACCAAGTGTAATGTATCCAAGGTTTCTGACTACAAAGTTAGGTGGGCAAGTGAGGGTGCTGCATCGGGATATAGAAAGTTCAACTGCAGTAGACAAGGGAAAATGTGAAATGATCCAATTTGATAAGAAGTATAGAAAAGTTGAGTATTTTTTGAAAGGTGAGAGACTAGAAAATGTTGGTATTCAGTTGGATTTGGGTGTCATTGTACACAAATCTCAGAAAGTTAACTTGCAGAAACAGCAAACAGTTATGAAGGCAAATAGTATGTCAGCATTTATTGCAAGAAGGTTGGAGGACAAGAGTAAGGAAAACTTGTTGCAATTGTACAAGGCTTTGGTGAGACCACACCTGGAGTATTGTGCATAGTTTTGGTCTCCTTATCCAAGGAAGGGTATATTTGCCTTAGAGGGAGTGCAACAAAGATTCATTAGATTGATTCGAGGGATGAGAAGGTTGTCCTATGAGGAGAGATTGAGTAGAATGGGTTTATATTCTCTGGAGATCAGTAGAATGAGAGGGAAAATAGTTATTCGACCCAAAATGGGGTTATTGTAAGAAATAGCTATTAAATACAAAAATTCTTAAAGAACAGAAATGATAAAATGCACTCGTGAACAGATGACAAGAATGTCAGCAAGGTAAGATAACAAATATTGAGACAAATGGCCTCTCGGCCAAAACACAATAGTGAGAAGAGGGTTGCAAAATGCAAGACAGCACATGACGTTAGGAAATCATGGGACTGCTCTGGAGAAGACCGGATTTACAGACAGCGTGGAACCCACGAAAACATAAGGCATTTTCCCAGAAAGATAAGAGAACAGGCCTTGTCAGCCAGGCAGGGAGGAATAATTAGATCATAGGTGAGGGACAAAATGATTGACACCAGGCAATCACCACCCCACCGAAATAGAGTATAAAGATAGAAGGCCGAGAGTGAAATGGTCAGTCAGCGAGGGGCAAAGGCTTCCTCAGGGTGGACAAATGCTGGTGAATAACTCAACACCCTGATCAAGTTTATCCCCCGGGATAGATCCATGCTGGTGAATAACCTAACATCCCCAACAGCTCGAGGGATGGACCAGGAGAAGTGACTGCTGAACTGAGACCTCTGCGCTGTCTCATTGGGCATCTAACCCTCTGTCAGCCCATCCATCCATCCGGTCATGGCATTCCGCTTCGGGGGTCATACATCGCTCCTTGTTACAGGTTGTATATCTATTATACTTATCCTAACTACATGTAATATCTGATTATGCTTTAAACTGTAGATCCTTAATAAAATACCTTAAAACTCCTAAGCCCCATTAGGTATCTGTGTGTGACCTGTGATCCTAAATCTTACATGATCACATTGTAATGTATAAAATTCCTTGAGGGCTATATAGGGTAGATGCTCGGAGGCTGCTTCATCTGGCTGCAGAGGCTAGAACTAGGGGCCGTAGTCTCAGGGTCATGGGCTAGGCATTAAGAACTGAGAGGAGGAGAAATGTCTTCAATCAGAGCATTGTGAATCTTTGTAATTCTCTACCCCAAAGAGCTGTGGATGCTCAGTCGTTGAGTATATTTAAGGAAGTTCAACAGATTTTTGGGCATTAAGTGAATCAAGAGATGTGGGGATAGGGCAGGATTGTGGAGTTGAGGTAGGAGATCAGCCATGATCTTATTGAATGGTGGAGCAGGCTCGAGGGGCCAAATGGCCTACTCCTGCTCCTATTTCTTATGTTCTTAGGTATTAAACAGAATTTTAAAGTTCAAAGAAATGATACATTTCAAAATAACATGAATAAATTTACATGTCAAAAGTAATTTGCTTGTATTAAATGATTTGTTGGCTTACCAGGAACTCCAATAACTGCAAGAACAGGGTAGTAAATGTCTTCTATCTGATGGAGTGTTGTTGGTTCACGCATTTTCCGTGAGGTGTGATGGTTTCTGTAGATGCCGGAAGCAACAACTCTGCCTGATTACATGATACATCGAGAGGAACCTCGTATTTATACAGGAGGGAAATCTCCAGTGAGATAATTCAGTTACATCATTTTTAATATTACTTACAGTTCATGGAACAAACAAGTGGAGACAATCATGTGATTATAATTAACTGGGGCTTACACAGTCTCAAAACAAGATACTCCATGGAAAATATCTATAAATGTGATCCTGTTAGAAAAGTATTATTGACCCATCAAACATAGATAGTTTCATCTATGGTATTAACATTATCTACGGACCATGTCCTTTTAATTCACTATTAAACATCTGTGATTTTTAGACAGTTTTTCAAGTATTTGCCTAGTGTATTTGACATGGAAAGAGTTAAAAAAAAAACTCCTTATTTTCTGTGCTTTGAAATCTATGAGCTTAGGTATTAAAAAAATCTAAACTTCTTCTAACCTCATTTTGTATTGAGATTATAAATCATACAGGACGTACACATTGTAGATGATGCTACCTGTGGACACCTGTGTGTTGGGACAACAACTTGCCTTTATACACCACCTATAACATACAACACTGTCCCAAGGTGCCTCACAGAAACATAAAGAAGATGGCGCTCAGCAAAGGAATGAGAGATGAGGATGGGTGAATAAAGACATGGGTTTTAAAGAGGGTCCACGCCTTTGTCACTTCTATTCGCAATTACTCCAACATTCCCCCAGCTGGCCTCCTGTGCTCCACGTTCTACAAACATCAGCTCATCCAAAACTGCTCATGCAGCCCGGACCCTACCCCACACCAAGTCCCAGGCACCTATGACCCCTGCCTCTGTTGACCTCCATTGACCTCTGGTCCTCCGATGGTTCAAATTGAAAATGATCATCCCCATATTTAAATCCCTTTGCAGCTTCACCAGTCCCCATCTCTGTAACAGAATACAACCCTTCCAACCCATCCCACAATGGGCCTTTTCTCTGACTCTGGTCTTTTGTGCATCCCTCTCCCTTTAAACCACCATTGGTGGCCGAGCCTTCAGTCACCATTGCCTTAACCCCCCCGCATCTCTACTCCCTCTCCGCCTTCCTTAAAATCCATCTCTTTGACCAAGCTTTTAGTCACCCCTCTGAATTTCTCCAACTTTACTCAGGTTCAATTTCTGTTTGATTACACCTCGTGAGCATGTTTTTCTATGTTCAAGGTGTTGTATAAATGACGTTGTTTAAGTGATTATTGTTATGTTAAGTATCTGCCTTGGCTCATTGGTAGTACTCTCATCTTTCAGTCAGAAGGTTGTGGGTTCAAACCCCACTTTAGAACTTGAGCACAAAATCCAGGCTTGTATTGCTGTGCAGTACTGAGGGAGAGCTGCACTGCCAGAGGTGCTGTCTTTCAGATGTGATGAGAAACCGAGCCCCTGTCTGCCATCTCAGGTGCACGTAAAAGAACCCATGGCATCTTTTTAAGAGGAGCAGCGAAGTTAAAGGAATGCACTTGCATTAATACAGTAGTTTTCATCACCTCGGGTGACTATCAGGCCCTGGGGATTTATCGGCCTTCAATCCCATCAATTTCCCTAACACAATTTCTCGCCTAATAAGGATATCCTTCAGTTCCTCCTTCTCACTAGACCCACTGTCCCCTAGTACCTACGGAAGGTTATTTGTATCTTCCTTCATGAAGACAGAATCGAAGTATTGGTTCAATTGGTCTGCCATTTCTTTGTTCCCCATTATACTTTCATCTGAATCTGACTGCAAGGGACCTACGCTTGTCTTTACTAATCTTTTTCCCTTCACATATTTATAGAAGCTTTTGCAGTCAGTTTTTATCTTCCTTGCAAGCTTCCGCTCATACTCTATTTTCCCCCTCTTAATTAAACCCTTAGTCCTCCTCTGTTGAATTCTAAATTTCTCCCAGTCCTCAGGTTTGTTGCTTTTTCTAGCCAATTTATATGCCTCTTCCTTGGCTTTATGTTCTTATGTTCTTATGTATTATGTTCTTTAACACTATCCTTAATTTCCTTTGTTAGCCATTGTTGAGCCACCTTCCCAGTTTTATTTTTACTCCAGACAGGGATGTACATTTGCTGAAGTTCATCCATGTGATCTTTAAATGTTTGCCATTGCTTATCCACCGTCCACCCTTTTAGTATTGTTTGCCAGTCTATTCTAGCCAATTCACGCCTCATACCGTCAAAGTTACCTTTCCTTAATTTCAGGACACTAGTTCCCGAATTAACTTTGTCACTCTCCATTTTAATAAGGATTTCTACCATATTCTGGTCACTTTTCCCCAAGGGGCCTTACACAACAAGATTGCTAATTAGTCCCTTCTCATTACACAATACCCAGTCTAGGATGGCCAGCACCCTGGTTGGTTCCTCGACATATTGGTCTTGAAAACCATCCCTAATACACTCCAGGAAATCCTCCTCCACTGCATTGCTACCAGTTAGGTTAGACCAATCAATGTGTAGATTAAAGTCGCCTGTGATTACTGCTGTAACTTTATTGCACACATCCCTTATTTCTTGCTTGATGATGTCTCCAACCTCACTACTACTATTTGGTGGTCTATACACAACACCTACTAGCGTTTTCAGTCCTTTGGTATTCCGCAGCTCCACCCATACCGATTCCACATCATCCAGGCTAATGTCCTTCCTGCATTGATTTCATCTTTAACCAGCAATACCACCCTGCCTCCTTTTCCTTTCTGTCCATCCTTCCTAAATGCTGAATACCCTTGGATGTTGAGTTCCAAGCCTTGGTCCCCCTGGAGCCATGTCTCCGTGATGCCAATCACATCGTATCCGTTAACTGCTATCTGCGCAGTTAATTCATCCACCTTATTCCGAATACTCCTCGCATTGAGGCACAGAGGCTTGCAATTTTGCTGTAATGTGGCCTTTTTTTTGTTTTTTGCCTTGGGTTTCTCTGCCCTCCACTTTTAATATTCTCCTTTCTATATTTTGCTTCTGCCTCCTTTTTATTTCCCTCTGTCTCCCTGCATAGGTTCCCATCCCCCTGCCCTATTAGTTTAAATCCTCCCCAACAGCACTCGCGAACACTCCCCCTTGGATATTGGTTCCGGTCCTGCCCAGGTGCAGACCATCCGGTTTGTACTGGTCCCACCTCCCCCAGAACTGGTTCCAATGTCTCAGGAATTTGAATCGCTCCCTTCTGCACAACTCCTCAAGTCACGTATTCATCTGAGCTATCCTGCGTTTCCGACTCTGACTAGCATGTGGCACTGGTAGTAATCCTGAGATTACTAATTTTGAGGTCCTACTTATTAATTTAGCTCCTAGCTCCCTAAATTCGCCTTGTAGGACCTCATTTAGTTTTTTACCTATGTCATTGGTGTCATTGACCCGGAGGCTTTCAACGGTGGCAGTGGATGTACATGATGACGTTAATATACATTCAATCCATTTAGAGTAAGCGTCCACTGCTGCGAGGAACATTTTTCCTAGAAAGGAGCCAGCGAAATCTACGTGGACCCTGGACCACGGTTTGGAGGGCCATGGCCACAGACTCAGTGGGGCCTCCCTTGGTGCATTGCTCAACTGTGAGCAAGTGTTACATTGGTGTACGCATGACTCCAATTCCGAGTCAATGCTGGGCCACCAAACGTGCAACCTGGTGATAGCCTTCATCATGACTATGCCTGGGTGGGTACTGTGAAGGCCGCGTATACACTTTTTCCTGCCTTTTTTTGGCAAAACTACATGATTCCAACATCGGAGACAGTCCAAATGGATGGACATTTCAACCTTGTGTCGGTGGAACAGCTTAATTTCGTCTTGCGTTTCCCCGGGAACCGCCAACCATCTCCCATTGAGGACGCAGCTTTTTATTTGTGCCAGCACAGGGTCCTGGCTAGTGCAGGTCCTGATCTGGCGAGCCGTGACAGGTGACCCCTTGCTCTCAAAAGCATCCATTACAAGAAGCAAATCTGCGGGTTGCGCCATTTCTACCCCGGTGGTGGATAATGGTAGCCGACTAAGGGCATCAGTATAGTTCTCAGTGCCTGGTCTGTGGCGCATTACATAGTCATACGCAGATAACGTTAGTGCCCATCTTTGGATGCGGGACGAAGCATTGGTGTTAATACCCTTGCTTTCTGAGAACAGCGAAATGAGCGGCTTGTGGTCGGTTTCAAGCTCGAACCAGAGTCCAAATAGGTATTGATGCATTTTCTTAACCCCATATGTGCATGCTAATACCTATTACCCAACAATACTGTAAGCTCTTTCAGCCTTAGATAAGCTTCTGGGTGCATATGCAACCGGTTGCAGTTTGCTGACACATTGGCTTGTTGTAACACACAACTGACCCCGTACGAAGATGCATCACAAGCTAGTGCTAAACATTTACATGGGTTATACAATACAAGTAACTTGTTAGAACATAGCATGTTTCTAGCCTTGTTAAAGGCTGTCACTTGGAGATTTACCCCAAACCCAGTCGTCACCCTTGCGTAGCAATAAATACAATGGCTCCAGCAAAGTGCTCATGCCCGGTGGAAAGTTACCAAAATAGTTGCGGATTCCCAGGAGCGAACGCAGCTCCGTCACATTCTGTGCTCTGGGTGCATTCTTGATGGCCTCTGTCTTGGAGTCTGTGGGCCTGATGCCGTCAGCAGCAATCTTTCTCCCCAGAAATTTGACCTCTGGCGTCAGGAAAACACACTTGGAGCGTTTCAGTCTGAGTCCCACTCTGTCCAGTCGCTTGAGAACCTCTTCCAGGTTGTGCAAGTGTTCGGTGGTGTTGCGGCCAGTCATCAAGATATCGTCTTGAAACACCACGGTGCACGGAACCGATTTCAGCAGACTCTCCATGTTCCTATGGAAGATGGCTGCAGCCGAACAAATCCCAAAGGGGCATCTGTGGTATATGAACAGTCCTCTGTGCGTGTTGATGCACGTCAATTTTTTCGAAGGTTCAGCCAGCTCCTGTGTCATGTAAGCATAGGTTAGATCCAGCTTGGTGAATGACTTCGCCCGTGCTAGCGTTGCGAACAGGTCATCCGCTTTGGGTAGTGGATACTGGTCCTGTAACGAGACTCGGTTGATCGTGACCTTGTAGTCCCCGCAGATTCTGACCGTGCCATTGCTTTTCAACACCCGAACAATTGGACTGGCCCACTCATTGAACTCGACTGGCGATATGATCTCCTCTCGTTGAAGTCTGTCCAGCTCGATCTCGACTTTCTCTTGCATCATGTATGGAACTGCTCAGGCCTTGTGATGAACGGGTCTTGCATCAGGGACGAGATGGATCTGCACTTTGGCGCCTGTGAAGTTGCCGATGCCTGGCTCGAATAACAACGGGAATTTGTTTAGCACTTGGGCGTACGGGGTGTCATCCACCGAAGACAGTGCTTTGATGTCGTCCCAGTTCCATTGGATTCTTCCTCGCCAGCTTCTGCCGAACAGCATTGGGCCATCGCCTGGTACAATCCATAGTGGTAAATCATGCACAGCTCCATCGTATGATACCTTCACTGCCACATTGCCAATGACTGGTATTAGCTCTTTGGTGTAAGTGCGCAGCTTGGAGTGGAGCGGGCTTAGTTTTGGCCTTTGTGCCTTGTTGCCCCACAGTTTCTCAAAAGCCTTCTGACTCATAATTGACTGACTCACCCCCGTGTCCAATTCCATGGAAATTGGAATGCCGTTTAAGTTGACTTTTAACATTATCGGAGGGCTTTTGGTGGTGAAGGTGTGTACCCCATACGCTTCCTCTCCAGCCTCAGGTTGAGTTGCCTCTCTCATCCGTTCAGCGTGATCCGCGCCGGATCGTCATCTTCTGCCGACTCTGCCACGTGGTGAGTTGCAGCATGTCTGCACATTCGCTGGAGGTGCCCCATTGTTCCACAGCCCTTTCACACGTAGTGCTTGAATCGACATTGATGGGCTCGATGATTACCCCCGCAGCGCCAACATGATAATGGATTCGCATTCACGCCCCAATGCGGACTTGGTGAGTCATCCTAGGTCTGGCCTCTGCAGGCGTGTAGGCCCTGCCATGTACAGTTCTGCCTGCTGAAGGCATTATTTTATGCACAGTACTTGCCGGTGAGCTTCGATGCTGCAATGATATCTGTTTAGTGTTATTGTTCGTGGACATGAAAGCTTGGGCTATCGTAATGGCCTTGCTCAGATCTCGGGATTTGGCAGAAAGCAGTTTGCGCAGAATGACCTCATGGCCAATTCCAAGCACGAAAAAGTCCCGCAACACTTCCCCCAAAAATTAAACAAATACGCTCGGTCCTGCAAGGCATCTTAGGTCGGCGACATAACTTGCCACATCCTGGTCCTCTGAGCGATGGTGCGTATAAAAGCGATACTTGGCCATCAAGATGCTCTCCTTCGGTTTGTGGTGTTCCCGAACCAGCATGCACAACTCTTCATATGTCTTCTCTGTTGGTTTTGTCGGTGCTAGCAGATTTTTGATGAGGCCATATATCGTGGACCCGCAAACGGTGAAGAGAATCGCCCTGCGCTTGACCGCGGTTTCTTCTTTTTCCAGCTCAATGTCCAAGAAGTACTGGTCAAGATGCTCAACGAAGGCTTCCCAATCATCACCTTCAACAAATCTGTCAAGAATATCAACGGCAGCGGTAACTGTGTGACAGTTTGTGATCTGTTACTCGTCGCCAATTGTTATGTTCAGAATAATTCCACAAAACTGTATTTTGTAAGCTCAAACTGTTGTGACCTTGGTCTCTTTAATGTAACTCCAGAGTGAGGAAGCAGCATGGTAGATTGTCTTTTATACCTACTTGCCCAGGGTGTGTAGGTAGCCCTTGGGTCTCCCACAGGTGTGCTCCCTGGTGGCAAGTCATTGGTAATATTTACATACATAACACTTACCTGAATGTGGAGCCAGGAGAACCTGGCATCTGGCTGAGGCTGAACCACACTGTTCGCAAATCTCGTGTTTTATTTGATCCTGAAATGAGCTTCCGAATACATAACTGTGACATAATTTAAGACCGTCTATTTCCACCTCCATAACATCACCTGTTTCCACCCTTGCCTCAGCTCATCCGCTGTTGAGACCCTCGCCCATGTCTTTGTTACCTCTAAACTTGACTATTCCAATGCACTCCTAGCTGGCCTTACATTTTCTACCCGACATAAGCTTGAGTTCATCCAAAACTCAGCTGCCCATGTCCTAACTAGCACCAAGTCCCGTTCACCCATCACCCCTGTGCTCGTGGACCTACATTGGCTCTCAGTTTAGCAATGTCTCAATTTCAAAATTCTCATTCTTGTTTTCAAATCACTTCATGGCCTTGCCACCGCCACCACCCCCCACACCCCCCACCCATCTCTAATCTCCTCCAGTTCCACAAACCCCCCCAGAGATATCTGCGCTCTTCTAATTCTGCCCTCTTGAGCATCCCTGATTATAATTGCTCAACTATTAGCGACCATGCATTCTGTTGCCCTAAGCTCTGGAATTTCCTGCCTAAACATCTCCACCTCTCTTCCTCCTTTAAGACGCTCCTTAAAACCTACCTCGTTGACCAAGTCTGCCCTAATTTTGACTTTTTACTATGTTAAAGGCACTATATAAGTACAAGTTGTTGTTGTTGAGTGCTTCTCCTGACTCCACATTAAAGTCATGAGGACCTCTGCCGGCCTCCCCCCTCCCGATCGGTACTTCTTACCTCCACCGATTGTGACCTCGACAACACCCCCTCCCCGATCCCATCATCTTTCCTCCCCAATCCTGACTGTTACCCATGCATCCCAATCACCTTCGTTTCCTGGACCCTTTTAAACTTTTACCCAAGGGTCGCTACTGGCGTTGCAGCAGCCTGATCTTCAAGTCCACTTCCCTGGTGGCCTGTCTGGGGACGTCTATTAAATGTCCGCAGCTCACCGGCTTGATAATAATGAGCTCTAAGGTCTTGGGCCTATCCATTCAGGTGGGGGGATTGATCCCTGTGTTTTGGGTGAGCTCGAATTTCTAGGCCTTTATCTCCTAATTTAGAAGTTCGACCCTCTGGTTTGCATGTTATCAAGTGGACAGGAGCTGACCTTCTCCCAGGTTTTTGCTGATACCATTCTTCATTCACTGTTGTGAATTTTACCTCTATTAATCTCTCAGACATTGTAGATAAGTTGTCATGTGAGAAAAACTCATTCATTATTTTCTGGTAACTAAATAAGTCAAATTCATTTTTAAATGCACAAGATTTGTGGATTTCTTTAAATATTTTGTGGATCACATTCTCCAAACAGTCCATTCAGTAGCCTGCTCATATTTTGCCACTGAGGTTGGGGATGGCATCAAACTGGAAATTAGGGATGTGTGCAATAAAGGTACAGCAGTTATCATGGGTGACTTTAATCTACATATAGATTAGGCTAAACAAACTGATAGAAATACGGTGGAGGAGGATTTCCTGGAGTATATAAAGGATGGTTTTCAAGATCAATATGTCGAGGAACCAACTAGAGAACTGGCCATCTGAGACTGGGTGTTGTGTAATGAGAGGTTAAATTAGCAATTTTGTTTGAGGCCACTTGGCGAAGAGTGACCATAGTATGGTAGAATTCTTCATTTAAGATGGAGAGTGACATAATTAATTCAGAGACTAGGGTCCTGACTTAAAGGTAACTTTGATGGTATGAGACGTGAATTGGCTAGGATAGACTGGTGAATGATACTCAAAGGGTTGACGGTAGATAAGCAATAGCACACATTTAAAAATCATATGGATGAACTTCAACAATTGTGCATCCCTGTCTGGCGTAAAAATAAAATAGGGAAGGTGGCTCAACAGTGGCTAACAAGGGAAATTAGGGATAGTGTTAAATCCAAGGAAGAGGCATATAAATTGGCCAGAAAAAGCAGCAAACCTGAGGACTGGGAGAAATTTAGAATTCAGGAAGACAAAGGGTTTAATTAGGAGGGGGAAAATAGAGTATGAGAGTAAGCTTGCAGGGAATATAAAAACTGACTGCAAAAGCTTCGATAGATATGTGAAGAGAAAAAGATTAGTGAAGACAAATGTAGGTCCCTTGCAGTTAGAATCAGATGAATTTATAATGGGGAACAAAGAATCAGCAGACCAATTGAACAAATACTTTGGTTCTGTCTTCACTAAGGAAGACACAAATAACCTTCTGGAAATACGAGGGGACCGAGGATCTAGTGAGAAGGTGGAACTGAAGGATATCCTTATTAGTCAGGGAATTGTGTTAGGGAAATTGATGAGATTGAAGGCCGATAAATCCCCAGGACCTGATAGTCTGCATCCCAGAGTACTTAAGGAAGTGGCCCTAGAAATAGTGGATGCATTGGTGGTTATTTTCCAACATTCTAGAGACTCTGCATCAGTTCCTATGGATTGGAGGGTAGCTAATGTAACCCCACATTTGAGAAAAGGAGGGAGAGAGAAAACAGGGAATTCAAGACCGGTTAGCCCGACATCGGTAGTGGGGAAAATGTTGGAATCAATTATTAAAGATGTAATAGCAGCGCATTTGGAAAGCAGTGACAAGATCGGTCCAAGTCAGCATGGATTTATGAAAGGGAAATCATGCTTGACAACTCTTCTAGAATATAGAACTAGTAGAGTGGACAAGGGAGAACCAGTGGATGAGGTGTATTTGGACTTTCAAAAGGCTTTTGACAAAGTCCCACACAAGAGATTGTTGTGCAAAATTAAAGCACATAGTATTGGGGGTAATGTATTAGAGAACTGGTTGGCAGACAGGAAGCCAATAGTAGGAATAATCGTGTCCTTTTTAGAATGGCAGGCAGTGACTAGTGGGGTACCGCAAGGCTCAGTGCTGGGACCCCAGCTATTTACAATATACATTAATGATTTAGACAAAGGAATTGAATGTAATATCTCCTATCTCCATGTTTGCACATGACACTAAACTAGATGGCAGTGTGAGCTGTGAGGAGGATGCTAAGAGGCTGCAGAGTGAGTTGGACAGGTTAGGTGAGTGGGCAAATGCATGGCAGATGCAGTATAATGTAGATAAATGTGAGGTTGGTGGCAAAAACAGGAAAGCAGAATATTACCTGAATGGTTACAGATTAGATAAAGGGGAGGTGCAACGAGACCTGGGTGTCATGGTATATCAGTTATTGAAAGTTGGCATGCAGGTACAGCAGGCAGTGAAGAAGGCAAATGGCATGTTGGCCTTCATAGCGAGAGGATTTGAGTATAGGAGCAGGGAGGTCTTACTGCAGTTGTACAGGGCCTTGGTGAGACCACACCTTGAATATTATGTATAGTTTTGGTCTCCTAATCTGAGGAAGGACATTCTTGATATTGAGGGAGTGCAGCGAAGGTTCACCAGACTGATTCCCGGGATGGCAGGGCTGACATTTGAGGAAAGATTGGATCGACTAGACTTATATTCACTGGAATTTAGAAGAATGAGAGGAGATCTCATAGAAACAGATAAAATTCTGACTGGATTGGACAGGTTAGATGCAGGAAGAATGTTCCCGATGTTGGGGAAGTCCAGAACCAGGGGTCACAGTCTAAGGATAAGGAGTAAGCCATTTAGGACCGAGATGAGGAGAAACTTCTTCACTCAGAGAATTGTGAACCTGTGGAATTCGCTACCACAGAGTTGTTGAGGCCAGTTGGTTAGATATATTCAAAAGGGAGTTAGATGTGGCCCTTACGGCTAAAGTGATTAAGGGGTATGAAGAGAAAGCAGGAATTGGGCACTGAGGTTGAATGATCAGCCATGATTATATTGAATGGTGGTTCAGGCTCCAAGGGCGAATGGCCTACTCCTGCACCTATTTTCTATGTTTCTATGTTTCTACGTTTCTTTGAGCAGTGCAGTGAGTCAGTGCGCCAATGGGCACAATATTCAGATTTTCTTTTCACATATTTTGAAGAGGCTAATTAAGTGACTCCTGTGCACTAATTTCAACGTAGTGATCTATTAACTGATCTGATATTCATAATTTTATTTTTTAGAATGAATCCATTATAATACCTTGCTCGAGAGAATGAAATGCAAAAATAGTTTTGTTTCGATACAAGTGCTGGATGAAAATGATTGTTATTTCAATAAAAGCTGGTTGGCAAGCTTTACTTCATTTACTTAAGAACAAAGACACAACAGCCAATATACACATCATTTGTATATGATGCCACTGCAACGAAAATGTCGCCTGTGTTTGGATTTTTTCTTCCTCCTTGAAAACATCTTACTTGAAAGATAGTGCTCCTAAATGCAAGAATGATAGCACAGCAGCTAGCAACATGAAGACTAGGAGACTTGAGATGCACAAATATGTATTCTGACTGGTGACTGTATTCCGACTGGTGACTTGTAAATAAGTCCCTAGAGTTCCAGTAGATTAACTAAAAGAATGAACCACCAACCAAACCAGTAGCCGGGGACCCTGTACTTTCTGTATTGTTGCCTCACCTGTTCCTTGCTCAGTGTCTGGGTAAATGATAGTGACCCAAGGATCATAACAGAAAACCCTCACTTTCTACTGGAATGCATCGCCTGCTGGCATGTGAATTTATTTACATAAGATAGATGAACAAACAGTATAGCACAGTGAATTATCCATTTCTCTATCCGCCTTGGCACGTTAAAATAATAAATATGCAGTTCACATTTACGTGATCCCTTTAGCAGGCTTATCCAACCCAGCTTCTACATGAACTGTGGTGTTTGGTTGGCAATTACAGGAGGGGAACCAAACGCAGTGAGTGCTTGCTCACTCACCCAGTGGTGACACCCTCCAAGTGCTTCCCAACTGACCTGCCTGACCCAAGTGCTTTAAAAGGACAATGAGAAGTGAAGGAGGAGAGAGACAGAAATAGAGGGAGAGGCAGACAGAGAGAAAATAATTACGTTGTAAGGAAGAAGCAAAGAAATACTTACACAAAGGGAGATATATAATACTGTCCATAAGCAATGGCAACTATATAATACATTGTGCGTTACATGACATAATGCTTATCATTAAACATCATTGCCACAGATTTTCCATCATAGTGCAAAATCTACTACATGCAAATAGTTTATTTGATGATGTAACTCACCTTTGGATGCTGCCTCAAAAAATTCACGGCTTCTTCAAAATAATCTCAGTCGAAGTTTATCACATCGTTTGGAGGTCATCGTAATCACGGTAGGCCAACGCCAGTGTAGTAAAGCCATGGTTTGCCAACAGACTAGTCCTGTTCTCCAGCAATCCACCTTCTATTGTGTTCACATTAATCACTCCTGGAAATGGACCATTTCCTGTCAAATTCAAACAAGTTTTAGTTTATTCTTTTGTTGAAATCTCTGCTGGATTGTTTTGAGTCTAAATAGTCAAAAATACTTTTTCTGAGTCATTTAATCTGGGATTGCTGTACATGGAAATCTAGCTATTGATGATAATGCTTTAAATGCAAGAAGTCTTCAGATTTTACTGTTGGCTATCTGATATATGTATGTAAATAGTAGTGACATGCAATTGATAGTTACAGCACAGGTGTATGGTCAGTTCTGTATTCAAGCACAGTACTTTATTGCCTATTGGTATTTAAGATCAAAAGCCAATCAGTTTTCAATAGTTAATACAACAAGTACAATTTATACAGTGGCTTCAGCATAGAAAGTGTCCCATGCCACTTCACGGAGGAGCAATTGAAGAAGAGAGATGCGGGTGGGCCAAAGAGGTGGGATTTAAGGAGGATCTTAAAAGAGCAGAGGGTTTTGGAGGAATTCCGGAGCATGGGGCCTCGGCACCGCAAAGCACAGCCACCAAAGCAGAAGTTGCTTTGACCAATGTAAGTACTTGGAAATAAAGCTGTTTAGCCCCTTGTGACCTTGTGCATTCCAATTTTTCCAAAAGGCAATGCTGGTGGATTAAAAAGAAAGTTATGTCTGTTACCTTCTGTTATTCAGATTGTGCCTTGAGTTTATTTATTAAAATCTGGTTACTATCAATATGCCTTTGACATAAAGGCTTTCTCCGTTGTTGTTTTCGGGTTTTATGCCAGATATCCTACTTGGGGTCTGCATCACCAAACAGTTCTATAAGCGGACCTTGCATCCTACATGAACCAGAATGTACCTTTGCTTTCCCCATATCTAGGTAAGGGACAGCAAGACCCAGGGGTTGAACAGAAAGCCCTTCCCAATGTGCATACTGGAATGTACTAGGTGCCACCAGATGATCCACTGCATCTCAGCAAGCAGACTGAATATACACTGTATCAGATAGAAGCTCGGAATTTTAATCACCTACGATTTGAAAGGGATAACTGGAGGAGTGCCAAGTGCTTGAATAACCTACAATGGCCAGTGATGAACACATTGTCGAGTCCGCTATCCAAGATACTGTTCAACAGATTCAATCAAACTGGGTGTATTTTGTTTGACGGAAACTGAAGCTCAGGTTTCGTACTTTGCAGAAATAGCCAACAGAAACTAATTACCCATATATGTCCAGCAGCCAATGAAGATGAAACCAATGGATAAAACTAATACTGACAAAATGGCTTCAATTTTTGGCACGTTGATAGTTTGAAATTATGTATGGTACAAAAACTAAAGAAAAAGGGCAAAGGGATTGTTGGCCTTTATCTCAAAGGGACTGGAATGCAGAAAAAAGCTATACTTCAGTTCGGCAGCATCTTGAAGTACTGAATTCAGCTTTGGACACCGCCCCAAAGGAAGGATATATTGGCCATGGAAAGGGTACCGGGGCTTAAAGGGTTAAATTATGAGGACAATTTTTATAAACTTGGCACGTATTCCCTCGAGTTCAGAGGTTGAGGAGTGATCTAACTGAGGTGAGATAGTATTTCCTAATTCCATTTATATAGTGCCCTTAACATAGAAAATAATCTCATGGCACAACATAGAAAGAAAACCCTATGACACTTCAGGATAGCATAATGTGAAAAACATGGACACCAACCCAAAGAAGGAGATATTATGAAGGGTGAACAAAACGTTGATCAAAGAGATGGCTTTTAAGAAGAGTCTTATCAGGGAGCGGAATGCAATGAGACAGACTGGCTTAGGTGGAGCATTCTGGAGTGTCTGATAGTTGAAGGCTCGGCCACCAGTAAAGGAGGAGTTGGATGCACAAAAAGCCAGAGACAGAGGAACAGAAAGTTGGGGAGAAGGGTTGTATGCTCGAGAAGGTTCTAAAGATTGTGAGGACCAAGGCCATGAAGAGATTTAAACACAAGGATGAGCATTTTAAATCTGAAGGTTTGGGAGCCAAGGAACCTTTTCTCCCTGACCACCAAGCCCCGACCCCTTTTCCCCAGTCTCGCATTCCCCGGTCTCCAAATCATCCAAATCCCCAACCCCCCTCTCCCCTGAATACCTGTCCACTGTCAATCTTGACCCTGCTCCAAGCCCCAATCCCCGACCCCATCAGTCCCTGGTCACCTACTCTTCTTCCCAAGCTCCAATCTCCTGCCCATAGTTCTGGTTCATCCCAAGCTGCTTGCTGTACTGTCCAGGTGAATCATGCCCCATCAGAAGAGAGTAAGGCCTAATCAGGGCTTGACATGATCCAGCCAGATCCTGTGATGGATGGCTAAACCAATGCATGAAATACGCTCAATTCTGTATCCTTTGGAATTAAGAGAGCCAAGATGGGAGCCATACATGGGGAAATGAGCAGGGTGGGAGAGAGTAAAGGTTTTAATAGAGACAAGGACAACAAAGGTGAAAGTAAGGAGGTGGTTGAGCAAATTGATGATGAATGAAGGGCCAAAGGCCTGGCAGTTGGGAGTTTGAAAGCGCCGTTTTAAATGATTTGGGAAAGAATCTTATCCAGGGGTGATACAGAATGAAATGGGGTTCAAAGCCAGTAGGGGATTTGGGTGATGCAAGGAAGTGGTCGGTGATGTCCTTATCAGTGAGGAGACAGTGGGAGTAGAGGGGCAACAGCAGGAATGGATCAGAGCTCCCTCAGCATAGTCTAAAGTACCAAAGGAGCAGAAAACTGAGCCTGGGGAGGCAGACCAGGTGCTGGAAAAGAGACAGTTCAATGAAGAATACAGTAGAAAGTGGAGGTCACAGTAAAGCCGAGAAGCCAGCAGAGAAATGGAATGTGGCCCAGGGGAAGGTGGATTTCTGTCCAGGACCCAATACAGCAGCACAGGTGATTGTGAGAGGGCAGCAGTGCACTGAAACATAGTCCAGCGGATTGTAACGTACCCAAGTTGACCAACAGAATAACACTTCTGTTAAGTATTTTGACGACACAAGTACTTTTTGCTTCCAAAGCATTGATTGCTCATCTGTCTTCGATAAGCAGTAGAGCATCACAACATCAAACCTTTTAGGTTTAAACTATTAAACAAATTTATTTAACAAAATTTGAATAAGCAAGTAAATAACAAGAACATGCATATATATATATATGTAATAGGCCATAATTTGCGGCCCCTATGGGCCTGGCGAGTTCCGGGATTTCACGCGCGAAATGCATACGCAAAAATTTGGAACTTGTGATCTGTCAAGAATTTTCTTGACAGATCCAATGTATTCCCAGAAAAAGGGCATTTGCAGGTGAGAGTTGGGTTATTTACCCAACTTCTGCCCAGAGAATGCCCATGAAATTCTTACGCCTGGTATAAGCAGGCATAAGGTTTGCTTTTACCAGCGTAAGAGTTAAAAAATATATAATATTTGACCAATCATTTATACATTAAAAACCCTGTGCAATAGGGTAAGTTTATTTTGAACCCAACTTTCTACCTATGCACCAGCCTTGTCTCCTGCCACTACTAAGAGAGGCAAGTTCTAAAACTGATCCTTGTACTTCACCGGTACGGTGATACATCCTACTACAGGAATGTTCTCTCCTGAGTAGCCTCACAGCTCTATCTTCAACTTCTCCAGTGGAAAATCACTCAACTTGTCGAGATATAACGATTCTGTACTACGCTCACGGATGCACCAGTGTCGATTTCCATGGGTATCCTGGTTCCTGCAACATCTACTTGGATGAGCATATTACGCGAATCCTTGTTAGATACCCTTGTGCTCCTGATGACATGTATCTCCAGAAACTCCTCATCCTGTTGCTTCTCTTCAATGCTATATAGTATCTGGTGATTTCTACTTCAAGCATTGAACATTGATTTACTCTTCAGTCGCCATGCCTTTGCAAGATGCCCTGTTTTCTTTCAGAAGAAACAGTTTTGAGCAATGTGTTGTCCCAGAACACCTCCGCAGGTCGGGCCATAAAAGAGCTGGAGCATACCACTACAACTTCCAGCGTGAGCTGACACAAATGGTGATGTCATCAGGACCCAGGTTGCTGCTTGGAGCATGGGACGGAGCATCGGCGGGAACTTGGTAAAGCAGAGGAGCGGGAAGGTCGTGGCAGAGGTGTGGCGAGTGATCAAGGTGGAGGGACGTTGCGGGATCGTGGGTGATCGCGGTGGAGGTTCGGCGAATGTTTGGTGTGGAGGAGCAGTGGGAGATCATGGCATAGGTGCAGTGAGTGTTTTGTGGCGGAGGAGCGATGAGTGATCGTGGCAGAGATGCGACAAATATTTGTGGCGGAGGAGCGGCGAGAGATCGTGGCGGATATGCGGCAAAATAGGTGTACGGGGCCCAGAAGAGCCGAGGGTCCACATCAAGCACGGGCCAGCCCACACTGCGATATCTGTGTGCACGAGGTCCATGCAGCAGAGCAGGTCTCCAGTTGTCCTGGTTAACCTTTGCCACTGGATAAAGACCTAGCTCTGTCAAACCCGTGTGGTGGCTGATGTGCAACGGTCACCACACCACACATTAAAAAAATCCATGTACAGGCATCTTCCATCCCTTCAATTGGAGTTCAGGACTGTAATATCTGGTCCTTCATTGAAACATCTGTGAACTCATGTGGAAGCAAGTCATCCTCGTTCAAGGGACCGCCTATAATGATGATGGTGGCGTCCCAGGCAATGATAGCACAACTTCAATTCACTGTTACCGTGGCTATTTGCTGAGGCCTTGGGGCCCAACTGCCTTTTACTTTTAACCTGAAGGTGATTGACCTGGGTTGGCTAATGACTGGAAATGGCAGAAAATTCTCGGGAGTATTGGTCGGCCATATAAATCAACATAGTCGGCTGGCAAGCTAAATCAAAAGTCAAGTTAGGGGTTGTCAATAACTTCCTTCTGATTGCTTCATTTTTCATCCCAAAAACAAAGCGGGAACACAATGCTCGGTCCTGAAAGTTTCCGAAATGACTGAATGGATAGCTTTTTTCAAGCTGCAATGTACTCACTGGTACACTCGTCAGTTAATTGATATTGTTTCCAAAATAATAACTTTCAGCAATTTATAGGGGCTCAGGACTGTAGTGCTATTTTAACTTGCTTAGAATCTCCATCAGTGGTGTGTTCTTGGGCTTGACTGGAATAAGCACATTTTTCAGTATTTCATGCACCTCAAGGCCTGCTTCAGTCAAGAAAATAGCCTGTTTTCTTTCTAACCCCATCCGGTTACGGATTTCATCATCGAGGACTTCAACGATGCTATTCACAGTGAAAAAATATTTCTAGCCACTCCATTTCCCTCCAAAAGTCTCGGTCATGATGGAACTCACCCAAGCACCCTGTTATTCCCATAGGAGCGGCCATCTGGACTCCAAGTTCAGCCAAGTCTGCTTGAAATTTACCGTGGATTCTTAGCAATTCTGCAAAACAAAGAAGCCCTCAAAGTCTCTCTGTCAGTTGGCAGAATTATCCACCAACAAAAATTTCAGCTCGGCATACGATTATGCTATCCGATGTCACCAATGTGATATATTTGTTACGCTATCACAAACACACACAAATACACAAGATGGCACTACAGGAACTTGTCATGTGACTTTGCCACGTGCTCTTTTTATTATATTTACATCAGCAGTTGCATTACCACAGTAGTCCACTAGGTGGAGCAGTAGTCCATGAGTGCAAGCTCTATATTATAACCAGGACTTCCTGGATTTGAATAACTGCAACCACAATCGGAAAAAGCACCTGTGATACATGTGAACAAATCAGTGGTTGTTTGAAAGTTGCTCAGCACCAAACTCCACCACCCCCCACACCCCAAACTTTGCAGACAGCCGATGATACTTCAAATAGTTTTTGAATATATTTGAGAGGGCTCAAATCAAATGAGTGAGAGAGTGAACTGCTGAAATGGAATGAATTGCAAAACAGAGGGTATCAAAGTGCGGGGAAGTTTGGAAAGGGGATCGAAGCGGGAGGCCCCGCAGGGAGAGGAGATCGGAGAGGGAGGAGAGGCACTCAGAGCAGGGGAGGAGAGGCGTTCGGAGCGGGGGAGGAGAGGCGCTCGGAGCGGGGGAGGAGAGGTGCTCGGAGCGGGGGAGGAGAGGCACTCGGAGCAGGAGAGGAGAGGGAAAAGAGGCGCTCGGATTGGGGAAGGAGAGACGCTCAGTGTGGGGGAGGTGAGGAGTTCAGTGTGGGGGAGGTGAGGGGTTCAGAGTGGGGAGGAGAGGAGTTCTGAGATGGGTAGGGGGAGAGGAGCTCGCCGGAGAGTAGAACGTCAGGAACTCCGGGGCGGGTGGGGTGGGGGGGGGGCGGCGGGGCGGGGAGGTTGGAGATAGTCAGGAATTCTGGGAGGGAAGGCCAGGAATTCAAGGTGAGAAGGTCAGGAACTTGGGGGAAGAAGTTCAGAAATGAGGAGGAGGAGGTCAGGAACTCGGGGTGGGGGTGCGGTAGGAATGGGAGGGGGAAGACAGAAACCCATGGGGAGAAGGTCAGAAACCTGGGGCGAGGGAAGTGAAAGAAGGTCAGGAACTCGACGCGAGAAGGTCAGGAACGTGGGGGCTGAAGTTCATTGAACTCAGGGGGAGAAGGTCAGGAATATACTCAATGACTGAGCCTCCATAGCCCTCTGAGGTAGATAATTCCAAAGATCCACCGTTCCCTGAGTGAAGAAACTTCTCATCTGATCCCTAAATGGCTGACCCCTTATTCTGAAACTGTGACCCTTGGAGAGGGAAAGAGAGGGAATCCGATGGAGAGAGAGGAGGATGGGAGGGAGAGAGAGGGGGAGGTAGAGGGGATCAGAGGAAGAGGGATCAGAGGGAGAGAGAGGGAGAGGGAATCAGAGGGAGAGAGAGGGGGGGAGAGGGGATCAGGGGGAGAGAGTGAGGGATTGGAGGGAGAGGGAGGGAGAGCGAGGGAATCTGATTGAGAGAAGGGATTGGAGGAAGAGAGGGAGAGAGAGGGAGATTGGATAGAGAGAGATGCAATTCGAGGAGAGAGAGAGGGGATTGGAGGAGAGAGAGAGGGAATTGGAGGAGAGAGAGAGGGAATTGGAGGAGAGAGAGAGGGGATTCGAGGGGGAGAGAGGGGTGAGAGAGAAGGAGGATCGGGAAGAGGGAGGGGGAATTGGAGGGAGAGAGTAGTGGGAGAGAATGGATAGGAGGGAGAGAGAGGGGGGATTGAATGGAGAGTGGGGAGGGAGAGAGAGAATCGAGGAGAGAGAGGGCATGGGGGAGGGATTGGAGGGAGAGAGAGCGGGAATCGGGGGCTGAGGAGGTGGGGAAAAGGTAGAGGTCAGGCTCCCATTTGGGATGGGGGATATGTTATGTATTGTCCATGTACATTAAATGTATGGTTACAATGGTGCACCACAAGGGGCACTGTGGTGGGAGACCCGAAAGTACCTGCGAGACAGAGTATAAAAGGCTGCCCACCACACCTGAGTGGCACTCTGGAGTTACACAATAAATGACCAAGGTCACAGCAGTTACTACACCAGACTGTGTGGAGTCAGTGATTTGAATGCTACATACATCACAAATTGGCGACGAGGACACAGACGAGCTCTTCACGTAACCATGGCTACTTTGGGTGGGCTAAAGGATTTCCCAGAGGGTAATGACTGGGATGCTTTTACGGAAAGGCTCGAGTACTATTTTATAGCAAACGACCTGACAGGGAACACGGATGCACTGAGAGAGAAACATAAGGCGATATTGCTGTCCAGTTGTGGCGATGAGGTTTACCGTCTCGTCAGGGATTTGCTGACACCTGCGAGCGCCAAGGACAAGTCATATGAGCAGCTGATTGAACTCATTAGTAACCAACTGAAACCGAAGGAGAGCATCCTCACGGCCAGGCACAAATTCTACCACCACTGCAGACCTGAGGGCCAGGATGTCACCAAATATGCTGTGGACATCAGGAGACTTGCAGTGCCTTGTGATTTTGGCATGCACTTTAACGAGGCACTGCGAGACGTTTTTGTTATGGGGATTGGCCATGAGGGTCTCCTTCACAAGCTGCTATCTACTGAACCTACAGTCAGCCTGCAGCAAGCCATCAACATCAGCAGGGCATTTATAACTTCGACTTGCAGCACCAAGCAGATGATCCACACAGTCTCGAACCCGGCAGGTACTATTCACAGGATAGTGCCCGTCACGGGCAAAACTGCAGAACGTGGCTCTGCCCAGGGCAGAGAGCACGGACCTCGGGGTCCTGGAACTCAGAGTCCGCTGAGGGGGGCTAATCAAGTAGCATCATGCTGGCGCTGCGGGGAAGCCATGGGGCTCAGTTGTGGCGATGAGGTTTACCGTCTCGTCAGGGGTTTGCTGGCACCTGCGAGCGCCAAGGACAAGTCATATGAGCAACTGATTGAACTCATTCGTAACCAACTGAAACCGAAGGAGAGCATCCTCACGGCCAGGCACAGGTTTGCGGAGTATACGGGCAATACCTGCCACACGAAAGACCACCTTCAGCGTATGTGCAAAAGAAACACGACTCACCGTGTGGCTGAGGGAGACGGTAGATGATCTGCTATCCAGCGAGGAACATTGCAGTTTGGCTCGACGGGCATCCCAGCCCCAGGTAGAAGAAGATGAGGCGTTTGGACTGTATACTTGTACCGACGATTTGGCCCCAGTGATTATGGAAGTCAAGATTAGCGGAGTCCCAGTGAGTATGGAAGTGGACACTGGGTCGGGTCAGTCGCTGATGAGTCAGGAAACTTTTGCTAAACTGTGGATCAACCCAGCTGCACGACCCAAGCTGGTCCCGGTCACGGCGAAGCTGCGCACCTACACCAAGGAACTGATACCTGTTCTTGGCAGAGCAGATGTGCAGGTATCCCACGGTGGCGAGACGCATGGTTTACCTTTGTGGATCATTGCAGGCGATGGGCCGACGCTACTCGGCAGGAGATGGATGGGGAAGGTCCGTGGGAGCTGGGAAGACTTCATTCCTCCACAGACCGCTGTCCCCCGTGTTCACAGGCAGAGCAGGCCTCCACCTTCGGATCGGAGAGCAGCGAAGGAAGCGTGTGTGGGGTTGGGCAGAGCAGCGGCAGCCATCGACTCCCCCCTGCAAAGTCTGAGAGTGAGAAAGAGGCGCTGGAACCAGCAGCAGCACCGACCGAGCTGGAGAAGGGAGAAGGGCTTCGACGGGCTGCTCCAGCAGGCACCGTCGGCCCGCAGGCAGAGGCGGCCGTTCGCGGGGCTTGCAGCGAGAGGAGCGGTGAATCGGCAGTTTCGGGAGCGGGACTCGCTCGGCGACGTCGTGAAGGCCGGTGCTCCGAGGATCGGCTGCGGCAGTGAGGAGCTCGGCCCCGGAGGACGTGTGTGAGTGTGCGGTGGCTCCCGGTCAAAAAGGTCAGTTGCGTGGGGTGCTCCGGAGGATGCGGCGGTGCAGGGGCCGGTGCGTTGCAGCTCCCGGGTGCGTTCAGAGTGTGGCGGCTCTCGAGTGAGAGAGAGAGCAGGCACCAGCAGCAGAGTTCTGCAGAGAGAGGCGGGCAAGCACCAGCAGAGCACCTAAAATGGCGGCACCCAGTAGAAACCTCGTGGGGAAAACAAAATGGCGGCTTAAAAGGGACATGTACCCGGGAATCTTAAAGGGGCCTTACACCATTGCGGTCTGCACAAAGAGACTTTTGTAAGGACAAGAGTGAGTCAAAATGATTACTGTGATTAAAATGATTTTATGTGATTCATGCAATAGCTCAGTGGCTGCAGACAAGCCGCTAAAGGCAACTATTTTCTGAGAACAGAGGCAACGCACTAGTTGCCATACCCTTTGTCAGCGCAGCCCATTACCTCGGGCAAAAAGGGGCTGTATGCTGCCACCATGCCTCACCCAGTGGAGCTGGGATTTAATAACTGTTCAGTGTATCTGCAACCTTTTGATATAACTCTTCAACGCATCTATATGTGTCATACAAATGTACGGTCTATGTGTACCTGTTTTCTACTGGAGATTATGTTTGTGTACTTGTGTCACCCATGTAAGGACTGCAAATACCACATGCTTGCATAGGTGGATGGTCATGGACTCACACTCACAAATCAACCAGGACGAACAAGGCCGAGGTTACCGGCAATTTGCTTTTGGAACTGGGCGGGGAGTGAGATGTTATGTATTGTCCATGTACATTAAATGTATAGTTACAATGGTGCACCACAAGGGGCACTGTGGTGGGAGACCCGAAAGTACCTGCGAGACAGAGTATAAAAGGCTGCCCACCACACCTGAGTAGCACTCTGGAGTTACACAATAAAGAACCAAGGTCACAGCAGTTACTACAACATCAGACTGTGTGGAGTCAGTAATTTGAGTGCTACATACATCACAGGAGTGGGGGGAGTAGGTCACGGATCTGGGTGGCAGGAGGGAGGCGGTCATGAACTTGGGCAGTCGGGGCAGGAACTTGTTTGCAGATGGGAGAAAGTCTTAACCCATGAGAGTGAGCCCTGTCTGTTCCAAGTGAGCTTTGTCTGTGGTGTCTGCAGTCAGAAGGGCTCGAATTACACTTTGCAAAGTAACTGATTACATAGAGGCGGAGCAGCGAACGGCGAGAGGTGAGAGCCCTGCTCAAGGTCCAGCAACGTCGGGAGCAGCAGTCGGGAGGCAGTGCAGCAAGAGGTGAAAGGTGAGAGGCCTACTAAAGGCCCAGCTGCGTCGGGAGCAGCAGTCGGGAGGCGGTGCAGCGAGAGGTGAAAGGTGAAAGGTGAGAGGCCTACTAAAGGTCCAGCTGCATCGGGAGCAGCAGTTGGGAGGCGGTGCAGCGAGAGGTGAAAGGTGAAAGGTGAGAGGCCTACTAAAGGTCCAGCAGCTGCAGGGAGAAAAAAGAAGTAAAAAGAAATCGAAAGGTGACAACACAGCCAATGGGGTAAGTGATTGGCTGGTGATTGGTGAGTAGTTTTTCCTTATCTTTATCTTTTTCTTTTTCTTATCAGTAAGCAACCTTTGGCATATTGCCAAATTAAATTAATTTAAGGGTTAAGTCATGGTACAAGAGTCCAGTCTCCTCCTGTGCTATGTGGGAAATCAGGGACAATGTCCCTGACGACTATGTATGCAGGAAGTGCATCCAGCTGCCGCTCCTTTCAGACCACATTGCGGCACTGGAGCTGCGCATGGATTCACTCTGGAGCATCCGCGATGCTGAGGATGTCGTGAATAGCACGTTTAGTGAGTTGGTCACACCGCAGGTAAAGGCTACGCAGCCAGATAGGGAATGGGTGACCATCAGGCAGAGCAATGAAAGGTAGTTGTGCAGGGGTCCGCTGCGATCATCTCCCAACAAAACAGATACACCATTTTGGGTACTGTTCCGGGAGATGGCTCATCAGGGGAAGGCAGCAGCAGCCAAGTTCATGGCACCGTGGATGGTTCTGCTGCACAGGAGGGCAGGAAAAAGAATGGGAGAGCTATAGTGGTAGGGGATTCTATTCTAAGAGGAATAGATAGGCGTTTCTGCGGTCGTAACCAAGACTCCAGGATGGTATGTTGCCTCCCTGTCGCAAGCCAAGGATGTCTCGGAGTGACTGCAGGGCATTCTGGAGAGGGAGGGTGAACAGCTAGTTATCGTGATGCGTATAGGTACCAACGATATAGGTAAAAAATGGAATGAGGTCCTACAAGCTGAATTTAGGGAGCTAGGACTTAAATTAAAAAGTAGGACCTCAAAGGTAGAAATCTCAGGATTGCTGCCAGTGCCACGTGCTAGTCAGAGTAGAAATAGCAGGATAGCGAAGATGAATACGTGGCTTGAGGAGTGGTGCAGGAGGGAGGGGTTCAAATTCCTGGGATATTGGAACCGGTTCTGGGGGAGGTGGGACCAGTACAAACTGGATGGACTGCACCTGGGCAGGACCGGAAACAATGTCCTAGGGGGAGTGTTTGCTAGTGCTGTTGGGCAGGGGGATGGGAACCTATGCAGGGAGACAGAGGGAAGTAGAATGGGGGCAGAAGCAAAAAATAGAAAGAAGAAAAGTAAAAGTGAAGGGCAGAGAAACCCAAGGCAAAAATCAAAAAGGGCCACATTGCAGCAAAATTCTAAAGGGACAAAGTGTGTTAAAAAGACAAGCCTGAAGGCTCTGTGCCTCAATGTGAGGAGTATTCATAATAAGGTGAACGAATTAACTGCTCAGGCAGCTATTAACGAATATGATATAATTGGCATTACGGAGACATGGCTCCAGGGTGACCAAGGCTGGGAACTCAATATCCAGGGGTATTCAACATTCAGGAAGGATAGACAGAAAGGAAAAGGAGGTGGGGTAGCGTTGCTGGTTAAAGAGGAAAATAATGCAATAGTAAGGAAGGACATTAGCTTGGACGATGTGGAATCTGTATGGGTAGAGCTGCGGAATACCAAAGGGCAGAAAACGCAAGTGGGAGTTGTGCACAGACCACCAAACAGTAGTAGTGAGGTTGGGGACAGCATCAAACAAGAAATTAGGGATGCGTACAATAAAGGTACAGCAGTTATCATGGGCGACTTTAATCTACATATAGATTGGGCTAACCAAACTGATAGCAGTATGGTGGAGGAGAATTTCCCATAGTGTATGAGGGATGGTTTTCGAGACCAATATATCGAGGAGCCAAGTGGAGGGCTGGCCATCCTAGACTGGGTGATGTGTAACGAGAAAGGACTAATTAGCAATCTTGTTGTGTGAGGCCCCTTCAGGAAGAGTGACCATAATAAGGTATAATTCTTTATTAAGATGGAAAGTGACACAGTTAATTCAAAGACTAGGGTCCTGAACTTAAGGAAAGGCAACTTCGATGGTTTGAGACGTGAATTGGCTAGATTAGACTGGCGAATGACACTTAAAGGGCTCACGGTGGATAGGCAATGGCAGACATTTAAAGGTCACATGGGTGAACTTCAACAATTGTACATCCCTGTCTGGAGTAAAAATAAAACGGGGAAGGTGGCTCAACTGTGGCTAACAAGAGAAATTAGGGATAGTGTTAAATCCAAGGAAGAGTCATATAAATTGGCCAGAAAAAGCAGCAAACCTGAGGACTGGAAAAAATTTAGAATTCAGCAGAGGAAGACAAAGGGTTTAATTAGGAGCGGGAAAATATAGTATGAGAGGAAGCTTGCAGGGAACATAAAAACTGACTGCAAAAGCTTCGATAGATATGTGAAGAGAATAAGATTAGTGAAGACAAATGTTGGTCCCTTGCAGTCAGAATCAGGTAAATTTATAATAGGGAATAAAGAAATGGCAGACCAATTGAACAAATACTTTAGTTCTGTCTTCACGAAGGAAGGCACAAATAACCTTCCGGAAATTCTAGGGGACCGAGGGTCTATCGAGAAGGAGGAACTGAAGGAAATCCTTATTAGTCAGGGAATTGTGTTAGGTAAATTGATGGGATTGAAGGCCAATAAATCCCCAGGGCCTGATCGTCTGCATCCCAGAATACTTAAGGAAGTGGCCCTAGAAATAGTGGATGCATTGGTGATCATTTTCTAACAGTCTATCAACTCTGGATCAGTTCCTATGGACTGGAGGGTAGCTAATGTAGCACCACTTTTTTAAAAAGGAGAGAGAGAGAAAACAGGTAATTATAGACTGGTTAGCCTGACATCAGCAGTGGGGAAAATGTTGGAATCAATTATTAAAGATAAAATAGCAGTGCATTTGGAAAGCAGTGACAGGATCGGTCCAAGTCAGAATGGATCTATGAAAGGGAAATCGTGCTTGACAAATTTTCTACAATTTTTTGAGGATGTAACTAGTAGAGTGGACAAGGGAGAACCAGTGGATGTGGTGTATTTGGACTTTCAAAAGGCTTTTGACAAGATCCCACACAAGAGATTAGTGTGCAAAATTAAAGCACATGGTATTGGGGGTAATGTATTGACGTGGATAGAGAACTGGTTGGCAGATAGGAAGCAGAGAGTCGGGATAAATGGGTCCTTTTCAGAATGGCATGCAGTGACTAGTGGGGTGCCGTAGGGTTCAGTGCTGGGACCCCGGCTATTTACAATATACATCAATGATTTAGATGAAGGAATTGAGTGTAATATCTTGAAGTTTGTAGATGACACAAGCTAGGTGGCGGTGTAAGCTGTGAGGAGGATGCTAAGAGGCTGCAGGGTGATTTGGACAGGTTAGGTGAGTGGACAAATGCATGGCAGTTGCAGTATAATGTGGATAAATGTGAGGTTATCCATTTTGATGGCAAAAACAGGAAGGCAGAAAATTATCTGAATGGCAACAAATTAGGAAAGGAGAGGTACAACGAGAACTGGGTGTCATGATACATCAGTCATTGAAAGTTGGCATGCAGGGACAGCAGGCGGTGAAGAAGGCAAATGGCATGTTGGCCTTCATAACTAGGAGATTTGAGTATAGGAGCAAGGAGGTCTTACTGTAGTTGTACAGGGCATTGGTGAGGCCTCACCTAGAATATTGTGTTCCGTTTTGGTCACCTAATCTGAGGTAGGACGTTCTTGCTATTGAGGGAGTGCAATGAAGGTTCACCAGACTGATTCCTGGGATGGCAGGACTGACATATGAGGAGAGTCTGGATCGACGGGCTTGTATTCACTGGAGTTTAGAAGAATGAGAGGGGATCTCATAGAAACATATAAAAGTCTGATGGGACCAAGATGAGGAGAAACTTCTTCACTCAGAGTGTTGTTAACCTGTGGCACTCTCTACCGCAGAAAGTTGTTGAGGCCAGTTCGTTAGATATATTCAAGCGGGAGTTAGATGTGGCCCTTACGGCTAAAGAGATCAAGGGGTATGGAGAGAAAGCACAAAAGGGATACTGAGGTGAATGATCAGCCATGATCATATTGAATGGTGGTGCAGGCTTGAAGGGCCGAATGGCCTGCTCCTGCATCTATTTTCTATGTTTCTATAGGCAAGGAGGATCTAATTATGCATTCCAGAGAAACTGCTGGCTGCGTTTTGTCCTCCAAGTGAATCAATCAGCAATCAAGACTTGTCATCCAAGTGGACCAATCAGAGCATTAGGTGCTGTAAATTAACACGTCCGCAAAGAAATGTACTTTGACCCAGGAGTGTGGAGCTTCAACCAGGAACCAGATTGTAGCTGAAGCTGAAAAACAGTAGAACCAGTCGGCCAGTCAAGGCTCAGCAGGTAACAGCAGCAATGTGGGAAGGGCTGTAAGCTGAACAAAGTTGCTTCAAACTTGAAGCAACTGGGCAGGAGATCAGAGACACACAGTTGAGTCTTACGGTGTAGTCCAGTGTGGTCCAGCGCAGAAGCGTAGTCTTAAATTGCAGAGAATTTGAGAAAAGATCCAGTGCTGGCAAAGTGCAGGCATGGTCAGGAATGGGCAGTGGCAGTTTAAACTACCAGTTAGCTTGTTGTTAGGGCAAAAATACATCCACTGCGAGAGCCAGGTGAACTTAAACAGTGAAAGAGAGGAGATTGGGGGAGAAAGGGCTATGCATGGCAGCAGATGGCCAAGGATAGAGGTGCACAGTGAGGTGCTCCCGAGGGAGCTATCCAGCCAGGAGTCATTTTTGCTCTGAAGTATTCCATTATATGAAGCCTCTATACTTAGATATTCCACAGTTCCCAGAACCGGAGAAGCATTGTTGTTTGAGCACCTATCTTCAGAATTGGACTGTGCGTGATGGATTTTAAGATGCCAAGAGAGTTAGTGAAAATAATCTCTGGCATAGAAATTCATAGTTGGGATTTCTCATTAATTAATGTAGAGCTGAGCCTGTTGACTCAATGTCAGCTGAGGACACGACTGGCCAAATAGACCACGGCTGAAGCAAAGTATTTCAGAAATGCTGGCTTGTGCTCCCACATTCCCCCACTTCTTCTCTTTGCCTCTCTGCAGGCCCTATCTGGGTAACATTTTCCAAAGTTGTGCGAATGTTCTCACTTTCCACAGTGTGATGGTTAATGTCCACAATTGCTTAATTCAAACTCCGTAGCTGTTGAAATCCTGTACTCCATTTCTGCATTTCCTTCTTCCGAATAGCAGCACAATTAGGGTCAAAGTAGGGTTGCTGCAGATTCAGATTCTCAGGATGTCATTTTAAAGTCCGTTGGTCTGTGATCACCGTTTCCATTTTCATTTCAAAGTCAACTTTCAATTGTTGATGTTTTCTACTGAATTCCATGCTGTTTACATTCAGAAATGTAAACTCACAATTGTTGTCTTCGACCAAGTCTGTTGCCCACTGCACAGTTTTTAACCATTTCCTCTGCTTTGTGGGAGAAGTGTAACAACATAGAGTAAAAGATGACGGAAATGCTGAATAGTCAGTCGAGAGACCCAGTCCTTCTCTCAGTTCACCCTTCAGAACTGCAGTAATTTCCTCTCTCCACATTTGCAATGCTGCAACTTCTATTTCGCATCCTTTAAGATCATGTTTATAACTCCCACATTTGAGCTTTTCACTGAACATCTCATCGGTTCTGAGACAGCCCGTTCCTGCAGAAACTTTAAATGCTTCTGAACAAGCTTCTCCCACTGCTTTCATCTCCGACTGTTCAATAACTGCTCTTCGTGCATCTGGGGTGTTGGGGTACTGTCTCTGAAGAGGGAAATCCCCTTCCTCCAGGACCACCTCAACCTTCATTTGTCCGGCGGACCCTGTGTTAATTTCCCGCTGCCCTTCCCCACAAGCCTCGATAAGGGTATGGCCACCCCTATCCTGAAGTACGGATCCTAAAGAAACGACGTGTGGTTGATGCGCGGCAGCCCTATAGGAATCCTCCCTCACCTGCGGAATCTACCCCTGACCTCATCAACTGAACCGAGATATCATTCCTGTCTGTGACACTAGCTTCTCTTTCCTGATTCTTCAGCTTTTCTTTTACCTTTTCCAATTCTTTAGCCAGTCTATCCCTGTCCTCTATCAACTGACGGGTCGGGATCCAGGCACCACTGGTCCTACTCCTTTTATGTGACTCCTCGCGGGGTTCATCCACTCAGGCCCTTCTGCTTTCCATCACTGTAACCTCTGTCTCACTTCCATGACTGAAATTCCTGCAGCTCTCTGATACAAGCTTTCTACCCTTGCCAATCATTTATCAAAACTATCGTCCCCGCCCCAGGCATCTACTTCCAGAACTACTGAAGTGGGTAGGAGTGTCAAAATGTTCTCTCGATGTGTATCATCCCCGTAATGACAGCAATCCAATTAGTTCCCAAACTTTTACATAACTGGAATATATGTTTCCCCGTTTCCCTGGGTCCTTCTCCTGGTAATAGTGCAAGCTGCTTTATTAACTGTGGCCCTGAGTGAGCACCAAAGATTGCAACTATGATTCAACCAAGCAGAGCCCTGGAAGTTGTTTCAAAACCTACTACCTTTCCCCAGTGATTCCCTAAAACTCACAGAATCATGTGAACCTTCTGTTTTTCCGATATGTGACCCTGACTGCCACCATCCCAGAATATTACACCACCATTGGACAAACTTATTCAGATCCTGAAGCGGTGCAGGTCCCACTTCACTAAGGATAGCTCGCATGTCCTGCGACTTTACCCCTCCTCGCTCATACCAGGAATCCCCAAAACCACTTAAGGTAGTGTTCCCTTCACTAGCTCCATAGGGAGTAGAGGAATTATGATCCTGCTCTCGCCTTGTCTGAACACTGGTTCAAGGCTCCGGAGTCGGAGAAGGCAACGGAGGTGTGGAAGGGAATGGTGGGCTTTCTCCCTGTCCCTTAATGCCCTTTTCAACTCTCAGACCTGGGGAATCCTCTGAATACCACCCAGCTTTATCAATTGCTGTCCCTAATATCACCATCTGCTGCAGCTTAGATATTCCTTTCTCTAGAGCTTGATTACGGTTCTGTTCATCAGCAAGATACTGATCCAGTCCTGGGGCCCCGAATGCCTGACATCATCAATTCTCTACTTCATTACCCATTGCTGTTAGCTGCGCTCTGAGTTCTGAGACTTCCCTATCTCTAGCCTCAGCCTCTTCACATAACTTTTGAATCCCCAGCATTAGACACTGCAACACAAATGCTGTTCTCTTTTTATCATTTTTTAACGCAAACTCTTTAATCTTTTTTTAACTGGACACTCTCCTCGAGGACTGCTGTGTCTCTCGGCATCCTCCTGTCATTGTTTCCTGCCTTATCCCATTAGGTCCCACTTTGGACTCAATCCACTCATTAAGAAATGACCGGACTTCATCTGGAATATTCCCTGATCCTCCCATTACTAACTGGAGATCCCTTTAAGTCACAACAAGTAAGAGAATGGTTACCCTTCGAACTGATGTGTCGGAAACACTTCTTCGAACAACTCAGCCAACGAACGTTTGAAAATCACGTCGGGGTCACCAATATGTTGTAAGGCTACCTTGCTCTTTTCATTTCGTTGCTTTAAACATCGAATTACACACACACACTCAGTTGTAGTCAATGCAGGATCAGGTCTTTTATTCAGACATTCATTCTGTACAAACCAAGTATGAAAGTTACTGAGACACGTCACAAAGGCAGCTCTTCCAATTTCCGTGGCTGCTTGTAGCACACGCCTTCTGAGATTCCAGTGTCTAGTGTCCAGTGTCAAACTCTCATCTTTATACCGAAAAAGCCTTTGAACTCTTATTTCTTTGCATAGTACATTCAGACAATTAACATGCCGACGATGTAGAATCATAGAAACATAGAAAATAAGTGCAGGAGTAGGCCATTCGGCCCTTCGAGCCTGCACCACCATTCAATATGATCATGGCTGGTCATGCAACTTCAGTACCCTATTCCTGTTTGCTCTCCATACCCTTTGATCCCTTTAGCCATAAGGGCCACATCTAACTCTCTTTTGAATTTATCTAATGAACTGGCCTCAACAACTTTCTGTGCTAGAGAATTCCACAGGTTCACAATTCTCTGAGTGAAGAAGTTTCCCCTCATCTCAGTCCTAAATGGCTTAGCCCTTATCCTTAGACTGTGACTCCTGGTTCTGGACTTCCCCAACATCGGGAACATTCTTCCTGCATCTTCCAGTCCGATCAGAATTTTATATGTTTCAATGAGATACCCTCTCATTCTTCTAAATTTCAGTCTAGTCGAACCAGTCTTTCTTCATACGTCAGTCCTGTCATCCCGGGAATCAGTCTGGTGAACCTTCGCTGCACTCCCTCAATAGCAAGAATGTCCTTCCTCAGATTAGGAGACCAAAACTGTACACAATATTCAAGGTGTGGCTTCACCAAGGCCCTGTACAACTGCAGTAAGATCTCCCTGCTCCAGTACTCAAATCCTCTCACTATGAAGGCCATTTGCCAGGTCTTGTTGCACTTCCCCTTTTCCTAATCTGTCACCATTCAGATAATATTCTACCTCCTTGTTTTTGCCACCAAGTGGATAACTTCACATTTATCGACATTATACTGCATCTGCCATGCATTTGCCCACTCACCTCACCTGTCCAAGTCACCCTGCAACCTCCTCACAGCTCACACTGCCACCCAGCTTAGTGTCATTTGCAAACTTGGAGATATTATGTTCAATTCCTTCGTCCAAATTATTAATGTATATTGTAAACAGATGCGGGCTCAGCACTGAACCTTGCGGTACCCCACTAGTCACTGCCTGCCATTCTGAAAAGGTCCCGTTTATTCCAACTCTTTGCTTCCTGTCTGCCAACCACTTCTCTCTCCACGTTAATACATTCCCCCAATACCATGTGCTTTAATTTTGCACACTAATCTCTTGTGTGGGGCCTTGTCAAAAGTCTTTTTAAAGTACAAATACTCCACATCCACTGGTTCTCCCTTGTCCATTCTATGAGTTACATCCTCAAAAAATTCTCAAAGATTTGTCAAGCATGATTTCCCTTTCATACATCCATGCTGACTTGGACCGATCCTGTCACAGCTTTCCAAATGCGCTGCTATTACATCTTTAATAATTGATTCCAACATTTTCCCCACTACCGATGTCAGGCTAACCGGTCTATAATTCCCTATTTTCTCTCTCCATCCTTTTTTAAAAAGTGGGGTTACATTAGCTACCCTCCAATCCATAGGAACTGATCCAGAGTCTCTCGAATGTTGGAAAATGACCACCAATGCATCCACTATTTCTAGGGCCACTTCCTTAACTATTCTGTGATGCAGACTATCACATCCTAGGGATTTATCGGCCTTCAGTCCCATAAATTTCCTTAACACAATTTCCTAACTAATAAGAATTTCCTTCAGTTCCTCCTTCTCGCTAGACCCTCGGTCCCGTAGTATTTCCGGGTTAGCTGTGTCTTCCTTAGTGAAGACAGAAACAAAGTATTTGTTCAATTGGTCTGTCTTTTCTTTGTTCCCCATTATAAATTCACCTGATTCTGACTGCAAGGGACCCACATTTGTCTTCACTAATCGTTGTCTCTTCACATACCTATGGAAGCTTTTGCAGTCAGTTTTTATGTTTCCTGCAAGCTTACTCTCATACTCTATTTTCCCCCTCCTAATTAAACCCTTTGTACTCCTCTGCTGAATTCTAAATTTCTTCCAGTCTCAGGTTTGTTGCTTTTTCTGGCCAATTTATATGCTTCTTCCTTGGATTTAACACTATCTCTAATTTCCCTTGTTAACCACGGTTGACTCACCTTACCCGTTTTATTTTTACGCCAGACAGGGATGTACAATTGTTGAAGTTCATCCATGTGATCTTTAAATGTTTGCCATTGCCTGTCCACCGTAGACCCTTTTAGTATCATTTGCCAGTCTATCCTAGCCAATTCACGTCTCATACCATCGAAGTTACCTTTCTTTAAGTTCAGGACCCTAGTCCCTGAATTAACTGTGTCACTCTCCATCTTAATGAAGAATTCTGTCATATTATAGTCACTCTTCCCCAAGAGGCCTCGCACAACAATATTGCCAATTAATCCTTTCTCATTACACAAGAACCAGTCTAGGATGGCTTGCTCTCTAGTTGGTTCCTTGACATATTGGTCTGGAAAACCGTCCCTTATACACTCCAGGAAATCCTCCTCCACTTATTGCTACCAGTTTGTTTAGTCCAATCTATATGTAAATTAAAGTCACCCATAATAACTGCTGTACCTTTATTGCAAGCATTCCTAATTTCCTGTTTGATGCCATTCCCAACCTCACTACCACTGTTTGATGGTCTGTACACAACTCCCACTGGCGTTTTCTGTCCTTTGGTGTTCCGCAGCTCTACCCATACAGATTCCACATCATCCAAGCTAATGTCCTTCCTTACTATTGCGTTAATCTCCTCTTTACCCAACAACGCTACCCCACCTCCTTTTCCTTTCTGTCTATCCTTCCTGTACATTGAATACCCATGGATGTTGAGTTCCCAGCCTTGGTCACCCTGGAGCCATGTCTCCATAATCCCAATTACATCATATCCATTAACAGCTATCTGCACAGATAATTCATTCACCTTATTACAAATGCTCCTCGCATTGAGACACAGAGCCTTCAGGCTTGTTTTTTTAACACTCTTTGTCCTTTTAGAATTATATTGTAATGTGGCCTTTTTTGATTTTTTGCCTTTGCTTTCTCTGCTCTCACCTTTCCTTATCTCCTTTCTACCTTTTGCTTCTGCCTCCATTTTACTTCCATCTGTCTCCCTGCATAGATTACCATCCCCTTGCCATAATATTTTAAGCCCTCCCCAACAGCACTAGCAAACACTCCACCCAGGACATTGGTTCCGGTCCTGCCTATGTGCAGACCATCCGGTTTGTACTGGTCCCAACTCCCCCAGAACTGGTTCCAATGTCCCAGGAATTTGAATCCCTCCCTCTTGCACCATTCCTCAAGCCACATATTCATCTTAACTCTCCTGCTATTTCTACTCTGACTAGCACGTGGCATTGGTAGCAATCCTAAGATTACTACCTTTGAGGTCCTACTTTTTAATTTAACTTCTAGCTCCCTAAAGTCAGCTTGTAGGACCTCATCCCATTTCTTTTACCTATATTGGTACCTATATGCATCATGACAACTGGCTGTTCACCCTCCCCCTCCAAAATGCCCTGCAGTCGCTCCGAGACATCCTTGACGCTTGCACTAGGGAGGCAATATACCATCCTGGAGTCTTGATTGCGGCCACAGAAACGCCTATCTATTCCCCTTGGAATAGAATCCCCTACCACTATAGCTCTCTCACTCTTTTTCCTGCCCTCCTGTGCAGCAGAGCCACCCATGGTGCTATGGACTTGGCTGCTGCTGCCTTCCCCTGATGAGTCATCTCCCCCAACAGTACCCAGAACGGTGTATCTGTTTTGGAGGGAGATGACCACAGGGTATCCCTGCACTACCTTCCTTCCACTGCTGTGCCTGATGGTCACCCATTCCCTATCTGCCTGAATAACCTTTACCTGCGGCGTGACCAACTCACTAAACGTGCTATTCACGACATCCTCAGCATCACAGATGCTCCAGAGTGAATCCACGTGCAGCTCCAGTGCCATAATGCGGTCTGTCAGGAGCTGCAGCTGGACACACTTCCTGCACACATAGCAGTCAGGAACACTGGGAGCATCCCTGACTTCCCACATAGCACAGGAGGAGCATGACATGGGTCTGGGCTCTCCTGCCATGGCTTAACCCTTAAATTAACAATTTAGCAACAATGCCAAAGGTTACCTGCTGATAAGGAAATAAAAAGAAAAAGATTAAACACTCACCAATCCACCAGCCAATCACTTATCCGCTTGACTGTGACATCACACTTCGATTTCATTTTACTTCTTTGTTTTACTTTCAGCCTCTGCACATGCTGGCTCCCGACAATCTGCCGCTGTTTCCAGTTGCTGCCGCCGCCCTGAGTCGTCCTGCGCTGCTCCTCTTGCGATGCTGGCCCCCGACGATCAAATGGCATTGTCCTGAAATCACGGCTGACTGCTTTCTGAATCGTTTAACATACAGGCGATGTCATCAAATTATTATTCGCATAGTAATAAGGTACACTCAAATACAGACAATATCATGAATTACTATACATAACTCCGATTATTATTCGCATCGTAACAAGGTCCACTCAAATTATTATTCACATAGTAACAAGTTACACTCAAACACACAACATACAGACAAATGACCAGCCACTTATTATCCTGAAGTCAAGTCTCACTGCCATAAATCAATTCCCAGATGAAGTACTATAAACACACAGGTGATCAGATAGACACATTTGATTGGCTACATGGCTCCATCGTCTAGCAGCCTGTTTCAATCCAAACATCCTGTTTTTATTCCAAACTTCAATCTTCAACTTTTAACCCTTTTGATATCTCCAGACTGCACCATCGCAAAGAATGTCAGAAATGCGAGCTTGCGCTCCCCCAGCCACAAGCCAATGTATCCGTTGATATTATAACAATCCACTTTTCCAAAGATGCCATAAGGTACAATGCTTGGATTAGGAGACTGAAAGGAAGAAAATGCTTTCTCCCTTTTATCCTGAAAGTGATGATCCCTGCTGGTGTATGGTTCCACTGGAGCCGGCAATTCTGTCCATTCTTCGTACAGGAGCATAGATAGTGAGTGTGGCAGGCAGTTTGACCATGGGTGGCAGCACAACTGAGCACAATTTTGTCCTCATCATACACTCCCACAAATAAACTTTCCAGCAGGGTCACTGGATAGCAATCAGTAGAAACCGTACAGGCTTCCCCATGCCACTGAGCTCACGTATACTGAGAGCAATTATCACGATTCAAAATCAAACTTCGTAGAACTTTCCCAGTTTGTACTGCATGTGATGCATTTACCAAATGTCGGGTGCTGAACATTTCTAATTTATCTTTAGAAAGCACAAAGCTTGGTACATCTAGCAATATTACCATAATATCCTTTGCACCACATTCGTTGGCCACTAAACTGTCGGCTGGCACATAGGACAGGCCTTGCACATTTACTAAATATTATTGTAGTTAAGGAGATATTAGAAATTCTCCAACTCTGGCATTAAAGTCGCCAAGGAGAATCAGCTTGTCGCCCGTTGGGACTCGGGACAGGGATTGTTTAAGCCTGGAGTAGAATTCCTCTTTGGTCTCTCTGGTGTCCCTTGCAGGATAAACATACGCCTCATGACCCTTCGGCTCACCCTAACCCGGAACCAGTATGCTATGCTCATCAGCACGTATGCCCCAACCCTGAAAGTTATGGAAGAGACCAAAGGGGAATTCCATTGGCAGGATAGGCGCACCAACATCGGTGTTCTCGCTCAAGCCAACATCCCCAGCATTGAAGCATTGACCACGCTCGACCAGCTCCGATGGACGGGCCACATTGTCCACATGCCCGACACTAGACGCCCGAAACAAGCACTCCACTCCGTGCTCCGACACGGCGAGGGATTCCCAGGAGGGCAGAGAAAACGCTTCAGACAACCTCAAAGCCTCCTTAGAAAAAGTGCAACATCCCCATCGATATTTAGGAATCCCTGGCCCAAGACCGCTCAAAGTGGAGGAGAAGCATCCGAGAAACAGCGAAGGAATGTACGACAACTCAAGCACCCCACCCACTGGTCCCTTCAAACACCACCTGCCCCACCTGTGACAGGGACTGTCGATACCGCATTGGTCTCATCAGTCACCTGACAACTCATTTTAGTGTGGAAGTAAGTCACCCTCGACTCCGGGGGACTGCCCAAGAAGAGTTAAGGAGATATTAGAAATTCTCCTGCTTTGCAGGGAATACTGTTTAGTTATGATCCACGTATCACAGGAACAATGTAGCAGCATTGACACTGAAAAATCCTGGATCAAGTACTGGTTCTGTGATTATAACTCTTGGTAATCTGAGCTTTTCACAAATGGAATGTATGTTCTTGACTAAATGAACACTGAATAAGTGATTTCTCTTATGATAAAGCTTCTATAAAGTTTTTCTCTAATCTAGGCGAGTGGCTGCGTTAGAGGCCAAACAGCAGGGACAAACTGCAGTCCACAAGGCAGGCTGTCAGTTACCAGGCACTGGCTCAGGCTCGAAGTACTGGGGTCTGTCCAAAGAGGACCGAGCCATTGCTGAACGACTGGAGAAGCTGAAGGAAGAAACCAAACCAAGTGAGTGCCATTGTCAATTAAGAGAATTATTTCAATGTATGTAATGGAGGTCAAGGGAAACTCCGGAAGTATTGTTAAGCACACAATATTTGGCCCCTGATTGAGCTCAGTGCACCCTCACCTCTGGGTAAAAAGGTTGCAAGTTCCAACCCCACAATAGGACTTGAGCACACAGTCCAGGCTGATGCTCGAGTGCAGTACTGAAGGTGTGCTGCATTTCCAGATGCTAAACCTCTCTTCCTCTAACCTTGATTCAGGAGGATGCTAATTATCTTGTGCACTATTCAAATAAGATAAGGACTTCTGCTGGTGTCTTGTCAGCATTCCCCCCTCCATCAATACCCGATTAACTGGTTAAGACAATAAGAACGTAACAAATAGGAGCAGGAGTAGGCCATTTGGCCCCTCAAGCCTGTTCCGTCATTTAATTAGATCAAGGCTGATTTGATCATGGACTCAACTCCACTTCCCTGCCCGCTCCCCAAAAACGTTTATTCCCTTATCGCTGGAGCAGTGAGAGACTGTGGCCCAGGGGAGGAGTGAGTTCGGGACCAGCCCACAGTGCGATATGTGCGCACTAGGTCATGCAACAGAGCTGGTCTCCAGTCGTCTTGGGTAATCCTTGCCACTGGACCAAGACCTCGCTCTGTCAAGCCCGTGTGGTGGCTGGTGTGCAACGGCCACCACATGTTAAAAAAATCCACGCACAGGCATCTTCCAACCTTGAGGATGTAATTCGGGTCCTTCATTGAAACACCTGTGAACTCATCCTTTTTGGCGTGGAAGCAAGTCATCCTCGTTTCGAGGGACCATTTATGATGATTTCCTTATCGCTCAAAAATCTGTCTATCTCCGCCTTAAATATATTCAATAACACAGTCTCCACACCTCTCAAGCAGAGAATTCTACAGATTTACAACCCTCTGAGAGAAGAAATTCCTCCTCATCTCAGTTTTAAATGGGCAGCCCTTTATCCTGAGACTATTTCCCTTACGAGTGGAAATATCCTCTCTGCATCTACCTTGTCGAGCCCCCTCATTACCTTATAAGTTTTGATAAGATCACCTCTCATTCTTCTGAACTCCAGTGTGTATAGGCCCAACCTACTCAACCTATCTTCAACAGTCAACCCCACCCCCCATGTCCGGAATCAATCAAATGAACGTTATCTGACAGTCTCCAATGCAAGTATATCCTTCCTTAAATACGGAGACCAAAACTGTATGCAGTACTCTAGGTGTGACCTCACCTGTACCCTGTACAGTTGTAGCTGGAATTCTCTGCTTTTATACTCTCCCTTGCAATAAAGACCAACATTTCATTGTCTTCCTGATTACTTGCTGTACCTGCATGCTAACTTTTTGTGTTTCATGCACAAGGATTCCCAGGTCCCAATGTACTGCAACACTTTGCAATTTTTCTCCATGTAAATTATAATTTGCTTTTCTACTTTTCCTGCCAAAGTGGATAACCTCACATTTTCCCACATTATATTGCATCTGTCAAATTTTTTCCCACTCGCTTAGCCTGTCTGCATCCCTTTGCAGATTTTTTGTGACCTCCTCACAATTTACTTTCTTCCCCATCTTTGTATCATCAGAAAACTTGGCTACATTACACTCGGTCCCTTTATCCAAGTCATTAATATAAATTGTAAATAATTGAAACCCCAGCACCGATCCCTGCGGCACCCCACTAGTTACTGTTTGCCAATCCGAAAATGACCCATTTATCCCGACTCTCTGTTTTCTATCAGTTAGCCAATCTTCTATCCATGCTAATATATTCCCCCTAACTCTGTGAACTTTTATCTTGTGCAGTAACCTTTTATGTGGCACCTAATCGAATACCTTCTGGAAATCCAAGTACACCACATCCACTGGCTCCCCCTTATCCACCCTGCTTGTTACATCCTCAAAGAACTCCAGCAAGTTTGTGAAACATGATTTCCCTTTCATAAAACCATGCTGACCCTGCTTGATTGAATTAAACTTTTCCAAATGTCCTGCTACTGTTTCTTTAATAATGGACCTCAGCATTTTCCCAACGATAGATGCTAGGCTAACTGGTCTATAGTTTCCTGCTTTCTGTCTGCCTCCTTTTTTAAATAGAGATGCTACATTTGCGGTTTTCCAATCCGCCGGGACCTCCCCAGAATCCAGGGAATTTTGGTTGATTACAACCAATTCATCCACTATCTCAGCAGCCACTTCTCTTAAGACATTAGGATGCAAGCCATCAGGTCCAGGGGACTTGTCCGCCTTTAGTCCCATTATTTTACCGAGTACTACTTCTTTAGTGATAGTGATTGTATTAAGTTCCTCCCTCTTTATAGCCCCTTGATTATGCACTATTGGGATGTTTTTAGTGTCTTCTACCGTGAAGACCGATACAAAATATTTATTCAAAGTGTCTGCCATTTCCCTGTTCCCCATTATTAGTTCCCCAGTCTCATCCTCTTGGGGACCAACATTTACTTTAGCCACTCTTTTCCTTTTTATGTACCTGTAGAAACTCTTACTATCTGTTTTTATATTTCATGCTCGTTTAATTTCATAATCTATCTTCCCTCTCTTTATTATTTTTTGTAGTTGTTCTTTGCTGGCTTTTAAAAGTTTCCCAATCCTCTGGCCTCCCACTAGTCTTGGCCACATTGTATGACCTTGTTTTCAATTTGATACCATCCCTTATTTCCTTAGTTAGCCACGGATGGTTATCCCTTCTCTTACAGTCTTTCCTTCTCATTGGGATATATTTTTGTTGAGAGTTATGAAATATCTCCTTAAATGTCTGCCACTGTTCATCAACTGTCCCATACTTTAATCTATTTTCCCAGTCCACTTTAGCCAACTCTGCCTTCATACCTTTGTAGTCTCCTTTATTTAAGTTTAGGACACTGGTTTGAGATCCAACTTTCTCACCCTCCAATTGAATTTGAAATTCAACCATGTTATGGTCACTCATCCCAGAGGATCCTTTATGAGGAGATTGTTTATTAATCCTGTCTCATTACACAATACCAGATCTAAGATAGCCTGCTCCCTGGTTGGTGCCGCAATGTACTGTTCCAAGGAAACTACCCCGGATACAGTCTGTGAACTCTTCCTCAAAGCTACCCTGGCCAATTTGTTTTGTCCAATCTACATGAAGGTTAAAATTGCCCATGATTATTAACTTTCCTTTTTTACAAGGCTCCATTATTTCTTGATTTATACTTTGTCCAACTGTGTAGTTACTGTTAGGGAGCCTATAGACAGACTATGCCCACCACTGACTTTTCCCCTTTATTATTCCTTTTCTCCACCCAAACTGATTCAATATCTTGATCTTCTGAGCCAATATCATTTCTCACTAATGCACTGATCTCATCCTTTATTAACAGAGCTACACCACGTCCTTTTTCTTTCTGTCTGTCCACCGAATTGTCAAATATCCCTGAATATTTAATTCCCAGCCTTGGTCATCTTGCAACCACATTTCTGTAATGGCTATTAGATCATACCCATTTGTATCTATTTGTGCCACCAACTCATCTATTCTGTTACGAATACTGCGTGCATTCATTTAAAGAGCTTTTAAATTTTTTTTTTACCATTTTTTCCTGTTTTGGTCCCACTTTCTGATTCACTTTTATGTTTGTACATTCTGTCCCTTCCTGCCTCGCTCTGGTTTTTCATTTCCCCCTGTGCTTCCCTACTCAATTGTCTTCTCCTTATTCTTTGACTTTTTTAATTCCCGCTCACCTGAACCATCCCCCGCTTCCCCCCCGCCCCGCCCACCCCTAATTAGTTTAAAGCCCTCTCTACAGCCCTGGTTATTCAATTCGCCAGGACCCTAGTCCCAGCACAGTCTAAATGAAGCCTGTCCCAACCGAACAGCAGCCTCTTTCCCCAGTACTGGTGCCAGTGTCTCAGTTGTGTGGATAGGGGTTCAGACCAACGTTCCCTATAAGCTGTGCAGCTGCGCAGCTCTCTGCCGATCTCTTGCAGTCCGGGACGGGCTTTTCCTGTGTTAAAGTTCATGTGGCGTGAACCTGTGACTGGGCCACACAGCTCCTTAAAAGGGACCGCGCACCCAAAAATAAAATTAGGGGAAACATTGGTTTAGATACATCTCAATTCTTGAAGTCTGTATTTTTAATAATTATTTGTGAGGTGTGACTAGTTACTTTAAATTTTTATGGTCTGGGAGAGTTTCTCAGCTGTTTGCGAAATTCTGCGAACTTATTTTCTCCATGTTGGTGAGGATACACATTGCTGACGTATGCAAATGTCACATCAAAGACAGATGAGTTAACCAAAATTGTTTGACATGTAACACTGGTCCTTTATGCTATTTGTGAAATTTTTCTGGATGTATAACAACTACCATTTTTACAACAACAGTGACTGTACTATTAAGTAATTCATTGTATATTGAGTGAGTCGATAAGGCATTCTATAATGCAAAGTTTTTTTCCTTTGTTTCAGTGTGTGATGCCGTTTTGATGATGTTGGTTAGGGCAGTAAGAGAGAGATGCTCCAGCACAGACCTGTGACCCACGAGTGCCACACCCTCTGATTCCTGCTTGCAGTGTCTCTCCAGTCTCTATTGGGCTTGTATTTGAACTGCCTCCAGTAGTAACTCTCGGGTGCTGTTGGAGGGAAGAAATCTTTGCCCTTTACATTACACATCAGTGATGGTAGTGCATACTACACATGATGGGAAACTATCCAGGTGAAACCCCACCACAACGGCATAAGGAATCGATAGCCCGGGGAGATGGAAACCACCTCAGTCCAAAATACAAATACCTTATAAACCGAAGGTTTTACTTGGAATATAATTGGGCTAACACAGTTTTTAAAAACACAGTTCACAAAGAACTTTCCTCAACAGGCTGTTTGGAGCATCTGTGAAGAAATCATTTTTGAAACTGGTGGATCTCTCATAGCTTTGTTGTGGGGCTTCGGAGAATACTGTAGGTGCTTGTGAGTGACTTGATAGAGACAGGAAGGATTTCGATCGAGTAAATTAGGAGAAACTGCTTCATGTGGCAGAATGGTCGGTAACCAGAGGACACAAATTTAAGGTCATTGGCAAAAGGACCGCAGGCGAGATAAGGAAACATTTTCTTTCCACACAGCGAGTTGTTATGATCTGGAATGCACTGCCGGAATGGGTGGTGGAAGCAGATTCAATAACAAGTTTCAATATTAGTGTCAGCTGTGGCTCAGTGGGTAGCACTCTTGTCTCTGAGTCAGAAGGTAGTGGGTTCAATTCCCTCTCCAGGGACTTGAGCATAAAAATCTAGGCTGACACTCCAGTGCAGTGCTGAGGGAGTGCTGCACTGTCGGAGGTACCGTCTTTCAAATGAAACGTTAAACCGAGACCCTGTCTGCCCTCTCAGGGGGACATAAAAGATCCCTTGGCATGATTTTGAAGAAGAGCAGGAGAGTTATCCCCAGTCCTGGCCAATATTTATCCCTGAACCAACATTACAAAACTAGATTCTCTGGTCATTTATCACATTGTTGTTTGTGGGAGCTTCCTGTGCACATATTGACTGCCGCGTTTCCTACATTACAAGAGTGATTATACTACAACACCGCCTCCAGTGCGACACTGCAGTTTTCGGCTGCCTGAGCAAAAGAGTGTTTGAAGACCAGACCCTCAAAACAGTTGTAGTAATACCCGCCCTCCTGTATGGCTCAGAAACATGGATCATGTACAGTAGACACCTCAATTCGCTGGAGGAATACCACCAACGATGTCTCCGCAAGATCCTACAAATCCCCTGGGAGGACAGACGCATCAACGTTGGTGTCCTCAAACAGGCCAACATCCCCAGCATTGAAGCATTGACCACACTTGATCAACTCCGCTGGGAGGCTGCATAGTTAGCAAGTGCTCTACTCGGAACTCCTTCACGGCAAACGAGCCAAAGGTGGGCAGCGGAAACGTTACAAGGGCACCCTCAAAGCATCCCCGATAAAGTGCAACATCTCCACTGATACCTGGGAGTCCCTGGCCAAAGACCACCCTAAGTGGAGGAAGTGCATGCGGGAGGGCGCTGAGCACCTTGAGTCTCGTTGGCGAGAGCATGCAGAAATCAAGCGCAGGCAGCGGAAAGAGCATGCGGCAAACCAGTCCCACCCACCCCTTCCCTCAACAACTCTCTGTCCCACCTGTGACAGAGACTGTGGTTCTCGTATTGGACTGTACAGCCACCTAAGAATTCATGTTAAGAGTAGAAGCAAGTCTTCCTCGATTCTGAGGGACTGCCTATGATGATGATGCTACTTCAAAAGCAACTCATGGACTGTACAGCGCTTTGGGACGTCTGGTAGTTGTGAAAGATGCTATATAAATGCAAGTCTTTTTCTTTCAAAAGGGAATTGTATAAATACTTAGACAGATTTTGCAGGACTATGGGGAAAGAGCAGGGGAGTGGGATGAATAGGATTGCTCTTTCAAAGAGCCGGCACAGGCATGATGGGCCGAATGGCCACCTTCTGTGCTGTATCATTCTATGATTCTATAGTGATTGCATTTAATTAATTATCGAATGTTATCCTTGTTGAACAGTTTTTTTGCCTGTTTGGTTAAGTTTTCTGCTGCAATCTTTATAGTGCGGTATAATTGACAAAAGGAAACCACCCAACTTTCCCTTTCTGTCACATAGAAAGTTTCTGAAAAAGTGCTTTCCAAACAGAATTTTCTGTGTCAGTAAGGGTATTTTTGATTCTCGTATGTTTGTCATTTCAAAACAAAACTGAACAAGATTGCAATAGAAGCTGTAGAGAGAAACAAGATATAACCTGTCCTTCCACCTCAGGGAGCTGAACTCTAAATACACCCAAGATTAATGGGATCTCGCCCCCGTTCCCAAGAGCTGGCAGACAATGTTTTGGGGAGGTATCTGATTAGATTCTCAGGAATGAATGCTCACAGCAGATAATTGTCCCCAATTGAGTATTAATCTCACAGAGAAATCTCAAGGGTGATTGGTGTGGGACATGTTGATGTCACGGTGGTGCAGAGAAAGGTTCAGTTCTAATTTTGGGGTTAAGGCTGGGTATGGAGTAGAGTGGAGCAAGTTTTGCTGTCGGTTGAACCCCGACTTTCATTTTAAATCAACAAAAGAAAGAAAGACGTGTATTTAGATGTCACCTTTCATGACCACCAGATGTCTCAAAGTGCTTTACAGCCAATTAAGTAGTTTTGAAGTGTAGTCGCTGTTGTAATATGGGAAATGCGGCAGCCAATTTGCACACAAGCAAGCTCCCACAAACAGCAATGTGATAATGACCAGATACTCTGTTTTTGTTATGTTGATTGAGAGGTAAATATTGGCCAGGACACCGGGGATAGCTCGCCTGCTCTTCTTCAAAATAGTGCCATGGAATCTTTTACGTCCACCTGAGAGAGCAGACGGGGCCTCGGTTTAACGTCTCATCCAAAAAACCCTAGTGGGGTTGGTGCAACATGAGTAAAGCACTGAAAATGGTCTCCTACAAACACCTAACCAATGCAGCTTTCGCACACTTTGGGCTCCTGTTTTGCCCCACTGTCTGTTGCTGTATCTGCTGTTCAGCTGAACACCCGTGCAATGATTAACCGAATCGTTGTGACAATTACTAAACACAACTATTGACTTGAGCTTGTAACTTCCTCATGGGTAAGGTATTCGAATTATTAAACAGCTGGTGTGCACTATTGGCTTGTGGAAAGCAGCAATGAAACCTGCAATGTGCTGCCAAAAAAAATGGCTGAACTAAATAAAATACACACCCAGACCAGAAACCCAAGCATAGAACGACATAGAAATTACAACATGGAAGCAGGCTGTTTCGGCTAACCACTCTGTCGTTTATCCTCTACATGAGCAACAGTCCTAATCCCGTGTGCCTGCCCTGTTCCTATATCTCTTTATTTCCCCCATCCCTTTATACCCCTTTCCTTCAAACACCTATCTAACCAATAGATCAGGTCAAAGCTCTGCAGCCCTGCCACATCTAGCAACATTAAGCAATTAAAGGGAGAAGGAGGCTCCATGAACACCCCGATCATCAATAATGGCAGAGCCCAGCATGTTAGTGCAAAACAGAAGGCTGAAACAGTCGCAACCATCTTCAGGCAGAAGTGCCACGTGGATGATCCTTCTTGACCTCCTCCTGAGGTCCCAATCCATCACAGATGCCAGTCTTTAGCCAATTCACTTCACTCTACTTGATATCAAGAAACAGCTGAGTGCACTGGACATGGCAAAAGCTATGGGTCCTGACAATATCACAGCTGCAGTGACAAAAATTTGTACTCCAGACCTAACCAAGCTGTTCCAGTACAGATACAACACTGGCATTTACCTGACCATGTGGACAATTGCCCACAAAAAGCAGACCTAATCCAAACCTGCCAATTACCATCCTATCAGTCTACTCTCAATCATCGGAGAGGCGGGAGATCGAGGAGCAACGTCGGGAGGCCTATAAAGGCCAGCAGGGAGTTCGTGAGGCAGCCGGAGAGGCGGGAGATCGAGGAGCCATGTCGGGAGGCCTATAAAGGCCAGCGAGGAGTTCGTGAGGCAGCCGGAGAGGCGGGAGATCGAGGAGCAACATCGGGAGGCCTATAAAGGCCAGCGAGGAGTTCGTGAGGCAGCCGGAGAGGCCAGCCGGTGCAGCTGCTGCTGGGAGAGAAGACAAAAAGGAAGTAGAAAGAAATCGAAATGTGATATCACAGCCAAGGGGGTAAGTGATTGGTGAGTAGTTTTTATTTTTCTTTCTTTATCAGTAAGTAACCTTTTAGCATTGCTGTTGCCAAATTAAGTAATCGAAGGGTTAAGTCATGGCAGGAGAGCTCGGACACGTGTTATGCTCCCCCTGTAATACGTGGGAAGACAGGGACGCTTCCGGTGTCCCTGACGACTATGTGTGTGGGAAGTGCATCCACCCACAGCCCCTGACAGACCGCATTGCGGCACTAGAGCTGCGGGTGGATTCACTCTGCAGCATCCACGATGCTGAGGATGACATGAACAGCATGTTTAGTGAGTTGGTCTTACCACAGGTAAAGGGTACACAGCCAGATAGGGAATGGGTGACCAACAGGAAGAGCAGTGCAAAGAAGATAGTGCAGGGGTCCCCTGCGGTCATCCCCCTACAAAACAGATAAGCCGCTTTGGGTACAGTTGGGGGGGATGACTCATCAGGGGAGAGCAGCAGCAGCCAAGTTCATGGCACCGTGGGTGGCTCTGCGGCACAGGAGGGCAGGAAAAAGAGTGGGAGAGCAATAGTAGTAGGGGATTCTATTTTAAGGGGAATAGATAGACGTTTCTGCGGCCACAACCGAGACTCCAGGATGGTATGTTGCCTCCCTGGTGCAAGGTTCAAGAATGTCTCGGAGCGGGTGCAGGACATTTTAAAAAGGGAGGGTGAACAGCCAGTTGTTGTGGTGCATATAGGTGCCAACGATATAGGTAAAAAAACGGGATGAGGTCCTACGAGACGAATTTAGCGAGCTAGGAGCTAAATTAAAAAGCAGGACCTCAAAAGTAGTAATCTCAGGATTGCTACCAGTGCCATGTGCTAGTCAGAGTAGGAATCGCAGGATAGTTCAGATGAATGGCTTGAAGAGTGGTGCAGAGGGAGGGATTTAAATTGCTGGGACATTGGAACCGGTTCTGGGGGAGGTGGGACCAGTACAAACCAGACGGTCTGCACCTGGGCAGGACTGGAACCAATATCCTGGGGGGAGTGTTTGCTAGTGCTGTTGGGGAGGGGTTAAACTAATATGGCAGGGGGATGGGAACCTATGCAGGGAGACAGAGGGAAGCAGAATGTGGGCAGAAGCAAAAGATGGAAAGAAACAAAGTATAAGTGGAGGGCAGAGAAATCTAAGGCAAAAAGGGCCACATTACAGCAAAATTCTAAAGGGGCAAAGTGTGTTAGAAAGACAAGCCTGAAGTCTCTGTGCCTCAATGCGAGGAGCATTCAGAATAAGGTGGATGAATTAACTGCGCAGAAAGCAGTTAACGGCTATGATATAATTGGCATTACGGAGACATGGCTCCAGGGTGACCAAGGCTGGGAACTCAACATCCAGGGGTATTCAACATTTAGGAAGGATAGACAGAAAGGAAAAGGAGGTGGGGTGGCATTGCTGGTTAAAGAGGAAATTAATGCAACAGTAAGGAAGGACATTAGGTTGGATGATGTGGAATCGGTATGGGTGGAGCTACGGAATACCAAAGGGCTGAAAACGCTAGTGGGAGTTGTGTACAGACCACGAAACAGTAGTAGTGAGGTTGGGGACAGCATCAAACAAGAAATAAGGGATGCGTGCAATGAAGGTACAGCAGTTATCATGGGTGACTTTAATCTACATATTGATTGGGCTAACCAAACTGGCAGCAATGCGGTGGAGGAGGATTTCCTGGAGTGTATTAGGGAGGGTTTTCCAGACCAATATGTCGAGGAACCAACTAGAGTGCTGGCCATCCTAGACTGGGTGATGTGTAATGAGAAGGGACTAATTAGCAATCTTGTTGTGTGAGTCCCCTTGGGGAAGAGTGACCATAATATGGTAGAATTCTTAATTAAGATGGAGAGTGACACAGTTAATTCAGAGTTCGGGTCCTGAACTTAAGGAAAGGTAATTTCGATGGTATGAGGCGTGAATTGGCTAGAATAGACTGGCCAATGATATTTAAAGAGTTGTCGGTGGGTAGGCAATGGCAAACATTAAAAGATCACATGGATGAATTTCAACAATTGTACATCCCTGTCTGGAGTAAAAATAAAATGGGGAAGGTGGCTCAATCGTGGCTAACAAGGAAATTAAGGATAGTGTTAAATCCAAGGAAGAGGCATATAAAATTGGCCAGAAAAAACAGCAAACCTGAGGACTGGGAACAATTTAGAATTCAGCAGAGGAGGACAAATGCTTTAATTAAGAGGGGGAAAATGGAGTACGAGAGGAAGCTTGCCTGGAACATAAAAACTGACTGCAAAAGCTTCTATGTATGTGTGAAGAGAAAAAGATTAGTGAAGACAAACATAGGTCCATTGCAGTCGGATTCAGGTGAATTTATAATGGGGAACAAAGAAATGACAGACCAATTGAACAAATACTTTGGTTCTGTCTTCATGACGGAAGACACAAATAACCTTCCGGAAATATTAGGGGACTGAGATTCTCGCAAGAAGGAAGAACTGAAGGAAATTCTTATTTGTCAGGAAATTGTGTTCGGGAAATTTATGAGATTGAAGGCCGATAAATCCCCAGGGCCTGAGAGTCTGCACCCCAGAGTACTTAAGGAAGTGGCCCTAGAAATAGTGGATGTATTGGTGATCATTTTCCAACAGTCTATCGACTCTGAATCAGTTCCTATGGACTGGAGGTAGCGAATGTAATACCACTTTTTTAAAAGAAGGTAGAGAGAAAACGAGTAATTATAGACCGGTTAGCCTGATATCAGTAGTGGGGAAAATGTTGGAATCATTTATTAAGGATGAAATAGCAGCGCATTTGAGAAGCAGTGACCGGATCGGTCCAAGTCAGCATGGATTTATGAAAGGGAAATCATGCTTGACAAATCTTCTGGAATTTTTGGGGGATGTAACTAATAGAGTGGACAAGGGAGAACCAGTGGATGTGGTGTATTTGGACTTTCAAAAGGCTTTTGACAAGGTCCCACTCAAGAGATTGGTGTGCAAAATCAAAGCACATGGTATTGGGGGTAATGTACTGACATGGATAGAGAACTGGTTGGCAGATAGGAAGCAGAGAGTCGGGATAAACGGGTCCTTTTCACAATGGCAGGCAGTGACTAGTGGAGTGACGCAGAGCTCAGTGCTGGGACCCCAGCTCTTTACAATATACATCAATGATTTAGATGAAGGAATTGAGTGTAATATCTCCAAATTTGCAGATGACACGAAACTGGGTGGTGGTGTGAGCTGTGAGGAGGATGCTAAGAGGCTGCAGGGTGACTGAGACAGGTTAGGTGAGTGGGCAAATGCATGGCAGATGCAGTATAATGTGGATAAATGTGAGGTTATCCACTTTGGTGGCAAAAACACGAAGGCAGAATATTATCTCAATGGCAGCAGATTAGGAAAAGAGGAGTTGCAACGAGACCTGGGTGTCATGATTCATCAGTCATTGAAAGTTGGCATGCAGGTACAGCAGGCGGTGAAGAAGGCAAATGGTATGTTGGTCTTCATAGCTAGGGGATTTGAGTATAGGAGCAGGGAAGCCTTACTGCAGTTGTACACGGCCTTGGTGAGGCCTCACCTGGAATATTGTGTTCAGTTTTGGTCACCTAATCTGAGGTAGGACGTTCTTGCTATTGAGGGAGTGCAGCGAAGGTTCACCAGACTGATTCCCGGGATGGCTGGACTGATATAATAGGAGAGACAGGATCAACTGGGCCTTTGTACACTGGAGTTTAGAAGGATGAGAGGGAATCTCATAAAAACATATAAGATTCTGACGGGACTGGACAGGTTAGATGCGGGAAGCATGTTCCCAATGTTGGGGAAGTCCAGAACCAGGGGACACAGTCTTAGGATAAGGGGTAGGCCATTTGGGACTGAGATGCGGAGAAACTTCTTCACGCAGAGAGTTGTTAACCTGTGGAATTCCCTGCCGCAGAGAGTTGCTGATGCCAGTTCATTGAATATATTCAAGAGGCTAAGGGGATCAAGGGATATGGAGAGAAAGCAGGAAAGGGGTACTGAGGGAATGATCAGCCATGATCTTATTGAATGGTGGTGCAGGCTCGAAGAGCCGAAAGGCCTACTCCTAGACCTATTTTTCTATGTTTCTAACAGGTGGGGTTAAATGTTATGTATTTAATCCTTGCAAAGGGTTAAATACATAACATCACTTCCCCGTGAAGTCAACAGTACACATATTTACAAGGTGAGATGATCTTGGGCTTTACGCTTCCTTGTCGATCGTCTCGGTACAAATGCGGGTGTGGGTGGTTTGGTCAGTTCTTCACTGGACTATTGGGCATCCGGCCTTGCCGGGCTGCTGGGGATGGTGAGTTCGGCTTCGTGGTCAACCATGATGTCAGTTGTCACTTGTGTGTGTGTGTTGGAAGGTCAAAGTTGGTGGTGTCCTCTTCGGGTGGTTTGTAGCTGTTGATGAACCGCAATTCGATTTGGTCCAAATGTTTTCTGTGCGGTTGTCCATTGGCCAATTTGACCTGAAACACCCTACTCCCCTCGTTGGCTGTGACCGTGCCAGCAAGCCATTTGGGACTGTTGTGTATCTGTAAAGCATGCACTCCCATGTTCCGTCACCAGGGAGCTCATCCCCTGAAATCCCAAGGGATCCCAGCATCCCTTGGGAGCACTGTATATAAGCTGGCCCCGAAGGCCTGTTCCTCACTCTGGAGTGTCTTATTAAAGACTGAGGTCACTGTTACTTTAACCTCCCTGTGTGCAGCCTCATCTGTGTTAGGAACACTGTTGACGAGAATACGAATCCAACGCAAAGATGCAGCAAACTGTGGGCATCCTGGAGAAGTTCTCGGAGGGTGAGGACTGGGAGCCTATGTCGAACAGCTAGACTAGTACTTTGTAGCCAACGAGCTGGATGGAGAAGGAAGTGCTGCAAAAAGGAGAGCGGTCCCCCTCACAGTCTGCGGGGCACCGACCTACAGCCTCATGAAGAATCTTCTGGCTCTGGTGAAACCCACAGATAAGTCGTATGAGGAGCTGTGTACACTGGTTCGGGAGCATCTTAACCCGAGGGAGAGCGTGCTGATGGCGAGGTATCGGTTCTACACATGCCAGCGATCTGAAGGTCAGGAAGTGGCGAGCTACGTTGCCGAGCTAACGCGACTTGCAGGACAATGTGAGTTTGATGGCTACCTGGAGCAAATGTTCAGAGACTTTTTTGTACTGGGTACTGGCCACGAGACCATCCTACGAAAACTTTTGACTGTAGAGACACCGACCCTCAGTAAGGCCATTGCAATAGCACAGGTGTTTATGTCCACCAGTGATAACACCAAACAAATCTCTCAGCACACAAGTGCTAGCAATGTTCATAAATTAACTGGAACAGTGTTTATGAGCAGAAATGTACAGGGCAGAACCCATGAGTCTGCAACTGCCAGCAGGCCTCAGGTGACCCAGATGACTCAGAGTCCGCAACAAAGGATGAATGTAAGGCAATTCACACCTTGTTGGCATTGTGGAGGCTTCCATTCAGCCTATTCATGCCGCTTCAAAGGGTATGTTTGCAAGAGCTGTGGAACAATGGGCCACCTCCAACGAGCTTGCAAATGAGCTGCAAGCTCTGTAAAACCTGCTAACCACTATACGGCAGAGGAAGATCGGTTCATGGTGGATCAAAGCAATTTTGAGCCTCAGAGAGAGGAGGCAGATGTTGAAGTACACGGAGTGCACACATTTTCGATGAAATGTCCACCTATAATGCTAAACGTAAAATTGATTGGCTTACCCGAAGCCATGGAACTGGACACTGGCGCTAGCCAATCCATCATGAGTAAAAAGATGTTTAAGAGACTGTGGTGCAACAAGGCATTCAGACCAGCCCTGAGCCCCATCCACACAAAACTGAGAACGTACACCAAAGAGCTTATCACTGTCCTGGGCAGCACCATGGTCAAGATCATCTACGAGGGCATGGCGCACGAACTGCCACTCTGGATTGTCCTGGACGATGGCCCCATACTGCTTGGAAGGAACTGGTTGGGCAAAATCCGCTGGAACTGGGATGACATCCGAGCACTATCACATGTCGATGAGGCCTCATGTACCCAGGTTCTTATCAAATTTCCTTCCATTTTTGAGCCAGGCATTGGAAACTTTTCCGGGGCGAAGGTGCAGATCCACTTGGTCCCAGAGACACGACCCATTCACCACAAGGCGCGAGCGGTACCTCACATGATGAGGGAGAGAGTGGAAATCGAGCTGGACAGGCTGCAACGCGAGGGCATAATCTCCCCAGCGGAATTCAGCAAATGGGCCAGCCCGATTGTTCCAGTACTCAAAAGTGATGGCATGGTCAGGATTTGTGGCGATTATAAAGTAACTATTAATCGCTTCTCACTGCAGAACCAATACCCGCTACCTAAGGCAGACGACCTATTTGCGACGCTGGCAGGAGGCAAGGCGTTCACCAAGCTCGACCTGACTTCGGCCTACATGATGCAGGAGCTGGAGGAGTCTTCGAAGGGCCTCACCTGCATCAACACGCACAAGGGACTGTTCATCTACAATAGATGCCCGCTGGAATTCGGTTGGCTGCAGCGATCTTCCAGAGAAACTTGGAGAGCCGACTCAAGTCGGTACCACGCACGGTGGTCTTTCAGGACAACATATTGGTCACGGATCGGGACACCGCCGAGCACCTACAAAACCTGAAGGAGGTCCTCCAGCGACTGGATCACGTAGGACTGCGGCTGAAGACGTCGAAATGCGTCTTCATGGCAACAGAATTGGAGTTTCTGGGGAAAAAGATCGCGGTGGACGGCATTCGGCCCACAGACGCCAAGACAGCGGTTATCAGGAACGTGCCCGGGCCACAGAACGTCACGGAGCTGAGGTCGTTCCTGGGACGACTCCAACTATTTTGATAACTTCCTTCCGGGATTAAGCACCCTTTTAGAGCCCCGACATGTGTTATTGCGCAAAGGTGAGAACTGGGTATGGGAAAAAAAAACATGTAATTGCTTTTGAGAAAGCCAGAAACATTTTATGCTCCAACAAGCTGCTTGCATTGTATAACCCATGTAAAAGACTTGTGCTAGCATGTGACGCATCGTCGTACGGAGTCGGGTGTGTATTACAACAAGCTAACGTTGTGGGGAAGTTGCAACCTGTCGCCTATGCTTCCAGGAGCTTGTCTAAGGCCGAGAGGGCCGACAGCATGATTGAGAAAGGGGCATTAGCGTGTGTGTTCAGTGTAAAGAAAATGCATCAGTACCTGATTGGCCTCAAATTTGAGCTGGAAACCGATCACAAGCCCCTCACATCCCTGTTTGCTGAAAACAAGGGGATAAATACTAATGCCTCAGCCCGCATACAAAGGTGGCCACTTGCGCTATCAGCGTATAACTATACCAGCCGCCACAGGCCAGGCACCGAGAACTGTGCGGATGCTTTCAGTCGGCTACCATTGTCCACCACGGGGGTGGAAATGGCGCAGCCTGCAAACTTGTTGATGGTGGCGCAGCCCGCAAACTTGTCGATGGTCATGGAAGCTTTGAAAATGATAAATCACCTGTCACGGCCCGCCAGATTAGGATTGGACCAGCCAAGATCTTTTGCTGTGCCTAGAAAAAAACTGTGTACAGCATGGGAGCTGGGCCAGCATTGCCATTGAAATGCAAGAGCCAATCAAGCCGTTCCAGCGGCGAAAGGACGAGCTGCCCATTCAGGTAGACTGCCTGTTGTGGGGTAACCGTGTAGGGCTACCAAAAAAGAGCAGGGAGATGTTCATCTCAGATCTCTGCAGCACACACCCGGGTATAGTAATGATGAAAGCGATAGCCAGATCCGATGTGATGGCCCGGTATCGACTCTGACTTCGAGTCCTGTGTATGGCAATGCATCGTATGTGCTCAGTTGAGCAACGCGCCCAGAGAGGCACCACTAAGTTTGTGGTTCTGACCCTCCAGACCATGGTCGAGGATCCATGTCGACTATGTGGGCCCGTTTCTCGGTAAAATGTTCCTGGTGGTGGTGGATGCTTTTTCAAAATGTATTGAATGTGAAATAATGTTGGGAACCACTGCCACCATTGAAAGCCTGAGGGCCATGTTTGCCACCCACGGCCTGCCTGACATACTGGTCAGTGACAACGGGCCATGTTTCACCAGTGCCGAATTTTTAAAATTCATGACCCGCACTGGGATCAAACATGTCACCTCGGCCCCGTTTAAACCAACCTCCAATGGGCAGGCAGAGCGGGCAGTACAAACCATCAAGCAGAGCCCTTAGCGAGTCACAGAAGGGTCACTCCAAACCCACCTGTCCTGAGTACTGCTCAGCTACCACACGAGATCCCACTCGCTCACAGAGGTACCCCCGGCTGAGCTGCTCATGAAAAGGACACTTAAAACCAGACTCTCGCTGGTTCACCCCAACCTGCATGATCAGGTAGAGAGCAGGCGGCAGCAACAAAATGTAAACGATGGTCGCGCCATTGTGTCACGGGAAATTGATCTGAATGACCCTGTGTCTGCTAAACTATGGACATGGTCCCAAGTGGATTGCGGGCACGGTGATAGCTAAAGAAGGGAATAGGGTGTTTGCAGTCATACTGGACAATGGACAAATTTGCAGAAAGCACCTGGACCAAACGAGGCTGCGGTTCACAGACTGCCCTGAACAACCCACAGCAGACACCACCTTTTTCGAGCCCACAACACACACCCAAAGGATCAACGACACCACGCCGGACCAGGAAATCAAACCCATCACGCCCAACAGCCCAGCAAGGCCAGGCTCACCTAGCAGCCTTGCAGAGGCCAACAACATGCCAGCCCAGCGAGGGCACAGCCAACACAACAGAACAGACATTTGTACTTAGGCGGTCCACCAGGGAAAGAAAGGCCCCCGACCGCCTCACCCTGTAAATAGTTTTCACTTTGACTTTGTGGGGGGGGGAAGTGATGTCGTGTATCTGTAAAGCATGCACTCCCATGTTCCACCACCAGGGAGCTCATCCCCTGAAGTCCCAAGGGATACTAGCATCCCTTGGGAGCACTGTATATAAGCCGGCCCCTAAGGCCTGTTCCTCACTCTGGAGTGTCTTATTAAAGACTGAGGTCACTGTTACTTTAACATCCCTGTGTGCAGCCTCATCTGTGTTAGGAACACAATAGGGACCATGTCCATAATTGAGCACAAACACAGGATCATTGATCTCAATAAAACGTGATAAATATGCGTGGTCATGGTACACACTTTGTTGATGCCGCTTGCCCTCCACGTGATCATGGAGATCAGGGTGGACAAGAGAGAGCCTTTTTTTGAGTGTTCTTTTCATGAGCAGCTCAGTTGGGGGAACCCCGGTGAGTGAGTGGGGTCTGGTACAGAAGCTGAGCAGCACTCGGGACAAGCGGTTCTGCAGGGAGCCTTCCGACACACGTTTCAAGCTTTGCTTGATGGTCTGAACTGCCTGTTCCGCCTGGCCATTGGATGCGGGCTTGAACGGGGCAGATGCGATGTGTTTGATCCTGTTGCGGGTCATGAATTCCTTGAATTCAGCACTGGTGAAGCACTGCCCATTGTCGCTGACTAGGACATCAGGCAAGCTGTGCGTGGCAAACATGGCTCATAGGCTTTCAGTGGTGGCCGTGGATGTGCTGACAGACATTATTGCACATTCAATCCATTTTGAGTAAGCGTCCACAACAACCAAAAACATTTTGCCTGGAAATGGGCCGACATAGTTTACATGGATCCTTGACCGCAGTTTCAAGGGCCATGACCACAAACTTAGCGGTGCGTCTCTGGGTGCATTGCTCAGCTGAGAGCAAGTGTTGCACTGGCGCTCGCATGACTCTAAATCTGAGTCGATGTCAGGCCACCACACATGGGATCTGGCTGTGGCTTTCATCGTTACGATGCCTGGGTGGGTGCTGTGTAGTTCACATATGAATGTATCTCTGCCTTTTTGGACAAGACCCCACGATTGCCTCACAATAGACAGTCCGCCTGCAGGGACAACTCGTCTTTGCGCCTGTGGAACGGCTTAATCGCTTCCTGCATCTCCACTGGGACACCGGACTAGTCCCATGGAGGACACAGTTTTTTACCAAGGACAGTAAAGGATCCTGGCTGGTTCAGGTCCTGATCTGGCGGGCCATAACGGGGGACTTCTCATTCTCAAATGCCTCCATGACCATGAGCAAGTCCGCTGGCTGTGTCATTTCCACCCCGATGGACAATGGCAGCCGACTGAGAGCATCTGCGCAGTTCTCTGTGCCCGGTCTGTGGCGGATTACATAGTTGTATGCCGACAGCATGAGCACCCATCTTTGGATCTGGACAGAGGCATTGGTATTAATCCCTTTGCTCTCAGAGAACAGCGATATGAGCGGCCTGTGGTCAGTTTCAAGCTCAAACTTGAGGCCAAATAAGTATTGGTGCATTTTTTTTACCCCGTAAACGCATGCCAGAGCCTCTTTTTCAACCATGCTGTAGGCCCTTTCGACCTTGGACAAACTCCTGGACGCATAAGCGACCGGTTGCAAAATCCCCGATTCATTAGCCTGTTGTAACACATTCCCGACCCCATATGATGACACATCGCAAGCTAGCACTAATCATTTACAAGGGTTATACAGGACAAGCGGTTTGTTAGAACACAACAGATTCCTGGCTTTCTTAAAGACAGCCTCTTGTGCATTCCCCCATATCCAGTCGTCTCCCTTGCGCAGTAGCACATGTCGGGGTTCTAGTCGGGTGCTTAACCCAGGTAGGAAATTACCGAAATAGTTAAAGAGTCCCAGGAACGACCGCAGCTCCGTCACGTTCTGTGGTCGCGGTGCGTTCTTGATGGTCTCCGTCTTGGCGTCGGTGGGTCTGATGCCGTCTGCTGCAATTCTCCTTCCCAAGAATTCGACGTCCTGTGCCAAGTAAACACACTTTGAGCGTTTCAACCTGAGTCCCACGCGATCCAACCGACTAGGAACCTCCTCCAGATTCTTCAAGTGCTCCATGGTGTCCCGACCTGTAACCAATATGTCGTCCTGGAAGACCACTGTACAAGGAACTGACTTTAGCAGACTCTCCATGTTCTGCTGGAAGATTGCCGCGGCCGACCGAATCCCGAACGGGCACCGGTTGTAGGTAAACAGACCTTTGTGTGTGTTGATGCAGGTGAGGCCTTTCGAAGACTTCTCCAGCTCCTGCGTCATGTAGGCCGAGGTCAGGTCCAGTTTGGTGAACGTCTTCCCTCCAGCCAGGGTCGCAAATAGATCGTCTGCCTTGGGTAGCAGATACTGGTCCTGCAGCGAAAAACGGTTAATCGTTACTTTATAGTCCCCACAAATTCTAACCATGCCATCCTCCTTGAGTACCGGAACAATCGGACTGGCTCAGTCGTTGATTGATGCTTTCATGTTGCAGCCTGTCCAGCTCAATTTCCACTTTTTCCTGCATCATTGTGGTGGATGGGTTGTGTACCAGGAACCAAATAGATCTGCACTTTTGCCCCTGAGAAGTTTCCAATGCCTGGCTCGAACAACGATGGGCACTTGCTCAGAACCTGGGTACATGAGGCATCGTCAACGAACGAAAGCGCTTGGATGTCATCCCAGTTCCAGTTGATTTTTCCCAGCCAGCTTCCGCCAAACAACGTGGGACCATCCTCTGGTACAATCCACAGTGGGAGTTCTTGTACTGCTCCGTCGTAGGAGACTTTGACTTCTGCACTGCCAATTACAAGGATTAGTTTCTTGGTGTAAGTCCTTAGTTTGGTGTGAAAGGGGCTGAGCTTGGGCCTTTTTGCCTTATTTCCACACAACCTGTGTTATTATGGACTGAATTACCCCCGTGTCTAGCTCTATAGATACTGGAATGTCATTCAGTTCAACTTTCAACATTATTGGTGGACATTTCCGAGTGAACGTGTGTACCCCGTACACTTCTGCCTCCTCAGTACGAGTCTCCAATTCAGCCTGATCCACAGTAGATCGATCTTCCTCTGCAATGTGGTGGTTTGCAGGGTTTGCAGCTCGCCTGCACATTCGTTGGAGGTGTCCCATTCTTCTGCAACCATTGCACGCACAGTGCTTAAAGCGGCATTGATGGGGCCGATGATCAACTCTGCAGTGCCAACAGGGTGTTAACTGCCTTGCATTAACAGTTGATGGCAGACTCTGGGTCAATTGAGGTCGGGCCACAGCAGCCGCCGTGTACGTTCTGCCGTGTACATTTCTGCTCAACACCGATGTTACTTTATGCACAGGACTGGCCGAAACTTCTTTGTTCTGCGAAATCTGCTTGGTGTTGTCGCTGGTGGACGTAAATGCCTGGCCTATCGTTCTGGCTTTACTTAGATTCGGAGTTTCTACAGTCAGCAGTTTGCGAAGGATTGTCTCATGTCCAATGCCCAATACAAAAAAGACACTGAGCATTTGTTCCAGGAATCCCTCAAACTCACAACATCCTGCGAGGTGCCTTAGTCCGGCGACGTAGCTCACCACTTCCTGGCCCTCTGATCGTTGACACATGTCGAACCGATATCTCGCCATCAAAACACTTTCCTTAGGATTTAGGTGCTCCCAGACCAGTGTACACAATTCTTCGTAGGATTTGTCTGTTGGTTTTGCCGCGGCCAGGAGATTCTTCATGAGGCCATAGGTTGTTGCCCCACAGACAGTTAGGAGGATTGCCCTTCATTTGGTAGCGTTCTCATCCCCTTCCAGCTTGTTGGCCACGAAGTATTGGTCGAGTCTCTCCACGGAGGCCTCCCAATTATCTCCTTCAGAGAACTTCTCCAGAATGCCGACTGTTCTTTGCATTTTCGTGCAGTTGTTTGTTACCTCGTTGCCAATTATTACATTCATAATAAAGGGTGAGACTGAATACTGTGTGAAATTAGCAGGTGTGACCTTAGCTCCTTTAATAAGATTCCAGAGTGCAGATATCTCGTGGGTGGCCTGCTAATATACTGTCCTCCCAAGGGATGCTGGGATCCCTTGGGACTCCCAACAGGTGGGCCCTCTGGTGGTCAGGTGTCATGCAGGTTACAAAAAATTAAATACAAAACAGTATTGTCGACAAACTTGGCCACATTACACTCAGTCCCTTCCTCCAAGTCGTTGATATAGATTGTCAATAGTTGGGGTCCCAGCCCTGATCCCTGCGGCACCCCCTGGTTACTGATTGCCAACCCGAGAATGAATCATTTATCCCTACTCTCTGTTTCTGTTCGTTAGCCAATCCTCTATCCATGCTAATAGATTACACGAACCCCGTGAACTTTTATCTTGTGCAGTAACCTTTTATGTGGCACCTTGTCAAATGCCATCTGGAAGTCCACATACACCACATCCACTGGTTCCCCTTGATCCACCCTGTTTGTTACATCCTCAAATTTGTCAAACATGACTTCCCCTTCATAAATCCATGCTGACTCTGCCTGACTGAATTTTGCTTTTCCAAATGTCCTGCTGCTGCTTCTTTAATAATGGACTCCAACATTTTCCCAACCACAGATGTTAGGCTAACTGGTCTATAGTTTCCTGCTTTTTGTCTGCCTCCTTTTTTAAATACAGGTGCTACATTTGCAGTTTTCCAATCTGCTGGGACTCCCAAGAGTCCAGGGAATTTTGGTAAATTACAACCAATGCATCTACTATCCCTGCCATTACTTCTCTTAAGACCCTAGGATGCAATCGTCCGATGGATTTATCCGCCTTTAGTCCCATTATCTTATCTTGTGATTGTGTTAAGCTCCTCCCCGGCTATAGCCCCTTGACTATCGACTGTTGGAATATTATTAATGTCCTCTACCGTAAAGACTGATACAAAATATATATTCAGAGTTTTTGCCTTCTCCATGTTCCCCGGTCTCGTCTTCTAAGGGACCAACATTTACTCTCGCCACTCAACCTAGTGAACTTTCTCTGAACTGCCTCAAGTGCAAGTATATCCTTCCTTAAATAAGGACACGAAAACGATATAGAAACATAGAAAATAGATGCAGGATTAGGCCATTCGGCCCTTCGAGCCTGCAACACCATTCAATAAGATCATGGCTGATCATTCACCTCAGTATCTTTCCTGCTTTCTCTCCATACCCCTAGATCCCTTTAGCCGTAAGGGCCATATCTAACTACCTCTTGAATATATCCAGCGAATTGGCATCAATAACTCTCTGCAATAGAGAATTCCACTGTGAAGAAGTTTCATCTCATCTCGGTCCTAAATGGCTTACCCACTGTCCTTAGACTGTGACCCTTGGTTCTGGACTTCCCCAACATCGGGAACATTCTTCCTGCATCTAACCTGTCCAGTCCCGTCAGAATTTTATATGTTTCTATGAGATCCCCTCTCATTCTTCTAAACTCCAGTGAATACAGGCCCAGTCGATCCAGTCTCTCCTATTAAGTCAGTCCTGCCATCCCGGGAATCAATCTGGTGAGCCTTCACTGCACTCCATCAATAGCAAGAATGTCCTTCCTCAGATTAGGAGACCAAAACTGAACACAATATTCCAGGTGAGGCCTCACCAAGGCCCTCTACAACTGCAGTAAGGCCTTCCTGCTCCTATACTCAAATCCCCTAGCTAAGAAGGCCAAAATGCCATTTGCCTTCTTCATCGCCTGTTGTACGTGCATGCCAACTTTCAATGACTGATGTAGCATGATACCCAGGTCTCGTTGCACCTTCCCTTTTCCGAATCTGCCGCCAATCAGATAATGTTCTGCCTTCATGTTTTTGCCACCAAAGTGGATAACCTCACATTTATTCACATTATACTGCATCTGCCATGCATTTGCCCACACACCTAACCTGTCCAAGTCACCCTGCAGCCTCTTAGCATCCTCTTCACAGCTCATACTGCCACCCAGCTTCGTGTCATTTGCAAACTTGCAGATATTACACTCAATTCCTTCATCTAAATCATTAATGTATATTGTAAAGAGCTGGGGTCCCAGCACTGAGCCCTGCGGCATCCATTAGTCACTGCCTGCCATTCTGAAAAGGATCCGTTTATCCCGACTCTCTGCTTCCTGTCTGCCAACCAGTTCTCTATCCACCTCCATACATTGCCCCCAATACCATGTGCTTTAATTTTGCACACCAATCTCTTGTGTGGGACCTTGTCAAAAGCCTTTTGAAAGTCCAAATATGCCACATCCACTGGTTCTCCCTTGTCTACTCGAGTAGTTACATCTTCAAAAAATTCTAGAAGATTTGTCAAGCATGATTTCCCTTTCATAATCCATGCTGACTTGGACTGATCCTGTCACTGCTTTCCAAATGCACTGCTCTTTCATCTTTAATAATTGATTCCAACATTTTCCCCACGACTGAACTATGCAGTATTCTAGGTGTGGCCTCACCAATACCCTGTACAGTTGTAGTAGGACATCTCCGATTTTATACCAACATTCCATTTTCCTTCCTGATTACTTGCTGTACCTGCATACTAATTTCTTGTGTTTCACAAGGACTCCCAGGTCCCTCTTTACTGCAGCCTTTTGTATCTCCATTTAAATAATAACGTGTTTTTTTTATTTTTCCTGCCAAAGTGGATAACCTCACACATTCCCACATTAGATTCCATCTGCCAAATGTTTGCCCACTCATTTAGCCTGTCCATATCCCTTTGAAGATCTTTTGTGTCCTCCTCACAACTTGCTTTCCCACCCATCATTGTATCATCAGCAAACTCGGCTACATTACAGTCGGTGCCTTCATCCAAGTCATTAATATAAATTGTAAATAGTTGAGGCCCCATCACCGATCTCTGTGGCACCCCACTGGTTACCGTTTGCCAACCGGAAAATGACCCATTAATCCTGACTCTGTTTTCTGTTAGTTAGCCAATCCACTAACTATGCTAATATATTACCTCCAACCCCGTGAGCTGTTATCTTGTGCAGTAACCTTTTATGTGGCACCTTATCAAATGCCTTCTGGAAATACAAATACACCACATCCACTGGTTCCCCCTTATCCACCCTGCTCATTACATCCTCAAAGAACTCCAACAAATTTGTCAAACGTGATTTCCCTTTCATAAACCCATGCTGACTCGGCTTGACTGTATTATGCTTTTCCAAATGCCCTGCTGCTGCTTCCTTAATAATGAACACCAGCATTTCCCAATGACAGATGTGAGGCGAACTGGTCTAAAGTTTTCTGTTTTCTGTCTGCCTCCTTTTTTAAAAAGAGGTGTTACATAGAAACATAGAAATTTACAGCGCAGAAGGAGGCCATTTCGGCCCATCGTGTCCACGCCGGCCGACAAAGAGAAGTTTGGCCCTTGGTCAGCAGCCCTAAAGGTTACATATAAACCTATGAACAATGACGGAAAGGCAAAGTGCAGCCAGCCCAACCAGCCCGCCTCACACAACTGCGACACCCCTTGTACCGAAATATTCTACACTCCACCCCAACTGAAGCCATGTGATTTCCTGGGAGAGGCAAAAAGCAGATAAAAACTCAAGCCAATTTAGGGAGAAAAAATCTGAGAAAATTCCTCGCCGACCATCCAAGCGATCAAAACCACTCCAGGAGATCACCCTGGCTGTATTCTATTCTCTGCAGTACTTACCATTATATCTGCACCGTCCAACAAAAGGTCATCCAGTCGAATCCCAATCACCAGCTCTAGGTCCGTAACCCTGCAGGTTACTGCACTTTAAGTGCCCATCCAAGCATCTCTTAAAAGTAGTGAGCATTTGCGCATCCACAACTCTTCCAGGCAGCGACATTTGCTGTTTTCCAATGTGCTGGGACCTCTCTAGAATCCAAGGAATTTTTACATCCAATGTATCTACTATCCAAGGTGAATGGATCAAACATAATTGACAACCTTGGTACCGCCATCAAGTTTGTCGAAAGCTGTTGCTGCACCTGGCATTGAAATTCTTTGTCCACCGGAGCCTTTGATGTCTGTATCAAATGGGATGCAATGACGTCCGCTCTGATGGTTGTCCTGTGATGGAGCAGGGTCCATGCTTTCCTGCTGGAGTGAATGGTTAGTTTTCTCCACAAGGCTCCTCCACCGTTCACATCTTGCTGAGTTCAAGGGCATTGCAGTGGCTGTGGCTTGGTTCTTGTTCTGCGATCACTCCTGGTAGAGAGCCTTGCTTTCTTCTGTCCTGCAAGGAATATATGTGTTTCTAAACCACTGAGGTATACTGCATTTGGCAGCAGGTTAATAATTCCTATAAATCTGTTGAAGGCATTGGTGGTTGCCGGAATCGAGCTGATGTTGGTGTCAACTGATCTTTGGAAGGTTTGCCGGCCTTCCGATGTTGATGTATTGACAGGAATTTCGATGCCAACTTTGATGATTGAGGAAGTCATTGAGCACAGTTCTGGAGACGATGATTGGGTTTCCTTTGCTGTATTTAGAGAGGAAACATAGATTTGGGTTATATTCTCTCTGCCACCTTGACGAATTAAACGTACCTCGATCTTTGGCACTCAGAAGAACAGATATAGGACATTGAACAATGACTCCCACAGGTTTCTGTCCTGGCACCCATGTTATTCAAGGTTTATACCAGTGATCTGCCCAAAACAGAGTCTCGCAAGTTCGTATACACTGCCTTGGCCATGCAAAACATGAATCTGTCCGTCACCGAGGAGACCCTGACCAATGACTTGCAGAGGAAGAGGACTACTTCCGCCGATGGTGACTCCAACCAAACCCACTAAAGACCGTCACATCGACATTCCACCTCAACACCCAACAAGCAAACCAAGCTTTAAAAGTCTCCTTTTGTGGCACAGCAGTAAAACATACCCAAAAAACCCTATTTAGGAGCCATGCTCGATATCGCACCCTGTCATATGGACAGCATCTCCAGAACGTTGGGAAGAAATTAAAGAGTCGGGTCAACTCACCGGCTCCACATGAGGAGCAGACACTCAAACCTTCTGAGAACACTCGCCCTGATGTACTCTACAGTGGAATACAGTTCTCCGGCAAGATCCTGCAAATCCCCTGGGAGTATAGACGTACCAACATCAGTGTTCTTGATCAGGCCAACATCCCCAGCATCGAAGCACTGACCACACTCGACCAGCTCTGATGGGCGGCCACATTGTCTGCATGCCCAACATGAGATGCCCAACATGAAACACCTACATGGAAAGCGAGCCCCAGGTGGGCAGAGGAAACATTTCAAGGACACTCTCAAAGCCTCCCTGATAAAGTGCGACAACCCCACCGACACCTGGGAATCTGTCATGTATGTACTTTTGGGATCACTAGCCACTAGATGGCGTCACTGTTGGGGGCCATTGGGCTGCACACACGTGTGTACTGCCCAAGTATAAAAGGCCAGCCATTTTGTATGTTAGTCACTTTGGGCCTTAATAAAGCAGAGCCAAGATCATATCTCTTGGGGTTAAACTGTACTCAGTCTAATAGTTATTGCATACACAACATTTGGCGACAAGGCAACAAGAACCGATGAATCCAAAAATGAGCACAATTGGATTGTTGGAGCGACTTGTGGAAGGAGGAGATTGGGCAGACTTTGTGAGCCGTTTGAGCCAGTTCTTCATGGCCAACAAAATGGAGGAGGTCGGCGACACAGATCAGCACCGGGCGGTGTTCCTCACAGTTTGCGGTCCACACATTTATGGTCTGATAAAGAATCTAGTCCTGCCTCTGAGTCCAACAGAGAAGACGTATGAAGAATTGTGTACATTGGTACAGGACCACCTTAAGCCAGACGAAGGCATCATCATCTCGAGATACAGATTTTACTCGCACGTTTGCTCAGAGGGCCAGAATTCGTTACCAACCTGAGACGTCAAGCGGGACCATGTAAGTTCGGGCTATGTTGGCCGACATGCTGCGGGACTTCTTTGTAATCAGCATCAACCACAAGGTGATCCTGCATAAACTACTGGCGGTGGAGACGTTGGACTTGAACAGGGCCATCACGATCGCTCAGTCATGCATGACGACCGATAGAAGTCTAAAGCAGATATCAATGAAAAATTGAAACTCGGTAAGTACTGTAAATAGGATTGATTCAGCATTCGGCAGAGCGGCACATGGCAGGGCCTACTCGACTGCATACGCAAAACCTGTGGCTGCCCAAAGTCTGCCAGCGGGAATGCATCCGATTTCTCCATGTTGGTGTTGTGGGGGAAATCAACGGCACCATCAGTGCCGATTTAAGCAATATAGTTGCAAAGGCTGTCTCAGAGTGGGGCATCTCTAGTGCAAGTGTCCGCTGATGAGCAAGTGTGCTGCGACACACCACGTGGAGGATGATGGTCAGACCAGCTCAGATCCGGATACGCAATCTGCGATACCAGAAGAGGAAGTGTATGGACTATACTCGTTCCTGACTAAGAGCAAACCGATAATGATCAATGTGAAATTTAATGGGGTGCCGGTATCGATGGAACTGGACACGGGGGCAAGTCAATCGATAATGAGCCAGAGGGCATTCGACAAGCTGTGGGATACTAAGGCTGTGAGGCCCAAGCTGAGTCCAGTCAATGCCAAGTTGCACACGTACAGCAAAGGACTCATAACAGTGATTGACAGTGCCACAATTAAAGTGTCGTATGACGGTGCGGTTCATAAGTTACTGCTATGGATTGTCCCAGGCAATGGCCCAACTTTGTTCGGCAGGAACTGGCTTGAAAAAAATCAGATGTGATTGAAACGACATCAAGGCGTTGTCGTAGGAGAAAGATACATGTGCCCAAGTACTGAGCAAGTTCCCCTCGCTGTTCGAGCCAGGCATCAGCAACTTCATGGGAGCCAAGGTGCAGATCCATGTGGACTTGGATGCAAGACCCGTCCATCATAAAGCTCGGGCAGTTCCGTATATGATGAGGGAGAAGGTCGAAATCGAACTGGACAGACTCCAGCGTGAAGGAACCATGTCACCGGTTGAATTTAATAAATGGGCCAGCCCCATTGTTCCTGTGCTGAAAAGTGATGGCACAGTCAGAATCTGTGAAAACTACAAGGCTACAATCAACAGGGTTTCGAAACAGGATCAGTACCCATTACCGAAGGCTGATGACTTGTTTACAATGCTAGCCGGGGGGAAGTCATTCACCAAACTGGACTTGACATCGGCCTACATGACACAGGAGCTGGTCAAGACATCGAAGAGACTCACGTGCATTAACACGCATAAAGGACTGTTTATTTATCACAGGTGCCCTTTTGAAATTCGCTCAGCTGCAGTAATATTTCAGAGGAACATGGAGAGTCTACTGAAGTCTGTTCCCAGAACCGTCGTGTTCCAAGATGACATCCTGATCACAGGTCATGACTCTGAGGAACATCTGAACAACCTGGAAGAGGTTCTACAATGTCTGGACAAAGTGGGACTCAGACTGAAACGCTCGAAGTGAGCCTTCATGGCATCAGAGGTCGAATTCCTGGGGAGGAAAATTGCAGCTAACGGCATCAGGCCCACGGACGCGAAAACCAAGGCTATCAAGAATGCACCCAAGCCGCAGAATGTGACGGAGCTGCATTCGTTCCTGGGTCTACTCAACTACTTCGGTAACTTCCGACCTAAATTGAGCACCTTATTAGAAGCACTGCACATGCTGCTAAGAAAAGGCGACAACTGGGTGTGGGGTACGTTTCAAGACAGAACTTTGAGAAAACCATGAATCTGCTTTGGTCCAACAAGCTACTGGTACATTATGACCCATGTAAATGTTTAGTATTGGCCTGTGATGTTTCGTCATATGGGATTGGTTGCATACTCCAACAAGCTAATGAGTCGGGTAAACTTCAACCAGTCACATATGCTTCTAAAAGGTTGTCGAAAACGGAAAGAGCCTAGAGAAAGAAGCACTAGCCTGTGTGTATGGGGTTAAAAAGATGCATCAGTACCTGTTTGGTCTTCAGTTTGAACTGGAGACAGATCACAAACCACTGATTTCACTGTTCTCTGAAAACAAAGGTTTTCCCGCATCCAGAGGTGGGCGCTGACATTATCCGCTTATGATTATCTCACTCGCCACAGACCTGGAACCGAGAATTGTGCCGATGCTTTGAGCCGTCTGCCGTTGCCCACACCGGAGGTGAAAATGCCACAACCGGCGGACCGAGTGTCAGTTATGGATGCTTTTGAGAGTGAAGGAACACCTGTCACAGCTCAACAAGTTAAGACCTGGTTCAGCCAGGATGCCATTTTATCTGTGGTGAATAGTTGCATCCTCAAAGATGATTGGTCTGCCATACCCAAGAAAATGTACGAGGAGACCAAACTTTACATTAGTCGCAAAGATAAACTGTCTATTCAGTCGGATTGTATGCTGTGGGGTAATCGTGTTGTTATGCCCAAGAAAGGGAGAGAGAAATTTGTACGTGAGCTACATAGCACACATCCCGGCATTGCAATGATGAAAGCCATCGCCAGGTCTCACGTATGGTGGCCGGGAATTGACTCTGAGCTGGAATCATGTGTGCATCAGTGCAACACTTGCATGCAGCTCAGCAAAGCACCAGTGGAATCGCCGCTGAGTCTGTGGTCGTGGTTGTCCAAACCATGGTCCAGGATCCACATGGACTTTGCATGTCCCTTCCTGGGGAAGATGTTTTTAGTTGTGGTGGATGCATATTCGAAGTGGATAGAATGTATAATCATGTCATCCAGCACATCCACAGCTACCATTGAGAATCTCAGCGTCATGTTCGCGACACGTGGTCTGCCTAACATCGTTGTTAGCGACAACGGATCGTGCTTCACCAGTCAGGGCATTCAAGAGTTCATGAAACTCAATGGTATCAAACATGTAAGGTCAGCATCATTCAAACCTGCATCCAGTGGGCAAGCAGAACGTGCCGTCCAAATCATAAAGCAGAGTATGAAGCGAGTAACCCAAGGGTCACTGCAGACCCGCCTGTCATGCATACTGCGTAGTTACAGGACAAGACCACACACGCTTAGCGGGGTCTCGTCTGCTGAACTAATAATGAAGAGAGGTCTTAAGACCAAGCTATCTCTTGTACACCCTGACTTGAATAATCATGTTGAATATAGAAGACAAAGTCAGCAAGGGTTTCAAGATCGCACAGCTGTGTCGCATGATATTTCTGTAAATGATCCTTTATATCTTCTGAATTATGGTCAGGGTCCCAAGTGGATCACTGGTACTGTCATGGCCAAGGAGGGCAACAGAGTATTTATTGTCAAGCTCCAAAATGGGCAAACATGCAGGAAACATATGGATCAGACAAAGCTGTGGCACACAGACGAACCGGAACAGTCAGAGGGAGAGACAATCGACGACCAATCAACCTACCCCCAGTCATCAGAGGACTCAGTGGTCATCAGTGAATCGGGACTTTCAATCCCTGACATGGCCACTACCACTCCCATCAGGTCAGCCACCCAGCCACCAGTCACAACAGACTCTGAACACTCACCCAAGGCTGGAGTTCAACTGAGACGATCAACCCGGGAGCGTAAAACACCGGACATCACAATTTGTACAAGACTGTGTTAATATCTCAGAGGGTGGGGGGGGGTATTGTTATGTATGTACTTTTGGGATCACTAGCCACTAGATGGCATCACTGTTGGAGGCCATTGGGCTGCACGCACCGTGTGTGCAGCCCAAGTATAAAAGGCCAGTCATTTCATATATTAATCACTTTGGGCCTTAATAAAGCAGAGCCAAGGTCACACCTCTTGGAGTTAAACAGTACTCAGTCTAACAGTTATTGCATACACAACAGAATCCCTGGATAAAGACCGCACTGTGTGGAGGAAGAGCATCTGGGAGGGCGCTAAGCACATTGAGTCTTGTCGCCGAGAGCATGCAGAAAACAAGTGCAGGCAGCGGAAGGAGCGTGTGGCAAACCAGACTCCGCACCCACCCTTTCCTTCAATGACCGTCTGTCCCTTCTGTGACAGAGACTGTAATTCCCATATTGGGCTGTACAGTCACCTGAGAACTCACATTTCGAGTGGAAGCAAGTCTTCCTCGCTTTCGAGGGACTGCCTATGATGCTATGGCTGCTCTCTGAAGGGACCGAGTATAATGGAGCCAAGTTTGCTGATGATACAAACATGGTTGGGAAAGCAAATTGTGAGGAGGACACAAAAATCTGCAAAAGGACATAGACAGGCTAAGTGACTGGGCAAAAAATTGGCAGATGGAGTATAATCTGGGAAAATATGAGGTTATCCACTTTGGCACAAATAATCGAAAAGCAAATTATAATTTAAATGGAGAAAAATTGCAAAGTGCTGCAGTACCGAGAGACCTGGGGGTCATTGTGCATGAAACACAAAAATTTAGTATGCAGGTACAGCAAGTAAGCAGGAAGGCAAATGGAATGTTGGCTTTTATTTTAAGTGGGTAGAGTATAAATGCAGAGAAGTCCTGCTTCAACTGTACAGGATATTGGTGAGGCCATACCTGGAGTACTGCGTACAGTTTTAGTCTCCGTATTTAAAGAAGGATATACTTGCATTGGAGGCTGTTCAGAGAAAGTTCACTTGGTTGATTCCGGAGATGCGGGGGTTGACTTATGAGGATAGGTTGAGTAGGTTGGGCCTATACACATTGGAGTTCAGAAGAATGAGAGGTGATATTCGTGAAACTTTTAAGGTAATGAGGGGGCTCGACAAGGTGGATGCAGAGAAGATATTTCCACATAAAGGAAACTAAAACGAGGGGACATGGGGCTTGTTTTTCCACTTTATTTGCATGCTTAATGCCCACTTAATGTCCATTTTACCGCTGAAATGATGTATAATGCCCATATATCGGCCATTTAGCCACAAAATAGAAACTGATGGGCATTTTTCGGAAACTTATCACCAAGCGTTACTTTCCTCATGTGCGTAATGCCGGGAAAAAATAATACCGCCCGCCCACATTTTTTGGGCAGAACCATCAGAATGGGCGAAATCAACACCTATAATATCGCCCAGTGTTAGTTTCCACGTGGAATTAATGCCGAGATTCAATAATACCGCCCGCCCACTTTTTTTGTTGTAAGGATCACATTTGCCGAAACTAACGGCCATGAGATCACCCAGCGTCACTTTCACCACCTCGCATACATATCGCCCACAATATCGCTCGCCCAAAAAAACGCCCAGAAAAAGTGGAACTAACCGGAACTAATCACAGCATTATGGATACTATGTTCTACATCACATGTCGCATCCTTTAAAAGGCTGTTCTGCTTCAACCTCGGGGGAGTTCGGATGTACTCTGGAGGTCTTTGGAGGTGATGTGAACATCTGTACAAACATCTTGAGCATACTGTGATCAATTGGAATTTAATAGGTGTCTTTGTCAGGACATTCATTCTTTGTGACCAATTGGTGGAAAACAGAGAGCTATTGTAATGGGGCCTGTCCTTTCTCACCCTCTCTTGATGACCACTTACATGCTGCAGATTCGAGATGGCCGAAGGTATGCTTCACAACATTATGTGCCCAATGTCAGACGTGCCAGACTGATGAGGAGGACAAGACGTTACACCTCCCGCAAGTACAAGGACAAACAGTCTTACCTCGACTTGTCCAACACCACCTGCCTTCAGAGACTGCGTTCCCACAAAGAGGTTATCACTGAGGTATGCCAGCTCATAAGTGGAGATCTGCAGCCTGCCAGCACCATCAATACTGCACTGTCCATCGAGGTCAAAGTCACCGCGGCACTGTCGTTCTACGCGTCGGGTTCTTTTCAGGCCTCAGCTACCGACATTTGCGGTCTGTCTCAGCATGCCACACATTGCTGCATTAGACAGGTCACTGAAGCCCTGTACGCACACAGGAGGGAATTGATCAGCTTCCCTATGACCAGGGAGGCTCAGACTCTGAGGGCTCTAGGATTCTCCACAATTGTAAACTTCCCCAAGGTGCAGGGAGCAATAGACTGTACGCACATCGTGATGCGGGTACCTTTTTAGGATGCAGAGGATTTCAGGAACCGCAAGAGATTCCATTCCCTGAATTTCCAACTCGTTGTCGACCACCAACAAATTATAATGCCAGTGAATGCTAAATTTCAGGGCAGCATCCATGATGCTCACATCCTGCGTGAGAGCACTGTATCTGACTTGTTTATCAATGAGCCACAAGATCAATGCTGAATGCTTGGTGACAAAGGATGTGGCCTCGCCACCTGGCTGATGAGCCCCTGCGTGACACCCACACCGAAGCCGAGAGGCGATACTACAAGAGCCACAGAACCACTCGCAATATCGTGGAGAAAACCATTGGAGTGCTTCAGCAGCACTTTAGATGCCTGCACCACTCAGGAAGTGACCTCCAATACCACCTTGAGCAGGTAGCGCAATTCGTGGTGGTGTGCTTCATGCTACACAACTTAGCTATCAGGAAGGGACAAGAATTGCCTCATGAGCCTGACAGTCCGCCTCACCAGAGAGAGGAAGAGGAGGGCGAGGAGGCAGATGCTGACATCGGCCCAGACAATCAGGCTGATGCTGAAGCCATGCCCCCGCCCCCCTGTAGACCGCATGAAAGGACCCATGGTGGCATGATAGCTGTCAGAGCCTTACGTCAGGAGCTCATCAATGAGCGCATTGCCTGAAAGAATGTTGGTGTTATTTACAAGGCTGACACACTGCTGTGTGTGCAGGTCATAAATCAATGGTGTGCATTACCTTGGTGAAAGTTAAAGTGTAAGTCGATTGAGGTTCAGTGTGATTGTACCCTTTGATAAGGAATCACCAGCGAGTAACGGTGCAACTATCTGAGCCAATGCGCAACAAGGTTTTGGTAAATAAAAAACATTTAAACCGAACATTTCTCTGAAATCATCAGTTTCTCTGCAAAAAAGAACCCTCCCCCCACCCTCGCCGCCCCCCCACCGCTTCTCCTCCCCATCTCTACCCCTTCCCCTTCCCCTCCTGACTCCAAGCCACTTGGAGCTCCTCAGGCGATGCTTCATTGGTGGGGTGGAGTGGGGGATGATGACCGAACCGCTGCTTGGACGGATAAGGGAGAGGACGGTCCCAAGGTGGGAATGTGCTCCACGCCAGAAGCAAGATATTGCTCCTGGCTCTCGTGTGGTTGGCAATGGAGGTGCGGCACCTTCGGGTGCAGTCGGATTCAGGTGAATTTATAATGGGGAACAAAGAAATGGCAGACCAATTGAACAAGTACTTTGGTTCCGTCGTCATGAAGGAGGACACAACTAACCTTACGGAAGTACTCGGGGACTGTGGGTCTAGTGAGAAGGAGCAACTGAAGGATATCCTTATTAGGTGGGAAATTATGTTTGGGAAATTGATGAGATTGAAGGCCGATAAATCCCCGGGGCCTGATGGCTGCATCCCAGAGTACTTAAGGAAGTGGCCCTAAAAATAGTGGATGCATTGGTGATCATTTTCCAACAGTCTATCGACTCTGGATCAGTTCCTATGGACTGGAGGGTAGCTAATGTAACACCACTTTTTAAAAAGGGAGGGAGAGAGAATGCGGGTAATTATAGACCGGTTCGCCTGATATCAGTAGTGGGGAAAATGTTGGAATCAAATATTACGGATGAAATAGCAGCACTTTTGGAAAGCAGTGACCTGATCGGTCCAAGTCAGCATGGATTTATGAAGGGGAAATCATGCTTGACAAATCTTCTGGAATTTTTTAAGGATGTAACTAGCAGAGTGGACAAGGGAGAACCAGTGAATGTGGTGTATTTGGACTTTCAAAAGGCTTTTGACAAGGTCCCACACAAGAGATTGGTGTGCAAAATCAAAGCACATGGTATTGGGGGTAATGTACTGACATGGATAGAGAACTGGTTGGCAGACAGGAAGCAGAGAGTCGGGATAAACGGGTCCTTTTCAGAATGGCAAGCAGTGACTAGTGCGGTGCCGCAGGGCTCAGTGCTGGGACCCCAGCTCTTTACAATGATTTAGATGAAAGAATTGAGTATAATATCTCCAAGTTTGCAGATGACACTAAACTGGGTGGCGGTGTGAGCTGTGAGGGGGACGCTAAGAAGCTGCAGGGTGACTTGGACAGGTTAGGTGAGTGGGCAAATGCATCGCAGATGCAGTATATTGTGGATGAATGTGATGTTATCCACTTTGGGGGCAAAAACGCAAATACACAATATTAGCTGAATGGCGGCAGATTAGGAAAAGGGGATGTACAACGAGACCTGGGTATCATGGTTCATCAGTCATTGAAAGTTGGCATACAGGTACAGCAGGCGGTGAAGAAGGCAAATGGTATGTTGGCCTTCATAGCTAGGGGATTTGAGTATAGGAGCAGGGAGGTCTTACTGCAGTTGTACAGGGCCTTGGTGAGGCCCCACCTGGAATATTGTGTACAGTTTTGGTCTCCTAATCTGAGGAAGGACTTTCTTGCTCTTGAGGGAGTGCAGTAAAGGTTCACCAGACTGATTCCCGGGATGGCTGGACTGACATATGAGGAGAGACTGGATCAATGGGGCCTTTATGCATTGGAGTTTAGAAGGATGAGAGGGGATCTCATAGAAACATATAAGATTCTGATGGGATGGGACAGGTTAGATGTGGGTAGAATGTTCCCGATGTTGGGGAAGTCCAGAAACAAGGGGACACAGTCTTAGGATAAGGGGTAGGCCATTTAGGACTGAGATGAGGAGAAACTTCTTCACTCAGAGAGTTTCCTGCCGCAGAGAGTTGTTGATGCCAGTTCATTGGATATATTCAAGAGGGAGTTAGATATGGCCCTTACGGCGAAAGGGGATCAAGGGGTATGGAGAGAAAGCAGGAAAGCGGTGCTGAGGGAATGATCAGCCATGATCTTTTTGAATGGTGGTGCAGGCTCGAAGGCCGAATATCCTACTCCTGCACCTATTTTCTATGTTTCTCTGTTTCTATGCCACGCTCCGGGACCACTGGGAGCCTTCTGCCACCAGTGCTCCTGCCTACCAGCTCCAGGGCCTCTATTATGTATGCAACACCTTGTAACCAGCATTCTACCACCACCAGAGGGCGTATTTTTTGGAGTCCCAAGGGATCTCAGCATCCCTTGAGAGCACTGCATATAAGCAGGCCTCCCATACTGTGCCAGCATTCTGGAGTCAGAACAAAGAGACAAAGATCACACTTATTCAAGTCTACAGTACTCAGATGAGATGAGACATAACAACTGGTGACAGGTAATAGGGTAATAGATAATGAACCGCCACTCGAAAATGCAGAGAACTGTTGGTATCCTGGAGAAATTTTCAGAAGGTGATGATTGGGAAGCCTTCGTGGAGCAACTTGACCAATACTTCGTGGCCAACGAGCTGAAAGGGAATGAGAATGCTGCCAAACGGAGGGCGATCCTCCTCACCGTCTGTGGGGCAACAACCTGTGGCCTCATGAAGAATCTTCTTGCTCCGATGAAACCAACAACCAAATCGTATGAAGAACTGTATACGCTGGTCCGGGAGCACCTAAATCCGAAGGAGAGTGTTCTGTTAGCAAGGTATCGCTTATATACATATGTCAACGGTCTGAAGGTCAGGAAGTGGTGAGCTATGTAGCCGAACTAAGGCACCTTGCAGGACATTGCGAATTCGGTGGATTCCTGGAGCAAATGCTAAGAGACTTTTTTGTGCTCAGCATTGGCCATGAGGTTATCCTTCACAAACTATTGACTGTTGAAACACCGAACCTGAGCAAAGCCATAACGATAACCCAGGCATTCATGTCCACCAGCGATAACACCAAACAAATTTTGCAGCATATAGATACATCAGCAAGTACTGTACACAAAGTAATGTCGTTTTTGTTATGTATGCAACCCTGTGTAACCAGCATTCTACCACCACCAGAGGGCGTATCTATTGGAGTCCCAAGGGATTCCAGCATCCCTTGAGAGCACTGTATATAAGCAGGCCTCCCATGCTGTACCAGCACTCTGGAGTTAGAATAAAGAGACTAATGTCACACTTACTCATGTCTACAGTACTCAATGATGTTACTTTATTCTGGACATAACAACTGGCGACGAGATAACAAAAATGGAGAGAACTGTTGGTATCCTGGAAAAATTCTCAGAAGGGGACAATTGGGAGGTCTTCGTGGAGTGACTCGACCAATACTTCGTGGCCAACGAGTTGGAAGGGAATGTGAACGCTGCCAAATGAAGGGCGCGTCTGCTCACCGTCTGTGCGGCAACAACCTATGGCCTCATGAAGAATCTTCTTGCTCCTTTAGATGAAGGAATTGAGTGTAATATCTCCAAGTTTGCAAATGACACGAAGCTGGGTGGCAGTGTGAGCTGTGAGGAGGATGCTAAGAGGCTGCAGGGTGATTTAGACAGGTTAGGTGACTGGGCAAATGCATGGCAGATGCAGTATAATGTAGATAAACTTGAGGTTATTCACTTTGGTGGCAAAACAGGAAGGCAGAATATTACCTGAATGGCTACTTATTCAGAAAAAGGGAGGTGCAATGAGACCTGCGTGTCATGGTACATCAGTCATTGAAAGTTGACATGCAGGTACAGCAGGCAGTGAAGAAGGCAAATGGTATGTTGGCCTTTATAGCTAGGGGATTTGATTAAGGGAGCAGGAGGTCTTACTGCAGGTGTACAAGGCCTTGGTGAGGCCTCACCTGGAATATTGTGTTCAGTTTTGCTCTCGTAATCTGAGGAAGGACGTTCTTGCTATTGAGGGAGTACAGCGAAGGTTCACCAGACTGATTCCCAGGATGGCAGGACTGACATATGAGGAGGGAGTGGATCGACTGGGCCTGTATTCACTGGAGTTTAGAAGAATGAGAGGCGATCTCCTAGAAACATATCAAATTCTGACGGGATTGGACAGTTTAGAGGCAGAAAGAATGTTCCCGATACTGGGGAAGTCCAGAACCAGGGGTCACAGTCTAAGGATAAGGGGTAAGCCATTTAGGACCGAGATGAGGAGAAACTTCTTCGCTCAGAGAGTTGTTAACCTGTGGCTTTCTCTACCGCAGAAAGTTGTTGATGCCAGTTCGTTAGATATATTCAAGAGGGAATTAGATATGGCCCTTACGGCTAAAGGGTTCAAGGAGTATGGAGAGAAAGCAAGAAAGGGGTACTGAGGCGAATGATCAGCCATGATCTTATTGAATGGCGGGCACCGGTTATAGATGAATAGACCTTTGTGTGTGTGCAGGTGAGGCCTTTCGAAGACTCCTCCAGCTCCTGCATTATGCAGGCCGAGGTCAGGTCTAGCTTGACCTCCAGCCAGGGTCACAAATAGGTCATCTGCCTTGGGTAGCGGGTACTGGTTCTGCAGCAAAAAACAGGTTATCATTACTTTATAGTCCCCACAAATTCTAACTGTGCCGTTCTCTTTAAGTACTGGGACAATTGGACTAGCCCAGTCATTGATTTCCACTGGCATGATGATGCCTTCTCGCTGTAGCCTGTCCAGCTTAATTTTCACTTTTTCATGCATCATGTACGGTACCGACCGTGCCTTGTGGTGGATGAGTTGCATACCGGGAACCAAATGGATCTGCACTTTCGCCCCCAAGAAGCTTCCAATGTCTGGCTCGAACAATGATGGGAACTTGCTCAGAACCTGGGCACATGAGGCGTCATCGACAGGCGAAAACACTCGTATGTCATCCCAGTTCCAGTGGATTTTTTCCAGCCAGCTTCTGCCAAGCAACGTGGGGCCATTCCCTGGCACAATCCACAGCGAGAGTTTGTGTACTGCACCATCATTGGAGACTTTGACTTCTGCACTGCCAATTACAGGGAAGAGTTCCTTGGTGTAAGTCCTTAGTTTGGTGTGATTGGGGCTGAGTTTGAGCCTGAGTGCCTTTTTGCCCCACAGCCTGTCGAAGCCCTTTTTAGTCATTATGGATTGACTTGCACCCCTGTGCAGTTCCATAGATACTGGAATACTGTTCAGTTCAACTTTCAACATTATCGGTGGACATTTCCGAGTGAATGTGTGCACCCCGTACACTTCTGCCTCCTTGGTACAAGACTCCAATTCAGCCTGATCCACACGAGATCGATCTTCTTCTGCAATGTGGTGGTTTGCAGGGTTTGCAGCTCGCCTGCACATTCGCTGGAGGTGTCCCATTGTTCTGCAACCGTTGCACACATAGTGCTTGAAGCGGCATTGATGGGGCCGATGATCACCTCCACAACACCAGCCTCGCATTAACGATTGATGGCGGACTCTGGGTCAACTGAGCTCAGGCAGCAGCAGTCGGCGTGTATGTTCTGCCATGTACATTTCTGCTCGAAACCGAATTAATTTTATGCACAGTACTGGCCGAAAATTCTTTATTCTGCGAAATCTCCTTGGTGTTGTCGCTGGTGGACATAAATGTCTGGGCTATCGTTATGGCTTTACTTAGATTCGGAGTTTCTACAGTCAGCAGTTTGCGAAGGATTGTCTCAGGTCCAATGCCCAATACAAAAAAGTCTCTGAGCATTTGTTCTAGGAATCCCTCAAACTCACAATGTCCTACGAGGTGCCTTAGTTCGGTGACATAGCTCGCCACTTCCTGGCCCTCCGATCGTTGACACATATAGATCCGATATCTCGCCATCAAAACGCTTTCCTTAGGATTTAGGTGCTCCCGGACCAGCGTACACAATTCTTCGTAGGATTTCTCTGTTGGTTTTGCCGGAGCCAGGAGATTCTTCATGAGGCCATAGGTTGTTGCTCCACAGACAGTTAGGAGGATCGCCCTTCGTTTGGTAGCGTTCTCATCCCCGTCCAGCTCATTGGCCATGAAGTATTGGTTGAGTCTCTCCACAAAGGCCTCTCAATCGTCCCCTTCTGAGAACTTCTCCAGATACCGACTGTTCTTTGCATTTTCGCGTGGTTGTTCATTACCTCGTCGCCAATACAGACAGATTGCCTTCTGTGGGACAATCGTGTAGTGGTTCCCAAGAAGGGCAGAGATAGCTTCATCAATGACCTCCACAGTAACCACCCAGGCATCGTAATGATGAAAGCGATAGCCAGATCCCACGTGTGGTGGCCTGGTATCGATGTGGACTTAGAGTCCTGCGTTCACAGATGTAATACATGCTTGCGGTTAACCAATGTACCCAGGGAGGCGCCGCTAAGTTTTGATCTTGGCCTTCCAAACGGTGGTCTCGGGTACACATTGACTATGCAGGCCCGTTCTTGTGTAAAATGTTCCTTGTGGTTGTAGATGCGTACTCCAAGTGGATTGAATGTGAGATAATGTCGGTTAGTATGTCCGCTGCCACTGCTGAAAGCCTACGGTCCATGTTTGCCACACACGGCCTACCCGATGTCCTGGTGAGCGACAACAGGCCATGTGCTGAGCTCAAAGAATTCATGACCCAGAACAGGATCAAACATGTCACATCTGCCCCGTTTAAACCAGCATCTAATGATCAGGCTCACTGCAGACTCGCCTATCCCGAGTTCTGCTTAGCTATCGCACGAGACTCCATTCGCTCACTTGGATCCCACCTGCTGAACTGCTCATGAAAAGAGTATTTAAGACAAGGCTCTCGTTAGTTCACCCTGATCTACATGAACAGGTGGAGAGCAGGTGGCTTCAACAAAGTACATACCATGATAGCGCAAATGTGTCACGTGAGATTGAAATCAATTATCCTGTAATTGTATTGAATTATAGAGAAGGTCCCAAGTGGCTTCCTGGCACTGTCATGGCCAAAAAGGGAAGAAGGGTGTTTCGGGTCAAACTTTCAAATGGATTCATTCACCGGAAACACTTGGACCAAATCAAACTCAGATTCACGGACTATCCTGAGCAACCCACCTTGGATCCTACCTTTTTTGATCCCCCAACATACACACCAGTGGCAACCGGCACCGTGGTTGACCACGAAGCAGAACCCATCATCCACAGCAGTCCAGCAGGTTCCAATACACCAGGCAGCCCAGCAAGGCCAGCTGCACAGCAGCCCAGCGAGGGCCCAACAAATGATCCAACAACACCAGCTTTCAAACCGAGACAATCAACCAGGGCAAGAAGGGCCCCAGGTCGACTCACATTGTAAATAGTTACACTATTGACTTTGGCGGGGGGGTGCGGGGGCTGGGGGAGTGTTGTTATATATGTAACCGTGTATTTACTCTTTACAGCCACCAGAGGGCTCAGCCCTGGTATCCCGAGGGATCCCATAATCCCTTGGGAGCACAGGTATTTAAGGAAGCCTCACAGGTTGGAGAGGCACTCTGCAGACCTGCAATAAAAGACTACAGTCACACTTTACTTTGAGCTCACAGTATTCAGTCTGACTCTTTCTCCATACATAACACTTTGTGTCCCAAGGACCTCGGGCCCTGCTTTTGTCCGCTAGGCTAAAGGTGGATCTGTCATTTAATTTCCCATTGATTAAACATCCGACACATTCATGTTGTATTTATTTCCATTTCATTTATTGATTCCACGATGTATTCCCGATTATCCTCACCATAAACCCTGTATTCAGTCCCACAGGTAATAGAATTAGATTATATCAGTGATGTCGCTAATGTGTTGCATATTTCACCCTGAATTGCAACAAACTGCTGCTCTTGCGCCCAGCCTGATATATACTGTCCCTATTCATTTCCTTTCCTCCTAGTTAACATGGTGACGATTGTGGTCCTGTCCCGGGGAAACTGCGGTCTCTCCAAATGTGTCCCTTATTACCTGTTGGCCATGGCAGTGGCGGATCTACTGGTCATTATCTTCGACCTGATACTGAGGCACATTCCCATTGGTTTTAAGGAATAGTTTATTTTCGTGAAGTCCATCTACGTGTGTAATATCCACTCCATCCTTAATGAAGTAATTTAAGGGTTAAGTCATGGCAGGAGAGCCCAGACCCATGTCATGCTCATCCTACGCTATGTGGGAAGTCAGGGTCGCTTCCAGTGTCCCTGATGACAACATGTGTGGGAAGTGTATCCAGCTGCAGCTCCTGACAGACCATATTGCGGCACTGGAGCTGTGCATGGATTCACTCTGGAGCATCCGCGATGCTGAGGATGTCGTGAATAGCACGTTTAGTGTGTTGGTCACTGTTATATATGTGGACTTGTATTTACTCTGTACAGCTACCAGAGGGCTCATCCCCTGGAGTCCCAACGGATCCCATAATCTCTTGGGAGCACAGGTATTTAAGGAGGCTTCACAGGTTGGTGAGGCACTCTGGAGACCTGCAATAAAAGACTAAGGTCACACTTTACTTTGAGCTCACAGTGTTCAGTCTGACTCTTTCTCCATACACAACAACTGGTGATGAGATACAGATAGCGAACCCAAAGATGCAGAGAACACTGGGTATCCTGGAGAAATTTTCGGAGGGAGATGATTGTGTAACTTTTGTGGAGCGACTCAACCAATACTTTGTGGCCAACGAGCTAGATGGGGAAGAGAGCGCTGCCAAACGAAGGGCGATCCTCCTCACCGTCTGTGGGGCACCAACGTATGGCCTCACTCCAGCGAAATCCACGGAAAAATCGTACGATGATTTGTGCACTCTGGTCCGAGAGCATTTGAACCTGAAGGAAAGCGTTCTGATGGCGAGATATCAGTTCAACACCTACAAAAGGTTTGAAGGCCAGGATATGGCGAGTTATGTCGCCGAGCTAAGACGCCGTGCAGGACATCGCGAATTTGAAGGACATTTGGAGCACATGCTCAGAGACTTTTTCATTCTTGGCATTGGCCACGAAACCATACTTCGCAAACTTTTGACGATAGAGATCCCATAGTAAGGCCATAGCGATAGCCCAGGCGTTCATTGACACCAGTGACAATACCAAGCAAATCTCTCAGCACACAATTGCTGCTACAAGTACTGTGAACAAAGTGATGTTGTTTTCGAATTGTAATGTACAGGGCATGTCAAACATACCTGCAGCTGCACGTCCGCAGATGACTCAAAGTCCACATATATAACAGTCACACCGCAGGTAAAGGTTACACAGGCAGATAGGGAATGGGTGACCATCAGGAAGAGCAGTGGAAGGAAGATAGTGCAGAGGTCCCCTGCGGTCATCTCCCTCCAAAACAGAAATACCACCTTGGGTACTGTTGGGGGAGTTGACTCATTAGGGGAAGGCAGCAGCAGCCAAGTCTATGGCACCAGGGGTGTCTCTGCAGCACAGGAGGGCAGGAAAAAGAGTGGGAGTGATATAGTGACATGGAATTCCATTGTAAGGGGAATAGATAGGCGTTTCTGCGGTCGCAAATGAGTCTCCAGGATGATATGTTGCCTCCCTGGTGCAAGGGTCAAGGATATCTCGGAGCGGCTGCAGCACATTCTGGAGTGGGAGGGTGAACAGTCAGCTGTCATGGTACATATAGGTACCAACGATGTAAGGAAAAAATGGAAGGAGGTCCTACAAGCTGAGTTTAGGGAGCTAGAAGTTAATTTAAAAAGTAGGACCTCAAAGGTAGTAATCTCAGGATTGCTACCAGTGTCACATGCTAGTCAGAGTAGGATTGGAAGTTAGCTAAGATGAATACGTGGCTTGAGGAGTGGTGCAGGAGGGAGGAATTCAAATTCCTGGGACATTGGAACTGGTTCAGGGGGAGGAGGGACCAGTACAAACCGGACGGTCTGCACCTGGGCAGGACCGGAACCAATGTCCTAGGGGGAGTGTTTGCTAGTGCTGTTGGGGAGAGGTTAAACTAATATGGCAGGGGGATGGGAACCTATGCAGGGAGACAGAGGGAAGTAAAATGGGGGGCAGAAGCAAAAGATAGAAAGAAGAAATGTAAAAGTGGAGGGCTGAGAAACCCAAGGCAAAAATCAAAAAGGGCCACATTACAGCAAAATTCTAAAGGGATAAAGTGTGTTAAAAAGACAAGCCTGAAGGCTCTGTGACTCAATGCGAGGAGTACTCATAATAAGGTGGATGAATTAAATGCGCAGGCAGCTATTAACGAATATGATATAATTGGGATTATGGAGACATGGCTCCAGGGTGACCAAGACTGGGAACTCAACAACCAGGGGTATTCAGCATTCAGGAAGGATAGACAGAAAGGAAAAAGAGGTGGGGTAGCATTGCTGGTTAAAGAGGAAATTAACGCAATAGTAAGGAAGGACATTAGCTTGGATGATGTGGAATCTGTATGGATAGAGCTGCAGAATACCAAAGGGCAGAAAACTCTAGTGGGAGTTGTGTACAGACCACCAAACAGTAGTAGTGAGGTTGGGAACAGCATCAAATAAGAAATTAGGGATGCGTGCAATAAAGGTACAGCAGTTATCATGGGCAACTTTAATCTTCATATAGATCGGGCTAACCAAACTGGTAGCAATACGGTGAAGGAGGATTTCCTGGAGTGTATTAGGGATGGTTTTCTAGACCAATATGTTGAGGAACCAACTATAGAGTTCTGGCCATCCTAGACTGGGTGATGTGTAATGAGAAAGGACTAATTAGCAATCTTGTTGTGTAAGGCCCCTTGGGGAAGAGTGACCATAATATGGTAGAACTCTTTATTAAGATGGAGAGTGACACAGTTAATTCAGAGACTAGGATCCTGAACTGAAGGAAAGGTAACTTCGATGGTATGAAACGTGAATTGGCTAGAATAGACTGGCGAATGATACTTAAATGGTTGACGGTGGATAGGCAATGGCAAACATTCAAAGATCACATGATGAACTTCAGCAATTGTACATCCCTGTCTGGAGTAAAAATAAAACGGGGAAGGTGGCTCAACCGTGGCTAACAAGGGAAATTAAGGATAGTGTTAAATCCAAGGAAGAGACATGTAAATTGGCCATAAAAAGCGGCAAACCTGAGGACTGAATTTAGAATTCAGTAGAGGAGGACAACGAGTGTCATTAGGAGGGGGAAAATAGTGTATGAGAGGAAGCTTGCTGGGAACATAAAAAGATTAGTGAAGACAAATGTAGGTCCCTTGCAGTCAGAATCAGGAGAATTCATAATGCGGAACAAAGAAATAGCAGACCAATTGAACAAATACTTTGGTTCTGTCTTCACGAAGGAAGACACAAATAACCTTCCGGAAATACTAGGGAACCAAGATTCTCGCGAGAAGGAAGAACTGAAGGAAATTCTTATTAGTCAGGAAATTGTGTTCGAGAAATTGATGAGATTGAAGGCCGATAAATCTCCAGGGCCTGACAGTCAGTATCCCAGAGTACTGAAGGAAGTGGCTCAAGAAATAGTGGATGCATTGGTGATCATTTTCCAACAGTCTATCGACTTTGGATCAGTTCCTATGGACTGGAGGGTAGCAAATGTAACACCACTTTTTAAAAAAGCAGGGAGAGAGAAAACGGGTAATTATAGACCAGTTAGCCTGACATCAGTAGTGGGGAAAATGTTGGAATTAATTATTAAAGATGAAATAGCAGTACATAAAGATGGAAAGCAGTGACACGATCAGTCCAAGTCAGCATGGATTTATGAAAGGGAAATCATGCTTGACAAATCTTCTAGAATTTTTTGAGGATGTAACTAGTAGAGTGGATAAGGGAGAACCAGTGGATGTGGTGTATTTGGACTTTCAAAAGGCTTTTGACAAGGTCCCACACAAGAGATTAATGCACATGGTATTGGGGGTAATGTATTGATGTGGATAAAGAACTGGTTGGCAGACAGGAAGCAGAGAATAGGGATAAACCGGTCCTTCTCAGAATGGCAGGCAGTGACTAGTGTGATGCTGCAGGGCTCAGTGCTGGGACCCCAGCTATTTACAATATACATCAATGATTTAGATGAAGGAATTGAGTGTAATATATCCAAGTTTGCAGATGACAATAAGCTGGGCGGCGGTGTGAGCTGTGAGGAGGATGCTAAGAGGTTGCAGGATGACTTGGACAGGTAAGGTGAGTGGGCAAATGCATTGCAGATGCAGTATAATGTGGATAAATGTCAGGTTATCCACTTTGGTGGCAAAAACAGGAAGGCAGAATATTATCTGAATGGCGGCAGAGTAGGAAATGGGGAGGTGCAATGAGACCTGGGTGTCATGGTACATCAGTCATTGAAAGTTGGTATGCAGGTACAGCATGCGGTGAAGAAGACAAATGGCATGTTGGCCTTCATAGCTAGGGGATAGGATCAGGGATGTCTTACTGCAGTTGTACAGGGCCTTGATGAGGCCTCACCTGCAATATTGATTTTAGAATGTTTCATAGATACATGGAAAATAGGTGCAGGAGTAGGCCATTTGGCTCTTCAAGCCTGCAACCATTCAATAAGATCATGCCTGATAATTCACCTCAGTACCCCATTCCTGCTTTCTCTCCATACTCCTTGATCCATTTAGCCGTAAGGGCCACATCTAACTCCCTTTTGAATATATCCAACGAACTGGCATCAACAACTTTCTGTGGTCGAGAATTCCTCAGGTTCACAATTCTCTGAGTGAAGAAGTTTCTCCTCATCTCGGTCCTAAATGGCTTACCCCTTATCCTTAGACTGTGACCCCTGGTTCTGGACTTCCCCAACATCGGGAACATTCTTCCTGCATCTAACCTGTCCAATCCCGTCAGAATTTTATGTTTCTCTGAGATCCCCTCTCATTCTTCTAAGTTCCAGTGAGAATAAGCCTAGTCGATCCAGTATTTCCTCATATGTCAGTCCTGCCATCCCGGGAAGCAGTCTGGTGAACCTTCGCTGCACTCCCTCAATAGCAAGAATGTCCTTCCGCAGATTAGGAGCCAAAACTGTACACAATATTCAAGGTGTGGCCTCTCCAAGGCCCTGTCCAACTGCAGTAAGACCTCCCTGCTCCTATAGTCAAATCCTCTCACTATGAAGGTCAACATGCCATTTGCCGCCTTCACCGCCCACTGTACCTGTATGCCAACTTTCAATGACTGATGTACCATGACACCCAGGTCTCGTTGCACCTCCCCTTTTCCTAATCTGTCGACATTCAGATAATATTCTGCCTTCCTGTTTTTGCCACCAAAGTGGATAACCTCACATTTATCTACATTATACTGCATCTGCCATGCATTTGCCCACTCACCTCACCTGTCCAAGTCACCCGACAGCCTCTTCGCATCCTCCTCACAGCTCACCCAGCTTAGTGTCATCTGCAAACTTGCAGATATTACATTCAATTCCTTCATCTAAATCATTAATGTATATTATAAATAGCTAGTGTCCCAGCACTGAACCTGGCGGTACCCCACTAGTCACTGCCTGCCATTCTGAAAAGGACCCGTTTATTCCTACTCTTTGCTTCCTGTCTGCCTACCAGTTCTCTAGCCACATCAATACATTACCCCCAATACCATGTGCTTTAATTTTGCACATTAATCTCTTGTGTGGAACCTTGTCAAAAGCCTTTTGAAAGTCCAAATATTTTCTCTGAACGTAGATGTTATAACCATGCATCCATTGTGGATACAAACCATATTAGCATATAACGTCTGTTGTCTTTCCGTAATAGTGCCTAGTCAATTAGCTTATACCATGCTCTTGTCACGTTTGCAGAGGAAGATATCCAAGAATCAGGCAGAGCAGAGGCGCACCGGAGGAGGCCCTGCTGATATACAGACCCTGACTGACTTGGAGGAATGTGCTGCAGCACCAGCGGGCAGCCACAGTCGCTCTGCCACCCGGGGTGGTGCAGGTCCCGTTGTTGTACCACGTGAGTAATGTGTAAACCAGTGGTAAACCAGTGATAATTTAAAGTCATTTAATGGCATTTCATTATAATATAATAATGATGCCATGTTATGCATGCACCTTCTGTAGTACTCCCAGGTTAAAACCATAAGAACATAAGAAATAGGAGCAGGAGTCGGCCATTTGGCCCCTCTGGCCTGCTCCGCCAATCAATATCATGGCTGATCTGATCATGGACTTAGCTCCACTTCCCTGCCCGCTCCCCATAATCCTTTAGTCCCTTATCGCTCAAAAATCTGTCTATCTCCGCCTTAAATATATTCAATGCCCCAGCCTCCACAGCCCTCTGGGGCAGTGAATTCCATAGATGTACAACCATATGATGTAATCATATGTAACGTCTCTCATTCACATTTATTGCAGTAGTGTTGCTCCTCCTACATATGTCAGCGCAGCACAAGCATTCTCATGTCTACCCTTCTGTTCTAATAACCTCAATTATGTTTTGCAGGTCCCGAGACTCCCGAGGCGCGAAGAGAGGCCCCTCCACGAATGCCTGTGCCATTGCAGGTGGTCATCACCACGGGTCCAGAGGAGACTACTGAGGAGGAGGAAGATGACCAATTGTCATCTGTTGTACCTGCGGCCATGTCTTCATGGACAGATGAAGTACCGGGGCCCAGCGGCTTGCAGCAGGCCACTTGAAGGTGCACAGTGCCCAAGCCAACCCCACGGAGGTTGAGTTGGCGAGGTAGGCACGCGCTGCGACGGGCTGATCCTAACAAGGACATGGTCGCACTGTCCAGGGAGAGCATCGACATCGGTCGAGAGCTCCTCCACGTGATTGGTGGTTGACCGGAAACATTGCCGCAATGTCCGCACCAATAATGGAGGGCATGGAGCGGATAGTTGTGGCAATGGGCCAAACGACCGACGCTGTCCATGCCTTGCGGCCCCCCAAGGTGCCGTCCCACCAACCACCCGGACAGATGTGAGTCAGGAGGAAGAACTTCCTTCTGACTCGGAAAACGTTTCTTCCGAAACGTCTTCTCCTCCAGCCACTGAGGAGACTCTGCCGACGTCACCCCCGCCCCCACCACAGCAGCAGGCCTTGAGGTCCCCTGCTGCAAGACGTTTTGGTCCCATGACTCATGGATTGAAACGGGGGCTTATTAGAAGGGAAGGTCAAGGTTCAGGAGGGCAGCATGGCCGCAGGTAAGGAGAGGGGAAGGAGAGGGGTGTTGTATATTGTTGCTACCTCTTGTTCAAAATACATTTTTGTTAAATGTTCACTGTTATGTTATTGTTATGTTGAAAATATTGTTGAATGTTCGGGGTTGGTGGGGGGTGGGGGGGCGGGTGTTATATATGTTTGTTGTAAACATTTTCAGATTTGTGTTTAATTTTATTTAATTTTTATTTAATTTTACAATTGTCCTGAAGTGTCTTCTAATAATGTAAGGTAAAACATCAGTACAATGGTTGTAAACAATGGCCATGGCCAGGCCAGGCAAGGATGAAATGTAACGTAACTGTAAGTGTCACCAATGTAAGTTCACGCAAAGTGTTCATTTATGAGCTGCTGACGCAAGTGTTTTGCAGCCGTGTAACTACCACGGGGCTTTTCCAGTCTTGTGGGGGGGGTGGGGTGTGGGGGCATGGGTTCATCGCCAGGCTGATTGTCCTCCCCGAGGTCCTCGTCATCCTCCTCCTCATCCTCCTCTTCCACCTCCCCTCTCTCCTGAGGTGGACCGGCAGACCCATCTAGCAACTGTTGTCCTCTCTTGATAGCTAGGTAATGCAACATGCAGCACACCACAATAAACTCAGTGACCTGCTCAGGGTGGTATTGTAGGTTACCTCCTGAGTGGTCTACGCATCTGAAGCACTGCTTAAGCACTCCAATTGTCTTTTTGACAACATTGCATGTAGTTATATGGCTTTCATTGTCGCACTTCTCGGCTTCCATCTGGGGCTTACGCAGGGAGGTCATGAGCCAGCTGGCAAAGCCATATCCTTTATCCCCCAGCATCAAACCGTAACCTTGTGGCTGACTCTTAAACAGGTCAGGGACAGTACCCTCACACAAGATGTACACATCATGGATGCTGCCTGGAAAATTAGCCTTTAATGCCATGATTATTTGCTTGTGGTTGACAACAAGTTGCACATTCAGGGAGTGGAATCCCTTTCGCTTCCGAAACACCTCTGCATCCTGTAAAAGTGCTCGCAGGGCGATGTGTGTACAGTCTATTGCTCCCTGCACCTTGGGGAAGTTTGCTATTCACGAGAAACCCAAAGTCCTCTCAGTCTGTGCTTCCCTGGTCATAGGGAAGTTTATAAAGTCCATCCTGCGTGTGTAAACGGTTCAGTCACCTGTCGAATGGAGCAGTGTGTGGCGGGCGTGCTGAGAGATACCACAAATGTCGCCAGCCGAGGCCTGAAAGGAGCCCGATGCACAGAAGGAAAGCGCCGCAGTAACCTTGACCTCAACGGGCAGTGCGGTCCTGATGGTGCTGGTAGGCTGCAGATCTCCCTTATTTAGCTGGTATATCTCACTGATGACCTCCTTTCGGAAGTGCAGCCTCCTAACGCGTGTGTTATCGGACAAGTTCAGGTATGATCACTTTTCCCTGTAAATGCGTTGGGTGTAATGTCTCCTCCTCTGCAGCATTCTGCTATCTCTTTGATTGGGCACATAATGCTCTTCAATGTACCTTCTCCCAACTTCAGTCTGCAGCATGTGATTAGAGACCAATACTGGTTGAGAAATTACAGGCCCCATCACTATAAATCGCTATAAATGCCCTTAATTTGTCCTCAACAGATACAAATGTGATTAGATGATTGGCAAGGGTCAAAACCGCCTGTAAAATCATTCACAAATTGATTCTCCTCACAAGCACTTGAAGAGGCCTTTCAGTACAGATCTTCCTACTTTCAAAATGGCGTCCGTAGTGCTAAGTACTGCCGAGTAGCTCCGACTTAAGGTCAGTGAGTGCAGCTTTTTTTCAGCGACTTTTTCGGCCAGCGACCATTTCAGCAAAGTGCGGGCAAAATGCCGAAAGTTGCTGTAGCGATCATCTGGGCGATAATGCGACGCAAGTTTCCATTTTCAGCACTACTCTTGGCCTGGCACGTGGATGACGTCATATTTTTTTTTAAACTTAGGCCGGGCGATGCAGCACATTCATGTGTGCCGAAAGTTGGGCCGACGATAAACGGGTGATATTCGGGCGCTAGTTTCCACTTTCTGGCAAAAATGGGCGACAGCCTGAATCTCAGCGCCAAATGGGCGCTAAATGGGCGATGATCGGGTGATGATCGGGCGATAAATGGGCGATAAATGGGCGATGATCGGGTGATGATCGGGCGATAAATGGGCGATAAATGGGCGATGATGTGCCAAAAATCACATCAGAAGGCATTCGATAAGGTGCCACACAAGAGATTATTAAACAAAGTTAGGGTTAATGGGATTAAGGGTAACATACTAGCATGGATTGAGGATTGATTAAAGGATTGGATTGGGAAAATGTTGTTAAAGAAGCAGTCGAAGGACATTTGGAAAAACATAATTCAGTCAGGCAGAGTCAGCATGGATTTATGAAGGGGAAGTCACGTTTGACAAATTTGCTGGAATTCTTTGAGGATATAATGAACAGAGTGGATAAAGGGGAACAGTGGATGTGGTGTATTTGGACTTCCAGAAGGCATTTGACAAGGTGCCACATAAAAGGTTACTGCACAAGGTAAAAGTTCACGGGGTTCGGGGTAATATAGGGGCATGGATAGAGGATTGGCTAACAAACAGAAAACAGAGAGTCGGGATAAATGGTTCATTCTGTGGTTGGCAATCAGTAACCAGTGGGGTGTCGCAGGGATCAGTGCTGGGACCCCAACTATTTACAATCTATATTAATGACTTGGAAGAAGGGACCGAGTGTAACGTAGCCAAGTTTGCTGGTGAAACAAAGATGGGAGGAAAAGCAATGTGTGAGGAGGACACAAAAAATCTGCAAAAGGACATAGGCAGTCGGGCAAAAATTTGGCAGTTGGGGTCTAATGTTGGAAAGTGTGAAGTCACGCACTTTGCAGAAAAGATCAAAGAGCAAGTTATTATTTAAATGAAGAAAGATTGCAAAGTGCTGCAGTACAGTGAGACCTGAGGGTAGTTGCGTATGAAACACAAAAGGATAGTATGCAGGTACAGCAAGTGATCAGGAAGGCCAATGTTATCTTGGCTTTATTGCAAAGGGGATGGAGTATAAAAGCGGGGAAGTCTTGCTACAGTTATACAGGATATTGGTGAGGCCACACCTGGAATACTGCGTTCAGTTTTGGTTTCCATATTTAATAAAGGATATACTTGCTTTGGAAGCAGTTCAGAGAAGGTTCACGAGGTTGATTCCTGAGCTGAGGGGTTGACTTATGAGGAAAGGTTGAGTAGATTGGGTCTCTACTCATTGGAATTCAGAAGAATGAGAGGGGATCTTACCGAAACATTTAAGATTATGAGGGGGCTTGACAAGGTGGATGCAGAGAGAATGTTACCACTGATAGGGGAGACTAGAACTCAAGGGCATGATTTTAGAATAAGGGGCCACCCATTTAAAACTGAGATGAGGAGGAATTTCTTTTCTCAGAAGGTTGTAAATCTGTGGAAATCGCTGTCTCAAAGTGCTGTGGAAGCTGGGGCATTGAAGGGATTTAAGACAGAAAAAGATAGTTTCTTAACTGATAAGGGATTAAGGGGTTATGGGGAGCGGGCAGGGAAGTGGACCTGAGTCCATGATCGGATCAGCCATGATTATATTAAATGGCGGAGCAGGCTCGAGGGGCTGTATGGCCTATTCCTGTTCCTATTTCTTATGTTCTTATGTTCTTCTGGCTGCTGCACCACCGTTGATCTGTGCGTCCTGCACTACAAACCCAAGAAACATAAACGCTGTTTCAGAAGGACATTGGAGTGCTACAATCATCCTCCACCCAGAGATGGGGGCACAGAGAAGGCAAACCATCTTATCATTGCCCATCACCCATGCACCCTCTTCTCTGGGTCATAACCAAGTGTAAAGCTGTTATTGCATTCTAGCGCATCTAGTCATTGTAATCTAAAGCCTAGGGGTTTTTGGCCAAAAACAGTTACATCAAGGTGAGGCCCTTGCACTGGACGGGTCAAACCATGACATCATAGGGAAAGCCTGACCCTACCCTGTGCATCACAGTGAGATCAGGCATCACAATTGGTTTGTAACCTGTTATATATGCAGACTGTAGATATACTCTCTGTGTAGTCACTGTATAGTTGCATAAGATGGACACTTGTTACCTGATGTACTGTCTACAAGGTTTACACTGTGTATATACTCTGCTGGCACAACTAGAGGGTGCAACTGGTGGAGACTGGGTTTTCCTGCCCCTCTGGCAGAGGCTGTCCACCAGAGGGCACCGTGGTGGGAGACCTGAAGGTCACCTGCATAGGTGTGCTGGGCCCAATATGAATGGCTGTCCATCAAGCTTGTGCCTCACTCTGGAATTACGAATAAAGGACCAAGGTCACTACAGTTTGAGTACAACACATTGCCTCGTGGAGTCATTCCTAAGTGCATTACAGACATAACATAACCTGGGGCAAACTGAGACACCACCAGTTTCAGTGAAGGAAAGCACTGACTGTGACTAATTGGCTGATCTCTCTTGCAGTGAATGTGGCCGGATACAATATCTCACCATCTTTGCTTTATGAAGAGAACATGATGAAAACATCATCAACAAGCAGATTAGAGAGAAGGTTGTGAGCTTTGAAAGGTTGGTATTAACCTATTGATCTTGTATCATCATTTGTGAAAGTCAGAATGAGCAACATAAAGAATTTAATAGATACAGTAATACTGATGCACAGTAGGTTGTTGGAACAGTTCATTTTGTTATGAGATCTTTTTTGGCGTTGTTAATAGGAAGTCTGGAGCCTGCAGCCTGCTCACAGATGGTTACTGAGTCCCACTCTCAGCTCCCTCACTGACCAGCCCCTCCCAGCCCTTGAGTTTGGTGCTCACTCCCTGTTCTGTAAATGTAGACAACTACTTATCATTGGTAGATCCCTCAGGGCATTGCTCGGGACAGTCTGCAGGGTGACCAACAGTCACACATGTAACTGGGCCCCACTGAGAGAAGGGGGCATGGAGAAGGCAAACAATCCCATCACTGCCCATTGTCTGCACATCCGACTCTCTGGTTCATAACCAAGTGCAAAGCTGTTATTGCATTCTAGCACATCCAACCTAAGGCCCAAGGCTTTTTGGCCAAACACAGCTGCATGAAGATGAGGCCCTTTAACTGGAAGGGTCAAACTGTGACATCACAGGACAAGCCTGACCCTACCCTGTGCATCACGTGATCACTGACATCACGATAGGTTTGTAAACAGGGAGAACATGAGGCAGAAGAGGCTGCACAAGCAGTTTAAGTGAAGGAAAGGGAGCTGTTCTGACTGTGACTAACCGGCTGATCTCTCTAGGAGTGAATGTGGCCGGCGAGAAGACCTGGTGAAGGGAATGTGAACAATGGAATCATCACTAACCAGCTGACAATCAGAAGGGTCCAGCTGTAGAAGGTTTGTTTATTCCAGCTTGTCTAATTCCCCGTGAAAGTCAGAGAGTGTTACAGTATAATCCACTGCAGTGACCATGCAGACATCAATGCTCAAACCCTGGAAACTGAGAGCAGATCAGTACTCGCTCGTTGTTCTGATCAACTGGGATAATCTGTGGGACAAGGAGTCGATGGGAAACTCTTGTCCCAGCTGTTACTGGTGCCCTCTGACCTTGCCAATCCCTGGGTCCTTGTCAAAGACCTGCTCCCAGGTCAGCTGGCTCAGGTACTGCCACCAATAGCCCTCCGATTGTGTCAGAGAAGCTCCATGTCCCAGTCATCCTGGTTCACCTGATAGCATTGCCACCATTCTGGACCATCTCTTGGATTCTGAAGAAGGTGTACATTCCCCAACTCCACAACCTTTAATACTCAGGTGGCATCAGAATCTGTGGCCAGTAACATTACATGAAAAGAAACGTTGATAGTTTTGCACCCAGAATCTGCATTAAGCATTTACAGCTCCAATGGTTTACTATACAAGGGTAGCACTAAAGTACCTGTAGTTGTCTTGTTGCGATCCAGTGTTTTAAAAACAAATCTGTAATTTCTTCTTCTGCTAGAGGTTCATGGTTGGCGTCAGAATGAAAGAGAGCAAAAGGGCGGTTTCATCAAAATACCTACAGACTAAAGTTGTGAGTAATAAAACCACAAAGACAAGTGGATCAGACACACAAGAGAGAGCACATTGTGACAGAAATCAAATCAATGCCAACAGAGAAACCACAGAAGGAGCGGAGCGGTCCAACTGAAATTCTTCTGATGCCATCCCTCTGTGTCCCATCCATTTCTCAGTGCCAACTCGACATCTTTCAATTTGTGTTTAATAACCAATAACCAATACCTGCCCCCCCTCCCCTCCGCCCACAGCACAGAACCATCGAGCCCTCATGTCCCTGCATCGGCATCAAGCACCAACCCTTTTCCAACTCCAGGCTCAGTTCGGCACTGCTTGGGGTGAACTGCACTGACACTGGGTAAAGCCCAGTCTGTGCAGTCATCTCCAACCAGTGCCGGCCAGGGGTCCACCTTGGTACTAAACAGGAAAGTCTCAAGAAGGGACACTCTGGATGTTGCCCCGAAACTTCCCAGAATTAAGAGGGAGTCCTCCCCTGGCACCAGTTGGCTTGGAGGAGTCCGTGACTGCTGGTGCCAGGATCTCTCCCAATTCCTATGGGGCATCTAGGTTCCAAGGGCTCTCACTCCAAGGGAGGATATGTGTGCCTCAGTGGCACCTCCCCCACGAGACAGGGGCTCATGTCTGGAGGGTCTAACTCCATTGGCCTTTGTATTCATGAGCCTGTAGCTAATCGCTTCCGAAGGCAGGAAGCCTCCATATAGCTTCCTCGGGCTGAACCGGCAGGGAAGGCTGATCGTGAGGCCCTCATCTCTGTTCCCAGAGCCTTACTATCAACCTCCCCTATCTCTTCAGCCTGAGGCAGCTTCCCAGAGACATCCCGCCTTCGGAATCCAAGCTGGGAGCCTGAGTCAGACCACAATCTCCAGTCGTTTAGGCTTTTTCATGTATTTAACACGAGGGTGAGCGAGTCTGAAACTGTGGGATCTGGAGATCCCTTCACTTGTGGGAGGGGCGGGAGCGCGGGGGCTTTAGTTTTTACTTGGGCTCTTGCAAAGGCCTCAGGCTATAGCTATATTCATCCTACTAATTTCCTGGACAGTTTGGGTGGACTGCAGTTAAGGCCAAGGTAGACAGCATCCATAGTGCCTCCGCCACCCTGCTTTCACACCTTGCAGTTTATTGGCATCTGGTGAACTTCAGTGGTGAAGGCATCAGAAGGAAGGTTACTGCCGAGTGAAACTAGTCCTGGTCCACCCACATTTGGGGCCTGGCAGACCTTCCTGCAGGGTTTAGCACATGTCCCGAATTCCCTACCACCAAATACATTGGGGCCGGCTTTACTGACCAGCAGCCTAATGCCTCGCAGGTGAGTTGAGGGAGCAATCCCTGTCACAGAGTGAGGACCACCTTCAGAGAGCATCTACTGCAGCAAAAAGCTGTGTGGGTGCCCTCAATATCAGAGCAGGGCCCAGCATCCAGTAGATCTTGCCTTACCAATGAGCTTGGCCATGCAACTTGGGGCACTTTGAGGTACTGCAGGTACCCTTTAGTATTTGATGCTGAGGGCTTCTTTGGTGAGCAAGTGGAGGAGCTGCTGTAGCAGAACATTCAGCCATGCCCAGAATTGATGGAACGAATCCCAGAGCCACTCATCCTCCAGCACCCCACCGGCCGTAAGGAAGCCACCAGAAAGTGGGAGAAGTACGCCCAGGAAATGTAAAGGCAGTTGTTTCTGGACCTTCCTCCTCTGGATAATGTAGCACCACCACCAATCCATTCCTGTATTTAAGGGAGATAGAACATGTCCAGAGAACTATCAACCAGTCGATAAGGTACCACACAATAGCCCAAGCACTAGGGTTTATTTCTAGAGGGGTAGAATTGAAAGGTAGAGAAGTTATGAAGCAGCTCCTCCACTTGCTCGCCAAAGAAGCCCTCAGCACCAACGGGCACCTGCAGTTCCTGAAAATCTTTACCCAGAGCGTGGTGAGAATGTGGAGCTCACTACCCCAGGGAGTGGTTGAAGTGAATAGAATCGATTTATATAAGGGAAGGCTAGACAAGCAGATGAGGGAGAAAGGAATAGAGGGTTCTGCTGATAGTTAGATGAGTGGGTGGAGCAGAAGCACCGGCATTGGCTGACTGGGCCGAATGGCCTGTTTCTGTGCCGTATCTCCTATGTAATCCTATGTAATCATTTACCTCCATAAGCCTTGACAAAGCTTTATCCGGACCGCAATGTCCTATGACCCATGCTAGCCCATCATTCCAGACTAGAACCTGGAATACAGAGAGCTCGCAACAAGTAACCTTCGATACCCTGTCCAGCTCCACGTCCCCAAGCAGTGACTGCCTGATAGCCCACTACAGAGCTGGGTGGGTGGGTCACATCCAGTACTTCCCTGTGGAAGTGAATTACTCTGGACACTTGGGTTCAGACACCAGAAGTAGTGAGCATTAGCAGTTTGTTATTCACAATGTGGATTGGTTTCCAATGTGACTGGAAGGATGTTTCCTGTGGGGTTCCGCAGGGTTCAGTACTGGGTCCATTGCTTTTTGTGGTATACATCAATGATTTAGAGTTGAATATCGGGAGTAAGATTAAGAAGTTTGCAGATGACACTAAAATTGGCTGTGTGGTTGATAATGAAGAAGAAAGTCATACGCTGCAGGAGGATATCAATCTACTGGTCAGGTGGGCAGAGCAATGGCAAATGGAATTTAATTCAGAGAAGTGTGAGGGCTAATAAGGAAGGGGTATACACATTAGGTGGTAGGCCATTTAATAGTGTAGTTGAACAAAAAGACCTTGGAGTGCTTGTCCACAGATCCCTGAAAGTAGCAGGCCAGATGGATAAGGTGGTTAAGAAGGCATACGGAAAGCTTGCCTTTATTGGCCGAGGCATAGAATATAAGAGCAGGGAGGTTATGCTTAAATTGAAAATACTTTGGTTAGGCCACAGCTGGAGTACTGCGTGCAGTTCTGGTCACCGTATTATAGGAAAGACATGATTGCACTAGAGACGGTGAGGAGGAGATTTACTCGGATGCTGCCTGGAATGGAGAATCTTAGTTATAAGGACAGATTGGATAGGCTGGGTTTGTTCTCGTTGGAACAGAGGAAGTTGAGAGGAGACCTCATCGAGCTGCACAAAATATTGAGGGGCCTGGACATAGTGGATAGCAAGGGCCTATTTCCATTGGTGGAGGGGTCTTTTACGAGGGGGCATAGTTTTAAGCTGGTTGATGGAAGTTATAGAGGGGATTTGAGGCGGGACTTCTTTACGCAGAGCGTTGTGGGGATCTGGAACTCGCTGCCTGGAAGAGTGGTGGATGTAGAAACGCTCACCACTTTTAAAAGATGGTTGGATGGACACTTAAAGCGCAGTAACCTGCAGGGTTACAGACGTAGAGCTGGTAATTGTGATTAGACTGGATGACCTTTTGTTGGACGGCGCAGATATAATGGTAAGTACTACAGGGAATAGAATACAGCCAGGGTGTGATCTCCTGGACTAGTATTGATCACCTGGATGGGTCAGAGAGCAATTTTCCAAGATTTCTTCTCCCTAAATTGGCCTGGGTTTTTAATCTGTTTTTTTTTCTTTCTCAGGAGATCACATGGCTCCGGATGAGGTGAAGTGTAGAATGTTTCAATAAAGGAGTGTCGCAATTGTGTGAGGCGGACTGGTTGGGCTGGGTGCTCTTTGCCTTTCAGTCATTGTTCATAGGTTTATATGTAAGCTTTAGGGCTGCTGACCAAGGGCTGTGCGGCTTTGTCGGCCGGCGCAGACACGATGCGCCTCCTTCTGCGTTGTAAATTTCTATGTTTCTATGTTTGGCCATCAGAGGAACTATCTACTAGTGGGCATACAGGTCACGATCTGCATTGAGAGTGAGAGATAGTCATCCAGAAGGCTCAACTGATGGAGATATGCCTCCAGTTGAGCATTCTTGATGTCTATCACTCGGCCAGTAATGTTTCCACAGTTCTCCTTTGTCGCAGCATCTGAACGAGTGATGGTGATCTTGGGGCACAGCGTCCTCCAGGCATTTGGGCTACTGCCATCGGGCTCTTCAGGTAATGCCTTCAGGTAACGCTGCAACATTCAGGAGGAATGGGCTTCAAGGCCAGTGGACTGGATGAGTTGACTTGTCATTTCAGCAGGCTCGGGTTGTGAACGGTAGAATAAGATATTGTACATTTTCCGGTCCGGTCGGCAGGCGAGGATGGCAAAGTTGAGAGTGTGCAGGAGCAGCCCGTACAGAGAAACCCCTCCGCGCGGAACTGAAAGGCACGGAGGGGATTTCCCCGAGGCGGCTCAAGTTGTGAGGCGCCGGCTTCCGAGGGAGGTTCCGGGGTTTGGCGCCGATGAGGAATTCCGTCCGGATGGGGGTCAGTTCAGACAGGATCTCCCCACGTGCTTGAGCCTCCTCGATGCACCTAACGGAGTCAGGGCCCAGAGCTGTTTTTAGCGACTCAATGGCATCGGCCGTGCGGCGGACGTCGGCCGAATTTAGACGCCGCACCAGCGTGTCTGGCGCCATCCAGCCCGCTCCTCCGCCATCGAGCAGGTCCCTGACGCTGGTCACCTCACCAGCCACAGCCCTCTCGTCCGACCACCACCTAAAACCTTGGTCGTGGAGGTACGGATTCCCGAGCAGCGGCTCCTGCAGGACGGCCGCCACTCCAGCCAGTGGAGAGCTGCGCTTGGTGGAGACTTTGTTCCAGACCCTGGTGAGTTCCTTGTAAAAGACAGGCAGTTCCTGGACGGCGGTCCTGACGCCCCCCAAGCTCACAAACAGGAGCTGCGTGTCGTAGTTGAGGCCGTGCTGCTGGCGGAAGAAATACGTCGCCAGAGCACGCCACCTAGGAGGGGACTTGACGTAAAGGTATCTCTGCAGGGTCTGAAGACGGAAAGTCATGAGCTGGGCGCTGACGCACACCAACGACTGACCGCCCTCCCCAAGTGGGAGACTCAAGACCGCGGCAGAGACCCAGTGCTTCCTGTTGTTCCAGAAGAAGTCCACCAGCTTCTTCTGTATCTTGGTGACAAATGCAGGGGGAGGGGTCAAAGTGACCAGCCGGTACCACAGCATGGCAGCCATCAGCTGGTTTATGACTAGCGCTCGACCCCTGCAGGACAGCACTCGGAGCAGTCCTGTCCAGCGCCCTAGGCGAGCGGCGACCTTGGCCTCCAGCTCTTGCCAGTTCGCCGGCCAGGCTTCCTCATCGGGGCTAAGGTAGACTCCCAGATAGAGGAGATGGGTCGTGCTCCAGGCAAAAGGCCTGAGCTCCTCCGACAGGGAGTCCACCCGCCACTGACCCACCAGGAGTCCAGAACATTTCTCCCAGTTGATCCTGGCAGAGGATGCAGCCGAGTAAATCTCCTGGCACTCACGCATCCTCCGCAGGTCAGCGGGATCCTCTACCGCGAGGAGCACGTCATCGGCGTAAGCCGAGAGGACGACCTCCACGCCCGGCCCTTGCAGAGCCAGTCCCGTCAACCTCGTCCGCAGGAGGCGCGGGAAAGGCTCCACGCAGACGGCATATAACTGGCCGGACATGGGGCATCCCTGGCGCACCCCTCTCCCAAACTGAAGGGGCGCCGTCGAGGACCCGTTAACGTTTATCAGACACTCCGCGGCGGCGTACAAAATTCGGATCCGGGCGACGAAATGCGTCCCGAAACCGAAAATGCGCAGAGTCCCAAAAAGATAGTCGTGATCCGCCCTGTCGAACGCCTTCTTTTGGTCGAGAGATAGGAAGGCGACCGACAGACCAGCCATCTGGGAATGATGGATGAGGTCCTGGACCAGATGGATGTTATCGTGGATTGTCCGCCCCGGGACGGTGTAGGACTGGTCGGGGTGGATCATGTGGTCCAGCACGGCGCCAAGGCGAGCAGACATCGCCCTGGCGAAGATTTTGTAGTCCGTGCTGAGGAGGGAGACCGGGCGCCAGTTCTTAAGAAGGCGGAGATCGCCCTTCTTAGGCAGCAGGACGATGACTGCCCTGCGCCAAGAGAGGGGCATCTCCCCGGTCGTCAGACTTTCCCCCAGGACCCGCGCGTAGTCGCCCCCCAGGACATTGCAGAACGCTCTGTGGAACTCCACAGTCAGCCCGTCCAGCCCCGGGGCTTTTCCCCTCGAGAGCCGGTCGAGGGCACCGGTCAGCTCCGCCAGGCTTAGCGGAGCTTCCAGATTTTCGGCGCCCTCCGTGCTGACCTTCGGCAGGTCCTCCCACAAAACTCTACGCGCTTCCTCGCTGGACGGCTCCGGAGAGAACAGAGCCCCGTAATAGGCCCTGTTGTTGACGCCCTACGGATCCGAGACGAGAGAGCCGTCATCGGCCAGCAGTGTCCAGACCTGCTGATGGATACTCTTTTTTCCAGCGAGAAGAAGAAGGGGGAGCCGCGGTCCAGATCCCGCAGGAACGGGATCCGCAACCTCACGAACGCGCCTCGGGACCCGACGAGCTGCAGGTCCTTCTTCATTTCGTACACCGTCCGCAGGGCCGGGTCCTCGACGACTTGACCGAGACGGGACTCCAGGTCGAGCACCTCTTTTTCGAGGCGCCCGACCCTGGCCGCCTGCCTCTTGGTCAACCCCCTCGCGTACTCTTGACAGAAGACGCGGACGTGAGCCTTGCCCACGTCCCACCATAGCCTCAAGGAGGGGAAGCCCCCCTGCTTCCTTCTCCAGTCGGCCCAGAAACGACGGAACGAGTCCTGGAACCGCACGTCCTCCAGCAGCTGGTTGTTAAAATGCCAGTGCGCGGACCCCGTCCTCGCGCGGAGCGAAGCGAGCTCCGCCCACACCAGGTGGTGGTCCGAACACGGCACCGGCCGCATGGAGGCCGCCGGGACGCAGGAAATGTACGCCCGAGACACATAAAGGCGGTCGATTCTGCACCATCCTACTCCAGGCCTCACCCAAGTAAAGGCGCTGGAGTCGGGGTGGAGATTTCGCCAGACGTCCACCAAGTCGAGGGACCCGATCAGGTCCCTCAACTTCTCCATCGCCGTCATGCACTGCGGGGCACCGGAGCGGTCCCTCGCCTCGAGGGTGCAGTTAAAATCCCCTCCGAGAACAATGCAGTCGCCAACGTCGACGGAGCCAAGAAGAGCGGACACTTCTTCGAAGAAGCGCGTTTGCTGCGGACCGGGCTGAGGGGCGTGCACGTTCACGAGATGGAGCGGCACGTCCCCCAGGCGAACTGTGACGTGCAGCAAGCGGCCTGGCACGGGCTCCTCGACCCCCAAGATCTCCGGCTGAAGATGCGGGCCCAGCAAGATGGCCACCCCACAAGAAGTGGCGGTGAGGTGGCTCATGCGGACCTCTCCTTGCCATTCCAGGAGCCACGTGGCTTCGTCTCCCGGAACAGTGTGGGTTTCTTGCAGGAAGCACACCGCATATTTCCCCTCCAGCAGGAGCGAAAAATTGTCAAATCTACGGTGTGCCTCTCTGCCGCCGTTGATGTTGAGGCTGGCTATGGTTATCTTCATGGCAAAAGCAGAGTGCAACCTCTACCTAACCTATTGTGTGGGGGGGAGTGGAGTCTTTTGTTGCCCTCCACTCCTTCAGCAGCCCAGCAAGGAATCTTTTGAGCCGGCGTAGCTCAAGGCCTTGCGCCCTTGATAAGGGCCCGCCCGCGGCCATGGTTTTAGCGGCGTCGCGGACGGACGCGATGAGCAGCACCGGCTCGAACCATTTTACCCGGACCAGATGGGTTCGGTTGCGGCGACCCTGGTCTGGACCAAAAAGTCCTGGAGTTCCTTTACAGGAATGAGGGGAGACTCAGCGGCGGGCACAAGGAGATCCACCGCCTCACTGACGGTGGACTCTAGATCTTCTCCCGCGTCCCCCACCGAGTCCCCGTCCCCCTCCGGGAGGTCGCCGCCAGCAGCCGGCCCGTCGACCGCACGAGGTACGGCAAACGGCCCGGCCGCTCCATCCGGCCCTGGCTCTGACCCGATCCCACCCCCAGGATCGTCGGCAGAGCAGTCCCCACTGGGCTCTTTGAAAAGTGGTGCTGGGTCGGGAAGCAACAGCGGAAGGGGATCCTCCTCCGCACCAGGAACCGGGGAAACTGGAGTGACCTGGTCAAAGAAATGTTACAGGTCCTCCAAAGCCCCGAGCCCCAAAGTAGGGGGCGAGGGTTGTTGTTGTTCCCCCTCCCTCCGCCACCCCCCGGCCCAGTGTGTACAGAATCATTAAAATTGTTAACACTTTGTATTTCTTCCAGGTCGAGCGACTCCCGGGGGAAGTTGGTTAATAGCTGGGCGGGCTCAGGTTCGGCCTTTTCGGCCCCGCCCGCCTCAGTCCCCGGGACGCTCGACCCGGCGGCTACACATTCCTCCGCTGGCCCCACGCCCCCCACGACAGGCAGATCTTCCACGCCATCCCCGGGAGGCAGAGGCTGGGCAGCCTCGACTGCCTCACCCTCCCCGGGGACAGATTCCTCGCGCCTACGGCGCAGTTTGGGGGCGCTGGTGGGGGACGCGGGACACGCGGCGGGCACCGACTCCTCCGCGGAGGGATGTTGTTCCTCCTCCGCCTCATTGGAGCGGCGCCTCCTTTTGTTCCTGGGGGGGCGCGGAGTCAGGGAGACCTCCATGTCTGCCGAGGCTTCCCGCTCCACTCCCTCCTTTTTCTTATCTTGCCGGCGCCCGAGCCCCTCTGTGATATTGGTCAAGGGCTCGGGCACGGGCTCAGAGCACCCCGCGCTCGCCGGTGACAGGGTTGGGCTGAGCGCGGTAATCAAATTGTCTGGCGCACTGAGGGGACCCGCCTCGAGATGTTTCACCATCCTCCGCGCCTTCTTTCCGACTGGACGCTCTCCCTCCCCCCCGCCGGAGGCCGTGAAAACAAAGGCCTCCGATGATGCCCGCGCACCTACGGCTCCCGGCACGCGGACGCAACTAGGGGGAGGGGTGGAGGTGGCGCCAGCCTTGTCCGCCTTCGGTGGTTTGGCGGCTTTGGAGGCGGGGCAGTTCTTACGAACGTGCCCCACCTCCCTACAGGCATGGCACCGCACGCCGTCCGACGTACAAAAGACGCGGTAGGCAGTCCCCTCGTGCGCCACATTAAAACTGCCCTCTGTCGTCTCCTCCCGCGCCAACCGGACAAAAAGCTGGCGGTGGAAGGAGAACACATGGCGTAGGCTGTTCTCCCTGAGGCCGAGCGGTATGGGGCTAATCCCTGACCTTACCTCCCCCATTTGGTGTAGGTGAGGGAGGAGGAGATCAGCGGGAACAAAGGGCGGGACGTTAGAAATGATGACCCTCTGCGCGGTGGCCTCGAGAGGGTCCACCGGCAGGAACGTCCCGCCCACTGTGAGCCCCTTTTCAAGGGCCAGGAACACCGCCCGCTCCGCCCCAGGAAGAACACCGCCTTCCCAGACATTTTGGAGGCTGCGACAAGGGCCGAGGGGCCGACTACCCCAGCCATCGCTCGCACGCACTCCTCGATGCTCATTGTGGGGTGACTGTAGCTCTTGACCCCGTGTTTTTTTGTTATAAGTCTGAATGGTGGCAGGGCAGCAGGAGGCGCAGGAGGCGCCGTGGATGTGGACACCGCCTGCGCGTACGTCTTAGCTGGCCCTGCCACCGGCGTGGATGGGGTCGCCATCACGGGGTCCCCTTAAGGGCTACACCCACCCCAAAGTCACAGGCCTTAATAATCTTAAATTGGCCTCGTTGGTGTTTTAGCAGAGGGAGCTCTTAATGGGGCACACCTCTCCCCGAGTTAACGATTGGAGAGGGGCCTTGCTCCCTCTGCTCAGTTGTCTTAATTTAATTTTAATTAAGGAGGAAAGGGGCTCTCATAGAGAGAGGGGAGTGACAGAGTGAGAGAGAGACGGGGGTGGGAAAGAGGGAAGCTGTGAGGGCAGGTCTCCCCTCACAGCGATGGGTGGGTGTTTTTCTTGGGGTGCACTCCCCAGATGATGGAAAAAAAACAAGACACAGTCTTATAGGATGGTCTTCGGGTGGGGGGTAGAAGATGTTTTCACCTGGGGCAGCTGGAGCCACCCAGGCACACACTCCCAACGATGTTAAATAGGGTGCTTAATAATTCTTCAGCCAGGTAGCTCCAGCTATCCCAGGCTAGACAATGGGGGAGGGGTGCTTCAGTGGTGTGTGGGGCCTAGCTGTAAGCAAGACCCCCACACACACTTCCACACACACACACCCCCCGCGATGTTCCGGGCCTCGAAGAAATCTTCTTTTCTCCCCCCACCGATACAACAATGTCTTTAGGGGAATGAACACCAGTACACCCACCTGTCAAATGTTGTAGAGTCTCCCTCCTTCCACAAAGGTTGTTGTTCTTTCCCCGTCTCTCCAACTCTCTGTGGAAGTAATAAAGTTGTTGAATTGTCTGCTCTCCTCCTCTCCCTCTGGATGGATTGTAATGAAGTAAGCCCCTTCCTCCTCTTCCTGGGCTGGTCTCAGGTTTCTCTCCAGGCCTTCAGGCAGGAGCTACAGCAGGGAGCTCCTTCCCTCACTGCTCCAGGCTCCAAATGATCAGGCCACGCCTCCAACAGCTCCACCCTTGTCCACAGAACTATTTTTGGTTGGATAACAAAATAAACATTAAATCAAATGCCCCCCAATCTGGGGGACACACCAAGCATTTTTCAAACTGCCCTTTTTTTGTTTTTATGTTTGTTTTTTTTTACTTTTTTTTTTACTTTAAAAAATTTTTTTTGGGGGTCCATAAAATCGTTAATTCGACAAGTGCCCCCTATAAAAGGGGAGGGGGACACTAAAACCGGCAATTAAAAGAAATCAAACTGTAAAATAAATAAAATCAAATTAAAATTTGGTTGCCAGGGGTAATGATGCACTCCAGTCCCTCCGGTGCCCACCTCTCGCGGAAGGCCGCGAGCGTACCGGTGGACACCGCGTGCTCCATCTCCAAGGAAACCCTGGCGTGGATGTACGCACGGAAGAGAGGCAGGCAGTCAGGCTGAACGACTCACTCGAACGCCCGCTGCCTGGACCGGCTGATGGCACCCTTGGCCGTGCCCAGGAGCAGTCCTACGAGGAGGCCCTCGGACCTACCCGCTCCCCTCCGCACAGGGTGCCCAAAGATCAGGAGTGTGGGACTGAAGTGCAGCCAGAATTTCAGGAGCAGCCCCTTTAAATAATAAAACAGGGGCTGCAACCTCGTGCATTCGATAAAAACATGGAACACGGACTCTTCCAGACCGCAGAAATTGCAGGCGGCCTGGGAGCCCGTGAACCGGCTTAAAAATTTATTGCATGGTACTGCTCCGTGCACCACCCTCCAGGCCAAGTCCCCGATAAATAGTGGGAGGACTCCCGCGTACAGTGTCCTCCATCGGGGACCCCCGCCTCCTCCGGACGGCAAGATGGTACGCCATGGCGTGTCCGGACGGCAGGCGAGAATGGCAAAGTTGAGAGTGTGCAGGAGCAGCCCGTACAGGAAACCCCTCCGCGCGGAACTGAAAGGCACGGAGGGGATTTCCCCGAGGCGGTTCAAGTTGTGAGGCGCCGGATCCCGAGGGAGGTTCCGGGGTTTGGCGCTGATGAGGAATTCCGTCTGGACGGGGGTCAGTTCAGACGGGATCTCCCCACGTGCTTGAGCCTCCTCGATGCACCTAACGGAGTCAGGGCCCAGAGCTGTTTTTAGTGACTCGATGACATCGGCCGCGCGGCGGACGTCGGCCAAATTTAGGCGTCGCACCAGCGTGTCTGGCGCCATCCAGCCCGCTCCTCCACCATCGAGCAGGTCCCTGACCCTGGTCACCTCACCAGCCACAGCCCTCTCATCCGACCGCCACCTAAAATCTCGGTCGTGGAGGTACGGATTCCCGAGCAGCGGCTCCTGCAAGACGGCCGCCACTCCAGCCGGTGGAGAGCTGCGCTTGGTGGAGACTTTGTTCCAGACCCTGATGAGTTCCTTGTAAAAGACAGGCAGCACCTGGATGGCGGTCCTGATACCCCCCAAGCTCACAAACAGGAGCTGCGTGTCGTAGTTGAGGCCGAGCTGCAGGCGGAAGAAATACGTCGCCAGAGCAAGCCACCTAGGAGGGGGCTCGACGTAAAGGTATCTCTGCAGGGTCTGAAGATGGAAAGTCGCGAGCTGGGCGCTGACGCACACCAACGACTGACCGCCCTCCCCAAGTAGGAGACTCAAGACCGCGGCAGAGACCGAGTCCTTCATGTTGTTCCAGAAGAAGTCCACCAGCTTCTTCTGTATCTTGGTGACAAACGCAGGGGGTGGGGTCAAAGTGACCAGCCGGTACCACAACATGGCGGCCACCAGCTGGTTTATGACGAGCGCTCGACCCCTGTAGGACAGCACTCGGAGCAGTCCTGTCCAGCGCCCTAGGCGAGCGGCGACCTTGGCCTCCAGCTCTTGCCAGTTCGCCGGCCAGGCTTCCTCGTCGGGGCTAAGGTAGACTCCCAGATAGAGGAGATGGGTCGTGCTCCAGGCAAAAGGCCTGAGCTCCTCCGGCAGGGAGTCCACCCGCCACTGACCCACCAGGAGTCCGGAACATTTCTCCCAGTTGATCCTGGCGGAGGATGCGGCCGAGTAAATCTCCTGGCACTCACGCATCCTCCGCAGGTCAGCGGGATCCTCGACCGCGAGGAGCACGTCATCGGCGTAAGCCGAGAGGACGACCTCCACGCCCGGCCCTTGCAGAGCCAGTCCCGTCAACCTCGTCCACAGGAGGTGCAGGAAAGGCTCCACGCAGACGGCATATAACTGGCCGGAAATGGGGCATCCCTGGCGCACCCCTCTCCCAAAGCGAAGGGGCGCCGTCAAGAACCCGTTAACCTTTATCAGACACTCTGCGGCGGCTTACAAAAGTCGGATTCGGGCGACGAAATGCGTCCCGAACCCGAAAGCGCTCAGAGTCCCGAACAGATAGTCGTGATCAACCCTTTCGAACGCCTTCTCTTGGTCGAGAGATAGGAAGGCGACCAACAGACCAGCCTCCTGGGAATGATGGATGAGGTCCCGGACCAGATGGATGTTATCGTGGATTGTCCGGCCCGGGACCGTGTAGGACTGGTCGGGGTGGATCATGTGGTCCAGCACGGCGCCAAGGCGAGCAGACATCACCCTGGCGAAGATTTTGTAGTCCGTGCTGAGGAGGGAGACAGGGCGCCAGTTCTTAAGGAGGCGGAGATCGCCCTTCTTAGGCAGCAGGACGATGACTGCCCTGCGCCAAGAGAGGGGCATCTCCCCGGTCGTCAGACTTTCCCCAGGACCCGCGCGTAGTCGCCCTCCAGGATGTCCCAGAACGCCCTGTGGAACTCCACGGTCAGCCCTTCCAGCCCCGGGGCTTTTCCCCTCGAGAGCCGGTTGAGGGCGCCGGTCAGCTCCGCCAGGCGTAGCGGAGCTTCCAGATTTTCGGCGCCCTCCGGGCCGACCTTCGGCAGGTCCTCCCACAAGACTCTACGCGCTTCCTCGCTGGACAGCTCCGGAGAGAACAGAGCCCCGTAATATTCACGGGCCCTGTTGTTGACGCCCTCCGGATCCGAGACAAGAGAGCCGTCATCGGCCAGCAGCGTCAAGAGCTGCTTACAGACACTCTGTCTTTTTTCCAGCGAGTAGAAGAAGAGGGAGCCGCGGTCCAGATCCTGCAGGAACCGGATCCGCGGCCTCACGAACACGCCTCGGGACCCGACGAGCTGCAGGTCCTTCAGCGCGGCCTTCTTCGCTTCGTACACCGTCCGCAGGGCCGGGTCCTCGACGACTTGACCGAGACGGGCTTCCAGGTCGAGCACCTCTTTTTCGAGGCACCCGACCCTGGCCGCCCGCCTCTTGGTCGACCCCCTCGCGTACTCTTGGCAGAAGACGCGGATGTGAGCCTTGCCCACGTCCCACCATAGCCTCAAGGAAGGGAAGTTCCCCTGCTTCCTTCTCCAGTCGGCCCAGAATCGACGGAACGAGTCCTGGAACCGCACGTCCTCCAGCAGCTGGTTGTTAAAATGCCAGTACGCGGACCCCGTCCTCGCACGGAGCGAAGCGAGCTCCGCCCACACCAGGTGGTGGTCCGAACACGGCACCGGCCGCATGGAGGCCGCCGGGACGCAGGAAACGTACGCCCGAGACATGTAAAGGCGGTCGATTCTGGAACATCCTACTCCAGGCCTCACCCAAGTAAAGGCGCTGGAGTCGGGGTGGAGATTTCGCCAGACGTCCACCAAGTCGAAGGACCCGACCAGGTCCCTCAACTTCTCGATCGCCGTCATGTTCTGCGGGGTACCGGAGCAGTCCCTCGCCTTGAGGGTGCAGTTAAAATCCCCCCCGAGGACAATGCAGTCGCCAACGTCGACGGAGCCAAGAAGAGCGGACACTTCTTCGAAGAAGCGCATTTGCTGCGGGCCGGGCTGAGGGGCGTACACGTTCATGAGATGGAGCGGCATGTCCCCCAGGCGAACCGTGACGTGCAGCAAGCAGCCTGGCACGGGCTCCTCGACCCCCAAGATCTCCGGCTGAAAATGCGGGGACAGCAAGATGGCCACCCCACAAGAAGTGGTAGTGAGGTGGCTCATGCGGACCTCTCCTTGCCATTCCAGGAGCCACGTGGCTTCGTCTCCCGGAACAGTGTGGGTTTCTTGCAGGAAGCACACCGCATATTTCCCCTCCCACAGGAGCGAAAAATTGTTAAATCTACAGCGTGCCTCTCTGCCGCCGTTGATGTTGAGGCTGGCTATGGTTATCTTCATGACAAAAGCAGAGTGCAACCTCTACCTAACCTATTGTGGGGGGTGGAGTGGAGTCGTTTGTTGGCCTCCACTCCTTCAGCAGCCCAGCGAGGAACCCTTCGAGCCGGCGCAGCTCAAGGCCTTGCGCCTTTGATAAGGGCCCGCCCGCGGCCATGATTTTAGCTGCGGCGCGGACGGACGCGACGAGCAGCCCCGGCTCGGACCATCTTTCCAGGGCCAGATGGGCTCGGTTGCGGCGACCCTGGCTCTGGACCAAAAAGTCCCGGAGTTCCTTTGCAGGAATGAGGGGGTCTCATCGGCGGGCACGAGGAGATCCACCGCCTCACTGGCGATGGACTCGAGATCTTCTCCCTCGTCCCCCACCGAGTCCCCGTCCCCCTCCGGGAGGTCGTCGCCAGCAGCCGGCCCGTCGACCGCACGAGGTACGGCAAACGGCCCGGCCGCTCCATCCGGCCCTGGCTCTGCCCTGATCCCACCCCCAGGATCGTCGGCAGAGGAGTCCCCACTGGGCTCTTTTAAAAGTGGTGCTGGGTCAGGAAGTGACGGTGGAAGGGGTTCCCCCTCCGCCCCAGGAACCGGGGAACACGGAGAGACCTGGTCAAAGTAATGTTCCAGGTCCTCCAAGTACCCCAGCTCCAAAGTCGGGAGCGAGGGTTGGTGTTCTTCTCCCTCCTCGCCGCCACTCCTCGGCCCAACGTGTACAGATTCATTAAAACTGTTAATACTGTGTATTTCTGCCGGGTCGAGCAAGTCCCGGGGGAAGTTGGATATTGGCTGGGCGGGCTCAGGTTCGGCCTTTTCAGCCCCGCCCGCCTCCGTCCCCAGGACGCTCGACCCGGCGGCTACGCATTCCTCCGCTGGCCCCACGCCCCCCACAACAGGCAGATCTTCCACGCCATCCCCGGGAGGCAGAGGCTGGGCAGCCTCGACTGTCTCACCCTCCCCGGGGACAGACTCCTCTCGCCTACAGCGCAGCTTGGGGGCGCTGGTGGGGGACGCGGGACACGCGGCGGGCACCGACTCCTCTGCGGAGGGATGTTGTTCCCCCTCCGCCTCATTGGAGCGGCGCCTCCTTTTGTTCCTGGGGGGGCGCGGAGGCAGGGAGACCTCCATGTCTGCCGAGGCCTCCCGCTCCACTCCCCCCTTTTTCTTATCATGCCCGCGCCCGAGCCCCTCTGTGGTGTTGTTCAAGGGCTCGGGCACGGGCTCAGGGCACCCCGCGCTCGCCGGTGACTGGGTTGGGCTGAGCGCGGTGGTCAAACTTTCTGGCGCACAGAGGGAACCCGCCTCGAGATGTTTTGCCTTCCTCCGCGCCTTCCTTCCGATCAGACACTCTCCCTTCCCCCCTCCAGAGGCCGTGAAAACAAGGCCCCCGACGATGCCCGCGCACCCACAGCTCCCGGCACGCGGACACAACTAGGGGGAGGGGTGGCGGCGGCGCCAGCCTTGGCCGCCTTTGGTGGTTTGGCGGCCTTGGAGGCGGGGCAGTTCTTGCGAACGTGCCCCACCTCCCTACAGGCATGGCACCGCACGCCGTCCGACGTCCAGAAGACGCGGTAGGCAGTCCCCTCGTGCACCACATTAAAATTGCCCTCCGTCGTCTCCTCCCACGCCAGCCGGACAAAGAGCTGGCGGCGGAAGGAGAACACATGGCGCAGGCTGTTCTCCCTGAGGCCGAGCGGTATGGGGTTGATCCCCGACCTTACCTCCCCCAGTTGGTGTAGGTGAGGGAGGAGGAGCTCAGCGGGAACAAAGGGCGGGACGTTTGAAATGGTGACCCTCTGCGCGGTGGCCTCGAGAGGGTCCACCGGCAGGAACGTCCCACCCACCGTGAGCCCCTTTTCGAGGGCCAGGGACACCGCTCGCTCCAACCCCAGGAAGAACACGGCCTTCCCAGACATCTTGGAGGCTGCGACAATGGCCGAGGGGCCGACTACCCCAGCCATCGCCCGCACGCACTCCTCAATGCTCATTGTGGGGTGAGTGTAGCTCTTGACCCCGTGTTTCTTAGTAATTATTCTGAATGGTGGCAGGGCAGCAGGTGGCGCAGGGGGCGCCGTGGATGTGGACGCCGCCTGCGCATATGTCCTAGCTGGCCCTGCCACCGGCATGGATGGGGTCACCATCACGGGGTCCCTTTAAGGGCTACACCCACCCGAAAGTCACAGGCCTTAATGGTCTTTAATTGGCCTCGTTGGTGTTTTGAGCAGAGGGAGCTCTTAATGGGGCACACCTCTCCCCTAGTTAACGAATGGGGAGGGGCCTTGCTCCCTCTGCTCAGTTCTCTTAATTGTTTTACAATTAGGAGGAAAGGGCTCTCAGAGAGAGAGGGGAGAGACAGAGAGAAAGAGAGTGGGGGGTGGGAAAGAGGGAAGCTGCGAGGGCAGGTCTCCCCTCACAGCGATGGGTGGGTGTTTCTTGGGGTGCACTCCCCAGATGGCAAAAAACACAGTCTTTGTAGAATGGTCTTCGGGTGGGGGGAGAAGATGTCTTCACCTGGGGTAGCTGGAGCCACCCAGGCACACACTCCCAACGATGTTTAATAGGGTAATTAGTGCTACTTCAGCCAGGTAGCTCCAGCTATCCCAGGCTAGGCAATGGAGGAGGGGTGCTTCAGTGGTGTGTGGGGCCTAGCTGTAAGCAAGACCCCCACACACACTTCCACACACATACACCCGCCGCGATGTTCCGGCCCTCGAAAGGTCTTCTTTCCTCCCCCCACCGATACAACAAAGTCTTTCGGGGAATGCACCAACACCTACCTGTAGAATGTTGTAGAATCTCCCTCCTTCCACACAGGTTGTTGCTCTTTTCCCCCTCTCTCCAACTCTTTGTAGAAGTAAATAAAGTTGTTGAATTTTTCAGCTCTCCTCCTCTCCCTCTGGACGTTGAGTTGTAGTAAGCCAGCCCTCTCCTCCTCTTCCTGGGCTGATCTCAGGGCTCACTCCAGGCCTTCTATACAGGAGCAAAAGCAGGGAGTTCCTTCTCTCACTGCAGCTCAGCTCCAACTGAATAGGCCACGCCTCCAAAGCTCCACCATTGGTCCACAGATCCCTGAAAGTAGCAGGCCAGGAGGATAAGGTGGTTAAGAAGGCATACGGAATGCTTGCCTTTATTGGCCAAGGCATGGAATATAAGAGCAGGGAGGTTATGCTTAAATTGTATCACACTTTGGTTCAGCCACAGCTGGAGTACTGCGTGCAGTTCTGGTTGCCATATTACAGGAAGGATGTGATTGTACTAGAGAGGGTGCAGAGGTGATTTTCTAGGATGCTGCCTGGAATGGAGAATCTTAGTTATGAGGACAGATTGGATAGGCTGGGTTTGTTCTCATTGGAACAGAGGAGATTGAGAGGAGACCTTATCGATGATTACTACATATTGAGAGGCCTGGACACCGTGGATAGTAAGGGTCTATTTCCATTGGTGGAGGGGTCTATTGCGAGGGGTCATAGTTTTATGGTGGTTGGTGGAAGGTTTAGAGGGGATTTGAGGAGGGGGGCTTCTTTACGCAGAAGGTTGTGGGGATCTGGAACTCGCTGCCTGGAAGTGTGGTGGATGCAGAAACCCTCACCATTTTTAGAGGTGGTTGGATGGGCAGTTAAAGTGCAGTAACCTGCAGGGTTATGGAGCTAGAGCTGGTAATTGGGATTAGACTGGATGATCTTTTGTTGGATGGCGCAGATATAATGGTAAGTACTGCAGGGAATAGAATACGGCCAGTGTGATCTCCTAGACTAGTTTCGATCGCCTGGACGGGTCAGAGAGGAATTTTCCCAGATTTTTTCTCCCTAAATTGGCCTGGGTTTTTATCTGTTTTTTTCCTCTCCCGGGAGATCACATGACTCCGGTTGGGGTGGAGTGTGGAATGTTTCAATATAAGGGGTTTCGCGTTGTGTGAGGCGGACTGGTTGGGCCTTGTGCTCTTTGCTTTTCCGTCATTGTTCATAGGTTTATATGTAACCTTTAGGGCTGCTGACCAAGTGCCGTGCAGCTCTTTGTCGGCCGGCGCGGACACAATGGGCCAAAATGGCCTCCTCCTCCGCTGTAAATTTCTATGTTTCTATGTTTCTATGTCTACAAACAGACAGTATGACCGTAGTCCAGTAGAAACATAGAAAATAGGTGCAGGAGTAGGCCATTCGGCCCTTCGAGCCTGCACCACCGTTCGAAAAGATCATGGCTGATCATTCCCTCAGTATCCCTTTCCTGCTTTCTCTCCATACCCCTTGATCCCCTTAGGCGCAAGGGCCATATCTAACTCCCTCTTGAATATATCCAATGAACTGGCATCAACAACTCTCTGCGGTAGGGAATTCCACAAGTTAACAACTCCCTGAGTGAATACGTTTCTCCTCATTTCAGTCCTAAGACTGTGTCCCCCTGGTTCTGGACTTGCCCAATATCGGGAACAATCTACCCGCATCTAACCTGTCCTGTGGCGTCAGAATCTTGTATCTTTCTATGAGATCCCCTCTCATCCTTCTAAACTCCAATGTATAAAGGCCCAGTTGATCCAGTCTGTCCTGGACTTCCAACAGTCTTGGCCCCCCCTCCTGGGTCCCTCTGTAAAATTGACGTGTTGCTTCCCACTGGTGCTTGAACAACGGGGTGACACTCTTGCTGCCACATTAGGCCGTGGTGGACAATACTACAGTCGGCACACTCAGCTGCTCTGTGGTTCACCCTGACCCATGGATGATCCACACTGAGGTATTCCAGAATATCTTCAGCACTTTGGGGGTTACCTGATCGATCGACTTGCTTGTAGCAGCAGACAATCACCTCTCTGCTCAAGGACCTCAGGCAGTCAGGGTGGAGGCTGGACAGCCTTTCATTCTTTCGTTTCTAGATTCTGTTGTTCAGGGTTGCCTGATCTCCAGGATACTACAGAACATCGCAGCAGAAGGTGATTCTGGTTAACCCTTTCCTTGCCTCACAAACCATGCTTCTCATACACCCTGGTGTTAAATATTGCTGGTCTGACTTCACAGAGGAGTCATTTGAAGATTAAAGACAAGCCTACATTTTATTTAGGGAATCAATATTTTTCCTTCCAACATGCTCCACACACTGTTGGACACTGACCAACTGGTACTCAGGGTGAGAAGTGCGGACCCTGCAAGGGGACAGACTCTCTGGCTCCCAGGACAAATTGATCAAAGTGAGTGTTATTCACGGGTGCCAGTGCCAGATCCAAGCAGTAAACTGAACCATCAGGACCTGGATTTGGATCTTGCCAGCTTCTGATTGGTGGGCTGGCTGTTGAGACGGAATGCCCACCAGATTAGGGTATCCCAGCAGTGTGGCATTCATGGGTAATGATCACTTTATCATTTCTGTCCTGGTCGCTTAAGCCGCCATTCCCATCCTCCTCGGCTACTTGGTTAGTAGCCAGTAGTGTGTGGAGAATGCCCGACTGAAGATCAGCTCCCTTGTAAGCTGTTCCCTCGTAAGCTCCTCTTCATTCTTCAATTGACGGCATTTTCAAGCCACCTTGTGGGGAGGGAAGTGACTGGATTCTCCTCGTTCTGGGGTGTCTTTGGGTGTCAACAAGCTGAGTTCTGGAGTGTGCTTAAAGTTAACACAGCACGGGAGCCGGGGATGGAGGGCAAAAACATTTTCCCAGACAAATTGTACCGATGCATCCCGATAATTAGGTCCACATCCCCGACTGCCCCCACCCCCACCCCCATCCCCCATCCCTCCCCCCTTCAGTCCGTTAATGTTTAGGAGCTGATGTTTCATCTGAGCATTGCTGGCTCTGTAATTCAATTCCAATCCACTGAGTATGACACGGCCTATAGGAATGGCAAATTAAAGAGTGTCACAGTGAGCACTTTCACAAACAAGATTGAGGATGGTTTCCGTGCGAGCCGGAACGACATGGAAGGGGAACTCAGGGCAACTCACCGAGCGGCTTCAAGTCATCGCCGAATGTTGTTTGCGGGTACAAAGCATCGCTGTTGTGTGGGACAGGCTGGATGGAGCAGCAGGTCTTTTCCTGCCCGTCATTTATGTTTCAAGTCACGTTATTTCAACAATTTAAATGTGAGAAGTTTAACATCTGGAAATAAATATGCAATGGAAATTAACAAACTTACTGTGTGTTTCCTGATTTGTGGGATTAAAAAGCTGGTTAGAGATAAATTTAAGTAATTTTGTAGTGCAGTCACTGTTGTAATGTAGGAAACACAGCAGCCAATTTGCGCACAGCAAGCTCCCACAAACAGCAATGTGATAATGACCAGATAATGAGGGTGCAGAATTCCTAAAATGCATTCAAGAGAACTTTATTTAGCCAGTATGCAGCAAGCCCAACAAGGGATTTAGTTTTCGGGAATGAAGCTGGGCAGGTGGAAGGGGTGTCAGTGGGAGAACATTTTGGTGCTGGTGATCAAAATTCAGTTAGATTTAGGGTAGTTATGGAAAAGGACAATGATAGACCCGGAATAAAAGTTCTCAATTGGGGAAAAGCCAATTTTACTAAGCTGAGATGTGATTTAGCCAAAGTGGACTGGAAACAGCTACTTGAAGGTAAATCAGTGTTAGAGCAGTGGGAGACATTCAAGGAGGAGACTGTGAGGGTTCAAAGCAAGTATGTTCCCTTAAATAAAAGGTGGGACTAACATTTCGGCCAGCACGGACACGATGGACCAAAATGGCTTTCTTCTGCACTGTAAATTTCTATGTTTTTTCTATGCAGTCATTCTAATCAGGGAGGAGGAGTGTGAAATATTAGATGAAATAAACACAGTGAGAGAGCAAGTATTAAGGGGTTTAACATCTTTGAAAGCTGTTAAGAGAAGCAAACGAGGAAATAGCAGAGACTCTATCAGAGAAAGGGATAGACCGAGTAATTACAGGCCAGTCAGCCTAACCTTGGTGGTGGGAAAATTATTGGAAAAAATCCTGAGAGACAGGATAAATCTTCATTTGGAAAGACATAGATTAATCAAGGACAGTCAGCATGGATTTGTTAAGGAAAGACGGTATCTGACTAACTTGATTGAATTTTTTGAGGAGGTAACCAGAAGGGTCAATGAGGGCAGTGCGTATGATGTAATGTATATGGATGTTAGCAAGGCTTTTGATAAGGACCCACATGGTAGACTGGTCATGAAAGTAAAAGCCCTTGGGATCCAGGGCAAAGTGTCAAGTTGGATCCAAAATTAGCTCAGAGGCAGGAAGCAAAGGGTAATGGTTGATGGGTGTTTTTGTGACTGGAAGGCTGCTTCCAGTGGGGTTCCGCAGGGCTCAGTGCTGGGTCCCTTGCTTTTTGTGGTATACATCAATGATTTAGACTTGAATGTAGCGGGTATGATTAAGAAGTTCGCAGATGATACAAAAATTTATTGTGTGGTTGATAATGAAGAAGAAAGCTGTAGACTGCAGGAAGATATCAATGAACTGGTCAGATGGACAGAATAGTGGCAAATGGAATTCAATCTGGAGAAGTGAGGTAATGCATTTGGGGAGGGCCAACAATGCAAGGGAATACACATTTAATGGTACAACACTGAGTCTAGACTGTAGAGGAAAGAGGCACTTTGGAGTGCATGTCCACAGATTCCTGAAGGTAGCAGGCCAGGTAAATAAGATGATTAAGAAGACATACGGAATATTTGCTTTTATTGGCGAGGCATAGAACACAAGAGCAGGGAGATTATGCTTGAATTGTATAAAACACTAATTAGGCCACTTCTAGAGTACTGTGTGCAGTTCTAGTTGCCACGTTACAGGAAAGATGTGATTGCAGTAGACAGTGTACAGAGGAGATTTGCATGGATGTTGCATGGACTGGTGAATTTTAGCTATGAGGAAAGATTGGATAGGCTGGGGATGTTTTCTTTGGAACAGAGGAAGTTGAGGAGAGACCTTATTGAGGTGTATAAAATTATGAGGGGCCTAAATAGAGTGGATAGAAAGGATCTATCCTCAGAACACCAGCAGCAGGTCGGGGCCATAAAAGGAGCGGAGGTGTGGCACCTGGGAGCGGCGCGGAAGCCTCGAGGAGCAGCGTGAGGGCACCGGGGAGCGGCGTGGGGGTCCCCGAGGAGCAGGGCCCTGGGGAGCAGTGTGGAGGCCTTGGAGCAGCGTGGAGTGAAGAGTGACGTCATCAAGGTCCAGGCCGGTGATTGGAGTGTGGGCAGATACTGCAAGACTGGTGAGGTCAGGGCGAAGGAGCGGCGAAGGACTGTGGAGGGATGTGATCGGGGCCCAGGAGGGGCATGAGTTCAGGGCCAAGGGCCCAGGGGCAGCACAGGCCTGCCCACACTGTGATATGTGTGTGCACTTGGTCCGTGCAGCAGAGCAGATCTCCAATCGTCTTGGATAACCCTTGCCACTGGATAAAAACGCCTCGCTCTGTCAAGCCTGTGGGGTGGCTGGGGTGCAACGGTCACCACACATTAAAAAAATCCACACACAGGCATCTTCCACCCTTCAACATGTAGGTTCGGATCTGGAATATTAGGTCCTTCATTGAAACATCTGTGAACTCATCCCTTTTTAGCGTGGAAGCAAGTCATCCTTGTTTCGAGGGACTGCATATGATGATTTCGCTTAGCAGAGGGGTTAACAACCAGTGGGCATAGACTTAAAGTCATTGGTTAGGAGGTTTAGAGGGGATTTGAGGGGAAATTTATAATGGGGAACAAAGAAATGGCAGACCAATTGAACAAATACTTTGGTTCTGTCTTCACTCAGGAAGACACAAATAACCTTCCAAAAATAATAGTGGACTGAGTGTCTAGCGAGAAGGAGGAACTGAAGGAAATCCTTATTCGTCAGGAAATTGTGTTAGGGAAATTGATGGGATTGAAGGCCGATAAATTCACAGGCCTGACAGTCTGCATCGCAGAGTACTTAAGGAAGTGGTCCTAGAAATAGTGGATGCATTGGTGGTCATTTTCCAATATTTTATAGACTCTGGATCAGTTCCTATGCATTGGGGGTAGCTAATGTAACCCTACTTTTTAAAAAAGGAGGGAGAGAGAAAACAGGGAATTATAGATACATAGAAAATAGGTGCAGAGTAGGCCATTCGGCCCTTCAAGCCTGCACCACCATTCAATAAGATCATGCAACTTCAGTGCACAACTCCTGTTTTCTCTCCATACCCCTTGATCCCTTTAGCCGTAAGGGCTACATCTAACTCCCTCTTGAATATATTTAATGAATTGAACTCAACAACTTTCTGTGGTAGAGAATTCCGCATGCTCACAACTCTCTGAGTGAAGAAGTTTCTCCTCATCTCGGTCTTAAATGGCTTACCACTTATCCTTAGACTGTGACCCCTGGTTCTGGACTTCCCCAACATTGGGAACATTCTTCCTGCATCTAACCTGCCCAATCCCATCAGAATTTTATATGTTTCTATGAGATCCCCTTTCATTCTTCGAAATTCCATTGAATGTAAGACTTTTCGATCTGGTTTTTCTTCATATGTCAGTCCTGTCATCCCGGGAATCAGTCTGGTGAACCTTTGCTGCACTCCGTCAATAGCAAGAATGTCCTTCCTCAGATTAGGAGACCAAAACTGTACACAATGCTCCAGGTGTGGCCTCACCAAGGCCCTCTTCAACTGCAGTAAGAACCTTCCTGCTCCTATACTGAATTATAGACCGGTTAGCCTGACATCGGTAGTGGGGAAAATGTTAGAATCAATTATTAAAGATGTAATAGCAGCGCATTTGGAAAGCAGTGACAGGATCGGTCCAAGTCAGCATGGATTTATGAAAGGGAAATCATGCTTGACAAATCTTCGAGAATTTTTTGAGGATGTAACTAGTAGAGTGGACAAGGGAGAACCAGTGGATGTGGTGTATTTGGACTTTCAAAAGGCTTTTGACAAGGCCCCACACAAGAGAATAGTGAGAAACTTGGTATTGGGAGTAATGTATTGACATGGATAGAGAACTGGTTGGCAGACAGGAAGCAAAGAGTAGAAATATTCGGGTCATTTTCAGAATGGCAGGCAGTGATGAGTGGGGTATCGCAAGGCTCAGTGCTGGGTCCCCAGCTATTTACAATATATATTAATGATTTAGATGAAGGAATTGAATGTAATATCTCCAAGTTTGCAGATGACACTAAGCTGGGTGGCATTGTGAGCTGTGAGGAGGATGCTAAGAGGCTGCAGAGTGACTTGGACAGGTTAAGTGAGTGGGCAAATGCATGGCAGATGCAGTATAATGTAGATAAATGTGAGGTTATCCACTTTGATGGCAAAAACAGGAAGGCAGAATATTATCTGAATGGTGACAGGTTAGGAAAAGGGGAGGTGCAAAGAGACCTGGGTGTCATGGTCCATCAGTCGTTGAAAGTTGGCACGCAAGTACAGCAGGCGGTGAAGAAGGCAAATGACATGTTGGCCTTCATAGTGAGAGGATTTGAGTATAGGAGCAGGGAGGTCTTACTGCAGTTGGACAGGGCCTTGGTGAGGCCACACCTTGAATATTGTGTACAGTTTTGGTCTCCCAATCTGAGGAAGGATATTCCTGCGATTGACGGAGTGCAGTGTAGGTTCACGAGACTGAATCCCGGGATGGCAGGACTGACATATGAAGAAAGACTGGATCGACTAGGCTTATATTCACTAGAATTTAGAAGAATGCAAAGTGATCTCATAGAAACATAGAAATTTCTGACGGGATTGGACAGGTTAGATGCAGGAAGAATGTTCCCGATGTTGGGGAAGTCCAGAAACAGGGGTCACAGTCTAAGGACAAGAGGTAAGCCATTTAGGACCGAGATGAGGAGAAACTTCTTCACTCAGAGAATTGTGAACCTGTGGAATTCTCTACCACAGAAAGTTGTTGAGGCCAGTTTGTTAGATATATTCAAAAGGGAGTTAGATGTGGCCCTTACGGCTAAAGGATCCGGGGGTATGGAGAGAAAGCAGGAATGGGGTACTGAAGTTGCATGATCAGCCATGATCATATTGAATGGCAGTACAGGCTCGAAGGGCCGAATGGCCTACTCCTGCAACTATTTTCTATGCTGCTATGTTTCTATACAGGCATCCAGATTGGTCCCAAATGCCGATATCTTGGATCCAGATGCATCCCTCAGCTCGTAGCAGTAACGCATGATGTGAAGAGACATGAAATGGCTGGTCCCTGTCATGGAGTGGACAGCCAGGGCTGTTGAATTATATTTTATACAGATTTGGAAACATGCACATTGAGAGGAGAGCTCAGGGAATACTCCACACACTATCCTCCCTGTCTGGATGCGCATTAAGTAACTGTTAGCCTCATTTGCTCATAATTTTATGAACGTTTGGTAAAAAGAACTCATATCTAGATCAATTAAACTGGAACAGAAAGTGGAATGTTCTAGCAGACTATGGGGGTAATTGTAACCCTGGTCAATAGTGTAACATGGGCGATATCGGATCAGTTGCCCGTTCAACATCTCTCATCAATTTCATTTCCTCAGATGTCAAAAGAAATATAAATGGGGAGAGCTGTATGACGCCGCTTAACACTGTCGCTCAAAGTCAAAATGGCTCCCAATGCCACTTGCGTTTAATTCCTACCGTTGGTTGACTTTGCTGTCATATCTCCTGATGGATGGAAATGATTGCGCCCAGTCCTGTACTCCTGAGGAAATTGGGATACAAGGGTAATTGGGATATGGGGAGGAGATTAGAGATGTTTGGCTCGTGATATATCACATCTAACCATGATAATCTTCGGCAATCGGGGAAAGATCTTGGCTTTTTCCTGAAGTTGGCCAAAAGCTTTGCCCTCTCTTTTCTTTTTCCTCCGGCAAGAGTTGGCTTTGCTGGTGACTGGAGGGGGAGGGGACGGGGGATGAGGCTGCCTCATCGATTGTACAGTGTGAGGGTCTTTCCTCACCTCCCATCCCTCTGCTCGTGTGAGAGATGCAGTTACTGTCACATCGAATTGCATTTGCTGGCTTCCTGCCACAGAGAGCTTTTTTATTTAAAGTAGCGCTCCTTCGCAACATCCTTCGACAACTTACTCTATCGTTTGCTCCACCCTCTTGTATTTTCTATTTGCACATCATCAAAATGTAGCAAAGATTATTGCTGACTTCAGCACCTGAGATTTGCACAAATGTGGCCAATAACAAAGGGGGGTGCTTTCGACAAACAACGTTTTCTGCTTCTTTTTAACTGCAGCTGATCGATTTGGAAGGAAAAATTTACTTACATTTATATAGTGCCTTTTACGACCACTGGACGTCGCAAAGCTCTTTACACACAATGAAGTACTTTTGGAGTGTAATCACTGTTGTAATGTGGGAAACGCAGCAGCCAATTTGCACACAGCAAGCTCCCACAAACAGCAATGTGATAATGACCAGATAATCTGTTTTTGTTATGTTGATTGAGGGATAAATATTGGCCAGGACACCGGGGATAACTCCCCTGCTCTTCTTCAAAGTAGTGCCATGGGATCGTTTATGTCCACCTGAGAGGGCAGATGGGGTCTCGGTTTAACATTTCATCCAAAAGACGGCACCTCCAACAGTGCAGCATTGCACTGGAGTGTCAGCCTAGATTTATGCACTCATGTCCCTGGAGTGGGACTTGAACCCATGACCTTCTGACTTAGAGGTGAGAGTGTTACCCAGTGAGCCACAGCTGACACTGAAGTATCAAATTCAGTTGCAGATCCAATGTGGAGATGGTCACACCCGAACTCACCTTGCAGAACATGTAAATGTGGCCTGTAGAGCAACCAACATGTGCACTGGATTAGTCCCATGTTTCACAAGAGCTACGACACAGCTGAGGTCGGGCGCGAGGGATCCCAGGAGGAAAATGTGCCCACAATTCCGTGACAGTAACAGGTGCACCACATTCTCTCCCAACCGGATAAAACCCACCAATTATACACCAAAAAATACCAAACCAGGCAAAGTAATAGCTCCAAATATATCATTTGTAAAATGATGAAGATCGGGGTTAGAGTTCTCAGGAATATCAGAATTTACTTCATAGACTGATACAGCACAGAAGGAGTCTATTCGGCCCATTGTGCCCGTGCTGGCTCTTTGAAAGAGCGATCAAATTAGTCCCACTCCCCGCTCTTTCCCCAAAGCCCTGAACATGTTTCCTTTTCAAGTATTTATCCAATTCCCTTTGAATGTTATTGAATCTGCTTCCACCGGCCCTTCAGGCACCATTCCAGATCACAACAACTCGCTGTGGAAAAATATTCTCACCTGACCCCTGGTTCTTCTGAGATTTCGCAATCCAGTCCATGCGGTCTTCAGAGACAAAGGATCTGACCTGTTTATCTTTTTCTGTCTTTAATCAGTTTGATTCATCTGTATTGAGTGCATTTTAGTCCAATAATTTCAGAAACTTAACGGTTGGGAAATTTGAACATACTCCACACAAATAACAAACTGGAAATATGCAGTAAAAACAAAAAAAACATTATTTTTACAGAATTTCATTCCCTATTTACAGGGTGCTGCTTGCAATATGCCTGCGCATTCCGTACACCCCGGGGCCGGGACAGAAAGGGCGCAATAATCACGTGGGCACGAGAAAGGGTGGTGGGCTGTTGGGTACTGTTACGCTGATAATAAAGGATGAAACCGAGTACTGCAAGCAATGAGTAAGTGTGACCTTAGCTCCTTTAATTAGACTACAGGGAATGAAATTCTGTAAAAATAATGTATTTTTTTGCTTTTCCTGCATATTTCCAGTTTGTTATTTGTGTGGAGTATGTTTAAGTTTGCAGGTACTGCATGGGTGGCCTGTTTATATACAGTGCTCCCAAGGGATGCTGGGTTCCCTTGGGACTCCAACAGGTCGGCCCTCTGGTGGTGGTGTGATACAAGTTGCCAAGGGTTAAATACATAACATCACCCCCTCGTAAAGTCAATAGTACACTTATTTACAGGGTGAAATGATCTGGGGCTTTTCGTCCCTTGTCGGTCGTCTCGGTACAAATGCGGGTGTGGGTGAGTTGGTTGGTTCTTCGCTGGACTGCTGGGCAACTGGCCTTGCCGGGCTGCTAGGGATGGTGAGTTCGGCTTCGTGGTTAACCATGATGTCGGTCGCCACTTGTGTGTGTGTTGGAGGGTGAATTTGGCGGTGTCCTCTTCGGGTTGCTCGTAGCTGTTAGTGAACCACAATTTGATTTGGTCCAAATGCTTTCTGCGCGTTAGCCCATTGGGCATTTTGACCTGAAACACCCTACTCCCTTCTTTGGCTATGACCATGCCAACGAACCATTTGGGACCATGTCCATAATTGAGTGCAAACACAGGATCATTGACCTGAATATCGCGTGACAAATTTGCGTGGTCATGGTACATATTTTGTGATGCCGCCTGCCCTCAATGTGATCATGGAGGTCAGGGTGGACAAGAGAGAGCCTTGTTTTGAGCGCCCTTTTCATGAGCAGCTCGGCTGGGGGAACCCCAGTGAGTAAGTTGGGTCTGGTGCGGTAGCTGATCAGAACTCGGGACAGTCGGGTCTGCAGGGAGCCTTCCGACACTCGTTTCAAGCTTTGCTTGAAGGTCTGGACTGTCTGTTCTGCTTGGCCATTGGATGCAGGCTTGAACGGGGCAGATGTGACATGCTTGATCCCATTGCGGATCATGAATTTCTTGAGTTCAGCACTGGTGAAACACAGCCCATTGTCGCTGACTAGGACATCAGGCAGACCTTGTGTGGCAAACATGGCTCGTAGGCTTTCGATGGTGATGGTGGACGTGCTTACAGACATTATTACACATTCAATCCATTTTGAATAAGCATCCACGACAACCAAGGACACTTTGCCTAGAAATGGGCCCGCATAGTCAACGTGGATCCTTGACCACAGTTTGGAGGGCCACGACCACAAACTTATTGGTGTCTCTCTCGTGCATTGCTCAGTTGAGAACAAGTGTTGCACTGGCACACGCATGACTCTAAATCTGAGTCGATGCTGGGCCACCATACATGGGATCTGGCTATGGCTTTCATCATTACAATGACTGGATGGGTGCTGTGTAGATCATGAATGAAGGTTTCTCTGCCTTTCTTGGGCAGGATCACGCGATTGCCCCACATGAGACAGTCCACCTGCAAGGAGATTTCGTCTTTGTGCCTGTGGAACGGTTTAATCACCTCCTGTATCTCCGCTGGAACGCTGGACCAGCTCCCATGGAGGACACAGTTTTTTACCAGGGACAGTAAAGAATCCTGGCTGGTCCAGGTCCTGATCTGGTGGGCTGTAACGGGTGACTTTTTGTTTTCGAATGCATCCATCACCATGAGCAAGTCTGCAGGCTGTGCCATTTCCACCCCAGTGGTGGGCAATGGTAAGCCAACTGAGAGCATCAGCGCAGTTCTCTGTGCCCGGTCTGTGGCGGATTACATAGCGTGAACGTCCATCTTTGGATGCGGGCAGAGGCATTAGTGTTAATCCCTTTGTTCTCTGAGAACAGCGATATGAGCGGCTTATGGTCAGTTTCAAGCTCAAACTTGAGACCAAACAAATACTGGTGCATTTTTTTCACCCCATAAACGCACATCAGAGCTTCTTTATCAATCATGCTGTCGGCCCTTTCGGCCTTGGACAGACTCCTGGACGCATATGCGACCAGTTGCAAAATTCCCGATTCGTTAGCCTGTTGTAACGCACACCCAACCCCATATGATGATGCATCACAAGCTAGCAATAATCGTTTGTATGGTTTATAGAGAACAAACAGTTTGTTTGAACAGAACAGATTTCTGACTTTCTCAAAGGCAGCCTCTTGTGAATTCCCCCATATCCAGTCGTCTCCCTCCCAGTAGCACTTGCAGGGGTTCTAACAAGGTGCTTAACCCGGGTAGGAAATTACTGAAATAGTTCAGGAGTCCCAGGAACGACCGCAGCTCCATCACGGTCTGTGGTCTCGGAGCTTTCTTGATGGCCTCCGTCTTTGCGTCGGTGGGTCTGATGCTGTCTGCTGCGATTCTTCTTCCCAAGAACTCAACCTCTGGCATCAGGAAAACACACTTCGAGCATTTCAACCTGAGTCCCACGCGATCTAGCCGACTTAGAACCTCTTCCAGATTCTTCAAGTGTTCGATGATGTCCCGATCTGTGACCAGTATGTCGTCCTGGAAAACCACAGTGCGAGGAACCGACTTTAGCAGGCTCTCCATGTTTCGTTTGAAAATTGCCGCGGCCGACCGAATCCCGAACGGGAATCTGTTATAGATGAAAAGACCTTTGTGCGTGTTGATGCAGGTGAGGCCATTCGAAGATTCCTCCAGCTCCTGCATCATGTAGGCCAAGGTCGGGTCCAACTTGGTGAATGTCTTTCCTCCAGCCAGAGTCGCAAATAGGTCATCTGCCTTGGGTAGTGGGTACTGGTCCTGTAGCGAAAAACGGTTAATCGTTACTTTAAAGTCCCCACAAATTCTGACCGTGCTGTCACCTTTAAGTACCAAGACAATCGGACTGGCCCACTCATTGAATTCCACCGGCGCGATGATGCCTTCTCGCTGCAGCCTGTCCAGCTCAATTTCCACTTTCTCTTGCATCATCTACGGTACCGCCTGTGGTGGATGGGTCATGTACCGGGAACCAAATGGATCTGCATTTTCACCCCCGAGAAACTTCCAATTCCTGGCTCGAACAACGATGGAAATCTGCTCAGAACCTGGGCACATGAGGCATCGCCGACGGACGAAAGCGCTCGGATGTCGTCCCAGTTCCAACGGATTTTTCCCAGCCAGCTTCTGCCAAACAGTGTTGGGCCATCCACTGGTAGAATCCATCGTGGGAGTTCGTGCACTGCTCCATCATAGGAGACTTTGACTTCTGCACTGCCAATTACAGGGATAAGTTCTTTGGTGTAAGTCCTTAGTTTGGTGTGAATGGGGCTGAGCTTGGGCCTGTGTGCCTTGTTGCACCACAGCCTGTCGAAGGCCTTTTTGCTCATTATGGACTGACTCGCCCCCGTGTCCAGTTCTATGGATACTGGAATTCCATTCAGTTTAATTTTTAACATTATTGGTGGACATTTTGTGGTGAAGGTGTGTACCTTGTACACTTCTGCCTCCTCGGTTTGAGTCTCTAGTTCAACCTAATCCACCGTGGATCGATCGTCCTCTGCAACTTGGTGGTTTGCAGGGTTTGCAGCTCGCCTGCTCATTCGCTGGAAGTGTCCCTTTGTTCTGCAGCCGTTGCACGCATCGTGCTTGAAGCGGCATTAATGGGCCCAATGATCACCTCCACAATGCTAACAAGGTGTTAACTGCCTCGCATTAATGATTGATGGCGGACTCTGGGTCATCTGCGGTCATGCATCAGCTGGCATGTACGTTCTGCCATGTATATTCCTGCTCGAAAACAACGTTACTTTGTACACAGTACTGGCCGAAACCTCTTTATGCTGCGAAATTTGTTTGGTGTTATCACTGGTGGACATAAATGCCTGGGCTATTAGAACATAAGAACAAAAGAATTAGGAACAGGAGTAGGCCATCTAGCCCCTCGAGCCTGCTCCGCCATTCAACAAGATCATGGCTGATCTGGCCGTGGACTCAGCTCCACTTACCCGCTCGCTCCCCGTAACCCTTAATTCCCTTATTGGTTAAAAATCTATCTATCTGTGATTTGAATACATTCAATGAGCTAGCCTCAACTGCTTCCTTGGGCAGAGAATTCCACAGATTCACAACCCTCTGGGAGAAGAAATTCCTTCTCAACTCGGTTTTAAATTGGCTCCCCCGTATTTTGAGGTTGTGCCCCTAGTTCTAGTCTCCCCGACCAATGGAAACAACCTCTCTGCCTCTATCTTGTCTATCCCTTTCATTATTTTAAATGTTTCTATAAGATCACCCCTCATCCTTCTGAACTCCAACGAGTAAAGTCTACTCAATCTATCATCATAAGGTAACCCCCTCATCTCCGGAATCAGCCTAGTGAATCGTCTCTGTACCCCCTCCAAAGCTAGTATATCCTTCCTTAAGTAAGGTGACAAAAACTGCACGCAGTACTCCAGGTGCGGCCTCACCAATACCATATACAGTTGCAGCAGGACCTCCCTGCTTTTGTATTCCATCCCTCTCGCAATGAAGGCCAACATTCCATTCGCCTTCCTGATTACCTGCTGCACCTGCAAACTAACTTTTTGGGATTCATGCACAAGGACCAATTGTGGAGCAGTGGAGGCGTGTCCTGCACAGTTGGAGCTGAGCTGCTGAGAGGAGCAGCTACCAACCTTAGCTCCTGCCTGGAAGGCCTGGAGAGCCCTGAGAACAGCCCAGGAAGAGAAGGAAGGAAGGGGCTTCACCACCAACTTTCACCCAGAGGGAGAGGAGGGAAGCAGAAAACTTTGAACACTTTACCATTTCTGCAAAGAGTTGGAGAGAGGGGGAAAAGACCAACAACAAAATCCAGTGTGGAAGGAGGGAGACTCTACCATTCTACAGGTGGGTGTATTGGTGCAGTCCCCAATAGACTTTGTTATATCGGTGGGGGGAGGAAAGAAGACCACTGAGGGCCAGAACATCGCGGGGGGTGTGTTGTGTGGAAGTGTGTGTGGGGGTCTTGCCCACAGCTAGGCCCCACACACAATTGAACACCCCTGCCCCATTGCCTAGCCTGGGATAGCTGGAGCTACCAGGCTCAAGAAAATTTACCACCTATTTTACATCGTTAGGAGTGTGTGCCTGGTGGCTCTAGCTGCCCCAGGTGAAGACATCTTCTCCCCTCACCCGAAGACCACCCCCAAAGACTATTTGTGTTTTGCCATCTGGGGATTGCACCCACCCACAGCTGCGAGGGGAGACCTGCCCTCGCAGCCTCCCTCTTTCCCGCACCCCCCTTTCTCTATCTCTCTCTCTCTGTCTCTCCCCTCTCTCTCTGAGACCCCTTCCTCCCAATTAAAAAAAAAACCAAACAAAAAAATAACTGAGCAGAGGGAGCAAGGCCCCTCCCCAATTGCCAACTAGGAGAGAGGTGTGCCTCGTTAAGAGCTCCTCTGCTCAGTCTATTAAACGAGGCCATTTAAAAACCATTAGGGCCTGTGACTTTGGGGTGGGTGTAGCCCTTAAAGGGACCCCGTGATGGCGACCCCATCCACGCCGGTGGCAGGGTCAGCAAAGACATATGCGCAGGTGGCAACCGCTTCCACGGCACCTCCTGCGCCACCCGCTGCCCTGCCACCTTTCAGATTAATTACAAGAAAATACGGGGTCAGGAGCTACACTCACCCCACAATGAGCATTGAGGAGTGCGTGCGGGCGATGGCTGGGGTAGTCGGCCCCTCGGCCATTGTCGCAGCCTCCAAGATGTCTGGGAAGGCTATGTTCTTCCTGGGGTCGGAGCGGGCGGTGTCCCTGGCCCTCGAAAAGGGGCTCAAGGTGGGCGGGACGTTCCGCTCTTCTTGGCTCCGTCGACGTCGGCGACTGCATTGTCTTCGGGGGGGATTTTAACTGCACCCTCGAGGCGAGGGACCGCTCCGGTGCCCCGCAGTGCATGACGGCGATGGAGAAGTTGAGGGACCTGGTCGGGTCCTTCGTCTTGGCGGACGTCTGGCGAAATCTCCAGCCCGACTCCAGCGCCTTTACTTGGGTGAGGCCTGGAGTAGGATGGTCCAGAGTCGACCGCCTTTATGTGTCTCGGGCGTACGTTTCCTGCGTCCCGGCGGCCTCCATGCGGCCGGTGCCGTGTTCGGACCACCACCTGGTGTGGGCGGAGCTCGCTTCGCTCCGCGCGAGGACGAGGTCCGCGTACTGGCACTTTAACAACCGGCTGCTGGAGGACAAGCGGTTCCAGGACTCGTTCCGTCGATTCTGGTCTGACTGGAGAAGGAAGCAGGGGGGCTTCCCCTCCTTGAGGCTATGGTGGGACGTGGGCAAGGCTCACGTCCGCGTCTTCTGTCAAGAGTACGCGAGGGGGTCGACCAAGAGGCGGGCGGCCAGAGTCGGGCGCCTAGAAAAAGAGGTGCTCGACCTGGAAGCCCGTCTCGGTCAAGTCGTCCAGGACCTGGCCCTGCGGACGGTGTACGAAGCGAAGAAGGCCGCGCTGAACGACCTGCAGCTCGTCGGGTCCCGAGGCGCGTTCGTGAGGTCGCGGATCCGGTTCCTGCGGGATCTGGACCGCGGCTCCCCCTTCTTCTACTCGCTGGAAAAAAGGCAGAGTGTCCATAAGCAGCTCTTGACGCTGCTGGCCGACGACGGCTCTCTCATCTCGGATCCGGAGGGCGTCAACAACAGGGCCCGTGAATATTACGGGGCTCTGTTCTCTCCGGCTCCGTCCAGCGAGGAAGCACGTAGAGTTTTGTGGGAGGACCTGCCGAAGGTCAGCCCGGAGGGCGCCGAAAATCTGGAAGCTCCGCTAAGCCTGGCGGAGCTGACCGGTGCCCTCGCCCGGCTCTCGAGGGGAAAATCCCCGGGGCTGGACGGGCTGACCATGGAGTTCCACAGGGCGTTCTGGGACGTCCTGGGGAGCGACTACGCGCGGGTCCTGGGGGAAAGTCTGGCGACCGGGGAGATGCCCCTCTCTTGGCGCAGGGCAGTCATCGTCCTGCTGCCTAAGAAGGGCGATCTCCGCCTCCTTAAGAACTGGTGCCCGGTCTCCCTCCTCAGCACGGACTACAAAATCTTCGCCAGGGCGATGTCTGCTCGCCTTGGTGCTGAGCTGGACCACATGATCCACCCCGACCAGTCCTACACGGTCCCGGGCCGGACAATCCACGATAACATCCATCTGGTCCGGGACCTCATCCATTGTTCCCAGGAGGCTGGTCTGTCGGTCGCCTTCCTATCCCTCGACCAAGAGAAGGCGTTCGACAGGGTGGATCACGACTATCTGCTCGGAACTTTGCGCGCTTTCGGGTTCGGGACGCATTTCGTCGCCCGGATCCGACTTTTGTACGCCGCCGCGGAGTGTCTGATTAAGGTTAACGGGTCCTTGATGGCGCCCCTTCGCTTTAGGAGAGGGGTGCACCAGGGATGCCCCATGTCCGGCCAGTTATACGCCGTTTGCGTGGAGCCTTTCCTGCGCCTCTTGCGGACAAGGTTGACGGACTGGCTCTGCAAGGGCCGGGCGTGGGGGTCGTCCTCTCGGCTTACGCCGATGACGTGCTCCTCGCGGTAGAGGATCCCGCTGACCTGCGGAGGATGTGTGAGTGCCAGGAGATTTACTCGGCCGCGTCCTCTGCCAGGATCAACTGGGAGAAATGTTCCGGACTCCTGGTGGGTCAGTGGCGGGTGGACTCCCTGCCAGAGGAGCTCAGGCCTTTTGCCTGGAGCACGACCCATCTCCTCTATCTGGGAGTCTATCTTAGCCCTGACGAGGGAGCCTAGCCGGCGAACTGGCAGGAGCTGGAGGCCAAGGTCGCCGCTCGCCTAGGGCGCTGGACAGGCCTGCTCCGAGTGCTGTCCTACCGGGGTCGACGCTAGTCATAAACCAGCTGGTGGCCGCAATGTTGTGGTACCGGCTGGTCACTTTGACCCCTCCCCCTGCGTTTGTCACCAAGATACAGAAGAAGCTGGTGGACTTCTTCTGGAACAACAGGAAGCACTGGGTCTCTGCTGCGGTCTTGAGTCTCCCGCTTGAGGAGGGCGGTCAGTCGTTGGTGTGCGTCAGCGCCCAGCTCGCGACTTTCCATCTTCAGCCCCTGCAGAGATACCTTTACGTCGAGCCCCCTCCTAGGTGGTGCGCTCTGGCGACGTATTTCTTCCGCCAGCAGCGCGACCTCAATTATGACACGCAGCTCCTGTTTGTGAACTTGGGGGGTGCCAGGACCGCCCTCTGGGAGCTGCCTGTCTTTTACAGGGAACTCATCAGGGTCTGGAACAAAGTCTCCACCAAGCGCAGCTCTCCGCCGGCTGGAGTGGCGGCCGTCCTGCAGGAGCCGCTGCTCGGGAATCCGTACCTCCACGACCGAGGTTTTATGTGGCGGTTGGAAGAGAGGGCTGTGGCTGGTGAGGTGACCAGGGTCAGGGACCTGCTCGATGGCGGAGGAGCGGGCTGGTTGGCGCCAGACACGCTGGTGCGGCGCCTAAATTCTGCCAACGTCCGCCACGCGGCCGATGCCATCGAGTCGCTAAAAACAGCTCTGGGCCCTGACTCCGTTAGGTGCATCGAGGAGGCTCAAGCACGTGGGGCGATCCCGTCCGAACTGACCCCCGTCCGGACGGAATTCCTCATCGGCGCCAAACCCCGGAACCTCCCTCGGGGGCCGGCGCCTCACAACTTGAGCCGCCTCGGGGAAATCCCCTCCGTGCCTTTCAGTTCCGCGCGGAGGGGTTTCCTGTACGGGCTGCTCCTGCACACTCTCAACTTTGCCATCCTCGCCGGCTGTCCGGACACGCCATGGCGTACCATCTTGCCGTCCGGAGGAGGCGGGGGTCCCCGATGGAGGGCACTCTACGCAGGGGTCCTCCCACTATTCATCGGGGACTTGGCCTGGAGGGTGGTGCACGGAGCAGTGCCGTGCAACAAATTTTTAAGCCGGTTCACGGACTCCCAGGCCGCCTGCAATTTCTGCGGTCTGGAAGAGTCCGTGTTCCATGTTTTTATGGAATGCACAAGGTTGCAGCCCCTGTTTTATTATTTGAAGGGGCTGCTCCTGAAATTCTGGCTGCACTTCAGTCCCACTCTCCTGATCTTTGGGCACCCTGTGCGGAGGGGAGTGGGTAGGTCCGAAGGCCTCCTCGTAGGACTGCTCCTGGGCACGGCCAAGGGTGCCATCAGCCGATCCAGGCAGCGGGCGTTCGAGTGAGTCGTTCAACCTGACTGCCTGCCTCTCTTCCGCGTGTACATCCACGCCAGGGTGTCCTTGGAGATGGAGCACGCGGTGTCCACCGGTACGCTCGCGGCCTTCCGCGAGAGGTGGGCACCGGAGTGACTGGAGTGCATCATCACGCCCGGCAACCAAATTTTAATTTGATTTTACATTTTAAAGTTTAATTTGTTTTAATTGCCGGTGCTTTTAGTGTCCCCCTCCCCTTTTATAGGGGGCACTTGGAAAAATGTGATTTTAGCGCCCCAAAAAAAAAACCACAAAAAAAAGAGAAAAAAAAACCACAAAAAAAGGAAGAAAAAAAAGGGGCCTTGAAAATGTCTGCTGTGTCACCCAGGCGGGTGGCACGGTTTAATGTTTATGTTTTTTTTTCAGGTAAACTCAAAAGAGTTTCATGCACAAGGACCCCCAGGTCTCTCTGCACCGCAGCATGTTGTAATTTCTCCCCATTCAAATAATATTCCCTTTTACTGTTTTTTTTTCCAAGGTGGATGACCTCACATTTTCCGACATTGTATTCCATCTGCCAAACCTTAGCCCATTCGCTTAACCTATCCAAATCTCTTTGCAACCTCTCTGTGTCCTCTACACAACCCGCTTTTCCACTAATCTTAGTGTCATCCGCAAATTTTGTTACACTACACTCTGTCCCCTCTTCCAGATCATCTATGTATATTGTAAACAGTTGTGGTCCCAGCACCGATCCCTGTGGCACACCGCTGACCACCGATTTCCAACCTGAAAAGGACCCATTTATCCCGTCTCTCTGCTTTCTGTTAGTTAGCCAATTCTCTATCCATGCTAATACATTTCCTCTGACTCCGCGTACCTTTATCTTCTGCAGTAACCTTTTGTGTGGCACCTTATCGAATGCCTTTTGGAAATCTAAATACACCACATCCATCGGTACATCTCTGTCCACCATGCTCGTTATATCCTCAAAGAATTCCAGTTATGGCTTTGCTCAGATTCGGTGTTTTAACAGTCAATAGTTTGCGAAGGATTACCTCATGGCCAATGCCAAGCACAAAAAAGTCTCTCAGCATTTGTTCTAGAAATCTATCAAATTCGCAATGTCCTGCAAGGTGCCTTCGTTCGGTGACGTAGCTTGCCATTTCTTGACCCTCTGACCATTGACACGTGTAGAACCGATACCTCGCCATCAAAACACTTTCCTTAGGATTTAGGTGCTCCTGGATCAGCATACACAATTCTTCATAGGATTTGGTTGTTGGCTTTACCGGAGCTAGAAGATTCGGAGCAAGGAAAAACTAACAGAACACAGACTGGAACTCGCACAGACCCGAACAAGGACACAGACTGAAACTCGCACAGATTCGAAGAAGGACACAGACTGGAACACAGACACAGACACAAGCAGCCTGCTTCCTCTACAGTGAAGAAATGGAATAGTGAAGGAAACTACTCGAACTCATCAAGAACTGACCGATCACGAGGCCCACGAAACGGAAGGTTGTCAGCAACTAAATTGACAACCACTCTACAATCTACTTCTGAACGACCCAACGGTGAGAAATTACCAAAAAGGACGAACTAAAACTATTCCTAACCAAAGAAAGTGGGTACTTACCCCATACATCCAAAACGCAACTTACCGCATCAAGGGACGCACCCCAACCGAAGACTACGCAGTCCGAAGTCCTCTCCTCCGTCCGGGGTGCAGCTCGCCTAGAAGGCCAAGTGCAGCGAACTCTGAAACCGCGGCAACTGTCTAAAGGGATTAGTGAGCATAGCCCCTGAACCCTCAGAGCTATAACTTAGTTAGTTAGGAGAATTGGGAGGGGGAGGTTGGGATAACTTGTGTAAATGTATCTGCATTCTCCTCTTTACCCCATTTAGAGTTTAAGCTGTATTATTTTCCCCACAGGCTGTAATTTGACAATTTATTCAATGTGTTATTCAATGTATCCCTCAGTGTGCATTGGTGTTATTAAAGGTGTGCCTTTTACTTCTTTTTAAACACAATAAAGCCATACCTGCTTCCTACCTTGAAACTGATTTTCTGTCCAAGTCTGTCACAGTCCCTTCATAATTCCAGTGTCTAGAACCAAGGGAGCGATTCGGAACTGCTCATATAAGGTCAGAAGGAAAGCTGACCCCCTGCAAACCACCCTTTACACTTTAGTTACTGAGAAAATGGCGCACACATTCTTCTCAGGAAATATTGCTGTGAGGGAAAGTTGATACACTACCACTGAGTGACACACAGGTAATCCATACAGCTCAGTATTGTAACTTTAACATTGGAATTATCATTACGGTGCCATCTCATGGCTTCACAAATAAATGTTGAAATTTTAACATTGAAATGCTCATTAGAAATGTTTACATAGCATTTCAGAATGTAAAAATGTGACATAAGAAATGCATGTCCCCGATGTTGGGGAAGTCCAGAACCAGGGGACATAGTCTAAGGATAAGGGGTAAGCCATTTAGGATTGAGATGAGGAGAAACTTCTTCACTCAGAGAGTTGTTAACCTGTGGAATTCCCTATTGCAGAGAGTTGTTGATGCCAGTTCATTGGATATATTCAAGAGGGAGTTAGATATGCCCCTTACGGCTAAAGGGATCAAGGGATATGGAGAGAAAGCAGGAAAGGGGTACTGAGGTGAATGATCGGCCATGATCTTATTGAATGGTGGTGCAGGCTCGAAGGGCCGAATGGCCTACTCCTGCATCTATTTTCTATGTTTCTATGTTTCTAAGATTCTTCATGAGGCCATAGGTTGTTGCCCCACAGACGGTAAGGAGGATAGCCCTCCGTTTGGCAGCGTTCTCGTCCCCTTCCAGCTCGTTAGCTACGAAGTATTGGTCGAGTCTCTCCACAAAGGTCTTCCAATCGTTCCCTTCTGAGAACTTCTCCAAGATACCAACTGTTCTTTGCATTTTCGCGCAGTTGTTCGTTATCTCTTCGCCAATTGTTATGCTCATAATAAAGGATGAAACTGAGTACTGTAAGCAATGAGTAAGTGTGACCTTAGCTCCTTTAATTAGACTCCAGAGTGCAGGTATCGCATGAGTGGCCTGCTTATATACAGTGCTCCCAAGGAATGCTGAGATCCCTTGGGACGCCAACAGGTAGGCCCTCTGGTGGTGGTGTGATACTGGTTGCCAAGGGATAAATACTTAATAGGTACAAGCTCCGGTCTCTGGATTTCTGTTCACTCCAAGGGTGCGTGATCCCATCTGAACTTTCCCCATATCCTTCCGCTGGCTGCAATGCCTTTACCCTGCAGGTGCAGGGGACAAAAGGGATGTTATATGGGGCAGCAATCCGATGCCACAGTTACAGCGCCTTTCACAGCCTCAGGGTGCCCGAACACACCTCCAGCCAGGATTATTTTTGAAGTGTAGTCACTGTTACACACGGCAGCCAATTTGCGCACAGCAAGCTCCCACAAACAGCAATGAGATAATGACCAGATAATCTGTTTTATTGATGGTGATTATCAATATAGATAAGTGTGAAGTGGTGCATTTTGGCAGGAGGGATAAGGAGGCCACTTGGAAAATAACAGTCTAAATGGGGAAGAGGTGGAAAGGGGTCTAGAGATACAGTTACACAAGTCATTAAAAGTAGCATTTCATAGATGACGAAAGGTTATCGACCAGAGAAATTAGCTCTGTTTCTGTCTCCACAGATGCTGCCTGACCCGATGAGTATTTCCAGCATTTTCTGTTTTTATATTAAAAGTAGCGTGCATTTGGTTTCATTTCTAGAGGGAAGGAATTCAAAAACAGAGAAGTTATGTTAAACTTATATAGAGCCTGGTTGCCAAGGGATAAATACATAACAGGTACAAGCTCCGGTCTCTGGATTTCTGTTCACTCCAATGGTGCGTGATCCCGTCTGAACTTTCCCCACATCCTTCCACTGGCTGCAAGATAGAAAGGAGAATAGTAAAAGTGGAGGGCAGAGAAACCCAAGGCAAAAAACAAAAAGGGCCACTTTACAGCAGAATTCTAAAGGGTCAAAGTGTGTCAAAAAGACAAGCCTGAAGGCTCTGTGCCTCAATGCGAGGAGTATTCGGAATAAGGTGGGTGAATTAACTGCGCAGATAGCAGTTAACGGGTATGATGTGATTGGCATCGCGGAGTCATGGCTCCAGAGTGACCAAGACTGGGAACTCAACATCCAGGGGTATTCAGCATTTAGGAAGGATAGACAGAAAGGAAAAGGAGGCGGGCTGGTTAAAGAGGCAATTAATGCAATTGTAAGGAAGGACATTAGCTTGGATGATGTGGAATCGGTATGGGTGGAGTTACGGAATACCAAAGGGCAGAAAACGCTAGTGGGAGTTGTGTGCAGGCCACCAAATAGTAGTAGTGAGGTTGGGGACAGCATCAAACAAGAAATAAGGGATGTGTGCAATAAAGGTACAGCAGTAATCATAGGCGACTTTAATCTACATATTGATTGGGCTAACCTAACTGGTAGCAATGCAGTGGAGGTGGATTTCCTGGAGTGTATTAGGGATGGTTTTCTAGACCAATATGTCGAGGAACCAACCAGAGAGCTGGCCATCCTAGACTGGGTGATGTGTAATGAGAAAGGACTAATTAGCAATCTTGTTGTACGAGGCCCCTTGGGGAAGAGTGACCATAATATGGTAGAATTCTTTATGAAAATGGAGAGTGACAAAGTTAATTCAGAAACTAGGGTCCTGAACTTAAGGAAAGGTAACTTTGATGGTGTGAGGCGTGAATTGGCTAGAATAGACTGGCAAATGATAATTAAAGGGTTGACGGTGGATAGGCAATGGCAAACCTTTAAAGATCATATGGACGAAATTCAACAATTGTACATCCCTGTCTGGAGTAAAAATAAAACGGGGAAGGTGGTTCAACCATGGCTAACAAGGGAAATTAAGGATAGTGTTAAATCCAAGGAAGAGGCATACAAATTTGCCAGAAAAAGTAGCAAGCCGGAGGACTGGGAGAAATTTAGGATACAGCAGAGGAGGACAAAGGGTTTAATTAAGAGGGGGAAAATAGGATACAAGAGGAAGCTTGCCGGAAACATAAAAAATGACTGCAAAAGCTTCTATAGATATGTGAAGAGAAAAAGATTCGTGAAGACAAATGTTGGTCCCTTGCAGTCGGATTCAGGTGAATTTATAATGGGGAACAAAGAAATGGCAGACTAATTGAACAAGTACTTTGGTTCTGTCTTCACAAAGGAAGATATAAATAACCTTCCCGATGTATTAGGGGTCCGAAGGTCTAGTGAGAAGGAGGAACTTAAGGATATCCGTATTAGGCGGGAAATGGTGTTGGGGAAATTGATGGGATTGAAGGCCGATAAATCCCCAGGGCCTGATAGTCTACATCCCAGAGTTCTTAAGGAAGTGGCCCTAGAAATAGTGGATGCATTGGTGATAATTTTCCAACAGTCTATCGACTCTGGAGCAGTTCCTATGGACTGGAGGGTAGCTAATATAACATCCCTTTTTAAAAAAGGAGGGAGAGAGAAAACGGGTAATTATAGACCAGTTAGCCTGATATCACAAGTAGAGAAAATGTTGAAATCAATCATTAAGGATGAAATAGCAGCACATTTGGAAAGCAGTGATAGGATTGGTCCATTCAGCATGGATTTATGAAGGGGAAATCATGCTTGGAAAATCTTCTGGAATTTTTTGAGGATGTAACTATTAGAGTGGACAGGGGAGAACCAGTGGATGTGCTGTATTTGGACTTTCAAAAGGCTTTTGACAAGGTGCCACACAAGAGATTGGTGTGCAAAATCAAAGCACCTGGCATTGGGGGTAATGTACTGACATGGATAGAGAACTGGTTGGCAGACAGGAAGCAGAGAGTCGGGATTAACGGGTCCTTTTCAGAATGGCAGGCAGTGACTAGTGGAGGGCCGCAGGGTTCAGTGCTGGGATCCCAGCTCTTTACAATGTATATTAATTATTTGGATGATGGAATTGAGTGTAATATCTCCAAGTTTGCAGATGACATTAAACTGGGTGGTGGTGTGAGCTGTGAGGAGGATGCTTAGAGGCTGCAGGGTGATTTGGACAGGTTAGGCGAGTGGGCAAATACATGGCAGATGCAGTATAATGTGGATAAATGTGAGGTTATCCACTTTGGGGGCAAAAACGTGAAGACAGAATATTATCTGAATGGCGGCAGATTAGGAAAAGGGGAGATGCAGCGAGACCTGGGTGTCATGATTCATCAGTCATTGAAAGTTGGCATGCAGGTACAGCAGGCGGTGAAGAAGGCAAATGGTATGTTGGCTTTCATAGCAAGGGTATTTGAGTTTTGGAGCAGGGAAGTCTTACTGCAGTTGCACAGGGCCTTGGTGAGGCCCCACCTGGAATATTGTGTTCAGTTTTGATCTCCTAATCTGAGGAAGGACGTTCTTGCTATTGAGAGAGTGCTACGAAGGTTCATCAGACTGATTCCTGGGATGGCAGGACTGACATAAGAGGAGAGACTGGATCGACTGGGCCTGTATTCACTGGAGTTTAGAAGGATGAGAGGGGATCTCATAGAAACATATAAAATTCTGACGGGACTGGACAGGTTAGATGCAGGAAGAATGTTCCCGATGTTGGGGCAGTCCAGAACCAGGGGACATAGTCTTAGGATAAGGGGTAAGCCATTTAGGACTGAGATGAGGAGGAACTTCTTCACTCAGAGAGTTGTTAACCTGTGGAATTTCCTACTGAAGAGAGTTGTTGATGCCAGTTCATTGGATATATTCAAGAGGGAGTTAGATATGGCCCTTGCGGCTAAAGGGATCAAGGGGTATGGAGAGAAAGCAGGAACGGGGTACTGAGGTGAATGATCGGCCATGATCATATTGAATGGTGGTGCAGGCTCGAAGGGCCGGATGGCCTACTCCTTCACCTATTTTCTCTGTTTCTACGTTTCTATGAGCCTTGGTTAGATTGCCCTTGGAATACTGTGCTTGTTCAAGTCTCCATATTACAAATAGGATATCAAGGCATTGGAGAAGTTGCAAAAAGATTCATAAGGACGGTACCAGAAGTGAGAGGGTGCAACTGAAGAGCTGGTTCTCTTTGTTGTAGAAAGGAGAAGACTGAGAGAATAGAGGTCTTTAAAATGATGAAGTTGTTTGATAGGATCGACATAGAGAAAATGTTTCTACATGAAGGGAAGTCTAAAACTAGGGGCCATAAATATAATACAAAAGCAAAATACTGTGTATGCTGCAATCTGAAATAAAAACAGAAAATGATGGAAATCTCAGCGGGTCAGGCAGCACCTGTGGTGAGAGAAACAGAGTTAAAGTTTCGGGTCTGTGCTGGAGCCTACCCAGTGGTTCCTTGCTTTTGTACTCTATGCCTCTACTAATGAAGCTTTTCAACAGCCTTATCCACTTGTCCTGCCCCATTCACAAATTCCACTTCAATATTGTTTAAATCATTGTGTCAGCAAAAAATAAAAGTTTGCCAGACTCTGTTACACGAAGACCCTTTAACTGAGGACAATTTTCACATTTAGTCCAAGTCAATCTCCATGAACAGGAGCTAAACTTTACCAAATCGAGTGTGAAGGTCTGCTTTTGCTAGTTCACTTGGTAATTTGAAACCAAGGATTGGATAATTGAAAACACAAGTTGGGTTGGCATGGTAACAGACTGAACTCTTGCTCATCACTGAGCTGCTGGAGGAGGTTCTGAGCAGATGACATCTCCAAGCATCTGTAAAACTCGTGTTTTCTCAAAATTCAAAGATTCCCTCACTTTGTGAAGAAACCCGAAGGAAGGATTATTTTGGACTCACTTAAAATGAACTTTGAGATTGTTAAAAGATGCATGGGTCTGCAGGGGGAAAGGACTGCAGAAACCATGGGAACATTAACCTCTGAAAAGGCCAGTTTTGGGTATTGGAGCTGTCTGGGATATTTGAGCTTAAACAAATTGTCTGGGGAATTGTGTAAACTCCAAAACTCTGTTCCCCAGGAGACATCCAAATTTGCGGATGACACTAAGTTGGGTGGCAGTGTGAGCTGCGAGGAGGATGCTATGAGGCTGCAGAGCGACTTGGATAGGTTAGGTGAGTGGGCAAATGCATGGCAGATGAAGTATAATGTGGATCAATGTGAGGTTATCCACTTTGGTGGTAAAAACAGAGAGACAGACTATTATCTGAATGGTGACAGATTAGGAAAAGGGGAGGTGCAAAGAGACCTGGGTGTCATGGTACATCAGTCATTGAAGGTTGGCATGCAGGTACAGCAGGCGGTTAAGGAAGCAAATGGCATGTTGGCCTTCATAGCGAGAGGATTTGAGTACAGGGGCAGGGAGGTGTTACTACAGTTGTACAGGGCCTTGGTGAGGCCACACCTGGAGTATTGTGTACAGTTTTGGTCTCCTAACCTGAGGAAGGACATTCTTGCTATTGAGGGAGTGCAGCGAAGGTTCACCAGATTGATTCCCGGGATGGCGGGACTGACCTATCAAGAAAGACTGGATCAACTGGGCTTGTATTCACTGGAGTTCAGAAGAATGAGAGGGGACCTCATAGAAATGTTTAAAATTCTGACGGGGTTAGACAGGTTAGATGCAGGAAGAATGTTCCTAATGTTGGGGAAGTCCAGAACCAGGGGTCACAGTCTAAGGATAAGGGGTAAGCCATTTAGGACCGAGATGAGGAGAAACTTCTTCACCCAGAGAGTGGTGAACCTGTGGAATTCTCTATCACAGAAAGTTGTTGAGGCCAATTAACTAAATATATTCAAAAAGGAGTTAGATGAAGTCCTTACTACTAGGGGGATCAAGGGGTATGGCGAGAAAGCAGGAATGGGGTACTGAAGTTGCATGTTCAGCCATGAACTCATTGAATGGCGGTGCAGGCTAGAAGGGCCAAATGGCCTACTCCTGCACGTATTTTCTATGTTTCTATGTTTCTAATACCTGCCCTCCTGTATGGCTCAGAGACGTGGACCAGGTACAGCAGACACCTCAAGTCACTGGAGAAATACCACACGTGATGTCTCCGCTATATCCTGCATATCCCCTGGGAGGACAGACGCACAAACATTAGCGTCCTCGTCCAGGCCAACATCCCCAGCATTGAAGCACTGACCACACTTGATCGGCTCCACTGGGCAGACTACATAGTTCGCATGCCAGACACGAGACTCCTAAAGCAAGCGCTCTACTCGGAACTCATCCACGGCAAATGAGCCAAAGATGGGCAGAGGATACGTTCCAAGGACACCCTCAAAGCCTCCCCGATAAAGTACGACATCCCCACTGACACCTGGGAGTCCCGGGCCCAAGACCGCCCTAAGTGGAGGAAGTGCATTCGGGAGAACGCTGAGCTCCTCGAGTATCATCGCCGAGAGCATGCAGAAGTCAAGCGCAGGCAGCGGAAGGAGCATGCTGCAAACCAGGCTCCCTGCCCAGCCTTTCCCTCAATGACTATCTGTCCCACCTGTGACAGAGACTGTGGTTCTCGTATTGGACTGTACAGCCACCTAAGAACTCATGCTAAGAGTCAAAGCAAGTCTTCCTCGATTCGGAGGGACTACCTATGTTGATGACCGTGGACTGATCCATATCGCGGTCAGCATTCTCCCGTGAACACATTTCCATGGACCCCTCCTCCCCCCACCTGCCTTGGTCTGGAGCATCTGGATCTTCTGGTGGATCTTCAGGATGTCCCGGATTGTCTTCTTCTTCTGCAAAATACAACAGAACAGTCAAACGGTTAGCAGCATAGGAAGGGGCAGGATGGGTGCATTAGTAGTCTCACGCGTAGCAGGCCAGTCAGCAGGTTGATTTGAAGGGTGACGATGCATTTTAATGAATCACCCTCACCCTCGCGTGTGGGTCCAGCTTGTACAGAGCTGATTCATTTTCTGTCGGTGTGACTCAGCAAGGCAGCAACCCTCTGTTCCAGGGGTGAGAGTTGGTGCAGATTTGGCGGACCTCCTCCTGTTCTAAGTCTTTCCCTTTAGTTGTGGGCCAATTTCTGCTGCAAAGATGAAAATATAACTTTTCACACATGGTGCGCTTCTGATGGGTGGGACACATACAGATGCTCACATTTTCAATTGTAATTCCATTTAAAGAAGAAGATATTACTTACACTCACTACTTGACCAACGTCCTGTCATTTCTTTTTGCATGGTTTCCAGATCTTGCATTATTCACCCCTGTGGAGTATTCTTCTGCAACTAGGTTCCATCGTCTTATCATTTCTTTGGGTGGAACATTTGTAGGACCACTCTTACTGATATCCAGCTCCAACCATTTGTCCTCAATGACAATCACTAGTTTCTCCACTTCCTCATGGAGGAAATTATTTGTTCGTGCCGCACGCTCTTGCGTCATTCGTGTGTTGGAATTACACTCAGGTAATGTTCAAAAATCACAGTTCTAACCTTTCTTCCACCTATGCAGCACTCCTTTCCACTCCCTCAGCCACCCAAAAATCACTATTCACACCTTACCTTTATATATGGTCCATTGCCAATGCTGCTGAGGCACTAAGGACGCTCTCCCTTTAATTGGCCGATTGCCAAGTTTCCTGTTGCACTGCGCATGTGCGCACATTGAAATGGACATTGTGCATGCGCGCACGCTGAAACGTGCATTGTGCATGCGCACACGCTGAAACGCGTATTGTGCATGCATGCACGCTGAAATTCACATTGTGCATGCGCACACGCTAAAACGGACATTGTGCATTTGTGCACGCTGAAACAGACATGCATCCCCCTGCCGGCACTCGAGGAGATGCTGGGCTCAAGCCCCATCCCCCTGCTGGCTGCGTTGAGCAAGCGCGGCCATAGCTCCGCCCCCCCCCCCGCAGGTTTCCCTGCGCCACGCCACGGGACCACAGGGATCCAGGAACAGCCAAATTATCCCACTAAGTTTACGGCACGCTTTTTTCCCCACGAAGTTGGCGCACCACAGCTAACTACGCCGCTCTAAGCGGCTGCAGAAATTTGGGTGCCTAGTGCTTAAATCGACATTGATGGGCCTGATGATTACCCCCGCAGCGCCAACACGGTGCTGATGGATTCACATTCATCCCCGATGGCGGACTCTGAGTCATAACAGGTCTTTCAGCCGCAGACGTATAGGCCCTGCCATATGCAGTTCGGATTGCTAGCTATGTCATTTTAGGCACAATACTTGCCGGTGAGCTTCGATGTTGAGGGGATAACTGTTTGGTGTTATTGCCCGTGGCCATGCATGCCTGGGTGATCGCGATGGCCCTGTTCAGGTCTGGGGCTTCGGCAGCCAGCAGCTTTCGAAGAATGACCTCGTGGCTGATGCCCAGCACAAAAAAGCCCCACAGCATTTGCCCCAACGCAGCTCCAAAATTGCAACGTCCCGCAAGGCCCCCGGAGCGATGGTGCGTGTGAAAACGATATCTGGCCATGAGGATGCTCTCCTTTGGCTTGAGGTGGTCCAAAACCAGTGTGCACAACTCTGTATATTTCTTCTCCATTGGTTTTGTCGGTGCGAGCAGATTCCTAATGAGGCCGAATACTTTAGGCCTACAGATGGTGAGGAGAACCGCCCTGTGCTTGGCCGCGTTAGTGTTTCCTTCCAGCTCATTGGCTACGAAGTACTGGTCGAGACGCTCGACGAAGGCTATCCAATCATCACCCTCTATGAATCTCTCTAATATTCCGACGGCAGCCATGGTTGCGTGAATGTTCGTATTCTGTTACTCATCGCCAATTGTTCTGTATAGAAGAACTCCACAAGGCTGAGTACTGTGAGCTAAGTCTTCTTTATTACAACTCCAGAGTGCCTAAACAACATGGCAGCCAACCTTTTATACTGGCCCTGTACATGTGTGCAGGTGACCATTAGGACTCCAACAGTCGCACCCTCTGGTGGCAAGTATTACATGGTTACATACATAACAGAGACAGAAAGGTGGAGAGGGAGAGAGAGAAGCACAGAGCAGGAGAAAGAGAGGCAGAGAGAGAGACAGACACACACAGAGAAAGAGGGAGGGAAACATAGAGACAGAGGTAGTGAGACAGAAATAGACACAGAGAATGGTGAGATAGAGGGATAGAGATAGATGGTGACAGAGCCAGGGAGAAAAAGAGAGAGATACACTGAATGTGATAGAGATAGAGATACAGAGAAAGTGGGAGATAGAGAGAGTGACGGAGAGAGAGAGAGACAGGGAGCGACAGAGAGAAAGCGAGAGAGGGAAAGAGAAAGAGAGAGAGAGATGGAGAGGCAGAGAACAGGACAAACAGCGAGAAAAACTGTGAGAGAGCGAGGGACAGAGACAGAGAGAGAGAGAGAGAGAGAGACAGAGACATAGAGACAGAGCTAGGTAGATTCAGAGAGAGAGAGAGAGACAGAGCTAGGGAGGTTCAGAGAGAGAGAGACAGAGACAGAGCTAGGGAGGTTCAGAGAGAGAGAGAGAGAGACAGAGACAGAGCTAGGAAGGTTCAGAAAGAGAGAGAGAGACAAAGCTAGGAAGGTTCAGAGAGAGACAGAGCTAGGGAGGTTCAGAGAGAGAGAGAGAGAGAGAGAGACAGAGCTAGGGAGGTTCAGAGAAAGAGAGAGAGAGAGAGAGAGACAGAGCTAGGGAGGTTCAGAGAGAGAGAGAGAGACTGAGCTAGGGAGGTTCAGAGAGAGAGAGGATCAAAGAGACAGTAGGCAGAGAGGTGGGGACACACAGAGACACACAGAGCGGAATAAAGAGAAGCCAATAGAGAGAGAGGCACTGACACACAGAAAAAGAGGGAGGGAGACATAGAGACAGAAGTAGTGAGACAGAGCTAGACATAGAGAAAGAGCGAGAGAGAGAGCTGGACAGAGATAGGCGGGGTCAGAGAGAGAGAGAGAGAGAGAGAGAGATACATCGAGAGAGTGATAGCGAGATAGAGAGAGTGGGAGATAGTGAGAGGGACAGTGTCATGTATGTAACCACAATGTAACACCACTGTATTACTGTATACACACAACCTAGATGCACATCTTGACCACAAGGGGTGAACATGTGGAAGACACTCCTTACCTGATCAACAGGTATAAAAAGGGAAGTCCCACGCAGGGTCATCGTCTTTGGAGTCCTGTAAATAACGAGTTAAGGTCAGAGTGACCTTGTCCCCAGAATGTGCCTTGTGTGGTTTCATATTGTAGAGTAAGGACTTTACATTGGCGACAAGGATGGGATCGATGGGGCTCGTCCAGTCGCTGAATTCAACAGGCGAGATGATGCCCTCTCTCAACAGCCGGTCCAATTCGCTCTCAATCTTTTCCTGCATCACATACGGCACCGCTCTAGCTTTGTGGTGCACTGGCCTTGCGTCCGGGGTGATGTGTATCAGTACTTTAGTGCCTTTGAAAGTCCCGACGCCAGGTTAGAATAGTGAATCGAATTGTTGTAGGACTTGTTAGCACGAACTTCGCTCCACAGATGACATTGCGTGAACATCCTCCCATTTTCAGTTCATCTCGGCGAGCCAGCTCCTCCCTAACAGTGCGGGACCATTGCACGGGACAATCCAGAGCGGCAGCCAATTCACTACCCCATTGTGTGTGACAGCCAACATTGCACTACCTAGCACTTGAATGCTTTCTTTAGTGTAAGTCCGTAATTGTGTCTCAATATGTGTAATTTGGGTCTACTGGCTTTAAGTGGCCAAAGCTTCTCAAATTGCTGAACGCCCATGAATGACTGGCTGGCCCCAGTGTCCAGCTCCATGTGTACTGGGATACCATTTAGTAAAACACTCATCATCATTGGTGGCATTTTGGTGTATGAATTGTGAATATTCGCCACATGGACCCGCTGAACCTCGGCATCCATCGATTTGCCGCACAAGTCAACCTGCCTCAAAGAACCCTCTTCTGGTCCATCTGCCTCATATATTAATCTGGTTGCAGGCTTCCTGCACATTCGAGCTAAGTGGTCACTAAGATTGCAGTTCCTGCAGACAAACTATTGAAATCTACAAGATCGAGCTGAGTGTTTCCCCACACTTCCAGCATGAGTTTAAGTTTCCATTGCTGGGAACAAAGGGACTGTGGCCAGGCATTCCGTGCTGACTGTCCCTTTGACTGCTCTTAAGTACCCTATTAGGGGGTGTCAATGGCCCCATCCCGGGCTGCATTGACCACTGTGATGGCGTGAATGTCCGTTCAGCCTGCCATTGTCTCTGTTGAAGTCCTACTCTGAGGTCTATTTCTGCCTGGGGGGGTGTCGGACTGCCCCTGCCTGCCTGCGGGGCTCTGAGTCGCATTGATGATGTTGACTCCCTGATCCATCGCCGCGTTAGAGGCAGAATTGCGCGCGTATATTATTTTTGTCTCTTCCTCCCCCGTCATGAAAGTTTTAGCTATCAACGCCGCCGCTTCCAAGGTCAAATACTTGTTCTCAATTAATTTGCGGAAAATTCCCGCATGACCGATGCCCTCGATATAGAAGTCCCTTAGCATCTCCCCCCTGCAGGCATCTGTGAACTTACAGAGGCTGGCCAAATGCCGGAGGTCCGCTACGAAGTCCGGTATGCTATGTCCTTCACGACGTTGGTGGGTGTAGAATCTGTGTCAGGCCATATGTATACTACTCGCCGGTTTGAGATGCTCCCTGATCAATTTGCTAAGTTCTTCAAAGGTTTTGTCCACCGGCTTTTTGGGTGCTTGTAAGTCCTTCATGAGCGTGTAAGTCTTTGGTCCACAGCTGGTCAAAAGATGAGCCCTTCGCTTGTCGGCCGCTGCATCCCCCAGCCATTTTTTCATAACGAAGCTTTGCTGAAGCCTCTCGACAAAATCATCCCAGTCTTCCCCAACACAGTACCGTTCCTCTGTGCTACCGGCGGCCATTCTCGTGGGTTGTGAATTCCCGTTTCTCATCGCTAATGTAAAACGGATGGCTCTGTCAGGATCTGTGGCGACTACAAGGCCACCATCAATCGGGTGTCTCGACAAGATCAATACCCGCTCCCGAGAGCGAAGGATCTCTTCGCCACATTGACAGGCAGCAAGCTGTTCACCAAGTTGGATCTTCCTTCAGCCTATACGACCCAGGAACTGGCCGACTAATCTAAACTACTGACCACTATCACCACGCACAAGGGACTGCCCATTTGGCATTCGATCAGCGGCCGCGATTTTTCAAAGAAACATAGAAAGCCTGCTTAAATCCATTCCTGGAATGATCGTATTCCAGGACGGCATCCTCGTCACGGTTCGAGATACCGAGGAACACCTCCACAACCTGGTGGAGGTGCTATGCCGACTGGACCGGTTAGGCCTGCGACTCAAGAAGTCTAATTGTGTGTTCTTAGCTCCTGAGGTTGAGTTTCTGGGCAGGAAGGTTGCTGCAGATGGGATTCGGCCCACCGAATCCAAAATAGAGGCGATTCGACGATCACCCAAGCCCTGCAACACATCGGAGTTGCGTTCACTTCTGGGACTGTTGAACTATTTCGGGAACTTTCTGCCAAACTTGAGCACGTTGTTGGAGCTGCTACATGTACTCCTGCGTAGGGGTTGTGATTGGTTTTGGGGGGAGTGTCAGGAACGGGTTTTTGATCGGGCGCGAAACCTACTTTGTTCAAACAAGTTGTTGACCCTGTACGACCCCTGTAAAAAATTGGTTCTGACATGTTATGCATCGTCCTATCGGGTTGGGTGTGTGTTGCAGCAGGGCAGTGCTGAGGGTTAATTACAACCTGTGGCTTATGCCTCCAGGTCGCTCTCTCAAGCAGAACAGGGATATGGGATGGTTGAGAAGGAAGCGCTTGCATGTGTCTATGGTGTAAAAAAAATGCATCAGTACCTCTTTGGTATAGAAACATAGAAACATAGAAAATAGGTGCAGGAGTAGGCCATTCAGCCCTTCTAGCCTGCACCGCCATTCAATGAGTTCATGGCTGAGCATGCACTTCAGTACCCGCTTCCTGCTTTCTCGCCATACACCTTGATCCGCCGAGTAGTAAGGACTTCATCTAACTCCCTTTTGAATATATTTAGTGAATTGGCCTCAACTACTTTCTGTGGTAGAGAATTCCACAGGTTCACCACTCTCTGGGTGAAGAAGTTTCTCCTCATCTCGGTCCTAAATGGCTTACCCCTTGTCCTTAGACTGTGACCCCTGGTTCTGGACTTCCCCAACATTGGGAACATTCTTCCTGCATCCAACCTGTCTAAACCCGTCAGAATTTTGAACATTTCTATGAGGTCCCCTCTCATTCTTCTGAACTCCAGTGAATTCAAGCCCAGTTGATCCAGTCTTTCTTGATAGGTCAGTCCCACCATCCCGGGAATCAGTCTGGTGAATCTTCGCTGCACTCCCTCAATAGCAAGAATGTCCTTCCTCAAGTTAGGAGACCAAAACTGTACACAATACTCCAGGTGTGGCCTCACCAAGGCCCTGTATAACTGTAGCAACACCTCCCTGCCCCTGTACTCAAATCCCCTCACTATGAAGGCCAACATGCCATTTGCTTTCTTAACCGCCTGCTGTACCTGCATGCCAACCTTCAATGACTGATGTACCATGACACCCAGGTCTCGTTGCACCTCCTCATTTCCTAATCTGTCACCATTCAGATAATAGTCTGTCTCTCTGTTTTTACCACCAAAGTGGATAACCTCACATTTATCCACATTATACTTCATCTGCCATACATTTGCCCACTCACCTAACCTATCCAAGTCACTCTGCAGCCTCATAGCATCCTCCTCGCAACTCACACTGCCACCCAACTTAGTGTCATCCGCAAATTTGGAGATACTACATTTAATCCCCTCGTCTAAATCATTAATGTACAATGTAAACAGCTGGGGCCCCAGCACAGAACCTTGCGGTACCCCACTAGTCACTGCCTGCCATTCTGAAAAGTACACATTTACTCCTACTCTTTGCTTCCTGTCTGACAACCAGTTCTCAATCCACGTCAGCACACTACCCCCAATCCCATGCGCTTTAACTTTGCACATTAATCTCTTGTGTGGGACCTTGTCGAAAGCCTTCTGAAAGTCCAAATATACCACATCAACTGGTTTTCCCTTGTCCACTTTACTGGAAACATCCTCAAAAAATTCCAGAAGGTTTGTCAAGCATGATTTCCCTTTCACAAATGTCACCTCTTTCCAAATGCGCTGCTATGACATCCTTAATAATTGATACCATCATTTTACCCACTACTGATGTCAGGCTGACTGCTCTATAATTCTCTGTTTTCTCTCTCCCTCCTTTTTTAAAAAGTGGGGTTACATTGACTACCCTCCATTCCATAGGAACTGATCCAGAGTCTATGGAATGTTGGAAAATGACTGCCAATTTCCAAGGCCACCTCCTTAAGTACCCTGGGATGCAGTCCATCAGGCCCTGGGATTTATCGGCCTTCAATCCCATCAATTTCCCCAACACAATTTCCCAACTAATAAGGAGTTCCCTCAGTTCCTCCTCCTTACTAGACCCTCTGACCCCTTTTATATCCGGAAGGTTGTTTGTGTCCTCCTTAGTGAATACCGAACCAAAGTTTCCTGCTTTTTGTCTGCCTCTTTCTTAAATAGGGGCTTTACATTTGCAGTTTTCCAATCTGCTGGGACACCCCCAGAATCTAGGTTATTTTGGTAAATTACAACCAATGCATCCACAATCCCTGCCGCTACTTCTCTTCAGAGCCAAGGATGCAAGCCATCCTTGCCAGGGGATTTATCTGTCTTTAGTCCTATTATCTTACTGAGTACCACCTCCTTAGTGATTATGAGGTGTTATGTTCCTCCCCTCTATCGCCCCTTGACTATCCACTGTTGGAATATTATTAGTGTCCTCTACGGTAAAGACTGATATAAAATATTTGTTCAGAGTTTCTGCCATCTCCATGTTCCCCATTACTAGTTCCCCGGTCTCATCCTCGAAGGGATCAACATTTACTTTAGCCACTCTTTTCCTTTTTATATACCTATAGAAATTCTTGCTATCTGTTTTTATATTTTGTGCTAGTTTACTTTCATAGTCTATCTTCCCTTTCTTCATCATTTTTTCAGTCATTCTTTTCTGCTTTTAAAAGCTTCCCAGACTTCTGTCCTCCCAGTAGTTTTGGCCATTTTGTATGCCCTTGTTTTTATTGTAAGGGGCACTCTGTAGGACTCAGCATTCCACAGTGTATTGAGCCAGCATACAATGAGCAGCAATGCTACGGGCTCCAAAAACCATGTTATCAACTCCATACTGTGCAGCTGGATCTGATTCAAAGGGCCCAAGTTTCCACACGCGCGTAGAACGGCGCAGTCCCGACCTGGATGCCCATTTTTCGTGCCACAAAGTGCGCCTAAAAAAATCCTCCGTATTCGTCACCTCCCTGCAGGTCCTCTGGCCCTCGGCGCAGCGCAGCACAAGCTGTAGGGGGCGGAGCCAGGTCCCTGCGCTGAAAACAGTGCCGGGACCTCTGCACATGCGCGCTACAGTGGGCACGCAAGTGCAGTAGCTCCAGGCGCCGAACAGTGTGGGAGGGGCCCGAAGCACGCAGCCCCTAGCCCTGGCCCAATGGCCTCACTGGGGCTGCGTGAATAAGGCTCCTCCCACGGCCAGCTCCTGCATTCCCCCCACCCCCCCCGACCAGACCCGACGCCCGCTCCCCCGCCCCCCGCCTGGACCCGACCCAAGCTCCTGTTCCCGCTCCGCACCCCCCCACACGACTGGACCCAACCCGACCCACGCTCCTGTTCCCGCTCCGCCCCCCCCCGACCCGACCCGACCCACGCTCCTGTTCCCGCTCCGCTCCCCCCCCCGACCCGACCCGACTCGACCCGCGCTCCTGTTCCCGCTCCGCCCCCCCCCCCACTCCCGACTGGACCCGACCCGACCTGCGCTCCTGTTCCCGCTCCGCACCCCCCCACACGACTGGACCCGACCCGACCCGCGCTCCTGTTCCCGCTCCGCCCCCCCCCCCCCCCGACTCGACCCGACTCGACCCACGCTCCTGTTCCCGCTCCGCCCCCCCCCCCCCCCTCCCGACTGGACCCGACCCGACCCACGCTCCTGTTCCCGCTCCGCCCCCCCCCCCCCTCCCGACTGGACCCGACCCGACCTGCGCTCCTGTTCCCGCTACGGCCGTAGCCCTGGCCCACCAGGCCATGGTCACGCATTCATGTTGACTACACGGGCGTTCATGGGAAAGATGTTCCTTATTGTGGTAGATGAGTACTCAAAATGGATCAAGTGCATCATTCTGAATTCATGCACATCGTCCACCACCGTGGAGAGCCTACGTGCGACCTTTGCAACCCACAGCTTGCCGGACATCGTGCTTAGTGATAATGGCCCATGTTTCACAAGCTACGAATTCCGAGAGTTTAAGTCGGGCAATGGCATCATCCACGTCAGGACTGTGCCGTTCAAGCCGGCCTCCAATGGCCAGGCAGAACGTGCGGTCCAAACCATTAAGCAAGGTATGTTCAGGATTCAAGGACCCTCCCTACAATGCCGCCTATCGCGTCACCTGCTGGCCCGCAGAGCTACTAATGAAATGGACACTCAAAACTCGGTAGTCCCTCATTCACCCAGTCCTGGCCGACATAGTTGAGGGCAAGCGCAAGTCACAAAACGAGTACCATGACCGTAATTCGAGAGGGAAGTGTATAGAAATAAATGATCCTGTAATTGTCCTCAATCATGCCATGGGGCCCAAATGGCTTGAGGGCATTGTCATTGACAAAGAGGGGAATTGGGTCATCGTGATAAAACTCAATAATGGTCAAATATGCCGTAAGCATCTGGACCAAGTAAAAAAAAGGTTCAGCATTGACACGGAGGAACCTGAAGAAGACCATGAGATGGAGCTCACAACACCGCCAGTGAACGAGCAACAAGAGCAATCAGGAGAATGCACAGTCCCTGCAGTCAGCCTGGACAGGCCGGAATCACCACAGATGACAGACACTCACGTCAGTGTCCAACAACCAGAGCCCCAACTGCGGTGTTGCACAAGGGAGCGTAAGCACCTGAAAGACTGAACCTGTGATCCCAATAAGACTTTGGGTGGGGAGATGATGTCATGTCTGTATCCACTGTTGGAGTGGATTTTCAGAAATAGCAAAGCATGATGGGATAAGCCAACTTTCTGCTTTTCCATTAAATGAACTTTGTACCAAGAAACCTATCTGCTGTCCGCTGCTATGAACTCTGCAGCAACAAGTGACTCATGACCAGGTACAGGCCAGTTTCATAGATAGCTTTGAAAACAAGCAGAATAACTAACCACAAAGGAAGATAAAGAAGAAGGGCCCCCCAAACACGTGCCATGCTATCAGGTTTCACTTGGACTAAAGAAGTTGTGCAACAACATGATTGGGAGAATGTAATTTTATGCGTTGCCATATGGATTGATTGGTTGTATGTAAATAAATTTAAATGATTGTATTCCGCCCTCTGTAAACTGCTTATAAGCCCGCGGCACCAGGCACTTGGGGAGAAGGTGCTTCGCAGGTCGCGGGATCTAAAACTCTTCTGCCAGAGCTCTGTTAGCAATAAAGTTGTCTCTCTTACTTTACCAGAGTCTATGTGAATTTATTTTCACTAACACCACAATGTAACACCACTGTATTATTGTATACACACAACCTAGATACACATCTTGACCACAAGGGGTGAAATTGTAGGAGACACTCCTTACCTGATCACACAGGTATAAAAATGGAAGTCCCATGCAGGGTCATCGTCTTTGGAGTCCTGTTAATAAAGAGTTAAGGTCAGAGTGACCTTGTCCCCAGAATGTACCTCGTGTGGTTTCATATTGTAGAGTAAGGACTTTACAGACAGAGAGAGAGAGAGAGACAGCAGAGAGAATCAGAGAAAGAGAGTGAAAGCGAGAGAGGGAAAGAGAGAGAGGGAGAGGCAGAGAGAGGGATACGGATGAACAGTGACAGAAGGACAGAGACAGAGCGACAAAGCTACATAGAGAGATAGAGACAGTCATAAATAGAGATAGAGAGATAAAGAGATGGACAGAGACAGACAGAAATAAAGAGAGTCTGAAAGAAAGAATGTCAGAGAGACAGAGAGACAGAGAGTGAGACTGTGAGAGAGACAGAGCAAGAGAGCTACAGCGAGAAACAGAGTTATAGAGACAGAGAGAAAGAGAGTGAGACAGAGAGGTGGAGACAGAAAGAGAGAAACACAGAGCAGGAGAAAGAGAGGAAGACAGAGAGACACATACACACAGAGAATGAATGAGGAAAACAGAGAGAGAGGTAGTGAGATAGAAAAAGACACATAGTGAAAGAAGGGGAGAGAGAGAGCAACAGAGAGAGAGAATCTGGCAGAGAGAAAGAGAGAGACATTGAGAGAAAGCGAGAGCAGGAAAGAGAAAGAGAGAGAGGCAGAGAGCAGTACAAACAGAGAGAAACGGAGAGAGAGAGAGATACATATAAAGAGAGAAGGAGAGAGAGGGAGAGAGAGAGAGAGAGAGAGAGAGATGGACAGAGATAGACAGGAATAGAGAGACAGAGATAGGTAAACAGAGCTAGAGAGATAGAGGGAGAGAGAGAGATGCAGAAACGAAAATACACCGAGAGAGACAGAGAGACATAGAGAAAAAGAAAGAGAGATACACAGACAGGAAGTCACACAGAGAGACAGAGTCAGATACAGAGGAACAGAGACAAAAGGACAGAGACAGAGCGAAAGAGATAGCGAACACAAGATCACAAGAACACAAAAAGGCCCCTCGAGCCTGCTCTGCCTTTTAATATCATGGCTGATCTGATCATGGACTCAGCTCCACTTCCCTGCCCGCTCCCCATAACCCTTTATTCCCATCACTCAAAAATCTGTCTAACTCCACCTTAAATCTATTCAATGACCCAGCCTCCACAGCTCTCTGAAACAGAAAATTCTATAGATTTACAACCCTCTGAGAGAAGAAATTCCGCCTCATCTCCATTTTAAATGGGTGGCCTCTTATTCTGAGATTATGTCCCCTAATTTTAGTTTGCCCTATGAGTGGAAATATCCTCTCTGCATCCATCTTGTCGAGTCCCCTCATTATCTTGTATGTTTCGATAAGATCCCCTCTCATTCTTCTGAACTCCAATGAGTATAGGCCCAACCTACTCAACCTATCTTCATAAGTCAATCACCTCATCTCCGGAATCAACCTAGTGAACTTTTCTGAACAGCCTCCAATGCAAGTATATCCTTCCTTAAATACGGAGACCAAAACTGCACACAGTACTCCAGGTGTGGCCTCACCAATACCCTGTACAGTTGTAGCAGGACTTCTCTGCTTTTATACTCTATCCCCCTTGCAATAAAGGCCAACATTCCATTTGCCTTCCTGATCACTTGCTGTACCTGCATACTAACTTTTTGTGTTTTATGCACAAGTACCCCCAGGTCTTTCTGTACTGCAGCATTTTGCAATTTTTCTCCATTTAAAGAGATAGATCGTGAGAGAGAGAGAATGACATAAACAGTGAGTCAGAGACAGAGGGATGGAGAGAGACTGTAGGGGGTGGTTTTCGGGGGGGGGGGGTCAGCTTTGCCTTCTGACCTTGTATGAGCGGTTTCGAATCGCTCCCACACCCTTGGTTCTAGACTCTGGAATTATGAAGGGACTGTGACAGACTTGGACAGACAATCGGTTTCAACGTAGGGAGCAGGTATGGCTTTATTGTGTTTAAAAGGAAGTAAAAGGCACACCTTTAATAACACACATAGAATAGTAATACCAATACACATTGAGGGGTACAACACATTGAATAAATTGTCAACATACAGCTTGTGGGGTAAAGAATACAGCTTAAATTCTAAATGGGATAAGGAGGAAAATACAGATACATTTACACAAGTTATCCCAGCCTCTCCCTCCCAATTCCCCTAATTAACTAAGTTATAGCTCTGGGAGTTCAGCGGCTATGCTCACCAATCCCCTTTTGATAGTTGCCGGTGAATCGTGGTTTTGGGTTTTGCTGCACTTGGACTTCTAAGCGAGCCGTACCCCGGACGGAGGAGAAGACTTCGGACTGCGTAGTCTTCAGTTGGGGTGAGTCCGTTGATGCGGTAAGTTGTGTTTTGGATGTATGGGGTAAGTACCCACTTTCTTTGGTTAGGAATAGTTTTAGTTAGTCCTTCTAGGTAATTTCTCACCCGTTGGTCATTCAGAAGTAGATTGTAGAGTGGAAATAAATGTCGATTCTTCACTTTTTGCTGAGTTGGTTTCGATTGGTCGTTTCACTGGTTGTGGTGGCCCGGGTTGTCAATTTGGTTGCTGACAACCTTCCATTTCGTGGGCCTTGTGCTCGGTCGGACCTTGATGATTTCTTGTAGTTTCCTTCACTACTCCATTTCTTCACTCCCCACCTTCCTTATAAAACTGGGAATAGATAATACCCCAAAAAGGCTTCCTTATCTCCCACCAAACCTGGCCCAGCTCTTTGTTTCAAGGTAGCTGCTCATTGATTTAAAACTCTCTTCTTTGTCAGAATTTGTCAGGCTCATTCAGCAGTAATTGGATTATGATGTGTTAATGAGGAAGATCACCAGTTGGCATTGTTGAAGCAGTGTTTAAACTCTTGGGCCGTTGGGCTGGGCCCATGATTTCTATGGGCCTATTTGCACATGCATGCCAATAATGGTCTCCGGTGATTAGCCTGATAGCTCTCGATGCGTTTATGTCCTAGGGAGCGAATTTTTATGTCTCACAGTTCTTGTTAGTTATCGATCAACTCATTCTCCCAGACAAATTAAATTAGCTCCAATATCCCATTCCTGAGTGAAGTCCCACCCTCTGTTCGAGCAGTCTGTTCCAAAAATATTCTTTTAGCGATCTTAAACTTGTAAAGCTCTTAGGTATCTTCCTCAGAGTTTTTCCAAGGATACCAAAATGTTCATCGAGTTCCAAATTAAATTCCCTTTCCTATGAGTCCAAACACTGGGGGGGGGGGGGGTCTCCAAGAATGCATCCCCTTTTATCCCCTGCAGGCCTCGTCTGACCCTTGAAACTCATTTGTGTCCCGAAGTTTTTCCTTCCATTTTAAAAGTCCAGATAGGGATTCTTCTCCTCTCCAGGGCAAAGGTACAAGGAATCTTTGCGAAATATTGGTAAATTCTACAGACAGAGAGAGAGGAGGTGAGATTGACAGACAGACAGAGAAATAAAGAGAGACAGAAAAAGAGAATGAAAGCGACATAGACAGAGAGACCAAGAATGAGAGTGTGAGAGAGACAGAGCGATGGAGCTACAGCGAGAGACAGAGGGACTGAGGTGGAGGCAGAGAGAAACAGTGAATGTGAGAAAGACAGACAGAGAGAGTGAGACAGAGAAAAACGGGAGTGAGGGTGACATAGAGACTTATTTAGTGAGACTGAGATAGACAGATAGAGAGGGAGAGAGAAAGAGAGAGAGAGGAATAGAGAGAGAGAGGAACATAGGGAGAGAGAGAGGGACTTGGAGAGAGAGAGGTAGAAAGAGAGAGGAAGAGGCAAAGAGAGAGTGGGGAGGACAGAAAGGGAGATAAAGAATGAAAGACAGAGATTGGTAGACAGATATACAGAAAGAGAGAGAGAGTGATAGAAGCATAGAGAGAGACAAAATGAGAGACACAGAGAGAGACAAAGAGTGAGACACAGTCGAGGAGAGAGAAAGTGAGAGTGTGAGAGAAAGAGAGAGAGAGAGAGACATGCACAGAGAAATGGATTGAGACGCACGCACACACATGCATGCATGCACACACACACACACACACACACAAACACACAGAGTGACAGAGAAAGACAGAGAGAGAGGGAGAGAGACACGGCGAGAGGGGGACAGAGAGGTAGAGGGAGAGTGCGAGTCTGTGACAGAGATAGAGACAGACAGAGAGAGGCAGAGGCAGAAAGGGGGAGTGTCAGAGAGAGAGAGAAAGAGATGCAGAGAGAGACAGACAGCGAGTCACAGAGATGGACACACACAGATAGATAGAGAAACGGAGAGAGATACAGAGACAGAGAGACATAGTCAGAGAGAGAGAGACAGGGATAGAGAGAAAATGAGAGAGAATGAGAGAGACTGAGAAAGACAGAGACCGAGTGAGGCACAGAGAGATTCACAGAGAGAGATTCACAGACAGAGAGAGAGACCGAGAGAGAGAGGGATCGAGAGAGAGAGACATCGAGAGAGAGATCGAGAGAGATTGAATGAGAGATCGAGAGAGAGATCGAGAGAGAGATCAAGAGAGATCGAGATCGAGATCCGCTCCACAGCTCTCTGGGGCAGAGAATTTCACAGATTTACAACCCTCTGAGAGAAGACATTTCTCCTCATCTCAGTTTTAAGTGGGTGGCCCCTTATTCTATGTCCCCAAGTTTTTGTTTCCCCTATGAGCGGAAATATTCTCTCTGCATCCCTTTTGAAACTATTAAGTTTCAATTAGATCACCGCTCATTCTTGAGTCGGCCCAACCTACTCAACGCATCCTCAAAAGTCAACCCCCTCATCTCCGGAATCAACCTAGTGAACCTTCTCTGAACAGCCTACAATGCAAGTATATCCTTCCTCAATTATGGAGACCAAAACTGTACGCAGTAGTCCAGGTGTGGCCTCACTAATACCCTGCACAGTTGTAGCAGGACTTCTCTGCTTTTATACTCCATCCTCCTTGCAATAAAGGCTAACATTCCATTTGCCTTCCTGATTACTTGCTGTACCTGCAAACTAACTTTCTGTGTTTCATGCACAAGGACCACCAGGCACCTCTGTACTGCAGCACTTTGCAATTTCTCTCCATTTAAATTATAATTTTCTTTTCTATTACAGCTGCCAAAGAGGATAACCTCACATTTTCCCACATTATATTCCATCTGCCAAATTTTTGCCCACTCACTTAGCCTGTCTATATCCCTTTGCAGATTGTTTGTGTCCTCACAATTTGCTTTCCTACCCATCTTTGTATCATCAGCAAACCTGGCTACATTACACTCGGTCCCTTCACCCAGTCATTAATATAGATTGTAAATAGTTGAGGTCCCAGCACTGATCCCTGCGGCACCCTACTAGTTTCTGATTGCCAACCGGAAAATGACTCATTTATCCCGACTCTCTGTTTTCTGTTAGTTAGCCAATCCTCTATCCATGCTAATATATTACCCCAACCCCATGAGCTTTTATGTTGTGCAGTAACCTTTTATGTGGCACCTTATCGAATGCCTTCTGGAAATCCAAATACACCACATCCATTGGTTCCACCTAATTCACCCTGCTCATTACATCCTGAAAGAACTCCAGCAAATTTGTCAAATATGATTTTCCTTTTACTAAAACCATGCTGACTCTGCTTGATTGAATCATGCTTTTCCAAATGTCCCGCTACTGCTTCCTTAATTATAGACTCCAGCATTTTTCCAACAACAGATATCAGGATAACTGGTCTATAGTTTCCTGCTTTTTCTCTGCCTACATTTGAGGTTTTCCAATCTGTTGGGACCACCCCAGAATCCTAGGGAAATGTTGGTAGATTACATCCAATGCATCCATTGGCTCTGCAGCCATTTCTCTTCAGACCCTAGGATGTAAGGCCTCAGGTCCAGGGGACTTGTCCGCCTTTAGTCCCATTATTTTACCTAGTATTACTTCATTAGTGATAGTGATTGTGTAGGTTCCTCCCTCCCTATAGCCCCGTAATTATCCACTATTGGGATATTTTTAGTGTCTTCTACCATGAAGACTGGTACAAAATATTTGTTCAATGTCTCTGCCATTTCCCTCTTCTCGATTATTAATTCCCCAGTTGCATCCTCCAGGAGACTACCAGTAATGTTGGAGTAGGGTCATCACCAGTAATGTTAGACGATGCCTGCGTCTGCGCATATTCTGAGGCTGAACTCCAGGATATAGTCGATGTATTCACCGAGGCATATGAAAGCATGAGCCTTACGCTTAACATCAGTAAGACAAAGGTCCTCCACCAGCCTGTCCTCGCCACACAGCACTGTCCCCCTGTCATCAAGATTCATGGTGCGGCCCTCGACAACGTGGACCACTTCCCATACCTCGGGAGCTTCTTGTCAACAAAGGCAGACATTGATGTGAAAATTCAACATCGCCTCCAGTGCTCCAGTTCAGTCTTCGGCCACCTGAGGAAAGGAGTGTTCGAAGACCGGGCCCTCAAACCTACCACCAAGCTCATGGTCTACAGGGCTGTAGAAATACCCGCCCTCCTGTATGGCTCAGAGGCATCGACCATATACAGTAGACACCTCAAGTCGCTGGAGACATATCACCAATGATGTCTCCGCAAGATCCTGCAAATCTCCTGGGAGGACAGACGCACCAACATCAGTGTCCTCGCCCAGGCTAACATCCCTAGCATTGAAGCACTAACCACACTCAATCAGCTTCGCTAGGCAGGCCACTTAGTTTGCATGACAGACACGAGACTCCCTAAGCAATTGCTCTATGCAGAGCTCCTTCATGGCAAATGAGCCAAAGGTGGGTAGTGGAAACATTACAAGGACACCCTCAAAGCCTCCCTGGTGAAGTGTGAAATCATCACTGATGCCTGGGAGACCCTGGCCGAAGACCATCCTAGGTGGAGAAAGTACATCCGGGAGGGCGTTGAGCTCTTCGAATCTCAACTCTGCGAGTGTGAAGCGGTCAGGCGCAGGCAGCGGAAGGAACGTGCAGAAAATCAGTCCCATCCTCCCCTTCCCCCGATGAATATCTGTCCCACCTGTGACGGGGTCTGTGACTCTCATGTTGGACTGTTCAGCCACCAAAGAACTCACTTTGGGAGTGGAAGCAAGTCTTCCTCGATTCCGAGGGACTGCCTATGATGATGATGATGATGATAGAGTAGGGTCATCACCAGTAATGTTAGAGCAGGGTCACCACCAGTAATGTTAGCGTAGGTTCACCACTGGTAATGTTAGAGTAGGGTCACCACTGGTAATGTTTGTGGACCAGCAATCAAGAGGCCTGGGTTAATGATCCAGAGACACGAGTTCAAATCCCACCATGGCAGCTGGGGAATTTTAATTCAGTGAATTAAATGAAACTGGAGGAAAAAGCCAGCATCAGTGATGGTGACCATGAAAATATTCCATTGTTGGAAAAAAGCTATCTGGTTTGCTAATGTCCTTTCGGAAATCTGTCGCCCTTACCCAGTCTGGCCCATATGTGACTCCAGGCCCACAGCAATGTGGTTGACTCTTAACTGGCCTCTGAAATAACGGCTCTCCATCTCCTTCTCAAGGGCAATTAGAACATAAGAAATAGGAACAGGAGTAGGTCATACGGCCCCTCGAGCCTGCTCCACCATTTAATACGATCATGGCTGATCTGATCATGGACTCAGGTCCACTTCCCTGCCCGCGCTCCCCATAACCCCTTATTCCTTTATCGGTTAACAAACTGTCTGTTATGCATGTAAACCTGTAAATCCCATGTCTAACCATCCCCTGGAGTCCCAAGGGATTCCACAATCCCTTGGAAACACCTGTATATAAGGAGGCCACACATACTGGAGAGGCACTCTGAGATCTGTAATTAAGGACTACGGTCACACCTTACTTTGAGCTTGCAGTATCTAGTCTGACTCTTTATTCAAGACATAACAACTGGCGACTAGATACAAATGACGAACCCCACCACAACAATGCAGAGAACTGTGGGCATCCTGGAGAAATTTTCAGAGGGAGATGATTGGGAAACCTTTGTGGAGTGACTCGACCAATACTTCGTGGCCATCGAGCTGGAAGGAGAAGTGAACGCTGCCAAACGAAGGGCGATCCTCCTCACTGTTTGCGGGGCACCAACGTATGGCCTCATGAAAAACCAGCTCGCTCCAGTGAAACGCACAGACAAGTCATACAATGAGTTGTGCATACTGGTCTGGGAGCATCTAAACCTGAAGGAAAGCATTCTGATGGCGAGGTACCGGTTCTACACGTACAAGAGGTCTGAAGGCCAGGAAGTGGCGAGCTATGTCACCGAGCAAAGGCGCCTTGCAGGACATTGTGAATTTGAAGGAAACATGCTCAGGGACTTCTTTGTACTTGGCATCAGCCATGAAGTAATACTTTGCAAACGTTTGACTGTCGAGACCACAACCTTGATTAAAGCCATAGCGATAGCCCAGGCGTTAATCGCCATCAGTGACGATACCAAACAAATTTCTCAGCACACTAGTGCTGCTGCAATGACTAAGAAAGGAAAGATAGATTACGAAAGTAAACTTGCGCAAAACATAAAAACAGATAGTAAAAGCTTTTACCGATATATAAAACGGAAAAGAGTGACTAAAGTAAATGTTGATCCCTTAGAAGATGAGAAGGGGGATTTAATAATGGGAAATATGGAAATGGCTGAGACTTTAAACAATTATTTTGCTTGGGTCTTCACAGTGGAAGACACAAAAACCATGCCAAAAATTGCTGGTCACGGGAATGTGGGAAGGGAGGACCTTGAGACAATCACTATCACGAGCGGGGTAGTGCTGGACAGGCTAATGGGACTCAAGGTAGACAAGTCCCCTGGTCCTGATGAAATGCATCCCAGGGTATTAAAAGAGATGGCGGAAGTTATAGCAGATGCATTCGTTATAATCTACCAAAATTCTCTGGACTCTGGGGAGGTACCAGTGGATTGGAGAGCAGCTAATGTAACGCCTCTGTTTAAAAAAGGGGGCAGACAAAAGGCAGGTAACTATAGGCCGGTTAGTTTAACAGCTGTAGTGGGGAAAATGCTTGAAGCTATCATTAAGGAAGAAATAGCGGGACATCCTTGTAGGAATAGTGCAATCAAGCAGACGCAACATGGATTCATGAAGGGGAAATCATGTTTAACTAATTTACTGGAATTCTTTGAGGATATAATGAGCATGGTGGATAGAGGTGTACCGATGGATGTGGTGTATTTAGATTTCCAAAAGGCATTCGATAAAGTGCCACACAAAAGGTTACTGCAGAAGATAAAGGTATGCGGAGTCAGAGGAAATGTATTAGCATGGATAGAGAATTGGCTGGCGAACAGAAAGCAGAGAGTCGGGATAAATGGGTCCTTTTCAGGTTGGAAATCTGTGGTTAATGGTGTGCCACAGGGACCGGTGCTGGGACCAAAACTGTTTACAATATACATGGATGACCTGGAAGAGGGGACAGAGTGTAGTGTAACAAAATTTGCAGATGACACAAAGATTAGTGGGAAAGCAGGTTGTGTAGAGGACACAGAGAGGCTGCAAAGAGATTTAGATAGGTTAAGCAAATGGACTAAGGTTTGGCAGATGGAATACAATGTCGTAAAATGTGAGGTCATCCACCTTGGAAAAAAAAACAGTAAAAGGGAATATTATTTGAATGGGGAGAAATTACAACATGCTGCGGTGCAGAGGGACCTGGGGGACCTTGTGCATGAATTCCAAAAAGTTAGTTTGCAGGTGCAACAGGTAATCAGGAAGGCGAATGGAATGTTGGCCTTCATTGCGAGAGGGATGGAGTAAAAAGTAGGGAGGTCCTGCTGCAACTGTATAAGGTATTAGTGAGGCCGCACCTGGAGTACTGCGTGCAGTTTTGGTCACCTTACTTAAGGAAGGATATACTAGCTTTGGAGGGGGTACAGAGACGATTCACTAGACTGATTCCGGAGATGAGAGGGTTACCTTATGATGATAGATTGAGTAGACTGGGTCGTTACTCGTTGGCGTTCAGAAGGATGAGGGGTGATCTTCTAGAAACATTTAAAATAATGAAAGGGATAGACAAGATAGAGGCAGAGAGGTTGTTTCCACTGGTCGGGGAGACTAGAACTAGGGGGAGCCAATTTAAAACCGAGTTGAGAAGGAATTTCTTTTCCCAGAGGGTTGTGAATCTGTGGAATTCTCTGCCCAGGGAAGCAGTTGAGGCTAGCTCATTGAATGTATTCAAATCACAGAGAGATACATTTTTAACCAATAAGTGAATTAAGGGTTATGGGGAGCGGGCGGGTAAGTGGAGCTGAGTCCACGGCCAGATCAGCCATGATCTTGTTGAATTGCGGAGCAGGCTCAAGGGGCTAGACGGCCTACTCCTGTTCCTAATTCTTATGTTCTTATGTAAGTACTGTGAACAAAGTAACGTTGTTTTCCAATCGAAATGTACATGGCAGGACTTACACGCCTGTAGCTGCACGTCCGCAGATGAATCAGAGTCCACCATCAAGGCACTGCGGGGGTGATCATCATTTCCATTCATGCCACTTCAAAGGATAGGTTTGCAAGGGCTGTGGAACAATGGGACACCTCCAATGTATGTGCAGATGAGCTGCAGACCCTGCTAACCACCATATTGCAGAGGAGGACAGATCCACGGTGGATCATGACGAACCAGAGCCTCAGACCGAGGAGGAAGAGGTATATGGGGTGCACACATTAACCACAAAGTGTCCCTCGATAATGCTGACGGTTGAATTAAATGGACTCCCGGTGTCCATGGAGCTGGACACGGGTGCAAGCCAGTCCATAATGAGCAAAAAGGCTTTCGATAAATTGTGGTGCAGCAAGGCTTCAAGGCCAGTCCTGACTCCCATTTGTATTAAACTGAGAATGTAAGCAAAGGAACTGATTCCCATAATTGGCAGTGCTACCGTAAAGGTCTCCAACGATGGATCGGTGCACGAGTTACCATTCTGAGTGGTACCGGGCGATGGCCCCATGCTGTTCAGCAGGAGTGGCTGGGAAAGATACGTTGGAACTGGGACGATGTCCGAGCGCTTTCGTCTGTCGATGACACTTCATGTGTCCAGGTCCTAAGCAAGTTCCCCTCGCTGTTCTAATCAGGCATCGGGAAGTTCTAAGGAGCAAAAGTGCAGATCCATTTGATTCAGGAGGTGTGACCCATCCATCACAAGGCGAGAGCGGTACCATACATGATGAGAGAGAGGGTGGAGATCGAGCAGGATAGGCTGCAATGAGAGGGCATCATTTCGCAGATCGAATTCAATGAATTTAATCAGTCCGATTGTTTCAGTCCTCAAGGGAGACGGCACCATCAGAATCTGTGATGATTACAAAGTAACTATCAATCATTTCTCACTGCAGGATCAATACCGTCTACCAAAGGCACACGACCTATTTGAGACGCTGGCGGGAGGAAAAATGTTCATGAAGCTGGACCTGACCTCGGCCTACATGACGCAGGAGCTGAAGGAATCATCGAAAGGCCTCACCTGCATCAACACGCACAAAGGTCTCTTCATTTATAATAGATGCCCGTTTGGGATTCGATCAGCTGCGGCGATATTCCAGAGGAACATGGAAAGCTTGCTGAAGTTGGTCCTGCGCACCGTGGTCTTCTAGGACGACATCTTGGTTGCAGGTCAGGACACTGTCGAGCACCTGCAGAACCTGGAGGAGGTTTTTAGTCGGCTCAATTGTGTGGGGATGAGGCTAAAATGCTCGAAGTGCTTTTTCCTGGTGCCTGAAGTGGAGTTCCTGGGGAGAAGAATCGCAGCGGATGGCATCAGGCCCACCAATTCGAAGACGGAGGCAATCAAGAATGCACCGAGACCACAGAACATGACGGAGCTGCAGTCATTTCGAGAACTCCTGAAATATTTTGGTAACTTCTTACCGGGTCTTTGCACATTGTTAGACCTGGTAGACTGCATAAAGGAGATGAATGGGTAAAAGCCAAGAAAATGCCTTTGAGAAAGCTTGGAAGCTGTTATGTTCAAACAAATTGCTTGTGTTGTACGATCCATGTGAGTGTTTGGTACGAGCATGTGATGCGTCGCCATACTGGGTCGGGTGTGTATTGCAACAAGCTAATGAATTTGGGAAATTGCAACCGGTTGCTTATGCATCCAGAAGTCTGTCTAAAGCTGAGAGAGCCTACAGTATGAGCGAAAAAAAAGCATTAGCGTGTGTTTACGGGATAAAGAAAATGCATCAATATCTGTTCGGGCTCAAATTTGAATTGGAAACTGACCATAAGCCAATGATATCCCTCTTTTCTGAAAGCAAGGGGATAAATACGAATGCATCGGCCCGCATCTAGAGATGGGCGCTTACGTTGTCCGCATGCAACTATACCATCCGCCACAGGCCAGGCACAGAAAACTGTGCCGATGCTCTCAGTAGGCTGCCATTGCCGACCACGGGGGTGGAGATGGCACAGCCTGCAAACTTAGTTATGGTAATGGAAGCATTCGAGAGTGAGCAATCACCTGTTACCGCCCAACAGATTAGAACCTGGACGAGCCAGGACCCCTTACTGTCCTTCGTAAAAAACTGTGTGCTCCACGGGAGTTGGTCTAGTGTCCTGACAGAGATGCAGGAAGAAATAAAGCCGTACCAGCGGCGGAAAGATGAAATGTCTATACAGGCAGACTGCCTCCTATGGGGTAATCGGGCAGTTGTGCCAAAAAAGGGCAGGGACATCTTCATTAGTGATCTCCACAGCACCCACCCAGGCATCGTAATGATCAAAGCGATAGCCAGATCCCACGTGTCGTCGCCCGGTATCGTTGCAGACTTAGAATCCTGCATGCACAAATGTAATACATGCTCCCAATTAAGCAATGCACCCAGGGAACGCCACTAAGTTTATGGTCCTGGCCCTCCAAACCGTGGTCTAGGGTCCATGTCGACTATGCAGGCCCATTCTTGGAAAAAATGTTTTTAGTGGTTGTAGATGCATACTCCAAATGGATTGAATGTGTGATAATGTCGGCAAGCATGTCCGCTGCCACCATTGAAAGCCTACGGGCCATGTTTGCCACACACGGCCTGCCTGATGTCCTTGTAAATGACAATGGGCCGTGCTTTACCAGTGCTGAATTTAAGGAGTTCATGACCCGCAACGGGATCAAACATGTTATGTCTGCCCCAATTAAACCAGCGTCCAATGGTCAGGCAGAACGAGGAGTTCAAACAATCAAGCAGAGCTTGAAGAGGGTAACTGAAGGCTCAGTGCAGACTCGCCTATCCCGAGTCCTGCTTAGTTACCGCACAAGACCCCACTCGCTCACTGGGGTTCCTCCTGCTGAACTGCTCATGAAAAGGGCACTAAAGACAAGGGTTAGTCCACCCTGATCTATATGAACAGATAGAGAGCAGGCGGCTTCAACAGAATACATATCATGATCGCGCAAATGTGACACGCGAAATTGAAATAAATGATCTTGCATTTGTGTTGAACTATGGACAAGGTCCCAAGTGGCTTTCTGGCACTGCTTTGGCCAAAGAGGGGAGTAGAGTGTTTGTGGTCAAACTCGCAAATGGACTCACCTGCAGGAAACATTTGGACCAAAGCAAACTCAGATTTACGGACTAAAGCAAGCACTCTACTCGGAACTCCTTCACGGCAAACGAGCCAAAGCTGGACAAAGGAAATGTTACAAGGACACCCTCAAAGCCTCCCTGATAAAGTGCAACATCCCCACTGACACCTGGGAGTACCTGGCCAAAGACCGCCCTAAGTGGAGGAAGTACATCCGGGAGGGCGCTGAGCGCTTCGAGTCTCATTGCCGAGTGCATGCAGAAAACAAGCGCAGGCAGCGGAAAGAACATGCAGTAAACCTGTCCCACCCTCCCTTACCCTCAACGACTGTCTATCCTATCTGTGGCAAGGACTGTGGCTGTTGTATTGGACTGTATAGCCACCTAAGGACTCATTCTTAGAGTGGAAGCAGGTCTTCCTCGAATCCGAGAGACTGCCTATGATGATGATGATAATTTCGACCTTCCTGATTCCAATCGAAACCACATGTCTTTTTTGAGTGCTCATAAAAATCATAAGGACAAATGAGGGTGTCCTCATTTATATTACATCCTTCAAGGTTTGGTGCAATCCATATTAATTCTTCTAACTGAATTAACCATTGTGGGGCCAATAGGAATTGGCTAACGGTTTGTTTTTGCCAGCCCTGTGTTCTCTATTCTAAACAGGGGCTTGGGTCTAGTTTGGTTCATTAAACTAGGAACTTGTGCTATTAATCCTAATGATTTTTGGTTCCCTACCTTGTGGCATTCGTGCTTGACTGGATATGCTTTAATCAAACTTCTAATTTTACACAGTTGCGCATCCCTAATCCTGATCTGAGTCATGAAATGTTTTATACGATTCAAACCTAATGCTACGGAATTCCCCTTTATCATTATAACATCTTTCTATGGCATCCTCAAATTTCACCACCTGTACACCTATCCCACTTCCCTCAGGTTTGGGTAGTTTTAATATGTGTCCCAATGCATGAATACTGCCTTTCATGTTTTTTCCACCATCTCGGCCAACACAATTGGATGCATACTTTACTTTCTGATGCTATCGGGCCTTGCTTTGTTTTTTTTTGTCTCCCCACAACCCCCCACTCTTTTTCAGAAATCTCCATAATTTTGGGCCTTCCCTATCTCTTAACGGACATGTGAAACATTCTCCGATTCCTTCTTTTATTTCCCACTGATCGACACCTTCCGTCATAGCACCACAACCTGCCGTATATTCTGTTGCTACATTATTATCCTTCTTCATCCACAGTGGGAAATGCCATCCATAGGGTTCATTATAAATCTTTGTTTTTTATGTCCACCAAGAACCAGTGGTTCTGTTCCAAAAAAAATGGAGTTGAGTACATTTATCGTCTGAGACTGCTCTGCAGTCCTGCTCTTCATTCATTGTCTTTCCCACATTTCCGAGTATCAATAGAAGCGTATAGAGCCACATCATTCACCTGCAAGAAAATCAAACATAATATCCTTTAATTTTTAACAGTTTACATCTGATTGATTTGGAACCATTTCAGTTTTGGTTCTCCCTTTGGGCCATACGGAACATTCAATAGGTACACAGTGGGGTTTAATTTACCAATTATTTGATGTGGACCCGTCCAGTTTATATCAAAAGAATGTTTCTTTGGGGTAAAATTCTGCACCATTACTTTGTCTGTGACATCATATTCGAATGGTCTTACCCTTTTGTTAAAGTTGTGTTTCATTTGGTTTTGTGACTTTCCAATGTTCTGGGTAACCAGTCTGTTTACTGTATCCACATGGTCTATCAGTGTCTGCAACCATTACTGGCTACAAGGCTGTAATTTGAGTGGTGTGTTATTCCCCAGGGTTATGTGTCCTGGTATCGGCATTTGTCTCCCAGTCCTAGCCTCATATAGACTTACCTTTGTCGTCACATGAGGGTTAGAGCGTATTGTCATTAAACATAAAGGCATCATGTTAGCCCATTGAGTGGGGTGTTCTGTACATCATTTACCGAACATTGTTTTCAATGTCCGATTACCCCTTTCTACAATTCCTGATGATTGTTGATGATGTGCAATATGCAACTTGTGCCTTATTTGGAGCATGTCCTGCAGAATAGTAAAACCTGCTCCAGTAAAATGTGGACCCTGATCGCTATCGACCTGTATTGCTATTCCCCACCTACAGAACACCTCACTCAAAAGGTTTTGCGCGGCCATATGTGCCTTATTATCCTTCGTTGGAAAGGCTTCGATCCATTTTGTGAACTGATCAATTACTACCAGAGCGTGTTCATAATTACCCTGGGATTTGTTAAAAGGTCCAATAAAATCAATTTGTAGGTGTGTCCATGGACCTTCAGGAGGGGGTTGGGATCTGAGTAGAGCTCGATTAGAGCAGGCAGAAGGGTTTGTCTGTAAACATGGTAAGTATCGATTAACATATTCTGTGACATCATTTTCCAACCCAGGCCACCAACAGACTTGATTTAATTTTTGTATTGTGGTCGGGGCGGAATAATGTCCTGCAGTAGGGTGGGAATAAAACAAACTTAACATCTCATCTTTAAGTTGCGGAGGAACACATCCCACAAGGTAATGCAGTTTATTTTTAAACATAAGCAGGGAATCAGCCATCTGATGGTAACTTTGGAGCTCAGTGGAGTCTGCCCATGAGGTGGCTTGTGGTAGCGGACAGCCTTGGTTATGCCATTCCATGACTTGTGCATAGGGGTCGTACTCGGACTGGAGTTGATGCAAGTCGAGGGCTTGTGTTTTAGTGGCAGCCGCTACTGCAGGTATCTGAGGAGTTTCAAAAACCCAGCCTGGTACGTCTAATCCGGTTATTGTGGATTCTTTAGCCAACTGATCAGCTGCATTATTGCCCTAGGTATGGGATGAGGAATCTCTCTGGTGAGCACACACTTTACCGATGTGACAAGGGGCGAGTCGTTTCTGGAGCATTTCCCAAAGTTTACGGAGGATACCAGAATGTAATAGAATTCTATCATCTAATAGTACGCAGTTTCTTGGTATAGGGGCAAGGCCATAACTGCATTGCATACATAGCTGCTGTCTGACCAAATGTTTGTTGCTTCAGATGCTGTATAGTGGGCGGTGAGAATAACGGCTCTCAATTCTGCTTGCTGAGCCGAGTGGGTGTTCACTCTGCGGGGAGAGGGGCGATTATATATAAAGGACATGGGATCCTGGGCTTTATAAATAGAGAGATTGAGTACAAAAGCCAGGAAGTGATGCTAAACCTATATAAAACCCAAGTGCAGCCCCAGCTGAAGTATTGTGCCAATTCTAGGCACCACACTTTAGGAAGGATGTGAAGGTTTTAGAGAGGGTGCAGAAGAGATTTACTAGAATGGTTCCAGAGTTAGTGGATTACAGTTACGTGGATAGACTGGAGAAGCTGGGTTTGTTCTCCTTGGAGCAGAGAAGACTAAGAGAAGATTTGATGGAGGTGTTTAAAAGTATGAAGGTTTAGATAAAGTAAATAAAGAGAAACTGTTTCCAATGGTTGGTGGGTCGATAACGAGAGGGCACAGATTTAAGGTGATTGGCAAAAGAACCAGAGGCGACATGAGGAAGTAACTTTTTCCCGCAGCGAGTGGTTAGGTTTTGGAATACACTGCCTGATAGGATGGTGGATACAGATTCAATCATAAACTTCAAAAGGGAATTGGATAAATGAAGGAGAAAAAATTGCGGGGATACAGGGACGGAGCGGGGGAGCGACACTAACTGAATTGCTCTTCAAAACAGCTGGCACAAACTCGATGGGCCGAATGGCCTCTTTCTGTGCTGCATTAATCTGTGATTCTCTGACTGCTTCTACTTTTAAATCTAAACATGACTTAAATTTCCATTATTATCCATGAGTATCTTTATACAACATGGTTTCTAAAATCTATGGGCAGGAACTGACTGGGTCCTCACAATATGTAGAATTAATGAGTTCATTCAATATTCAAAATGTCAGCAGTTAATGTGCTCTTCATCAGACCCTTTTATCTTGTCAACTTCACCTTCCCAGGATTTGACACTTGCCCCGGGAAAGCTGTTGTGAAGACATGAAGGCTGCCCTTTTTCTCCTCCTTGTCATTCTCAATATTGAGCAATCCTCCAGTCTTGGTTCTGGTGGTAAGTGACGATTCCATCATATTCTTGCACTTTGTTTACTTTATTGAATTCAAACTGGGGTAACTAAGATATTGGACAAACTGTGCAGATCAGGTTGGATTGTGGTGTGTACAGTTTGGTCCTTTCTCAGTCTGGCTGTCCCCTATTCCCCAGAGCTAGGAAGAGATGTACAGCCCAGGGATCCTGCTCCTCCTGCAATTCCCGTAGGATATTCATCTAAATGTTGTTGGACAAAACGAGTTTGGCTCCCAAGAGATGAGCTGCACGACATTCGCTTGTCTGATTCACACTGGAAGAATCGCCAATTCAGCAATGTACCAGAGGCTGGTGGTGCCTCTGAGCTGCATCGTAACATAAATCTCTGCCTTCATTCTCACTTCTTTCTGTCCTTCTGCCCGTGTGGCTCTCTTCCTGTCTGTCTGCATGTGTGGCTCTGTCAATCTAGTACTGAATCTTTCTCCCATCTCTTGCCCGCTCACTCTGTCTCTCTCTCTCTCTATTTCTAAGTCAATCTTTCTGGCTCTGTCTGTCTCCTTCCCCCTCTTTGTATCTCTCTTCTTTCTGTCACACTGTGTCTGTGTTTTTGTCACGCTGCCTCTCTCTATCATTTCCTTTCCCCTCTCTCTGTCTGTGATGTCTGTTTCTTTCTTTCTGTCTCTGTCGGCTTTTCTCTGTTTTCCTTTCTCGTCATCTGTGTGTCTTCCTCTCCCTCTCTATCTTTCTCCCTGTACCTCATACCTCTTTTACTGGCTCCCTGATTGTCTGACTTTTTCTCTTTCACTCTGTGTTCATCCAAATATCTGTCCCTCTCAGTGTCTCTCTTCGCTCCTCTCTCTCTATCTCTATGTCTCTTTCTCGCTGTGTCTCTCTCGGTATCTCTCTTTGCTCCTCTCTCTCTTTCTCTGTGTCTCCTTCTGTCTCTTTCTCTCTGTGTCTCACTGTATCCAATGGTACTAAATATAACTTTGTTTTGGTTTTCAGATGAAATTGAGAAAGATACAATTGTCAATAGCTGGAAACTTCGAGGAAAATAGCTTCAATAATTTACCCAGGAGCTGCAGGGAACTCAAAGAGAAACATCACATCACCCAAGGTAAATGTTTTCATTTTTCATTTTTCATACAGCTTCTATTTGATCCAAAAGACAATGGCCTCGAGATGAACTCACTCTTCCCAACCCCACCCAACGACGGGCGGGAGAGGGTCAGGTTGGGGCTTCAAGATTTGAACATGGGGAACTGGAGATGTTCGTTGATGATTGCACAGTGTTCAGTTCCATTCACAACTGCTCTGAAAATGAAGCAGTCCGTGCCCACGTGCAGCAAGACCTAGATGACATTCTGGCTTGGGCAGATAGGTGGCAAGTAAGATTTGCACCACACAAGTGTCAGGCAATGACAAACTCAATCAACGGGAGTCTGACCACCTGCCCTTGACATTCAACAGTATTACCATTGCCCAATCCCCCACCATCAACACCCTGGGGGTCACCATTGACCAGAAACATAACTGGACCAGCCACAGAAATACTGTGGCAACAAAAGCAGGTCAGAGGCTGGGTATTCTGCGACGAGTGTCTCACCTCCTGACTCCCCAAAGCCTTTCCAATATCTACAAGGCACAAGTCAGGAGTGTGATGGAATACTCTCTACTTTCCTGGATGAATGCCGCTCCAACACTCAAGAAGCTCAACACCATTCACGACAAAGCAGCACACTTGATTGGCACCCCATCCACCACCTTAAACATTTATTCCCTCCACCACTGGCACACTGTGTCTACAGTGTGTACCATCTATAATATACCCTGCAGCAACTCGCCAAGGATTTTTCGGCAGCACATCCCAAACCCGCGACCTCTACCACCTAGAAGGACAAGGGCAGCAGGTGCATGGGAACACCATCACCTGCAAATTCCCCTCCAAATACACGCCATCCTGACTTGGAAATCTATCTTGGAAGTGGCTCATCACCACCTTCACAAGGGCAATTAGGGATGGGCAATAAATGTTGGCTTTTCCAGCGACACCCACATCCCAGGAAAAATTAAATTACAGAATGTGAGCACAACATGCCGCCCATGCACCCAGAGCCTTTTTTACGGCGGTAGATATCAGGGTCTCCGAGTGTGCGACTATGGGGAAGCGAGACACTTAATGAACATATTTAAATCGAGCTCCCACAGTGCAAGTAGGCCAGGAGGATCAGGTTTGCATCACCTCCCTCAGCCCCTCAAGGAAGCCTTTGGTCTCCTCCCTTTCTCTCTCCCTCCCAACCATGGGTCTCTCCCCCTCCCGATCCTGGGCCTCTCTCCCCTCCCGATCCTGAGCCTCTCCCCCTCCCGATCGCGGGCCTGTCCCCCTCCCGATCCTGGGCCTCTCCCCGTCCCAATCCTGGGCTCTCCCCCTCCCGATCCTGAGCCTCTCCCTCTCCCGATCCTGGGCCTCTCCCTGTCCTGATCCTGGACCTCTCCCCCTCCTGATACTGGGTCTCTCCTCCTCCCGATCCTGGGCCTCTCCCCCTCCCGATCCTGGGCCTCTCCCCCTCCCGATCATGGGCCTCTCCCCATCCCGATCCTGGACCTCTCCCCCTCCCGATCCCGGACCTCTCCCCCTCCCGATACTGGGTCTCTCCCCCTCCCGATCCTGGGCCTCTCCCCCTCCCGATACTGGGTCTCTCCCCTTCCCGATCCTGGGCCTCTCCCCCTCCCGATCCCGGGCCTCTCCCCCTCCCGATCCCGGGCTTCACCCCAAGTTACGGCCGTGGGCCTCGCCAACTCCCCGGGACCGTTCCCAAGGGCCCACGGCTGTGACCTCCTGCTGCTGGTCTTCCCCCTGCCAATCAGCCGGGTGGGAAACACAGCTAAATATGTAACTGAGGTCCTGTCAGTAAGGTCGTCAGGGCCTCTGCATCCTCGGCCTCACTCACACCCACCTCGCCTCCCTGTAACTATCTCACAATACAACATTTGCTCAGTGTGGCACCGAAGTGTCCGTCCAGGTTATGTTTTGAACATAGTCGAAGTGGAGTTGAATCAGAAATATTTCATGAATCATCTATTTAAACTTAGAATTACGTTTAGAAAATGGCTGCAAGAGAAGAAAATGGTGAGTAGTTGTCTCAAACGTACAGAGAAAGGGGAGGAATTCGGGCTCATGACAAAGCTTACGGCATGTGGAGGCTGAGGACAAATAGCTGAATGGATAGCAATTGGCTAAAAAATAGAAAGCAGAAAGTCGTCAATCAGATTGGAGGAAGGTAGAAAGCGGTGTCCCACAAGGATCAGTGCTGGGACCACTGTCATTCATAATTTACAACAATAATTTGGTTTTAGGAACAAGTAACCCAATATCACAATTTGCAGATGATACCAAACTGTGAGTATAGCTAATACTGAGGGAGAATGTTTTCATGTATTCAACTATCATTGTAACCCATGTATAAGCTGACCTAAGTTGTACAGCTTGAGAACATTGACCACAAGGGGGTGAACTTGTGGGAGACACTCCAAACCTGGATTTTCAGGTATAAAAGGGGAAGCTCCACCCACCTTCACGACTTGAGGTCTTGGTAATAATAGTAACTGGTTACAGAGTGACCTTCTCTCAAGTATGGGCCTCTTGTGCATTTATACTGTATAGTAAGGACACATCATTGGCGATGAGAAACTGGGATTTAAACCACGCGAACATGGCCACTAGCAGCACAGAAGAGAAGTATTGTGTTGGTGATGATTGGGACGACTTTATTGAGAGACTACAGCAAAGTTTTATCACTAAGGAATGGTTGGGACAGGATTCGGCCGACAAACGCAGGGCTCATCTCCTGACGGTTTGTAGGTCCAGAACGTACTCCCTGATGAAGGAACTTATAGCGCCAGAGAAGCCGGCGGACAAGACGTTGGAAGACCTCAGTAAGTTGCTCGGGGAACATCTTAAACCGGTGAGCAACATGCACATGGCGAGACACTGGTTTTACACGCACCAGCGGCGAGAAGGGCAAAGCGTTCCAGACTTTGTGGCAGATCTCCGGCGACTGGCGAGCCTATGTAAGTTCCCAGATGCATGCAGAGCGGAGATGCTGCGAGACTTTTTTATTGAGGGCATCGGGCATGCTGGGGTTTTCAGGAAACTGATTGAGACCAAAGACTTGACCCTGGAAATGGCGGCTCTAATAGCCTAGACATTTATCTCAGGGGAGGAAGAGACCAGAATGAAAAAGTTTTGGCTCAAATGCAGCAAACGATTAAGGAGTCAACATTGTTAACGCGGCATACAGTTCTCTAGGCAGACAAGGGCAATCGGACATGCCCCAGCATGTAGTTGAACCCAAAGGGGGAATTCAACAGAGACAATGGCTAGCTGAACGACGATTCATGCCATCGCAATGGACAATGCGGCCAGTAATAGGGTCATCAACACCTGTTAATGGTGCGCTTAAGGACAGTTACAGAGACAGTCAGAGACGATCGACTGGTAATGGACCTTTTGTTTCCAACAATGGGGCCTCCAGCTCATGCTGGAGGTGTGGAGGCAAACACCCAGCCAGAGCTTGCAGGTATCAGCAATATACCTGCAGAAACTGCAATGTCAGCGTTCACTTGGCGCGTATGTGCAGGAAGCCTGCAGCCAGATTGATCTACGAGGAGGACGGGCCCGATGTAAGCCTTCCGAGGGCAAATGAATACTGATGGAAATCGCTGGAAGCTGAAGTTCAGCGAGTTCATGTGGAGCACATATACAGTTCATATTTCAGGACGCCACCGATAATGATGAAAGTGCTCCTCAATGGCATGCCAGTATTAATGAAGCTAGACACGGGAGCCAGCCAGTCCCTGATGAGTATCAAACAGTTCGAAAGGTTGTGGGTGTGTCCAAGGCCAGGAGGCCAAAATTATTGTCAATTGACGCACAGCTACGGACATATACAAAGGAGATTATTCCAGTGCTAGGCAGCGCCATGGTAGTCGTGACCCACAAAGACTCGGGGAACAGATTGCCACTCTGGATTGTCCCAGGGGACGGTCCCGCATTATTGGGGAGGAGTTGGCTTGATGTCATGAACTAGAAATGGGGCGATGTCAATGCAATTTCTTCTATGGAGCGAGTATCATGCTCACAGGTCCTGGACAAATTGGACTCATTATTTCAACCCGGCATCAGCACTTTCATGGGGGCCAAGGTAGTGATTCACATAAACCCAGACGCCAGGCCAGTACACCACAAGGCCAGAGCGGTGCCGTACGTGATGCGGGAAAAGATAGAATGCGAATTGGACCACCTGCTGAGGGAAGGCATCATCTCACAAGTCGAATTTAGTGACCGGGCGAGCCCGATCATGCCGGTGCTCGAGGCGGATGGATTGGTCAGGATATGTGGTGATTACAAGGCCGCCATCAATCGGGTGTCACTCCAAGACCAGTACCCGCTACCGAGTGCGGAGGACCTCTTTGCGACGCTATCCGGTGGCAAACTTTTTTCAAAATTGGACCTGACCTCAGCTTACATGACCCAGGAGCTGGTGAGTGAGTCGAAGAAGCTGACCACCATCACGACACACAAGGGGTTGTTTGAGTTTAACAAATGTCCATTCGGGATTCGTTCGGCTGCCGCAATCTTTCAGCGATATATGGAAAGCCTCCTCAAGTCGATTCCAAGGACGGTGGTTTTTCAAGAAGACATCCTCATCACGGGTCGCAATACTGAAGAACACCCCCACAGCCTGGAGGAGGTGCTACGCAGACTGGACTGGGTAGGGCTGCGACTGAAAAAGGCGAAGTGGGTCTTCTTAGCTCCAGAGGTAGAATTCCTGGGGAGGAGGGTAGCAGCAGATGGGATCAGACCCACTGCGTCCAAAACGGAAGCGATCCAGAGAGCACCCAAACCCCGTAAGACGACGGAGCTGCATTTGTTCCTGGGGCTCCTGAACTATTTTGGTAAATTTCTTCCCAAATTGAGCACGCTATCAGAGCCGCTACACGTGCTCCTATGCAAAGGTCGCGATTGGGTCTGGGGGGACAGCCAGGAAAGGGCTTTTGATAGAGCACGCAACATGTTATGCTCCAACAAACTGTTAACATTATATGACCCGTGGAAGAAACTTGTTCTAATGTGCGATGTGTGTGTGTTGCAACATGTGAATGCTAATGGTCAGTTACAGCGGTAGTTTATGCCTCCAGAAGTCAGTCCCAGGCAGAAAGGGGCTACGGGATGGTAGAAAAGGAAGCGCTAGCATTTGTATATGCAGTAAAAAAAATGCACCAGTAGTTATTTGGCAGGAAATTTGAGCTGGAGACAGATCACAAACCCCGAACGTCCCTTTTGGCCGACAACAAGGCCATTAAAGCGAATGCATCGGCCCACATACAGAGGTGGGCACTTACGTTAGCTGCCTATGACTACACAATTCGGCACAGACCGGGCACTGAAAACTGCGCCAATGCACTCAGCAGGCTCCCACTAGCCACCACTGAGGGGGCAACTGAGCATGATGCTGAGATGGTCATGGCTGTTGAAGCTTTCGAAAGCAAAGGCTCACCTGTGACAGCCCGTCAGATTAATGTCTAGATAAATAAAGACCCGCTACTCTCTTTAGTTAAGAAATGTGTCCTGAATGGGGACTGGGCAGCCACGTACGGGGCATGCCCTGAGCAATTTAAACCGTTTCATAGGCGCAAGGATGAACTCTCGATTCAGGCTGATCGCCTATTGTGGGGAAACCGAGTAGCCATGCCCCAGATGGGCAGAGAGGTGTTTATCAGAGAACTTCACAATGAGCACCCGGGCATTGTCATGATGAATGCAATTGCCAGGTCACACGTTTGGTGCCCAGGGATAGATGCAGACCTGGAACTTTGTGTTCGCAGGTGCAACACATTCTCTACCACAGAGAGTAGTTGAGGCCAATTCACTAAATATATTCAAAAGGGAGTTAGATGAAGTCCTTACTACTCGGGGGATCAAGGGGTATGGCGAGAAAGCAGGAAGGGGGTACTGAAGTTTCATGTTCAGCCATGAACTCATTAAATGGCGGTGCAGGCTAGAAGGGCTGAATGGCCTGCTCCTGCACCTATTTTCTATGTTTCTATGTTTCTATGTGCTCAGCTGGGCAACACATCCAGGGAAGCCCCACTTAGCCCCTGGTACTGGCCCGCCAAGTCATGGTCACGCATCCATGTGGACTACGCAGGTCCTTTCATGGGAAAAATGTTTTTGGTTGTAGTAGACACCTACTCCAAATGGATTGAGTGTGCCATTTTAATTTCAAGTACATCCTCTGCCACAGTAGAAAGTCTACGGACAATGTTCGCCACCCATGGTCTACCGGATGTCTTGGTCAGCGACAATGGCCCCTGCTTCACAAGCACTGAATTCCAGGACTTCATGGCAGGCAATGGAATCTACCATGTCAGAACGGCACCGTTCAAGCCGGCCTTAAAAGACCAGGCAGAACAAGCAGTGCAGATAATCAAACAGGGGATGCTCAGAATCCAAGGGGGTTCCCTACAAAGCCACTTATCAGGCCTCCTGTTGATCAATTGATCCCGACCACACTCGCTCACAGGGGTTCCACCCGCAGAGCTGCTAATGAAAAGGAAGTTATCCCTTATACACCCTACTATGAATGAAATTGTTGAGAGCAAGCGTCAGTCACAATCTGACTATCATGACAGGAATGCGAGGGCGCGATGTATTGATGTCAATTACCCTGTTTTTGTCCTTAATTACGCTGCAGGGCCCAAATGGCTTGCATGCACTGTGATTGCCAAAGAGGGGAATAGGGTTTTCGTAGTTAAACTTACCAATGGACAAATCAGCCACAACACGTGGATCAAACTAAAAGGAGGTTCAGCAACCCCATAGAAGAAGCAGAGGAAGAACATGACGTTGAGTTTAATCCACCACAGGTGACCGAACACTAGAACCAAGTGGAGGAGAGCCCAGTCACTGTGGGCAGTCTGGACAGGCCTGAGGCACCGCAAACAGCAGACATTCAGGCCAGTAACCGGAGCCCCAACTCTGACACTCTACAAGGGAGCATAAACCACCAGAGAGATTTAACCTGTGATCCCAATAAGACTTTGCAGGGGAGGTGATGTCATGTATTCAACTATCATTGTAACCCATGTATGAGTTGCACACCTTGAGAACACTGACCACAAGGGGGTGAACTTGTGGGAGACACTCCTAACCTGGACTTTCAGGTATAAAAGGAGAAGCTCCACCCACCTTCACGACTTGAGGTCTTGTTAATAAAGGTAACTGGTCACAGAGTGACCTTCTCTCAAGTATGGCCCGTGTGCATTTATACTGTACAGTGAGGACATATCACAATGCAACAAAATAAAAGAAGGCATTAGAAAACTTAGGCAGATGTCGCAAATAAACTCTAATGTAGATCAATGTGACTGATTGAACAAGTTGGGGATTTTATTTGAAAAGAGAAGACCTAGAGGTGACCTGATCGAGGTCTTTAACATTATTAATGGGTTGGTCAGGGTAGTTATGAAGTGAATGTTTCCCCTTGCGGGAGAATCCAAAACAAGTTAATACAAGATCGTTACTAATGAATCTGGTCGGGAAATAAGGAGAAATGTCCTTACTCTCGATTACCCCAAAGCCCAAACTCTATCATGTTTTATTCATGAAGCCTACTCGTGAAAGCATTGTAGATGAGTGTAGACCAGAGTGGCTGTGAGGGTCTCACAGGGGCCGTCTCCAGCTTGGTGAAGGATAAAGTTAGTTGGGTTCCTCCTGTCTTTATCATGTGACATTGAGTCTCAAAGGATGCCCCATGACAAAAAAGGAGAGAGGTTGCACTGTGCTGCTGAGGTCCCACGATTAAAAGCAGCTGATGTTTGGACTTCACTCTGGTGGTGGGAGATGCGAGTGCTGGAAGCGGGTGTCAGAAATCAGCACGGGCACTGTGTGCAATGCTTCCGAGCCTTAATTTAAAGATGTGGTACACACCAGCGAGCTTCCCGCCAGTGCTACAAAGTCTGAAAAATACCCTGAGAATGGGAACTTCAGTGAAGAAGCACAGAGTTGCTGCCCATGGAACCACAGCCCAGGAGCAGAGCCTGACATTGGGAGAGGCAAATTTAGGAGAAAATAGGAAGGTGCAAAGAAAAATAAAGTAATGGGATCGAGTTTCCTGTTGTTGCGTTGGGATTTATTGGATCGGGTGGGTACAGTGCATAGAGGAAAATCAAGCAGGGGTGATCGCCGACCTCGATATAATTGTTCCCAACAGTACAATAGTGATTAAACTTACATTAGCTGTGGAGTGTTTCTCATCTACTTTGCCTCTTGGCGACATCATCCGGAAACACAGCATCAGTTTCCACATGTACGCTGATAACACCCAGCTCTACCTCACTGCCACTTCTCTCGACCCCTCCACGATCTATAAATTGTCAGACTGCTTATCCAACATCCAGTTCTGGATGAGCAGAAATGTTTTCCAATTGAATATTCGGAAGACCGAAGCCATTGTTTTCGGTCCCCGCCACAAACTCCGTTCCTGAGACACTGACTCCATGACTCTCCGCAACTCCTGTCTGAGGCTGAACCAGACTGTTCGCAACCTTGTGGTCATGTATAACCCGGAAATTAGCTTGCGAAAACATTTTCCTCAGCATAATTACGATCGCCTCTTTCCACCTCCATAGAATCACCCGTCTCCGCCCTTGTCTCAGCTCATCCAAAGCTGAAGCCCTCATCCATGCCTTTGTTACCTCTAGATCAATGCACTCCTAGCTCGACTCCCATATTCTACCCCATCTAAACTAGAGGTGATCCAAAACTCAGCTGCCCGTTCACCCATCACCCCTGTGCTCGCAGACCGACATTGGCTTCTGGTTAAACAATGCTTCGGTTTCAAAATTCTCATTCTGATTTTCAAATCCCTCCATGGCCTTGCCCCTCCCTATCTTTGTAATCTCCTCCAGCACCACAACCCCCAAGATGTCTGTGCTCCTGTAATTCTGCCCTCCTGTGCATCCCTGCTTATAATCGCTCAACCATTGGTGGCCGTGCCTTCTGTTGCCTAGGCCCAAGCTCTGGAACTTGCTGCCTAAACCTCCCTGCCTCTCTATCTCTCTTTCCTCCTTCAAGATGCTCCTTAAAACAAACCTCTTTGACCAAGCTTTTGGTCACCTGCACTAATTTCCACTTATTCAGCTCGGTTTCAAATTTTATCACATAATACTCCTGTGAAGCGCATTGGGATTACCTGAAAGGTGCTATATAAATACAAGTTGTTGTTGTTGTTGAGCCACTCTCGAGTTTGAAAGGCGCTTTATTATGAGTAGCCTCTGACTGACCTTTTTATCCATACATTGAGTATAGAATGATCTCCATTACCTGCATTCAATCCCCTCCACCTGATTGTCCTCAAGGTGATCCAATACACCCAGGCACAATACAGGGAAATCGAGCCCAATGTATCCTTCCAGTTGTGGTAGTGGTTCCAAACCCTTCATGTACAGAGACATTGCTGTTCTCCAACTCTCTGATTCAATTGATTTACCTTATATTATACTCTTTACCACAGATGGTATCCAGATGTTGAGCACCAAAGGTGGCTCACCCTATCACGCATTCTGTGACATGACCACCAATGGCGGTGGTTGGACTGTTGTCGCAAGCGTCCACGAGAACAACATGTACGGGAAATGCACCACTGGGGACCGCTGGTCCAGCCAACAAGGGAATGATGCTCGACGTCCGGCAGGAGACGGGTCATGGTCCAACTATGTGACATTTGGTTCAATAGATGGAGCGACAAGTGACGACTTGAAGGTGATGAACTTTTGTGAAATCTTTTTGCTTAAAAGAATGCATGGTTTGTAGTGACTGGGGCTAATGGAGCACTGACCAGAGCTGAGGCAATTAAGACAAATGTGCAAAGAAGGAGAAGTCTAACTGGAGGAGCTGAGTGTAGCTTGTAGTTAAAGAGAAAGGACATCTACTGAACTGACCCGTTCAATTTGCAGCCGTGTGAGGGGAGATATTGTGATATCTTGCCTTTTGTTGCCTGGTTAATTGATGGTTGACAGATATTGTGCAGAGAAGTCCCTCCTATTTGACCCCATGAGATGACGATGTGATTGGTGAGTGCTGCCCTCAGCCCACTCTGCCTGCTAAATAACCAGAATGGGACTTCCTCATGTTCTAACACTGGACTTAGGAGTCTTCTGAAGAAGATCAAGGCTTTCAAATTATTAACAAATTGTGTTTATAATCAAATGAAGGTAGAAGACAAATTGAAGCCCTCCTGGGAGTTAGTAATAAGTAAAGTTTCACAAGAATCACTTGCTGTTCACACTATTAACAAGTTGAATGGGGAAGAGTTATTCTTGTACCAATATCTAATTTGATGATGACAGCTAGTTGTGTGAGCAAGTGCCAAATACAAGTGAGATTGACAATTAAATGGGTGGGCTAAGGGAGGGCAGGGGGGTTTTAATGTTGACATTATTAGGACTAGAAATTCGGTAGGATAGCGCCACCCATTAGTGCCTGGTTGGGGCACTAACGGGACACGAAGGGGTTAGCGACCGGACGCCCACGAACGTCAGTGTCAGTTTAGCGCTGGTGCTAACCCGTCGCACCTGGGCCTCTAGCGCCTCGCTGATCATGATGTCATAAAGTGCGCTGCGCTCCGTTATCGCCCCGGATGTAAAATTAACTCTTGCCCCCTGCTGTAACGCCTCGTGTCGACAACCCCAGCAAGAGGAGGCATTGTGAACATGGCTGGCCAATTGGGGAGTGGTAATTTAAGGGAAAGGTTTCCAGTTAGCGCAAACTTTATTAGTAATCTCGTTGTGCGAGGCCCCTTGGGGAAGAGTGACCATAATATGGTGGAATTCTACATTAGGATGGAGAATGAAACAGTTAATTCAGAGACCATGGTCCAGAACTTAAAGAAGGGTAACTTTGAAGGTATGAGGCGTGAATTAGCTAGGATAGATTGGCGAATGATACTTAAGGGGTTGACTGTGGATGGGCAATGGCAGACATTTAGAGACCGCATGGATGAACTACAACAATTGTACATCCCTGTCTGGCGTAAAAATAAAAAAGGGAAGATGGCTCAACCGTGGCTATCAAGGGAAATCAGGGATAGTATTAAAGCCAAGGAAGTGGCATCCAAATTGGCCAGAAATAGCAGTAAACCTGGGGACTGGGAGAAATTTAGAACTCAGCAGAGGAGGACAAAGGATTTGATTAGGGCAGGGAAAATACGAGAGGAAGCTTGCACGGAACATTAAGACGGACTGCAAAAGTTTCCATAGATACATAAAGAGAAAAAGCTTAGTAAAGACAAACGTAGGTCCCCTGCAGTCAGAATCAGGGGAAGTCATAACGGGGAACAAAGAAATGGCAGACCAATTGAACAAGTAATTTGGTTCGGTATTCACTCAGGAGGACACAAACAACCTTCTGGATATAAAAGGGGTCAGAGGGTCTCGTAAGAAGGAGGAACTGAGGGAAATCCTTATTGGTCGGGAAATTGTGTTGGGGAAATTGATGGGATTGAGGCCGATAAATCCCCAGGGCCTGATGGACTGCATCCCAGAGTATTTAAGGAGGTGGCCTTGGAAATAGCGGATGCATTGACAGTCATTTTCCAACATTCCATCGACTTTGGATCAGTTCCTCTGGAGTGGAGGGTAGCCAATGGAACCCCACTTTTTAAAAAAGGAGGGAGAGAGAAAACAGGGAATTATAGACTGGTCAGCCTGACATCGGTTGTGGGTAAAATGATGGAATCAATTATTAAGGATGTCATAGCAGCGCATTTGGAAAGAGGTGACATGATAGGTCCAAGTCAGCATGGATTTGTGAAAGGGAAATCATGCTTTACAAATCTTCTGGAATTTTTTGAGGATGTTTCCAGTAGAGTGGACAAGGGAGAACCAGTTGATGTGGTATATTTGGACTTTCAGAAGGCTTTCGACAAGGTCCCACACAAGAGATTAATGTGCAAAGTTAAAGCACATGGGATTGGGGGTAGTGTGCTGACATGGATTGAGAACTGGTTGGCAGACAGGAAGCAAAAAGTAGGAGTAAATGGGTACTTTTCAGAATGGCAGGCAGTGACTAGTGGGGTACCGCAAGGTTCTGTGCTGGGGCCCCAGCTGTTTACATTGTACATTAATGATTTGGACGAGGGGATTAAATGTAGTATCTCTAAATTTGCGGATGACACTAAGTTGGGTGGCAGTGTGAGTTGCGAGGAGGATGCTATGAGGCTGCAGAGTGACTTGGATAGGTTAGGTGAGTGGGCAAATGCATGGCAGATGAAGTATAATGTGGATCAATGTGAGGTTATCCACTTTGGTGGTAAAAACAGAGAGACAGACTATTATCTGAATGGTGACAGATTAGGAAAAGTGGAGGTGCAACGAAATCTGGGTGTCATGGTACATCAGTCATTGAAGGTTGGCATGCAGGTACAGCAGGCGGTTAAGAAAGCAAATGGCACGTTGGCCTTCATAGCGAGGGGATTTGAGTACAGGGGCAGGGAGGTATTGCTACAGTTGTACAGGGCCTTGGTGAGGCCACACCTGGAGTATTGTGCACAGTTTTGGTCTCCTAACTTGAGGAAGGACATTCTTGCTATTGAGGGAGTGCAGCGAAGGTTCACCAGACTGATTCCCGGGATGGCGGGACTGACATATCAAGAAAGACTGGATCAACTGGGCTTGTATTCACTGGAGTTCAGAAGAATGAGAGGGGATCTCATAGAAATGTTTAAAATTCTGACGGGTTTAGACAGGTTAGATGCAGTAAGAATGTTCCCAATGTTGGAGAAGTCCAGAACCAGGGGTCACAGTCTAAGGATAAGGGGTAAGCCATTTAGGACTGAGATGAGGAGAAACTTCTTCACCCAGAGAGTGGTGAACCTGTGGAATTCTCTACCACAGAAAGTTCTTGAGGCCAATTCACTAAATATATTCAAAAAGGAGTGAGATATAATCCTTACTACTAGGAGGATCAAGGGGTATGGCGAGAAAGCAGAAATGGGGTACTGAGGTTGCATGGTCAGCCATGAACTCATTGAATGGCGGTGCAGGCTCGAAGGGCAGAATGGCCTACTCCTGCACCTATTTTCTATGTTTCTATGTTTCTAACCTTTATTATTTTCACCAGTCTAGTGCCTGTGCAAAGTTTTTCATGTTTCACCGGTGCAAGATATCCAAGGCCTCCACTGTGTGAGTGTTTGGGGCTATAATGGCAGTCGCGCAGGTCACCTTGTAAAACAGAACTGCCAACAATGAGCTTGTGCAGCATCACTGATCCTGCCCTTTACACGAGGGAAGCCGCCTCTCATGCCGTTACCAATGTGCTCGAAATTGTTCTGCGCTTTGCCGCTTCCACCTCACTCTCGGACTTTGGCGCACTCAGAGAAGTGGTTAGAGTTTGATTTCGTGCTCCACTTCCCTCTTGGAGCGCTAAAGCTGAATATCGTTGGTGGAGAGAATGATTAGTGCCTGGTGCTACTTTTCCAACTTTCCAACTGGGGCGTTACCGAATGTCTAGGCCAAGGTTCTACAAACTGGAACAGGAAACACAGAGCACAGGCAAGGTGAAGGGAAGTGAATGAACAAAGGAGAAATATACCTGGTCATCATTACTGATCACTGACTGAAAGGACCCTTCATGGACAGGAATGAATGTAACTATAAGCTGGAACATGTTTTCTAACCTGTGTAGATCACTAGACTGTACATCGGGGGAGTTATGGGGAACTCGTCCTTAAAAAGGAAATTGGTTTTAGGCACTGGAGCGCATTAGGGCAGAATGACCAGCATGATGCCGGAATTTCAGAGTCAGTGATGAGATATTCACAGAAAGTAATTCGTTTTCATTGGACAAAAGAAATGCGGTTGGATTAAAATTGTTCAAATGTTTAGGGGAATGAATCAGTTGGATGCTCAGTTAACTTAGATCCTGTACACGGGACCTGGGGAAAAGGACAAAATGAATAAAGACTCCAGTGAAACTGAAGCTTGGAGGAACATCAAAGCCCCCACCACCAGCATAGTGCAGGCAGTGCAGAGAAGAGCATCAGTGCAAACACCACTAAGGCAGCTCATATTGGCTGCCCTATTGTTTTGCCACCAACTGTACAAAAGAATCACAAGATCGATAAATAGCAATGAGTCCATTTGGCCTGATTTTAGATCATCAATCCAGAAAGTAAAAAGTTACACTCCCCTCATCGCACCACATCCAAATCATTCTAAGGTAACCCCTACATTACCCTACCCAGATATCCATTCCATTGCATTTATCGCTCTTTTTGAAGGAGTGCTTCCTCACATGAGTCTTAAATTTCCCGTTTTTCTAATTTGAAGCTGTGTCATTCTGCCACAGTTTAGTTTGAAGCGATGCTCCAGATTTATCTTTTCCACACCATTTCTGATTTTCCCCTCCTTCCTGTTCTGTTATAGCCAGGGCGTTTCCAGCAATGGCATCTCTTCCCAGCCCTGCACCATTGCCTTCAGAGTCCCTGAAAGATCCATTCTTGGCCCTCTCCTCTTCCACATCTGCATGCTGCCTCTTGACAATATCATGGGCAGACATGGAGTCAGCTTCCATGTGTAATCATCAAGTGCACAGCCAGCACAAGGGCCCTGCATGCTGAATGTTGACACACTCCTAGAAGGTGCCTAGTAACTTGGCCACTTGAGTGGCATACATCTTCCCTCATGTTCCACTTTGCAATGTACATCCCTTTAAACTACTTGCTTGCAGGAGAAAGCTGCACATAACAAAAGGCAGTGCATGCAGACTGGAAAGGGCCACCAATGCTCTGACCATTAACTTCATGAGCAGAGGACCATGGAGATTCTGGATAGGAAGCAGATGTGGTTAGAGATCTCCCCTTAACTTGCGGCTATTATATTTGATTTTCATTCCTCACATCTTTATTCACTCATTCATTCACTCCCCACATGCAGGTATTGCAGCATTTCACACTGACACCCAACTAAGGGGCAGTGCTTTACCTAACTGCACGCTTTTTGTACAAGCGCTTACAACACCAGTCAGGTGCATCAATTATATTCTAGGTACCTCCTCTCACTTACTGTGAAATTGGGTCTTTAATGTGCCTGAGATGCTCTTGGATTGCATTATCAAACATGTAAGAAGATGAAGATAAGAACATAAGAAATAGGAAAAGGAGTGGGCCATACGGCCCCTTGAGCCTGCTCCACCATCAATAAGATCATAGCTGATCTGTTCATGGACTCAGCTCCACTTCCCCGCCCGCTCCCCATTACCCTTTATCCCCTTATCACTCAAGAAACTGTCTATTTCTCTCTTAAATTTATTCAACGTCCTAGCTTCCACAGCTCTCCAAGGCAGTAAAATACAACCTCTGAGAGAAGGAATTCCTCCTCATCTCTGTTTTAAATGGCCTCTCGTTCTAGTCTCACCCATCAGTGGAAACATCCTCTCTGCATCCACCTTGTCAAGCCCCTTCATAATCTTATACGTTTCGATAAGATCACCTCTCATTCTTCTGAATTCCAATGAAGAGAGGCCCAACCTACTCAACCTTTCCTCATGTCAACCCGCTCATCCCCGGAATCAACCTAGTGAACCTTCTCTGTACTGCCTCCAAAGCAAGTATATCCTTTCGTAAATATGGAAACCAAAACTGCCCACTGTATTCCAGGTGTGGCCTCACCAATACTTTGTGTAGCTCTAGCAAGTCTTTCCTGCTTTAATACTCCATCCCCTTTGCAATTAATGCCAAGATACCATTGGCCTTCCTGATCACTTGCTGTATCTGCATACTATCCTTTTGTGTTTCATGCACAAGTACCTCCAGGTCCCGCTATACTTCGGCACTTTGTAATCTTTCTCCATTTAAATAATAACTTGCTCTTTGATCTTTTCTGCCAAAGTGCATGACCTCACACTCTCCAAAATTATAATCCATCTGCCAAATTTTTGCCCACTCACTTAGCCTGTCTATGTCCTTTATCAGATTTTGTGTGTCCTCACACATTGCTTTTCCTCCCATCTTTGTATCGTCAGCAAACTTGGCTACATTACACTCCGTCCCTTCTTCCAAGTCGTTAATATAGATTGTAAATAGTTGGGGTCCCAGCACTGATCCCTGCGGCAATGCACTAGTTACTGGCTGCCAACCAGAGAATGAACCATTTATCCCGACTCTCTTTTTTTGTTAGTTCGCCAATCCTCTATCTATGCTAATATATTACCTCCAACCCCGTGAACTTTTATCATGTGCAGTAACCTTTTATGTGGTACCTTGTCAAATGCCTTCTGGAAGTCCAAATACACCACATCCACTGTGTTGTGTATGGAGAAAGAGTCAGACTGAACACTGTGAGCTCGAAGTGAAGTGTGACCTCAGTCTTTTATTGTAGGTCTCCAGAGTGCCTCTCCAACCTGTGAAGCCTCCTTAAATACCTGTGCTCCCATGGGATTATGGATCCCTTGGGACTCCAGGGAATAAAACCCTCTGGTGGCTGTACAGAGTAAATACAAGTCCACATATATAACACTCCTCGCCAAAGTCAATAGTGTAACTATTTAAAATGTGAGTTGATCTGGGACCCTTCTTGCCCTGGTTGATCGTCTCGGTGTGAAAGCTAATGTTGTTGAATCATTTGTTGGACCCTCGCTGGGCTGCTGTGCAGCTGGCCTTGCTGGGCTGCCTGGTGTGTTGGGCCCTGCAGGGCTGCTGTGGATGATGGGTTCTGCTTCGTGGTCAACCGTGGTGCCGGTTGCCACTGGTGTATATGTTGGGGGATCAAAAAAGGTAGGGTCCAAAGTGGGTTGCTCAGGATAGTCCGTGAATCTAAGTTTGATTTGGATCAAGTGTTTCCGTTGAATGAGTCCACTTGAAAGTTTGACCCGAAACACACTGCTCCCTTCTTTGGCCACAACAGTGCCGGGAAGCCACGAGGGACCTGATCCATAATTTAATACAAATACAGGGTCATTGATTTCAATCTCACGTGACACATTTGCGCTATCATGGTGTGCACTTTGTTGAAGTCACCTGCTCTTTACCTGTTCATGTAAATCAGGGTAAACGAACGAGAGCCTTGACTTAACTGCTCTTTTCATGAGCAGTTCAGCAGATGGGATCCCAGTGAGAGAGTGGGGTCTCGTGCGGTAGCTAAGCAGGACTCGGGATAAGTGAGTTTGCAGTGAGCCTTCAGTTACACTCTTCAAGCCTTGCTTGATGGTTTGCACTGCTCGCTCTTCCTGACCATTGGATGCTGGTTTAAACGGGGCAGATGTGACACGTTTGATCCCATTATGGGTCATGAATTCTTTGAACTCTGCACTGGTAAAACATGGCCCGTTGTCGCTCACCAGGAGATCAGGTAAGCCATGTGTGGCAAACATGGCCCGCAGGCTTTCAGTAGTGGCAGCAGACGTGCTAGCCGACATTATCTCACATTCAATCCACTTGGAGTTCGCGTCTACAACCACTAGGAACATTTTACCCAAGAACGGGCCAGCATAGTCAACGTGTACCCTAGCCCACGGTTTGGAGGGCCAAGACCATAAATTAGCGAAGCCTCCCTGAGTACATAGCTTAACTGCGAGCATGTACTACATCTGTGAACGCAGGACTCTAAGTCTGCATCGATACCGGGCCACCACACGTGGGATCTGGATATCGCTTTCATCATTACGATGCCTGGGTGGGTACTGTGGAGGTCATTGATGAAGGTGTCTCTGCATTTCTTGAGGACCACTACTCAATTGTCCCACCGAAGGCTGTCTGCCTGTATAGACATTTCATCTTTGCTGGAACGGCTTTATCTCTTCCTGCATTTCCATTGGGACACTGGACCAGCTCCCGTGAAGCACACAGCTTTTGACTAGAGATAATAAGGGGCCTGGCTTGTCCAGGTTTTGATCTGCCGGGCAGTGACGGGTGATTGCTCACTCTCAAATGCTTCCATAACCATGGCTAGATCTGCGGGCTGCGCCATTTCTACCCCGTGGTGGGCAATGGCAGCCTACTGAGAGCATTGGCGCAGTTTTCTCTGCCTGGCCTGTGCCGGATGGCATAGTTGTATGCGGACAACGTGAGCGCCCATCTCTGAATGCGGGCCAATGCGTTGGTATTTATCCCTTTACTCTCGGAAAACAGGGATATAAGTGGCTTATCGTCAGTTTCCAATTCGAATTTTAGTCCAAACAGGTATTGATGTATTTTCTTTACCCCATACACACATGCTAACACTTCTTTTTCAATCATGCTGTAGGCTTTCTCAGCCTTAGACAGACTCCTGGATGCATAAGCAACCGGTTGCAGTTTCCCAAAATCATTAGGTTGTTTCAGTACACATCCGACGCCATATGACGACACATCACATGCTAGTACCAAACGCTTACATGGATCATACAACACAAGCAATTTGCTTGAGCATAACAATTTTCTCACTTTTACTAAGGCATTTTCTTGGCTTTTGCCCCAAACCCATTCGCCCCCTTTCCATAGTAAGACAGGTAGTGGTACTAGCCGTGTGCTGAGACCCGGTAAGAAGTTATCAAAGTAGTTCAAGAGTCCCAGAAACGACCGCAGCTCCATCATGTTCTGTGCGTTCTCGATTGCCTCCGTCTTCGCATTGGTGGGCCTCATGCCGTCCGCCGCAATCCTCCTTCCCAATAACTCCACTTCAGGCAACAGGAAAACGCACTTCGAGCATTTTAACCTGAGCCCCACGCGGTTGAGTCGACTAAGAACCTCCTCCAGGTTCAGCAGGTGCTCGACTGTGTTCCAACCTGTGACCAAGATGTTGTCCTGGAAGACCACGGTGTGCGGGACCGACTTCAGTAAACTTTCCATGTTTCTCTGGAATATCGCCGCCGCTGATCAGATTCCAAAAGGGCATCTGTTATAAACAAAAAGACCTTTGTGCATGTTGATGCAGGTTAGGGCCTTCGATGATTCCTCCAGATCCTGCGTCATGTAGACTGAAGTCAGATCCAGCTTCGTGAACGTCTTTCCTCCCGCTAGTGTTGCAAAGAGGTCGTCAGCCTTTGGTAGTGGGTATTGGTCCTGCAGGGAGAAATGATTGATAGTTACTTTGTAATAGCCACAGATTCTGATGGTGCTGTCTCCCTTGAGGACTGGGACAATAGGACTGGCCCACTCGCCGAACTCGATCAGTGAAATGATGCCCTCTCTTTGCAGCCGGTCTAGCTCGATCTCTATCCTTTCATCATGTCCAGTACTGCTCTCAACTTGTGATGGATGGGTCACGCCCCCGGAATTAGGTGGATCTGCACTTTTGCTCCTTGAAATTTCCCGATGTCTGGTTCGAACAGCCGAAGGAAATTTGTTTAAGACCTGGGCACACGAAGTGTCGTCAGTGGGCGATAACACTCGGATGTCGTCCCAGTTCCAGCGTATCTTTCCCAGCCAGCTCCTGCCGAGCAGCATGGGACCATCGCCTGGTACCACTCAGAGTGGTAGCTTGTGCACCACTTCCTCGTAGGAGACCTTTATGGTAGCACTGCTGAATACAGGAATCAGTTCTTTCGTATAAGTTCTTAGTTTCATGCGAACTGGAGTTAAGACTGGCCTTGAGGCCTTGTTGCACCACAACCTTTTGAATGTCTTTTTGCCCATGATGGACTGGCTCACGCCCGTGTCCAGCTCCATTGACACCGGGAGTCCATTTAGTTCAACATTCAGCATTACCGGGGGACAATTCGTGGTGAATGTGTGCACCCCACGTACCTCTGCCTCCTCTATCTGAGGTTCTGTTTCGTCGTGATCATCCATGGATCTATCCTCCTCTGCAATATGGTAGCTTGCAGGTTTAACAGGCTTTGCAGCTCACCTGCACACTCGTAGGAGGTATCCCATTTGCTCTTGCAAACGTATTCTTTAAATTGGCATGAATGGAAACGATGATCACCCCCGCAGCGCCAACAAGATGTTAATGAACTTGCATTCATCACCCTTGATGGTGGACTTCGAGACATCTGCGGACATGCAGCTGCAGGTATGTGTGACCTGCCCTGTATATTATGATTCAAAAACAACATCACTTCATTCACAGTACTTGTAGCAGCACTTGTGTGCTGAGAGATTTGCTTCGTATTGTCACTGGTGGCAATGGACGCCTGGGCTATCGCTATGGCCTTACTCAAGGTTGGTGTCTCTACAGTCAAAAGTTTGTGAAGTATGGTTTCATGGCCAATGTCAAGTACAAAAAAGTCTCTGAGCATGTGCTCTAAATGTCCTTCAAATTCGCAATGTCCTGCAAGGCGTCTTAGCTTGGCGACATAACTCACCGCTTCCTGGCCGTCAAATCTTTTGTAGGTGTAGAACCGGTACCTCGCCATCAGAACGCTTTCCTTTGGGTTCAAACGCTCTCAGACCAGCATGTACAAATCGTCGTACGATTTCTCTGTGGGTTTCGCTGGCGTGAGCAGATTTTTCATGAGGCCACACGTTGGTGCCCCACAGACGGTGAGGAGGATCACCCTTCGTTTGGCAGCGCTCTTTTCCCCATCTAGCTCATTGGTCACGAAGTATTGGTCGAGTCGCTCCACAAAGATTTGCCAATCATCTCCCTCCGAGAATTTCTCCAGGATGGCCACTGTTCTCTGCATCTTTGGGTTCACTATCTGTATCTCATCGCCAGTTGTTGTGTATGGAGAAAGAATAAGACTGAATACTGTGAGCTCAAAGTGAAGTGTGACCGAAGTCTTTAATTGCAGGTCTCCACAGTGCCTCTCCAACCTGTGAAACCTCCTTAAATACCTGTGCTCCCAAGGGATTATGGGATCCCTTGGGACTCCAGGGGATAAGCTCTTTGGTGGCTGTAGAGAGTAAATACAATTCCACATATATAACACACTTGTCCCCTTTTATCCATCCTGTTCATTACATCTTCAAAGAACTTTAGCAAATTTGTTAAACATGACCTTCCCTTCATAAATCCATGCTGACTCTGCCTTACCGAATTTTGCTTATCCACATGTCCTGCTACTGCTTCTTTAAGAATGGCCTCCAACATTTTCCCAACCATAGATGTGAGGCTAACTGGACTATAGAAACATAGAAACATAGAAAATAGGGACAGGAGTAGGCCATTCTGCCCTTCGAGCCTGCACCGCCATTCAATGAGTTAATAGCTGAACATGCAACTTCAGTACCCCATTCCTGCTTTCTCACCATACCCCTTGATCCCCCTAGTAGTAAAGACTACATCTAACTCCTTTTTGAATATATTTAGTGAATTGGCCTCAACAACTTCCTGTGGTAGAGAATTCCACAGGTTCACCACTCTCTGGGTGAAGAAGTTTTTCCTCATCTCGGTCCTAAATGGCTTACCCATTATCCTTAGACTGTGATCCCTGGTTCTGGACTTCCCCAACATTGGGAACGTTTTTCCTGCATCTAACCTGTCTAAACCCGTCAGAATTTTAAACGTTTCTATGAGATCCCCTCTCATTCTTCTGAACTCCAGTGAATACAAGCCCAGTTGATCCAGTCTTTCTTGATATGTCAGTCCCGCCATCCCGGGAATCAGTCTGGTGAACCTTCGCTGCATTACCTCAATAGCAAGAATGTCCTTCCTCAAGTTAGGAGACCAAAACTGTACACAATATTTAAGGTGTGGCCTCACCAAGGCCCTGTACAACTGTAGTAACACCTCCCTGCCCCTGTACTCAAATCCCCTCGCTATGAAGGCCAACATACCATTTGCTTTCTTAACCGCCTGCTGTACCTGCATTCAAACTTCAATGACTGATGTACCATGACACCCAGGTCTTGTTGCACTTCCCCTTTTCCTAATCTGTCACCATTCAGATAATAGTCTGTCACTCTGTTTTTACCACCAAAGTGGATAACCTCACATTTATCCACATTATACTTCATCTGCCATGCATTTGCCCACTCACCTAACCTATCCAAGTCACTCTGCAGCCTCATAGCATCCTCCTCGCAGCTCACACTGCCACCCAACTTAGTGTCATCCGCAAATTTGGAGATACTACAATTAATTCCCTTGTCTAAATCATTAATATGCAATGTAAACAGCTGGGGCCCCAGCACAGAACCTTGCGGTACCCCACTAGTCACTGCCTGCCATTCTGAAAAGTACCCATTTACTCCTACTCTTTGCTTCCTGTCTGACAACCAGTTCTCAATCCACGTCAGTACACTACCCCCAATCCCATGTGCTTTAACTTTGCACATTAATCTCCTGTGTGGGACCTTGTCGAAAGCCTTCTGAAAGTCCAAATATACCACATCAACTGGTTCTCCCTTGTGCACTTTACTGGAAACATCCTCAAAAAATTCCAGAAGGTTTGTCAAGCATGATTTCCCTTTCACAAGTCCATGCTGACTTGGACCTATCATGTCACCTCTTTCCAAATGCGCTGCTATGACATCCTTAATAATTGATTCCATCATTTTACCCACTACCGATGTCAGGCTGACTGGTCTATAATTCTCTGTTTTCTCTCTCCCTCCTTTTTTAGAAAGTGGGTTTACATTGGCTACCCTCCACTCCATAGGAACTGATCCAGAGTCTATGGAATGTTGGAAAATGACTGTCAATGCATCCGCTATTTCCAAGGCCACCTCCTTAAGTACCCTGGGATGCAGTCCATCAGGCCCTGGGGATTTATCGGCCTTCAATCCCATCAATTTCCCCAACACAATTTCCCGACTAATAAGGATTTCCCTCAGTTCCTCCTTCTTACGAGACCCTCTGACCCCTTTTATATCCAGAAGGTTGTTTGTGTCCTCCTTCGTGAATACCGAACCAAAGTTTCCTGCTTTTTGTCTGCCTCTTTCTTAAATAGGGGCATTACATTTGCAGTTTTCCAATCTGCTGGGACACCCCCAGAATCTAGGTTATTTTGGTAAATTACAACCAATGCATCCACAATCCCTGCCGCTACTTCTCTTCAGAGCCAAGGATGCAAGCCATCCTTGCCAGGGGATTTATTTGTCTTTAGTCCTATTATCTTATTGAGTACCACCTCCTTAGTGATTATGAGGTGTTATGTTCCTCTCCTCTATCGCCCCTTGACTATCCACTGTTGGAATATTATTAGTGTCCTCTACGGTAAAGACTGATACAAAATATTTGTTCAGAGTTTCTGCCATCTCCATGTTCCCCATTACTAGTTCCCCGGTCTCATCCTCGAAGGGATCAACATTTACTTTCGCCACTCTTTTCCTTTTTATATACCTATAGAAATTCTTGCTATCTGTTTTTATATTTTGTGCTAGTTTACTTTCATAGTCTATCTTCCCTTTCTTCATCATTTTTTCAGTCATTCTTTTCTGCTTTTAAAAGCTTCCCAGACTTCTGTCCTCCCAGTAGTTTTGGCCATTTTGTATGCCCTTGTTTTTATTGTAAGGGGCACTCTGTAGGACTCAGCATTCCACAGTGTATTGAGCCAGCATACAATGAGCAGCAATGCTACGGGCTCCAAAAACCATGTTATCAACTCCATACTGTGCAGCTGGATCTGATTCAAAGGGCCCAAGTTTCCACACGCGCGTAGAACGGCGCAGTCCCGACCTGGACGCCCGTTTTTTGCGCCACAAAGTGCGCCTAAAAACATCCTCTGTATTCGCCATCTCCCTGCAGGTCCTCTGGCCCTCGGCGCAGCGCAGCACGAGCTGTAGGGGGCGGAGCCAGGTCCCTGCGCTGAAAACAGTGCCGGGACCTCTGCACATGCGCGCTACAGTGGGCACGCAAGTGCAGTAGCTCCAGGCGCCGAACTGTGTGGGAGGGGCCCGAAGCACGCAGCCCCTAGCCCTGGCCCAATGGCCTCACTGGGGCTACGTGAATAAGGCTCCTCCCACGGCCAGCTCCTGCATTCCCCCCACCCCCCCCGACCAGACCCAACACCCGCTCCCCGCACCCCCCTGCCTCCGGGCCAGACCCGACACCCGCTCCACCCCCACCCCCGCCTCCGGACCAGACCCGACACCCGCTCCCCGCCCCCCCCGCCTCCGGACCAGACCCGCTCCCCGCCCCCCCTGCCTCCGGACCAGACCCGACACTCGCTCCCCCGCCCCCCCGCCTCCGGACCAGACCTGACACCCGCTCCCCCGCCCCCCCTGCCTCCGGACCAGACCTGACACTCGCTCCCCCACTCCCCCGCCTCCGGACCAGACCTGACACTCGCTCCCCCACTCCCCCGCCTCCGGACCAGACCCAACACCCGCTCCCCCCCACCCCGCCTCCGGACCAGACCCGACACCCGCTCCCCGCCCCACCCCGCCTCCGGACCAGACCCGACACCCGCTCCCCCACCCCCCCGCCTCCGGACCAGACCCGACACCCGCTCCCCGCCCCCCCCGCCTCCGGACCAGACCCGACACCCGCTCCCCCGCCCCCCCGCCTCCGGACCAGACCCGACACCCGCTCCCCGCCCCCCCCGCCTCCGGACCAGACCCGACACCCGCTCCCCCACCCCCCCGCCTCCGGACCAGACCCAACACCCGCTCCCCCGCCCCCCCCGCCTCCAGACCAGACCCAACACCCGCTCCCCCACCCCCCCGCCTCCGGACCAGACCCGACACCCGCTCCCCCGCCCCCCCCGCCTCCGGACCAGACCCAACACCCGCTCCCCGCCCCCCCCGCCTCCGGACCAGACCCGACACCCGCTCCCCCGCCCCCCCCGCCTCCAGACCAGACCCAACACCCGCTCCCCCACTCCCCTGCCTCCAGACCAGACCCAACACCCGCTCCCCCCCACCCCGCCTCCGGACCAGACCCGACACCCGCTCCCCGCCCCCCCCGCCTCCGGACCAGACCCGACACCCGCTCCCCCGCACCCCCCGCCTCCGGACCAGACCCAACACCCGCTCCCCCGCCCCCCCCGCCTCCAGACCAGACCCAACACCCGCTCCCCCCCACCCCGCCTCCGGACCAGACCCGACACCCGCTCCCCCGCCCCCCCCGCCTCCGGACCAGACCCAACACCCGCTCCCCGCCCCCCCCGCCTCCGGACCAGACCCGACACCCGCTCCCCCGCCCCCCCTGCCTCCGGACCAGACCCGACACCCGCTCCCCCGCCCCCCCCTGCCTCCAGACCAGACCCAACACCCGCTCCCCCCCGCCTCCGGACCAGACCCAACACCCGCTCCCCGCCCCCCCTGCCTCCAGACCAGACCCAACACCCGCTCCCCTTCCCCCCTGCCTCCGGACCAGACCCGACACCCGCTCCCCCACCCCCCCCCCGCCCCCGACTGGACCCGACCCGTGCTCCTGTTCCCGCTCCCCCCCCCTCCGCCCCCGACTGGACCCAACCCGTGCTCCTGTTCCCGCTCCCCGCCCCCCCCGACCCCCCGACTGGACCCAACCCGTGCTCCTGTTCCCGCTCCCCGCCCCCCCAGACCCCCCGACTGGACCCGACCCAACCCGACCCGTGCTCCTTTTCCTGCTCCCCGCCTCCCCAACTGGACCCGACCCGACCCGCGCTCCTGTTCCCGCTCCCCGCCCTCCCGACTGGACCCGACCCGACCCGCGCTCCCGCCCCCCGACCCGACCCGACCCTCCCCCCCCCCCACTGGACCCGACCCGACCCGACTCCCGCTCCCGGACTGGATCCGACCTGACCTCCCTCCCTCCCTCTCCCTCTCTCTCTCTCTCCCTCCCTCTCCCTCTCTCTCTCCCTCCCTCTCTCTCCCTCCCTCCCCCTCCCCCGAACCGAACCGAACCGAACCTCCCCGACCCGATCCAACCCAACGCCACCTACCTGTAAATCTGGTGCTGGGGACGGGCCCTGCCCGAAGTCTCGGGCCGGCCCGTTCAGCCTTCGGTCCCGAAAGGCCTGCCTGAAGCACTTTCACACAGGTAGGAAGATGGTTTATTTAATCTTTTCTTTGCTTATAAATGTTTATTCAGGTTGGATTTATTTGTATAATATTTATTATTGAATTTAATGACTTCCCTTCCCCCCCCCACCTCGTTCTGGACGCCTAATTTGTAACCTGCGCCTGATTTTTTAATGTGTAGAACAGGTTTTTTCAGTTGTACAAAAATCTTCACTTGCTCCATTCTGCTTTAGTTTGGAGTACGTTTTCACTGTGGAAACTTTCAAATCAGGCGTCAGTGGCCGGACACGCCCCCTTTTGAAGAAAAAATTCTGTTCCAAAGTAGAACTGTTCTACCTGACTAGAACTGCAGAAAAAAAAATGTGGAGAATTGTGATTTCTAAGATAGTCCGTTCTCCACCAGTTGCTCCTAAAAAATCAGGCGCAAATCATATGGAAACTTGGGCCCTTAGAGAGGTCACTCTCAGTAACACATGCTTTTTGATGCTCCTGAACTCTGCTTGCTATAGTTGACTAACTGTGTCTGCTTCCAAACAGAACCCGGGTTACTATGACATCATGGCCTCAGACATATCCGTGTGGCACGTACCCAACAACACGCCCATAACGAGCTGGAGACATGCGGCAATCCTCCGCTATCACACCCAGACCAAGTTCCTGCATCAGTACGGGGGGAACCTGTTCCAGCTTTACAAGGTGAGTGTTCCAGCATTGTCTAAAGTGCAGTGCGACATTTGAAAAAGATGTGGAGTTTCTGCTTTGGGTGCAATCGGGAATTTGCCCCGAAACACACAAAATTGTATTGGTTAGGTTACAGTTCAAGCCTCCGATAATATTCATCTGCACAATCACAAAATTAAAACATAGAAACATAGAAACATAGAAATTTATAGCGCAGAAAGAGGCCATTTCGGCCCATCGTGTCCACGCCGGCCGACAAAGAGCCGCACAGCTCTTGGTCAGCAGCCCTAAAGGTTACATATAAATCTATGAACAATGACGGAAAGACACCAAGCACCAAGCCCAACCAGTCCACCTCACCCAACTGCAACACACCTTATACTGAAATATTCTCCACTCTACCCCAACCGGAGCCATGTGATCTCCTGGGAGAGGCAAAAAACAGATAAAAACCCAGGCCAATTTACATAGAAACATAGAAAATAGGTGCAGCAGCAGGCCATTCAGCCCTTCGAGCCTGCAGCACTATTCAATATGATCATGGCTGATCATGCAACTTCAGTACCCCACTCCTGCCTTCTCTCCATACCCATTGATCCCTTTCGCCGTAAGGGCCACATCTAACTCCCTTTTGAATATATCCAACGAACTGGACTCAACAATTTTCTGTGGTAGTGAATTCCACAGGTTCACAACTCTCTGAGTGAAAAAGTTTCTCCTCATCTCGGTCCTATATGGCTTACCCCTTATCCTTAGACTATGACCCCTGGTTCTAGACTTCCCCAACATCGGGAACATTCTTCCTGCATCTAACCTGTCCAATCCCGTCAGAATTTTATATGCTTCTATGAGATGCCCTCTCATTCTTCTAAATTCCAGTGAATATAAGTCTAGTCGGTCCAGATTCAGGGAGAAAAAATCTGCGAAAATTCCTCTCCGACCCACCCAGGCTACCCTGGCTGTATTCGATCCCCTGCAGTACTTACCATTATATCTGCGCCGTCCAACAAAAGGTAATGGCACTTTAAGTGCCCATCCAACCATCTCTTAAAAGTAGTGAGGGTTTCTGCATTCACCACTCTTCCAGGCAGCGAGTTCCAGATCCCCACAGCCCTCCGTGTAAAGAAGCGCCCCCTCAAATCCCCTCTAAACCTTCCACCAGTCACCTTAAAACTATGCCCCCTCGTAATAGACCCCTCCACCAATGGAAATAGACCCTTACTATCCACTATGTCCAGGGCCCTCAATATATTGTACACCTCAATCAGTCGAGGAGGCGGGAGCTCGGAGCAGCGCGAGTCCGGGGTCGGCGAGAGGCCTATAAAGGCCAGCGGGAGTCGATCAGTTCGAGCAGTCAGTCGAGGAGGCGGGAGCTCGGAGCAGCGCGAGTCCGGGGTCGGCGAGAGGCCTATAAAGGCCAGCGGGAGTCGAGCAGTTCGAGCAGTCAGTCGAGGAGGCGGGAGCTCGGAGCAGCGCGAGTCCGGGGTCGGAGAGAGGCCTATAAAGGCCAGCGGGAGTCGAGCAGTTCGAGCAGTCAGTCGAGGAGGCGGGAGCTCGGAGCAGCGCGAGTCCGGGGTCGGCGAGAGGCCTATAAAGGCCAGCGGGAGTCGAGCAGTTCGAGCAGTCAGTCGAGGAGGCGGGAACTTGGAGCAGCACGAGTCCGGGGTCGGCGAGAGGCGTGCCGGTGCAGCTACAGGGAGAAGGCAAAGAAAGAAACAAAGGTGACGTCACAGCCTAGGGGGTAAGTGATTGGCTGGTGATTGGTGAGTAGTTTTTCTTTTTCTTCTTATATTAGTCAGTAACTTTTAACATTGTTGTTGCCAATTTAAGTGCATCTAAGGGTTCAGTCATGGCAGGAGAGCTCGGTCGGGTGTTATGCTCCTCCTGTACCATGTGGGAACTCAGGGACACTTCCGGTGTCCCTGACGACTACGTGTGCGGGAAGTGTATCCACCTCAAGCTCCTGACTGTCCGCGTTGCAGAGTTGGAGCTGAGGGTGGATTCGCTCTGGAGCATCCACGGTGCTGAGAATGACGTGAGTATCACGTGTAGTGAGTTGGTCTTACCGCAGGGAAAGGGTCCACAGCCAGCTAGGGAATGGAAGACCAGCAGGAAGAGTAGTGCAAGGAAGGTAGTGCAGGGGTCCCCTGTGGTCATCCCCCTGCAAAACAGATACACTGTTTTGAGTACTGTTGAGGGGGATGACTCATCAGGGGAGGGCAGCAGCAGCCAAGTTCATGGCACCGTGGCTGGCTCTGCTGCACAGGAGGGCAAGAAAAAGAGTGGGACAGCAATAGTGATAGGGTATTCAATGGTGAGGGGAATAGATAGGCGTTTCTGCGGCCGCGACCGAGACTCCAGGATGGTATGTTGCCTCCCTGGTGCAAGGGTCAAGGATGTCTCGGAGCGGGTGCAGGACATTCTGAAATGGGAGGGAGAACAGCCAGTTGTCGTGGTGCACATTGGTACCAACGACATAGGTAAAAAAAGGGATGAGGTCCTACGAAACGAATTTAAGGAGCTAGGAGCTAAATTAAAAAGTAGGACCTCAAAAGTAGTAATCTCGGGATTGCTACCAGTGCCACGTGATAGTCAGAGTAGGAATCGCAGGATAGCGCAGATGAATACGTGGCTTGAGCAGTGGTGCAGCAGGGAGGGATTCAAATTCCTGGGGCATTGGGACCGGTTCTGGGGGAGGTGGGACCAGTACAAACCGGACGGTCTGCACCTGGGCAGGACCGGAACCAATGTCCTAGGGGGAGTGTTTGCTAGTGCTGTTGGGGAGGATTTAAACTAATATGGCAGGGGGATGGGAACCAATGCAGGGAGACAGAGGGAAACAAAAAGGAGGCAAAAGCAAAAGACAGAAAGGAGATGAGGAAAAGTGGAGGGCGGAGAAACCCAAGACAAAGAACAAAAAGGGCCACTGTACAGCAAAATTCTAAAAGGACAAAGGGTGTTAAAAAAACAAGCCTGAAGGCTTTGTGTCTTAATGCAAGGAGTATCCGCAATAAGGTGGATGAATTAATTGTGCAAATAGATGTTAATAAATATGATGTGATTGGGATTACGGAGACGTGGCTCCAGGATGATCAGGGCTGGGAACTCAACATTCGGGGTATTCAACATTCAGGAAGGATAGAATAAAAGGAAAAGGAGGTGGGGTAGCAATGTTGGTTAAAGAGGAGATTAATGCAATAGTTAGGAAAGACATTAGCTTGGATGATGTGGAATCTATATGGGTAGAGCTGCAGAACACCAAAGGGCAAAAAACGTTAGTAGGAGTTGTGTACAGACCTCCAAACAGTAATAGGGATGTTGGGGAGGGCATCAAACAGGAAATTAGGGGTGCATGCAATAAAGGTGTAGCAGTTATAATGGGTGACTTTAATATGCACATAGATTGGGCTAGCCAAACTGGAAGCAATACGGTGGAGGAGGATTTCCTGGAGTGCATAAGGGATGGTTTTCTAGACCAATATGTTGAGGAACCAACTAGGGGGGAGGCCATCTTAGACTGGGTGTTGTGTAATGAGAGAGGATTAATTAGCAATCTCATTGTGCGAGGCCCCTTGGGGAAGAGTGACCATAATATGGTGGATTTCTGCATTAGGATGGAGAATGAAACAGTAAATTCAGAGACCATGGTCCAGAACTTAAAGAAGGGTAACTTTGAAGGTATGAGGCGTGAATTGGCTAGGATAGATTGGCGAATGATACTTAGGGGGTTGACTATGGATGGGCAATGGCAGACATTTAGAGACCGCATGGCTGAATTACAACAATTGTACATTCCTGTCTGGCGTAAAAATAAAAAAGGGAAGGTGGCTCAACCGTGGCTATCTGGGGAAATCAGGGATAGTATTAAAGCCAAGGAAGTGGCATACAAATTGGCCAGAAATAGCAGCGAACCTGGGGACTGGGAGAAATTTAGAACTCAGCAGAGGAGGACAAAGGGTTTGATTAGGGCAGGGAAAATGGAGTACGAGAAGAAGCTTGCAGGGAACATTAAGGTGGATTGCAAAAGTTTCTATAGGTATGTAAAGAGAAAAAGGTTAGTAAAGACAAACGTAGGTCCCCTGCAGTCAGAATCAGGGGAAGTCATAACGGAGAACAAAGAAATGGCAGACCAATTGAACAAGTAATTTGTTCGGTATTCACTAAGGAGGATACAAACAACCTTCCGGATATAAAAGGGGTCAGAGGGTCTAGTAAGGAGGGGGAACTGAGGGAAATCTTTATTAGTCGGGAAATTGTGTTGGGGAAATTGATGGGATTGAAGGCCGATAAATCCCCAGGGCCTGATGGACTGCATCCCAGAGTACTTAAGGAGGTGGCCTTGGAAATAGCGGATGCATTGACAGTCATTTTCCAACATTCCATTGACTCTGGATCAGTTCCTATGGAGTGGTGGGTAGCCAATGTAACCCCACTTTTTAAAAAAGGAGGGAGAGAGAAAACAGGGAATTATAGACCGGTCAGTCTGACCTCAGTAGTGGGTAAAATGATGGAATCAATTATTAAGGATGTCATAGCAGTGCATCTGGAAAATGGTGACATGATAGGTCCAAGTCAGCATGGATTTGTGAAAGGGAAATCATGCTTGACAAATCTTCTGGAATTTTTTGAGGATGTTTCCAGTAAAGTGGACAAAGGAGAACCAGTTGATGTGGTATATTTGGACTTTCAGAAGGCTTTCGACAAGGTCCCACACAAGAGATTAATGTGCAAAGTTAAAGCACATGGGATTGGGGGTAGTGTGCTGACGTGGATTGAGAACTGGTTGTCAGACAGGAAGCAAAGAGTAGGAGTAAATGGGTACTTTTCAGAATGGCAGGCAGTGACTCGTGGGGTACCGCAAGGTTCTGTGCTGGGGCCCCAGCTGTTTACATTGTACATTAATGATTTAGACGAGGGGATTAAATGCAGTATCTCCAAATTTGCGGATGACACTAAGTTGGGTGGCAGTGTGAGCTGCGAGGAGGATGCTATTAGGCTGCAGAGTGACTTGGATAGGTTAGGTGAGTGGGCAAATGCATGGCAGATGAAGTATAATGTGGATAAATGTGAGGTTATCCACTTTGGTGGTAAAAACAGAGAGACAGACTATTATCTGAATGGTGACAGATTAGGAAAAGGGAAGGTGCAACGAGACCTGGGTGTCATGGTACATCAGTCATTGAAGGTTAGCATGCAGGTACAGCAGGCGGTTAAGAAAGCAAATGGCATGTTGGCCTTCATTGCGAGGGGATTTGAATACAGGGGCAGGGAGGTGTTGCTACAGTTGTACAGGGCCTTGGTGAGGCCACACCTGGAGTATTGTGTACAGTTTTGGTCTCCTAACTTGAGGAAGGACATTCTTGCTATTGAGGGAGTGCAGCGAAGATTCACCAGACTGATTCCCGGGATGGCGGGACTGACCTATCAAGAAAGACTGGATCAACTGGGCTTGTATTCACTGGAGTTCAGAAGAATGAGAGGGGACCTCATAGAAACGTTTAAAATTCTGACGGGTTTAGACAGGTTAGATGCAGGAAGAATGTTCCCAATGTTGGGGAAGTCCAGAACCAGGGGTCACAGTCTGAGGATAAGGGGTAAGCCATTTAGGACCGAGATGAGGAGAAACTTCTTCACCCAGAGAGTGGTGAACCTGTGGAATTCTCTACCACAGAAAGTAGTTGAGGCCAATTCACTAAATATATTCAAAAGGGAGTTAGATGAAGTCCTTACTACTCGGGGGATCAAGGGTTATGGCGAGAAAGCAGGAAGGGGGTACTGAAGTTTCATGTTCAGCCATGAACTCATTGAATGGCGGTGCAGGCTAGAAGGGCTGAATGGCCTGCTCCTGCACCTATTTTCTATGTTTCTATGTTTTTATGTTTCCTCTCAACCTCCTCTATTCCAATGAGAACAAACCCAGCCTATCCAATCTATCCTCAAAGCTAAGATTTTCCATTCCAGGCAGCATCTTAGTAAATCTCCTTTGTACCGTCTCGAGTGCAATCAAGTCCTTCCTATAATACGGCGACCAGAACTGCACGCAATACTCTAGCTGTGGCCTAACCAAAGTATTATACAATTTAAGCATAACCTTCCTGCTCTTATATTCTATGCCTCAGCCAATAAAGGCAAGCATTCCGTATGCCTTCTTAACCACCTTATCCATCTGGCCTGCTACTTTCAGGGATCTGTGGATAAGCACTCCAAGGTCCCTTTGTTCATCTACACTATTAAGTGGCTTACCGCTTAATGTGTATACCTTTTCCTTATTAGCCCTTCCAAAGTGCATCACCTCAGACTTCTCTGAATTAAATTCCATTTGCCATTGCTCTGCCCACCTGTCCACTAGATTTATATCCTCCTGCAGCCTATGACTTTCCTCTTCATTATCAACCACACAGCCAATTTTAATGTCGTCTGCAAACTTCTTAATCATACTCCCTATATTCAAATCTAAATCATTGATATATACCACAAAAAGCAAGGGACCCAGTACTGAGCCCTGCAGAACCCTACTTGAAACATCCTTCCAGTCACAAAAGCATCCATCAATCATTACCCTTTGCTTCCTACCTCTAAGCCAATTTTGGATCCAACTTGCCACTTTGCCCTGTATCCCATGGGTTTTAACCTTCATGACCAGTCTACCATGTGGGACCTTATCAAAAGCCTTGCTAAAGTCCATATATCCTACATCTTATGCACTACCCTCATCAACCCTCTTGGTTACCTCCTCAAAAAATTCAATCAGGTTAGTCAAACACAGGTCGAGCGTCCTGGAGACTGAGGCTGGGCGAGGCGAAAGAGATCCAGTCCGAATCCGTCCAGTCAAACCTTCACATCCCCCGGGATCTGCTCGACCTGGCAGAAAATGAATGTCAAGAACCCCTGCCCGCTGGGTCGGAGGGTGGTGGCGGGGAGGGTGAGAAACCCCAATCTCTGTCCCTGACGGTGGCCCCAGGGGACTTGGAGGATCTGGAAATGTTTTTCGGCCCGGTTTCTTCATGCTTCCCGGTGCCTGGGGTGCAAGGGGTCCCCCATCCACTGCCACTTCCCGACCCGGCATCCCAGGAGGAGCCCAGAGAGAACTCCTCCGCCAATGATCCTGGGAATGGGATCCTGACAGAGGTAGGGCCGCATGGTGCGGTCGATGGACTGGCCGCTGGTGGCGACCTGCCGGAGTAGGACGGGGACTTGGTGGTGGGTGCGGGAGAGGATTTAGAGTCCATCGCCAGTGAGGCGATGGATCTCCTCGTGCCCGCCGCTGAGTCCCCCCTTCATTCCTGCCAAGCAACTCCGGGATTATTTGCAGAATGGAGGGTCGCTGTAATAGAGCCCAGCTGGCCCTGAACAAATGGTCCAAGCTGGCACTGCTCATCTGGACCGTCCGCACGGTCGTCAAAACCATGGGCATGGACAGAACCTGACCAAAAAAGGTAATCTTGAGTTGTGCCAGCTCAAAACATTCCTCACTGGGTTGCTGAGGGAGTGGAGGTCATCACACGACTCCTCTCCCTCCCCACAGTAGGTTAGTAGAGGTTGCACAATGCTCTTGACATGAAGATAACCATAGCCAGCCTCAACATCAACTGTGGCAGAGAGGCACACCGTAGATTTAATAATTTTTTGCTCCTATGGGAGGGGAAATGTGCAGTGTGCTTCCTGCAAGAAACCCACACCGTTCCGGGAGACGAGGCCACGTGGCTCCTGGAATGGCAAGGAGATATGTGAAGAGAAAGATTAGTGATGACTAATGTAGGTCCCTTGCAGTCAGAATCAGGTGAGTTCATAATGGGGAACAAGGAAATGGCAGACCAATTGAACAAATACTTTGGTTCTGTCTTCACTAAAGAAAACACGAATAACTTCCCGAAAATAATAGTGGACCGAGGGTCTAACGAGAAGGAGGAACTGAAGGAAATCCTAATTAGTCAGGAAATTGTGTTAGGGAAATTGAAGGGACTGAAGGCTGGCAAGTCCCCAGGGCATCCCGGAGTACTTAAGGAAGTGGCCCTAGAAATAGTGGATGCATTGGTGGTCATTTTCAAACATTCTCTAGACTCTGGATCAGTTCCTATGGATTGGAGGGTAGCTAATGTAACACCACTTTTTAAAAAAGGAGGGAGAGAGAATACAGGGAATTATTGACCTGTTAGCCTGACATCGGTCGTGGGTAAAATGTTGGAATCAATTGTTAAAGATCTAATAGCAGCGCATTTAGAAAGCAGTGTCGGTCCAAGTCAGCATGGATTTATGAAAGGGAAATCATGCTTAACAAATCTTCTAGAATTTTTTGAGGATGTAACTCGCAGAATGGACAAGGGAGGAGCAGTGGATGTGGTGTATTTGGACTTTCAAAAGGCTTTTGACAAGGTCCCGCACAAGAAATTAGTGTGCAAAATTAAAGCACATGGTATTAAAGCATATGGTATTGGGGGTAATGTATTGACATGGATAGAGAACTGGTTGGCAGACAGGAATCAAGGAGTAGGAATAAACGTGTGCTTTTCAGAATGTTAGGCAGTGACTTGTGGGGGACTGCAAGGGTCAGTGCTGGGACCCCAACTATTTACAATATACATTAATGATTTAGACAAAGGAATTGAATGTAATATCCAAGTTTTCAGATGACACTAAGCTGGGTGGAAGTGTGAGCTGTGAGGAGGATGCTAAGAGGCTGCAGGGTGACTTGGACAGGTTAGGTGAATGGGTAAATGCATGGCAGATGCAGTATAATGTGGATAAATATGAGGTTATCCACTTTGGTGGCAAAAACAGAAAGGCAGAATATTATCTGAATGTGACAGACTAGGAAAAGGGGAGGTGCAACGAGACCAAAGTGTCATGGTACATCAGCCATTGAAAGTTGGCATGCAGGTACAGCAGGCGGTGAAGAAGACAAATGGCATGTTGGCCTTCATAGCGAGACGATTTGAGTATACGAGCAGGGAGGTCTTACTGCAGTTGTACATGGCCTTGGTGAGGCCACACCTTAAATATTGCATACAGTTTTGGTCTCCTAATCTGAGGAAGGACATTCTTGCTATTGAAGGAGTGCAGCGAAGATTCACCAGACTGATTCCCGGGATGGCAGGACTGACAGAGGAAGAAAGATTGGATCGACTAGGCTTATATTCACTGGAATTTAGAAGAATGAGAGGGAATCTCATAGAAATATATAAAATACTAACGGGATTGGACAGGTTAGATGCAGGAAGAATGTTCCAGATGTTGGGGAAGTCAAAACCAGGGGTCCCAGTCTAAGGATAAGGTGTAATCTATTTAGGACCGAGATGAGGAGAAACCTCTTCACTCAGAGAATTGTGAACCTGTGGAATTCTCTACCACAGGCCAGTTTGTTAGATATATTCAAAAGGGATTTAAATGTGACCCTTACGGCTAAAGGGATCAAGGGGTATGGAGAGAAAGCAGGAATGGTACTGAAATTGCATGGTCAGCCATGATCTTATTGAATGGTGGTGCAGGCTCGAAGGCCAAATGGCCTACTCCTGCACCTATTTTCTATGTTTTTATATTTCCATGAGAGGTCCGCATGAGCCACCTCACTGCCACTTCTTGTGGGGTGGCCATCTTGATGTCCCCACATTTTCAGCCGGAGATCTTGGGGGTCGAGGAGCCTGTGCCAGGCTCCATGTCACGGTTTGTCTGGGGGACGGCCACTCCATTTAGTGAACGAGTACGCCCCCCAGCCTGGTCCGTAGCAAATGTTACTTCGAAGGAGTGTCCACTCTTCTAGGTTCCTTCGACATCAACGACTGCATTGACCTCGGGGGGGATTTTAACTGCACCCTCGAGGCAAGGGACTTCTTCGGTGCCCCGCAGAGCATGACGGCGATGGAGAAGTTAAGGGATCTGGTCGGGTCCTTCGACTTGGTGGATGTTTGGCGAAATCTCCATCCCAACTCGAGTGCCTTCACTTGGGTGAGTCCTGGAAGAGGATGGTCCAGAATCGACTGCCTGTACATATCCCGGGCATATGTATCCTGCATTCCAGCGGCTTCCATGTGGCCAGTACGTGCTCGGACCACCACCTGGTGTGGGTGGAGCTTCTTTCGCTCTGTGCATGGGTGGGGTCCGTGTACTGGCACTTTAACAACATGCTGCTGGAGGACAAGCAGTTCCGGGATTCGTTCTGTCGGTTCTGGCCCAACTGGAGAAGGAAGCAGGGGGGCTTCCCCTCCTTGAGGTTATGGTGGGAGGTCGGCAAGGCTCACGTCCATCTCTTCTGTCAAGAGTACGCGAAGGGGTCGACCAAGAGGCGGGAGGCCAGGGTGGGATGCCTGGAGATGGAGGTGCTCGACCTGAAGTCCCGTCTCGGTCAAGTCGTCGAGGACCCGGCCCTGTGGATGATGTATGAAGTGAAGAAGGACCTGCAACTTGTCGGGTCACGAGGTGCATTCATGAGGTTGCGGATGCAGTTCCTCCGGGACCTGCACCGCAGCTCCCCGTTCTTATACTCGCTGGAAAAAAGACAGGAGGTCTGTAAGCAGCTCTTGACGCTGCTGGCCGACGACGGATCTCTGGTCTTGGATCTGGAGGGCATCAGTAACAGGGCCCGCGACTATTACAGGGCTCTGTTTTCTCTGATCCATCCAGTGAGGAGGCACGTAGAGTTTTGTGGGAGGACCTACCGAAGATTGGCCCAGAGGGCGCCAAAGATCTGGACGCTCCGCTAAGCCTGTGGAGTTCCACAGGGGGTTCTGGGACGTCCTCAGGGGCGACAACGCACAGGTCCTGGGGGAAAGTCTGGCGACCAGGGAGATGCCCCTCTCTGCCTACTTAAGAAATGGTGCCCGGTCTCCCTCCTCAGCAGGGATTATAAAATTTTTGCCAGGACTATGTCTGCTTGCCTTGGTGCCGTGCTGGACCACATGATCCACTCCAACCAGTCCGACATGGTCCCGGGCCGGATAATCCACAACAACATCCATCTGGACCGGGACCTGGTCCACCATTCCCAGAGAGCTGGTCTGTTGGTCGCCTTCCTTTCCCTAGACCAGAAGAAGGCGTTCGACAGGGTGGATCACGATTATCTGTTCGGAACTCTGCGCGCTTTTGGGTTCGGGACTCATTTCGTCACCCGGATCTGATTTTTGTACGCCGCCGCGGAGTGTCTGATTAAGGTTAACGGTTTTGATGCCGCCCCTGTGCTTTGGGAGAGGGGTGCTCCAGGGATGCCCCATGTCCAGCCAGTTATATTTCAAATGCGTGGAGCCTTTCCTGTGCCTCTTGCGGAAGAGGTTGATGGGACTGGCTCTGCAAGGGCCGGGCATGGAGGTCATCCTCTCGGCTTCGGCCGATGATGTGCTCCTCAAGGTCAAGGATCCCATTGATCAACTGGGATGAATGTTCCGGACTCCTGGTGGGCCAGTGGCGGGTAGACTCCCTGCCTGAGGAGCTCAGGCCTTTTGCCTGGAGCACGACCCATCTCCTCTATCTGGGAGTCTACCTTAGCCCTGACGAAGAAGCTGGCCGGCGAGCTGGAGGCTAAAGTTGCCGCTCACCTAGGGCACTGGACAGGACTGCTCCGAGTGCTGTCCTACAGGGGTTGAGCGCTAGTCATAAACCAGCTGGTGGCCGCTGTGCTGTGCTACCAGTTGGTCATTTTTAACACTCCCCCCGAGTTTGTCACTAAGATACAGAAAAAGCTGGTGGACTTCTTCTGGAACAACAGGAAGCACCAGGTCTCTGCTGCAGTTCTGAGTCTCTTGCTTAGGGAGGGTGGTTAGGCGTTGGTGTGCGTGAGCACCCAGGCTGCGACGTTCTGTCTTCAGATTCTGCAGAGATACCTGTACGTCGAGCACCCTCCTCGAAGGTGTGCGCTGGCAACGTGTGTTTTCTGCCAGCAGTACTGCCTTAATTATGACACGCAGCTCCTGTTTGTGAGCCTGGAGGGCATCAGGGCCTACCTGTCTTTTACCAGAAACTCATCAGGGTCTGGAAGAGCGTTGCCACCAAATGCAGTTCTCCCCTGTTTGGAGTGGCGGCTGTCCTTTGGAAGCCGCTGCTCAGGAATCTGTACCTCCACGACCGCGGTTTTAGGTGGCAGGCGAACGAGAGGGCTGTGGCTGGCGAGGTGATCAGGGTCAGGGACCTGCTCGATGGCGGAGGAGTGGGCTGGATGGTGCCAGAGGAGCTAGCACAGCACCTATCCTGGGCCAACGTCCGACATGCGGCCAATGTCATCGAGTCGCTAAAAACAGCACTGGGCCCTGACTCGGTTAGGTGTGTCGAGGATGCTCAAGGACATGGGGAGATTCCGTCCGAACTGATCCCCGTCTGGATGGAATTCCCCATCGGCGCCAGGCCCGAAACCTCCCTCGGGAGCTGGTGCCTCACAACTTGAGCCTCCTCCGGGAAATCCCCTCCGTGCCTTTCAGTTCTGTGCGGAGGGGATGCCTGTACGGGCTGTTCTTTCACACTCTCCACTTTTCCATCCTCGTCTGTTGTCTGGACACGCCATGGCACACCATCTTGCCATCCAGAGGAGGTGGGGCCCTCAATAGAGTGCTCTCTACACAGGAGTCCTCCCTTTATTTATTGGGGACTTGGCCTGGAGGGTTTTACATGGAGCAGTCCCGTGCAATCGGTTTTTAAGTCGGTTCACGGACTCCCAGGCCGCCTCTAATTTCTGCGGTCTAGAGGAGTCCGTGTTCCATGGTTATGTTGAGAGTATGAGGTTGCAGCCCCTCTTCCATTAAATGAAGCAGCTGCTCCTCAAATTCCGGCTGCACTTTAGTCCCACGCTCCTGTGCGGAGGGGAGCGTGCAGGTCGGAAGGCCTCCTCGTGGGATTGCTCCTGGGCATGGCCAAGGTGGTCATCAACCGGTCCAGGCAGCGGGCGGTCGAGGGAGTTGTTTAGCCCGACTGCCTGCCTCTCTTCCGCGGTTACATCCGAACCAGGGTGTCCCTGGAGATGGAGCACGCAGTGTCCACCGGTACACTCGCTGCCTTCCGCGAGAGGTGGGCGCCAGAGGGACTGGAGTGCATCATCACCCCCGGCAACCAAATTTTAATTTGATTTAAGTCACTGTCCAAAGTTTAATTTGCTTAATGTGTCAGTTTTAGTGCCCCCCTTTAATCAAGGGGCACTTGATTTACAGATCAACTTGATTTACAGATCAACTTGAAATAGTTGTAGAGTTGTTACATTGTGAGTGGCTTAGCCAGTCACGTGATGTCCACAAGATTCAATAAAAACCCAGTCAGTTCAGTTTAGGTCAGCCATGATGAGGCATGCACTTGTGAGCCTAGTGGATAAATTGATAAAGTGCAGTATGATTGTTAAACCTTGGTTATGAATTCTTAAGCAAAGAACCCATGAATACATTACAGTAGGCAAACGTAGCAGGCACAGCAAGCATCAACAGACAATAATGGGATACATAATCAGTTACTCTGTTTCTGGAAGAGATGACTGAGGGATAAATGTTGGCCGGGACACTGGGAGAACTACCCTGCTTTTCTTTGAATAGAGCCATGGGATCCTCTACATCCTCCAGGACTGGCAAAAAAGGCTTTGGTTTAACATCTTATCCAAATGGTGCCCCTCCAACAATGCAACATGCCCTCAGTACTGCACTGAAGTAGCAGCCTGGATCATGCAGTCAAGTCCCTGCAGTAAAGCTTGAATCTACAATGTTCTGACTGAGAGATGAGAATATTACCACTGGGCCAGGCTGATAACCTGGAATTGTGTTGGCAGGTGTCCAATAGAGCAGGTGGTGAGCTTTTCATGGAAGAGATGAGTTCGAAAAGCATTGGGTCGGAAGATGTTGGGGATTGTGGGAGAAAGGAACTGCAAAGTTAGGAGGAGGACTGGGAGAAGTGGGCGCAGGGAGAGGAGGGGGCAAAGAGGGATGAGACGGCCAAGCGGATTGTTTTTCAATGTGTGGACAATATGTTCTATTTCAGCGTTACCCTGTAGAATACAACAAAGGGAAATGCCCAGGTGATAACGGACCTTTCACTCCCATCACCTATGACTTCGGCGATGGGCAGAAGATACGCAATTTTTACGGGACTTCTGTTCGAGGTAAGTGCAATGTGCAGGGGTTTAAGTGAATTACTCTATTTTAACATTCAAGGTTCAAGAGCATTGCCTTCTGAAACAAAAACATAGATTTCTGGTTGGTGGAATCAGTCCATTTGCCATGGAGAAGTCAGGCAAGGGCCATGAAACTGCTCACTGATCTGTAGTAGGTATTGCAAAGCAGCTCTTGAATGGGCAGAGGCTGTATTAAAAAATTGGATTTGATGTAGTCCTCCGCTCTATTCTGCATTTAGGAATTAGCATAATCCCAGAATTGATTGAAGGGACCAATTGTACAATATTTAGTGATCACTGATCATGCCAGGGAGTTCTGTCAATCATCTTGTATTTAATGCTGAAGTGACTCTTCACCAGATTCCTGATTGTCTCTCAATAAACTGGAATTGTAAATGTTGCCATGTTTCTGTCAGATTGTGTCAGTTTACTGTACCATTCACATTCTAATATTTAGTGACTTGGCACAAAAAGTCTTCTTAGGAATGCTGGAGATTTCAGGAGATGGGCTTTGGTGACATACCTATCAAAGCTAAACTGCCTGCTACCCTAACCCTAACCCTAAATAAGGACAGACAGCAGAGATTGCTGCCCAAATCTCAGTGTAGAAAGACACTCCCTTTCAATGTTGAAAAGCCTGAGTTTCTCCATCTTCCCTCAGGCCTCAGGCCTCTGATCTTCAAGCTTTTCTCTGAACTGCCTCCAGAGTTTCAATGGCCCGGAATTTGCGCTCAGCTGCAAAGCAAAGGTGTTCACCGCTGGCCCTGAAGCACGCTTCACACAAGGATCTCACAATCTCTGTGTCGAGAACTTTGGTTTACTAACCTTCAATTCTAATCAACAGAAGTTAATGGGGATTCCCTTGTGCAAACTGCTGTGATGTCAACAAACTGTCTAAGCAGCCAAACAAAATGAAGAATTCTCACAGCCAGCGGACAAGGTAGTGAGTAAGCTCTTAAAATTCTACGTTTTTAAAAGTGTTAGAGAGAGCGAAACAAAGATTGGATTCTCACATGGGGAAAAGGCAAACCTGAAATAACGATGCACAAACTCAAAAAATATGTCTTATTAAAGTTTCTGAAACATTTTAATTGTTATTAAAATGGACAAACTACACACGGCACAAATTAAAATGAGTTTTCCAGGCCCTTAACATTTGTTTAGCAGTAATAACGCTCGCAAAAGCCCAGTTACACCTAATCCTTTTAGCTTCAACATTTAGTGGAGAATTTAACCGTGTAATTACTGCGGAAGAGCTGAATTTTTCATCAGTTTCCCTGATTTGGGTGATTACACAGATTGCTGGTTTTGTGGGGGTAGGGGCCTGTTTCAGAGCTGTCAATGACAGACCGCAACTTCACGATTTCCACCTGTGCCTGCGCCAAATCCCAAAGCTGCGGTGAGTTTCACATGTAGGGGCCCCGCATGTTCCGGGGTTAGGCATGCGAAGCACATGCGCCTAAACCCGCAACTTGCAATCTGGCAAGAATCCTTCTGATAGATCATATGCATCCAGAAGAAAAGGGCCTCTGCGGGCGGAGACCTGGGCTATTTACCCACTTTCTGCCCAGCGAATGCCCTTGAAATTCTTACAACTGATAAAAGCAGACGTAAGGTGCAAGGCCTGCTTTTGTCAGCGTAAGACTTTTAAAGGACAGAAAAATACACTTTACTCAACAATTTGAACATTTAAAATTTTACTAAATAAGGTAAGTTTATTTTTAGACCCTTTAAATTATATATATTTATTTTTTTTTAAATTAAATGAATGTTTCAAATAATTAATTAAAAAATTAATTATTTTCTCAAAAAAAATCTATTTTAAGTGCTTGTGTATTTTTGGGGTATTCTCATTCATACAAAGGGTGAGTTCTATATATACGGAACTCACCAGAAGTATGAATGGGGATCCCCCTATCTTTGGTTGGGCCGGCCCACATGATCCCAGGGATGTGTACGAAGCAGTTAACTCCATGGAATATGTGGGCCTCTGCACAGGTCTTTGCATAGAGGCCCAGATCCAGAAGTCTCCAAACCTCCGGGACAACCAGATAAATTCATATAAATTTTCCAGGTCGGGGACATCTGCCCGTGGGAAGCCTCTGAACGCTATTTCTGGGCCTTTAATTTTTATATCGATTAGGAAGAGCAGAGTAGCTCATGCCAGAAAGGTAGTGAATTTCTTCAGTGCATTAAAGATAGTTTTCTGGAGCAATATGTTCCAGAACCAAAAGAGGGCAGGCCACACTAGATTTAGTAATGAGTAAAGAGCCAGACTTAGTTAATAGAAAGAAAGAAAGACTTGAATTTAAAAAGTGCCTTTTATGACTACCTGAAAGTGCTTTACAGCCAATGAAGTTGTTTTGGAATGTAATCGCTATTGTAATGTGGGAATTACGGCAGCCAATTTTTGCAAAGCAAGCTCCCATAAACAGCAATGTGATAATGACCAGATAATCTGTTTTTGTTGTTAATTGAGGGATAAATATTGGCCAGGGCACTGGGAATAACTCCCCTGCTCTTCTTCTAAATAGTGCCACGAGATCTTTTACATCCACATGAGCGAGCTGACAGGGCCTCGGTTTAAAGTCTCATCCGAAAGACGGCACCTCAGACAGTGCAGCACTCCCTCAACACTGTACTGGAGTGTCAGCCTAGATTTGCGTGCTCCAATCCCTAGGGTGGGACTATGAACCCACAACCTTCTGACTCAGAGGCAACTGTGCTACCCACTGAGCCACAGCTGACACTTAACAGTCTAACAGTCAGGGAACATTTATCTACCAGTGATCATAATATGACCAAATTCAATGGGCCCGAGTTTGGTGAAAGCCAAGTTCCGCCCAATTACCAGCCAAAGGACCGCTGAGATCCTGACGGTACTTTGGGCAGAAGTTTCATGAAAAAATGTGGGAGAGACCATCCGGCGGCAAGAATGGGCCTTGCACGCCAATTCTGGGCGGCAGCGGGCAGTCGCTCCCATTCTGGGCGGCAAATGTGATCCTCGGCAAAGTACTGCCAAGGATAGAGTAAGGCCCAGGGAGGGGGGAACTGATAAAATAAAACGTTTTCAAAACAGTAATAAAAACCATCATAAATCCTTCAGGGGACCCCGTCCACCTTAGTCCCTGCAAAAGAAATAAAGAAAAGAAATGGACTAATCTTTTTTTGCAGATCTTCATACTTACTGTTCAGGTAAGACCTGCCTGTAGGCGGCGGTCTTTTCCCCTGCTGGAACAGAGGACCACCCGGACCAAACTGGGGATGCAGCGGGTGGGCGGGAGGACTCTTGTGAGTGTTGCACGCCGCTGCACACCAGTGGACACCAGCGGGCACTCCCCAGCTGTAAGATTTCTAAATCTCTGGCATTAAATTTGACAGTGAGACAATTGTTTTAAAACAATTGGAACAGTTTATTAAAAACACATACACACACACACGCACATCCACCTTAGTTACAAAAGATACAATGAGGTTATATAAAGAGTGATATACATTACTTCCCTTTGGCTGGCTGGTTCAGGAGAGAGCGAAGAACCTTTGGCCCAGTTCTTTATACCTCTCAAAGCCATTGTCCCTCAGAACGTCTCAGGATTGGACCTTGGTTCCAGGGCAGTTCCTTATTGGCTCTCCTCACACATGTGGCTGTCTGGTCTGGCTCAGCCATCTCTTGATTAGATTAAATGCCTTTCCAATACACAAAACCCATGCGGCAGCTCTGTGGGCTTCCATTTTGTTTCTTACAAAACTCAGCCCGTGCTGGCAACCCATGGGCTTTCATTTTGTTTCAACACAAACAGGCCTTTCCTTATAATCTACACTTTTAACATTTATACATGCACAGAATCAATTTTAATCATTAATAAACCACTTTTATTCTTACACATCTCACAGCTTGCACATACTGCCAGTTATTCACCCATGACAGGCTTATCACATAAACAGATTGCATGACACTCACTGACACACTTGCCTTTCTGTTGCAGAACAAGTTGACACATAAAGAGAGGCAGCAGGAGCTGATCGGTGGGTCAGGCCCGGCTGCATATCCTTACCCCGATGGAGGAGATGGTAATCGCCATCATTGGAGCGACGATCACTGCAGCCGTAGCCAGCGGCGGGGCTGAAATCACTGAAGATGACGGTATCCTCGAACCTAATCCTCCTTCTCACATCCCACTGCCCCCTCATCCCACAATGTCCTTTGATTTAAAAGCTGCCGATGGTGCAAGCGTGTACCTTTTACTTTCCCTCCTCCTCGCACCACAAACCTATCGTGTGCCTTGTTCCTTCCCGACTTCAGTTTTATTAGGGCTCCTTGATGCCACACTTGGTCGAATGCTGCCTTGATGCCAAGGGCAGTCACTCTCGCCCCACCTCTGGAATTCAGCTCTTTCGTCCATGTTTGAACCAAGGCTGAAATGCTGTCTGGAGCCGAGTGGTCCTGATGGAGCCGACACTAGGCATTTAATGTCACTTGATAGCACTGTCAACAAACCTTCCATCACTTTGCTGATGATTGGGAGTAGTCTGATGGGGCGCTAATTGCTGGATTGGATTTGTCCTGCCTTTTGTGAGCAGAATATACCTGGGCAGTTTTCCACTTTTTTGGGTAGATGCCAGTGTTGTAGCTGTACTGGAACCACTTGGCTGGACGTGCAGCCACTTCAGGAACACAAGTCTGCAGTACTATAGCCGGGATGTGGTCGAGACCCATAGTCTTTGCCATGTCCAGCGTGTTTAGCCGTTTCTTGATATCACCTGGAGTGATTCGATTTGGCTGAAGATCGGCATCTGTGATGGTGGGGACCGACATTGATCATCCACTTGTCACTGCTGGCTGAAGATTGTCGTTCATGGAGCCTCCTCCTCCCGTTCGTTGTTTAATTGTCCACCTACATGTGCAACTGGATGTGGCAAGACTGCAGAGCTTTGACTGGATCGATTGATTGTTGGATCATTTAACACTGTCTATAGCATGCTGCTTCTGCTCTTTAGCACGCATGTAGTCCTGTGTTGTACCTTCCCCAGGTTAACATCTCATTTTTTGGTAAGGATGGTGCTGCTCCTGGCATGCTCTTCTGCAATCCTCATTAAACCAGGGTTGGTCTCCGGTTTTAATGGTAATGGTAGAGTGAGGGATATGCTGAGCCATGTGGTTACAGATTGTGGTGGAATATAATTCTGCTGCTGCTGGCCCACAGTGACTCATTGATGCGCAGTTTTCTGCTGTTAGATCTGTTCTGAATCTATCTCATTTAACACAGCTGAGGATGTCCTCAGTGTGAAGATGGGACTTGGTGATGGACACTGAAGTACATTTTGTGCCCTTGCTACCCTCAATGCTGCTTCCAAGTGGTGTTGAACATGGAGGAGTACTGGTTCATCAGCGGAGGGAAGGTCGTAAGTCATAATCAGCAGGCGGTGTAGGAATAAAAGTGTTTATTAATGATAACATTGATTCTGTATATATATAAATTTTAAAATTGTAGATTATATGGAAAGGCTGCTGTGTTAAAATAAACAAAATGGATGAGTTCCCCAAGTTCATGTCAGCATGGCTTTGAAACTTGCCAAACCAGAAAAGATGTTAATTGGAAAGCCATTAACCTAATCAAGGAATGGCACAGCCCTGTGTGAGGAGAAGCCAATCAGGAATGGCCCTGAAAATAATACCCAATCCTGAGGCTTTCTGAGAAACAATGGCCGTAAGGGCTATAATAATCCAAGCGAAGATTGCTGGGTCTTTCTTCTCCTTAGCACACGGCAAAGCAGGAACCTTCCTCTACAGACAAAGGAGCAGGACATGTGCTTTGTCAGAGGGAAGTGGAATATACCTGTTTATATCTTTTTTATTGTAACATCATTGTATCTGTTGTAACTAAGTAGATCTGTAGGATAGCTGGGAACTGCTGTTTCTCTGATAGATGTGCATGTGTGTGTGCTTAATAAAATATTCCAAATTGTTTTAAAAGAGTTGGTCTTGCTGTCAATTTAATGCCAGAGATTTAGAAATCTGACAGCGGTTTCCTTGCCCATGTTTGACCTGATGCTATGGGAGTGAGAAGATCCGGGGCCACTGCCTCCTGAATACCACGGCGTGACCAGCTCTTTCCTGCTGGTGGGTGCTGATGAAGGAGTCTGGGATGTTGGCTGAAAGTTACATTTCTGTGCATATGACTAGGTCAGCAATTATCACAACACCCCATATGTTAGTGTGGAGGACTTTGCAGCGTTGTCTGGGCGGGGTGTACCTTTGTCGTGTCCGAGAACGATGCTCAGGTCGATCCATCTGGTTTTATTCCAAATATATTTTTTCATAGTTTGATACAATTGAGTGGCTTACTAGGTCATTTCACAGTCAAACATATTGCTATGTGTCTATAGTCACATATAGGCCAGACTGAGTAAGGACGGTAGGTCCCCTTCCCTAAAGGCCCACTTGAGTTTTTATGACAATCTGATAATTTAATTTTCACCGTTACAAATACTAGATTCCAGATATTAGCTTTTTATTCCAGATTTGTTTAATTGAATCACTTTTCATTCCCAAACTGCCATGATAGGATTTGATCTCATGTCTCTGGATCATCTGTCCAGGCCTCTGGAAAACTCATGCAGTAACATAACCGCTATGCTACAAGATCCTCTATGTGGGCATCAGTGTCTATACACACCTTGCCTGCAGGAACACTGCAGTCTATCATGTTTTGTGGGGCACACAGTGAGCTTGTTTTGTGAAGCATAAATGCTGAGTGGTGAGCTCAGTTATCTGGTGCAACAGAACCCATTCGCACAAGGCAAGATATATGCTGAACACATGGATGCCATCTACTGTGCCCTGTACTCTTAGGAAACTTGCCGCCTAGTAAAGGCTAGAGATAGATATGAAGGAGAGATATAGTGAAAGGTCCGTGGGTACGTTGGCTTGAGGATTCAAAATGAGATTGGATTCTGGGGACTAGTGGTCTTCTCCATTTGCTAGCAATCCATGTCCTCAGTTCCTGGGGCTAATGATGACACAGACCTGGAAATCCCCAGGGGGGATCTCCTGGTTTGTGCTGCAATGTCGGAGAGAGACCCCAGGACCACCCGAGAAATGGCGTGTGGCCATGTCCAGCCATATAGGTGGTTTCTCCAGCTGTCTGCCGACCTCCCACCCATTTTACAGTGGGAGAACTGCTGCCCAATTTCAGGCTCATTGTATTTTTCACCACTCGCTCTTTCAATGAAAGCCCATGAGCAATAATCGGATAATCATGTGACAGGGGTTGTACAGGCTTTATTATAATATGTAAACGTACAAAGGAAGAAAGATTTGCATTTATATAGCACCTTTCAGGATCACTGGATGTCACAAAGTGCTTTGAAGCCAATGAAGTACTTTTTGAAGTGAAGTCGCTTTTGTAACGTAGGAAAGGTGGCAGCCAATTTGCACACAGCAAGCTCCCACAAACAACAATTTGTTAATGACCAAACAATCTGTTTTGGTGATGTTGATTGAGGGATAAATATTGGCCAGTACACTGGGGATAGCGCCCTGCTCTTCTTCAAAATAGTGCCATGGGATCATTTACATCCACCTGAGAGAGCAGATGGGGCCTCGGTTTAATACCTCATCTGAAAGACGGTACCTCCATATAAATCATGATTACTGTAAAAGATTCAGCATTAGAATTGTATTGAGACCATTTAGCCGCACAATAGAGAAGTATCTCACGCAATAACTGTAGTCAGATATTGTTCAATTCAATGTTCAACCAGCAGATCATTTAAAATCGATCTGTTGCAGAATTGTGTGGAATGTCAATTGGATGGTAAAGACACACTGTAAACAGAGTCAGTGATCTCCCATTGCCGATTCACATGGAGAGGGAATGGGATGATAAATAAGCAGAGACTGAGTTGCAATGCTAGAAAGGAAGCTCTGGTTTAAGGTGAGCTGCTTTCATTATTTAACTAATTTAACGATTGCAGTGAATGGATATTTCATTGCAAGCTACATAGTTTGAACTGCACCCCAGGAAATATGTGCTTTGAGCAAAAAGTACCAGGGCAGACCCAGCAATTCCCATCCTTGTTCGGCAATCTTTACTCATGTGTCTACATTCAAATTCGGCTTCGGTATCAGTGCAAAACAAATCAGATGTGTGGAACAGATTCAATAAAATGCAATCCCACGTTATTATGTGAAAATTGTAAAATCTTCAAAATCAGAACCCAATGTATCCTAATTTAAAGTAGAACAATAATCAAGTGCCCCCTGATTAAAGGGGGGGCACTAAAACCGACAAACGTAAACAAATTAAACTTCAGACAGTCAACTTCAATCAAATTAAAATTTGGTTGCCAGGGGTGATGATGTACTCCAGTCCCTCTGGCGCCCACCTCTCGACGTGTTCTTACAGAGAGCTAGCACAGGCTCGATGGGTTAAATCACCTTCTCTCGCTCCACAAATGCTGCCTAAACTGCTGAGTATTCGCAACATTTTCTGTTTTTATTTAAAATCCTCACTAAGAAGGGGACATTGTTCGGGCAGGGTGTTACAAGAACAAAGAATGCACAAATATAAATAGTGGTAGAAAAAAATCTATCACATCTTTCAAAAGGGAAGGGATAAATATTTGAAAAGTTTAAATTTGATAGGAGTATGGGGCAGGACAAGGGAATGCGACAATGCGGAGAGCTGTTTCACACAGGCAACAGGCTGAACAACTATCATCCTTCTGTGGTGTCATATTTTAAGAATTTATTTCCTGCAATGTTATCTAATTCCTGTCATGCAAGACAACAGGTTCCAGCACGGAGATCCCTACCATTAATATTGTATGAACACAGTACAGCTAAAATAGTTTCCACACTACTTCAATACACTTGCATTTCAAATGTTAACTAGTTACTCGTCACATTCTAGTCAGTGTTCATCCCTCAATAGTTAGATTTATTTGGCAATTGTGATCAATATTTTACACTTTCGATCAATATTGCTAATGTGATAATATAAAAATACATAGTTTGAACTGCACCCCAGGATATATATGCTTGGAGCAAAAAGTACCAGTGCAGACACAGCAATTCCCATCCTTGTTCGGCAATCTTTACTCATGTGTCTAAATTCAAATTCGGCTTCGGTATCAGTGCAAAACAAATCAGATGCGTGGAACAGATTCAATAAAATCCAATCCCACATTATTATGTGAAAAATGTAAAATATTCAAAATCGGAACCCATTGTATCCCAATTTAAACTTTATTGTTTGATCATCCATTCTGAAAAGAAAATCAGTATGAATCTTTTTTTTCCAAAGGAAGCCATTTAAGCATCCTCACAGCCAGACACCGGTTTTATACCCACCGACGGCCCGAAGGCCAGGAAATCGTGAAATATGCTGCAGACCTCAGGAGGCTGGCGGCACCGTGTGATTCCGGCGACCACCTCACCGAAGTGCTGCGGGATATCTTTGTCATCGGAATCGGCCACGAGGGCCTTCTTCACAGACTACTATCTGCGGATATCACAGTCACACTGCAGAAGGCCATCACCACGAGCCAAGCATTTATGACCTCGACCTGCGGCTCTAGGCGGATGACTCATCCTCAGGACTCAAACCCAGCAAGTATTGTACACAGACTGGCGCCTTTTAGAGGTTGGACTGTAGAACGTGAATCTCCTCAGGGCAGAGAGAACAGGCCCCTGCGTCCCTTAACTCAGAGTCCACCGAGGGGGGCTAATCGAGTAGCAGCATGCTGGTGTTGCGGAGGAAATCACAGGGCTCACCAGTGCCTTTTTAAGGACTATGTGTGTAAATGCTGCAGCACAAAGTGCTACCTCCAGCGAATGTGTGAAAGAAATATGACTCACTGTGCTGATGAAGAGTCTGCAGATGGCCATGAATCCAGCACGGATTATGAAACGATAGTCAGTGAGGCAGCTCAGCCCCACGTTGAGGTATATGGCATGTTTACCTGCATCACAGAATGTTCCCTGTTGAGGATGGAAGTCGAGATAAATGGCGCTCCAGTCTTCAGGGAAGTGGACACGGGGCGAGACAGTCAATGATGAATCAAGGAAGCTTTGAGAGGCTATGGGACAATCTGGCTGAACAACCCAAATTGGTCCCAGTTCAGGCAAAGCTGTGCAACCACACCAATGAGCTTATTCCAGTCGTTGGTAGTGGTTGGTAAAGGTTCTCCATGATAGTATGGTGCACAAGTTACCACTGTGGATTGCTGCAGGTGATGGACCATCGCTACTCGGAAGAAGGTGGATGGAGAAGATCCATTGGAGCTGGGAAGATTTCATCCCTCCAGTGATTGACGTCCCCTGCACTCAGAGGCAAAGAAAGCCCTCACCTGAGGTTGTATCCGCAGACCAGCACAGCACCCAAGGCATAGAACACTCAGCACGACTGTGTGGAGATGATCCAGCTGAGACGACTCGAACGCACCTTCCAGGCTCCAGTGGTAGGACTCCGGAGGAAGAAAGCCGGATCCAAAGACAACTTCCCAGCTTCGGTGGCAGAACCCGGGGAGAAGAGGATCACAGCAGTCGACATTGTGGATGGAAGAAAGATGACACCCAAACCACGAGGTGAAGCGCTGAGGGAAAAGATGGCGGCGGCCAGGCCACGAGGGGCAGCGCTGAGGGAGCAACGCGTGGTCCCAAGCGAAGAAGAGGATTGAGGTAAAGATAGCAAGGCTCTCTTAAAGGAGGCCAGCAACCCACCACACTTAAACGGACAAGTCCACATTCTCAATCAATGTAACAGCAACTGTGAGTTAAATGTAAAGCCTGCAATTGATGATCAGAGCTTTATGCATGTAATAAGCAAAGAAAAATCATGCAATTGCGATCGGAGCTACAGTTTATCTACAATAAGTAATGAAATGTGCGATGTAGGATTTCAACTGCATTCAGTTAATGCAGCGGGCAAACACCCATTGGGAGCACACAGGTCCAGCGTGCTACCCAATGCTGTAGCCTGCATCCCTGGGACCAGAGTGATGCACCACGGAGTGTGGCCACAAGCAGCTAATATAGACAAGCTGCAGAGCAAGTGATCTCAGGAGGGCAACGGCACCGGTATCGACACCTGCCGCTGATCAACTCCACCTCTCAGGCACCCGATGGCACCAACCGCCACGAGCTTGAAAGAGCAAACTGCACTAAGGCACAGCCCCCAGACCCTATCACCACCATGGCTACATCCGGGAATGAAGGGTCACCTGCAACGGTTCTCCCAAATGGGACCGGGACCAGCCAGGATCCAAAACCAAATAACGCCCAGGCAAGCGAGTCAGCAGTCCCTGTGCACTGCTAGACGACAGCTCCTCAGGGAGCAGCAGCGACCCGGGGCACAAGGAGAGGACAGGGAGGTCACAGGCCCAACGCTAGGAGCAACGCCAAAGGTCCCGCGAGCAGGCAACACGAGCCAATCGGGTGCCAGCACTGGGCACCGTGCCCCACCAGACTACATGGACACCATCCAGCAGTTCTGGTATTAGTTTGTCCTCACAGACTGGTGCTGACACCAGAACTAATACCAAGAATGTACCTCACCAGTCAAATGTACTTGCCTCACAACTGTACCACAAATGTAATGATGTAAATGCAATTTTTTTTCTGGACTTGAATGTATATGAATGTAATGAGCCACCGGCATAATCTATGTGTGGGGGGGGCACGGGGGAGAGAGAATGGAGTGGTCAAGGAGGCACAAACAGAAACCACCAGCACCTCTACTGCCAACGAAACACCACCCATTCACCCAAGATGGAAACGACCCTCCAAGGGTCAACCAGGTAGAGCTAAGCCCAGAGCACAGTCAATGCATGAAGGCGATTTGCACTAAGGACTTGGGGGAGAGTGATGTCATTTATCCAAACATGTCTACTGCTTGTACTATTTGTGCACCAGCTGTATGGTCACTAAGATGTGCCACCAGAGGGCACTGCAGTAGGAGACTTGTAGGTCACCTGTACAAGTGTGCCAGGCCTAGTATAAAAGGCAGGCCACCAGTTGTGATCCTCACTCTGGAGCTAAATGGACTAAGGTCACTCGAGTTCAAGTACAATACATTGCCTCATGGAGTCATTATCAGAGCATCTAAAGGCATAACAGGTTTCTGCCTCGACCACCTTTTCAGACAGTGAGTTTCAGACCCCACCACCCTCTGGATGAAAATATTTCCCCTCAAATCCCCTCTGAACCTCCTACTAATTACTTTAAATCTATGCCCCCTGGTTGTTGACTCCTCTGCCACAGGAAATAGGTCCTTCTTATCCACTCTTTCTAGGCCCCTATGTCATTCCAGTTATTTTAAACTTCGTCATTCTCTTAGTCGGAGGATCTGCATTGTCTGGTCAATCAGATGTTTCTCGCTTTGGCATTCCCAGAGGTCACACTCTCCCTGGCTTGTTCCTTGCTGCTGTTTGGTATCCTATGCCGTTATGACTAGAAAGATGTCCCTGAGCATGTTACACATTCCATCTTCTTACTATTTCACTGCCATTCTATCCCAACACCTCTATGTCTCTTGGTACAGTTTCTTACAGTCGTCTCTTGCAGTTTGGTTTGGCTGTTATATTTGTTTACGGGTGTATTATCATAATATATAGTTTTCCATGGCTCATTCGCCCCTGGGGCCAGCATCAATGTGTACTTCCCTTGTGGGTTAACAGAGGATGAGGAGCCTGTAGCTTTCCACCGTCCCATTGTGGTCTTAGGTTCGCATTTCACCCAGACCTGACGAGTCTGTGCTGTCTGTGGGTAACTACTACCCATCGTGCTGTAAGTCATTTGGCTGTCATCCTTGTTCTACCTCACCATAATGGATTCCCCATTGGTGTGGAGGAAGAGGCCCTGGGACCCATCTTTCCTTGAATATAGGGTTATTGGGCCTTTACATATCAGCTGAAGTCCAGTATCAGCTGGCATGGAGATGGTAGTATCATTGATACAATATCCAACATCAGGGGTATAATATACCTCCAAACTGGTACCCATGCTACCCCGGAGGACCCCGATCACCAATGTTATCATTAACTTCATTTTATACTCACACCAGCTCTAACTCCTGCCAGTGATTGATGCTTCTCCACTATCGTCTTTCTGGCCAAACTTTCCAAAATTGCACAATTGTTACAGCTATCATTATGGTCCCCACTATTGACCATATAGTTCCGTCAATGAGTTAATTTTCCCAGTCCCGGTGTCTTATATACTACTCCTCAGTTTCATCATATTGAATAATAGCAATATCGCCACTCATCTGTAAGAAAAGATAATCCGATCATCACCAGTTAATTATTTGTATAATTTTAGCTGTGTCCAATGCTTCCATCTTCCCTTTCCTCTCATGTCTACGCATGCGCAGGTGTCACTGCTCATAAGCACCTCATATGGGCCCTGCCACTTTGGTGCAAAATCCTGGTTTATCAGGAGTTATCTTAACCATCAGCTTCCCACCCACCCCAGGGGTGTTTCCCTGGTGCTTATCTGCATCCTGTGTGATATCCTTAATTATTTGTTGATCCCGCGCTTCTTGCTTTAAGGTATGCAATTTCTCATATAATTGTTTAATAATCCTCTATCTCTTGCTGGTCCTGCATTCGCCCCTCCTGTAATTACTCCCTCCAGTAGTCTCATAGCTCTACCCATCATCAATTCAAAGGGAGTCAGTCCTGTCATTCTATTCGAGGTGGACCTAAGTATTATTATACTGGGGAGTAATTCTGCCCATCCCTTCCCGGTCTCCTCTATAGCTTTAGGTAAGGACAATTTAAGAGTTGGGTTCATTCTTTCCACCATCCCTGAGCTTTGTGGGTGATATGGGATGTGGAATTGTTGCTTAATCCCAAGCAAGGCTCATGTATGTTGGATTATCTTCCCGGTGAAGTGTGTCCCCTGATTGAGGGAAACACCCCAGCGAGGGATTATTTCTTCTGCAAATATTCTTGCTACAGTGGTGGGGTTGCAATTCCTGATGGCAAAGGCTTCCACCCATCGTGTAAATTGATCAATTACCACTAGACAGTATGTTTTTCTCCTAGAATTCAGGAGGGATCCAGTAAAATATACCTGTCGGTTTTCCCACTGTCCTGTGGGTTTTAATTGATGTCCCATTTGTACCTTTATGGGCTTCCCGGCATTATGCTGGACACATATAACACATCTCCGGCAATGCTTGGCTACATCTTTCCCCATTCCTGGCCACCACCAGCATCTTCCCATATTCTCTATCATGTTGGATCAGCCAGCATGTGCTCGGCTGTGATATATTCCTAGCAGGCTGTTTTATATACATTTCGGGGCAGCCACCTGGTCTCCCCACCGCCAGAGATTGTCTGTTCCCTTTGTTGCACCTTTATTTTCCCATTCCTGTACTTCTTCCCTGGGTGTTACTTTGTGCAATTCTATTATATTTACTTTCTCCGGCCAGTAGCACAACTGGCTGCGGGAACTGTTTCTTCTCACCCTTCTGATTCAGCTGCCAATTTGGCAGCTTCATCGGCTCTTTGATTCCCTAACTGTTCCGGGGATTCTATCTTCCGGTGCACTTTTATTTTTATTACGGTGGCCTCTGTGGGAGCCCTGCGGCCTCTACCAATTCCCTTTGCTTCCACCCCTCCTTTCCCTGTGGAGTGGCTTCTCCATTTACCTTAAGCATGTTTACTTCCTCTCTCCATTTTACACATCCTATTAAAGATAGAAAACATAGATCAAATGTTCTAACTTGGTCCCAGTTATTGCACATTTTTTTTTAATTCTTTATAAACGTTGCTATTTATTTTCCTTCTGGCATATGGGAAAACATTCACTTCCAATTAAGAAACTTAAATTAATAATGTCCAATATTTTTAAATTTCATGCAGCGATGCTAAAGTTGGTGCACTAAATAAAACAGCTGTCAGCGGAAAGGGTTAACTCTTTTGCAGGTTTGTAAGAATGCATGACATCATTACGTGACTTTGTGTAATCTTTTTTAAAAACTCCCTGATCTGAGAGACAAGTGCTCGCAATTCATCTCGATCTCCCCACCTCGAGCACGACTGTCTCTCATCAGAGAATACGGCATTTTAGATTGCCTCTAAACTTTCTAGCATTATTTCCAAACTGTCCTGTATCATCCATTAAAAAAAATTTCCAAACCCAAAATTTACATTTCTTTTACTGAACTAGAAACTTTCATGTAATTTAGAATAAAATTTCCCAAACAACCAAATGGCAACTTTTACTTTTACTAGCAAAAATCATTATCAACATAGAGTGTCTTGTATCTCTTTTTCCAATGTGGTGAAAGTTTCATATCTGGAACTAACGACATTCACACTTTGAAATAACCAGAATTTCAAAGTGACCACAATGGAAGTCCAGTTTTCATTAGTTAATTAACCTTAACTAAATTCAGACCAATATGTTTTTTTTCCCGTAGCCAGTATGTTATTAACTAAACACAATACAGAGCAGATAAAATTTGACGTCAGTTTCCATATTCTTTCTTTGGATGCCTTTCCAATGAAGTGTAAAAATACTGAATTACTTTTTGTATTTAGTAAACTTCACATATTTTACCCAAAAGGAAAAAGAGGATGAAGCTTCCCTTAGCTTGTAGCTCTGAGAAATGTATGCAGGCTTTTTTTAAAGAGGGTCACTAAAGAAGACGGTGTTTTTTAAACGTTCAAATTGATTTGCTTGCAATAATCAAATTGAAAAGACAATGCTTTGATACGAGTCAAATTGACTTAAAACAAGACCACACAATTTTTTTTTGGTAATCCAATTAAAACGTTCAATTTGTTTTTCTTTTAGCAACTGTAACTTCAAGGCTGAAGTTTTATCTTTTGTTAAACAGCCCGTCTTTGTGCGTCATGGCTCCGTAAATCATAATCAAAATAAATCCGCACCTGTGTTTCTAACTTCAAATCTAGTTCAATTCTAGGTACACAATTTTCCCAGATCCAGTACAACATTACAAAGGGTTAAAAAAGATTCAGCTTTATATCTGAAAAGTGTGTGGGGTGGGCGGGGCTAAAACAAACATATACATTCTTCTTTCTTTTTAAAAGATAGGCTTTCAGACAAATGAAAAATTCATTAACTCCCACCCCAAACATTCCACAGTCAGGAAAACTTCCACGCACACTTTCATATCTCTCTTTTTTCCTTATCTCTCGGCTATGAACTTAGTAATCGACCCCTTGGGTCCCCAATGGTTGTTTCGCCCATCAGCTAAGAACTTAGTAATCAACTCCCCGGGTCCCCAATCCATGGTTGTTTCAGCCATCCCTTTAAAATCGTAAATCTAGCGGGTTTCTCCCTACCACTGCTTTTGGATGGTTCTTGCACAACTTGCTTATCTGCTCTTTAATAGATCTGACTCTGTGGTTCGCTCTATATTTATGCAGCATTACAAGTACGTTCGACCCGATCGCACCTTCTCCTGGGCCTGTCTCAAATTTGTTCAGATACTTCGGTCTTATCAGGCGAGCAGCATCGGGTTGAACCCTAACTATTGGGTGGTAACTTAAAATACTTGCCCCTTTTGGTTTGCCTCTGCTGGCCACACACGGGTGCCACCGGATCCTGCCAAGACTACGCCAATTGTTGTGGTGAAATCTTCCTTTCTCCTGACTGGACCCACTGAAATAGAGGATCAATGCTCAATTGATGACAGACTCCGGAGATAGGTTCAAAATGATCATTATTCCAACATATGCCGGAAAGCTCTTAGTCTCAGCAGCCCAAGACAGGAACTTCCAAAAACAAAGGCTCCACTCAGTTTATACAGATTTCGAAGCATTGGAGTGACAGTGATTTGTTCCCGTGGGAAACCTCCGACTGCAAATACAGGGCCAATAACTTTGGAGGAGAAATTCGTGTGGATTGCGCTACGCGTTAACGTCAGGAGATGATGCTAAAGCCCGGTGACAGCTGTAACAACAGTTGATGCCGGTTCCAGTGACACACACCATATCGGTGGTGCCGGTAGCGGTGCCGGTAAACTCGATTGCCAGGGAGTTTGCCATGATGGAGATCGTGATGCCAGTGTGTGTGCAACATTGGATTTAGCCACTTACTTTAACGGCAGTGCAGAGAGAGAGAGAGCTGGTGTCTACAAGCAGAAAGCAGGCAGCAGCAGCAATATTTAAAGGCACCATTCCCAATCAGCTGTCCCTGATTGGGTTATGCAGGTTTGGTGCTGGCTTGCTACTTGCTGCACCTGAACAGCTCTTTAATTATTTCAAGTTTTTTTGGTTACAGGGAGTGTTACAGAGAGTGGGAGAGCGATAGTGATAGGGGATTCAATCGTAAGGGGAATAGATAAGCATTTCTGCGGCCGCAACCGAGACTCCAGGATGGTATGTTGCCTCCCTGGTGCAAGGGTCAAGGATGTCTCAGAGCGGGTGCAGGACATTCTAAAAAGAGAGGGAGAACAGCCAGTTGTCATGGTGCACATTGGTACCAACGACATAGGTAAAAAAAAGGGATGAGGTCCTATGAGACGAATTTAAGGAGCTAGGAGCTAAATTAAAAAGTAGGACCTCAAAAGTAGTAACCTCGGGATTGCTACCAGTGCCACGTGCTAGTCAGAGTAGGAATCGCAGGGTAGCACAGATGAATACGTGGCTTGAGCAGTGGTGCAGCAGGGAGGGATTCAAATTCCTGGGGCATTGGAACAGGTTCTAGGGGAGGTGGGACCAGTACAAACCGGACGGTCTGCACCTGGGCAGGTCCGGAACCAATGTCCTAGGGGGAGTGTTTGCTAGTGCTGTTGGGGAGGAGTTAAACTAATATGGCAGGGGGGTGGGAACCAATGCAGGGAGACAGAGGGAAACAAAAAGGAGACAAAAGCAAAAGACAGAAAGGAGATGAGTAAAAGTGGAGGGCAGAGAAACCCAAGGCAAGAAACAAAAAGGGCCACTGAATATAAAGGGGCTGCAGGAGGGGTCAAAACTAAAAATCATGGTTTAAAAACTAGTATTAAAACACTCGACCTGAACGCACGCAGCATTCGAAATAAAGTAAATGAGTTGACGGCACAAATCATTACAAATGGGTATGATTTGGTGGCCATTACAGAAACGTGGTTGCAGGGTGGCCAAGACTGGGAATTAAACATATAGGGGTATCTGACGATTCAGAAAGATAGACAAGAAGGGAAAGGAGGTGGGGTAGCTCTGTTAATAAGGGATGATATCAGGGCAGTTGTGAGGGATGATATTGGCTCCAATGAACAAAATGTTGAATCATTGTGGGTGGAGATTAGAGATAGTAAGAGGAAAAAGTCACTGGTCGGCGTAGTTTATAGGCCCCCAAATAATAACTTCACGGTGGTGTGGGCAATAATCAAGGGAATAATGGAGAAATGTGAAAAAGGAACGACAGTCGTCATGGGGGATTTTAACCTACATATCGATTGGTCAAATCAAATCGCACGGGGTAGCCTGGAGGAGGAATTCATAGAATGCATACGGGATTGTTTCTTAGAACAGTATGTAACAGAACCTACAAGGGAGCAAGCCATCTTACATCTGGTCCTGTGTAATGAGACAGGAAAAATAAACGATCTCCTAGTAAAAGATCCTCTCGGAATGAGTGATCACAGTATGGTTGAATTTGTAATACAGATTGAGGGTGAGGATGTTGTGTCAGAAACGAGCGTACTATGCTTAAATAAAGGGGACTACAATGGGATGAGGGCAGAGTTGGCTAAAGTAAACTGGAAACAAAGACTAAATGGTGGCACAATTGAGGAACAGTGGAGGACTTTTAAGGAGCTCTTTCATAGTGCGCAACAAAAATATATTCCAGTGAAAAAGAAGGGCGGCAAGAGAAGGGATAACCAGCCGTGGATAACCAAGGAAATAAAGGAGAGTATCAAATCAAAGACCAATGCGTATAAGGTGGCCAAGGTTAGTGGGAAACTAGAGGATTGGGAAAATTTTAAGCAACAGCAAAGAATGACTAAAAAAGCAATAAAGAAAGGGAAGATAGATTACGAAGGTAAACTTGCGCAAAACATAAAAACAGATAGTAAAAGCTTTTACAGATATATAAAACGGAAAAGAGTGACTAAAGTAAATGTTGGTCGCTTAGAAGATGAGAAGGGGGATTTAATAATGGGAAATGTGGAAATGGCTGAGACCTTAAACAATTATTTTGCTTCGGTATTCACAGTGGAAGACACAAAAATCATGCCAAAAATTGCAGGCCACAGGAATGTGGGAAGGGAGGACCTTGAGAGAATCACTATCACTAGTGGGGTAGTGCTGGACAGGCTAATGGGACTCAAGGTAGACAAGTCCCCTGGTCCTGATGAAATGCATCCCAGGGTATTAAAAGAGATGGCGGAAGTTATAGCAGATGCATTCGTTATAATCTACCAAAATTCTCTGGACTCTGGGGAGGTACCAGCGGATTGGAAAGCAGCTAATGTAACGCCTCTGTTTAAAAAGGGGAGCATGCAAAAGGCAGGTAACTATAGGCCGGTTAGTTTAACATCTGTAGTGGGGAAAATGCTTAAAACTATCATTAAGGAAGAAATAGCGGGACATCCTTGTAGGAATAGTGCAATCAAGCAGACGCAGCATGGATTCATGAAGGGGAAATCATGTTTAACTAATTTACTGGAATTCTTTGAGGATATAACGAGCATGGTGGATAGAGGTGTACCGATATGATGTGGTGTATTTAGATTTCCAAAAGGCATTCGATAAGGTGCCACACAAAAGGTTGCTGCAGAAGATAGAGGTACGCGGCGCCAGAGGAAATGTATTAGCATGGATAGAGAATTGGCTGGCGAACAGAAAGCAGAGAGTCGGGATAAATGGGTCCTTTTCGGTTTGGAAATCGGTGGTTAGTGGTGTGCTACAGGGATCGGTGCTGGGACCACAACTGTTTACAATATACATAGATGACCTGGAAGAGGGGACAGAGTGTAGTGCAACAAAATTTGCAGATGACACTAAGATTAGTGGGAAAGCGGGTTGTGTAGAGGACTGAGAGAGGCTGGAAGGAGATTTGGATAGGTTAAGCGAATGGGCTAAGGTTTGGCAGATGGAATACAATGTCGGAAAGTGTGAGGTCATCCACCTTGGGAAAAAAAAACAGTAAAAGGGAATATTATTTGAATGGGGAGAAATTACAACATGCTGAGGTGCAGAGGGACCTGGGGGTCCTTGTGCATGAATCCCAAAAGGTTAGTTTGCAGGTGCAGCAGGTAATCAGGAAGGCGAATGGAATGTTGGCCTTCATTGGGAGAGGGATGGAGTACAAAAGCAGGGAGGTCCTGCTGCAACTGTATAGGGTATTGGTAAGGCCGCACCTGGAGTACTGCGTGCAGTTTTGGTCACCTTACTTAAGGAAGCATATACTAGCTTTGGAAGGGGTACAGGGACGATTCACTAGACTGATTCCGAAAATGAGGGGGTTACCTTATGATGATAGATTGAGTAGACTGGGTCTTTACTCGTTGGAGTTCAGAAGGATGAGGGGTGATCTTATAGAAACATTTAAAATCATGAAAGGGATCGACAAGATAGAGGCAGAGAAGTGGTTTCCACTGGTAGGGGAGACTAGAACTAGGGGGCACAGTCTCAAAATACGGGGGAGCCAATTTAAAACCGAGTTGAGAAGGAATTTCTTCTCCCAGAGGGTTGTGAATCTGTGGAATTCTCTGCCCAAGGAAGCAGTTGAGGCTGGCTCATTGAATGTGTTCAAGTCACAGGTAGATAGATTTTTAACCAATAAGGGAATTAAGGGTTACGGGGAGAGGGCGGGTAAGTGGAGCTGAGTCCACGGCCAGATCAGCCATGATCTTATTGAATGGCGGAGCAGGCTCGAGGGGCTAGATGGCCTACTCCAGTTCCTAATTCTTATGTTCTTATTATGTATATTCAAGTGCAGAAGTCATTCATTATTTTTTAAAGACTCCTGCTCACAACAATTCCTCACAGTCATGGGAACTGCGGGATTGTGAGATTACCTCAGGAGGACGACGAGCCAGAGGAGGAGGGTGGAGACAGCAAGACAATGGGCCTGCCGGATGGGCTGTCTGTGACCGGCTGCTCAGACCCCAGATCCCCACAGCTCACCACATCCCCATCATACCATCCCTGTCTCACACCACATCACACCATCTTCCTGGGCACAAACGTGAAATGAGAGAGACCACAAAATATTCCAAACACACTTAATTGATTTATCTATAAACATATCACATGAATTCTAATAACTAATGGCCCTTGTGCCTGCCATAGTTGAATAGCTGTCATTGTGTGGATGGTGTGAGATGTAGCTGTGAGTGTAGCAAGGTAGGGATTGTTGGTGGGTGAATGCTGGGGGTGGTGCACTGAACAGTATGTAAAGCTTGCAGTACAGATGGTGGCATGTAGCATTTGTTGAAGCCTTCACTTATCCTGACCACCTGTATGGGCTCGTTCAACTTGTTCCTGCACTGGATGTGGATCCTGAGGATCACAGTGCTGCCCGTGACATGGTGTCCAAGCTCCCTCCAAATAGTTCGGCAGACTTCTGGCGAGGGCCTCCTGCCAGTTGGTACAGGACTGCCCGCCTTCGCTCCACTGTTAAAACCAAGGCCTCCAAAGCTTCATCAGAAAACCGTCAGGCTCTCTCCCTGGCATGGCGACCTGCCATCAGGATTTGTAAATAAGTGCTTGTTCTCCTTGTTCTTCTTATGGTTGGTGAGGCAGCTGCACACCCAACAATGCTGAGACTGAGGTACTGCAGCATCAATGAACCTCCCCTTTAAGCAGTGATAAAAGCCACTGGCAATCATTACTTGAGTTTAGACTACACCCGCTATTGTTCAATCTTTTCAGTGTAACATCAATGAGCTTGGGTTTTTAGACTAGAATCAGGACTGCAATCATTTTAATGAAGAGCGAGAATGAATTTTGCGTGCAGCCTAGACGATTTTCACAAGTGCTAATTAACCATTTTTAGTCTAAACACTGCCCATTCCTTGGCTATAATGAATTTCTAGCCCTAGAGTTTTAGTTGGCGACCAAGGCCCTATTCACTCTGCTCCTCCAGCCCCAGCAGGGCCTGGAATGAGGGGTTGGGAGGGGAGCTCCTCTGGCCGACTGCCCAGGGGATAAGAGGATGAATTTCAAGGGACTTGATATGTGTACTTATGGCTTTCAATGGGACAAATAAATGATCCAGCCCTACAAAATGTGAAGCAAGAGGTAGTGCTGATAAATGGTCACCCTGTTGAAGGTAAAACCAAAGGTCCAGCACCATATCACATGGTAAAGAATGACCTTTTATAATATCTGAGGTTCCCTTGGAAAGGATTGCTATGAACATAGTGGGACTGCTGGAGAGGTTTGTATAAGGACACCGATATATTTTAATAGTTGTTGCTTATGCCACGCAATATCCTATGGTTCGGCACCTTGACAGATCGCAAGACCCGGGTTTTCGCACTTGTATAGCACATGCGGAAACCTGGAACCTGCCGGGGCCCCCACAAGGCCCACACGATAATATGATAAGGCCATAAACAAGCTCATAGCATGCTGGGATTTCTGTCAAGATGTATAGAATATATTTTTTAACAGCGGATTGTGTGACTGTAGAGTGTAGTAGTGGAGTTAGTGATCGAAGCAGAGACCAACATTTCAGAATAGGTTAGATAGGTGGTAAACAGAATAAAGGGAAATGGGAACAGGGATTAGGACAATTGCTCGTGTGTAGGATAAGCACCCAGGGCTTGGACAGGAAAATCAGACGAGGTGTAATCCAGCTGGCCGATCTGTTGCTGCCAGTCCTCCACCCGTCGGTGAAACTTAAAACCTAGTTCAACTAGTTTTTTAATTGTTCTTGTCAGTTTCCTCATTCAATTTTTTTCTCTCTGCTCCTCTCCTAAACACTGGCTCCTACATGGTGTAAGTGGTTTCCCTTAGGTGTTTTCCACGCACCCCCCACATTACAATAGTTGTAGACCAGGGAGTGATTACTGTACTGAACAGATGAATGAATAACGGACAAATACCTCGGACAAAACCGACAATGCTTTTATTCAAGCTACCTCAGCACAGCAAAACTACAAGTAAACACAGTGATGATGTTGTCACAATCCAATACCCTGCGGTGTCTAAAACGCCCCTATCACGAAGTACCCAACATCTAAACCCTCTGCTCGGATCCACAGTGTACCCCCGAATCTGTACCGACTGGCTGGGCGTACCCCTATGGTCCTTGCAGCAAAACCTCCCCACTAAAACCCTTCTATGGCTTGGTTGGGAGAACACACGACACTCCTCACACAGAGGCTGTGATCTTAAAGATGCGTGGGCAGGGATGATGCTCATCGATTCGTTGTCTTACTCGCTGCTTCTCCTGGTGAAAACGTGTCTCTTCTGGTTCCATACTGTCTATGGTTTTTTTCTTCTCCGTCGCAGATGGAGTGCTCGGTCCTTGTAGAGGTGAAGCAAGCGAGAGAAAAAAAGAGAGAGCTATAGTATGGCCATGCGGCTACCTTTTATATCCAAAGTCTGTTTGCCTTTTCTGAACAAATAACGTTTTTCCATGTTTTGAGGATCCTGTTTGTTTGCTTCTTCTGGCCCAATAAAGTTTTCCTTGTGTTGAGGCTTCTGTCTGAGTGGCCCATGTGTATTCCAGTGATGGCTGGTAATGGGGTTTTGCTTCCAACCGGTCTGGGGCTTAATGGCTTTCTATTGTTCTGGTTTCCCGCTTCTCGGGGTTATCTCATTCCAGGTAATGGCTTGATCTCTGACGAGTTCACAGTGCTTAACAAAGGACCCTCCATCTTTGCCCATAACCTGTGATGAGTTGCCTTCTCTTGGCCATTGAAACTTCCCAGACCATCCCCGCCCATCAGATGTGGATTTTTCGTGTACAACATGGAAAATTACCTGGGCCTCTCCCACAACAGGGGCTGCCAGCTCTTTTCTACAATGAGAAATATTAAAACGCAATGTCCAGATAATGTCCAACAATGCTTGGGGAGCCGATGCTTACAGTGCATACCATGCCACAGCTATCGGCTCGGCCAGAATCTGTCCCCGGAACCAGGATTCAGTCACTCAGTAGCGCTGCTGTATGCATTTACATAATAACATAAGAAATAGGAACAGGAGTAGGCCATACGGCCCCTCAAGCCTGCTCCGCCATTCAATAAGATCATGGCTGATCTGATCATGGACTCATCTCCACTTCCCCGCCCGCTCCCGTAACCTCTTATAAGAACATAAGAACATAAGAAATAGGAGAGGGGCTGTATGGCCTACTCCTGTCCCATTATCGGTTAAGTAACTGTCTATTTCCGTCTTAAATTTATTCAATGTCCCAGCTTCCACGGATCTCTGAGGCAGCGAATTCCACAGATTTACAACCCTCCCTGAGAAGAAATTTCTCCTCATCTCTGTTTTAAATGAGTGGCCCCTTATTCTAGGATCATGCCCTCTAGTTCTAGTCTCCCCCACCAGTGGAAACATCCTCTCTGCATCCACCTTGTGAAGCCCCCTCATAATCTTATACGTTTTGAAAAGATCACCTCTCATTCTTCTGAATTCCAATGAGGAGAGGCCCAACCTACTCAACCTTTCCTCATAAGTCAACCCGCTCATCCCCAGAATCAACCTAGTGAACCTTCTCTGTACTGCCTCCAAAGCAAGTATATCCTTTAGTAAATATGGAAACCAAAACTTCACACAGTATTCCAGGTGTGGCCTCACCAATACCTTGTATAGCTGTAGCAAGACTTCCCTACTTTTATACTCCATCCCCTTTGCAATAAACGCCAAGATACCATTGGCCTTCCTGATCACTTGCTGTACTTGCATACTATCCTTTTGTGTTTCATGCACAAATATCAACAGGTCCTGCTGTGCTGCAGCACTTTGCAATCTTTCTCCATTTAAATAATAACTTGCTCTTTGATTTTTTCTGCCAAAGTGCATGACCTCACACTTTCCAACATTATACTCCATCTGCCAAATCTTTGCCACTCACTTAGCTTGTCTATGTCCTTTTGCAGATTTTTTGTGTCCTCCTCACACATTGCTTTTCCTCCCATGTTTGTATCGTCAGCAAACCTGACTACATTACACTCAGTCCCTTTTTCCAAGTCGTTAATATAGATTGTAAGTAGTTGGGGTCCCAGCACTGAACCCTGAGGCACACCACTCGTTACTGGTTGCCAACCAGAGAATGAACCATTTATCCTGACTCTCTGTTCTCTGTTAGTTAGCCAATCCTCTATCCATGCTAATATATTATCTCCAACCCCGTGAACTTTTATCTTGTGCAGTAAGGTTTTATGTGGCACCTTGTCAAATGCCTTCTGGAAGTCCAAATACACCACATCCACTGGTTCCCCTTTATCCACCCTGTTTGTTACATCCTCAAAAACTCCAACAAATTTGTCAAACATGACTTCCCCTTCATAAATCCATGCTGACTCTGCCTGCCCGAATTTTGCTTTTTCAAATATCCTGCTACTTTTCTTTAATAATGGACTCCAACATTTTCCCAACCACAGATGTTAGGCTAACTGGTATATAGTTTCCTGCTTTTTGTCTGCCTCCTTTTTTAAATAGGGGCGTTACATTTTCAGTTTTCCAATCTGCTGGAACCTCCTCAGAATCCAAGCACACACCGGGAGTTTCCCCAGGACACTCTAGCGGTGCAAGAATGTACACCTGCCACCGAGAAAAAGACATTTGATACCAGACTTGTAGAATCACTCGCCTCCCTCTCAAAAGAATCTGAGACCAATATTTAATTTTCCAAACAGCAGCTTGAGAATATTGAAGCCAAGGCTGAACGATAAACTTTAGTGTAAACTGACCCAAGAAACTGACAAAAAAGGTGACCTAAAAATGCTGCAAAATTCCTGATGCTCAGCAAACTGGAAGAAGGGAAGAATCCCAATGTTCAACCAAGGTCCTATCTGCGATCTCAGATGGATGTAAAAGGCTCCTTGGCTTTATTCGAGGAAGGATTAGGGAGTTCCACTGGTGTCCTGGCCAACATTTGTTCCTCAACTAATATCTAAAAGAAAATATCTAGTTGTTGTTTTTCATTGCTGTTTCTGGAACCTTGCTGTGCACAGATTGGCTTCTGTGTTTGCGTACATTATGATCACACATTAAAAATAGTTAATTGGCTGTGAAGCACTTCAGGAAATCCTAGTCACATGAAAGCACTTTATCACTGCATATTCTTTCTTAGTTTTATCCGATGTTTCCTTTGTATGTTTCAGTTGAGTTTTAGTCCATCGATCCATTGTATTCTGTCTATTCATACAGCCCTTATTCATGAAAATAAGTGACCCCCCAACCTGCGAGAGAACAGCTCCACAAGTCGGGCTATAAAAGAGCTGGAGCGGTGTACCACTCCAACCTCCAGCGCGACCTACTCCAAGTGTGCGACAATTTTGAGATGGGCAACTGGGTGACTTCAGCAAAACCCTGGTCGCCGTTTTGGAGCGTGGTCAGGAACATCAGCAGGACCCAGGTACAGAGGAGTGGGAAGGTCAGGGCGGATGAGCGGCGAGTGTTTGTGGCGAGATGTGGTGAATGTTTATGGTGGAGGAGTGGTGAGAGATCGTGGCAGAGGTGCGACAGATGAGGGTACGGGGCCCAGAAGAACTGAAGGCCCAGGGACAGCACGGGTCAACCCATAGTACAACATTGACTACACTCCAAAAGTATTTCATTGGCTGTAAAGCACTTTGAGACGTTCGGTGGCTGCATGCGTCACTCTCCACTGCAGGAAGCTCTCCAGTGCTGCATACCCGCCAGTACGGGACGCTCTCCCAGCACAGGGACCGCTTCACCCCGCCGCCCCCCCCAGCATGGGGACACCCTCCCGGCACGGGAGACACCCTCCCGGCACGGGGACACCCTCCCGGCACGGGAGACACCCTCCCGGCACGGGGACACCCTCCCAGCACGGGACACCCTCCCAGCACGGGACACCCTCCCGGCACGGGAGACACCCTCCCAGCACGGGACACCCTCCCAGCACGGGATACCCTCCCGGCACGGGAGACACCCTCCCAGCACGGGACACCCTCCCAGCACGGGGACACCCTCCCGGCACGGGAACACCCTCCCGGCACGGGGACACCCTCCCGGCACGGGACAGCCTCCCAGCACGGGGACGCCCTCCAGAGCACGGGGACATCCTCCCAGCACGGGACACCCTCCCAGCACAGGGACGCCCTCCAGAGCACGGGGACGCCCTCCAGAGCACGGGGACACCCTCCCAGCACGGGGACACCCTCCCAGCACGGGACACCCTCCCAGCACGGGGATGCCCTTCCAGCACGGGACACCCTCCCAGGACGGGACACCCTCCCAGCACGGGGATGCCCTTCCAGCACGGGACACCCTCCCAGCACGGGACACCCTCCCAGCACAGGGATGCCCTTCCAGCACGGGGACACCCTCCCAGCACGGGACACCCTCCCAGCACGGGGACATCCTCCCAGCACGGGAGACACCCGCCCGGCACGGGGACACCCTCCCAGCACGTGACACCCTCCCAGCACGGGACACCCTCCCAGCACGGGGAAGCCCTCCAGAGCACGGGGACGCCCTCCAGAGCACGGGGACGCCCTCCAGAGCACGGGGACACCCTCCCAGCACGGGACACCCTCCCAGCACGGGACGCCCTCCCAGCACAGGGACGCCCTCCAGAGCACACCCTCCCAGCACGGGACTTTGGGCCATGAGAGCTGAGATCAGTAAAGATTGGTTTAATCCTGACAGATAGGGAGAAAGAATGGGATTTGAATTGTTTTCCCTTCTGGAAATGAGATATTGAATGTGTCTCTGTTGACAACAGATTTCCTGCAATTCTGTGGGAGGGTGTTTGCTCACTTCCAAAAAAATGAACGATCTCGAATTACAACAAGGAAACAGGCCATTGGGCCCAACCAGATGGTACTGGTGTTTCTCCTCCATGTGAGTAGCTGTCCTAATCCCATGTACCCTACACATTGTTCAATAACCTTTATTATTCTCCCCTCTTCCCGTCTGTCTGAGAGTGAGTGTGCAATAACTGAGTTTCCAGCTTTCGTCACAGTGAGAGATGAACCCATGTCACGTGGTCTCTGATCTGGTAAACAACGGCGGTGTTTGTTGGGGAGGAATGTTGGCTGGGAGACTGGGAGAACTTGTTTCGCTTAGCATAGTGCATACTTTTAGAATTAGCTCAATCGGCAAATAAGGCTGTGAAAGATAGCAGGTTGACAAAAGACAGTGAAGGAAAATAATGTTTGTGTGAATTTAGGTCATTAATTGAAAACAGACAATCAAAACTGAAGTGATTATGGAAAGAATAAATCCTAAACCGGCAACCAACTAAAATGCAGTTTAGTGCTGGAATAACCCTGGGGTATGGTGGGTTAGAAGCACAGTGATGAGTTTTACGCAACAGTTGACTGAGATCAACAAAACTAACACCGAGCGAAGATTACACCCAGAGAAAGCTAAACATGGGACAGCAGCGAAGTGAACACTTTCCAGTGTGGGACACTCTCCACTACAGGCCTTTGGGTCATGTGGGCTTTGATCATTATGCATTGGTTGACTGCTGACAGAGAGTGACAAGGAGAAGTACATGGGTTGGATTGTTGGCTATTCTTCGAAATGAGATATTTACCGTCCAATTGTTAACAGATTGAACACAATCCAGGCCATCATTGAGAGCATGTTTAAGCGCTGGCCAAAAAAGCTGCTGTCTGGAATTACAACACAGAAACAGGTCATTCTGCTAAACCAATCTGTACTGATTAATTCTGGGATGAGCACAGGGAAAGGAATGATAGAAATACAGTGAGGAGTTTAGGGAAACTGCCGACTGAGACCAGTGAACACAACACAGTGAGGAGATTAAACCCAGAGTACCCGAAACAAGTGAGTTGAGCAAACTGAAAATATTCCTGGAGCGGGCGCTTGACATTGTGAGTCACTCACCAGGACAGGACAATCTAAGAAATCTTTAAACCCAAAGAAATTGTAAATTATGAAAGAAGTAATGATTTTATAAAAGAAATACTTGTGCCAGCTTAGCAGACACAGAGAGTTAGGGTCACAGCAAGACAAGGCAGAAAAACAGGCCTTCAATCTAGCTATGGTGATAAAGGATTTAGCAAGGAGTCTTAAAGATAAACATCATCATCATCATAGGCAGTCCCTCAAAATCGAGGAAGACTTGCTTCTACTCTAAAAATGAGTTCTCAGGTGACTGAACAGGTCCAATATGTGAATTACAGTCTCTGTCACAGATGGGACAGACAGTCATTGAAGGAAAGGGTGGGTGGGGAGTCTGGTTTGCCGCATGCTCCTTCCGCTGCCTGCGCTTGTTTTCTGCATACTCTTGGCGATGAGACTCAAGGTGTTCCCGGATGCTCTTCCTCCAGTTAGGCTGATTATTGGCCAGGGAATCCCAGGTGTCGGTGGGGATGTTGCATTTTATCAAAAGAACCTTTGAGGGTGTCCTCGAAATGTTTTGTCTTCCCACCTGCGGCTCGCTTGCCCTGTAGGAGTTTTGAGCAGAACGCTTGCTTTGGGAGTTTTGTGTCAGGCATGCAAAAAATGTGGCCCACCCAATGGAGCTGGTCATGTGTGGTCTGTGCTTCAATGTTGGGGATGTTGGTCTGATCGAGGGCACTAACACTGGTGCGCCTGTCCTCCCAGGGGATTTGCAAGATATTGTGGATACAACGCTGGTGGTATTTCTCCAGCGATTTGAGGTGTCTACTGTATATGGTCCATGTCTCTGAACCATACAGGAGGGTGGGTATCACTACAGCCCTGTAGACCATAAGCTTGGTGCCAGATTTGAGGACCCGATCTTCGAACACTCTCTTCCTCAGGCTGTGCTGGCGCACTGGAGGCAGTTTTGAAGCTCGTCATCGATGTCTGCCCTTGTTGATAATAGGCTCCCAAGGTATGGAAAGTGGTCCACGTTGACCAGGGCCGTGCCATGGATTTGATAACCGCGGGGCAGTGCTATGTGGCGGGGTCAGGTTGGTGGAAGACCTTTGTCTTACGGATGTTTAGTGTAAGGCCCATGCTTTCGTATGCCTCAGTGAAGATGTTAACTATGACTTGGAGTTCAGCCTCTAAATGTGCAGACGCAAGCATCGTCTGTGTACTGTAGCTCGACGACAGAGGATGGGGTGGTCTTGGACCTGTCCTGGAGGTGACGAAGGTTGAACAGGTTCCCACTGTTTCTATAATTTAGTTCCACTCCAGCGGGGAGCTTTTTGAGTGTTAAGTGGAGCATTGCAGCGAGGAAGATCGAGAAGAGGGTTGGCGCGATGACGCAGCCCTGCTTGACCCCGGTCCGGACGTGGATTGGGTCTGTGGTGGATCCGTTGGTCAGGATCATGGCTTGCATGTCGTCGTGGAGCAAACGGAGGATGGCAACAAACTTTTGGGGGCAGGCGAAACAGAGGAGAACGTTTCATATTCCCTCGCGGTTAACAGTGTCAAAGGCTTTGTAAGGTCAAAGAAGGCCATGTACAAGGGTTGGTGCTGTTCCTCTTGCAGTTGACACACTGCAAAGATCATGTCCGTTGTACTCCGTAGTGGACGGAATTCACACTGTGACTCCGGGACGAGCTCCTCAGCCACAGGGAGAAGACAGTTGAGAAGGATTCTAGTGATGATCTTCCCAGTGGCTGATAGCAGGGAGATTCCTCTGTAGTTGCCACAGTCGGACTTGTCCCCTTTTTTAAAAATGGTCACAATTACTGCATCTCTGAGATCTTCCGGCATGCTCTCCTCCTTCCAGATGAGTGAGATGAGGTCATGCATTCATGCCAATAGTGCCTCTCTGCTATACTTTAGTGCCTCAGCGGGGATTCCATCCGCTCCCGATACCTTGTTGTTCTTGAGCTGACGGATGGCCTTTTCTACCTCATGCAGGGCTGGGGTTTTGCTGAGATGGTGGCGGGTAGCACGCTACGGGATGGAGTCGAGGACACTTGAGTCAAAGGCAGAATTTCGGTTAAGGAGATCTTCGAAGTGCTCCTTCCATTGGGTCCTGATTGCCTCGGTGACCTTGATGAGTGTCTCTCCATTCTTGGCCTGCAGTGGGGTGGGGCCTTTGGTGCTTGGGCCGTAGGTGAACTTGACTGTGATGAAGAATCCTCGCACATTATGGCTGTTGGCCAGCTGCTGAATCTCCTGTGCTTTCTCCACTCACCATCTATTCTTTAGGTCACGGGTTTTTTGTTGGACCTGAGCATTAAGCTGTCTATAAAGCTGCGTTGCTGCCCCCGAGTAAGATAAACAAGCTGTCCCTTGAAAGAACAACAAGACATTCAGAGAGCGATAAGGAAGAAAATGACCTCATAAGTACACTTTCCCCTGTAATTGGACTATAAGATGGGCAAAAGATGATTGACATCTGGTATCAACAAGCCCATTGAAATAAAGTATAAAAATGGGTGACCGAGAGGGGAAAGCGGACAGTTAGGGTCAGAGGCTTCTCCGAGGTGGACGTGTGCTGGCTAATGTAATAACAAGTACTTTGGTTCGGTATTCACTGAGGAGGACACAAACAACCTTCCGGATATAAAAGGGGTCGGAGGGTCTAGTAAGGAGGAGGAACTGAGGGAAATCCTTATTAGTCGGGAAATTGTGTTGGGGAAATTGATGGGATTGAAGGCCGATAAATCCCCAGGGTCTGATGGACTGCATCCCAGAGTACTTAAGGAGGTGGCCTTGGAAATAGTGGATGCATTGACAGTCATTTTCCAACATTCCATTGACTCTGGATCAGTTCCTATGGAGTGGAGGGTAGCCAATGTAACCCCACTTTTTAAAAAAGGAGGGAGAGAGAAAACAGGGAATTATAGACCGGTCAGCCTGACATCGGTAGTGGGTAAAATGATGGAATCAATTATTAAGGATGTCATAGCAGTGCATTTGGAAAGAGGTAATATGATAGGTCCAAGTCAGCATGGATTTGTGAAAGGGAAATCATGCTTGACAAATCTTCTGGAATTTTTTGAGGATGTTTCCAGTAGAGTGGACAAGGGAGAACCAGTTGATGTGGTATATTTGGACTTTCAGAAGGCTTTCGACAAGGTCCCACACAAGAGATTGATGTGCAAAGTTAAAGCACATGGGATTGGAGGTAGTGTGCTGACATGGATTGAGAACTGGTTGTCAGACAGGAAGCAAAGAGTAGGAGTAAATGGGTACTTTTCAGAATGGCAGGCAGTGACTAGTGGGGTACTGCAAGGTTCTGTGCTGGGGCCCCAGCTGTTTACACTGTTTATTAATGATTTAGACGAGGGGATTAAATGTAGTATCTCCAAATTTGCAGATGACACTAAGTTGGGTGGCAGTGTGAGCTGTGAGGAGGATGCTATGAGGCTGCAGAGCGACTTGGATAGGTTAGGTGAGTGGGCAAATGCATGGCAGATGAAGTATAATGTGGATAAATGTGAGGTTATCTACTTTGGTGGTAAAAACAGAGAGACAGACTATTATCTGAATGGTGACAGATTAGGAAAAGGGGAGGTGCAAAGAGACCTGGGTGTTATGGTACATCAGTCATTGAAGGTTGGCATGCAGGTACAGCAGGCGGTGAAGAAGACAAATGGCATGTTGGCCTTTGTAGCGAGGGGATTTGAGTACAGGGACAGGGAGGTGTTGCTATAATTGTACAGGGCCTTGGTGAGGCCACACCTGGAGTATTGTGTACAGTTTTGGTCTCCTAACCTGAGGAAGGACATTCTTGCTATTGAGGGAGTGCAGCGAAGGTTCACCAGACTGATTCCCGGGATGGCGGGACTGACCTATCAAGAAAGACTGGATCAACTGGGCTTGTATTCACTGGAGTTCAGAAGAATGAGAGGGGACCTCATAGAAACGTTTAAAATTCTGACGGGGTTAGACAGGTTAGATGCAGGAAGAATGTTCCCAATGTTGGGGAAGTCCAGAACCAGGGGACACAGTCTAAGGATAAGGGGGAAGCCATTTAGGACCGAGATGAGGAGGAATTTCTTCACCCAGAGAGTGGTGAACCTGTGGAATTCTCTACCACAGAAAGTTGTTGAGGCCAATTCACTAAATATATTCAAAAAGGAGTTAGATGAAGTCCTTACTACTAGGGGAATCAAGGGGTATGGTGAGAAAGCAGGAATGGGGTACTGAAGTTGCATGTTCAGCCGAATGGCCTACTCCTGCACCTATTTTCTATGTTTCTATGTTTCTAACACAAGAGTCCTGTTATTATAAACTGTCTTGGGTCTGTACCCAATCTCTTTTATTCCCACTTCGGATTAGTGCAAGAGTTGATTTCCTGCATTACCTGCATGACAAATAAAAATAAATCGAAGTGTGATGTCACAGCCAAGCGGGTAAGTGATTGGCTGGTGGATTGGTGAGTATTTCATCTTTTTCTTTTCTTATCAGTAGGTAACCTTTGGCATTGTTGCCAAATTAAGTTAATTTAAGGGTTAAGTCATGGCAGGAGAGCCCAGACCTGTGTCATGCTCCTGACAGACGGCATTGCGGCTCTGGAGCTACGCATGAATTCAATCTGGAGCATCCACCATGCTGAGGATGTCGTGAATAGCACGTATAGTGAGTTGGTCACACAGCAAGTAATGGTTACACAGGCAGATAGGGATTGGGTGACCAGCAGGAAGAGCAGTGGAAGGAAGGTAGTGCAGAGGTCCCCTGCGGTCATCTCCCTTCAAAACTGTTGGGGGAGATGGCTCATCAGGGGAAGGCAGTATCAGCCAAGTTCATGGCACCATGGGTGGCTCTACTGCACAGGAGGGCAGGAAAAAGTGTAGGAGAGCTATAATTGTAGGGCATTCTATTGTAAGGGGAATAGATAGACGTTTCTGCAGCCGCAATCGAGACTCCAGGATGGCATGTTGCCTCCCTGGTGCAAGAGTCAAGGATGTCTCAGAGCGGCTGCAAGGCATTCTGGAGGGTGAACAGACAGTTGTCATGGTGCCTATAGGTACCAACGATATAGGTAAAAAATGGGATGAGGTCCTACAAGCTGAATTTAGGGAGCTAGGAGTTAAATTAAAAAGTAGGACCTCAAAGGTAGTAATCTCAGAGTAGAAATAGCAGGATAGTTAAGAAAGATATGTGGCTTGAGGAATAGTGCAAGAGGGAGGGATTCAAATTCCTGGGATATTGGAACCGGTTCTAGGGGAGGTGGGACCAGTACAAAGCAGATGGTCTGCACCTGGGCAGGACCGGAACCAATGACCTAGGGGGAGTGTATGCTAGTGCTGTTGGGGAGGGTTTAAACTAAGATGGCAGGGGGATGGGAATCTATGCAGGGAGACAGAGGGAAGTAAAATGGGGGCAGAAGCAAAAGGTAGAAAGGAGATAAAGAAAAGTGGAGGGCAGAGAAATCAAAGGCAAAAATCAAAGAGGGCCACATTGTAACAGAATTCTAAAAGGACAAAGAGTGTTAAAAAAACAAGCCTGATGGCTTGGTGTCTCAATGCAAGGAGCATTCGTAATAAGGTGGATGAATTAATTGCGCAGATAGCTGTTAACGGATATGATGTAATTTGGGATTACAGAGACATGGCTCCAGGGTGACCAAGGCTGGGAACTCAACATCCAGAGGTATTCAACATTCAGGAAGGATGGACAGAAAGGAAAAGGAGGTGGGATGACATTGCTGGTTAAAGAGGAGTTTAACACAATAGTAAGGAAGGACATTAGCTTGGATGATGTGGAATCTGTATGGGTAGAGCTGCGGAACACCAAAGGGCAGAAAACGCGAGTGGGAGTTGTATCCAGACCACCAAACAATAGTAGTGAGGTTGGGGATGGCATCAAACAGGAAATTAGGGATGCGTGCAATAATGGTACAGCAGTTATGATGGGTGACTTTAATCTACATATAGATTGGGCTAACCAAACTGGTAGCAATACGATGGAGGAGGATTTCCTGGAGTGTATAAGGGACGGTTTTCTCGACCAATATTTCGAGGAACTAATTAGAGAATTGGCTATCCTAGACTGGGTGTTGTGTAATGAGAGAGGATTAATTAGCAATTTTGTTGTGCGAGGCCCCTCGGGGAAGAGTGACCATAAAATGGTAGAATTCTTCATTAAGATGGAGAGTGACAGTTAATTCAGAGACTATGGTCCTGAACTTAAAGAAAGGTAACTTTGATGGTATGAGGCATAAATTGGCTAGGATAGACTGGCAAATGATACTTAAAGGGTTGACGGTGGACAGGCAATGGCATACATTTAAAGATCACATGGATGAACTTCAGCAATTGTACATCCCTGTCTGGCATATAAACATAAAACGGGAAAGGTGGCTCAACCGTGGCTAACAAGGGAAATTAGGGATAGTGTTAAATCCAAGAAAGAGGCATCTAAATTGGCCAGAAAAAGCAGCAAAACTGAGGACTGGGAGAAATTTAGAATTCAGCAGAGGAGGACAAAGGGTTTAATTAGGAGGGGGAAAATAGAGTATGAGAGGAAACTTGCAGGGAACATAAAAACTGAATGCAAAAGCTTCTATAGATATGTGAAGAGAAAAAGATTAGTGAAGACAAAGGTAGGTCCCTTGCAGTCAGAATCAGGTGAATTTATAATGGGGAGCAAAGAATAGGCAGACCAATTGAACAAATACTTTGGTTCTGTCTTCACTAAGGAAATAACCTTCCGGAAATACTAGGGGACCGAAGGTCTAGCAAGAAGGAGGAATTGAAGGAAATCCTTATTGGCCAGGAAATTGTGTTAGGGAAATTGATGCGATTAAAGGCTGATAAATCCCCAGGGCCTTATAGTCTGCATCCCAGAGTACTGAAGCAAGTGGCCCAAGAAATAGTGGATGCATTGGTGGTCATTTTCCAACATTCTATAGACTCTAGATCAGTTCCTATGGTTTGGAGGATAGCTAATGTAACCTCACTTTTTAAAAAAGGAGGGAGAGAAAACAGGGAATAATAGACCGGTTAGCCTGACATTTGTAGTGGAGAAAATGTTGGAATCAATTATTAAAGATGTAATAGCAGCACATTTGGAAAGCAGGATCGGTCCAAGTCAGCATGGATTTATGAAAGGGAAATCATGCTTAACAAATCTTCTAGAATTTTTTGAGGACATAACTAGTAGAGTGGACAAGGGAGAACCAGTGGATGTGGTGTATTTGGACTTTCAAAAGGTTTTGACACGGTCCCACACAAGAGATTAGTGTGCAAAATTAAAGCACATAGTATTGGGGATAATGTATTGTCATGGATCGAGAACTGGTTGGCAAATAGGCAGCAAAGAGTAGGAATAAACGTGTCCTTTTCAGAATGGCAGGCAGTGAATAGTGGGGTACCGCAAGGTTCAGTGCTGGGATCCCAGCTATTTACAATATATATTAATGATTTAGACGAAGGAATTGAATGTAATATCGCCAAGTTTACAGATGACACTAAGCTGGGAGGCAATGTGAGCTGTGAGGAGGATGCTAAGAGGGTGCAGGTTGAATTGGACAGGTTAGGTGAGTAGGCAAAATGCATGGCATATGAAGTATAATGTAGAGAAATGTGAGGTTATCCACTTTGGTGGCAAAAACAGGAAGGCAGAATATTATCTGAATGTTGACAGATGAGGAAAAGGGGAGGTGCAATGAGACCTGGGTGTCATGGTACATCAGTCATTGAAAGTTGGCATGCAGGTACAGCAGGCGGTGAAGAAGGCAAATGGCATGTTGGCCTTTGTAGCGAGCGGATTTGAATATAGGAGCAGGGAGGACTTACTGCAGTTGTACAGGGCCTTGGTGAGACCAGACCGTGAATATTGTGAACAGTTTTGGTCTCCTAATCTGAGGAAGGACATTCTTGCTATTGAGGGAATGCAGCGAAGGTTCACCAGACTGATTCCCGGGATGGCAGGACTGACATATGAAGAAAGATTGGATTGACTCGGCTTATGTTCACTGGAATTTAGAAGAATGAGAGGGGATCTCACAGAAACATGTAAAATTCTGATGGGATTGGACAGGTTAGATGCAGAAAGAATGTTCCCGATGTTGGGGAAGTCCAGAACCAGGGGTCATAGATTAAGGATAAGGGGTAAGCCATTTAGGACTGAGATGAGGAGAAACTTCTTCACTCAGAGAATTGTGAACGTGTGGAATTCTCTACCACAGAAAGTTGTTGATGCCAGTTCATTAGATATATTCAAAAGGGAGTTAGATGTGGCCCTTACGGTTAAAGGGATCAAGGGGTATGGAGAGAAAGCAGGAATGGGGTACTAAAGTTCCATGATCAGCCATGATCATATTGAATGGTGATGCAGGCTCGAAGGGCCGAATGGTCTACTCCTGCATCTATTTTCTATGTTCCTATGTTCAGATTTTTTGTGTCCTCCTCAAACATCGCTTTTCCTCCCATCTTCGTAACGTTAGCAAACTTGGATACGTTACACTCAGTCCCTTCTTCCAAGTCGTTCATCTCGATTGTAAATAGATTGTAAATATATATGTGTGCACACTCACAATGGAGGCTCCCCTTTCATGTGAGACTGACAGCTGCATGTAATGGACCCACACTTGCACTAATTGCCGAGACCCTAGCAGGCTGCATCATGGTGATGGACCAAGGGCACCTCGGGTGCCATCTCTCGGGGGCAATTTCGCATGTGAGTTCTGCTGAAGAGGACTCAGACGAGCCCATTGATGTTGGGGCTTATTAAACAAGGGTGGAGGCCATGCCATCCGAGCTCCTGTCAGCAATGGCAAGGGCATCTGAGAGTCTGTCGCAAGTGGTCACGAGCGTGGAGCAATCTGGCCCCAGCATTGTGGACAGCTCTGTGAACACCATGGAGTCCATCATTGGTGTGCAGACGATGGTGGACTCCCAAAGTGACCGTGTGGATCCAGCTGTGATGCCGCGGCACGTTGGCGATGTGGCAGCTGCAATTACCCACAGGCGCAAGGGAACCAACGTCTGAGTGCTGCTTTAGAGAGGATGGCCCTGGCCCTGGAAGCTGTTATGCACTCTGGGCAACAGGCCACGGAGCATCTTACTGCTGTCCTCTCTGGTGGTGTTGAGACTGTGTCTGCTCTCATGCAGTCTCAGCTGGATGCCACACGAGAGCTGACTGTTGCCATTGCAGTTGGGTCCACCGTAGTCCACGGGGGACGTTCCGGTGTCGTGCCACACCACCGACTTGTGCTTCCTCAGATTGGTGGTGATGGTGAGGTGCTGCCCCCGTGGAGTGGCACAGTCTCCTCAGATCAGGAGGATGATGTGCTCTCTCAGGATCACAGCAGTCCTGACCCCAGACCTGTCACTCCGCCATTGCCGATAAGCATGGACCCGTCCGAGCCAAGGCCGACTGAACACAGCGAGGAGGATGCTGCCCAGTCTGCAGCTGGCCCTTCCAGGGACAGAGCTGGTCGAGGGTGTTATGTCTGTAATGTCCTTATGAATGACTCCACGGGGCAATGTGTTGTACTCAAACTGTACTGACCTTGGTCCTTTATTTATAACTCCAGAGTGAGGCACAAGCATGGTGGGCAGCCTTTTATACTGGGCCCTGCACACCTATTCATGTGACCCTCAGGTCTCCCACCACAGTGCCCTGTAGTGGACAGCCTCTGCCACAGCGGCAGAAAACTCCAGTCTCCAACAGTTGCACCCTCTAGTGGTACCAGCATAATATATACAGTGTAAACCCTATTGCTAGTACATCAGGTAACAAATCTCCATCTTATGCAACTATACAGTGACTACACGGAGAGTATATCTATAGTCTGCACATATAACATCACTCTCCCCCAAGTCTTTTGTGCTGATTATCTTTGCACTATGTGTTCTGGCTTAGCTCGCCCCAGACATAAGTGCCAATAGCCCTTGCACCTTGGTTGTGCTTTGGCTTGGCTCTCTCCCTGTTAACCCCCAAGTCCTTTTGCCACAACATTGGGTAGTGGTTACCAGTTTGGATGGTTCGATGATGCAGTGGAGGTTCCAGTGGGTTCTGGGTGTGGATCCATGTGTGTGTCCATGGCTACATCCATCTTTCCCCCCCCCCGCCCCCCGCCACACACAGCGAGATCATGTAGCAGGCCCGTTACATTAACATATAGAATCAGACACAGTGCAAGTACAAAGAAAGGAAGTTACAGTTTATATCGTGATACCTTGGTTCAGTGATTTACATTCGTTACGTTTTGCGGTTGTGCGCCAGGATTGGGTGGATTGCATTCATGGTTCATTCATGGTAAGTAGTGAGGTAGCAGTACAGGTATGCGAGGACCCAGGTTCCAGAGCAACCGGACAGGGTCCTCGTCATCTGATAGCGGCGTTGCGCCCCTGCTAGTGGGGTGGGCTTGGTTCGCTCACCCAGCCAGGACTCAGGGCCTTTGATGTTGCCTAGTGGTGGGCAGAGCCACAGATGTGTGTGACCTCCCTGTCCTATTTTGAGGGCTGCAGAATCTTCTGCCTGCTCTCTTACGGTGTTGGGAACCTGGCTGTTCCAGGTCCTGTTTGGGGAACTCGTTGGTTCTGACCCTTTGCTCCCAGACATGGCCGAGGTAGTGACTGGGTCTGGGGGCTGTGCCGTCTCCACCCAGGTGCTAGGCAATGGTGGCCAACTGCGCATATGGCACCATTTTAATTTCCAGGTCCAAGGCAAATAGTGCCATCGGGTGCCTGCAGCATGGGATAGACCTGGGGCAGGGGATCAGGATCAACGCCTTTACCCTCCCAAATTCGCTCGCTTGTTACTTTTGGGGACACTCTATTCCCGACATCTCGCAACAACATTTTGTTCTTTACATTAGGACTGGTACCGACATCTCGCAACAACATTTTGTTCACAATCTTAATCAGTTCGTTACATTGATTGCCATGCATACAATGTCTCTTTAAGTTCTGTTGGTCTCTCAGCATTGCACCTCGTGATATGGCCGCGGCCATCTTTTTGTTCAGCCACGCTGCATCCCGCTGCAGCATGGATGCCATCTTGCCTCTGTCCTCGAGGTCGACTGCCTTGATCCTTCTCTCCCGCGATTCTGCCACAAAAGCTGGAACAGTGCCTGTGAATTCAATCTTCCTCCCCAGGAGCCCTACCACTGGAGCTGGGAAGGTCATTCCGGTCGGATCATTGCCACGCAGTCCTAATGGACGGTCTGTGCCTTAGGTCTGTGTTCTTTGATGCCTGGCCCAAGCGAAGGTGAGGTTTTGCTCTGCCTCTGAGCACGGAGGACATTGATTGCTGGAGTGAAGAGGTTTTCCCATTTCCACTTGATATTCCCCATCCACCTTCTTCCGAATAGCGTTGGACCATCACCTGCAACAATCCACAGAGGTAACTTGTGCACCACGCCATTATAGATTACACTTACATCCGCACTGCCAAGGATTGGGATCAGCTCCTTGGTGTAGGTGCGCAACTTTTCCTGTACTGGAACCAGCTCAGGTCATTTTTCATTCCATAGCCTCTCAAAGGCATCCTGGCTCATCACTGACTGGCTCGCTCTCGTGTCCACTTCCATGAAGACTGGAACGCCGTTTATCTCGACTTCCATCTTGACTGGAGGACAATCAATGGTGCAGGTATACACTCCATACACTTCTTTTTGGGGCTGAGCTGCCTCTCTGGCCAAATCATCATACTCCCCACTGGATTCAAAGTCATCTACCGACTCTTCTGCTAGATGGTGAGTCGTATTTCTTTTACACATACGCTAGAGGTGGCCCTTCGTGTTCCAGGCTTTGCATAGTACTCAGCAAACCGACACTGGTGAGCCCTGTCGTTTCCTCTGCAACGCCAGCATGGTGCTACACGATTAGCACCCCTCGGCAGACTGAGTTCTGGAAACTTGAGGTCTGTGCTCTCTGCCGTGGGCAGAGCCACATTCTGCAGTCTTGCCTGTGAAAGGTAGAATTCTGTGTACAGTACTTGCCGGGTTTGAGTCCACAGGATGAATAATTTGCTTGGTGCTGCAGGTCGAGGTCATGAACGCCTGACTGATGCTGATGGCCTTCTGCAGGTTGACTGTGGTATCGGCAGATAATAGCTTGTGAAGGAGGCCCTCGAGGCTAATTCCCATAACGAAGATGTCTCGCAATGCTTCGTTGAGGTGCGTGCCGAAATCACACGGCACTGCAAGTCTCCTGAGGTCGGCAGCATATTTTGCAATCTCCTGGCCCTCAGGTCTATGGTGAGTGTAGAATCTGTGCCTATCCATGAGGATGCTCTGTTTTGGTCTTAGTTGGTCGCAAATTAGTTCAGTCAGCTCATCGTATGTCTTATTCTTGGCCTTCCTGAGTGCCAGCAAGTCCCTGACAAGGCTGTAGACCTCGGACCCACAACTGGTCAGCAGTATAGCCTTGCGCTTCTCTGCCACTGTGTCCATCTCCCCAACCAGGTCGTTTGCCACAAAATATTGCTCGAGCCTTTCCGTGAAGGCATCCCAATCATCACCCTCTGCGAAGTCTTTTAGTGTGCCAAAGGTAGCCATAATCGTGTGAAGGTCCGTATTCTTGTTGCCAGTTGTTAAGTCTGTAATGTACTTATGAATGATTCCATGAGGCAATGTGTTGTACTCAAACTGTAGTGACCTTTGTCCTTTATTTGTAACTCCAGAGTGAGGCACAAGCATGGTGGGCCTTTTATACTGGGCCCTGCACACCTATGCAGGTCTCCCACCACAGTATCCTCTGGTGGACAGCCTCTGCCACAGGGGCAGGAAACTCTGGACTCCACCAGTTGCACCCTCTAGTGGTGCCAGCATAGTATATACACAGTGTAAACCTTATTGATAGTATATCAGGTGACAAGTCTCCATCTTATGCAACAATAGTGACTACACAGAGAGTATATCTATAGTTTGCATATATAACAGAGGGCATCCGAGAAGGACATCTGTAGCTTCCTCTCCTGACACAGTGCAGCCTTCCCAGAGCCATGAAGCAGCCACCGGAGAGACACTGCAGCGTGGTGTATGAATAGGTATGTGTAAGGGGAGGTTATAAGGAGATGCACAAGGGTGATAATTGATAATGTCTATGTTTTGTGGATCCATTGTTTGGGGTCTAATAAATCTTTATTTTGGTTTGCAATCTCTGTTTCGGTCTCTCATTTAACTGTGGTAATGCTGCATGAGAGGGCTCATAGGTTTGCCCATGGAGCAGCACAGATGAAGGCCCAAGTGTGCATTAGCTCATCAGAAACGTGCAGTAATGAGACGGCTTTGTGCTTCCCTTGCAGGGTCACCATGGTGACACCGCCTCCTACGTGGCTGGCCAACCACATCCTGGTCCTCCTCCTGCTGCTCCTCATGCACTTCGGGTTCCTGCATCTCCTGCTCCTGGCCCTCCTCCTCTTCCTCCTCCTCTGGTGGCACTGCTGCCTCGTCCTCCACTGGCAGTCTTCACCAAGCACTGTGTACTGACATAAAACGCACTCACAAGACTTTATCAGATGAATTTCGCTTCCAGGACAGTTTGTCAGCGGTGCCGCTTTGATGACGCACTTGAAGCGGCTTCGACAGCTGCAGGGTGGGTCTGGCGGGGGGTGGGAGGGGGCGGGGGAAAACGGGGCGGTATATGCTCACTGCTGGAAAAACGCATGAGAGCAATTGTGCGAATGATGGCCATTCCGCAGGACATTCCCCGCCGCTTTCTGGCGGTTACAGGCCTCACCGAAAGGGACAATTTCAGCCCCTAGTTCTTCAATAAAATATTTTACAACTCCTAACACCCTCTGGGTTTGTGTGACCTGTGATCCTAATCTTACATGCCAGAGGTGAGTTGACTGAGATTGGAGGCGCAAACCTTTAGAACATAAGAACATAAGAAGTAGGAACAGGAGTGGGCCATACGGCCCCTCGAGTCTGCTCCGCCATTCAATAAGATCATGGTTGATCTGATCATGGACTCAGCTCCACTTCCCCGCCCATTCCCCATAACCCCTTATCCCCTTATCGTTTAAGAAACTGTCTATTTCTGTCTTACATTTATTCAATGTCCCAGCTTCCACAGCTCTCTGAGACAGCGAATTCCACAGATTTACAACCCTCTGAGAGAAGAAATTTCTCCTCATTGTTTTAAATGGGCGGCCCCTTATTCTAAGATCATGGCCTCTAGTTCTAGTCTCCCCCATCAGTGGAAACATCCTCTCTGCAACATCTTGTGAAGTCCCCTCATAATCTTATACATTTCGATAAGATCACCTCTTATTCTTCTGAATTCCAATGAGTAGAGGCCCAACCTACTCAACCTTTCCTCATACGTCAAACCCCTTATGCTCAGAATCAACATAGTGAACCTTCTCTGAACTGCCTCCAAAGCAAGTATATCCTTTCGTAAATATGGAAACCAAAACTGCACGCAGTATTCCAGGTGTGGCCTCACCAATACCTTATATAGCTGTAGCAAGATTTCACTGCTTTTATACTCCATCCCCTTTGCAATAAAGGCCAAGATACCATTGGCCTTCCTGATCACTTGCTGTACTTGCATACTATCCTTTTGCTTTTCATGCACAAGTGCCTCCAGGTCCCGCTGTACTGCGGCACTTTGCAATCTTACTCCATTTAAATAATAACTTGCTCTTTGATTTGTTCTGCCAAAGTGCATGACCTCATATTTTCCAACATTTTACTCCATCTGACAAATTGTTGCCCACTCATTTAGCCTGCCTATGTCTTTTTGCACATTTTTTGTGTCCTCCTCACACATTGCTTTTCCTCCCATCTTTGTATTGTCAGCAAACTTGGCTACATTACACTCAGTCCCTTCTTCCATGTCGTTAATATAGTTTGTAAATAATTGGGGTCCCAGCACTGATCCCTGCGGCACACCACTAGTTACTGGTTGTCAACCAGAGAATGAACCATTTATCCCGACTCTCTGTTTTCTGTTAGTTAGCCAATCCTCTATCCATGCTAATATATTACCCCCAACTCCGTGAACTTTTATCTTGTGCAGTAACCTTTTATCTGGCACCTTGTCAAATGCCTTCTGGAAATCCAAATACACCACATCCACTGGTTCCCCTTTATCCACCCTGTTTGTTACATCCTCGGAAGAACTCCAGCAAATTTGTCAAATATGACTTCCCCTTCATAAATCCATGCTGACTCTGCCTGACCAAATTTTGGTTTTCCCTATGTCCTGCTACTGTTTCTTTAATAATGGACTCCAGCATTTTCCCAGTCACAGATGTTAGGCTAACTGGTCTATAGTTTCCTGCCTCTTTATCTGCCTCTTTTTTTAAATACGGGCGTTACATTTGAAGTTTTCCAATCTGCTGGGACCTTCCTAGAATCCAGGTAATTTTGGTAAATTACAACCAATGCATCCACAATCCCTGCCGCTACTTCTCTTAAGACCCTAGGATGCAAACCATCAGGTCCAGCAGATTTATCTGCCTTTAGTCCCATTATCTTACTGAGTACCACCTCCTTAGTGATTGTGAGTGTGTTATGTTCCTCCCCCTCCGCCCCCCATAGCCCCTTGACTATCCACTGTTGGAATATGTTTAGAGTCCTCTACCGTAAAGACTGATACAAAATATTTGTTCTGCCATCTCCATGTTCCCCATTACTAATTCCCTGGTCTTGTCCTCTAAGGGACCAACATTTACTTTAGCCACTCTTTTCCTTTTTATATACCTATAGAAACTCTTGCTATCTGTTTTTATATTTTGTGCTAGTTTACTTTCATAGTCTATCTTCCCTTTCTTAATCATTTTTTAGTCACTCTTTGCTGGCTTTTAAAAACTTCCCAGTCTTCTGTCCTCCCACTAGTTTTGGCCACTTTGTATGCCCTTGTTTTTAATTGGATACCATCCTTTATTTCTTAAGTTAGCCACGGATGGCTATCTTTTCTCTTACACCCTTTCCACTTTACTGCAATATATTTTTCTTTAAAGTTGTGAAATATCTCCTTAAATGTACACCACTGTTCATCAACCGTCCTACACTTTAATCTATTTTCCCAGTCCACTTTATCCAAATCTGCCCTCATACCTTCATAGTCTCCTTTATTTAAGCTTAGTACGCTGGTTAGAGATCCAGCTTTCTCATCCTCCATCTGGATTTGAAATTCAATTATGCTATGATCACTCATTCCGAGGGGATCCTTTACTAGGAGATTGTTTATTAATGCTGTCTCATTACACAGGACCAAATCTAAGATAGCCTGCCTCCTGGTTGGTTCCATTATATACTGCTCAAGGAACCAGTCCCTTATGCACGCTATGAACTCGTCCTCAAGGCTACCCTGACCTATTTGATTTGTCCAATCAATATGGAAGTTAAAATCACCCATGATTATTGCTGTTCTCTTTTTACAAGCCCCCACCATTTCCTGGTTTATGCTCCGACCAACGGAGTTGCTACTGTTAGGGGGCCTATAGACTATGCCCACCAGTGACTTTTTCTCCTTATTGTTCCTTATCTCCACCCAAACTGTTTCAACACCCTTATCATTTGAGCCAATATTGTTTCTTACTATTGCAGTGATCAATAGAGCTACCCCACCTCCTTTTCCTTTCTGTCTGTCCTTCCAGATTGTCAAGTACCCCATAATATTTAATTCCCAGTCCTGGTCACCTTGCAACCACGTCTCTGTAATGGCTATCAGATCATACCCATTTGTCTCAAATTGTGCCGTCAACTCATCTATCTTATTACAAATGCTATGTGCATTCAGAAAAAGTGCCTTTAAGTTTGTATTTTTACCCTTTTTTCCTGCTTGTTTCCTCTCTCCTTCAAACTCACTTTCTTTATTTTTGCTTTCTAATTCCAGCTTTATTCCTGAGAGTGCGCTATACTTACCACCCCACCAGGAATAACGCCTCAAAATGGCTGGTACCGAATTTCCAGCCCCTGCAGCTCTTTATAAATTCTCTCTAATGCAGGGGTTAGGAGGAACTCCCTGATCTCCAACAGTTGTTGTTTAGAAGTTACAATAACTCATTTCACTGGACAATTTCAGGCAACATCTTCCTATTTCATGGTGACATCTCAGCAAACGGAGACCAGCAGAGGGGCAGGAAGGATTGACAGAGTATACCTCAGGGGCAGAGATAGGCACTTACTAGGGGAACACCTGCTATTGAGCTGCAGCTCCTGTGAGTCAGGAAGTCCCGATTCCATCACCTGTACATTGCTCAGTCTGACTGCGGGTCGTGTGGCGTGTGCTGGACCAGCATTAACCTGTGCAGGCGCTGAAGTACTAATATGAAAACGAGAAGCCCACAGTCAGTAGTGGACCTGTCCCAATAACTGGGGAAAAAAGCGGGAGAGCTTGTGGCGAGGGGAGAGTCAACATCTGCAGTCTGAAACCCACTCTGCACTTTGGGTCATGAGTCATCTTACAATCCTTTAGTGTTTAATTCAGAAAAGCATTGAAAGAGGGCGCTCAGTCTCTCAGCTGTGTGTGCGGGGTGAACTGAGCAGGAATTTTATTCCAAATCATGTTCTTTATTTTGTTTTTTCTGGTGAACCTTTGTGCCCACCCAGGTTTGGCACGTAAATGTTGGAGAACAGAATAATTTTCAGGCACATGGCGTCTATTGTAACCCAACCAGCCCAGTGAGGAACTGTCGCAATCCGATTGGCCCCAGGATGTACTTTCCGATTAATTCAATGAAGAGTAAAACTGGCCGACCAGGCAGCTAAGGTTACAATTATCCCCACACTGTCGCATCAAACATTGCCAGGGCAGATACAGCACGGGGTTAGATACAGAGTAAAGCTCCCTCTACACTGTCCCATCAAACACTTCCAGGGCAGGTACAGCATGGGTTAGATACAGTGTAAATCTCCCTCTACACTGTCCCATTAAACACTCCCAGGGCCAGTAACAGCACGGGGTTAGACACAGAGTAAAGCTCCCTCCAAACTGTCCCATCAAACACTCCCAGGGCAGGTACAGCACGGGGTTAGATACAGAGTAAAGTTCCCTCTACACTGTCCCATCAAACACTCCCAGGGCAGGTACAGCACGGGGTTAGATACAGAGTAAAGTTCCCTCTACACTGTCCCATCAAACACTCCCAGGGCAGGTACAGCACGGGGTTAGATACAGAGTAAAGCTCCCTCTACACTGTCCCATCAAACACTCCCAGGGCAGGTACAGCACGGGTTAGATACAGAGTAAAGCTCCCTCTACACTGCCCCATCAAACACTCCCAGGGCAGGTACAGCACAGGTTAGATACAGAGTAAAGCTCCCTCTACACTGCCCCATCAAACACTCCCAGGGCAGGTACAGCACAGGTTAGATATCGAGTAAAGCTCAAGGCACTTCACAGGAGTATTATGAGATTTTTCTAAAATTTGACACCGAGCCGCACAAGGAGAAACTAACTAAGTAGACCTCGGGAACAAGCTGCTGCTCCAGAGATCCGACAAGCTTGGTCAAAGAGAAATGTTTTAAAGAATTTCTTGGAGGAGGAAAGAGTGCAATATATTCTTTACAACATCACTAAGGCACACACACAAGATGGCTCCATTACATCATGTGACTTTTATTGTATTTACAGCAGCAGTTGCATTACCACAGTAGTCCACTAGGTGGAGCAGTAGTCCACTAGGTGGAGCTTGACATTACACTCTCCCTCCTTAATGAAGAAGTAATCATAACAAAATAATTATCATGCGTAACGTGCATGGTTATACACAACGAAAGATATGGGGCTCAACTTTCCCCAATGCCGTATTTTGCCAGAATTACACTCGTGGCTGTGCGGCCCCTACTACTCCAAAAAAAAGTAGCAAGCTTCCCCGTTCTATTTTTTGAAATTGGTGCCGCACAGCCTGTCCTGTAGCTTTGGGGGGTGGAGGCTAATGTCTGTGCCGAAAAAACGATGCCTCCCCCTTCTGAGCATCCGCGAAAAAGAAATGGACATGCGCAGTACAGCTCTCGGTCTGCATTCGGCCATTTTTAAACAGCCAGTTGTGTGAGAGAACTTGAATTCTCATTGGAAAAATCAGAACTGCAATACGATATGCACCGCGGCTCAAGGAGCAAGAATTTCATACAGGATGATGTGGAGGCACTAGTTTATGTAATTGAGGCCAAATGGCACGAGCTGGACACCAGCAGAGGTCACGTAAAAGTTTCACCAAAAGAAATGAAGAAACGCTGGAACCAACTTGCAGAAGATATTGTACCTTTGCAAGAAGCTCAAAAGGGGAGACAGGACAAGGTTCTTTGTTCTCTCTCTCCCCAAGGTTGATGCCCTAAGTATGGACCACACCCAGGTCTGAGCAGATGCAATGATTGGGAAACACTGCCCCCCCTCAACCCCTCCCCAGGCTTCATTTGATGCATAGTGTAAGGCTTCTCATGCCTTCAGTTCGCCTTCCACAGCCCCCCAAACCCCCACCGGGCTTCTTTTCAAGCCGAGCCCAGAGTCCCTGTATCTGGGCGAGGGACAGATTCTGTCGGCCAACACTCCGACCCTCGAGCCCGCTTTGGAGATGGTCGGTGGTAGGGTGTCAGTTTAAAAAAAATCAAAACTCAAAGAATTCTATTAAACTTCCATTTTAAGTTTTGAACATTAAGCTTGATTATGCATATTTATATGTTCTTGATTCCCTCCAAAACTTTGCGTAAAAACAATAGCATCTTTCTGCGCCGATTTTTTGATGTGTGCTGGTTTTCCTTAAGTTCCCAGAAGGTTTTCCAGGAATGGTCACATACACCGTCCTTGGAAAAATTTAAATTGGCCAAACTTGCATAATTATGAAACATTGGCGCAGACATCAGGTTACGCCCCCTATGATGCCAAATAAACCCTAAAAAAATCGTAACTAACCGAGTTACGCTGGCGCACAAAGATTGGGAAAACTTGGATTTTTTAAAAATTTAGGCCAAAAAAAGCGGCATGCACCAAAAAAAGGCACAAATCGCTGGGGAAAATTGTGCCCATGGACTTATTTTGGCATATTTACAAATCAAACTTAACCACTGGTTTTCTGTTTCGAAGAGGATACCTTCACTCTCGAACAGAACTTCCCAAACTTGGTGTCGAACATAGAATCATTTTAGGCTGAGGAGAGTTTTCCTCCAAGAGTAACCCTTGATCTACATTTTGATTCTCTACAACTTCAGACTGTTTGACTGCCTGACTCGGACTCGGACTTAAATTCTGACTCCCTCTTGGACTTGTTTCTAGTACATCTGATGTAGGATTTGCTACTGGTACTCTACTCTACTTGTAATAAGACTATCTGACTCATCAGAAATAATCGAATCATTCCAACTCCTTCCACATCTATAGATAAAATATGATCAATGTGAACAAACCAAACCTTTCCAAGATCAAACCTCTTGACCAAATATTTGCAAGGGGCATATATCTTCACTACTCTTCATGGTAACCACTTTAACCATTGGCGATGGTTCTTCACTCTAACTTGGAGAGGACAGGGAGCTTGGAGCTGGGGCGGCAGTTTGCAAGGATGGAGGGGTCGAGTGTTGTTTTTTTGAGGTGATGAGAGCAGATTTGAGGGGGGGGGGGGGGTAGGGACAGTACCTGAGGAAAGAGAACCATTAACAATGTCAGCCAGAAAAGGAAGTTGGGTGCTCAGCAATTTGGTGGGAATAGGGTCAAGGAAGCAGGAATTGGGTCTCATGGACAGGGTGACCTCAGAAAGGTCATGAGGAGAGATCAGAGAGAAACTGGAGAAAGATGCGAGGTCAGGGGGAATCCTGAGAGGAAGTTTGGCCAGGCGGACTCGGGGAAGGAAAGGAAGAGGCAGAGGCGGCCGAACGGATGGTCTCAATCTTAAAGACAAAGAAGTCCACGAGCTCCTCATATTTATTCATAAAAACAGCTGCGACTCATTACTCATGATCCCCTGGAGCTGGCATCTGCCTCCTAGACGCTTCCTCTCCTTGTCACTGTCGGGGCAAGGCACTACGGCAGGGGGCGACAATTAATTTTGCAGATCGGGCGCCCAGTGTGCTTTGCACACTCACTGACATTACTATCTGCCTGGCACTAACTCGTAGTGGCGGTGCTATGGGGAGGCCGAATTTGGTGTACTTCGCTGGATTCGCCTCACCACGGCACTGCTGCCTCAGTGCCCCATCAGCGCCCCTGCCAGGTACTAACTGGAGCCGCTAACGTATCGAATCTTTCCCCAGACTAAAGCTCCTTCTACACTGCCCCTCAAACATTCCCAGCGCAGATACAGCACGGGTTAGATACAGAGTAAAGCTCTCTTGACACTGTCCCCATCAAACAGTCTGAGGACAGGTACAGCACAGGGTTAGATATAAATTAAAGCTCCCTCTAAACTGCCACCTCAAACAACAACTATACCAATTTGTATTTATATAGCACCTTCAACATAGTAAAATGTCCCAAGGTGCTTCACAGGAGTAGTCTAAGCCAACATATTTGACACCGAGCCTTATAGGAAGAAATTAGGGCAGATGACCAAAAGCTTGGTCAAGGAAGTACGGGTGAGAAATGGGGTGCTAAATTTTCACAGACAGAAAAGATGTTTTGATCCTGGGAACATCTGCTTCAGCGTTCCAAGAGGGACGTGGAGCACTAAATCAAGTGTTATGACTTCCATTTGTACACTAAAGTCAGTGAGACAGGCGGTAATGGCAGAATGCTGAATAATGTTCATGCAGCGCTGCCTTCTTTGGATGCTCCTCTCCTCACTTAAAGGGAGGAGCCAATGTTGATGTGATGCAACCTTCATCCTATCTCTATGGGGTGACGGGACCTGCGCTCAACAGCCCCAAGCACTTTAAGAGAGTGCAGCGCTGCCAAAAATGCAAAAGACACGAGACTGGGGTCATTAATAAATTTTGCCCTAACTGATGACCTAAACCTTTAAATATCACTCCCCAAGTGGCCAGCCGAGGTGACATCGTCCCCTGCAGCTGCTGTTATTGACATCTGGCGATGCAGCAAGACAGACTCTCACAACTGGGGCGGAAACGAGGCACTGTGCACGCTGATGTCACGATCAATGGGGCGCAAGAGAGCGATGTCGGATCTTCCACCTGCACCCCCACCTTATTGCCACGGACAGTCCCCAAGTTATCTCAGCTACGGCCTCCACCGCTGCTTTTCTCGTCCATCCACAAGCCAGGCTGTGAATGTAGCCGGTTGCTGGGCAGGACACTGATCCAAAATATGAATTCAATAAATCTGGAATAAAAATCTAGTGTCAGTAATGGTGACCATGAAACTACCGGATTGTCGTAAAGTCCCATCTGGTTCACCAATATCCTTTAGGGAAGGAAATAGAAACATAGAAACATAGAAAATAGGTGCAGGAGTAGGCCATTCAGCCCTTCTAGCCTGCACCGCCATTCAATGAGTTCATGGCTGAACATGCAACTTCAGTACCCCCTTCCTGCTTTCTTACCATACCCCTTGATCCCCCTAATAGTAAGGACTTCATCTGACTCCTTTTTGAATATATTTAGTGAATTGGCCTCAACAACTTTCTGTGGTAGAGAATTCCACAGGTTCACCACTCTCTGGGTGAAGAAATTCCTCCTCATCTCGGTCCTAAATGGCTTACCCCTTATCCTTAGACTGTGTCCCCTGGTTCTGGACTTCCCCAACATTGGGAACATTCTTCCTGCATCTAACCTGTCTAACCCCGTCAGAATTTTAAACGTTTCTATGAGGTCCCCTCTTATTCTTCTGAACTCCAGTGAATACAAGCCCAGTTGATCCAGTCTTTCTTGATAGGTCAGTCCCGCCATCCCGGGAATCAGCCTGGTGAACCTTCGCTGCACTCCCTCAATAGCAAGAATGTCCTTCCTCAGGTTAGGAGACCAAAACTGTACACAATACTCCAGGTGTGGCCTCACCAAGGCCCTGTACAACTGTAGCAACACCTCCCTGCCCCTGTACTCAAATCCCCTCGCGATGAAGGCCAACATGCCATTTGCTTTCTTAACTGCCTGCTGTACCTGCATTCAAACTTCAATGACTGATGTACCATGACACCCAGGTCACTTTGCACCTCCCCTTTTCCTAATCTGTCACTATTCAGATAATAGTCTGTCTCTCTGTTTTTACCACCAAAGTGGGTAACCTCACATTTATCCACATTATACTTCATCTGCCATGCATTTGCCCACTCACCTAACCTATCCAAGTCGCTCTGCAGCCTCATAGCATCCTCCTTGCAGCTCACACTGCCACCCAACTTAGTGTCATCCGCAAATTTGGAGATACTGCATTTAATCCCCTCGTCTAAATCATTAATGTACAATGTAAACAGCTGGGGCTCCAGCACAGAACCTTGCGGCACCCCACTAGTCACTGCCTGCCATTCTGAAAAGTCCCCATTTACTCCTACTCATTGCTTCCTGTCTGACAACCAGTTCTCAATCCACGTCAGCACACTACCCCCAATCCCATGTGCTTTAACTTTGCACATTAATCTCTTGTCTGCCGTCCTTACCTGGTATGGCCTCTATGTGACTCCACAGCAATGTGGTTGGCTTTTAACTGTGCTCTGAAATAGCCCAGCGAGCCACCCGTAATAAACTGCTACAAAAAACAATAATAAAACTGGACGGAGCACCCGGCATCGACCTCAGCACCGGCCTCGGACACGACAATGGCACACCCAGCCCAGCTGACCCAGCAAAGTCCTCAGCAACATCTGGAGACTTGTGCTAACATTGGGAGAGCTGTCCCACAGACTTGTCAAGCAACAGCCTGACATAGTCATACTCACAATTTCAGCCAATGTCCCAGATTCCTCGATCACCATCCCTGGGTATGTCCCGTCCCACCGCCAGGTCAGACCCACCCGAGGTGACGGCAGTGATATAGTCGGGAGGGAGGAAGTGGCCCTGGAAGTCCTCAATATTGACTCCAGACCCCATGAAATCTCATGGCTTCAGGTCAACCTCCTGCTGATTACCACCTACTGCCCTGCCTCAGCTGATGAATCAGTATTCCTCCATGTTAAACATCACTTGGAAGAAGCACTAATGGTAGCAAGGGCACAGAATATACTCTGGATAGGGGACTTCAACGTCCATTGCCAAGTGTGGCTCGGTAGCACCACTACTGCCCGAGCTGGCTGAGTCCTGAAGGCATAGCTGCTAGATTGGGTCTGCAGCAGGTGGTGAGAGAGCCAACACAAGGGAAAATCCTACTTGACCTCGTCCTCACCAATCTACCTGTCGCAGATGCATCTGTCCATGACATCCTTGGTCGCTGTGATCACTGCACAGTCATTGTGGAGGCAAAGTTCCATCTTCACACTGAGGACACCCTCCATCGTGTTGTGTGGCAATACCACCGTGCTAAATGGGATAGATTCAGAACAGATCTAGCAGCTCAAAACTGGTCATCCATGAGGCACTGTGGGCCATCAGCAGCAGCAGAATTGTATTCCACCACAATCTGTAACCTCATGGCCCGGCATACCCTTCATCCTACCATTACTAGCAAGCCAGGGGACCAATCCTGGCTCAATAAGGAGTGCAGAAGAGTATGCCAGGAGCAGCACCAGATGTATCTAAAAATGATACCCCAATCTGGGGAAGCTGCAACACAGGACTACATGCATGCTAAACAGCGGAAGCAGCATGCTATAAATAGAGCTAAGCAATCCCTCAATCAACAGATCAGATCAAAGCTCTGCAGTCCTGCTACATCCAGTCGTGAATGGTGGTTGACAATTAAACAACTTACGGGAGAGGGAGGTTCCATGAATATCCCCGTCCTCAATGTTGGCAGAGCCCAGCACACAAGTGCAAAAGACAAGGCTGAAGTGTTTGCAACCATCTTCAGCCAGAAGTGCCGAGTATATGATTCATATCGGCCTCCTACTGAGGTCGCCACCATCACAGAAGCCAGTCTTCAGCCAATTTGATTCACTCTACGCGATATCAAGAAACAGCTAAGCGCACTGGATACAGCAGAGGCTATGGGCCCCGACAACATCCTGGCTGTCGTGCTGACGACTTTTGCTCCAGAACTAGCCGTGCCGCTAGCCAAGCTGTTCCAGTAGAGCTGCAACACTGGCATCCAACTGACGATGTGGAAAACTGCCCATGTATGTCCTGTCCATAAAAAGCAGGACAAATCCAATCCGTCCAATTGCCATCCCATCAGTCTACTCTCAATCATCAGGAAAGTGATGGAAGATGTCATCGAAAGTGCTATCAAGTGGCATATACTCACCAATAACCTGCTCACCATTGCTCAATTTGGGTTGCGCATCAAGGAGCCCTGGTAAAATTGAAGTCAATAGGAATTATAGGGAAAACTCTCCACTGGCTGGAGTTATATCTAGCACAAAGGAAGATGGTTGTGGGTATTGGAGGTCAATCATACCAGCCCCAGGACATTGCTGCAGGAGTTCCTGCCCAACCATCTTCAGCTGCTTCATCAATGACCTTCCTTCCATCATAAGGTCAGAAGTGGGGATGTTCACTGATGATTGCAGAGCGCTCTTTGCATCCATTTTCACAAAAGAGAGATAGGGGAGAGTTTTCCGTATATTTCCTATTGACTTCAATTTTACCAGGGCTCCTTGATGCCACACTCAGTCAAATGCTGCCTTCATGTCAAGGGCAGTCATTCTCACCTCGCTTCTGGAATTCAGCTCTTTTGTCCTTGTTTGGACCAAGGCTATAATGAAGTCTGGAGCTGAGTGGTCCTGGCTTTGCAATGAGGGAGGAGCAATGTGAAACATTAGATGAGATAAACAGAGAGAGAGAGGAAGTATTAAGGGGCTTAGCAGCTTTGAAAGTGGATAAATCCCCAGGTCCGGATGAAATGTATCCCAGGCTGATAAGAGAAGCAAAAGAGGAAATAGCAGAAGCTCTGATCATCATTTTCCAATCCTTTCTGGCTACAGATGTGGTGCCAGCAGACTGGAGGACTGTTAATGTTGTACGTTTGTTTAAAAAGGGAGAAAGGGATAGACCGAGTAATTACAGGCCAGTCATCCTATGATGATGATAATGATGGTGGGAAAATTATTTGAAAAAATCCTAAGGGACAGGATATATCTTCATTTGGAAGGTCGGTAAGCATGGATTTGTTAAAGGAAGGTCGTGTCTGACTAACTTGATTGAATTTTTCGAGGAGGTAACCAGGAGGGTCACTGAGGGAAGTGCGTAATAATGTAGTGTATATGGATTTTAGCAAAGTTTTTGATAAGGTCCCACATGGCAGACTGGTCACGAAAGTAATAGCCCATGGGCTCCAGGATAAAGTGGCAAGTTGGATCCAAAATTGGCTCAGAGGCAGGAAGCAAAGGGTAATGGTTGATGGATCTTTTTTGTGACTAGAAGGCTGTAACCAGTGGGGTTCTGCAGGGCTCAGTGCTGGGTCCCTTGCTTTTTGTAGTCTATAGTAATGACTTGGACTTGAATGTTGGGGGTATGATTAAGAAATTTGCAGATGACACTAAAATAGTCTGTGTGGCAGGGAGGTCATGCTATCACTGTATAAAACACTGGTTAGGCCGCAGCTGGAGTTCTGTGTGCAGTTCTGGTCACCACATTACAGGAAAGATGTGATTGCACTGCAAAGGGTGCAGAGGAGATTTACAAGAATGTTGCCTGGACTGGAGAATTTTGGCTATGAGGAAAGATTGGAGATGCTGGGTCTGTTTCCTTTGGAACAGAGGAGGCTGAGAGGAGATCTGATTGAGGTGTATAAAATTATGAGGGGCCTGGATAGAGTGGATAGGAATGACCTGTTTCCCTTGGCAGAGGGTTGAACAACCAAGGGCATAGATTTATAGTAATTGGGGGGCGGTTTAGAAGAGATATGAGGGGAAATTTCTTCACCCAGAGGGTGGTGGGGATCTACAACTCACTGCCTGAAAGGATGGTAGAAGCAACAACCCTCACCACATTTAAAAGCACATAAGGTGTTGTAACTTACAGGGCTATGGACCAAGAGTTGAAAAGTGGGATTAGGCTGGATAGCTCTTGGTCAGCTGACGCGACTCGACGGGCAGAAATGGCCTCCTTCTGTGCTGTAAATCTCTATGATTCTTCTATGATTCAGTTCAGTTCGCAACTCAGAAAATAAAGCAGTCCATGCCTGCATGCAGCAAGACCTGGACGTCATTCAGGCTTCGGCTGATAAGTGGCAAGTAACATTCGGGCCACACAAGTGCCAGGCAATGACCATCTCCAACAAAAGTCTATCCATCTCCCCTGGGTATTCAACGGCATTACCATCGCCAAATTCCCCACCATCAACACCTGGGGATCACATTTGACCAGTGTCATGTATGTACAGTCTGTTTGTAGCCACCAGATGGCGTCATTGTTGGAGGCCACTGAGCAGCACGCAGATAGTGCTGCTCAGGTATAAAAGGCCAGCCATTTTTAGAGTTAGGCACTTTTGGCCTAAATAAAGCAGAGCAAGGTTGTACCTTGCTTACTTAAACAGTACTCAGTTTGAACCTTATTGCATACATAACAACCAGAAACTGGACCAGCCACATAAATACTGTGGCAACAAGAGCAGGTCAGAGGCTGGGTATTCTGCGGCGAGTGTCTGACCTCATGACCCCCTAAAGCCTTTCCACCATGTACAAGGCACAAATGAGAAGTGTGATGGAATACTCTCCACTTGGCTGGATGAGTGCAGCTCCAACAACACTCAAGAAGCTCGACACCATCCAGGACAAAGCAGCCCGCTTGATTGGCACCCCATCCACCACCTTCAACATTCACTCCCTCCACCACTGGCGCACCGTGGATGCAGTGTGTACTATCTACAAGATGCATTGCAGCAATTTGCCAAGGTTACTTCGGCAGCACCTCCCAAACCCACAACCTCTACCACTTAGAAGGACAAGGGCAGCAGGCGCATGAGAACACCATCACCTGCAAGTTCCCCTCCATCCTGATTTGGAAATATATCGCAGTTCCTTCATCGTCGCTGATTCAAAATCCTGGAACTCCCTCACTAACAGCACTGTGGGAGCACCTTCACCACACGGACTGCAGCAGTTCAAGATGGCGGCTCACCACCACCTTCTGTAGGGAAATTAGGGATGGACAATAAAAGCTGGCCTTGCCAGCGACGCTCACATCCTAGAATGAATGAAAAAAAAATTAACAAAAATCAACATTAACCTTCCAACACTCATCCAATCCTAATGCATACAGACAAAAGAGCAACACACTCACTCAGCAGGCAGCCTTTGAGAGCTGGATGGTGATCACTGTGTGCTGCAGTTCCATGGTGACATGGGTTGATTTTTTTATTTTAAAAACTGCCGCTAAATATATAAATATAAGACAGAGTCTGATGAAAGGTCATTGACCTGAAACATTGGGCCATAATTTGCGGCCCCTATGGATGCGTACAAGGTGCGTACTTGCCCGTAGGGGCCGCTCAAGTTCCTCATTTAGGCATACGCTGCACATGCGTGAAAACCCGGAACCTGCAATCTGTCAAGAATTCGCTTGACAGATCTACTGCCTCCCCGGGAAAAGGGCATCCCGGGTGGAGACCAACTTCTGCCCAGCAAATGCCCATGAAGTTCTGACGCCTGGTAAAAGCAGACGCCTGTCCTGCTTTAACTAGCGTAAGAGTTTTAAAAAACATAAAAATATTTTAATTTAAACATTAAAACACATGTCTAATAAGGTAAGGTTATTTTAGCCCCTTTAAAACATTTAGATTTATTTTTCCAAAAAATAAATTTGTTTTAAATGTTTAATTATATTGTATTTTAATTAATTTTAAATATGTATTTTTTTTTAAATTGTATTTGTTATGTTAAATGTATTTTTTTTATGTGATATCCATTTATGCTTATAGGGATTCAAATACAGAATTCCAATACGGAATCCACACAAGTATGAATGGGGATGCCCTTCTTTGATTGGTTGGGCCAGCCCATGTGATCCCAGGGCGCTTGCGAACCGCCTGCGCCCCTGAGATACATGGGTTTCTACACAGGCCTACCCCTGCAGGCCCAGGAGCGCAAGTCTCCGTGGATCCCGAGGTAGAAGGTAAGTTCGTAGATGCGGGAATCCTCCGACTGTGAATTCAGCCCCATTAACTCGGTTTCTCGCTCCACAGATGAGTTTTGCTGCATTTCTGTTTTTATTTCAGATTTCCAGCATCCGCGGTATTTTACTTTTGAATTGATGTTGCTTTTTGTTAATGTTTCAACAAAGCTTATCCAAAATAAATCTTAGCTGTTCTTTCTGAAACAATAGTCCACATCTTGTTTAAATTGTTTAATTCCAATTATCTGCGAATTCAAATTGAAATTGCAAAAAAAAAGACTATGCTGTTTTATTAAAATTGCTTAATTTCTACTGCTGAATAATTAGAATTTTTTCAAGGAAAAAGAACTTTTAATGAAAAGTAGACCACAGTCTACATTTTAAATGCATTTTTCTCCCTCTTGTCCTTTGTGGGTTCCCCATAGTGTACATAACTTCTAACTGACAGATCGGGAGATGTCAGAGAGTTGGCATTCAGCCTCTGCAAGGTCTTTTTGCCAAACGACAGTATCTCCCTTGTCAGTAGGTTTAATGACAATGTCAGGATTGGTCCTGACAAACAAGTTCGGGAAGAGATAGATTCGAGTGACTGAGGGTAGTAGAGAAATTGATACAGCCGGTGCTTGAATGTTGATTTACTGTGCAGTTGGGAAAGGATAACGGACTTGATTTGGGAAAGGCCTTGGTCACAGAGTTCTGGTGTCACTGAAGTTTGTGAAGGCAAATGGAGAATGTTGGTGAAATCAATTCTTGGGCTTGGGAAGGTTTATCAGGACAGGTAGTGACACAGAACCAGGCAGATGACAATCTTGGTAACGGACCCAATGCATGGTGGAAAATTCAGCCCAGCGTCAATGATAATGTATCAACTGGCTCAGACTGAGCGAGCAGCCAACATGCTTGATAGAGTCAGTTCATGTAGGTGCTTCACCTTGGTGTTAATACTTTCTCCAAACCCAAGTTTGGATGGTCAGAAGCTATAATAATACTGTTGGATGTTTTTCAGCAGTTCAAGAAGATACAGTACAGTCCATCCTTCACTGAAATCCTCATTCCCTGGCTCCCTGCCTTCAGCCCCGTCACATGCCAACATACCAATTCAGCACATTGTGGGTGCAAAGCCAGATAATAATGCTGCAGTGGACTCATTTACCACACTACTCTGTAGCAGGTATTTTGTTTTATTCATTCTCAGGATGTGTGCATTGCTGCCAAGTCTAGCATTTATTGCTAATCCCTAGTTGCCCTGAGGCAGAATGATACAACTAAATGGCTTGCTCGGCCACTTCAAAGAGCAGTTACGAGCAATCACGCTGGTGTGGGACTGGAGAGCAGGCAAGGACGAAAGGTTCACTTTTCTAAAAAGGACATGAGTGAACCAGTTGGGTTTTTACAACAATCCAACAGCTTCCAGCTCACTTTCACTGATACCAGCTTTTTATTTTCAGATTTTTAAAACAGAATTCAAATTCTCAAACTATGATGGTGGGATTTGAATTCTCTGGATTATTAGTCCAGTGATATAACCACTACATTACCATATCCAAATACAACATATGTTTACACTACTGAGCCTATTCTGTTGTGACGTAGCTGTCTTCACAGAAACAGGCCGTTCGGCTGGTGTTTATGTTCCACACGAACCTTCTCCAACTCTATTTACTTTATCTAACACAATCAAGATATCCTTATACAGGTAAAACGTCCAAAATCCAGAGTTCTAAAAACCCAAATTGTCCGAAAACCAGACATTGTGCAGATTGGAAGAGTCGTTGTCTGGAATCTGGAAATATTTCCCGAAAACCGGATTTTAGCTGTACATCCCTTTTTCAAACATGAACCAAAAAAATACGTAAACCGGCGCGGCCCGGTCTTGAGGTTACCGGATTCGAGCCGCCGGGTGTAATGTTCCGAAAACCAGAAATACAGATTGTACCTCTCCAGTCCGGACTCTCTAATCCGGAAACATCCGTGGTTCAGCATTAGTTGGGCCTGAGGGAGAGGAGGGTTTATTAAAAAAAAGATTTAATTGGATGGAGCGGCTGTCAATCAGTGACTGCGTTGGCGATCGACTGGAATGGCTGTTCATCAAATTGTGTCGGTACTCCATTCCAACCTGGTAATCAAGAGGGAGAGGGAGGTCAGAACTTGCCTTGGATTAGAGGCACAGTCGAGGCTGAATGGGCCCATACTACATATCTGCACTGTTGCACAGTAGAAGTGACTTTAATGTTGTTAAAGCAGCTTTAATTTTCTTAGTAAAACATGACAATGGGCAAAGACATTCAGAGTGTGTTCGGCGATTGGCTGGAATGGCTGGCAATCAGTGAGTGTGATCAGCTGAGGGAGCCGCCCACAGGCTGCCAGCACACACACACACACTCAGGAGCCGGGGGCTGTCGACAGGGACCAGTAAGTGTGACCTCCCATGGTTCGGATAATTCTCTGTTCCAGCGGCGGTCAAGTCCCGAGGGTGCTGGACCAGAGATGTCCAACTACACGAAAGTCTGGATTCGGGACGTCAGATTTATTCTCTGAAATTTGGAAAATCCCAAAAACTGGAATGGCCTCGGTCTCTATGTTTCTGGTTTTGGGACATTATACCTGTAATACTTTATCCTCACGTGCTTATCTAGCTTCTCCTTAAATGCATCGATGCTACTTGTCTCAACTACTCCATAATGTAGGGAGTTCCACATTCTCACCACTCTCTGAATAAAGAAGTTTCTCCTGAATTCCTCATTGGATTTATTAGTGACTATCTTTACGACTTCTAGTTTTGGTCTCTCCCACAAGTGAAAACATCTTCATGACGTCTACCCCTTCGAATCCTTTCATCATTTTTAAGGACCTCTGTCAGGTCACCTCTCAGTCTTCTCTTTTCTAGAGAAAACAGCCCCAGCCTGTTCCATCTTCCCTGATAGTTGTAACCCCTCATCTCTGGCATCATCCATAGAATTAAAAAAAATACTTTCTTCAGTGCTTCTATATCCTTATATCCGTAAGACAAAGGTCCACTAGCCTGACCCCGCCACACAGCACTGCTCCCCAGTCATCAAGATCCACAGCGCGGCCCTGGACAACGTGGACAGCTTTTCATATCTCGGGAGCCTATTATCAGCAAGGGCAGACATCAACAACTAAGTTCAACACCGCCTCCAGTGCGCCAGTGCAGCCTTCGGTCGCCTGAGCAAGTGTTTAATGATCAGGCCCTCAAATCTACCACCAAGCTCATGGTCTACAGGGCTGTAGTGATACCCGCCCTTCTGTATGTCTCAGAGATGTGGACCATATACAGTAGACCATCGCAGAAGAAATACCACCAACAATGTCTCCGCAAGATCCTGCAAATCCCAGGGGAGGACAGACGCACCAATGTTAGCGTCCTTGATCAGGCCAATATCCCCAGCATCAAAGCACTGACCACATTCGACCAGCTCCGCTGGGCAGGCCACATGATTCGCATGCCTGACACAAGAGTCCCAAAGCAAGCGCTCTTCTTGGAACTTCTACACGGCAAGCGAGCCCCAGGTGGGCAGAGGAAATGTTTCAAGGATACCCTCAAAGCTTCCTTGGTAAAATGCAACAGCCCCACTGACACCAGGGAGTCTCTGGCCAAAGACTGCCCGAAGTGGAAGAAGAGCATCCGGGAGGGCGCTGAGCACCTCGAGTCTCGTCGCCAAGAGCATGCAGAAAGCAAGCGCAGGCAACGGAAGGAGCGTGCAGCAAACCAGTCTCACCCTCCCTTTCCTTCAACCACTGTCTGTCCCACCTGTAACAGAGACTGTAATTCCCGTATTGGACTGTTCAGTCACCCAAGAACTCACTTTTAGAGTGGAAGCAAGTCTTCCTCGATTTTGAGGGACTGCTTATGATGATGATGATCCTTTTTGTAATACGGAGACCAGAACAGTGTAAAATTACTCTTAAGTGTGGTCTATCCAAGGTTCTATATAGGTTTAACATAACTTCTCTGCTTTTTAATTTTATTACTCTGGAAATAAACCCCAGTTTGCACTGCTACGAACATAAGAAATAGGAGCAGGAGTAGGCTATTCAGCCCCATGAACCTGCTCCGCCATTGAAGATCATGGCTGAACTTTTACCTCAACTCCACTTTCCTGCGCTATCCCCATATCCCTCGATTCTCTTAACATCCCAAAATCTATTGATCTCCATCTTGAATATCGTCAACGACTAAGCATCCACAGCCATCTGAGGTAGAGAATTAAATTCTCAAACTGCCATGGTGGAATTTGAACACTTGTCCCTTGGATTATTAGTCCAGTAACAATCACCATGCTACTAGAAAGAGGTGGAGAGGTTTAGGGAGGGACTTAATTAGCTTAAGGCCTAGGCAGCTGGAGGCACAGCCACCAATAGAACACAAGATATAGGAGCTGGAATAGGCCATTTGGCCCTTCGTGCTTGCTCTGCCATTCAACAAGATCATGGCTGATCTTCCACCTCAACTCCACCTTCACGCACTTTCCCCATATTGCTTAATTCCCTTTGTTCCCAAGATTTTTATCGACCACGGTCTTGACTATACTCGACGACTGAGCATCCACAGCCCTCTGGGGTAGTGAATTTCAAAGATTCACAACCCTCTGAGTGAAGACATTTCTCCTCATCGGAGTCCTAAATGGCCGATCCCTTATCCTGAGACTACGACCCCTAGTTCTAGACTCTCCAGCCAGAAAATAAAGCCTCTAACTACACGTGCATGATGCTAATTAATGCTGGAATACCTTGTGAGGCTTCCATGACACTGTCTGCAGAATTTTTGCTGCATATTTCCACAGCGAGGGACCAAGGTGTTGTAACTGAGACAAGATGAACAAATCGCGTGGCCATAGTTCTTGCACCCAAACTGCCAAAATGTTTTTAAAGTTAGATGAACATATCAATTAATCTTCAACAAAATACACACAGGGGTTTTCAATGGACTCAACTCACACCCAACAGATATTTCCCATTAAAAAACCAAGATGCAGAAGAGTTCCATAGTGCATGACAGATATGAGCAGGACACAACAGATGAGGTAAATCAGTGGTTAGGCGATGCCAGGCATGCGATATAAAACCCTTGACATTGTTAGAAGACGGAAAAACTGAGGTAGTTAAGGAGTTCCACAGTTCTGAGGTTCTGGGAAAGAACAAATTAGAGAGGCTTTTTCTTTGATTGCTTCGAGGCAAAAGTCACAGTTCCACTTTGTGCTGAATTGATCTGAGCTGGGCGAAATACGTTCATCCCATCATTAATGGCTGTGGCTTCAGCTGTCTAAGGCCAAGCTCTGGAATTCCCTCCTTAAACCTCTCCACTTCTTTAAGACCCACCTCTTTGACCAAACAGTTGGTCTCCCCTCCAGTTCGGTGCTGACTTTTGTCTGATTATGCCTATTTGAAGCACCTTGGGGCGTTTTTCTTTGTTAAAGGTGCTGAATAAATGCAAGTTGCTGTTGAATGCAGCTAGATGAGGCACTACAATCAGCAGCACTGGGCCAAAAGGTCATAATGAACAAGATTTCCTCACCTGCCTGTAGTCCTGTCTGAAAGTTCACGTGTGGGTGTTGGGGGAACACAGGATCACGCTTGGATGTAATGTGCTCGACAACCAAACAGCCAGCACCCAGTCTGATACAAACAATGGTCACTTGGGCAGCAGCTCCCATAAAACCAAGTCATAGCAAAGAAGGCCCTACCGTCAGGAGAGGAGAAAACTAGAATGCAAATAAGTGAGATTTTAAAGTGAAATTTTAATAACAGGTAAAGATTGCATTGTATTATATACAGGCCCGCCTAAAATAGAGGCTATTAGATTCTAAATTAAAATATCCTGTAAACCACTGAACTTTTGAATTGAAGCTGATCCTTACATCACCAGCAGTTTAATTACCCTTTTTGATGTTAATAATTCTGACAAACATACACAGGTCTTGAGAACATCCTGACTGAGTGTGTGTGAGATAACATAGCTACTCGCCAGCATATCAATTCTCCCATTTTCCCTGGGGTATAGGAAAAGTGTGACATCTTTATCATAGCTAGATGACAGCAGGAGTCAGTGCAGTGACAAAGTGCAAAGTGACATTCACTTCACAGGAAAAAATGTTTTGTGTTAATACATGTGGGAAAGAGTGAAACTAGAGACCATTAATACAAGATAGGCACCAAGAAATTCTTTACCCAGAGAGTGGTGAGAATGTGGAACTCCGTCGCACAGAGGGTAGTTGCAGCAAATAATTTAGATTTAAGGCATTTAAGGGAAAGCTAAATAAGGAGATGAGGGAGAAGGGGAGAGAGGGTTATGCAGATATAGTTAGAGGAGGAAGAATGGGAGAAGGCTTGGGTACAGCATAAACTCCAACCTGGACTGATTGGGCCGAAAGGCCTGTTTCGGTGCTGTATATTCTATGTAACATAAATATTACCTTGTCTAATTAATTAAAAACCAGATGGTTTAGCTATTAGTTTGAGTTTTATAGTTCCCATTAGTTCCTGAAGCAAGTGTTTAATTGTGGGGAAGAGGATGCAATACAGAACTGTTAAATTTAAAACAAATCTACAAGGCCACATCTGTACTAGTTGATCAGAGAACAGAGAGGATTCACTCCTTTAAGGAGATTAAAGCCTGAATAAGAATGTTTTCCATAACGTCCTTTCATGTAAAATGTGTTGTAGGCTGTAGTTTCAGGCCTTAAATAGAGGTACAGTTAGCAGCCTAGTTGAGTGAGTGTCCGCAGGACAAGAAAGCTGATAGCTACAGTTATGATGGAAGATCTTCTGGTGCCTCCCAGATTTAGTACCTGTCTTCACCATCTACCGTATAGGGGCAACTGCCCTTCCCACCGACTGTTGTTCCAGATCAGTATTCTCTGACTGCTCCAAAACCAGAACAGTGGAGTGGGCCTAGTCTACAGTGACTTTACCTTAAATCAGTACTGTCACATTTCGGCCATTTTTCCACAAAAGGATTTGTGGGGATAAATAGCAAAATGTTTTCACACATGTTATGAAAGACACTGAGGACAAAGGGTAGGTAATATGCACATAACCTAGCTATTGAAGCTATTTCCCCAAAGAATCTTTTCCAGTCTTATATCCCGTCTTGTATCCTCCTGTCCTCCAATTCGGGCCTTTTTTGCATCCTACATAAGAACATAAGAAATAGGAGCAGGAGTAGACCATTTGGCCCCTCGAGCCTGCTCCACCATTCAGTAAGATCATGGCTGATCTGATCATGGACTCAGCTCCACTTCCCTGCCCGCTCCCCATAACCCTTTACTCCCTATCTCTCAAAAATCGATCTATCTCCGCCTTAAATATATTCAATGACCCAGCCTCCACAGCTCTCTGGGGCAGAGAATTCCACAGATTTACAACCTTCTGAGAGAAGAAATGACTCCACATCTCAGTTTTAAATGGGTGGCCCCTAATTCTGATACTATGCACTCTAGTTTTACTTTTCCCTATGAGTGGAAATATCCTCTCTGCATCCACCTTATCGAACCTCCTCATTATCTTATATGTTTCAATAAGATCACCTCTCATTCTTCTGAAGTCCAACCTACTCAACTTATCTTCATAAGTCAACCCCCTCATCTCCGGAATCAACCTAGTGAACCTTCTCTGAACAGCCTCCAATGCAAGTATATCCTTCCTTAAATACAGAGACCAAAACTGTACGCAGTACTCTAGGTGTGGCCTCACCAATACCCTGTATAGTTGTAGCAGGACTTTGCTGTTTTTATATTCCATTCCCCTGGCAATAAAGGCCAACATTCCATTTGCATTCCTGATTACTTGCTGTACCTGCATACTAACTTTTTGTGTTTCAAGCACAAGGACCCCTGGGTCCCTCTGTAATGCAGCACTTTGCAATTTTTTCTCCATTTAAATTATAATTTGCTTTTCTATCATTTCTGCTAGAGTGGATAGCCTCACATTTTCCCACATTATACTCCATCTGCCAAATTTTTGCCCACTCACTTAGCCTGTCAATATCCCTTTGCAAATTTTTTGCGTCCTCCTCACAATTTGCTTTCCCACCCATCAGCAAACTTGGTTACATTACACTCGGTCCCTTCATCCAATTCATCAATATAGATTGTAAATAGTTGAGGCCCCAGCACCGATCCCTGCGGCACACTACTACTCGCTGTTTGCCAACCTGAAAATCACCCATTTATCCCTACTCCCTGTTTATTGTTAGTTAGCCAATCCTCTATCTATGCTAATATATTACCCCCAACCCCGTGAACTTTTATCTTGTGCAGTAACCTTTTATGTGGCACCTTGTCAAATGCCATCTGGAAGTCCAAATACACCACATCCACTGGTTCTTCTGGCCTCTATGGTCTTGCCTGAGGCCGCGCTGCTGGCTGAGCTGCAAAACACAAATGAGGTTATTAGAGGAGAAGGGGGTGCTAGGGTCACAAGGTGATTCCAGCTCTACACAGAGCATATGCACGACAAAAGCACCACCGCTCTCAAAATCATCACAGACATCACATTTCATGACCATCAACACATTGTGCATTGCAATGATTTTCATTAGGCCAGCATTATTTCTCGGACAATTTTAGAAATCATCTATCAGAAATGATTGTTCGGATATGAGTGGGTGTGGTATCTATTGACTTTACATTACGCAATGGTGTAAACTCTACTCACGTGGCATCACTTCAGGGTCTGTCCGGGGGTGCTTCCCCACGAGTGCGAGCATTCGCTCCTCCGTCTCAATGATGTTGCTGGGGACTGGTGGTCCCCCGCCACCCGTTCGCCTCTGCACGGATCTCATCATTGAGAGCTTCTTCTGTAAAAGGTGACAGGACGACATGGCATGAGATCATTGCGTGATATCATTGCTAGGTACTGTCACAGAGACTGATACAACACATAACCGATAGATACAATCATGATTATTATGATCATTATCATTCTTTACCTAAAGATGTGCACCATGACTGCAGGCTTTGACTGCAACATTTCTGGTAAAAGTGAAAGACCTCACATCTGCTGATAGTAACTCATGACTGTTACAAATCAAATTATATAAATACATAAGTACATGTAAATAAATGTAATATTTACTCTTTCGGATCCCACAAGGTCGTTCCATCGTTTGGGGCATTGGTTGCCCTCACGCACCTCGTTGGTCGCCGACGAGACCACCTCTGCTATCTCGGCCCATATCTTCTGGTAGCACTTTGGGGTGGGCTTCCCACGCCCTCCCTGGGTAAAATCACCCCAGCTTGACTCGGCTTCCTGCAGGAGGGAGGCATTTGCCTCGTCCGAGAACCTCCTCGTTTTTTTGCGCACTCCAATGTGCTCCTCTCCCAGCTCACTGCTCTCTCCAGCGGCAGTATCCACAGCGTGCTGTGACGCCTCCTCCTCTCCCTCCATTATAGGATAAATTCGGGCAAATATCTGGCTGGTAACAGCTAATTTTTGTTTCCCTTTTTGCTCTAAAGCTCTAAACTCTCCCTCCTTCCTCCCAAAGCAGCCACACCACACCCATATACGCCTTCAGTCCCTCTCAGCTCCCTCTCTCTCTCTCGCCTCTTCTGCGCATGTCATGATGACCCTTGACCTCCTGAATCACAGGAATCGAGCGTTGCCATGCTGTTGCTAAGGACAGCTACACTTTACGGCAGAAGGTCAGAGAGATTTAACGCTAACGCCCATTTCATATCGCTCGCGGTAACGCCCAATTTCAAAAATGGCGACTAGGGGCTTTGAGAATGGACGACAAGCCAGCGATCTGAAAACCCATTTTTACCGCCCACGCCAGAACTACCACCCATTTTTGGGCAATCTGCACAAAAGTGTAAAATCTAGCCTCATGTCTCTGAGGCATATAGGCACATACAGAAAGTGGAACGAGAGAGAGAGAGAGAGAGGACACACACACACGGGGACATGGTCGAAGCTACTGGTGACCCTGACACTGAGATTTTATAGTAAAGTTTCATACAAACAGAAGGGGCCCGGGATTTTACTGCCTATTGGGGAAACATGAACTTGCCTCTTTCTTCAGCCGAGTGAATTTGGACAGCAGCCGAAGTATCTTCCAGCCACCTTCAGTCAGCGTTGCTGTACCTGTCCCAAAATACAAAATAATGCAACAACAAAAATTAACACCAGTAACCTGACTACTTTGGGTCACATTCCATCTACATTAAATGTCCTCTGTTTACACTGATCAGCGAACTCGACCGCCATGCTCCATCGCCAGGGCCACCGAGCGGAAACACACCTATTCCACTCCCCACCATACCTGCCAGGAGATGTAGTCTTTTCATCATGCAGCAGGCACGCATGGCCTTGAGAGATGGAAACAATGCCACAGGAAAATCAACACTGGGGCACTCAAAGACCCTGCTAAGAAAGCCCGATTCAGCCAGCGCCTCACTGCCAACCTGATGACTCCCGGTGACCCAGACGCAGAGTGCCCACAGCGCCTGGTCTGCCCTCAAGGCCTCCATAATTAGCACCTGTGAAGAGACGCTCGGTCACTCAACCAGGAAACACCAATATTGGTTCGACGAGAACGACCAGGAGATCCAGAAGCTGATTAGCCTCAAGTGCAAGGCATTTCTGAACTGGAAACAACATCACAACTCGAGAGAAAGAAAGCAGCTCTACAGACGGCTGAAGGCCGATGTCCAACAAAAAACCTGTGACCTAAAGAATAGATGGTGGGAGAAAGCGCAGGAGATCCAGCAGTTAGCTGGCAACCACGACGTGCGAGGATTCTTTAGCGCAGTCAAGACCACCTACGGCCCAAGCAACCAAGGCCCAACCGACTGATGGCCAAGAACGGAGAGATACTCATAAAGGACATAGAGGCAGTCAGTGCCCACTGGATGGAGCATTTCGAGGATCTCCTTAACCGAGACCCTGTCTTCGAGGTGAGTGTCCTTGACTCGATACCGCAGCTTGCCACCCGTCACCATCTCAGCACAACCCCAGCCCGACACGAGGTAGAAAAGGTCATCGGACAGCTGAAGAACAACACGGCACAGGAACAGATGGAATCCACACTGGAGGAGTAGCACTATTGGCGCGAATATAGGACCTAATTTCTCTTATCTGGAAGGAGGAGAGCACGCCAGGAGATCTGAGACACAATAATTGTGACCATCTTCTTTCAAGAAAGTTGACCAGTCCGACTGCAGCAACTACAGAGGAGTTCCCCTGCCGTCAGCCACAGGGAAAGTCATCGCAAGAATCCACCTCAATCATCTTCTCACTGTGGCTGAAGAGCTCCTCCCAGAGTCGCAATGCAGATTCACAATGGACTGATCTTCACTGCGCAGCAAGAGAAATGCAGGGAACAGCACCAACCCTTGTACATGGCCGCCTTCTTTGACCTCACAAAGACCTTTGACACTGTCAGCCGTTGGGGATTATGGAGCATTCTCCTCCATTTCGGCTGCCCCCAAAAGTTTGTCACCATTCTCCGCCTGCTCCACGACAACATGCAAGCCGTTATCCTGACCAACGGATTCACCACAGACCCAATCCACATCCGGACCAGGGTCAAGCAGGGCTGCGTCATCGCACCAATGCTCTTCTCGATCTTTCTTGCTGCAATGCTCCATCTCACTAGCAACAAGCTCCCCGCTGGAGTGGAACTAAACTATAGAACCAATGGGAACCTGTTCAATCTATGTCGCCTCCAGGCTAGATCCAAGATTGTCCCATCCTCTGTCATCGAACTACACTACACGGACGACGCTTGCGTCTGCACACACTCAGAAGTTGAACTCCAAGCCATCGTCAACACCTTCACCAAGGCGTACGAATGCATGGGCCTTACGCTAAACATCCGTAAGACAAAGATCTTCCACCAACCTGACCCCACCACACAGCACTGCCCTCCGGTCATCAAAATCCACGGCTCGGCCTTGGACAACGTGGACCATTTTCCATACCTTGGGAACCTACTATCAGCAAGGGCAGACATCGTTGATGAGGTCCAACACCGCCTTCAGTGTGCCAGCGCAGCCTTCGGTCGCCTGAGGAAGAAAGTGTTTGAAGACCAGGACCTCAAATTCAACACCAAGCTCATGGTCTACAGAGCAGTAGTGATACCCGCCCTTCTATATGCTTCAGAGACATGGACTATGTGTAGCAGGCAGCTCAAAGCACTGGAGAAGTACCGGCAATGCTGCTTCCTCAAGATCCTGCGAATACATTGGCAGGAAAGGTGCACTAACGTCAGTGTTCTCACTCAGGCCAACATCCCCAGCATCGAAGCATTGATCAGCTCCATTTTGTGGGGCACCTCGTCCACATGCCTGACACGAGACTCCCTCAGCAAGCGTTTTACTTGGAGCTTCGACGCGGCAAGCGAGCCCCCGGTGGGCAGAGGAAACGTTTCAAGGACACCCTCAAAGCTTCCTTGATAAAGTGCAACATCCCCAGCGGCAGCTAGGAAACCCTGGCCCAAGACCGCCCAAAGTGGAGGGAAAGCATCTGGGAAGGCGCTGAGCACCTCGAGTCTCTTCGCCGAGGGCATGCTGAAGCCAAGCGTCGACAGCGGAAGGAGCGCGCGGCAACCCAGGCTCCCCACCCATCCGTTCCTCCAACCACCATCTGCCCCACCTGTGACAGAGACTGTAGGTGCCACATTGGACTCTTCAATCACCTGAGAACTCATTTTTAGTGTGGAAGCAAATCATCCTCGACTCCGGGGGACTGCCTCAGAAGGAGAGATGGAGCCGCGAGGATCGCGGCCACTTGCAGGAGCTCGGCGGCCGCGGACTACAATCCCAGCACGCACTGCGGCTGCCTTGATGCTCGCCGGGAGTTGTAGCCTTTTCCAGAGCGAGGTGTAGCAGAGTGAGTGGGTGGACGGGGCACCCAGGAACTACAATCCCAGGATCCCGCGCGGCCCGCTGCGCATGCGTGTTTGCGGGGTCGGGTTGAGAGGCCGAGTGCGAATGTGGAGACCCGAGTTGAGCTCTGCAGTCAGGGCGAAAGGAGGGAGCCATAATCCTGTAGTCGCGGCTCTGTGTTACCCCTCGTCGGTGTGCGAGAAGGTGGGAGGTAAAGAAATCCTGCAGTTAGACCTGTACTCGCTGCTGGAAGTCAGTGAGGATGCCACTGGCAAAGAGGTAAGGAAATGCCTGTTGGTGGTTTGAAATCCCCGCCAGCCCCAGTCACTGACTCTGAAGCCGGCTCTTGTGCTGCATGGCAGGAGGCAGCATTTCCAACTGGTCCCATTGTGGCCTGCAGGACATCGTCTGTCTCATGAACAAACAATGAAAGTACCATTTCATTTCAAACCTGAGTATATTATTAGTTGTCCTGTTCTAGTGTTGACCTGCTCCCAGGAAAGCACTTGTGGAGATATATTGCTCTGAGGATACTGGGCTTGTGCATTTTCACCGAGCCCAGCAAAATAGAGCCACATAATCTGTCGCCCACAGTATGTCTCTGCTTTCTTCTCAAGTTAAAACCAAAATGCTGACAATACACAACAAGTTCCTCAGCATCTGCAAAGAGAAAAGACAGGTTATTGTTTGAGATACACACTCTTTGTCAGGATTGAAAATTTCAAGATAATGGAATCAAACAAAATTCGAAAGGTAACGGCAGAGATTTGTGGACTCAGTGATTTGAGTGCTACATACATCACAAATTGGCGACGAGGACACGGATGAGCTCTTCACGCAACCATGGCTACTTTGGGCACGCTAAAGGATTTCACAGAGGATAATGACTGGGATGCCTTTACGGAAAGGCTCGAGTACTATTTTATAGCAAACGACCTGACGGGGAACACGAACGCACTAATAGAGAAGCGTAAGGCGATATTGCTGTCCAGTTGTGGCGATGAGGTTTATCGTCTCATCAAGGATTTGCTGGCACCCACGAGCGCCAAGGACAAGTCATATGAGGAGCTGACTGAACTCATTCGTAACCAACTTAAACCGAAAGAGAGCATCCTCACGGCCAGGCACAAATTCTAACACCACTGCAGACCTGAGGGCCAGGATGTCACAAAATATGCTGCGGACATCAGGAGTCTTGCGGCGCCATGCGATTTTGGCACGCACTTTAACGAGGCATTGCGAGACATCTTTGTTATGGGGATTGGCCATGAGGGTCTCCTTCACAAGCTGCTATCTACTGAACCTACAGTCAGCCTGCAGCAAGCCATCAACATCAGCAGGACATTTATGACTTCGACTTGCAGAATCAAGCAGATGATCCACACAGTCTCGAACCCGGCAGGTACTATTCACAGGATAGCGCCCGTCATGGGCAAAACTGCAGAACGTGGCTCTGCCCAGGGCAGAGAGCACGGACCTCAGGGTCCTGGAACTCAGAGTCTGCCGAGGGGGGCTAATCGAGTAGCACCATGCTGGCGCTGCAGAGGAAGCCATGGGGCTCACCGGTGCAGGTTTGCGGAGTATATGTGCAATACCTGCCACACGAAAGACCACCTTCAGTGTATGTGCAAAAGAAACACGACTCACCGTGTGGCTGAGGGAGACGGTAGATGATCTGCTATCCAGCGAGGAACATTGCGGTTTGGCTCGCCGGGCATCCCAGCCCCAGGTAGAAGAAGATGAGGCGTTTGGACTGTATACTTGTACCGACGATTTGGCCCCAGTGATTATGGAAGTCAAGATTAACGGAGTCCCAGTGAGTATGGAAGTGGACACGGGGTTGGGTCAGTCGCTGATAAGTCGGGAAACTTTTGATAAACTGTGGATCAACCCAGCTGCACGACCCAAGCTGGGCCCGGTCATGGTGAAGCTGCGCACCTACACCAAGGAACTGATACCTGTTCTTGGCAGAGCGGATGTGCAGGTATCTCATGGTGGCGAGATGCATGGTTTACCTTTGTGGATCATTGCAGGCGATGGGCCGACGCTACTCAGCAGGAGATGGATGGGGAAGGTCCGTGGGAGCTGGGAGGACTTCATTCCTCCACAGACCGCTGTCCCCCGTGTTCACAGGCAGAGCAGGCCTCCACCTTCGGATCGGAGAGCAGCGAAGGAAGCGTGTGTGGGGTTGGGCAGAGCAGCGGCGGCCATCGACTCCCCCCTGCAAAGTCTGAGAGTGAGGAAGAGGCAGTGAGGAGCTCGGCCCTGGAGGATGTGCGTGTGGCGGCTCGCGGGCAAAAAGGTCACCGGAGGATGCGGTGGTGTGGGAGCCGGTGCGTTGCGGCTCCCGGGTGCGTTCCGAGTATGGCGGCTCGAGAGAGAGAGGGAGAGCAGGCAGCAGCGCGGCGAGCCTCATGACAGCAGAGTTCTGCAGAGAGAGGCAGGCAAGCACCAGCAGAGCACCTAAAATGGCGGCGCCCAGTAGAAGCCTCGTGGGAAATACAAAATGGCGCCTTAAGAGGGAAATGTACCTGGGCGTCTTAAAGGGGCCTTACACCGTTTGCGGTCCCCACAGAGACTTTTGTAAGGGCAAGAGTGAGTCAAAATGATTACTGTGATTTGTGAGATGACGTGATTTATGACGAGTTAATATTTTGATGCTAAAATGATTACTGTGATTAAAATATGATTGGTGAAAAGTAATAATATCCCAATGCACAGTTAAAAGGGTTAATGGATCTGTGACTAACATGACTCATGGATTAATGCGATTTCTGATTTTATGTGATTTATGCAATTGTTCAGCGGCTGCAGACAAGCCGCAAAGGCAACTATTTTCTGAGAACAGAGGCGACGCACTAGTTGCCATACCCTGTCTCAGCGCAGCCCATTACCTCAGGCAAAAAGGGGCAGTATGACGCCACCATACCTCACCCAGTGGAGCTGGGATTTAATAACTGTTCAGTGTACCTGCAACCTTTTGATATAACTCTTCAATGCATACAAATGTACTGTCTATGTGTACCTGCTTTCTACTGGAGATTGTTTGTGTACTTGTATCACCCACGTAAGGAGTGCAAATACCACATGCTTGCATTGGATCGCAAGCATAATCTCGACATGGGGGGGGGGGGGGAAGAGGGAAGTGGATGGTCATGGACTCACACTCTCAAATCAACCAGGACGAACAAGGCCGAGGTTACCGTCAATTTGCTTTTGGAACTAGTGGGGGGAGTGAAATGTTATGTATTGTCCATGTACATTAAATGTATCGTTACAATGGTGCGCCACAAGGGGCACTGTGGTGGGAGACCCAAAAGTACCTGCGAGACAGAGTATAAAAGGCTGCCCACCACACCTTAGGGGCACTCTGGAGTTACACAATAAAGGACCAAGGTCACAGCAGTTACGACAACACCAGACTCTGTGGAGTCAGTGATTTGAGTGCTACATACATCACAGTAACTGCAGAGAGGCCCAGGTGGGCAGAGGAAACATTTCACGGACACCCTCAAAGCCTCCCTGATAAAATACAATATCCCCACCGACACCTGGGATTCCCTGTCCAAAGATCGCTCTAAGTGGAGGAAGTGCATCCGGTAGGGCGCTGAGCACCGCGAGTCTCATCGCTGAGAGTATGCAGAAATCAAGCGCAGGCAATGGAAAGAGCGTGCGGCAAACCAGACTCCCCACTCACCCTTTCCTTCAACAACTGTCTGTCCCACCTGTGACAGCAACTGTAATTCCCATATTGGACTGTTCAGTCACGTGAGAACTCACTTTTAGAGTAGAAGCAAGTCTTTCTCAATTTTAAGGAACTGTCTATGATGATGATGATTATCTTTAAGGCTCCTTGCTAAATCCTTTATCACCCTAGCTAGATTGAAGGCCTGTTTTTCTGCCTTGTCTTGCTGTGACCTTAGCTCTGTGTCTGCTGAGCTGGCACAAGTATTCCTTTTATAATTTGCAATTTCTTTGGGCTTAAAGATTTCATAGATTGTCCTGTCCTGGTGGGTGTCCTACATTGTCAAGTGTCCACTCCAGGAGTATATTCAGTTTGTTCATCTCACTTGTTTCGGGTACTCTGGGTTTAATCTCCTCACTGTGTTAGTCGGCAGTTTCCCTAAACTCCTCACTGTATTCCTACCATTCCTTCCCCTGTGCTCAGCCCAGGATTAGTCAGTACAGATTGGTTTAGCAGAATGGCCTGTTTCTGTGATGTAATTCCAGATAGCAGCGTTTTTGGCCAGAGCTCAAACACGCTCTCAATGTCGGCCTGGATTGTGTTCAATCTGTTGTCAACAATTGGACGGTAAATATCTCATTTCCAAGAATAGCCAACAATCCAACCCATGTACTTCTCCTTGTCACTCTCTGTCACCAGTCAACCAATGGATAATGATCAAAGCCCACATGACCCAAAGGCCCGTACTGGAGAGAGTCCCGCGCTGGGAGAGTGTTCACTTCGCTGCTCTCCCATGTTTATGTTTCTCTGGGTTTATTCTTCGCTCGGTGTTAGTTTCATTGATCGCAGTCAGCTGTGCTTCGAACCCACCATCCCCGACGGTTATTCCAGCAATAAACTGCGTTTCAGTTGGTTGCCGGTTTGGGATTTATTCTTTCCATAATCGCTTCAGTATTGATCATCTGATTTCAATTAATGGCCTAAATTCGCATAAGCATATTTTCCTTCACTGCCCTTTGTCAACCTGCCATCTCTCACAGACTAATTTGCCCATTGTGCTAATTCTAAAAGTTTTCACTATTCTCAGAGAAGCAAGTTCTCCCAGTCTCCCAGCCAACATTCCTCCCCCAACAAACACCACCATTGTTTACCAGATCAGAGACCACGAAACATGGGTTCGTCACTCACTGTGATGAAAACTGGACACTTTTATTGTATGCGGTGCGCACTCAATCTCAGACAGACAGGAAGAGGGACAGAATAATATAGGTTATTGAACAAGACTCAAAGATGCAGGGTACATGGAATTAGGACAGCAACTCATGTGGAGGAGGAACAGCAGTACAGTCTGGTTGGGCCGAATGGCCTGTTTCATTGTTGTAATTCCAGGTCACTCGTATTTTTGGTAGTGGTCAAACACCATCCCACTGTGCCAGAATTGCAGGAAATCTGTTGTCAACAAAGTGTAATTGGGGGGGGGGGCGGGATTGTGTGTGGTTTCTGAGGGGGTCAGGTTCCCTTCTGACCAACGTGAGTGGTTTGAATCGCTCCCACTCCCTTGGGTTCTGTACTCTGGTGTTATTTGTGCAGGGTGACAAAAGTGCAGAGGGCACTGGTTTGATGCAAAGAACTTTGGTTTTATTACAGTCAAGGTAATACAGGCTTATTACTCGAGTAAAAAAATACACAGCCAAACTTACAATCACTCTAATAAAGGACAGTACAAGGAAAGGTACAAGGTCAAACTTATAATCACTCTAATAAAGTACCATACACTACACATTCAAAGGGGGTTGCAATAAAATTATACCTCCCACCTCCCAATACCTAATTCTAGCTAGGTTAGACTCCAGGGAAGGCAGGGACTTATGCTTACCAATACTTTTGATAGTTAATGGTAGATGGTGATGTTCTTCCTTCCTTCAGGACTTCAAGACTTCGAGGCTGGAGATGTTAGTTTACAACTGTCGCATTGGTTTCTCTCCTTGTCTTGATGAGGTAGTGGCAGCCTTGTAGCTACCTAGCAACCACCTCTCCTCTGTTGAAAACAGTGGCCAGTTATACGATTTCAGTGGTTCTAATCTTAGCGCTAAATCTCTTCAAAATCCTTTGTATAATTTTGGTTCTTCTTTGTAATATTTTGTTGGGCTCGTTAAAAGTTGATATGTCTTGGGTGAGTTGATGTTCTAAAACTGTCTCCTGATGGAAATATTAGTTTGATAATGGCAATGTCCTTTTATGCTTAATCTTTCGCATACAGGCTGGATTGGGCCTCTTTGTGATGTATATGCTGAAATGGTTGTCCAGACCCATGTTGATGAGTAGCTATTTTGTAATGTTAATGTTCCTTGTGGAGAAAGATTCTTGACTGCTCAATTCTCCAGACAAAGTCACTTCAGTTCCAACACCTAGGCAGACCCATTAATCAGGGTGTCTTCTGTGGGTTCTTTAGGTCCCCCCACAGCCTTGAATTTGTCTTGTAAAAGTTCATAATTCTATTAAAGTCCGTAGTTTCTTCCATAAGCACTTTAGAGTTCCAAACTTTTCGGTAGATAGTCCCAAATTAAATTTCCTTTGGAATGAGCCCAAACACGGGGGGGGGGGGGTTTCTTGTGAATTTTGCATTCTTTCATTACCCCTGTTGACACTCCACACTCGAGTGTCAATCAAGGTAAGCAAAATTCCTGCTCCCGAGAGTCAACCTTCCCTGCATTTATACTAGCTAAACATTACCCTGCATTCCCTGTTGAAATGCAATGCAATATACAGGCGAATGCAGTCATTACAATTCGGTTATAGCATATGATGTCCCTCTTTTACTCGGTTTTCACAGTAAAATGACGGTATACAGTCATTCACAACTTTAAGTAAAGTAAAATAAAACACATAGGAACACATTCTCAAATAGCATAAAAGTCCATGGTCAAACACGTTTTAAGTTCAGTAAAATAAAGCTACATAGTCAAAACATTTAAGTAATGCTCTTACAACACTCGCGATGTTGCGGTTTACGACAGGTAAAATCAAACACAAATTAAACATGGTAACATAGAAACATAGAAAATAGGTGCAGGAGTAGGCCATTCGGCCCATCGAGCCTGCACCGCCATTCAATAAGATCATGGCTGATCATTCCCTCAGTACCCCTGTCCTGCTTTCTCTGCATACTCCTTGATCTCTTAAGCCGTAAGGGCTATATCTAACTCACTCATGAATATATCCAATGAACTGGCATCAACAACTCTCTGCGGCAGGGAATTCCACAGGTTAACAACTCTCTGAGTGAAGAAGTTTCTCCTCATCTCAGTCCTAAATGGCCTACCCCTTATCCTCAGACTATGTCCCCTGGTTCTGGACTTCCCCCAACATCGGGAACATTCTTCCCGCATCTAACCTGTCCAGTCCCGTCAGAATCTTATATGTTTGTATGAGATCCCCTCTCATCCTTCTAAACTCCAGTGAATAAAGGCCCAGTTGATCCAGTCTCTCCACATATGTCAGTCCAGCCATCCCTAGAATCAGTCTGGTGAACCTTCGCTGCACTCCCTCAATAGCAAGAACGTCCTTCCTCAGATTAGGAGACCAAAACTGAACACAATATTCCAGGTGAGGCCTCACCAAGGCCCTGTACAACTGCAGTAAGACCTCCCTGCTCCTATACTCAAATCCCCTAGCTATGAAGGCCAACATACCATTTGCCTTCGTCACCGCCTGCTGTACCTGCACGCCAACTTTCAATGACTGATGAACCATGACACCCAGGTCTCGTTGCACCTCCTCTTTTCCTAATCTGCCGCCATTCAGATATTCTGCCTTCGTGTTTTTGCCCCCAAAATGGATAACATCACATTTATCCACATTATACTGCCTCTGCCATGCATTTGTCCACTCACCTAACCTGTCTAAGTCACCCTGCAGCCTCTTAGCGTCCTCCTCACAGCTCACAGCGCCATCCAGTTTAATGTCATTTGCAAAATTTGGAGATATTACACTCAATTCCTTCATCCAAATCGTTAATGTATACTGTAAAAAGCTGGGGTCCCAGCACTGAGCCCTGCGGCACTCCACTAGTCACTGACTGCCATTCTGAAAAGGACCCATTTATCCCGACTCTCTGCTTCCTGTCTGCCAACCAGTTCTCTATCCACATCAGTACATTACCCCCAATACCATGTGCTTTGATTTTGCACAACAATCTCTTGTGCGGGACCTTGTCAAAAGCCTTTTGAAAGTCCAAATACACCACATCCACTGGTTCTCCCTTGTCCACTCTACTAGTTACATCCTCAAAAAATTCCAGAAGATTTGTCAAGCATGATTTCCCTTTTATAAATCCATGCTAACTTGGACCGATCCTGTCACTGCTTTTCAAATGCGCTGCCATTTTATCCTTAATGATTGATTCCAACATTTTCCCCACTACTGATGTCAGGCTAACCGGTCTATAATTACCCGTTTTCTCTCTGCCTCCTTTTTAAAAAATGGTGTTACATTAGCTACCCTCCAGTCCATAGGAACTGATCCAGAGTCGATAGACTATTGGAAAATGATCACTAATGCATTCACTATTCCTAGGACCACTTCCTTAAGTACTCTGGGATGCAGACTATCAGGCCCCGGGGATTTATCGGCCTTCAATCCCATCAATTTCCTTAACACAATTTCCTGCCTAATAAGGATATCCTTCAGTTCTTCTCACTAGACCCACTGTCCCCTAGTACATTCGGAAGGTTATTTGTGACTTCCTTCGTGAAGACAGAACCGAAGTATTTGTTCAGTTGGTCTCCCATTTCTTTGTTCCCCATTATAAATTCACCTGAATCTGACTGCAAGGGACCTACGTTTGTCTTCACTAATCTTTTTCTCTTCACATATTTATAGAAGCTTTTGCAGTCAGTTTTTATGTTCCCTGCAAGCTTCCCCTCATACTCTATTTTCCCCCTCTTAATTAAACCCTTTGTCTTTCTCTGTTGAATTCTAAATTTCTCCCAGTCCTCAGGTTTGTTGCTTTTTCTAGCCAATTTATATGCCTTTTCCTTGGTTTTAACACTATCCGTAATTTCCCTCGTTAGTCTTGGTTGAGCCACCTTCCCCGTTTTATTTTTACTCCAGACATGGATGTACAATTGCTGAAGTTCATCCATGTGATCTTTTGCTTATCCATCATCAACCCTTTAAGTATCCTTTGCCAGTCTATTCTAGCCAATTCACGCCTCATACCGTCGAAGTTACCTTTCCTTAAGTTCAGAACCCTAGTTTCCAAATTAACTGTGTCACTCTCCATCTTAATAAAGAATTCTACTATATTATGGTCACTCTTCCCCCAGGGGCCTCACACAACAAGATTGCTAATTAGTCCCTTCTCATTACACATCACCCAATCTAGGATGGCCAGCTCTCCAGTTGGTTCTTCGACATATTGGTCTAGAAAACCATCCCTAATACACTCCAGGAAATCCTCATCCACCGCATTGCTACCAGTTTGGCTAGCCCAATCAATATGTGGATTAAAGTCGCCCATGATAACTGCTGTACCTTTATTGCACACATCCCTTATTTCTTATTTGATGCTGTCCCCAACCTCACTACTACTGTTTGGTGGTCTGTACACAACTCCCACTAGCATTTTCTGCCCTTTGGTATTCCGCAACTCCACCCATACCGATTCCACATCATCCAGGCTAATGTCCCTCCTTACTATTGCATTAATTTCCTCTTTAGCCAGTAACGCCACCCCGCCTCCTTTTCCTCTCTGTCTATTCTTCCTAAATGTTGAATACCCCTGGATGTTGAGTTCCCAGCCTTGGTCACCCTGGAGCCATGTCTCCGTGATGCCAATTACATCATATCCATTAACTGCTATCTGTGCAGTTAATTCATCCATTTTATTCCGAATACTCCTCGCATTGAGGCACAGAGCCTTCAGGCTTGTCTCTTTAACATACTTTGCCCCTTTAGAATTTTGCTGTAGTGTGGCCCTTTTTGTTTTTTGCCTTGGGTTTCCCTGCCCTCCACTTTTACTATTCTCCTTTCTATCTTCTGCCTCCATTTTATTTCCCTCTGTCTCCCTGCATAGGTTCCCATCCCCCTGCCATGTTAGTTTAACTCCTCCCCAACAGCACTTGCAAACACTCCCCCTAGGACATTGGTTCCGGTCCTGCCCAGGTGCAGACCGTCCGGTTTGTACTGGTCTCCCCTCCCTCAGAACCGGTTCCAATGTCCCTGGTTCCTTTCTTCCCCTGGGAGCTCTGCCTGGTTCAGGGCTGCTGGCTGGGGACTCCCAATTGGTGGCTGTTCCACCGCTATCTCTTCTGGGGTTACCCTTGTTGCCTGAGGCTACCGGCTGGGTGTCCCTGTTCGCGGGCTGGTCTCTGACCTTAGGTGGCCTTTTGCGGCTGGTCCCTTTCCCGGGGCTGAACCATTCAAATTGGGGCACTGGTGACCACGGTGTCTTTGGTCGTTGTGTGCAGGGAGTCCTTCTTAAGGCTCCGGCTGCTGGAGGTGCGTCCGAGTCCCAAATGATTGGCGAGACAGCTCCTCCAGTAACACAGTCCACCGCTCCTCTAGGTGCAGTCTGTGGGTCTGCCACGTCCCCTGTGGGATTTCCACAGTGAGGGGGCTGTTGGCTGGGGGTCCCTGTCTTTAGCACGGTTTACAGGTTTTGGCTGTCCCTTACGTTTAGCTGCTGCCCCTGGGTTGAAAAGTTTGCACTGATTTATGAGGAACCACTTTGTTCAGCGGGACAATTTTATGGCATAGACCTTGCCTTGTCGACGATGTGGTATGGTTCTATGTACAGTACCTCAAAGACCCCTACTCTAGCGTAGTTCCTTACCATGACCTGGTCTCCTATCTCCCATTCGTGATGTTTGCGGGGTTCTAGCAGCAGTCGGTTGCTCCGATGCTGTTTTCCCATGTTGTTAGCAGCCTGCCAGTGAATCTGTTTAAGGTGTTCAAACAGATTCCTGACAAAGCTGCCCCGGTTCGCTTCCCTAAGCTGACCTTCCGTGAGTCCCGGGGCTAACACATGGGTGAGGGTTCGCATGAGCACATACGGGGGGTACCCCGTGCTCTTAGACTGGCTGGCCCGGATCCCTATGAGGACCAGTGGTAGGACCTCTACCCACCCCTTGCGTGAGTCCCCTGTCTCTTTGCGCAGCCTTTCCTTGATGGTGCGGTTTAAACGCTCCACAGGCCCGGATGACTACGGGTTGTGGGCGACATGCCATTTTCCTTTGATGCCGAGTACCTTAAGGGTCTCCTGCATCACCTGCCCGGTGAAGTGACTCCCTTGGTCGGACTCCACGTATTGTGGTAGTCCCCATCGGGAGAATACTTCTCTGACCAGATTTCTAGCTGTTCCCAGGGCAGTGGCTGCTCGGCATGGGAAGGCTTCCACCCATTTGGTGAATACATCCACTAATACTAGGCAGTACTTGTAGCTTCCATGGGCAGAGGGTAGGGGCCCGATGTAATTGATTTGGATCGACTGCCAGGGTCCCCCTACCCTCCTGATATGTCCCATAGATACCTTTCTTTTCTGGGGGTCGGGGTTGTTGGCCACGCAAACCAGACAGCTAGCACAGAACTCGCGGATGTCTTCCCTGAGTCCTGGCCACCACCCTGCCTGTTCCACTCGTTGCCAAGTGGCCTCGGGTCCGGGGTGTCCTGCTCCTGGACCCTCATGGGCCAGCTGGAGGAATTCTCTCCGGTGTTGTTCCGGTACTACCCATTGCTCTCCCCTGAACTGCATGCCTTCTTTAATGGCAATTGATGCAGTGCCGTATGGGCCATCTACCTTTTCCCCTTTAGCTAGCGTGTTCAGGACAGTTTTGAGGGCGGGGTCTTGGGTCTGAACCATTTTTAGGTCCAGGGGCAAAGCTATCCCTGCCTTCCCTGCTGTCCCTATCCTGCCCCTGACTGGTGCGATGGGTCCTGGGTTGTACAGATCCCAGAGCTTGCCCGTGCGGGCCCCTTGCTTGGCTAACATGTCAGCCTGCTGGTTTCCCTCGCTACGGGGTTCTGTGGTGGAATGTGCCTTCACCTTATGTGTACAGATATTCCCTTCCTCCTCTACGGCTTTCATGATCTTTTCCAGTGGGGACCTAATTGCCAGGGGTCTCCCGTCTGCGGATGTGTATCCGCGGCGGGACCAGATAGCCAGGTACTCCATACACGAATTGCATGTGAACATACTGTCCGAGCAAATCGTGTATGGGGTAGGGAATTCTTCGGGCTGTGTGACTACATACGCCACCGCAGACAGTTCAGCGTGCTGGGCGCTCATAGTGCTGGGGAGTTTAATCGCCATGGCAATGCCTGCCTTGGGGTCGTCAAACTCTGCAGCCTGTGAATCGTTCACCTGCAGATACCGTGCTTGAACCATCCACATAGATCTCTCGGCCTGTGGGGTGTAACCCAGCCCGAAAGCCTATGTTAATTTCCCATACCCCTTCTATGGATCACCGATGGGTTGTCCCTGGATAAATCATGTTGGCTGTGAGTCTTGGCTCGCAGAGACCCTTTACCCTTAGATCCATTTGAGAGAGGGGCAGGGTCCAGCGAGAATGCGGGCACTGCTCACTGTCCCGTCCTTGATTCTGCCATCCAGGAGCATTTGGGTGGGCGTATGGTGGGTAAGGAGTGTGATAAGGGACTCCCCAGTGAAGATCAGTGATATTTTCGCAGCCCTTTGAGTGGCTAGGAGGTGCCGCTCACAGTTGGAGTATCCCTTCTCCATGTCCGTGAGTATCCTGGAGGAGTAGACCACTGGTCCCAGCTGACCGTGCCATTCTTGGAGCAGTACTGCGCTCACGCTGTCCTCACTGGCTGATACCTCCAGGAAAAACTCTTTACCCCCCTCTATGGCTCCGAGAGCTGGCGCGGTCTGCAGGTCTTTCTTGAGTTGGATAAATGCTGCCTCGCAACCTTTTGTCCCATTCCCACTCTACTCCCTTGTGTAGGAGTCGGAGCAGAGGGGCTGCTGTGTCTGCATAATCCTCAATGAAATCTCTGCAGTACCCGGTTAGCCCCAGAAAAGATCTTACTCCTGTTACTGTCTTGGGGTGGGTAACTTCTGCACTGCTTCCCTTTTAGCTTTGTCAATGGCTCTTTCCCCTGCGCGCACAGCCAGTCCCAGGAATTTTACTTGCTTCAGGCCGATCTGTGCCTTCTTGGGGTTTACTTTAAATCCCTCTTCTTTCAGCAGTTCCAGCAGCTCAGCCAGCAGTGGGCCATGCTCCTCCCCTTCATCGGTGAACAGGAGCAGGTCATCTACATACTGTACTAATTGCTGGGGTCTGCTGAAACCCTTTAAACAGTCGGCCATATACTAATGGAAAATACTGGGGCTGTTGTGGAAGCCCTGAGGGAGACGGTTCCAAGTGTATTGCTGTCCTTTAAAGGTAAAAGCAAACTTGTACTGATCTTCCCTTCTTAAAGGTATGGACCAGAACCCGTTGGAAATATCCAGCACCTTGAAGGTGGTCATGGAGGCTGGGATACTTCCATTGAGGTTGGCGACAGCAGCAACAGTGGGTGCACAGGCGGGGATGTTACGGTTGAGTACTCGATAGTCCACCGTGGCTCTCCAGGAGTTGTCCGGTTTCTTAAAACCCCCTGTTTAACCAGCGAACCCAAGGCTGTTTCCATGTCTGCCTCCGCCTCCCTGGGGAAGTTGTACTGTTTCTGTGGTCGGGTCATGGGGTCCTCATCTATGCTAACCTCGACCCCGTTGATTCTCCCGCAGTCGTGTTTGTGAGTGGCAAAAGCTGCAAGGTTTTTCCTCACATATTTTTGATATTCTACAGGGTGTTACTGACCAGTGATTCAAGGTCGTAACCCTCCTTTGGTTTCATGGTGCACACCATCCCTTTTCCCTGTTTTCCCGGGTAACCATCACCTCACTCTCCTGTCCCGTACAGACTGACCCCCAAAGACAGTGATTTCTTAAATCCACTAGGATCCCGTGGCCGAGGATTAAGTCAGCCCCCAGGAGCCCTGGTTGCTGAGGCGTGAGTCCAGGGATCGGCAGAGGCCTATAAAGGCCACGAGAGGCAGCAGGAGTTCGTGGTCGCTGAGGCGTGAGTCCGGGGATCAGCAGAGGCCTGTAAAGGCCACGAGAGGCAGCGGGAGTTTGTGGTCGCTGAGGCGTGAGTCCAGGGTCGGCTCGCGGCCTTTATAGGCCTCTCGTTCAGCAGTCGGGAGGTGCGTCGCTGAGGAGTGAGTCCGGGATCGGCGAGAGGCACGCTGGTGCAGCTACAGGGAGAGGCAAAAAAGAAATAGAAAGAAATAAAGGTGACGTCACAGGTAAGTCATTGGCTGGTGATTGGTAAGTAGCTTTTCGTTTTTCTTTTCTATATCAGTGAGTAACATTTATCATTGTTGTTGCCAATTTAAGTGTATCTAAGGGTTAAGTCATGGCAGGAGAGCTCGGACCCGTGTTATGCTCCTCCTGTACTATGTGGGAAATTAGGGACGCCTTCGGTGTCCCTGACGACTACGTGTGCGGGATGTGTATCCACCTCCAGCGTTGCGGAATTGGAGCTGAAGTTGGATTCACTCTGGAGCATGCACGATGCTGAGAATGACATGAATAGCACGTTTAGTGAGTTGGTCTTACTGCAGGAAAAGGGTACACAGCCAGATAGGGAATGGAACACCAACAGGAAGAGCAGTGCAAGGAAGGTATTGCAGGGATCCCCTGCGGTCATCCCCCTGCAAAACAGATACACCGCTTTGAGTACTATTGAGGGGGATGACTCATCAGGGGGGAGCAGCAGCAGACAAGTTCATGGCACCGTGGCTGGCTCTGCTGCACAGCAGAGCAGGAAAAAAAGTGGGAGAGCGATAGTGATAGGGGATTCAATTGTAAGGGGAATAGGTAGGCGTTTCTGCGACCACAACTGAGACTCCAGGATGGTATGTTGCCTCCCTGGTGCAAGGGTCAAGGATGTCTCGGAGCGGTTGCAGGACATTCTGAAAAGGGAGGGTGAACAGCCAGTTGTCGTGGTGCATATAGGTACCAATGACATAGGTAAAAAATGGGATGAGGTCCTACGAAGCGAATTTAGGGAGCTAGGAGCTAAATTAAAAAGTAGGACCTCAAAAGTAGTAATCTCAGGATTGCTACCAGTGCCACATGCTAGTTAGAGTAGGAATCGCAGGATAGCTCAGATGAATACGTGGCTTGAGGAGTGGTGCAGAAGGGAGGGATTCAAATTCCTGGGACATTGGAACCGGTTATGGGGGAGGTGGGACCAGCACAAACCAGACGGTCTGCACCTGGGCAGGACTGGAACCAATATCCATGGGGGAGTGTTTGCTAGTGCTGTTGGGGAGGAGTTAAACTAATATGGCAGGGGGATGGGAACCTATGCAGGGATACAGAGGGAAATAAAAAGGAGGCAGAAGCAAAAGTTAGAAAGGAGAATAGTAAAAATGGAGGGCCGAGAAACCCAAGGCAAAAAACAAAAAGGGCCACATTACAGTAAAATTCTAAAGGGGCAAAGTGTGTTTGAAAAAACAAGCCTGAAGGCTCTGTGCCTCAATGCGAGGAGTATTCGGAATAAGGTGGATGAATTAACTGCGCAGATAGCAGTTAACGGATATGATGTAATTGGCATCACGGAGACATGGCTCCAGGGGGACCAAGGCTGGGAACTCAACATCCAAGGGTATTCAGCATTTAGGAAGGATAGACAGAAAGGAAAAGGAGGCGGGGTGGCGTTGCTGGTTAAAGATTAAATCAATGCAATAGTCAGGAAGGACATTAGCCTGGATGATGTGGAATCTGTATGGGTGGAGCTGCGAAATACCAAAGGGCAGAAAACGCTAGTGCGAGTTGTGTATAGACCACCAAATAGTAGTAGTGAGGTTGGGGACAGCATCAAACAAGAAATAAGGGATGTGTGCAATAAAGGTACAGCTGTAATCATGGGCGACTTTAATCTACACATTGATTGGGCTAACCTAACTGGTAGCAATGCGGTGGAGGAGGATTTCCTGGAGTGTATTACGGATGGTTTTCTAGACCAATATGTCGAAGAACCAACCAGGGAGCTGGCCATCCTAGATTGGGTATTGTGTAATGAGAAGGGACTAATTAGCAATCTTGTTGTGCGAGGCCCCTTTCGGAAAAGTGACCATAATATGGTAGAATTCCTTATTAAGATGGAGAGTGACACAGTTAATTCGGAAACTAGGGTCCTGAACGTAAGGAACGGTATGAGGCATGAATTGGCTAGAATAGACTGGCAAACGATACTAAAAGGGTTGACGGTGGATAAGCAATGGCAAACATTTAAAGATCACATGGATGAACTTCAGCAAATGTACATCCCTGTCTGGAGTAAAAATAAAACTGGGAAGGTGGCTCAACCATGACTAACAAAGGAAATTAAGGAAAATGTTAAAGCCAAGGAAGAGGCATATAAATTGGCTAGAAAAAGCAACAAACCTGAGGACTGGGAGAAATTTAGAATTCAACAGAGGAGAACTAAGGGTTTAATTAAGAGGGGGAAAATAGAGTACGAGAGGAAGTTTGCAGGGAATATAAAAACTGACTGCAAAAGCTTCGATAAATATGTGAAGAGAAAAAGATTAGTAAAGACAAACGTAGGTCACTTGCAGTCGGATTCAGGTGAAATTATAATGGGGAACAAAGAAATGGCAGACCAATTGAAACAATACTTCGGTTCTGTCTTCACGAAGTAAGATACAAATAACCTTCCGAAGGTACTAGGGGACAGTGAGTCTAGTGAGAAGGAGGAACTGAAGGATATCCTTATTAGGTGGGAAATTGTGTTCGGGAAATTGATGGGATCGAAGGCCGATAAATCCCCGGGGCCTGATAGTCTGCATCCCAGAGTGCTCAAGGAAGTGGCCCTAGAAATAGTGGATGCATTGGTGATCATTTTCCAACAGTCTATCGAGTCTGGATTAGTTCCCATGGACTGGAGGGTAGCTAATGTAACACCACTTTTTTAAAAAGGAGGGAGAGAGAAAACAGGTAATTACAGACCGGTTAGCTTGACATCAGTAGTGGGGAAAATGTTAGAATCGATCATGAAGGATGAAACAGCAGTGCATTTGGAAAGCGGTGACAGGATCGGATCAAGTCAGCATGGATTTATGAAAGGGAAATCATGCTTGACGAATCTTCTGGAATTTTTTGAGGATGTAACTAGCAGAGTGGACAAGGGAGAACCAGTGGATGGTGGTGTATTTGGACTTTCAGAAGGCTTTTGACAAGGTCCTGCACAAGAGATTGTTGTGCAAAATCAAAGCACATGGTATTGGGGGTAATATATTGACGTGGATAGGGAACTGGTTGGCAGACAGGAAGCAGAGAGTCGGGATAAATGGGTCCTTTTCAGAATGGCAGGCAGTGACTAGTGGAGTGCCGCAGGGCTCAGTGCTGGGACCCCAGCTCTTTGCAATATACATTAACGATTTGCATGAAGGAATAGAGTGTAATATCTCAAAGTTTGCAGATGACACTAAACTGGGTGGCTGTGAGGAGGATGCTAAGAGGCTGCAGGGTGACTTGGACAGGTTAGGTGAGTGGGCAAATGCATGGCAGATGCAGTATAATGTGGATAAATGTGAGGTTATCCATTTTGGGGGCAAAAACACGAAGGCAGAATATTATCTGAATGGTGGCAGACTAGGAAAAGGGGAGGTGCAACGAGACCTGGGCGATAGAGAATTCAAACTCTGCAGCCTGGCTGCAGTTTTTGAGAAAACACAGACCACATTGCATTAAGTCATCAATCAATTTGACATTTTAGGACCTTGGGTAGTGAGCCAATTAAAGGTTAACAGACTATCAAATGAGCCAATAAGGTCAAAGAAGGCGAGTTCTTTTCTGTAAATTGAACCAGGTATAAAAACAGCCATTTTGGCCATGTGGTCTCAGAAGGACAAAGGCCTGGCTTAAGACCAAGAGCTTGTTGCTGCTGCCAGAATAAAGTTACATTAAAACTACAATCGGAGTTCGTATTTCATTGGAAATTAAGAGATCTAACAATTTTGGCATCACGAACACGATCGCTGAGGGAAGAAACTGAATTTTGGACATCGGACCTACATACTGAGGTAAGGATTCCTCTTTATAAAAGTCCTCGGTCAAAAGTCTAAATTCGCCTCTCCTTCTACGCGATTCCGAAAGCCTCCAGTTTGTGAACTCTCCGGTTGTTAATCGGCTCGAGGTGCCATCGACGTCTAACTTCGGCGGTGTGTTAGTTAATTAATCACCGATCCATTGATCAGCTGGAAATCCTACGACTCGAGATCCCAGTAAAGAAATCAGTATTATGGCAGCAGGAGATAAGAGCAAAGAATTGCCTACAACTGTTAAAGGTGGGCGGGCACCACCTGAGGTTTCGATAGATGAAATCCTCGAACAGTTGAAAGAATACATAGAGCAACAATTCGACTTATCTAAAACCTGTATTAAGATCGAACAAAAGTACGGAACCTCCAAAGGACAATGGTCGTTGGACGAGATTAAAAGGGTCTGGGGAAAAACGACCTGTATGAAAAATAAAGAGCGAACTAGATGGTCCCTAGCCGTTATGGGACAGATCCGAAAGCGGAATGAAATTATAATGCGTTCCCAATATGATCGAGAACTGACCAGTACAAAGGACCAATTGCAAGCTGTTTTTCCACAGCTGCGACAGACAAGACTTGAACTTGAAAAATCGGAAGCGGAAGTTAAAGATCTTAAAGGTGAAATTAAAGAATGGAAAAAATCATTAGGTCAAGAGACAGTAATAGGAAAAGGAAAATGTATCGGTCATTTCCCAGGGTACCCATGTTTGGATAAATTGAAAGCGCAAACCCGAAGACACAACCGAGGAGTCGATACAGATTCTGAATCCTCCGACGATACAGGGTTGGAAGATGAAGAATTAGGGGTGCGCTTTGCCCCGTTTAAAAAAAGACGAGTTGTAGTCAAATCAGAAGAGACTGCGGATAAGGGCGGAACCAAAAAAACGAGGAAAAGGGTGTATGCAGAATACTTATTTCATGATCCGGCAGACCAAGAGAAAATTGATAAATGGTCCAAGGAATTGCCCAATCCAAAGAAAGGGGGAGTGAAAATGTGGGACCAATTGGACCGCTTAAGAAATATATATCAACTTCATCCCTGGGACGGAGTGCAAATTTTGACCATAATGGTGCCAAAAACACAGAAGAAAATTGCACGACAAGGTAGAAGAAGCTTTGGGGCAGGATGAGCAAGAATTATACGCAGGATGGGAGGCGATTAAAGACTGGCTGCAAGCCTTCAGTCCAGCCAAGACAGACTGGGTAAAATTGCAGCCTGCCAACAGAAAGGAACAGAGGAGGTCCTGGAGTATGACGAGCGGTTTAGATGCACGTGGCTAGAACATTCGGGTATGGATAATATGGATGAGGAAATGGATGAACAAGTGTTTGGACCCCTGAAAGCAGCTTTCGTGGCAGGTCTAAAGCCAGAACTGTCCAAAATGCTTAAGGTAGTGTTACCGGACTGGGAAGGTAGAGGAACTACCTTTGCAGCATTGGTGGATCGATGTAACGAATTAGATCGGGATATGGGAGCTAAAGTCCGAGCCCTGCAGGCTGTGGGATGGAAATCGCAGGATTCCGATAAACAGTTATTAGGAAAATGACCCGGAAAATGTCATTATTGTGGGAAAGGTCACTGGGCCAAGACGTGCAGGGCAAAACAGCAAGGTCGCGGCCGGGGAAGAGGACGCAGCCAGGGATACAATTCAGCCAACAAACCAGGCTTGTCACAAGATAATGACCTCATAGAAGCATTTAAGCGACTGACAATACAACAACAGAAGGAGTTACTTGGGATAGCAAAAAACGATTAAGAGCCCGCCCTGACCACCCTCCTCGCACTAATACAACAGAGGGGAGATGGGATATATATAATTGAGGGTGGGCGATAAGGATGTGGACTGTCTTTTAGACACGGGGCGGAATTAACATGCTTACCCCTACAAGATGGAGACTTTGGATGGTAGGGCATGTACAGCCTATGGAGTTGGGGGCCATAAAATGGAAATTAAAAGGACAACACCGGTACTTATAGGGCTGGGTCCACATGAACTAACCACGCCGGTCTGGATAGGCCCAGTAGATCAACCCCTTTTGGGAATGGACGTTCTAATCTAAGTAGATTCATCGTTGCATTTTGAGGATGGTCGGGTGATATGGTCAATTAGAACTTTGAAGAAAGAAGAATTGAAGGAACACCCGATATGGGTTAAAGATAAGAACGATTGTGGCCTACTCCAGATGGAGCCTGCGTCATTTACCGGGACCAAGCCTCCATGCACTAAACAGTATTCCATCAGTCTAACTGCCATCGCGGGAATCTTACCGGTTATTCAGCAATTGGAGAAACAAGGGGTGCTTATTAAAATGCATAGCTCCTCCAATAGCCCCGTGTGGCCGGTACAGAAATCTAATGAGACTTGGCGTTTGACTGTCGATTTATAGGAAAGCTAACCAGTGTATTGATCAAAAAGCTCCTTTGGTCGCAGATCCCTCCACCATTTTTAATGCCCTCAAACCGGAACATAAATATTTCTCGGTTATAGATATGGCCAACGGATTTTGGTCGGTGCCTCTGGCACCGGAGGTTCGACAGTGGTTTGCTTTCACTGTCCAAGGACAACAGTATACTTGGACCCAGTTACCGCAGGGTTTCCACAACAGCCCTATGGTATTCCACATGGCTTTACAAAGCCATTTGCGAGAATTGCCTACCCTGTCATCCACAGTCATCCAATATGTAGACGATATCCTGCTAGCTTCAAACACGGAAGAACAGCATGAACAAGATTTACGAGCTTTGCTGGACCACCTTTGGCTGAAAGGACATAAAGCCAGTATCGACAAAGCACAAATATCCCAAGAAGAGGTTGTATACCTGGGACAAAAGATTTCAGAAGGAAAGAGAGAACTTACCCAGGATAGAACTGCAACCATTCGGGCTGCTAAAAAACCCATCACTATTCAGGAACTAAGGTCTTTTTTGGGATTGTGTAACTTTAACAGAAATTGGATTGACTCCTTCACACAGCTTGCTCAGCCATTGAATGATATTTTAAAGGGGAAACGTGCCTCTAAAGAAGCCATCACCCTCACTAAGGAACAGCAAGAGGCCTTCCTGAGTTTGAAAAAGGCTTTGTGTTCAGCACCGGCTCTGGGAATCCTCGACAGTGGTAAGCCATTTACCCTGTTTGTCCATGAGAAAGAAGGATACATGACAGCTAAACTGACACAAGAACATGGGGATCGGCAAAGACCTATTGGCTATTATTCGGCAAAACTGGATGCGGTAGCTCTCGGATGGGGAAGTTGCCTAAGGGCCATGGAAGCTACATGTCGAGCGGTAATGACCACTGCGGGTCTAGTCCTCGTCCAAAAGCTGATTGTCAAGTATCCCCACACCGTATACGCTTTGCTGTCTATGAATAGAATGTCTCAGGTGATGGCAGCTAGATGGACCTACTGGACAGCAGTTTTGGAAGCTCCTAATCTCCATATCGTCCGGGCCAGCCCGGTTAATCCCACAACTATAATCCCGATGTCAGCAAGAGGGGAGAATGTGAAGAGCATGACTGCGTGGAGATTTTAAAAGAAACAGAAGAAGCAGCCTTAGCAGCAGAGGAGCCTCTGCACAACCCAGACCTCATCCTGTTTACAGATGGTTCCTCCTTTGTTGACAATGGTACCAGAAAAGCAGGATAGGCAGTTACAACCTTATATGAGGCAGTGGCAAAAGGATGTTTACTCTCAGGAACGTCAGCACAACAGGCCGAGTTACGGGCCGCATCAGAAGCATGTTGAATAGCAGAAGGACAGACAGCTAATGTCCACACAGATTCGCGTTATGCTTTTGGAGTCGCTCACGACTTTGGTCTGTTAAGGTGGAAAAGGGGATTCCTCACTGCTGCTGGTACACCTATCCAAAATGGAAAAGAATTCCGAGACTTACTAGAGGCCATACAATTACCTCAGGAAGTGTCCATCCTGAAGTGTAAGGCCCATACCAAGGAAAATACCACAGAAGCACAGGGAAATGCCCTAGCCGACCAGGCAGCTAAAGATGCCGCCTCACAGGGCGTTCCCCCAGAAGAACCAACACAGATGTGCAGATTGAAAGCACTCAGGACTCTGACACGAGACCTTCAAACAATGCAAGGCGAGTGCTCCCGAGAGGAAAAATGGACATGGATTGAGGCAGGAATTAAGCTATGTGAAGATGGTGTCCGGAGACAAAGAGTTACCAACAAACCAGTCGCGCCACACGCGCTTATGCCTTTTTTAGCCCAACAGATCCACTCGTGGGGACACTTGGCCTCACAACAGACGACGGCACGGTTCCAGAAAAGCTGGTGGGGTCAGAGATTTAAAAAACATGCCCAGCTGGTAGCAAACCGCTGTGTGGTCTGCCAGAAAAATAATTCTGGACCCATCACGGTAATGCCCCAACTGAGGCCCCCTGCCCCTGTTGGGCCATTCCAGCATCTGCAGGTTGATTATATATCTCTTCCTTCATGCCAAGGATACACTAACATTCTTGTCATGGTCGACAGATTCTCTAGATGGGTAGAAGCTGTCCCAACTAAAAGAGCCACAACCAATCACACTGCAAAGGTCTTGTGTAAGGATTTCATTCCCCGATGGGGAGTCCCGAGTAGCATTGACTCAGATCAGGGAACACACTTCACAGGTGCTGTCTGCCAAGAAGTCTGTAGGTTACTGAACATTACATGGGATTTACACTGTCCTTATCATCCACAATCATCAGGACAAGGAGAGCGAATGAATCGAACTCTGAAACAACGGCTTGCCAAATATCACCAAGAAGGAACACTATGGCCCCAGGCACTACCAATAGTGCTATGTAGCATTCGGGCAACCCCAAACAGAACTACAGGTCGAAGCCCATTTGAAATTATAACAGGAAGACCCATGTCGCTGCCAGGAACTATTGATTTAAGGAAAGCTGATGTTCACTTAATGAGTGACACTTTGTTATCATACTGTCAGAACCTAACCAATGCTATTAGTTCTGTTTCCCGACAGGTATCGGCAGCTTGGGGTAATCCACCCGAAGGAGGACACGACATCATCCCGGGAGTCTGGGTGTATGTGAAAAAGTTGCATAAAGAACCTTTGGGTGCCAAGTGGGAGGGACCTTATCAAGTGTTATTGACCACCCAGGTAGCTGTTAAAGTCCAAGGAAAGAAAGCCTGGATCCACACTTCACACGTTAAATGAGCACCCGTAACTGAAGCTGAAATTTAATAAGGACAATTACTTTTTGCCAAAATGTATAAATTTACTGTATTATTGATTGTAGGTATTCTAGGCATTTGCCTACTTCTTACTAGCCGACCCTGTGCACCAAAGGGAAATAGTAGGGTAGCAAGGGCATTACATGTAAATACCTTTTTATATATGTCATACATTTATGCCAAACAAGGTAACATTTCTAGTTGTTGGGTGTGTGCGCATATTCCTATTCACTCAAAGGGAGGGATTCCCTTGAGGCCAGTTCTCTTGAATATCTCGGAAATGGCTAAGTGGATAATTAATCAAAACAAAACAGGCAATGCGTTTCAGGATACGGAAAACTGGGCACGAAAATGGAAGTCAGCAGATTACAATCTGACTACCTTTGAAGGGGGATACCAACCGTGCTACAATAATTCCAAACGGCCCCCATTTTTTGTTATCACTACTACAACAGGAATAGGAAGACCGGTGGAATCGGTCTGTCTGAGTAGAAACATCAAAGGAGGCCAAAGTATGGGGTATAGTAATTGCTCCCAGAATTATAATGTAATCAAGCCACGGAACCGTCCAAACTGGGCTGATGTGGTAATTCTTAATGTAATGGGGATTCTGAATGAAACAGATGGAAAAGCCTGGACAGGCCCCGCAGTGTTGCTGACAAAGAAACAGCTAACATTCATTGCATATAATGGCACCTATTGGGTGTGTGGCCACAAGGCCTACCCTTGGCTGCCCCAGAATTGGACGGGATCCTGCTATTTAGCCTACATTGTGCCATATATGTATCATATAAAGTCACTGTCGGAACATTTACACCATCCTAAGAGAGCTATCACAAAAACAGAGAGGTTCTTTGCCATTCTGATCCCCAGGTATGGGACCGCCAGACTGGCAAGGGAATCCATTAACATGGCATCTGTTGTGGAACGGGTAGCCAATGATACCTCAGAGGCCCTAGTTAAAATCAATGCTGAAATGGTAGCAATCCGCACAGTAGCCCTACAGAATAGACTGGCCCTTGATTACATCCTGGCTGAAAAGGGAGGTACTTGCGCCCTACTCGGAACTGAGTGTTGCACATATATCCCAGATAGCTCCGAAGAAATTACCCACTTAGCGGAGCATATCCAAAAGGAGGTAGAAAAACTTAAGCAACCCCCATCATTCACTTTGTGGAGCGGGGCCACTGAATGGCTAGGTTCAATAGGAACTTCATTGGTGGAAGGTTTAATTCTATTTGTTGTAATTATTTTACTTTTATATTGTTTGTTTATGTTGATTAAATGTTGTTGCGACCAGGCGACTGTAGCTGCTGTCCCGCACGTGAGACACCTTGCAGGTCCCAGCAGACCGTCTGTACGTGGCACAGGGGTGTGTTATGCTTAAGGGAAGATTGTTTACTGGTTGCATTAAGATATTGATTTGGATTAAATTGGAATAAGGTTAATCAACCTACTAAAACCAGACTTCCATTGTGGCCACGATGGAATTCGGATTAGTGTAAATTTGTGTGGAAGTTACTAGTCCGGACATGTGGCAAAACACATTAACAAATTTTAAAAGGAAACTCTGTTAACATGTATGAAATTATTTTGTAGAATGTTTAACCAGTGATAGCTGATGTTTTATGATTCAGCTTGTGAAAGAATCAAAGGGGAGATTGATAGAGAATTCAAGCTCTGCAGCCTGGCTGCAGTTTTTGAGAAAACACAGAACACATTGCATTAAGTCATCAATCAACTTGACATTTTAGGACCTTGGGTAGCGAGCCAATTAAAGGTTAACAGACTATCAAATGAGCCAATAAGGTCAAAGAAGGCGAGTGCTTTTCTGTAAATTGAACCAGCTATAAAAACAGCCATTTTGGCCATGTGGACTCAGAAGGACAAAGACCTGGGCCTAGCTTAAAGCCAAGAGCTTGTTGCTGCCACCAGAATAAAGTTACATTAAAACTACAATCGGAGTTCGTATTTCATTGGAAATTAAGAGATCTAACACTGGGTGTCATGGTTCATCAGTCACTGAAAGTGGGCACGCAGCTATAGCGGGCGGTAAAGAAGGCAAATGGTATGTTGTCCTTCATAGCTAGAGAATTTGAATATAGAAGCAGGGAGGTCTTACTGCAGTTGTACAGGGCCTTACTGAGGCCTCACCTGGAATATTGTGTTCAGTTTTGGTCTCCTAGTCTAAGGAAGGACGTTCTTGCTATTAAGGGAGTGCAGCGAAAGTTCACCAGACTGATTCCAGGGATGGCTGGGCTGTCATATGAGGAGAGACTGGATCAACTGGGCCTGTATTCACTGGGGTTTAGAAGGATGAGAGGGGATCTCATAGAAACATATAAGATTTTGACGGGACTGGACAGGTTAGATGCAGGAAGAATGTTCCCGATGTTGGGGAAGTCCAGAATCAAGGGACATAGTCTTAGGATAAGGGGTAGGCCATTTAGGACTGAGATGAGGAGAAACTTCTTCACTCAGAGTTGTTAACCTGTGGAATTCCCTGCCGCAGAGGGTTATTGATGCCAGTTCACTGGATATATTCAAGAGGGAGTTAGATATGGCTCTTATGGTTAAGGGGATCAAGGAGTATGGAGAGAAAGGGATACTGAAGGAATGATCTGCCATGAACTTATTGAATGGCGGTGCAGGCTTGAAGGACTGAATGCCCTACTCCCACACCTATTTTTCTATCTTTCTATGTTTTCCTGCTCCCACTTCATCAGAACACAGGTCCACTTAGTTTGGAGTGTACCTAAATGAATGGAGAGCGGAACGGAGAATGAGCCAGTCTGTTCATTGCCTGTGAAACCCACAAAGTTTTTGGGGACCCTGTTAGACAGAGGTGAGGTGTCGGGGTTAGCTGCATAGACAAGCATTTTTGAGGCACCGGTGTCCAGCAGGTAAGTCCCTTTCACCTTTTCCACTTCCATCTGAACGGTCGGTCTCCCCCACGCACCATACTCTATAGTAGAGAAAACAGTGCAGCTCGCAGGAGAAACCCCACAGGCTTTCGCAGACCGACTGTGGCCGGTGTACAAAAGCGCCTGTAGTGGGGACATAGACAGAGATCACGTAAACCCGGCCGAATTAGCACACTGGCTCAAAAGCCTAGTAGCTAACAGTTTACCCAGAATAAGAACCAAGGCTGAGGCCTGGTTCGACCCCAGAGATCCCCAAGCCACAGAACAGGGAGTGCTTAGGCAGCTGACCCTAGCTTACAGAAATGGTAGAGGGACAGAAGAGCACCCACAAAAGGGAAGGGTTCACAAAATCCGACCTAGCCAAGATAAGAGGAAATGGCGCCATGAGGGGGGGCAACCCCTCCGATACAAAACGTACCTGCTTCGGGTGCAGAAAGAGTGAGCACTGGAGAAGGGATTGTAAGAATCCTTGGATGAATAGCGCAGGAAAGAATTCTCCAGCCCCAGCCCAAAAGACCGAGACAGATAAGCCAGTCCCTCCCCACTCATTCGATACTTTTCTAACCGCACTCCGAGCCATGTTAGATGGCCCTGGGAAAGTAGCAACCACCACCGGTACCAAAATCCCATCTGCCCCCTCCCAACCAAAACCATAACTAGGACAGGTGCAGCCTGTTTGCACTTTCCATTCAGTCTGTAAGCGTGACCTTGTTCTTCTGGTCACCTGTCACTTTAATTTCCCGCTCTACTCCCACTGTGACATTTCCGCCCTCGGCCTTCTACACTGATCCAATGAAGCTCAATGCAAGCTCGAGGAACAGCATCTCATCTTTTGTTGAGGCATTTTACAGCCTTCTCGACTCAACATCGAGTTCAACAATTTCAGACCATAACCTCGGCCCAATTTTGCTCTTTCCTCCTTTTTCTAACCCCCACCCTCCCCCCGATTTTATGTCATTTCCTTTCTCTATTTCCCATGGCAGCTGGCAATTATTCTGCGATTCACACTTAATCTAGACTCACCTTTGTCTAACTCCTGCCATTACCATCTCAATCGACCCCTCATCCCTTTTGTTTCTCTAATCTCTTCTGTCTTCCACCCTATCACTGACCTTCCCTTTAGTTCTTTCCTCCTCTCCCCCTCTCAGTGCTCCTTAAGAATCTGTTAGTTTTGAACATTCACTAGTTCTCACCAGTCTGTTTTCAGTGAATGGCCTAAATTCACACAAATATTATTTTTGTCACTGCTCTTTGTCAACCTGCCATCTCTAACAGACTCATTGGCCTATTGAGCTAATTCTAAAAGTATGCACTATTCTAAGAGAAGCAAGTTCTCCCAGTCTCCCAGCCAACATTCCACCCCCAACAACACCGCCATTGTTTACCTGATCAGAGGCCACATGACGTGTGTTTGTCTCACTGTGAAGAAAGCTGGATATGCAGTTATTGCACACAGTGAGGACTCAATCTCAGACAGACGGGAAGAGGGAGAGAATAATAAAAGCGATTGAACAAGACTCGAAGCTGTAGGGTACATGGGATTCGGGCAGCTACTCATGTGGAGGAGAAACAGAAGTACAGTCTAGTTGGGCCAAATGGGCTGTTTCCTTGTTGTAATTCGAGGTCGCTCGTTTTTTTGGTCGTGGGCAAACACCGTCCCACTGAATACCAGAATTACAGGAAATCGTCGTAAACAGAGACACATTCAATATCTCATTTCCAGAAGGGTCAACAATTCAAATCACATTCTCCTCTTTCTCCCTGGCTGTCAGGATTAAAACAATCCTTACTGATCTCAGCCCACATGGCCCAAAGTCCCCGTGTTGGCAGGGTGACCCCGTGCTGGGAGGCTGCCCCGTACTGCAGATATTCCTGTTGTGGAGAGTGCTGCACACACTCACCGAACATCTCGAAGCATTTACAGCCAATGAAATACTTTTGTTGGAGTGTCGTCAATGTTGTAATGGAAGTTAGAGAACGTTGTGTACTGGAGAGTTTCCCTGTAATAGAGAGCTCCCAGTGGTGACTGGGAGAGCTCACCGTGCCGGCTGGGGATCCCATACAACAGAATGTTCACTTCGCTGCTCTCCCTTGTTTGGGTTTCTCTGGGTTTAATCTTCGCTCAGTGTTAGGTTCGCTGATCTGTGTCAGCAGTTGCCTAAAACTCATCACTGTGCTTCTAACCCGCCATACCCCAGGGTTATTCGGTCACTAAACTGCGCTTCCGTTGGTTGCCGGTCTCGGATTTATTCTTTGCATAGTCGCTTCAGTATGGATCGTTTTCAATTAATGGCCGAAATTCACCCACACTCTATTTTCTTTCACAGCCCTTTGTCAACCTGCCATCTTTCACAGCCTCATTTGCCTATTCAGCTAATTCTAAACGTTTGCACTTTGCGTTCAATCCGTTAGCGTGACCCTGAGCTACCGGTCGCCTGTCACTTTAATTCCCCGCTCCACTCCCACATTTCCGTTCTCGGCCTCCAACACTGTTCCAATGAAGCTGAGCGCAAGCTCAAGGAACAGCACCTCATCTTTTGTTGAGGCACTTTACAGCCTTCTGGATTCAACATCGAGTTCAACAATTTCAGACCATAACCTCGGCCCAATTTTGCTCTTTCCTCCTTTTTCTAACCCCCACCCTCCCCCCGATTTTATGTCATTTCCTTTCTGTTTCCCATGGCAGCTGGCAATTATTCTGCGATTCACACTCAATCTAGACTCTTTGTCTAACTCCTGCCATTACCATCTCAATCGACCCCTCATCCCTTTTGTGTCTCTAATCTCTCCTGTCTTCCACCCTATCACTGACCCTCCCTTTAGTTCTTTCCTCCTCTCCCCCTCTCAGTGTTCCTTAAGAATCTGTTAATTTTGAACATTCACTAGTTCTCACCAGTCTGTTTTCATTTTATTATTTTCGCAATATTATTTTCGTCACTGCCCTTTGTCAACCTGCTATCTCTAACAGACTCATTTGCCTATTGAGCTAATTCTAAAAGTATGCACTATTCTAAGAGAAGCAAGTTCTCCCAGTCTCCCAGCCAACATTCCACCCCCAACAAACGCCACCGTTGTTTACCAGATCAGAGACTACGTGACATGGATTCGTCTCACTGTGAAGAAAGCTGGATATGCAGTTATTGCACACGGTGCACACTCAATCTCAGACTGACGGGAAGAGGGTCAGAATAATAAAGGATATTGAACAAGACTCAAAGGTGTAGGATACATGGGATTAGGACAGCAACTCAGGTGGAGGAGGAACATCAGGACCGTCTGGTTGGGCCCAATGGCCTGTTTCCTTGTAATTTCAGGTCGCTTGTTTTTTAGGTAGTGGCCAAACACCCTCCACTGAATACCACAATTGCATTAAATCTGTTATTAGCAGAGACACATTTAATATCTCTTTTCCAGAAGGGACATCAATTCAAATCATATTCTTTTTCTCCCTGTCTGTCAGGATTAAACCCAGCTTTACTGATCTCAGCCCTCATGGCCCAAGTTGTTTGTATCTGCACCTTCATTTTATGTTGGAATTATTGCTGTTCTCGTGAACATGGGAGGCGTTGTACACCTCTCTTGGCGCAAGGATGGGAAACTCCCGAGCTAAGGAGCCCGGACAGAAACGCTCCGAGACACATCTGGGGAGAGGTGGGGTGAAACAAAAAAACCCTCAAAAACATCCACAAAACATTGCCCACGCCACCACAACACAAATCGCTAACAAACATTAAAAGAAAAAACAATCACACCAACCTCAGGAGTCCATTACTCACCTCTTCGCCGATGGAATGGTTGGACCGCCCTGATTTCCCAGGCGGTCATTGTGGGGCGTGCTTCCGGGCAGATGGGTCGGGCAGGAGCTCAAACTCGTGCCGGCGTCGCAACCAGGGCCATTGCTCACCGACGCAGTTCTTCTGGGCGGTGCTGCTCTGTGCCGCCACAAAACCGGAGCCGAGGATCGCTGCAGGGCGCTGGAGGCTGACCGCCCGACCAAAACACCTCACCGCCACCATTGCCGCCGCTCTGCGGCAAAAAACGGAGCGGAGAAGGCCGGAAAATTCAGCCCGTTCAGCAAACCTGAGGACTGGAAGAAATTTAGAATTCAGCAGAGGAGGACAAAGGGTTTAATTAAGAGGGGGAAAATAGAGTATGAGAGGAAGCTTGTCAGGAACATAAAACCTGACTGCAAAAGCTTCTACAAATATGTGAAGAGAAAAAGATGAGTGAAGACAAATGTAGGTCCCTTGCAGTCGGAGTCAGGTGAATTTATAATGGGGAACAAAGAAATGGCAGACCAATTGAACAAATACTTTGATTCTGTCTTCACAAAGGAAGACACAAATAACATTCCGGAAGTACTAGGGGACCGAGAGCCTAGTGAGAAGGAGGAACTGAACGATCTCCTTATTAGGCGGGAAATTGTGTTGGGGAAATTGATGGGATTGAAGACCGATAAATCCCCGGGTCCTGATAGTCTGCATCCCAGAGTACTTAAGGAAGTGGCCCTAGAAATAGTGGATGCATTGGTGATCATTTTCCAACAGTCTATCGACTCTGGATCAGTTCCTATGGACTGGAGAGTAGCTAATGTAACACCACTGTTTAGAAAAGGAGGGAGAGAGAAAACAGGTAATTATAGACTGGTTAGCCTGACATCAGTGGTAGGGAAAATGTTGGAATCAATTGTTAAGGATGAAATAGCAGCACATTTAGAAAGCAGTGACAGGATCAGTCCAAGTCAGCATGGATTTATGAAAGGGAAATCATGCTTGACAAATCTTCTGGAATTTTTTGAGGATGTAACTAGTAGAGTGGACAAGGGAGAACCTTTGGATGTGGTGTATTTGGACTTTCAAAAGCTTTTGACAAGGTCCCACACAAGAGATTGTTGTGCAAAATCAAAGCACATGGTATTGAGGGTAATGTGCTGACGTGGATAGGGAACTGGTTGGCAGACAGGAAGCAGAGAGTTGGGATAAACGGGTCCTTTTTGCAATGGTAGGCAGTGACTAGTGGAGTGCCGCAGGGCTCAGTGCTGGGACCCCAGCTCTTTATTATATGCATTAATGATTTAGATGAAGGAATTGAGTGTACTATCTCAAAGTTTGCAGATGACACTAAACTGGGTGGCGGTGTAAACTGTGAGGAGGACGCTAGGAGGTTACAGGGTGACTTGGACAGGTTAGGTGAGTGGGCAAATGCATGGCAGATGCAGTATAATGTGGATAAATGTGAGGTTATCCACTTTGGGGGCAGAAACACGAGGGCAGAATATTATCTGAATGGTGGCAGACTAGGAAAAGGGGAGGTGCACCGAGACCTGGGTGTCATGGTTCATCAGTCATTGAAAGTTGGCATGCAGGTACATCAGGCGGTGAAGAAGGCAAATAGTATGTTGGCTTTCATAGCGAGGGGATTTGAGTACAGGAGCAGGGAGGTCTTACTACAGTTGTACAGGGCCTTGGTGAGGCCTCACCTGGAATATTGCGTTCAGTTTTGGTCTCCTAATCTGAGGAAGGACGTTCTTGCTATTGATGGAGTACAGCGAAGGTTCACTAGACTGATTCCCGGGATGGCTGGGCTAACATATGAGGAGAGACTGGATCAACTGGGCCTTTTTACACTAGAGTTTAGAAGGATGAGAGGTGATCTCACAGAAACATATAAGATTCTGACGGGACTGGACAGGTTAGATGCGGGAAGATTGTTCCCGATGTTGGGGAAGTCCAGAACCTGGGGACCCAGTGTTCGGATAAGGGGTAGGCCATTTAGGACTGAGATGAGGAGAAACTTCTTCACTCAGAGAGTTGTTAACCTGTGGAATTCCCTGCTGCAGAGAGTTGTCGATGCCAGTTCATTGGATATATTCAAGAGGGAGTTACTTGTGGCCCTTACGGCTAAAGGGATCAAGGGGTATGGAGATAAATCAGGAAAGGGGCACTGAGGGAATGATCAGCCAGGATCTTATCGAATGGTGGTGCAGGCTCGAAGGCCTACTACTGCACCTATTTTCTATGTTTCTGGGTGGATGAATTAAGATGGGCCGAGTGCACTTCCTCCTCCTAATTATCTTGTGATCATTGTACAAATCGGTGATGTCAGAAAGTACTGGCAATGAAAGCTCTCTGAGTGTTTGGATGGACAGCAGTGTCAGCACCGCCTCCTTATTTACTTCAATGCAGTGGGCTGTCACTGAGCTCAGCAGAGTATAAATTGTAGCAGGTTGTGCCCAGGTTATTGCATCAGTTCAGGGCGAGACTCGTTTGGTGAAGTATCGCAGTGAGTACCAGGGTGGCTGATTGTGTGTTGATAATTCACCTGAAACTGGACAGTAGTTCTGATTTTAAATGGATTTATATCAGTACCAAACACAATGAAATTTTTCATTGATTATTCATTGGCCCAGAAATTGCGGTCAGAGGCTTCCTTCGGACGAACACCCCTGACCCGATAAAACTCCATGAAAGTAACTGGTGCTGACGGAGGAACCTACGATTGCGGTCGCAGGCCTTCATTCGATGCACAGCGTTCGGGAAGATGACTTCCCCGTACGTAAGTCTAGATTGGAATGATTCGGGTCTGGACACCAATCACTGGGTAGTATTCTCATTGATAAAACACAGTTAGTCCAGGCAACGACAAAATGGTGCGCAGTGACTTTCTACGCAGCGCATGCGAAGCACGCATCCCAGTCGTTGCCGTAACCGCGTCACATCGCGCGACCGATTGGATAGATTCGCGCAGGCACACAAAAACCCGTGCAAATCCAGCTTTGGGGTCGGGAGGAGAGCGGGAGGCTGGGAATGTGAGAGAGGTCAGTGGGACAGAGGAGATTTGATAGAAGTGTTTAAAATTATGAAGGTTTAGATAAAGTAAATAAAGAGAAACTGTTTCCAGTGGTTGGTGGGTCGATAATAAGAGGGCACAGATTTAAGGTGATTGGCAAAAGAACCAGAGGCGACATGAGGAAGTAACTTTTTCCCGCAGCGAGTGGTTAGGTTTTGGAATACACTACCTGATAGGATGGTGGATACAGATTCAATCGTAAACTTCAAAAGGGAATTGGATAAATGAAGGAGTAAAAATTGCGGGGATACAGGGACGGAGCGGGGGAGCGACACTAACTGGATTGCTCTTCAAAAGAGCTGGCACAAACTCGATGGGCCGAATGGCCTCTTTCTGTGCTGTATTAATCTGTGATTCTCTGACTGCTTCTACTTTTAAACCTAAACATGACTTAAATTTCCATTATTATCCATGACTAATTTTATACAACATGGTTTCTAAAATCTATGGGCAGGAACTGACTGGATCCTCACAATATGTAGAATTAATGAGTTCATTCAATATTCAAAATGTCAGCAGTTAATGTGCTCTTCATCAGACCCTTTTATCTTGTCAACTTCACCTTCCCAGGATTTGACACTTGCCCCGGGAAAGCTGTTGTGAAGACATGAAGGCTGCCCTTTTTCTCCTCCTTGTCATTCTCAATATTGAACAATCCTCCAGTCTTGGTTCTGATGGTAAGTGACGATTCCATCATATTCTTGCACTTTGTTTACTTTGTTGAATTCAAACTGGGGTAACTAAGATATTGGACAAACTGTGCAGATCAGGTTGGATTGTGATGTGTACAGTTTGATCCTTTCTCAGTCTGGCTGTCCCCTATTCCCCAGAGCTAGGAAGAGATGTACAGCCCAGGGATCCTGCTCCTCCTGCAATTCCCGTTGGGTGTTCATCTAAATGTCGTTGGACAAAACGAGTTTGGCTCCCAAGAGATGAGCTGCACGACATTCGCTTGTCTGATTCACACTGGAAGAATCGCCAATTCAGCAATGTACCAGAGGCTGGCAGTGCCTCTGAGCTGCATCGTAACATAAATCTCTGCCTTCATTCTCACTTCTTTCTGTCCTTCTGCCCGTGTGGCTCTCTTCCTGTCTGTCTGCATGTGTGGCTCTGTCAATCTAGTACTGAATCTTTCTCCCATCTCTTGCCCGCTCACTCTGTCTCTCTCTCTCTCTATTTCTAAGTCTATCTTTCTGGCTCTGTCTGTCTCCTTCCCCCTCTTTGTATCTCTCTTCTTTCTGTCACACTGTGTCTGTGTTTTTGTCACGCTGCCTCTCTCTATCATTTCCTTTCCCCTCTGTCTGTGATGTCTGTTTCTTTCTTTCTGTCTCTGTCGGCTTTTCTCTGTTTTCCTTTCTCGTCATCTGTGTGACTTCCTCTCCCTCTCTATCTTTCTCCCTGTACCTCATACCTATTTTAATGGCTCCCTGATTGTCTGACTTTTTCTCTTTCACTCTGTGTTCGTCCAATTATCTGTCCCTCTCAGTGTCTCTCTTTGTCCCTCTCTCTCTCTCTCTATCTCTGTGTTTGCCTCTGTCTCTTTCTCGCTGTGTCTCTCTCGGTATCTCTCTTTGTTCCCGTCTCTTTCTCTGTGTCTCCTTCTGTCTCTTTCTGTGGTCTCGCTGTATCTAATGGTACTAAATATATCTTTGTTTTTGGTTTTAAGATGAAATTGACTTTGCAAACCGTGATATTGACATTGCCTATGTACTTGGAGACATCAGGGAAAATGAGCAGGGATGTCCCAACAAACCCCATGATTTCAATAATTTAACCAGGAGCTGCAGGGAACTCAAAGAGAAACATCACATCACCCAAGGTAAATGTTTTCATTTTTCATACAGCCTCTATTTGGTCCAAAAGACAATGGCCTCGATATGAACTCCCTCTCTCCAACCCCACCCAATGACGGGCGGGAGAGGGTCAGGATGGGGCTCCAAGACTTAAATACGGTAGAATTGTTTGAACATTTCTTAACAAGCTCATATAGCTTTTCCGTCTCTGGCAGGCACTACCGGGGCAATTGTAACTCGGTTAGATTAAAAATAACCGAAGCTACTTCATAATACACGGTATGATGCAGCATTTTCCCTGTTGGGAGTAACACCAGACCATTTTTAGGTCCGGGTGTCGTCATGGGACATTTAACTTCTTTTCCCTGAGTCTTTGGGGCTGATGGTAGGGGCTTCTTTTCGTGCGCTTCTCGCTCGGTAGCATTGACTGTGTTTGGAGGATCTGGGACCGGAGCCCACATAGGCACTGGGACCCCGGAGCCCACACAGGCACCGGAGCCCACATAGGCACTGGGACCCCGGAGCCCACACAGGCACTGGGACCCCGGAGCCCACACAGGCACTGGGACCACGGAGCCCACACAGGCACTGGGACCCCGGAGCCCACACAGACACTGGGACCCCGGAGCCCACACAGACACTGGGACCCCGGAACCCACACAGACACTGGGACCCCGGAGCCCACACAGACACTGGGACCCCGGAGCCCACACAGACACTGGGACCCCGGAACCCACACAGACACTGGGACCCCGGAGCCCACACAGACACTGGCATCCGGAGCCCACACAGACACTGGGACCACGGAGCCCACACAGGCACTGGGACCCCGGAGCCCACACAGACACTGGGACCCCGGAGCCCACACAGATACTGGGACCCCGGAGCCCACACAGACACTGGGACCCCGGAGCCCACACAGACACTGGGACCCCGGAGCCCACACAGACACTGGCATCCGGAGCCCACACAGACACTGGGACCACGGAGCCCACACAGACACTGGGACCCCGGAGCCCACACAGATACTGGGACCCCGGAGCCCACACAGACACTGGGACCCCGGAGCCCACACAGACACTGGGACCCCGGAGCCCACACAGACACTGGGACCCCGGAGCCCACACAGACACTGGGACCCCGGAGCCCACACAGACACTGGGACCCCGGAGCCCACACAGACATAAACTCGTTGCTCCTCCTTCCACCACTTGTCCCAACACAATTTCATTCTCCACTTAGTCCCGATAATCCATCGGTGCGAGCCGTTCCTCAATCTTTCCCAATCCGGGGATTCATTCCCTTTCGCCCTGTCTGTCTTCCGTAGCCACCACCACCCACGGAGATAGTTTCCCAGAATTCTCGGCACACTCGCCTTCCCTCGTTCACCAGCACCTTTTTGGTGGTGATATTTAATTTGGGGCAGGGCCCTGATGCTTCACCGAATTTGTGATTAGAATATTTAGTGGAATGTGACCCCAACCAACCCGGCCACTTTCCCTGATGGTAGTATGTAGCTATCCCGTCAGTGCCCCGTGTTCTACCTCCCTGTGTTACAGTGGGCCAGGTTCCGCCCATACACCCGTAAGTAAACGGCATCTCGATGTTGCCTCTCTCCATCTGTCCTGACCTGATCAGGATTAACAACAGGCTCAGCTGCAGAGCGCATTTCAACCTGCTTCTTCCGTTCGACCCGCCTCTGCAAATAAAAGCAAAGAAAAATAGCTGCGCTCTGAGAGGTCTTCCCTGCACAAATCAAACTTGGGTTATTTATTTATTATACACGCTGTGATTGCTGCAATCACCGCCTCACTCTTTTTCCTTTCTACCCTTACAGTTCTGCTAAGTTTCCCTTCCCGAGTGCTTGAGCAGCAACTCATAGCAATTTAACATTGGTTAATTTTAATTTAACACAACCTTATGTCCAGCCTTTGTGATTTAACCTTACTCGAGTTCACACAACACTGTCCCATCAAAGTTCAAGTTCGGTAACACCTTGAGGTCACTTCCATATTAAAGGGCCTCTCTCAGTAATCAACACTCCTACTTAGAAGAAAAGAAAAACATCCATTGTGGCTTTCCTGCCTGTTCAAAGAGTTAATTCGTCAATTCTGATCATCTTTCTGTTACTGAGGGAAACATCCACTCAAATTCCAAACTTAAAATGTTCTTAATTTTAAAAATGCTCAAAATATTTATATTCAACTCTGCACAATGTGTTGCTTTCTGAAGTCTTACAAATTAAAGTGAATATCTTTCCTTTTTTTCGCATTTTAAAAGTTGACAGCCACAGACCATTACTCATTACAATCAATCTGTTAAGTATTCCACACATTCCAATAGCATTGGCCGCCTTTTCCCCTGGTCACACATTCTTGCAATTGGTCAGAAAAACCGGTGACAGATGGAAAAAAAACTACAGACACACTAAGACAAATAAAACATCCACATGCCTTTTTAAACTTTTACATTCACCCTGAAACATCAAAGAAAACCATTTGTTTTTACACAGACAGGCTTTCGCATACAATACATTCCATGACTTCTCAAACATCCATAGTCGCAAATTCTGTTTTATTTCTCTCAGCACAAAAGTTAGAAGCTTAAGTGTCGGTTCACCTTCTTAGACTCCTAGAAAATGCTTTTCTATTTTTTCTGTCTCTGAAACGGACGGTTTACTGCCGTAAACACAATGCTTCCCTGCCTTGCTTTTGACTCCCTTTTGGATCCCGCAGGGTCCTGCTGCCCATCTAGATTCACCTTTCCCTGCACAACCTTACTGTCAGCTTTCAAATTTCTAAAACTGTTTTTGCAGTTACTGACGAGGATTTGCTTCAAGTCTACATCCTCCAACTTTGGGTGACCCCTCCTAAAATCTGCGCAGCATCTATTAACATCCAGCGGATCATGGGCCCTATATTCCGGCTCAATGCTACCAATTTGTCCTCATCACAGTTATTGATCGGTCTCGGTGGTCCCAGTGCTTCACGAGCTGGCCGACCCTCACTGTACTGGGTCCCATCATCGGGCTCCTTTCTCTCCCCATCCCAGCCTACCCCAACTTCCCCCAGTGCCATAAGACAAGTCCTACCCCTGTCCCCAGATAATGTTCGGGTCAAGTTCCGAATTTTCTCATGACAGAGCCTGTGATCAGCCTCTTCATGTACCCGATTTCTGAGCTACCATGTGTGCCACGTGCGACGGCCCGGCCCAGAAATCAAGGGACTGCCTATGATGATGATGCCACCTTCATATCCTTCAACTGTCCCTCAGCCTTGTCAGCCCTCTCTAAGTTCCGAGCACTTTCCTCTCGCTGAGCCTGAAACTGCTTTTTATTTTCGGCGACCTGACTTTGCAGATGCTCTATTGTATTACTCGGAGTTTCTTCCTGCGCTTTCCTCTCCTGCCTTTCATTACTTCAATCTTCTGTCAGCCGCTCTTCTCTGGCGGCCTTATCACTGATGTTGCATTCCAGTTCCCTTTTCTCAGCCTCCAGCTGTCTCACTTTTTCCCTGAGGAGGTGTGTTTGTTTCTGTCAGCACATGAGCCAAATCATCTTCTCTCGACACATTTTATGGTTACTACCAACTGTCCACTCTGCCGCTTTTTCCTGCACGTCCTCAGAGTGTAACATTTCTCGTGTCCATATTCTCAGAAATGTCTAACTTATTATAGATGTACGTAGCTACCGTAGCTTCTATAGACTTCCTTCGGCTAGCTGCCCACTCTGCCGCTTTTCCCTGCGCAAGGTCCATTTCCTTTGCCCGTGGCTTGGAAATATTTACCTACCGCCTCGGGCTCCCCGACATCGCCTCGGGCTCCCCAGGATTTCTTGCCCTCACTTTGTGCCTGTTTTTGTTCCAAACCTCAGAGTCCTGCCGTCGGTTGCCATTTCTGGAATTTTTTTGCTTTCCTTGTCCTTACTACAGTTCTTTGACTCTGGGATTTACAGGAACAAAATATACACGACACAAAGGTTTAGGCTCAATCCAAAACGATGAGTTTATTAAAACCAACAACACACGGACAAAACCCCTCAGTGATTTGGTTAAAACATACAATCCCCAATTCCTTGGCTGTCCCTGAGGTTGACTGTCGGCTCATTCTGTGGTTGCAGCTTGTGTCCCGAAGACTGGCTGCCTATTTGCTGCTGTCTGCGGCTCCGTGCCTTCGAAAACCAACAACATGATGGCCGCATCAAATGTGAACTCTTGATGGCTAATTGTTCCTCATCCAGAGTCATTGTCCATGATCACCTTCCCAAGGTGACCCAATGGTTGCTTTCCTGGTAGCTTCATATCCGCGTGGTTCAGGGTCCGCTCCATTATCTAGGCCTACCCTGATACCAGCCTTTCTGGGGCCACAATCCAGAAACAATGTAACCCCTGAAGGTAAATGAATAGATGAATGTCCCTGTATCTTTTCCGACAGAAAACCATTCAAGGTGTGAATGTCTCTTCTGCTGCCATTGTCTGGTGATTTAGGTCGATGGCATATATCCTATATCGTTGACCCTCATCATGTAGGGCTGTAATGTAAGAATTAACCCTTTCCTGCCCAGCTCTTTTTGCAGGCTGTTAAACAGTTCTGAGATTTTATATTCAATAGTATAATGTTTACCTTTGTGGGGGTGGAACGGATCTTACAGGAAGAAGTAGTGAAAGCAGAAAAGGAAACTGAGTTGTTACAGTATATACAGGACTCCTTTCTCACTCAGTACATTAAGAAGTTGAACAAGAAAGGAAACGTTGTTGGATCTTGTGATGGGTAATGAGCAAGAACAGACAGGAGAAGTAAGAATAGGAGAGCGTCATGGTAGTAGTGACCACAACATATCAAGACTAAAAGAGGATAAGACCCCAGGCCCGGATGGTATGCACTCATGCATACTCACGGAAACCAAGGAGGAGATTGCAGAGGCACCAGTTTAAATATACAAATGTTCCACACAAGAACGGATAGGACTGGCGGATAGCGAATGTTGCTCCTACATGTGAAAAAGGAGATAGAACAAAACTTGGATACTATAGATCAGTCAGCTTAACATCAGTGATAGGAAAGAGACTAGAATCTACTAAACAAAGTGATAGAAGAGACAGGAAATATAATAAAGAATAGTCAGCATGGCTTCCAAAATGCTAAGTCATGCTGAACCAACCTGATAGAATTCTTTGAAGAGGTAATGGAAAGAGTAGACAAGGGTAATGCAGCGGATGCCATATACTTGGATTTTCGAAAGACCTTTGATAAGCTACACACGTTGGGCTCATGACAAAGCTTACGGCATGTGGAGGCTGAGGACAAATAGCTGAATGGATAGAAAATTGGCTAAAAAAATAGAAAGCAGAGAGTCGTCAATCAGATTGGAGGAAGGTAGAAAGCGGTGTCCCACAAGGATCAGTGCTGGGACCACTATCATTCATAATTTACAACAATAATTTGGTTTTAGGAACAAGTAACCCAATATCACAATTTGCAGATGATACCAAACTGTGAGTATAGCTAATACTGAGGAAGAATGCAACAAAATAAAAGGCATTAGCAAACTTAGGCAGATAAGTGGCAAATAAACTCTAATATAGATCAATGTGAGGTGATGCGCTCTGGTCGGAAAATAGAAATATCACCTACACCTATTAAAATAAGAAACTCAGTGGGGTAGAATAGCAAAAGGGATCTAGAGATACAGGTGAACAAATCATTAAAAGCAGCATCACATGTCAGCAAAGCAATTCAAATGCTAACAAAGCACTGGGATTTATTTCTCGGGGTATAGAATTCAGAAGTACTGGAGTTATGCTGAACTTGTATCGGACCCTGGTCAGGCCGCTGGAGCACTGTGCTCTGTTCTGGTCTTCATACTAGAAAAAGGACTTAATAACACTGGAGAAAGTTCAAAAAAGATTGACAAGGAGGGTACCAGAACTGAGAGATTACAGCTACTGGGAATGATTGAACAAGTTGGGGATTTTATTTGAAAAGAGAAGACCTAGAGGTGACCTGATCGAGGTCTTTAACATTATGAATGGGTTGGTCAGGGTAGTTGTGAAGTGAATGTTTCCCTTTGTGGGAAAATCCAAAACTAGAGGCAGTTAATACAAGATAGTTACTAATGAATCTGGTCGAGAAATAAGGAGAAATATCCTTACTCTCGATTACCTCCAAAGCCCAAACTCGATCATGTTTTATTCATGAAGCCCACTCGTGAAAGCATTGTAGATGAGTGTAGACCAGAGTGGCTGTAAGGGTCTCACAGGGGCCGTCTCCAGCTTGGTGAAGGATAAAGTTAGTTGGGTTCCTCCTGTCTTTATCATGTGACCTTATTGTGTCTCTAAGGATGCCTATGACAAAAAAGGAGAGAGGTTGCACTGTGCTGCTGAGGTCCCATGATTAAAAGCAGCTGATGTTTGGACTTCACTCTGGTGGTGGGAGACGCGAGTGCTGGAAGCGGGTGTCAGAAATCAGCACGGGCGCTGTGTGCAATGCTTCCGAGCCTTAATTTAAAGATATGGTACACACCAGTGAGCTCCCCGCCAGTATTACAAAGTCTGAAAAATACCCTGAGAATGGGAACTTCAGTGAAGAAGCACAGAGTTGCTGCCCATGGAACCATAGCCCAGGAGCAGAGCCTGACATTGGGAGAGGCAAATTTAGGAGAAAATAGGAAGGTGCAAAGAAAAATAAAGAAATGGGATCGAGTTTCCTGTTGTTGCGTTGGGATTTATTGGATCAGGTGGGTACAGTGCATAGAGGAAAATCAAGCAGGGGTGATCGCCGACCTCGATATAATTGTTCCCTACAGTACAATAGTGATTAAACTTACATTAGCTGTGGAGTGTTTCTCATCTACTTTGCCTCTTGGCGACATCATCCGGAAACACAGCATCAGTTTCCACATGTACGCTGATAATACCCAGCTCTACCTCACTGCCACTTCTCTCGACCCCTTGTGGTCATATTTAACCTGGAAATTAGCTTTCGACCACATCCTCAGCATAACTAAGACCGCCTCTTTCCACCTCCATAACATCGCCCGTCTCCGCCCTTACCTCAACTCATCACTGCTGAAGCCCTCATCCATGCCTTTGTTACCTCTCGACCAACGCACTCCTGACTGGCCTCCCACATTCTACCCTAGGTAAACTAGAGGTGATCCAAAACCCGCTCACCCATCACCCCTGTGCTCGCTGACCAACATTGTTTTCTGGTTAAGCAACTCTTTGGTTTCAAAATTCTCATTCTTATTTTCAAATCCCTCCATGACCTTGCCTCTCCCTATCTCTGTAATCTCCTCCAGCCCCACAACCCCCGAGATGTCTGCGCTCCTGTAATTCTGCTCTCCTGTGCATCCCTGCTTATAATCACTCAACCATTGGAGGCGTGCCTTCTGTTGCCTAGGCCCCAAGCTCTGGAACTCGCTGCCTAAACATCTCTGCCTCTCTATCTCTCTTTCCTCCTTCAAAATGCTCCTTAAAATAAATCTCTTTGACCAAGCTTTTGGTCACCTGCGCTAATTTCTACTTATACGACTCGGTTTCAGATTTTATCACATAATACTCCTGTGAAGCGCATTGGGACGTTTCACTACCTAAAAGGCGCTATATAAATACAAGTTGTTGTTGTTGAGACACTCTTGTTTGAAAGGCACTATATAAATACAAGTTATTTATTATGAGTAGCCTCTGACTGATCGTTTTATACATTCATTGAATATTGAATGATCTCCATTACCTTTTTTCAATCCCCTCCACCTGATTGTCCTCAAGGTGATCCAATACACCCAGACACAATACAGGGAAATCGAGCCCAATGTATCCTTCCAGTTGTGGTAGTGGTTCCAAACCCTTCATGTACAGAGACACTGCTGTTCTCCAACTCTCTGATTCAATTGATTTACCTTATATTATACTCCTTGCCACAGATGGTATCCAGATGTTGAGAACCAAAGATGGCTCACTCTATCAGGCCTTCTGTGACATGACCACCAATGGCGGTGGTTGGACTCTTGTCGCAAGCGTCCACGAGAACAACATGTACGGGAAATGCACCACTGGGGACCGCTGGTCCAGCCAACAAGGGAATGATGCTCGATGTCCGGCAGGAGACAGGTCATGGTCCAACTATGTGACATTTGGTTCAACAGATGGAGCGACAAGTGACGACTTGAAGGTGATAAACTTTTGTGAAATCTTTTTGCTTAAAAGAATGCATGGTTTGTAGCGACTGGGGCTAATGGAGCAGCTGACCAGAGCTGAGGCAATTAAGACAAATGTGCAAAGAAGGAGAAGTCTAACTGAAGGAGTTGAGGGTAGCTTGTAATTAAAGAGAAAGGACATCTACTGAACTGCCCCATTCAATTTGCAGCCGTGTGAGGGAAGATATTGTGGTATCTTGCCTTTTGTTGCCTGGTTAATTGTTGGTTGTCACCTCGGAACAGATATTGTGTAGAGAAGTCCCTCCTATTTGATTCCATGAGAATCCAATGGGGGCTAATGTAATGCCCCTATTTTAAAAAGGAGGCAAACAAGAGCAGGAAACTATAGACCAGTTAGCCTAACATCTGTGTTGGGAAAATGTTGGAGTCCATTATTAAAGAAGCAGTAGCAGGACATTTGAAAAAGCAAAATTTGGTCAGGCAGCGTCAGCATGGATTTATGAAGGGGAAGTCACGTTTGACAAATTTGCTCGAGTTCTTTGAGGATGTAACGAACAGGGTGGATGAAGGGGTATCAGTGGATGTGGTGTATTTGGACTTCCAGAAGACATTTGACAAGGTGCCACATAAAAGGTTACTACACAAGATAAATGTTCACAGGGTTGGGGGTAATATATTAGCATGGATAGCGGATTGGCTAACTAACAGAGAGTCGGGATAAATGGTTCATTCTCTCGTTGGCAACTAGTGGGGTACCGCAGGGATCAGTGCTGGGACCCCAACTATTTACAATCCATATTAACGACTTGGAAGAAGGGACTGAGTGTAACGTAGCCAAGTTTGCTGACGATACAAAGATGGGAGGGAAAACAATGTGTGAGGAGGACACAAACAATCTGCAAAAGGACGTAGACAAGCTAAGTGAGTGGGCAAAAATTTGGCAGATGGAGTATAATCTTGGAAAGTGTGAAGTCATGCACTTTGGCAGAACAAATCAAAGAGCAAGTTATTATTTAAATGGAGAAAGATTGCAAAGTGCCGCAGTACAGCGGAACCTGGGGGTATTTGAGCATGAAACACAAAAGGATAGTATGCAGGTACAGCAAGTGATCAGGAAGACCAATGGTATCTTGGCCTTCATTGCAAAGGGGATGGCGTATAAAAGCAGGGAAGTCTTGCTACAGCTATATAAGATATTGGTGAGGCCACACCTGGAATACTGTGTGCAGTTTTGGTTTTCATATTTACGAAAGGATATACTTGCTTTAGAGGCAGTTGAGAGAAGGTTCACTAGGTTGATTCCAGGGATGAGGGGGTTGACTTATGAGGAAAGGTTGAGTAGGTTGGGCCTCTACTCACTGGAATTCAGAAGAATGAGAGGTGATCTTATCGAAACGTATGAGATTGTGAGGGGGCTTGACGAGGTGGATGCAGAGAGGATGTTTCCACTGATGGGTGAGACTAGAACTGGAGGGCACAATCTTAGAATAAGGAGCCGCTCATTTAAAACAGAGAAGAGGAGAAACTTCTTCTCTGAGGGTTGTAAATCTGTGGAATTCGCTGCCTCAGAGCTGGGGAAGCTGGGACATTGAATAAATTTAAGACAGAAATAGACAGTATCTTCAACGATAAGGGGTTATGGGGAACAGGAGGGAAAGTGGAGCTGAGTCCATGATCAGATCAGCCACGATCTTATTGAATGGTGGAGCAGGCTCGAGGTGCCCTATGGCCTACTCCTGCTAGTTCTTATGTTCTTATCTTCTTAAGACATTGTGATTGGTGAGTGCTGCCCTCAGCCCACTCTGCCTGCTAAATAACCAGAATGGAACTTCCTCATGTTCTAACACTGGACTTAGGAGTCTTCTGAAGAAGATCAAGGCTTTCAAATTATTAACAAATTGGCTTATAATCAAAAGAAGGTGGAAGACAAATTGAAGTCCTCCTGGGAGTTAGTAATAAGTAAAGTTTCATAAGAATCACTTGCTGTTCACACTATTAACAAGTTGAATGGGGAAGAGTTATTCTTGTACCAATATCTAATTTGCTGATGATAGCTAGCTGTGTGAGCAAGTGCCAAATCCAAGTGAGATTGACAATTAAATGGGTGGGCTAAGGGAGGGCAGGTGGTTTTTAATGTTGACATTATTGGGACTATAAATTCGGTAGTTTAGCGCCACGTGTTAGTGCCTGGTTGGGGTGCTAACGGGACACGAAGGGGTTAGCAACCGGACGCAGCGAATGCAGCGAAGCCCACGAACTTCAGTGCTGGTTTAGTGCTGGTGCTAACCCGTAGTGCCTGGGCCTCTAGTGCCTCACTGATCATGATGTCATAAAGTGCGCAGCGCTCCATTATCGCCCCGGATGTAAAATTAACTCTCGCCCCCTGCTGTAACACCTCGTGTCGACAACCCCAGCAAGAGGAGGCATTGTGAACATGGCTGGCCAATTGGGGAGTGGTAATTTAAAGGAAAGTTTTCCAGTTAGCGCAACCTTTATTATTTTCATCCGTCTGGTGCCTGTGCAAAGTTTTTCATGTTTAACCAGTGCAAGATATCCAAGGCCTCCACTGTGTGAGTGTTTGGGGCTGTAATGGCAGTCACGCAGGTCACCTTGCAAAACAGAACTGCCAACAACGAGCTTGTGCAGCATCATTGGTCCTGCCCTTTACGCGAGGGAAGTAGCCTCTCATGCCGTTACCAATGCGCTCGAAATTGTTCTGCGCTTTGCCGCTTCCGCCCCACTCTCGGACTTTGGCGCACTAAGAGAAGTGGTTAGAGCTTGATTTAGTGCTCCACTTCCCTCTTGGAGCGCTAAAGCTGAATATCACTGGAGGTGAGAATGATTAGTGCCTGGTGCTACTTTTTCAACTTTCCAACCGGGGCGTTACCGAATATCTAGACCAAGGTTCTACAAACTGGAACAGGAAACACAGAGCACAGGCAAGGTGAAGGGAAGTGAATGAACAAAGGAGAAATGTACCTGGTCATCATTACTGATCACTGACTGAAAGGACCCTTCATGGACAGGAATGAATGTAACTATAAGCTGGAACATGTTTTCTAACCTGTGTAGATCACTAGACTGTACATCGGGGGAGTTATGGGGAACTTGTCCTTAAAAAGGAAATTGGTTTTAGGCACTGGAGCGCGTGAGGGCAGAATGACCAGCATGATGCCGGAATTTAGGAGTCATTGACGAGAGATTCACAGAAAGTAATTCGTTTTCATTGGACAAAAGAAAGGCGGAAGGATTAAAATTGTTCAAATGTTTAGGGGAATGAATCAGTTGGATGCTCAGTTAACTTAGATCCTGTACACGAGACCTGGGGAAAAGGACAAAATGAATAAAGACTCCAGCAAAACTGAAGCTTGGAGGAACATCAAAGCCCCCACCACCAGCATAGTGCAGGCAGTACAGAGAAGAGCATCAGTGCAAACACCACTAAGGCAGCTCATATTGGCTGCCCGATTGTTTTGCCACCAACTGTACAAAAGAATCACAAGATCGATAAATAGCAATGAGTCCATTTGGCCTGATTTTAGATCATCAATCAGAAAGTAAAAAGTTACACTCCCCTCATCCCACCACATCCATATCATTCTCAGGTAATCCCTACATTACCCTACCCAGATATCCATTCCATTACGTTGATCGCTCTTTTTGAAGGAGTGCTTCCTCACATGAGTCTTAAATTTCCCGTTTTTCTCATTTGAAGCTGTGTCATTCTGCCACAGTTTAGTTTGAAGCGATGCTCCAGATTTATCTTTTCCACACCATTTCTGATTTTCCCCTCCTTCCTGTTCTGTTATAGCCAGGGCGTTTCCAGCAATGGCTTCTCTTCCCAGCCCTGCACCATTGCCTTCAGAGTCCCTGAAAGATCCATTCTTGGCCCCCTCCTCTTCCACATCTGCATGCTGCCTCTTGACAATATCATGGGCAGACATGGAGTCAGCTTCCACGTGTAATCATCAAGTGCACTGCCAACACAAGGGCCCTGCACGCTGAATGTTGACACACTCCTAGAAGGTGCCTAGTAACTTGGCCACTTGAGTGGCATACATCTTCCCTCATGTTCCACTTTGCAATGTACATCCCTTTACATTACTTGCTTGCAGGAGAATGCACATAACAAAAGACAGTGCATGCAGACTGGAAAGAGCCACCAATGCTCTGACCATTAACTTCATTACAAGAGGACCATGCAGATTCTGGAAAGGAGGCAGGTGTGGTTAGAGGTCTCTCCTTAACCTGTGGCTATTATATTTGATTTTCATTTCTTACTTCCTTATTCACTCATTCATTCACTCCCCACATGCAGGCAGGCATTGCAGCATTTCACACTGCAACCCTTTTTGTACAACTATTTTAAGTTGTGATCAGTAATCAAGTGCCCCATGATAAAAGGGGGAAGGACACTCCAAAAACTTATCAAGTGCCCCCTTGTTTTTTTTTTTGAGGATACTAAAGTACAAATTATACAAGTGCCCCCTGGCTAAAAGAGAGGGGCGGGGGCACTAAAACCGGCACAATAAACAAATTAAGCTTTAGACAAAAAACATCAAATCAAAATTTGGTTGCCTGATGTGATGATGCACTTCAGTCCCTCCGGCGCCCACCTCTCACGGAAGGCCGCGAGCGTACCGGTGGACACCGTGTGCTCCATCTCCAGGGACACACTGGCTCGGATGTCAAACATGTAAGGGGCACTCTGTAGGACTCAGCATTTCACAGTGTTTTGAGCCAGCATACAATGAGCAGCAATGCTACGGGCTCCAAAAACCATGTTATCAACTCCATACTGTGCAGCTGGATCTGATTCTTAGAGAAGTCACCCTCAGTAACACATGCTTTTTGATGTTCCTGAACTCCGCTTGCAATAGTCCTGACTAACTGTGTCTGCTTCCAAACAGAACCCGGGTTACTATGACATCATGGCCTCAGACATATCCGTGTGGCACGTGCCCAACGACACGCCCAGAACGAGCTGGAGACATGCGGCAATCCTCCGCTATCACACCCAGACCAAGTTCCTGCATCGTTACGGGGGGAACCTGTTTCAGCTTTACAAGGTGAGTGTTCCAGCATTGTCGAAGCTGCAATGCCACATTTGAATTTGCCCCGAAACGCACTCAAAATTGTGCTGGTTAGGTTACAGTTCAAGTCTCCGATAATATTCATCTGCACAATCACAAAATTAAAACCTTTCATGAACCAGCGCATTCACACAGCGTAATAAAACATAATTGTTTCTTTTTCTTCTTTCCATTAAAAGTATTCCTTGATGTATTTAAGAGTGATAACACAGTGCAGTTTTATTAATACAGCTATAAATTGGGTTTATCAGAAAAAAAATAAGCATTTTTAATAAATGTCCAATCCTCCTCCTGAGTGTAACCTGATTTAAAATGACCGAAAATCGCCTTAATAAAACTATACTGAACCATTTAATTGGTTCAGTAGTGTACACTATAGCCAGTTTCTTAGTAAATTAAATACTTTTGGAAATAAAATAGCTGCAACATGCCCTCAGTGCTGCACTGAAGTAGCAGCCTGGTCATGCAGTCAAGTCCCTGCAGTAAAGCTTGAATCTAAATGTTCTGACTGAGAGATGAGAATATTACCACTGGGCCAGGCTGATAATCTGGAATTGTGTTGGCAGGGGTCCAATAGAGCAGGTGGTGAGCTTTTCATGGAAAGCGTTGGGTCGGAAGATATTGGGGGTTGGGGGAGAAAGGAACTGCAAAGTTAGGAGGAGGACTGGGAGAAGTGGGCGCAGGGAGAGGAGGGGGCATAGGGGGACGAGACGGCCAAGCGGATTGTTTTTCAATGTGTGGACAATATGTTCTATTTCAGCGTTACCCTGTAGAATACAACAAAGGGAAATGCCCAGGTGATAACGGACCTTTCACTCCCATCACCTATGACGACGGCGATAGGCAGAAGATACGCAATTTTTACGGGACTTCTGTTCGAGGTAAGTGCAATGTGCAGGGGTTTAAGTGAATTACTCTATGTTAATATTCAAGGTTCAAGAGCATTGCCTTCTGAAACAAAAACATAGATTTCTGGTCGGTGGAATCAGTCCATTTGCCATGGAGAAGTCAGGCAAGGGCCATGAAACTGCTCACTGATCTGTAGTAGGTATTGCAAAGCAGCTCTTGAATGGGCAGAGGCTGTATCTAAAAGAAAGGACTTGCATTTATATTGCATTTCTGCATCTTTAGAATATCCTAAAGTATTTCACAGCTGATAATTCAAACTTTTGAAATATTGTTTTGTCGGCAAAAGCAGCAGCTAAGTTGAACACAGCAAAGTCCCACATACAGCAAGGAAGTTATGCTGAACCTTCATAAATCACTGGTCAGGCCCCAACTGGAATAATGTGGCCAATTCTGGGCACTGCACTTTAGGAAGGATGTCAAGGCCTTAGAGAGGGTGCAGAGGAGGTTTACTAGAATGGTACCTGGGCTGAAACACTTCAGTTAAGTGGAGAGACTAGAGAAATTGGGGTTGTTCTCCGTAGAGCAGAGAAGGTTAAGGGGAGATTTGATAGCAGTGTTCAAACTCATGAAGGATTTTAAATAAGGAGAAACTGTTTCCAGTAGCAGAAGGGTCGGTAACCAGAGGGCACAGATTGAAGGTAATTGGCAAAAGAATCAGAGGCGATATGAAGACTTTATTTTTTACGCAGTGAGTTGTGATGTCCTGGAATGCACTGCCTGAAAGGGTGGAGGAAGCAGATTCAATAATAATCTTCAAAATGGAATTGGATAAATACTGGAAGGGGAAAGTTTGCTGGCCAATGGATAAACAGCATGGGGGTGGAACTAATTGGAGAGCTCTTTCAAAGAGCCGGCGGAAGTGCGATGGGGCGATTGGCCTCCTGTATCATTCTATGATTCTAAACAATGACTAAGGGATAAATCCTGGCCAGGACACCAGGGGGGAGAAATTGACTAACCCACGAAAACGTGCCTGGGGATTTCAGTGTGTGATTAACCCGCGCCTGTTCAATGCGTTGCAGGCAGCATGGTAAGTTGGTGCCTGATGCTCTTTTACATGATCTCTGCATGCAGCCAACACTAACCCCACTGTTCATTGGCTGCACATATCAGCAGGGGCCCGATATCTCGAGTGGCCATCGCTACTTAAAGGCAGCCTGCACCTCTTAAAGTGGAAGTGCATTGTGGCTGCAAGAAGTGGTGGGAATTTTTTTTAAAGACAATCTGGGCTGTGATACTTGAGCAATGGCTAAACATGTGAGAGAGTGAGCACAAAGGTTTTCAGAAAATGCACTGGAGGTCTTGGTAGATGTGGTGGAAAGAAGGAGAGATCGCCTATATCTGCAGGGGGCAGCAGGTCTCCAGACATTTGCTCAGGAGGCAGTGGAAACAAGTAGTGTCAGAGGTTAATGCCAGGAGTGTGGCTCCAAGAACATAATGCAGTGCAGGCAGAAGTTTAACAATCTCATACAAGTCATCAAGGTGAGTGAGTTCATCTTCAAATGGCAGATCCCAACAACTGCACCACTAACTTCATCAACTGCTCAATTCACTATAACCCTATCGCTCATCTCTCTATCATCGAGCACTCAACCCTAAAATCCAGATGCATTACCTCTTCCTCACACACTTAGCACTGTTGCAAGTCTCGCATCCACAACTGACAGCTCACACACACTGGCAACTGATCAACTATGTTTTAACCTCTATTGAAGAGACAGTGCTGACCGTTATGGGAAGGGGCATCACTGAGGCCGTGGCCACTGGCGGGACTGGAGGGATTGACGATGAGGGTATCTACATACTCAATCCTCCTTCTCTCATTCAACTTCACCCTCATCCCACAATCTCTTCTGACTCACAAGCTGCAGAGAGTGTAAGCACACACTTCTTACTTTCTCCTCTCCCCTCACCAAACCCTTAAAGGCAACATGGGCTGTGATATTTAGTAATCAGTGGAGGAAGAGGAAAAAGACAGTGAAGATGAAGACACACCATTACTCGATCTTGCACTTCCAGCCACCAGCTCAGAGACTGAAACTGCGAGTATTTTAGAGGCTAGGTTTGAGGAGGGACTCTGCATGTAATGAGACACCGAGCTTCAGTACATAGGAGCCAGGCAGAGGGAAAGGATAGCGCAGGTTACAGCTCACCAAAGGGCGAGGTCACACACTAGTTCTGCTGCAGAGGACTCAGGTGAGGACATTGATGGGCCAAGCTACAGAAAAAGGCTGATGGGTGTACAGAACCAGGCGCCTGCACTCAATGTCAATGGAGCATGGAGGAGTCCAGCATCAACTTGACACAGAGCTTTGCGCAGACCTTGCCAACATAGAGCAGGTGGTCATCTCTGTCAACACACCTGTGGAACCCTTTATGATGCAGTGTCTGCTGGCCGATGTCACAGCTTCCATTGCAGCACAAACAGCTTCAATTGAATGTTTGAAAGGAACAGGGGAAGCTCAAACTGCTGCCTTGCAAACTCAGTCTGCTGCTATCGTGGCTCTGGATACCACTGTTCAAAGGGACTTCCAGGGCAAAGCGAAGACATCTCGAACATTGGTCATTACTGAAGTTGGGATAAGGTAATTGCTCATTAAAAACTCTCTGTGCATACAGCTTCCTGCGGATAAACCTTCTCCTCCTTCTCCTCCCTCTTTCAGCAGCTTGACCTGCTCTGCTTGGCCTCTCTTCATTCTCCCATCATGCTCAATTACAAGAGGAAGGTCTACCAGGCCACTCATGTCTGACAGCAACTTGTTCAGCACAAGCTGTTAAATGAATAAAAAAAGTGCCAGCACTAGCCAGACCACTCTTTGTAGACTATTGAAACTTTCAGCAAGTGTAGGAAAGCTCCAACAACGTGTAAATTACACCAGCATTCAGAAGAAATAATCCAGCAACTAACTTGTAAGTAGTTCATGATTCGATTAAATAGCTCTGGTGGGGGCCTTCATGCCGTTTACTGTCGTGTTCAGCAGTGTGAGGCTAAGACAAGGTCTAGGCTGGAACATGGTATTCATAAATTGCAGTGTTGGCATCAAATTAGCATTGCATAGTGATTGACATTATAATTTGCCTGCTCTGCAAGTTAGCGACGGACGTTAGGTGCACACGCGCATACCCTTTTACCAAGCTGCTGTCCAGTGCACTACCCATCTGAAAGCCGCATACCGACAAAACAATGGGTGTTACAGAGCCCAATTTCCCCCCCAGGATTCTAAACAGTGACCATGACAGTGTTGACTAAGGGATAAATCATGCCAATGGCCCCAGAACTCTACTGCACTTCTTCAAAAAGTGCCACAGGATGTTTTACATCCACCTCAGGAGGTAAACCTTGATGATGAACTGTTCAAATGAAATCGGTGCCATTTCCTGCTCTCTCCCTGAACTAGGAAATGTCACTCACTTTGCATCCAATTTCCACCCTTCCCTCACCTTCACCATCTCCGACTCTTCCCTTCCCTTCCTCAACTTCTCTGAAGCCATTTCTGGGATAGGCTATCGACCAGTATCCACTATAGACCCACTGACTCCCACAGATACCTGGACGACACTTCCTCCCACCCCACATCCTGTAAGGACTCCATTCCAATCTCCCAGTTTCTCCATCTCAGTTGCATCTGCTCTGATAACGCCACCTTTCACACTAATGCCTCTGACATGTCTCCCTTTTTCCTCAACCGAGGATTCCCCTCCACCATGGTTAAGATGGCCCTCGACCGTGTTCGTTCTATTTCCCGCACCTCTGCTCTCACCCTTTCCCCTCCCTCTCAGAACCACGACAGGGTTCCTCTTGTCATAAGAACATCAGAAATAGGAGCAGCAATAGGCCACCTGGCCCCTCGAGCCTGCTCCACCATTTAATAATACCATGGCTGATCTGATTATGTACTCAGCTCCACTTCACTGCCCGCTCCCTATAACCCTTTATTCCCTTATCGCTTAAAAATCCGGCTTAAATATATTCAATGACCCAGATTCCACAGCTCTCTGGGGCAGAGAATTCCACAGATTTACAACCCTCTGAGAGAAGAAATTCCTCCTCAACAGTTTTAAATGGGTGGCCCTTTATTCTAAGACTATGCCCCTAGTTCTAGTTTCCACTATGAGTGGAAATATCCTCACTGCATCCACGTTGATGAGCCCCCTCATTATCTTATACATTTTGATAACATCATCTCTCATTCTTCTGAACTCCAATGAGTATAGGCCCAACCTACTCAACCTATCTTCATAAGTCAACCTCTTCATCTCCGGAATCAACCTAATGAACCTTCTCTGAACTGCCTCCAGTGCAATGTCCTCAACTTTCACCCTATCAGCCTTCACGTTCAACGGATCATTCACTGTCATTTCCACCACCTTCAGCGTGATCCCACCACCAATCACATCTACCCCTCCCCTCCTCTCTCAGCATTCTGAAAGGGCCGCTCCCTCCGTGACACACTGGTCTATTCCGCAATCACCTCCAGCACCCCCTCCACATCCCAAGGCACCTTCCCGTACAAGCGCAGGAGATGCAACACCTGCTCTTTTACCTCCTCCCTTCCCACTATCCAGGGCCCCAAATACTTCTTACAGGTGAAACAATGATTTACGTACTTCTCTCAATTTAGTATCCTGTATTCGCTGCTCACGATGTGGTCTCCTCTACTTTGGGGAGAACAAACGTAGATTGGGTGACTGCTTTGCAGAGCACCTCTGTTCAGTCCGTAAGCGTGACCCTGAGCTTCCAGTCGCCTGTCACTTTAATTCCCCGCTCCACTCCCACTACGACATCTCCGCCCTCGGTCTCCTGCACTGATCCAATGAAGCTCAACGTAAGCTCGAGGAACAGCACCTCATCTTTCATTTAGGCAATTTACAGCCTTCTCGACTCAACATCGAGTTCAACAATCAGATAACCTGTGCCCATTTTTGGCTCCGTTACGCAACTCCCACCCTATGTGTTTATTTTCTCTTTCTCTCCAATGGCAGCTGGTTAATTATTCTGCCATTCACACCCTATCAAGACTAATCTTTTACTAACTTCTGCCAATACCAGTTGAATTCGGCTCATCGTCCCTTTTGTCTCTAATCTCTCCTGCGTTCCACCTTATCACAGACCTTCCCTGTTCTTTCTTCCCCACGCCCTTTCAGTGCTCCTCAGGATCTGTTCTTTTCGAACATTCACCAGTTCTGATATAAGCTCAATGACCTGAAACGTTAACTCTGTTTCTCTCTCCACAGATGTTGCCTGAACTGCTGAGTATTTTGCTTTTGTTTTTATGTCCAAGGTGGCCTTGACAAATGGAGTTTTGAACTCTCCTCTAGTTTATGTCTGTTCACTTCTATTAGATGCCATAGACTTCTGCGAGCCTACCTGGGCGGGTCCGGTGTCCGTGGTGGGTCATGACCCCACTGCTGATTCCATTCCACTGTTGAATATGAACTTACCTTAACAGGGCCTATGAAGCCACCCAACTTGTTACCCGGCCCAATGAGATGGAGCGGGTTTGGTGATGTCATTCATGATGTGTTTTCAGTCGGGAACTTTAAAGTGACCCCGGCCACATTCCATTTGAAGTGTAATCTAACATCGTGCTGTCAGTGCACTACAGCATTGGACTGCTGCAAACACCGACAATGGCTGCACAGTGGCAGAGGGCTGACCCAGGTTCTCCCATGTCTCCCTCCATATGCTTATGGAGGGAGGCAGAGCATGCAGGAAGCTCCTCTTCCTTTCCGATGGGAGGAAGACTCCTCCCCAGGAGACAAGGCAGCCTGGTTGCAGATTGCAGATGATGTCACAAGCAGTGATGTGGTCAGGAGGACCTGGGTGCAGTGCTGCAAACGTTTCAATGATCTCATTAAATCAGAAAACCTCTCATCACATCCCCATCACTCTGCCTTCTGAGTCCGACTCCTGAACATCCTTACTCACACCATACCTTGCACCTTCACCCATCCATCTCTCTCTATCTTCATTATCACATCCCCATCTCACTAGCCACCCCTCACACTTACCCCCACCCTAGTGCAATCATACCAACGAACAACATCTGAGGGAAGCCACTTGTGTACTTTACCCAATGTTTATGTAAAGTTTCTGTTAATGTGTCAAGCTTAAAGGGGGCGAAACTGCTCCACGCCCCGTTTGGAGGCGGTAAGCTTCCGGGGCCGGAACATTTATCTCTCGGCCCGGAAGTTCAGTCCCCGACGTGGAATTCAGCCCTTTCACCCCTCAATGGAGGCAGAGCGCTATCGGAGGCACTCATCGTCCATGGAGGGGCATTGCTGGGGCGGTAGGGAGGCGTTGAGTCCAGGGCCGTGCTCCAGAGCCCCACCAGCAACGTCAGCGAAGGACCAAGGTGGGACAGTATCGACGGCATCCATGTTGATGGAGTAGATGGCAGGTGAAGTACAGATGACAGAAGCATTCTGTCAATGGTGAGTGAGTTCTTCCAATGAGGTGACACTGGATGGAGACTTTGCTGGAAACACTTGCAGACTGCAGAATCTGTGCTGGAAATGGACTAAACAACTGCTTCTGCTGAGGAAATTGATCATCTGTCGGGTGGGAGCTTTCACTGTACATTGTATGTGTCAAGTAATCAGCTGGAGGAATGGCCACGAAACTCCCGCCTCAGGTTGACAGACGTGGTTCCTGAACTGCGTGAATCCCGTGGCCATGTCGGGAAAGTGAAAAAAGGCTCTAAGTATCTGTAAACTAAAATGGAGCTGTGTTTAACCTGACCTGTCCCTATAAGACCACTGCTCCCTGTGTGGAAATGGTTTAATGGGCACATCCTGGACTCAAATGCAACTGTTTGAAAGCCACAGTTATCAAGGTCAAAAAACAGCAGAGAATGATTGGATGTTGTCCCTTTTTTATACTTGTGATTCTTTAAAGTGTGAGATCTGAAGCGTGGCAGGTGTGTGCTGGATGTCTAACCTGTTTATATATAAATCATTATGTGTTCTGATATGTGTTTACAGGAGAATTTGAACCTGGCTTTGTGCAATTCAGGGTGTTCAACAATGAAAAGGCAGCTCTCGCCATGTGTTCTGGAATGAAAACCAAAGGATGCAATTCAGAACATGTAAGTACGGGTACTGCATTAGAGAGGGATGATAGAGGAGTGAATAGATGTAACTGGGGATGAGCCAATAGAAAATAGGAAAAGTCAGTGGACAGAGGGTGGGGCATCACAGCTGAGGCTGATCCATACACAGATGTTCCAGCAGGAGTCACTAGACAGTGACCAGGAGACAACCCAGGCTAATTTTCCCCTCTCTAACCTAACACTGCCCCAACTGAGATCAACTAACATTGGGGAAATTGAGCCTGGGGCTTTCTTGATCTGCACAGTTCAGGGTTTGCCTCAATACTGCAGTGACTGGTGCCTTTGCCCACTGAGCCATCGCTGTACCTGACAGTTAAAATATTTCACATTATTTATTTGTAGTTCTGTATCGGAGGCGGAGGATACTTTCCTGAGGGAGCCCCGAGGCAGTGTGGAGATTTTGCATCATTTGACTGGAATGGGTACGGCACGGGAAGGGCTTACAGTGCAACAAAAGTGATCACAGAAGCAGCTGTGCTGATCTTCTACCGTTAACACAATCCACATCTTCACGGATCTCTCTTCCTAGTACACTGAATGATTGAAGGCAACTGCACAGCATTTAGCATTTAAACATTAAAAAATTGGATTTGATGTGGTCCTCCGCTCTATTCTGCATTCAGGAATGAGCATAATCCCAGAATTGATTGAAGGGGCCAATTGTACAATATTTAGTGCTTGGTGCGGGGGAGAAATCATTAATCACTGATCACGCCAGGGATTTCTGTCAATCATCTTGTACTTAATGCGGAAGTGACTCTTCACCAGATTCCGGATTGTCTCTCAATAAACTGGAATTGTAAATGCTGCCATGTTTCTGTCAGATTGTGTCAGCAGTTTACTGTACCATTCACATTCTAATATTTAGTGACTCGGCACAAAAAGTCTTCTTAGGAATGCTGGAGATTTCAGGAGATGGACTTTGGTGACAGATACCTATCAAAGCTAAACTGCCTGCTACCCTAACCCTAACCCTAAATAAGGACAGACAGCAGAGATTGCTGCCCACATCTCAGTTTAGAAGGACACTTCCTTTCAATGTTGAAAAGCCTGAGTTTCTCCATCTTCCCTCAGGCTTCATGCCTCTGATCTTTAAGCTTTACTCTGAACTGCCTCCAGAGTTTCAATGGCCCGGAATTTGTGCTCAGCGGCGAAGCAAAGGTGTTCACCGCTGGCCCTGAAGCACGCTTCACACAAGGATTTCACAATCTCTGTGTCGAGAACTTTAGGTTTACTAACCTTCAATTCTAATCAACGGAACTTAATGGGGATTCCCTTGTGCAAACTGCTGTGATGTCAACAAACTGTCTAAGCAGCCAATCAAAATGAAGAATTCTCACAAGGTAGTGAGTAAGCTCTTAAAATTCTACCTTTTAAAAGTGTTAGAGAGAGCGAAACAAAGATTGGATTCTCATATGGGGAAAAGGCAAACCTGAAATAACGATAAACAAATTAAAAAATATATTTTATTAAAATTTCTGAAACATTTTAATTGTTATTAAAATGGACAAACTTCACTCTGCACAAAATTAAAATGAGTTTTCCAGGCCCTTAACATTTGTTTAGCAGTAATAATGCTGGCAAAAGCCCAGTTACACCTAATCCCTTTAGCGCCAACATTTATTGGGGAATTTTACAGTATAATTACTGCGGAAGAGTTGATTTTTTCATCAGTTTCCTTGATTTGGGTGATTACACAGATTGCTGGCTTTGTGGGGGTAGGGGCCTGTTTCAGAGCTGTCAATGACAGACCGCAACTTCACGATTTCGACCTGTGCCTGCACCAAATCCCAAAGCTGCAGTGAGTTTCACATGTACACGCACATAGGGGCCCAGCATATTCCTTCTGACAGATCATAAGCATTCAGAAGAAAAGGGCCTCTGCGGGCGGAGACCTGGGCTATTTGCCCACTTTCTGCCCAGCTAATGCCCTTGAAATTCTTACAACTGATAAAAGCAGGCGTAAGGCGCAAGGACTGCTTTTGTCAGCATAAGACTTTTAAAAGACATAAAAATACATTTTACTCAATACTTTTAACATTTAAAATTATTAAATAAGGTAAGTTTATTTTTAGACCCTTTAAATTATGTATCTTTATTTTTCAAACAATTAGATGAATGTTTTAAATAATTAATTAAATTTTAAACGTGAGACAATTCTTTTAAAACAATTGGAACAGTTTACTAAAAACACACACACATACACACACAAGCACATCCACCTTAGTTAGAACAGATACAATGAGGTTATAATAAAGAGTGATATACATTACTTCCCTTTGGCTGGCTGGTTCAGGAGCGAGAGAAGAACCTTTGGCTGAGTTCTTTATACCTCTCAAAGTCGTTGTCCCTCAGAAAGCATCAGGATTGGACCTTGGTTCCAGGGCAGTTCCTTATTGGCTCTCCTCAACATGTGGCTGTCTGGCCTGGCTCAGCCATCTCTTGATTAGATTAAATACCTTTCCAATACACAAAACCCATGCGACAGTTCTGTGGGCTTCCATTTTGTTTCAACACAAACAGGCCTTTCCATATAATCGACACTTTTAACATTTATACATAAACAGAATCGATTTTAATCATTAATATTCTTACAAAGTCCCCACCTTGAGGGGGAAATATCCTTATTGATCCCTCATATGGTTTATCTCCTCAGGGATTACATATCATAGACATTGCGAGGGAGAGAGAGAGAAGTGGATAGCCTGACTTGGTCCCCACCTCGTAAGGTGTAGGACACGTCGGGGATTTATTATAGTCCAATCACATCTCACATCTCCCATATCTTCAGTGCACCGTCGCTTCTCAGAACACATTGATGATTGATGATGTCCGTGAGTCATGCTGCAGCTCCCACTTCTCCATCTTCCCTCGGCTTCGGTCGTGGCCGGTATTGTCCTGACAATCATGAGGATCTGTAACATGATCTGTGGGAAACAAATCAGTGCAGTATTTACTCTTTGGCAGCTTTTAACTGATTAATGTGAAACCACTTCTTGTATTTAAGACCCTTTTCCCCCGGTAACTGAATCAAATAAACCGCGGGGTTCAATTGGTCTATAAACTTATGTGGTCCCCACAACCTGGGCCCAAAGGCAGCTTCTTTTTCCCATAATTTGGAATCATTACTGAGTCTCCCACCTCCTATTCAACGGGACGTACTTTCTTCTCAAAGTACTTTTTAACATGTCTTCTTGACTTCCCCAATTTGGTGGCCACAAATCGATTGATCTGATCGGTGTGATCTACCACTTGTTCCAGCCACTTGGAACTACACGTTTTCATTGTCAGGGAACTCATCCCTGTTAGTGTTAGCTGGCCTGGTGTTCTCATGAGCCTCACCATCATGGCCTGATATGGGGAGACCCCTGTTCCCCTGTTGTTCTGTGAGGTGTGGACCTCATTGCCATTAAGCACATTGGCAGCATGTTAGCCCATTGGCAGCATGTTAGCCAATTTTTTTAACATTAACTTGAGGGTCCTGTTCCCCCTTTCGACTCCTCTGGACGACTGGGGGGGGTGGTGTAATTTGTGTTTTATCCCCAACATTTTCTTCAGGTGGGTAAAAATTTTACCAGTAAAGTGTAAACCCTGATCGCTGTCCATTTGCACTGGTGCTCCCCACCTACAAAACACATGATTCAATAGTGTTTTGGCAGCTGTGATTGGGGTAGGGGAATGCTTCGATCCATTTAGTGAATTGATCCACCACCACTGGGGCATGATGAAAATTGCCTTGCGCCTGTGGAAGTGGCCCAATGAAGTCTATCTGGAGGTGAGACCATGGCCCTTGAGGTGGGGGTGCGCATTGAAGCAAGGCTCAGTTAGTACATGCGGGAGGATTGTGTTGCACACGGTAGACATCGTGCCATGTATTGGTTGATTATTTCCCTCATGGAAGGCCACCAAGCTGTGGATGCTACCTTAAGGTTACCAAGGCCGAATAATGCCCTGCTGTGGGGTGAGAGTGAAAGAGGGAGAGCAGTTTTTAACCCATCTCTGGTGGAACACACACCATCAGACAGGCATTTGGCTTTCTTTTGAACATCAGCAACTACTCATCTGAGTCAGGGGCAGTGGCTAGTATGGTATTGGGAGCCCAGGCTGTTGGTTGAGGAAGGGGTCTGCCTTCCGTGTACCAGGCACTTACAACAGCATATGACCAGTATTGCTGCTGCAGGGATTTTAAATCTAGGTGATCTGTTGGGGAGGCCTTGCTAACAACATTGCAGGGCTCAACAACTATATCCTCAATCTCCCCATCAATCAGTGTCCTTGGCTGCTCTGTCTGCTCTGGAATTTCCCTCACTATGTGGAACCCCTTTTCTATGGGCTGTTACCTTTCCTATGAAGCAGGGCTGGGATCACTGTTTAAGGTATGACCAGAGCAGGTGTAACCAGGACCCATGGACCAGGGCCTTACCGTCTATCGTACAATAGTCATTTTTGTGGTATAGGGGCAGGGAGAGCATGGTGTTTATAGCATAGGCACTATCGGACCAAATATTCACGGGTCTATCTGAGGTCACCTTTATAGCAGTGAGAAGTGTGGTGATTTCTGCATATTGTGAAGACTGTCTGTTGCATCTTTGCTGGATGGTTCTTTCTGGCAATAGCACAGCATATCCGCTGTGAGGGGATCCTTCAATGTGATATGAGGACCCATCGATATAGACATCTGGGGCACCCTTAATGGGCTCTTTCTGCACAGGATGGGTCTCAAAGTTAATCAGGGGTAACGGACATACATGTGGGTCCCCCTCATAGATCAGAAATTGTGGCAGCTATGTGGTGGGTTTGGAATTGGTATCAATGTCTCTTTCCATAAATTCCAATGTCCATTTGCTGAAGCAATGCGAGGAAACTCGTGAATCTCCAGGTTTCATCAGTAGTTTCAGAGGTGTCCGCTGTGCAGGATTGTAGCCTGTAACCCAGTAATAAAAGTAAAGTGATGTACCGACCAGACGATGGCCAGTAGGTGGCGCTCACATGCAGCATACATCTTTTGTGCCCCCTGCAGGATTCAAGACGCATATGCAATGGGCTGTAGTCGATCAGCTTGCATTTGGTACAGAACTGCAGTGAAGCTTTGTTCTGTGGCCCCGACCTCCAAAAGGATGGGCTGTGTGGGATCAGACATGTGGTCTGTATCACTGCAGTTTTTAACTTAGCCACAGACTGGGTGTGGGCATCAGTCTTTGCACACTCTGCAAAGCCTGGGATAAAGTACCTTTGGTAGCCCACCAAACCCAAGAATGATCATAGGGCTGTTTTGGAAGTGAGTAATGGCAGTCGCGGTATTATCTCCATCTTGTGAGAGTCGGGAGATGATCCCTCTGGAGAAATGGACACTCCGAGAAAGGTGACCCATTCTTTTACTAATTGAGCCTTACGGGGATTCACCTTTAGTCCCGCCTGAGCCAACAATGTCAAAAGTTCGTGCAAAAGGGACAGCTGCTCCTCCATGCTGTTGGTTGACAGTAGTAGGTCGTCTACGGACTGCAGCAAACAGGTAGGGCGGGAAAAGTCTTTTAAAATTGCAGCCATTCTTTTATGGAATATCGTGGGGGCATTGTGGAACCCCTGAGGCAAGCATGTCCAGAAGTAGCTCTGGTCCTCAAATGTGAACGCAAATTTGTACTGGTCTTCCCCTTTAACAGGGATACTCCAGAATCCATTGCCGAAGTCGAGGGTCAAGAAGTATTTGGAACCAGCAGGAATTTGAGATAATATGGTAGGAGTTTCTCTTATTGGCGGTGAGCAGGCTGGTGTTACAGAATTTAACTTTCTGTAATCAATAGTTAGTCGCCAGCTGCTATCAGGCTTTTTAACCGGCCATGCGGGTGAATTGGTCGTGAAAGTGCCTGTTCTAAGAACACCCTGCTCAACTCGGGATTTTATGGTGTCTTGGATGTAAGGGTGACGCTCCCTTGGGATGGGGTACTGTTTATAGAATGAGTGGGGGGTGTCCCTCAATAGATCACTTGTCTACCATTTTTCCACAGTCATGCTTGCATGTGGCAAACACTGCTAGGTGTTCCTGAATTCGTTTTGCCACAGCTTCATTTTCACTCACTGGAGCGTCATACTCAAATGGCTTTTTAATAGCAAAAACTGAGTGAGCATCTGAAATTTCTATCACTCCTGCCTTATCTCTCAATCCCATCCAAACACAGTCCTGATTATAATCTATCACCGTGCCATACTGATCCAACACATCAGTCCCTAAAATTCCCCTTCCGTCGGGGGTTGGTCATCAGCATAGGTGCTGGGACCTTACAGGTGAGGCCTCCCAACTGAAGTTCAGTGGCCTTCCCTGTATATGCAGTGGTTGTATCACCGTTAAATTCTTTAAAGGTCATATAACCCTCGCCCGCCACTGCATGGCATTTAGAGTATGGGGTGTGGATGATGGTAATGGCTGAGCCAGTATCGATAAGCATAATCTGCTGTCTGCCCCCTTTTAAGACAACATGGACTACAGGGCTCCCACTACCATCACATCGGAACCCCACTTCCGACCAATCTTTGGGGGCCGAACCTTGTCACAGGATCGGTCCTTGAATGGGTCTCTCTAATGAGTGTGCATCGGCGATTGCATGCACCAGTAAATGATTTTAGAAACATGGAAACATAGAAAATAGGTGCAGGAGTAGGCCATTCGGCCCTTCGAGCCTGCACCGCCATTCAATGAGTTCATGGCTGAACATGCAACTTCAGTACCCCATTCCTGCTTTCTCGCCATACCCCTTGATCCCCCTAGTAGTAAGGACTACATCTAACTCCTTTTTGAATATATTTGGCCTCAACAACTTTCTGTGGTAGAGAATTCCACAGGTTCACCACTCTCTAGGTGAAGAGTTTTCTCCTCATCTCGGTCCTAAATGGCTTACCCCTTATCCTTAGACTGTGACCCCTGGTTCTGGACTTCCCCAACATTGGGAACATTCTTCCTGCATCTAACCTGTCTAAACCCGTCAGAATTTTAAACGTTTCTGTGAGATCCCCTCTCATTCTTCTGAACTCCAGTGAATACAAGCCCAGTTGATCCAGCCTTTCTAGATATGTCAGTCCCAACATCCCGGGAATCAGTCTGGTGAACCTTCGCTGCATTCTCTCAATAGCAAGCATGTCCTTCCTCAAGTTAGGAGACCAAAACTGTACACAATACTCCAGGTGTGGCCTCGCCAAGGCCCTGTACAACTGTAGCAACACCTCCCTGCCCCTGTACTCAAATCCCCTCGCTATGAAGGCCAACATGTCATTTGCTTTCTTAACCGCCTGCTGTACCTGCATGCCAACCTTCAAAGCACCTCCCCTTTTCCTAATCTGTCACCATTCAGATAATAGTCTATCTCTCTGTTTTTACCACCAAAGTGGATAACCTCACATTTATCCACATTTATACTTCATCTGCCATGCATTTGCCAACTCACCTAACCTATCCAAGTCACTCTGCAGCCTCATAGCATCCTCCTCGCAGCTTACACTGCCACTCAACTTAGTGTCATCCGCAAATTTGGAGATACTACATTTAATCCCCTCGTCTAAATCATTAATGTACAATGTAAACAGCTGGGCCCCAGCACAGAACCTTGCGGTACCCTACTAGTCACTGCCTGCCATTCTGAAAAGTACCCATTTACTCCTACTCTTTGCTTCCTATCTGCCAACCAGTTCTCAATCCACGTCAGTACACTACCCCCAATCCCATGTGCTTTAACTTTGCACATTAATCTCTTGTGTGGGACCTTGTCGAAAGCCTTCTGAAAGTCCAAGTACACCACATCAACTGATTCTCCCTTGTTCACTCTACTGGAAACATCCTCAAAAAATTCCAGAAGATTTGTCAAGCATGATTTCCCTTTCACAAATCCATGCTGACTTGGACCTATCATGTCACCTCTTTCCAAATGCGCTGCTATGACATCCTTAATAATTGATTCCATCATTTTACCCATTACCGATGTCAGGCTGACCGGTCTATAATTCCCTGTTTTCTCTTTCCTTTTTTAAAAAGTGGGGTTACATTGGCTACCCTCCACCCCATAGGAACTGATCCAGAGTCTATGGAATGTTGGAAAATGACTGCCAATGCATCCTTCCCATGGCAATTTGGGTTTGTATAAAAGTTATCAATTGATCCAATCTTTGATCTGTCCCAGTGGGCTTGGATTCGTCCCTCGGGAGGTATCTGTGCGTTGCATCATGGTTCGGTGCTGGTCTGGATCTCCTGCAGTCGCTTGCTAGGTGGCCTACCTTCTTACAATTAAAGCACTGTCCCTTAAAGGGGTAGTTTCGATATCCCTCCACCATTGACACTGGTTTATTTGCAGTGAGTTGTGACTTCCCCTTTAACTGGTCTTTTACCATCTCCCAGGCTCTTTGAGCACTGGTCTCTATATCTCTCCACTGATTGGTGGGCCTCATGGCTATTCCCAGGGTGGTTTGAACTAAAGGGTGGAGTTGGGTCAGGAACATTGATTTAAATTGTTCCTGATTCTTTCCTACTGTAGCATTTGCGGGTGCCTGGTTCTGCATGCTTTGATAGATATTGTACAGGCGATTACTGAAGGCTCTCGGGGTCTCTTCTGGGTGCTGCTTGGTCTGATTAAGCAGAGCCACTAAGTTCAAGTTTCGGATCCCTAAATGCTTTAGGATCTCGGTCATGAGTGCATCGGCCACTGCACCAGGTTGGAGGACTGAGTCTGGCAGATTATCTTTTAGGAAAGTGGAACAAGCCAAGAGGAGGATTTGTGTTAAGTCTCTCTCTTCCAACTCGGGGTGCCCCCTCCTGAAATGTGCCCCCCTCCTATCAACTTCCAGTGGGTCGTCCCCATCATTAATGGGCCCCAACTCGTGGCTACACGCCATGGTGTCAGCACCAGATATGGTCTGTGAGTCGGTATGGTTACTCGTGAGGTGGCCGTGCACATTATATCGTGAAGAAGTGGTTACTACGGCTACAATTGGCTCTTGTGTCTCCAAGGTATCCCATTCTACACCACTATCCTGGGGATTATACTGACTTCCTTCCTCTTCCCAATCTGTCTCCCTCTCGTCCCTGTCTCTGTTACGGCTCCCCGTGTTACTGCGGATATCAGGGCCAGCTGCTCCCCTAACTTATTTTTTAGCCTCACATTTTTAGTTGGCACTGGGAGTGATCTGCCTCCCTATGTGGCTTCTTAATGACTTCCCTTAATGGCCCCCAGCATCTTCTATCTCTTGCTGGAGCCTCAAGTTTCCTAATTTATATATTTTTTAACTCTAATTTGTTTTCATTTGCTTCAAAACGGCTGCTGTGGCATTTAAGTTTGAGAGAGTGTTGTTGTAGCAATAAAGCTGCTTGTTTGGCCCCTCTTTCTAATTGCTTAATACTGTGGCTTAATTGGCCAATTTCTTGTCTTAAATGCTATATTTTACCCTCTTTTAACTGCTTCACAAGTTGGAGGTCTTCTTCCTTTTGTTGTTTTATACCTTCATTCTCTCTTTCTTTTAGTTGAATCTCTTTTACTAGCAATTCTTTCAAATCTTGTATCACTTTGGCATCCTGTCTCATTAATTCCTCATCTCTCCGGGCACAATAAAATGTGCTGAATGCCACGAGACTGTTTGCCTGTTTTGGCCTCAGCTCTCCCTGATCTACTCTCTCCTGGATAAGTTTCACCATCCCCGCGAAGGACGCAGGTTGACCCTCATGGATGTGCCGTGCCTGTGCCTTTAACTCTTCTATGTCTTGTATCGGGAACTTTTTGGACAACTTCTCCTGATAAACTAGCTCAACATTTCTTTTCAGTGTTGGCTTTCTGTTCATGAGCGATCCCTTCATCCTGTGTCTTTTGAATAGAACTACTGGTGGGTCCCCACTTAAACAGTTACAACTATTAAGACGACCGCTCCTTAAGGCGCAATTTCTCCCAATCCGCTTAATCGTTTCAAGCTTATACTTCGCAACACAGATTAGAATCGCAACTCCCGAGATTTCCAATTTTTCAAAAGAATCATCAAAAAGCTGTCTCCACCAGGTGCCTGCATTCTCCACTAATTGTAAGATTTCTAAATCTCTGGTATTAAATTTGACAGTGATACAATTATTTTAAAACAACTGGAACCGTTTATTAAAAACACACACACACACACATCCACCTTAGTTACAACAGATACAATGAGGTTATAATAAAGAGTGATATATGTTACTTCCCCTTGGCTGTCTGGTCCAGGAGAGAGAGAAGAATCTTTGGCTGAGTTTTTTATACCTCTCAAAGACATTGTCCCTCAGAAAGTCTCAGGATTGGACCTTGGTTCCAGGGCAGTTCCATATTGGCTCTCCTCACACATGTGACTGTCTGGCCTGGCTCAGCCATCTCTTGATTAGATTAAATGCCTTTCCAATACACAAAACCCATGCGGCAGCTCTGTGGGCTTCCATTTTGTTTCTTACAAAACTCAGCCCGTGCTGGCAACCCATGGGCTTTCATTTTGTTTCAACACAAACAGGCCTTTCCTTATAATCTACACTTTTAACATTTATACATGCACAGAATCAATTTTAATCATTAATAAACCACTTTTATTCTTACACATCTCACAGCTTGCACAAACTGCCAGTTATTCACCCATGACAGGCTTATCACCTAAACAGATTGCATGACACTCACTGACACACTTGCCTTTCTGTTGCAGAACAAGTTGACACATAAAGAGAGGCAGCAGGAGCTGATCGTTGGTCAGGCCTGGCTGCATCTCCTTACCCCGATGGAGGAGATGGTGGTCGCCATCATTGGAGCGGCGATCACTGCAGCCGTATCCAGCGGCGGGGCTGAAACCATCGAAGATGACGGTATCCTCGAACCTAATCCTCCTTCTCACATCCCACTGCCCCCTCATCCCACAATGTCCTTTGATTTAAAAGCTGCCGATGGTGCAAGCGTGTACCTTTTACTTTCCCTCCTCCTCGCACCACAAACCTATCGTGTGCCTTGTTCCTTCCCGACTTCAGTTTTATTAGGGCTCCTTGATGCCACACTCGGTCGAATGCTGCCTTGGTGCCAAGAGCAGTCACTCTAGCCCACCTCTGGAATTCAGCTCTTTCGTCCATGTTTGAACCAAGGCTGAAATGCTGTCTGGAGCCGAGTGATCCTGATGGAGCCGACACTAGGCATTTAATGTCACTTGATAGCACTGTCAACAAACCTTCCATCACTTTGCTGATGATTGGGAGTAGTCTGATGGGGCGCTAATCGCTGGATTGGATTTGTCCTGCCTTTTGTGGGCAGAATATACCTGGGCAGTTTTCCACTTTTTTGGGTAGATGCCAGTGTTGTAGCTGTACTGGAACCTCTTGGCTGGATGTGCAGCCACTTCAAGAGCACAAGTCTGCAGCACTATAGCCGGGATGTGGTCGAGACCCATAGTCTTTGCCATGTCCAGCGCGCTTAGCCGTTTCTTGATATCACCTGGAGTGATTCGATTTGGCATCTGTGATGGTGGGGACCGAGATTGATCATCCACTTGTCACTGCTGGCTGAAGATTGTTGTTCATGGAGCCTCCTCCTCCCATTAGTTGTTTAATTGTCCATCTACATGCGCAACTGGATGTGGCAAGACTGCAGAGCTTTGACTGGATCGATTGATTGTTGGATCATTTAACACTGTCTATAGCATGCTGCTTCTACTCTTTAGCACGCATGTAGTCCTGTGTTGTACCTTCCCCAGGTTAGCATCTCATTTTTTGGTAAGGATGGTGCTGCTCCTGGCATGCTCTTCTGCAATCCTCATTAAACCAGGGTTGGTCTCCGGTTTTAATGGTAATGGTAGAGTGAGGGATATGCCGAGCCATGTGGTTACAGATTGTGGTGGAATATAATTCTGCTGCTGCTGGCCCACAGTGACTCATTGATGCGCAGTTTTCTGCTGTTAGATCTGTTCTGAATCTATCTCATTTAACACAGCTGAGGATGTCCTCAGTGTGAAGATGGGACTTGGTGATGGACACTGAAGTACATTTTGTGCCCTTGCTACCCTCAGTGCTGCTTCCAAGTGGTGTTGAACATGGAGGAGTACTGGTTCATCAGCGGAGGGAAGGTCGTAAGTCATAATCAGCAGGCGGTGTAGGAATAAAAGTGTTTAGTAATGATAACATTGATTCTGTATATCTATAAATTTTAAAATTGTAGATTATATGGAAAGGCTGCTGTGTTAAAATAAACAAAATGGATGAGTTTCCCAAGTTCATGTCAGCATGGCTTTGAAACTTGCCAAACCAGAAAAGATGTTAATTGGAAAGCCATTAACCTAATCAAGGAATGGCACGGCCCTCCAGACAGACACATGTGTGAGGAGAAGCCAATCAGGAATGGCCTTGAAAATAATACCCAATCCTGAGGCTTCCTGAGAAACAATGGCTGTAAGGGCTATAATAATCCAAGCAAAGATTGCTGGGTCTTTCTTCTCCTTAGCACACGGCAAAGCAGGAACCTTCCTCTACAGACAAAGGAGCAGGACGTGTGCTTTGCCAGAGGGAAGTGGAATATACCTGTTCATACCTTTTTTATTGTAACATCATTGTATCTGTTGTAACTAAGTAGATCTGTAGGATAGCTGGGAACTGCTGTTTCTCTGATAGATGTGCATGTGTGTGTACTTAATAAACTATTCCAAATTGTTTTAAAAGAATCGGTCTTGCTGTCAATTTAATGGCAGAGATTTAGAAAACTGACAGCGCTTTCCTTGCCCATGTTTGACCTGATGCTATGGGAGTGAGAAGACACAGGGCCACTGCCTCCTGAATGCCACGGCGTGACCAGCTCGTTCCTGCTGGTGGGTGCTGATGAAGGAGTCTGGGATGTTGGCTGAAAGTTACATTTCTGTGCATATGACTAGGTCAGCAATTATCACAACACCCCATATGTTAGTGTGGAGGACTTTGCAGCGTTGTCTGGGCGGGGTGTACCTTTGTCGTGTCCGAGAACGATGCTCAGGTCGATCCATCTGGTTTTATTCCAAATATATTTTTTCATAGTTTGATACAATTGAGTGGCTTACTAGGTCATTTCACAGTCAAACATATTGCTATGTGTCTATAGTCACATATAGGCCAGACTGAGTAAGGACGGTAGGTCCCCTTCCCTAAAGGCCCACTTGAGTTTTTATGACAATCTGGTAATTTAATTTTCACCGTTACAAATACTAGATTCTAGATAGTAGCTTTTTATTCCAGATTTGTTAAATTGAATCAATTTCATTCCCAAACTGCCATGATAGGATTTCATCTCATGTCTCTGGATCATCTGTCCAGGCCTCTGGAAAACTCATGCAGTAACATAACCGCTATGCTACAATATCCTCGATGTGGGCATCAGTGTCTATACACACCTTGCCTGCAGGAACACTGCAGTCTATCATGTTTTGTGGGCACACAATGAGCTTATTTTGTGAAGCATAAATGCTGAGTGGTGAGCTCAGTTACCTGGTGCAACAGAACCCATTCGCACAAGGCAAGATATATGCTGAACACATGGGTGCCATCTACTGTGCCCTGTACTCTTGGGAAACTTGCCGCCTAGTAAAGGCTAGAGAGAGATATGAAGGAGAGATATGGTGAAAGGTCCGTGGGTACGTTGGCTTGAGGATTCAAAATGAGATTGGATTTTGGGGACTAGTGGCCTTCTCCATTTGCTAGCAATCCATGTCCTCAGTTCCTGGGGCTAATGATGACACAGACCTGGAAATCCCCAGGGGGGATCTCCTGGTTTGTGCTGCAATGTCGGAGAGAGACCCCAGGACCACCCGAGAAATGGCGTGTGGCCATGTCCAGCCATATAGGTGGTTTCTCCAGCTGTCTGCCGACCTCCCACCCATTTTACAGTGGGAGAACTGCTGCCCAATTTCAGGCTCACTGTATTTTTCACCACTCGCTCTTTCAATGAAAGCCCATGAGCAATAATCGGATAATCATGTGACAGGGGTTGTACAGGCTTTATTATAATATGTAAACGTACAAAGGAAGAAAGATTTGCATTTAGATAGCACCTTTCAGGATCACCGGATGTCTCAAAGTGCTTTGAAGCCAATGAAGTACTTTTTGAAGTGAAGTTGCTTTTGTAACGTAGGAAAGGTGGCAGCCAATTTGCACACAGCAAGCTCCCACAAACAGCAATTTGTTAATGACCAAACAGTCTGTTTTGGTGATGTTGATTGAGGGATAAATATTGGCCAATACACTGGGGATAGCGCCCTGCTATTCTTCAAAATAGTGCCATGGGATCATTTACATCCACTTGAGAGAGCAGATGGGGCCTCGGTTTAATACCTCATCTGAAAGACGGTACCTCCATATAAATCATGATTACTGTAAACGATTCAGCATCAGAATTGTGCTTGAGACCATTTAGCCGCACAATACAGAAATATCTCACGCAATAACTGTAGTCAGATATTGTTCAATTCAATGTTCAACCATCAGATCATTCAAAATCGATCTGTTGCAGAATTGTGTGGAGTTTCAATAGGATGGTAAAGACACACTGTAAACGGAGTCAGTGATCTCCCATTGCCGATTCACATGGAGAGGGAGTGGGATGATAAATAAGCAGAGACTGAGTTGCAATGTTAGAAAGGAAGCTCTGGTTTAAGGTGAGTTGCTTTCATTATTTAACTAATTTAACGATTGCAGTGAATGGATATTTAATTGCAAGCTTCAACTGCTGTCTGAATTTGGTCTGGGTCACTGCATAAATACAGGTGTTGGTGCAGGAACTCAAAAGCTGCAGCATGTAGCCAGTTTGTTCAGTGATATATGCAGGATCATGGGGACCTGTGTAATCATAAATGTTAGTAATTCGCCAATAAAAGAAATATAGAACATTTGTCATCCATAACAGTATAAAGCTTCCAGATATAGCGAAGAGTAAAATGATGGATTTCCTTCGGTTCTCCATCGCTGGGTCATTGTGATTCTCACTATTGCTGTTGCCCAGTAGTCTCCTGCGGACTCTGTTGGCCACTAAAATGTGTCTGACAGTCAGAGCATTGAGCAATGAAATCAGAACAAATGGAAGGAAAGGGGTTAAAATAACACTGAGGCAGTCAAATGCTACCCATGCAGCATTGGTGTAAAAGCTGGGTGATATGGTGAGGCCCCAGGGTACATTGTCAATTATATAGTCAGGTTCATATATAAAGTACCAAGGCATGTTTTTCAAGCAGAACAGTACACTCACTGACGCTATAACCACAGCCGCAGTTTGTACTGTGCAATATTTTGTTTTCAGTTTCTGGCAACAAATTGCGACAAATCGATCAAAGGTGAAAGTGACGGTGAACCAGACTGAAATGTCTGTGGCTGCAGAAAGCAGGACATGCAAGACAGAACCTGCAGGAGTGGTGTCCAAGTAAGTACCTGGGAAGTGAAAAGGAATAACGGTAAACAGTATCACGTCAGTGAAAATGACCAGCAGATCTGCCACTGCCATGGCCACCAGGTAACGGGTGATACATTTGGAGAGACCACATTTTCCTCGGGACAGGATCAGAATGGCCAATGAGTTAACTGGAATAAATAGAGAAAACAAGGTAATTATACATAGACATCCCAGAGAGCAAGGCAAGAAATAGGAGCAGGAGTAGGCTTGTTCCGCCATTCAGTAAGATCATGGCTGATCTTTTACCTCAATCCACCTTCCCCATATCTTTGACTTCTACCCGAGGTTAATGCTTTTGCCATTAAAGATTTCCTCTGCACCAACTCTTTCAACATTCTGTGATGCTCTGAAAATCACAAAGGTGCTGAATCAGGCTGTGTTTCTCTTTTGGGAATTCCTCCCTGCTGGTTCCTGGTCTTTGCTGAGAATCCTCGGGAGCAAGGGAATTACATCGGGACATAGGAACTTTAGAAGCGGAGGAGGCCATTCAGCCCTTCGAGCTTGTTCCGCCATTCAATTAGATCACTGATGCTCTGTATCTTAACTCCATTTAGCTGCCTTGGTTCCGTAACCTTCAACACCCTCGCCTAACAAAAATCTATCAATCTCAGTTTTGAACTTTTCAATTTACCCCCAGCCTCAACAGCTTTTTGGAGGTGGGGTGGGGAGTTCCAGATTTTCACTACCCTTTGTGTGAACAAGTACTTCCTGACATCACCCCTGAGCTGCCTCACTGTAATTTTGAGGTTATGCACCCTTATTCTGAACTCACCCTCCAGAGGTAATAGTTTCTCTCTATCTACCCTATCAACTCCATTATTCATCTTAAACACCCCAATGAGATAACCCCTTAATCTTCCATACACGAGGGAATACAAGTCTCGTCTATGCAACCTGTCCTCATAGTTTAACCGTTGCAGCCCCAGTATTATTCTGGTGAATCTGCGCTGCACCCCCTCCCAGGCTAATATATCCTTCCAATCTTGAGATAAAGGCCAACATTCCATTGGGCTCTTTAATTATTTTTTGTAGATGTTCAGGAGCTATTAGCGATTCCTACATTTTGACCCCAAATTCTCTCTTCTCATCTACAGTTCCTTGCTTCTTGCCATTTAGAAAATACTCTGATCTGTCTTACTTAGGTCCCAAGTGGATGGACTCACACTTCCCCACATTGAACTCCATCTGCCACAGTTTTGCCCACTCTCTCAATCAATCAATGTCCCTTTGCAACTTTCTGTTGCCATCTAACTTGATGGCATTTATTTCAGGAGGTAACACAGAAGATCAATGAGGGCACTGCCTTTGATGCAATCTACATGGACTTTAGCAAGGCTTTTGACAAGGTCCCACATGGCAGGCTGATCAAAAAAGTAAAAACCCATGGGATCCAAAGGAGAGTGGCAAATTGAATGCAAAATTAGCTCAGTGGCAGGAAGCAAAGGGTAATGGTTGACGGGTGCTTTCGCGACTGGGAGGCTGTTTCAGTGGGGTTCCACAGGGCTCAGTATTCAGCCCCTTGCTTTTGGAAGTATATATTAATGATTTCGACTTAAATGTAGGGGGCATGATAAAGAAATTTGAAGATGATACAAAAATTAGCCATGTGGTTGACAGTCAGGAAGAAAGATTTAGGAAGATATCGAAGAACTGGTCAGTTGGGCAGAAAAGTGGAAAATGGAATTCTATCTGGGAAAGTGTGAGGTAATACATTTGGGGAGAGGCAACAAGGCAAGGGAATACACAATAAATGGAAGGATACTGAGAGGTGTGGAGGAACAGAGGGACATTGGAGTTTATGTCCACAGATCGTTAAAGATATCAGGACAGGTCGATACCGTAGTTAAAAAGGCATGCGAAATGCTTTACTTTATTAGCCAAGGCATAGAATATAAGAGCTGGGAAGTTATATTAGGACACTATACAACATTAGTTCGGCCACAGCTTGATAACTGCATGCAGTTCTGGTCACCACATTACAGGAAGGATGTGATTGCACGAGAGAGGGTGCAGAAGAGATTTACGAGGATGTTGCCAGGACTGGAAAATATTATCTAGCAGGAAAGATTAGATAGGCTGGGGTTGTTTACTTTGGAATAGAGCAGCTGAGGGGAGACCTTATTGAGGTGTATAAAATTATGAGAGGCTTTGATAGAGTGGATAGGAAGGATGTATTTCCCTCAGCAGAGGGGTCAATAACCAGGGGGCATAGATTTAAAGTAGTTGGTAGAAGGATTAGAGTGAAGAAGAGGGGGGAAAAAAATCACCCAGAAGGGTAGTGGAGGTCTGGAGCTCATTGCCTGAAAGGTTGGTAGAGGCAGAAACCCTTATCACATTTAAAAAGTACTTGAACATAAGAGAACATAAGAGAACATGGGAATTAGGAGCAGGAGTAGGCCATTCGACCCCTCGAGCCATGAATTCCAGAGAGCAAGGGAATTACAGAGAGAGATCCCAGTGAAATGATAGTTTGAGATGAATGTATGTGGAATTTAATACTCACAAGCTTCACTGACCATAAATACAATGTAATTCAATCCTTTAAACTGTGTCAGTAATTTGCTAGAAAATATATGTCAAACATCATTCATTACCTTGGAAATTAGTAAATAAATGAATAGCATGAAACCTAAGAAAAGTGGAAAAGAGCAGTTGAGGGCCCGCAGTATGCTGAAGAAGGTGAACATCAGAATTCATTCAGATTTTTCTGTAGTGACAGAGTTGAGAGTGTGTGAGGGAGCAGGAAGCTGGGGCGATGGAAGAATTGGTGATGGTTGATGAACTCTAGTTATGAAAATGAACGGGTCCTGAGAAAGCCGACAAATTCCCTGGACCTGCTGGCCTGCACCCATGGGTTTTAAAAGAGGTGGCTGCAGAGATAGTGGATGCATTGGCTTTGATCTTCCAGAGTTCTCTAGATTCTAGAATGGTTCCTGTGAATTGGATGGTAGCAAATAGCCCTGCTGTTCAAGATAGGAGGGAGAGAGAAAACAGGGTGCTATAGGTCAGTTAGCCTGACATCAGAAGTAGGGAAAATGCTAGAATCTATTATGTGGGACACAGCACTTAAAAAATCATAATATGATTCGGCATTGGCACCTCAGTTTTATGAAAGGGAGATTGTGTTTGACAAATCTATTAGAGTTTTTTGAGGATGTAACTGATGGGGTAGAAATGTGGGAACCAGTGGATATGGTATATTTGGATTCTCAGAAGGCATTCAATAAGGTGCCATAAGAAATAGGAGCAGGAGTATGCCATCTGGTCTCTCGAGCCTGCTCCGCCATTTAATAAGATCATGGCTGATCTGATTCTGACCTCAACTCCACTTCCCCACCCACTCCCCAAAACCCTCGATTCCCTTATCGCTCAAAAATCTGTTTATCTCCACCTTAAATATATTCAATGACCCAGCCTCCACAGCTGAATCATCGCCTTACCCTTCCATCTCTATTGTACTTTATTTAACTAAATAGTTTTCACATTTTGAAATATCACATTATCTACGTATAGTTTTTAACCTGTACCATGGCTCTTAATTCCCAAGTTTAGAAGAAAGAGAGAAATAGAGAAATACTCACCAGCCAATCACTTACCTGCTTTCCTCTGATGTCACACTTTGATTTTTTTTTTCTCTCTCCCCTCACAGGTCCGTCCGTTGGTGAAGCTCCGAGCTCCCAGATTTTATCCTCCGCTGTTCCCAGTTCCCAGCTTTTATCCTCCGCTGTTCCCAGCTCCCAGCTTTTATCCCCCGCTGCTCCCAGCTCCCAGCTTTTATCCTCCGCTGTTCCCAGTTCCCAGCTTTTATCCCCCGCTGTTCCCAGCTCCCAGCTTTTATCCCCCGCTGCTCTCAGTTCCCAGCTTTTATCCCCCGCTGCTCCCAGTTCCCAGCTTTTATCCTCCGCTGTTCCCAGCTCCCAGCTTTTATCCTCCGCTGTTCCCAGCTCCCAGCTTTTATCCCCCGCTGTTCCCATTTCCCAGATTTTATCCCCCGCTGCTCTCAGTTCCCAGCTTTTATCCCCCGCTGCTCCCAGCTCCCAGCTTTTATCCCCCGCTGTTCCCAGCTCCCAGCTTTTATCCCCCGCTGCTCCCAGCTCCCAGCTTTTATCCCCCGCTGCTCCCAGCTCCCAGCTTTTATCCCCTGCTGTTCCCAGCTCCCAGCTTTTATCCTCCGCTGCTCCCAGTCCCCAGCTTTTATCCCCCGCTGCTCCCACTCCCAGCTTTTATCCACCGCTGCTCCCAGCTCCCAGCTTTTATCCCCCGATTTTCCCAGCTCCCAGCTTTTATCCTCTGCTGCTCACAGCTCCCAGCTTTTATCCTCCGCTGTTCCCAGCTCCCAGCTTTTATCCCCCACTGCTCCCAGCTCCCAGCTTTTATCCCCCGCTGCTCCCAGCTCCCAGCTTTTATCCCCCGCTGTTCCCAGCTCCCAGCTTTTATCCCCCGCTGCTCTCAGTTCCCAGCTTTTATCCTCCGCTGTTCCCAGCTCCCAGCTTTTATCCTCCGTTGTTCCCAGCTCCCAGCTTTTATCCCCCGCTGTTCCCAGCTCCCAGCTTTTATCCCCCGCTGTTCCCAGCTCCCAGCTTTTATCCTCCGCTGCTCCCAGCTCCCAGTTTTTATCCTCTGCTGTTCCCAGCTCCCAGCTTTTATCTCCCACTGGTCTTGCACTGACCCTGGCGCTGTTTTATCACCCGCATATAAGAGATTTTTGCACGATTAAGGCTCATGGGAATGGGAGTAGCATGAATTGGCTTTCGGACAGAAAACAGAGAGTTGGAATGAATGGGTAGTTTTCAGATTCGCAGGTTTAAACTAGGATCAGTGCCTGGGCCTCAGCTATTTACAATCTAAAGCAATGACTTAGATGATGGGACCAAGTGTAATGTATCCAAGGTTTCTGACTACAAAGCTAGGTGGGCAAGTGAGGGGGCTGCATCGGGATATAGAAAGTTCAACTGGAGTAGAGGAGGGAAAATGTGAAATGATCCAATTTGATAAGAATAATCGAAAAGTGGAGTCTTTTTTGAAAGGTGAGAGACTAGAAAATGTTGGTATTCAGAGGAATTTGGGTGTCATTGTTGCAATTGTACAGGGCTTTGGTGAGACCACACCTGGAGTATTGTGCATAGTTTTGGTCTCCTTATCCAAGGAGTGCAACAAAGGTTCATTAGATTGATTCGAGGGATGAGAAGGTTGTCCTATGAGGAGAGATTGAGTAGAATGGGTTTATATTCTCTGGAGATCAGTAGAATGAGAGGGGAAATAGTTATTAGTCCCAAAATGTGGTTATTGTAAGAAATAGCTATTAAATACAAAATTTCTTAAAGAACAGAAATGATAAAATGCAACTGTGAACAGATGACAAGAATGTCAGCAAGGTCAGATAACAAATATCGAGACAAATGGCCTCTCGGCCAAAACAAACGAGTGAGAAGAGGATTGCAAAATGCAAGACAGCACAGGATGTTAAGAAATCATGGGACTGCTCTGGAGAAGACCGGATATCCAGACAGCGTGGAACCCACGAAAACATAAGACATTTTCCCAGAAAGATAAGAGAAAAGGCCTTGTCAGCCAGGCAAGGAGGAACAATTAGATCATAGTTGAGGGACAAAATGATTGACACCAGGCAATCACCACCCCACCGAAATTGAGCATAAAGATAGAAGGCCGAGAGTGAAATGGTCAGTCAGCGAGGGGTGAAGGCTTCCTCAGGGTGGACAAATACTGGTGAATAACTCAGCACCCTGATCAAGTTTAGCCCCCGGGATAGATCCATGCTGGTGAATAACCTAACATCCCCAACAGCTCGAGGGACGGACCAGGAGAAGTGACTGCTGAACTGAGACCTCCGCGCTGTCTCATTGGGCATCTAACCCTCTGTCAGCCCATCCATCCGTCCGGTCATGGCATTCCGCTTCGGGGGTCGTACATCGCTCTTTGTCATGGGTTGTATATCTATTATACATATCCTAACTACATGTAATATCTGATTATACATTGAACTGTAGATCCTTAATAAAATACCTCAAAACTCCTAAGCCCCATTAGGTATCTGTGTGTGACCTGTGATCCTAAATCTTACATGATCACATTGTAATGTATAAAATTCCTTGAGGGCTATATAGGGTAGATGCTCAGAGGCTGCTTCGTCTGGCTGCAGAGGCTAGAACTAGGGGCTGTAGTCTCAGGGTCATGGGCCAGGCATTAAGAACTGAGAGGAGGAGAAATGTCTTCAATTAGAGCATTGTGAATCTTTGTAATTCTCTACCCCAAAGAGCTGTGGATGCTTAGTCGTTGAGTATATTTAAGGAAGTTCAACAGATTTTTGGGCATTAAGTGAATCAAGAGATGTGGGGATAGGGCAGGAATATGGAGTTGAGGTAGGAGATCAGCCATGATCTTATTGAATGGTGGAACAGGCTTGAGGGGCCAAATGCCTACTCCTGCTCCTATTTCTTATGTTCTTAGGTATTAAACAGAATTTTAAAGTTCAAAGAAATGATACATTTCAAAATAACATGAACAAATTTACATGTCAAAAGTAATTTGCTTGCAATAAATGGTTTGTTGGCTTACCAGGAACTCCAATAACTGCAAGAACAGGGTAGTAAATGTCTTCTATCTGATGGAGTGTTGTTCGTTCACGCATTTTCCATGAGGTGTGATGGTTTCTGTCGTTGCTGGAAGCAACAACTCTGCCTGATTACATGATACATCGAGAGGAGCCTCGTATTTATACAGGAGGGAAATCTCCAGTGAGATAATTCAGTTACATCATTTTTAATATTACGTACAGTTCATGGAACAAACAAGTGGAGACAATCAAGTGAATATAATTAACTGGGGCTTACACAGTCTCAAAACAAGATATTCCATAGAAAATATCTATGAATGTGATCCAGTTAGAAGAGTATTATTGACCCATCAAACGTAGGTAGTTTCATCTGTGCTTTTAACATTATCTATAGACCATGTCCTTTTAATTCACTATTAAACATCTGTGATTTTCAGACAGTTTTTCAAGTATTTGCCTAGTGTATTTGACACGGAAAGAGTTAAAAAAAAACTCCTTCTTTTCTGTGCTTTGAAATCTATGAGCTTAGGTATTAAAAAAATCTAAACTTCTTCTAACCTCATTTTGTATTGAGATTATAAATCATACAGGACGTACACATTGTAGATGATGCTACCTGTGGACACCTGTGTGTTGGGACAACAACTTGCCTTTATACACCACCTATAACATACAACACTGTCCCAAGGTGCCTCACAGAGACATAAAGAAGATGGCGCTCAGCAAAGGAATGAGAGATGAGGATGGGTGAATAAAGACATGGGTTTTAAAGAGGGTCCACGCATTTGTCACTTCTATTCGCAATTACTCCAACATTCCCCCAGCTGGCCTCCTGTGCTCCACGTTCTACAAACGTCAGCTCATCCAAAACTCTGCAGCCCGGACCCTACCCCACACCAAGTCCCAGGCACCTATGACCCCTGCCTCTGTTGACCTCCATTGACCTCTGGTCCTCCGATGGTTCAAATTGAAAATGATCATCCCCATATTTAAATCCCTTTGCAGCTTCACCAGTCCCCATCTCTGTAACAGAATACAACCCTTCCAACCCATCCCACAATGGGCCTTTTCTCTGACTTTGGACTTTTGTACACCCCTCTCCCTTTAAACCACCATTGGTGGCCGAGCCTTCAGTCACCATTGCCTTAACCCCCCCGCATCTCTACCTCTCTCTCCGCCTTCCTTAAAATCTATCTCTTTGACCAAGCTTTTAGTCACCGCTCTGAATTTCTCCGACTTTACTCAGGTTTAATTTCTGTTTGATTACACCTCGTGAGCATGTTTTTCTATGTTCAAGGTGTTGTATAAATGACGTTGTTTAAGTGATTATTGTTATGTTAATTGTCTTCTTTGGCTCATTGGTAGCACTCTCATCTCTCAGTCAGCAGGTTGTGGGTTCAAACCCCACTTTAGAACTTGAGCACAAAATCCAGGCTTGTATTGCTGTGCAGTACTGAGGGAGAGCTGCACTGCCAGAGGTGCTGTTTTTCAGATGTGATGAGAAACCGAGCCCCTGTCTGCCATCTCAGGTGCACGTAAAAGAACCCATGGCATCTTTTCAAGAGGAGCAGCGAAGTTAAAGGAATGCACTTGCATTAATACAGTAGTTTTCATCACCTCGGGTGTCCCAAAGCGATTTAAATATAATTAAGTACTCCCCTGCTATTATTTGCATTCTCCTAACATCCTGACCAGTCTTTATGACTCAACCAACAGCACTGAAAAAAGATTTGGGGCTAAAGTTGATTGCCACTGAAAACGCGTGCGGGGATCACGATGTGAAGTTAACATATGCTCCTTGCATTGGATGCAGGCAGGATGCCAACTTTGTGCTGCCTGCTCATTTACGTGATTGCTGGATGGAGCCAGTGATAACTGTTCTGTTGAGCGACTGCATGCCTCAGCAGGGCGCCCAAGATTGGTTGAGGCTAGCACCACTTCAAGCCGGTCTGTGCTAATTAAAGCCAGACTGCACCTCTTAAAAGGGTGGTGCATTCTGGCTGAAGCAGCTGCTGGAACTATTTGTGGAAGATAGTTTGAGTAGCAAGAAGAGGGAATTGTGGTGCAAATGGTGGAAGAGCCTTCACTGGCATTGCACTGGAGGACTTGGTGAGGGAATGGAAACGATGAGAGAGGTCCTCGATGCACAGGGTCCAGGCGGTCCTACAGATAAACTCTGCAAAGCCAATGGGAGCAGATAGCCATGGTGGTCGATGGCAGGAGTCAAACCCCAATGACCTGGATGCAATGCTGCAAGAAGTTCAATAACCTCACACGAGTGGTCAAGGTCAGTGAATTCACCTTCAAGTGCCATATCCTACCAACTGCACCACCAGCCTCAGCCATTGCTCAATGTTACACACCCCCATCACTCGCCCACCACCAATCCCCAACAAACGGGACTCATACCTCACATTAGAGCTTCACCTCACCCTCACAAACTCACCACTGCTGCAGCTCACACCCACATCTCACAGATTGCACATACTGCCAGTTATTCACCCATGACGGGCTTATCACCTAAACAGATTGCACGACACTCACTGACAAACTTGCCTTTCTGTTACAGAACAAGTTGGCACATAAAGAGAGGCAGCAGGAGCTGATTGTTGGTCAGGCCCAGCTGCATGCCCTATCCCCAAAGGAGGAGATGGTGGTCGCCATCATTTGAGCGACGATCACTGCAGCCATGGCCAACGGCGGGGCTGAAATCATTGAAGATGACGGTATCCTCGAACCTAATCCTCCTTCTCACATCCCACTGCCCCCTCATCCCACAATGTCCTTGATTTAAAAGCTGCCGATGGTGCAAGCGTGTACCTTTTACTTTCCCTCCTCCTCGCACCACAAATCTATCGTGTGCCTTGTTCCTTCCTGACTTCAGTTTTATTAGGGCTCCTTGATGCCACACTTGGTCAAATGCTGCCTTGATGTCAAGGGCAGTCATTCTCACCCCACCTCTGGAATTCAGCTCTTTCGTCCATGTTTGAACCAAGGCTGAAATGCTGTCTGGAGCCGAGTGGTCCTGATGGAGCCGACACTAGGCATTTAATGTCACTTGATAGCACTGTCAACAAACCTTCCATCATTTTGCTGATGATTGGGAGTAGTCTGATGGGGCGCTAATTGCTGGATTGGATTTGTCCTGCCTTTTGTGAGCAGAATATACCTGGGCAGTTTTCCACTTTTTTGGGTAGATGCCAGTGTTGTAGCTGTACTGGAACCGCTTGGCTGGATGTGCAGCCACTTCAGGAGCACAAGTCTGCAGCACTATAGCCGGGATGTGGTCAAGACCCATAGTCTTTGCCATGTCCAGCGTGTTTAGCCGTTTCTTGATATCACCTGGAGTGATTCAATTTGGTTGAAGATCGGCATCTGTGATGGTGGGGACCGAGATTGATCATCCACTTGTCACTGCTGGCTGAAGATTGTCGTTCATGGAGCCTCCTCCTCCCGTTAGTTGTTTAATTGTCCACCTACATGTGCAACTGGATGTGGCAAGACTGCAGAGCTTTGACCTGATCGATTGATTGTTGGATCATTTAACACTGTCTATAGCATGCTGCTTCTGCACTTTAGCACGCATGTAGTCCTTTGTTGTACCTTCCCCAGGTTAGCATCTCATTAACAGTTGAACTTCTTTGTGGCCGAAATTGCCCTTTCCTTCAGGCGTGTTACCACCGGTAATCGGCGGCCACGCTGTGGAGTGGATTGGCCGCCGACTTTCCATCCAATGGCCGCCCATAGCCCAATTGCCTTCCCGAGGTATTCCGACAATTACCATCAGCATCCCACTTTCACCTGAGTTCCACGGCAGTGCTGGGCAGCGGTCCGAAGTGTGTCATCACTGCGCGCACCACCGAGGTCCCAGGCCGGAATCCACGTTGCCCGATAAAAATCATCCCACCGCTCGGCGATGCCAAGAGTTGCTTTTTTCGGGTGGTGCATAGTTCCTGATGCACACCGTTGGAGTGCCTTAAATGTGTGTTGCTTTGTGTTGATTTTGTATCGGCGACTTTTTCCCATTGTTTCACTAGCAGTGCAAGGATAAACTGCGTGCTGCTTTGCGAGTGCTGAAGGCGCCTTCCACCTGCAAAACAGGGAGGCCACTGGGAGGAGGTTGGGCTTGGGAAGATTTCAAATGGGGACAGTGCTGGCAGACTGCACACTGGCAATGATGGTCCCCATGGTGTGCACAGAGCTGTCCACAAAGTGGGAGGCGGATTCCTCCACACTCCTCACCACTTGCGACAGCCCTCGGGCAGCCCTTGCATTGCTGCCAACAGTTCTGCTTCCATAGCCTCCACCCTTTGTTCGTAGGCCCCTACAACAATGGGCTTGTCTGAGTCCTCCTCAGCAGGACTCGGCTGCGCACTCGCCCCCGCCCCCCCCGGAGAGATTTCAGCCGAGGTTTCCTTGGCCCTTCACCAGTCTGCAGTCCACTAGGCCCCAGTGCTTCACCCAGTGCAGACCCCTCTCCTAAATCAAGGAGCGAAATTGCCCCGCACCCCATTTGGAGGCAGGAATCTTCTGGGGCCAGAACATTTATCGCTCAGCCTGGAGGTTCTGCCCCCAATGCGGAATTCGGCTCTTTCGCCCCTCAATGGAGGCACAGCACTATCGGAGGCACTCCTCGTCCATGGAGGGGCATTCCTGGTACAGTAGGGCGGTGCTGAGTCCAGGGCCGTGCTTCGGAGCCCCGCCGGCAAAGTCAGCGCTAGACCAAGGTCAGACAGGATAGCTGGCATCCATGTTGATGGAGCAGATGGCAGGTGAAGTACAGATGACAGAAGCATTCTGTCAATGGTGAGAGAGTTCTTCCAATGAGGTGACACTGGATGGAGACTTTGCTGGAAACACTTGCAGCCTGCAGAATCTGTGCTGGAAATGGACTAAACAACAGCTTCTGCTGAGGAAAGTGATCATCTGTCAGGTGGGAGCTTTTACTGTACATTGCATGTGTCATGTAATTAGCTGGAGCAATGGCCACGAAACTCCCGCCTCAGGTTGACAGACGTGGTTCCCGAGCTGTGTGAATCCCGTGACAATGTCAGGAAAGTGAAAGATGCTCTTAAATGCCTGGAAACTAAAATGGAGCTGTGTTTAACCTGACCTGTCCCTATAAGACCACTGCGCCCTGAGTGGAAATGGTTTAATAGGCACATCCTGGACTCAAATGCAACTATTTGAAAGCCACAGTTATCAAGGTCAAGAAACAGCAGAGAATGATTGGATGTTGTCCCTTTTCTTCTACTTGTGATTCTTTGAAGTGTGAGATCTGAAGCGTGGCAGGTGTGTGCTGGATGTCTAACCTGTTTATATATAAATAATTATGTGTTCTGATATGTGTTTGCAGGAGAATTTGAACCTGGCTTTGTGCAATTCAGGGTGTTCAACACTGAAAAGGCAGCCATGTGTTCTGGAATGAAAACCAAAGGATGCAATTCAGAACATGTAAGTAAGGATACTGCATTAGAGAGGGATGATAGAGGAGTGGATAGATGTAACTAGGGGCTAGACTTTCCACTTATTGGCTATCGCCCAAAAAATGGCCGATGTTCCAGCCTTGGCGATGTGTCAGCCTTCATGGTTGCTGGAACATCGCCCATTTTTAGGATTGCGACTATCATGTATGTACATGCTGTCCGTAGCCACCAGATGGTGTCATTGTTGGAGGTCATTGAGCAGCATGCACATGCTGCTGCTCAGGTATAACAGGCCTGCCATTTTGAGAGTCAGGCACTTTGGGCCGTAATAAAGCAGAACAAGGTTGTACCTTGTTCAGTTAAACAGTACTCAGTTTGTACCTTTACTGCATACATAGCATTTGACGACGAGAATACAAGAACCTTTGTTTTCAAAATGAGCACAATTGGATTTTTAGAGCAATTTGTGGAAGGAGAAGATTGGGAAGACTTTGTGAGCCATTTGAACCAGTACTTCGTGGCCAACAAAATGAAGGGGGGCGACGATGCAGATCGACGCTGGGCCGCGTTCCTCACTGTGTGCGGTTCAAAGAATCTAGAGCCTGATAAAGAATCTACTCATGCCAGGTGATCCAACAGAGAAAATGTATGAGGAGTTGTGTACATTGATTTGGGAGCACCTCAAACCAGACGACGGCATCATCATCTTGAGATATGGGTTTTACACACACGTTCGATCGAAGGGCCAGAGCGCGGCAGAATTCATTGCTGGCCTGAGATGCCTAGTGGGACCATGCAAGTTCGGGACGGTGTTGGCAAGCATGCAGCGGGATTTCTTTGTTATCGGTATCAACCATGAGGTGATCCTGTGCAAATTTCTGGCGGTGGAGGAGTTGGATTTAAAAAGGGCCATCCAGATCGCTCAATCATGTATGACAACGGACAGGAGTTTAAAGCAAATATCGGTGAAGAACCGAACCGCGTTAAGTACTGTAAATGCGATTGATTCGATGTTCGGCAGAGCAGCACATGGCAGGGCCTATCCGGCTGTGTTCACGAAACCTGTGGCTGCCCAAAGTCCACCAGCAGGAATGTATCCGACTTCTCCGTGTTGGCACTGTGGAGGAAATCATCGGCATCAGCAGTGCCGATTTAAGCAATATAGTTACAAAGGCTGTCTGAGAGTGGGGCATCTCCAGCGCAAGTGTCCACAGATGAGCAAGCGAGCTGTGACACACCACATGGAGAATGAGAGTCAGACTAGCGCGGATCCGGTTATGCAATCCAAGATGTCAGAGGAGGAAGTATATGGACTGTACTCTTTCATAACCAAGAGTAAACCAATTTTGATTAAGGTGAAGTTTAACGGGATACCAGTATCGATGGAACTGGACACAGGGGCGAGTCAATCGATCATGTGAGAGGGCATTTAATAAGCTGTGGGATACTGTGAGGCCCAGGCTGAGCCCTGTTAATGCCAAGCTGCGCACATACACCAAAGAACTGATAAAGATGATTAGCAGTGCACAAAGTAATGTGTCGTATAACGGTGCAGTTCATGAGTTACCACTGTGGATTGTTCCAGGCAATGGCTCAACGCTGCTCGGCAAAAGCTGGTTTGAGAAAATCAACAGGGTTTTGAAACAAGATCAGTACCCATTACCGAAGGCTGATGACTTGTTTGTGATGCTAGCCAGAGGGAAGTCTTTCACAAAACTGGATCGACGTCGGCCTATATGACGCAGGAGTTGGTCGAGATGTCGAACAGACTTACGTACATTAACACGCACAAAGGACTGGTTATTAACCACAGGTGCCCGTTTGGAATTCATTCAGCTGCAGCAATATTCCAGAACAATATGGAAAGTGTACTGAAGTTCGTTCCCAGAACTGTTGTGTTCCAAGATGACATCCTGATCACCAGTCGTGACTCCAAGGAACATCTGAACAACCTGGAAGAGGTTCTACTGCATTTGGACAGAGTGGGACTCAGACTTAACCGCTCGAAGTGTGTCTTCATGGCACCGGAGGTCGAATTCCTCTGGAGGAAAATCGCCGCTGGTGGCATCAGACCTACTGACATGAAAACCAAAGCCATCAAGAATGCACCCAAGCTGCAGAATATGATGGAGCTGCATTCGTTCCTGGGTCTACTCAACTACTTTGGTAACTTACTACCTAAATTGAGCACCTGACTTGAACCACTGCACATGCTATTGAGAAAAGGCAACAACTGGGTATAGGACGCATTGCAAGAAAGTGCTTTCGAGAAAGCCACCAATCTGCTTTGCTTGAACAAGCTGCTGGTTCATTATGACCCATGTAAATGTTTAATTTTGACCTGTGATGCATCGTCATATGGAATTGGTTGCGTGTTACAACAAGCCAATGAGTCAGGGAAACTTCAACCTGTCGTGTATGCATCCAAAAGTTTGTCTAAAGTAGAAAGAACCTACAGTATGTTAGAAAAAGAAGCTTTAGTGTGTGTGTACGGTGTTAAAAAGATGCATCAATACCTGTTCGGTCTGAGGTTTGAATTAGAGACCGATCACAAGCCGCTCATTTCATCGTTTTCCGAGAGCAAAGGTATCAATCCCAATGCTTCATCCCGCATCCAAAGGTGGGTGCTGACATTATCTGCCTATGATTATGTCATTCACCACAGACCTGGCACAGGGAATTGTGCCGATGCTTTGAGCCGGTTGCCGTTGCCCACACCGGAGGTGGAAATGCCATAACCAGCAAATTTAATGTTAATCATGGATGCTTTTGAGAGTGAAGGTACCCCTGTCACAGCTCAACAAGTTAAGACCTGGACCAGCCAGGATCCGATCTTATCGGTGGTAAAAGGTTGCATCCTCAAAGGGGATTGGTTTGCCACACCCAAGCCAATGTGTGAGGAGGCCAAACCGTACATTTGTCACAAGGACAAACTGTCTATTCAAGCAGCTTGCATATTGTGGGGCAATCAAGTTGTAATGCCTAAGAAAGGGAGAGAGAGGTTTGTGCATGAGTTACACAGCACACATCCTGGTATAGTGATGATGAAGGCCATCGCCAGGTCCCACGTATGGTGGCCAGGAATCGATTCTGAGCTGGAAGCATGTGTGCAACAGTGCAACACCTGCATGCAGCTCAGCAAAGCACCAGCGGGATCGCTGCTGAGTTTGTGGTCATGGCCATCCAAACCTTGGTCCAGGATCCATATAGATTTTGCAGGTCCCTTCCTGGGCAAGATGATTTTAGTGGTGGTGGATGCTTATTTAAAGTGGATAGAATCCATAATCATATCTTTCAGTATGTCCACGGCAACCATAGAGAATCTCAATGTCATGTTCGCGACACATGGTCTACCTGACATAGTGGTGAGTGACAATGGGTCGTGCTTTACAGTCAGGAGTTTCAGGAGTTTGTAAAACTTAATGGCATAAAACATGTAAGGTCAGCACCGTTCAAGCCTATGTCCAACGGGCAAGCAGAACGTGCAGTACAAATTAACAAGTAAAGAATGAGGAGAGTAACCCAAGGGTCACTGCAGACCCGCTTGTCTTGCATACTGCTGAGTTATAGGACAAGACTCCACATACTCACAGGGGTCTCGCCTGCTGAACTCATGATGAAAAGCGGTCTTTAGACCAAGTTATCTCTTGTACACCCGGATTTAAGTAATGACATTGAATACAGAAGCCAGAGTTAACAAGGGTACCACGATCATGCAACTGTGTCACGCGAGATTTCTGTTAATGATCCTGTATACGTGTTGAATTATGGTCAGGGTCCCAAATGATCACTGGTACGGTCATGGCCAAGCAGGGCAACAGAGTATTTGTTATTAAGCTCAAGAATGGGCAAACTTGTAGGAAACATACGGTTCAAACAAAGCTCAGGTATACAGATGAGCCAGAGCAGTCGGACGAAGAAACCGTCGACGACCAACCAACCTACCAGCAGCCTGCAGTGGACTCAAGGGTCATCAGTGAACCCGGAATTTCCATCATGGACTTGTTCAATAAAAATGGACTTGCAATCCCTGACATGGCCACTGCCACCCCCAACAAGTCAGCCATCCAGCCACCAGCCACAACAGACTCTGCACATTCACCCAAGGCCGGAATCGAACTGAGACGGTCAACCCGGAAGCATAAAGCACCGGACCATCTCAACCTGTGATAAGATCTCAGAGGAGGGTATTGTCATGTATGTATATGCTGTTTATAGCCACCAGATGGTGTCATTGTTGGAGGCCACTGAGCAGCATGCACTTGGTGCTGCTCTGGTATAAAAGGCCAGCCATTTTGAGAGTCAGGCACTTTGGGCCGTAATAAATCAAAACAAGGTTGTACCTTGTTTAGTTAAACAGGACTCAGTTTGTACCTTTATTGCATACATAACAGTGACTTTCAGCTCAGCGTTTGCCCAGTGATGTGAAACAGGACCAGTGATTGCCCAGTGATGTGAAACAGGATCAGTGATAGCCCAATGATGTGAAACAGGACCAGTGATAGCCCAGTGATGTGAAACAGGACCAGTGATAGCCCAGTGATGTGAAACAGAACCAGTGATAGCCCAGTGATGTGAAACAGGGCCAGTGATTGCCCAGTGATGTGAAACAGGACCAGTGATAGCCCAGTGATGTGAAACAGGACCAGTGATAGCCCAGTGATGTGAAACAGGACCAGTGATAGCCCAGTGATGTGAAACAGGACCAGTGATAGCCCAGTGATGTGAAACAGGACCAGCGATAGCCCAGTGATGTGAAACAGGACCAGCGATAGCCCAGTGATGTGAAACAGGACCAGTGATAGCCCAGTGATGTGAAACAGGACCAGTGATTGCCCAGTGATGTGAAACAGACCCAGTGATAGCCCAGTGATGTGAAACAGGACCAGTGATAGCCCAGTGATGTGAAACAGGACCAGTGATAGCCCAGTGATGTAAAACAGGACCAGTGATAGCCCAGTGATGTGAAACAGGACCAGTGATAGCCCAGTGATGTGAAACAGGACCAGTGATAGCCCAGTGATGTGAAACAGGACCAGTGATTGCCCAGTGATGTGAAACAGACCCAGTGATAGCTCAGTGATGTGAAACAGGACCAGTGATAGCCCAGTGATGTGAAACAGGACCAGTGATAGCCCAGTGATGTGAAACAGGACCAGTGATAGCCCAGTGATGTGAAACAGGACCAGTGATTGCTCAGTGATGTGAAACAAGACCAGTGATAGCCCAGTGATGTGAAACAGGACCAGTGATAGCCCAGTGATGTGCAACAGGACCAGTGATAGCCCAGTGATGTGAAACAGGACCAGTGATAGCCCAGTGATGTGAGACAGGACCAGTGATTGCCCAGTGATGTGAAACAGGACCAGTGATAGCCCAGTGATGTGAAACAGGACCAGCGATTGCCCAGTGATGTGAAACAGGACCAGTGATAGCCCAGTGATGTGAAACAGGACCAGTGATAGCCCAGTGATGTGAAACAGGACCAGTGATAGCCCAGTGATGTGAAACAGGACCAGTGATTGCCCAGTGATGTGAAACAGGACCAGTGATTGCCCAGTGATGTGGAACAGGACCAGTGATTGCCCAGTGATGTGAAACAGGACCAGTGATTGCCCAGTGATGTGCAACAGGACCAGTGATAGCCCAGTGATGTGAAACAGGACCAGTGATAGCCCAGTGATGTGAGACAGGACCAGTGATAGCCCAGTGATGTGAAACAGGACCAGTGATAGCCCAGTGATGTGAAACAGGACCAGCGATTGCCCAGTGATGTGAAACAGGACCAGTGATAGCCCAGTGATGTGAAACAGGACCAGTGATAGCCCAGTGATGTGAAACAGGACCAGTGATAGCCCAGTGATGTGAAACAGGACCAGTGATTGCCCAGTGATGTGAAACAGGACCAGTGATTGCCCAGTGATGTGGAACAGGACCAGTGATTGTCCAGTGATGTGAAACAGGACCAGTGATTGCCCAGTGATGTGAAACAGGACCAGTGATTGCCCAGTGATGTGAAACAGGACCAGTGATAGCCCAGTGATGTGAAACAGGACCAGCGATTGCCCAGTGATGTGAAACAGGACCAGTGATTGCCCAGTGATGTGAAACAGGACCAGTGATAGCCCAGTGATGTGAAACAGGACCAGTGATAGCCCAGTGATGTGAAACAGGACCAGTGATTGCCCAGTGATGTGAAACAGGACCAGTGATTGCCCAGTGATGTGAAACAGACCCAGTGATAGCCCAGTGATGTGAAATAGGACCAGTGATTGCCCAGTGATGTGAAACAGGACCAGTGATAGCCCAGTGATGTGAAACAGGACCAGTGATTGCCCAGTGATGTGAAACAGACCCAGTGATAGCCCAGTGATGTGAAACAGGACCAGTGATTGCCCAGTGATGTGAAACAGGACCAGTGATAGCCCAGTGATGTGAAACAGGACCAGTGATTGCCCAGTGATGTGAAACAGGACCAGTGATAGCCCAGTGATGTGAAACAGGACCAGTGATAGCCCAGTGATGTGAAACAGGACCAGTGATTGCCCAGTGATGTGAAACAGACCCAGTGATAGCCCAGTGATGTGAAACAGGACCAGTGATAGCCCAGTGATGTGAGACAGGACCAGTGATTGCCCAGTGATGTGAAACAGGACCAGTGATAGCCCAGTGATGTGAAACAGGACCAGCGATTGCCCAGTGATGTGAAACAGGACCAGTGATAGCCCAGTGATGTGAAACAGGACCAGTGATAGCCCAGTGATGTGAAACAGGACCAGTGATAGCCCAGTGATGTGAAACAGGACCAGTGATTGCCCAGTGATGTGAAACAGGACCAGTGATTGCCCAGTGATGTGAAACAGGACCAGTGATAGCCCAGTGATGTGAAACAGGACCAGTGATTGCCCAGTGATGTGAAACAGGACCAGTGATTGCCCAGTGATGTGAAACAGGACCAGTGATAGCCCAGTGATGTGAAACAGGACCAGTGATAGCCCAGTGATGTGAAACAGGACCAGCGATAGCCCAGTGATGTGAAACAGGACCAGCAATAGCCCAGTGATGTGAGACAGGACCAGCGATAGCCCAGTGATGTGAAACGGGTGAAGCGATTGCCCAGTGATGTGGAAGGCAAAGCTTCTCTCGCAATGGCATTCTGTGCAAATGTTTTTTTTGGTAAACAGGTTTTCCTGCGTTTTGGGAGGTCAGGAGTCATGCAGGCATGTGTTTCATTATCATTATCATCATAGGCAGTCCCTCGGAATCGAGGAAGACTTGATTCCACTTTTAAAATGAGTCCTTAGGTGGCTGAACAGTCCAATACGAGAGCCACAAGAAGTCACTTTGTAGGCCTACGACATTAGCTCTGAATAACAGGAATTGCACCATTGTCCTACAGTTGCAATTGCCAATTTCACCACATCAGCAAATTGTGTTTTTGCCTTTCTAATCTAAAACGTGTTTAACTCTTTATTTCCCGTTTCAATGATGATATGCAGCAGTGGATGGTGAACTGCTAGATGTTACAGATGTTGCCTGCTCCAGCCTGGAAGGATCCCGATGTGAAGAAATTCAGGGCCATGCTTACCTTCACAGTTGCTGGCAGCGCTGACCTTGCCCTGGAGAGAGGTTGCAGGTCTGGTTGCAAGAGGCAACAGAGTTCTGTGGGCACCTCCTTCGTAAAGCACAGACGCCTCACACACTGCTCCTAGCTCAGGTTGTGGTAAGACCTCCTGCTGAGACCTTCTCCCCCTCCTCCTCCATTCCTCTAAGATCAGCTTGTCCTCTTCCTTGCTGCTTCTGCTCGTGATCCCTGTTATGCTGCAGGCAGCAGGGGATAACAAGAGCTGGGAGCAAGTGGTCTGACCAGAAGCCTTGAAGTCAGAAACAAGGCCTTCTCCACTTGCAGCACCACTCCCTGTCCCCTGACTAACTTTGAAGACCTCGAGAAAGCTCCAAACTGTTTCAGAAACTTACACAGAGCCATTATAAATCAAAAAGCAAGTTACATGAATGTTGTTGATAATCCCCTTAATTAGCGCCGGTGGGGGTGAATATTCCCTCTAATTATTTTTTAACAGGCTATACGGCCCTTTCAGAATTCCGCGCATGTGCAGGTTGTCCATTTAAAAGCATGAGCTGTCTGCACGGGACCTCCAGAGCGCTGAGCGGCTGCACAGCTTAAAGGGAACATTGGTGAGGGTCCTTCCAGCTGCTGAATGTAAGTTTAGCTGTGCGAGGTTCGGAGAGACCGTTACCTCCAGCATGATGATGAAAATGGCAGCAATGGTGTCAAATCAACATTGTACCCTGATTGACGTCACAATGCTTCTCGCGCACACTTCTAATGGCTGCCCTACTGCCCCCACCAAGATGGCATCCGGCACGGCCTGCACCAAAAGCACCGAACAACGAGCGATACGGAACCGAATTTCTAGGCCTGTATCTGTTTGTTGAATCCATTTACAGTTTAAAATACTCAATGTTAGGAATCAGTAACTCTACCTTGACTTCAAAGTTTTTCAAGAAACATCAACAAGGGGTCCCCAATTATCTGATGCTCACGTCACTGATGGCTCAGCTATTTGAGCCATAACGTCCAGGATGGTCCCATAATTCAATCCCTGCTCTGTCCTGAGTTGACTGATCTCAGTGAGGATTGTAGTAGGGTCACTATAATTGCCCTCATAGAACATAGAAACATAGGTACAGGAGCAGACCATTCAGCCCCTCAAGCCTGTCCCAACATGGCTGATTTGTAACTCAACTTCATTTACCTGTCTTTGTTCCATATCCTTTAATACCCATTGCCTAACAAAAATCGATCAATCTTAGTCTTGAAAATATCAGTTGACCCAGTATCAACAACCATTTGAGGGAGACAGTTCAAGATCTCATTACACTTTGTGTGAAAAAGGTGCTTCCTGATTTCACTCCTGAAGCGCATATCTCTAATTTTAAGATTGTGCCGCCATGAGAGGAAATCGTTTCTTTGTATCTATCCGATTGAATCCATTTATCATGTTAAACAGCTCGATGACAATGAATCCTCAACAGTATAAAGTTGAGGTGAAGTGTAATTATACCCTTTCATGTGAACGAATCACCAGTGTGTAACGGTGCAGATTTCTGAGCCAATGCGCAACAAAGTTTTGTTAAATAAAAAACATTTAAACCGAACATTTGTCTGAAATCCTAAGTATATCTGAATAAACTAATCCTTTCCCTCCCTACCGGCTGCCACTTCTCCTCCCCATCTCTACCCCTTCCCATTCCCATCCTGACTCCAAGCCGCCTGGCCAAGGAGCTTCTCAGGCAATGCTTCATTGGGGGAGGGGAGGGGGAGAGATGACGGCTGATCCGGTGCTTGGACGGATTCGGGAGAGGACTGTCCCGAGGTGGGAACGTGCTCTCAGCCAGAAGCAAGATGTTGCTCCTGGCTCTCATGTGTCATTAGCAATGGGGGTGTGGCACCTTGGGGTGCAGTGCCGCGCTCCGGGACCACTGGGAGCCCTCTGCCACCAGTGTTCATAGCTACCAGCTCCAGGGCCTCCTCCATCCCTTCCATGTTATATATTATTTGTTGGACAAAAATTCGGTGCAAACTATGTTCTTGGTGCTTAGTAGGCTTTTTGCTGCTGGTGAATCTCCCTCACGCCTCCCACAACAGCCAAACAAGCACACACCACAGACACACACGCTTTCAGTCCCTCTCAGCTCAATCTCTCTCTGTCTCCTCTTCTACACATGTCATGATGACACTTGACCTCCTGAATCGTGGGAATCGAGCCATGCCATTGCTAAGGACAGCGACACTTTACGGCACAAGGTCAGAGAGATTTAAAACTACCGCCCATGTCATATCGCTCATGGTAACGCCCAATTTCAAATTTTACCACCCACGCCGGAAATACAGCCCATTTTGGGGCGATCTGAACAAAAGTGTAAAATCTAGCCCAAAGGCCAGCACTCCATTAGCCTTTTTGATTGCTATTTGTACCTGTGCTTGCTTCCTCTTGAAAATTGGGACCATTCTACAGATGTCTTCACAATGTAAACATCATTCAACCTACAACAACAACTTGTATTTATATAGCGCCTTTAACATTGTGAAATGTCCCAAAGCATCTCACAGGAGTATTATGAGACAAAAATTTGACACCGAGCCTCATAAGGAGAAATTATGGCAGGTTGGTCAAAGAAGTAGGTTTTAAGGAGTGTCTTAAAGGAGGAGAGAGAGGTAGAGAGGTGGTGAGATTTAGGCAGGGAATTCCAGAGCTTAGAGCTGAGGCAACAGAAGGCATGGCCACCAATGGTTGAGCGATTATAATCATGGATGCCCAAGAGGGCAGAATTAGAGGAGCGCAGATATTTCAGGGGGTTGTGGGGCTGAAGGAGATTACAGAGATAGTGAGGGGCGAGGCCACGGAGGGATTTGAAAACAAAGATGAGAATTTTGAAATCGAGGCGTTGCTTAAATGGGAGCCAATGCAGGTCAACGAGCAGAGAGGTGATGGGTGAATGGGACTTGGTGCAAGTTTGGGCATGGGCAGCCGAGTTTTGTATCACTTGAAGTTTACGTAGGGTAGAATGTGGGAGGCCAGCCAGGAGTGAGTTGGAATAGTATGATAAGCAGGCAGAGGAACTACAGCTGCAATTCACAAAAGGCTAGTCATCTATAGCATCGGAAAAACTGGCAAATCTGTGTTACAAAGGCAACATAGGAAGGAACATAGGATCAGGAGTCAGCCGTTAAGCCCCTCAAACATGTTACACCAATCATTGAGATCATGGCTGATCTGTTTCTTAACTCCATTGACTCGCCTTGGCTCCATAAGCTTTTTTGGTCCAAAATGGATGACCTCACACTTACCTGCATTGAAATCCATCTGCCACAGTTTTGCTCTCTCACTAATCCATCAATGTTGCTTTGTAATTTTATGCTTCCGACTACACTACTTTCCATACCACCAATCCTTGTAACATTGACAAACTTGGATATATGGCTCTCTATGGTGTTATCTAAGTCATTAATAAATATATTGAATAGTTGAGGCTCCAGCACAGATCCTTGTGGGACACCACTCACTACTTCCTTTCAATTCGAGTTCATAACCATTATCCCTACTCTCCTAGCTATGCCTGCCTTTACGTGGGATACGTGGAACATTCTTTGTTCCAGTACTACCCAAGTCCACTCCTTCATCTCTTTTTCCGATACAGTAATGATTGTATCAGTGCCGCTTCCTACCCTCACCCCAAACTAAAACATTTCATCAACTTTGATTCCAAATTCCACACACCCCCATCACCTTCACATGATCGATCTCCGACTCTTCCTTTCCCTTCCTCGATGTCTCTATCTCGATTTCTGGGGAAAGGCTGTCAATAAATATTTACAATGAGCCCACTGAATCCAAAGCTATCTTGATTACACATCCTCCCATCCCACTTCCTGTAAGGACTCTATTCCATTCTCTCAGTTTCTCAGTCTCCGTCGCAGTTGTTCTGACGATGTCACTATAATGATAGAATGTATAGCGCCCTCTAGCTAGGAGGTATGGCACCTTCTATCTGGAGCGGGAAAGCGCGTGTGCATATGAGGATCGTACGTTGCTGACTGAGCTCCAGAATAAAGAGAGTTAAATTGAACTTAAGAGTTGTTCAAGTGACAACAAAATACATGGTGCCAGAAGCAGATACTTCGGATCTTTCGACGAATGCATCTACGATCAAAATATTGGAACTGTAAGACTTTTTCAAGCAGATGGAAATCAACGTTAAGCAGTGCAGTGCAGAGCGTGCGTCGTAGACATCGCGAGTGAGACCATGAAACTGTATGTACCTATTCCACTATCGATGGAACAGTTGCAAAATGAACAATATCAATGGACTCAAAGGATGATAAATTGGCATAAGCTTGTCAAGTAATCTAGAGGTATTAGTAAAATAAACTTAAGGTAGCATAAGATATTGTAGAGCCTTGATTGAAAAAGTATTTCTACAAATACATGGCCATGATATTTTACTAATTAGACTTGTTCTAGTCCTCTGGTTATTTGAACTGTTTACATTTGAATGTCATACTCAAAGTCCTAACAATAGTGAGCTATCATGACCACCATGGTGCCAACTTCCGCGCACATTCCCATTGCAGGTGACTGCCGATTTGAAAGCCAACTGGAAAAAATTCAAACAGCTGTGGAACAGCTATGAAATTATCATGAATATTGTGGAAAAACCAGATAGAATTAGAGTTGTAACGTTTATCAGTGCCATTGGCAGAGATGCCCTAGATAGCCACAATAATCTTCCCAACAAATCAGAGGAAGACAAACAGGAAATTGAGATTATTTTGAAGCTCTGGGAAGAGACTGTATAGATAAAACCAAAATCATCCATGAACGGTACCAGTTTAACAACTGTGTACAAGGGGACAAACGTTTTGACAGATATCTCAATAAAGTGAGGGAGCTGGCATCGTCATGTGATTTTGACAATTTAAGGGATAGTCTACAGAATATCTGATAACACTCTGCATAGGAGGCTGTTGCAAGAATCAAGCCTAACAAGAGATAAGTATGTGATGCTCTGTAAAGCTACAGAGGCCACAGTTGCACAAATGGAAGCCATGAAGCTCACAAGAACAGATTTAGACTCTGAAGATGTCAAAGTTGTCAGACAGAAATCCCGGCCCACAAAGAAAGAGTTCACAGACAAAGAGTTCATGATCAATTGTAGATATTGTGGCAAAAGACATGTCAAAAAACTAAATGCCCAGCATATGGGAAGACCTGCACAAGTTACAGCAAACAAAATCACTTTTCTCAAAAGTGCAGGTAGAATGGATCGAGGCAGAAGTCTACAGATAAGCCTAAATTTGAGGGCAAATCAAAAGTTCATGCATTATTTGAAGACAGTGATGATTCTGATTTTGAAGTCATGACTGCAGAGACGTTTGTTAAAGTTAATCATAAATTCGAGGACAAAGCTGATAGAAAGTATCCTAACAAGATAATGGCTACCTTCTCCATTTAAGGTCAAATGGTAAAAATGCAAATAGTTTGTGGGGCCACATGCAATGTGGTATGTCATCGATACTTACCTGAAGGCTTAAAGGTAAATGAATCTAAGACAACACTGTCACTTTATGACAATCATGCAACCATTCCTGTGGTAGGAACTTGTAAGGTGCCACTGGAGAATACAAAGAACAAGCAAAAGTATATTGTGCCCTTTGTGATCATTGAGGGCCAAAATGCACCACTGATTGTCTCACGCACTGCTCAACCACTACAACTGATACAATTACAGCATCAGAATATTGTGGTGATAAATGAACCACGCAAATTGCAAATTATGAACAATGCAAACATCTTGCTAGTGTCAAAAACTGATGTCAGCAATGCGTATCCGGATGTATTTAAGAGACATGGACACATGCCAGGGACAGTTCATCTTCAACTTAATGAATCAGCGAGACACCAGATGTCATGCCACCCAGACGGGTGCAAATAGCGATCAAACAAACACTGAAAGAGGAACTCGATCATTTGGAAGAACGACAAATCATCACGAAAGTTGTTGAACCGACAGATTGGGTATCCAGTCTGGTGACTATACAAAAGCCAAATGGAAAGCTATAAGTATGTATCAACCCTCAACATCTGAACAATGCCCTGAAACGTGGACACTATCCACTTCCTGTGATCAATAACATCTTGCCACAGATGTCAAATGTAAAGGTCTTCACTAAAGCAGACTGCAAGGAAGGTTTCTTGCAATGTGGACTCGACACAGAATCCTCCTACCTCACGACCTTCCAGACACCATGGCGATGATATCGATACAATAGAATGCCGTTTGGAATCAGTCCTGCCCCGGAAATCTTCCAGTAGAAACTAGACCAGAACCTTGAGGGTTTAGATGGAGTCGACAGATTGCAGACAATATCTTGGTCACGAGACGCGGTGAGGCAAAGAGGCCAATCATGATGCAAACTTACGCAAATTCATGTAGAGATGCAGAAAGTGAAGCATCAAACGAAACTTCGATAAGTTCAAATACGAGAGCTCCCAAGTGAAATACATAGAAACATAGAAAATAGGTGCAGGAGTAGGCCATTCGGCCCTTCTAGCCTGCACCGCCATTCAATGAGTTCATGGCTGATCATTCAACTTCAGTACCCCATTCCTGCTTTCTCGCCATACCCCTTGATTCCCCGAGTAGTAAGGACCTCATCTAACTCCTTTTTGAATATATTTAGTGAATTGGCCTCAACAACTTTCTGTGGTAGAGAATTCCACAGGTTCACCACTCTCTGGGTGAAGAAGTTCCTCCGCATCTCAGTCCTAAATGGCTTCCCCCTTATCCTTAGACTGTGACCTCTGGTTCTGGACTTCCCCAACATTGGGAACATTCTTCCTGCATCTAACCTGTCTAACCCCGTCAGAATTTTAAATGTTTCTATGAGGTCCCCTCTCATTCTTCTGAACTCCAGTGAATACAAGCCCAGTTGATCCAGTCTTTCTTGATAGGTCAGTCCCGCCATCCCGGGAATCAGTCTGGTGAATCTTCGCTGCACTCCCTCAATAGCAAGAATGTCCTTCCTCAGGTTAGGAGACCAAAACTGTACACAATACTCCAGGTGTGGCCTCACCAATGCCCTGTTCAACTGTAGCAACACCTCCCTGCACCTGTACTCAAATCCCCTTGCTATGAAGACCAACATGCCATTTGCTTTCTTAACCGCCTGCTGCACCTGCATGCCAACCTTCAATGACTGATGTACCATGACACCCAGGTCTCTTTGCACCTCCCCTTTTCCTAATCTGTCACCATTCAGATAATAGTCTGTCTCTCTGTTTTTACCACCAAAGTGGATAACCTCACATTTATCTACATTATACTTCATCTGCCATGCATTTGCCCACTCACCTAACCTATCCAAGTTGCTCTGCAGCCTCACAGCATCCTCCTCACAGCTCACACTGCCACCCAACTTAGTGTCATCCGCAAATTTGGAGATACTACATTTAATCCCCTCATCTAAATCATTAATGTACAGTGTAAACAGCGGGCCCCAGCACAGAACCTTGCGGTACCCCTCTAGTCACTGCCTGCCATTCTGAAAAGTACCCATTTACTCCTACTCTTTGCTTCCTGTCTGACAACCAGTTCTCAATCCATGTCAGCACACTACCCCCAATCCCATGTGCTCTAACTTTGCACATCAATCTCTTGTGTGGGACCTTGTTGAACGCCTTCTGAAAGTCCAAATATACCACATCAACTGGTTCTCCCTTGTCCACTCTACTGGAAACATCCTCAAAAAATTCCAGAAGATTTGTCAAGCATGATTTCGCTTTCACAAATCCATGCTGACTTGGACCTATCATGTCACCGCTTTCCAAATGCACTGCTATGACATCCTTAATAATTGATTCCATCATTTTACCCACTACCGATGTCAGGCTGACCGGTCTATAATTCCCTGTTTTCTCTCTCCCTCCTTTTTTAAAAAGTGGGGTTACATTGGCTACCCTCCACTCTATAGGAACTGATCCAGAGTCAATGGAATGTTGGAAAATGACTGTCAATGCATCCACTATTTCCAAGGCCACCTCCTTAAGTACTCTGGGTTGCAGTCCATCAGGCCCTGGGGATTTATCAGCCTTCAATCCCATCAATTTCCCCAACACAATTTCCCAGCTAATAAGGATTTCCATCAGTTCCTCTTCCTTACTAGACCCTCCGACCCCTTTTATAACCGGAAGGTTGTTTGTGTCCTCCTTTGTGAATACCGAACCAAAGTACTTGTTCAATTGGTCCGCCATTTCTTTGTTCCCCGTTATGACTTCCCCTGATTCTGACTGCAGGGGACCTACGTTTGTCTTTACTAACCTTTTTCTCTTTACATATCTATAGAAAGTTTTGCAATCCGTCTTAATGTTCCCTGCAAGCTTCTTCTCATACTCCATTTTCCCTGCCCTAATCAAACCCTTTGTCCTCCTCTGCTGAGTTCTAAATTTCTCCCAGTCCCCAGGTTCGCTGCTATTTCTGGCCAATTTGTATGCCACTTCCTTGGCTTTAATACTATCCCTGATTTCCCTTGATAGCCACGGTTGACCCACCTTCCCTTTTTTATTTTTACGCCAGACAGGGATGTACAATTGTTGTAGTTCATCCATGCGGTCTCTAAATGTCTGCCATTGCCCATCCACAGTCAACCCCTTAAGTATCATTCGCCAATCCATCCCAGCCAATTCACGCCTCATACCTTCAAAGTTAGCCTTCTTTAAGTTCTGGACCATGGTCTCTGAATTAACTGTTTCATTCTCCATCCTAATGCAGAATTCCACCATATTATGGTCACTCTTCCCCAAGGGGCCTCGCACAACGAGATCGCTAATTAATCCTCTCTCATTACATAACACCCAGTCTAAGATGGCTTCCCCCCTAGTTGGTTCCTCGACAAATTGGTCTAAAAAACCATCCCTTATGCACTCCAGGAAATCCTCCTCCACCGTATTGCTTCCAGTTTGGTTAGCCCAATCTATGTGCATATTAAAGTCACCCATTATAACTGCTGCACCTTTATTGCATGCACCCCTAATTTCCTGTTTGATGCCCTCCCGAACATCACTACTACTGTTTGGAGGTCTGTACACAACTCCCACTAACGTTTTTTGCCCTTTGGTGTTCTGTAGCTCTACCCATATAGATTCCACATCATCCAAGCTAATGTCCTTCCTAACTATTGCCTTAATCTCCTCCTTAACCAGCAATGCTACCCCACCTCCTTTTCCTTTTATTCTATCCTTCCTGAATGTTGAATACCCCTGGATGTTGAGTTCCCAGCCCTGATCATCCTGGAGCCATGTCTCCGTAATCCCAATCACATCATATTTGTTAACATCTATTTGCACAGTTAATTCATCCACCTTATTGTGGATACTCCTTGCATTAAGACACAAAGCCTTTAGGCTTGTTTTTTTAACACCCTCTGTCCTTTTAGAATTTTGCTGTACAATGGTCCTTTTTGTTCTTTGCCTTGGGTTTCTCTGCCCTCCACTTTTCCTCATCTCCTTTCTGTCTTTTGCTTTTGCCTCCTTTTTGTTTCCCTCTATCTCCCTGCATTGGTTCCCATCCCCCTACCATATTAGTTTAACTCCTCCCCAACAGCACTAGCAAACATTCCCCTGAGGACATTGGTTCCGATTCTGCCCAGGTGCAGACCGTCCAGATTGTACTGGTCCCACCTCCCCCAGAACCGGTTCCAATGCCCCAGGAATTTGAATCCCTCCCTGCTGCATCATTGCTCAAGCCATGTATTCATCTGAGCTATCCTGCGATTCCTACTCTGACTAGCACGTGGCACTGGTAGCAATCCCGAGATTACTACTTTTGAGGTCCTACTTTTTAATTTAGCTCCTAGCTCCTTAAATTCATTTCGTAGGACCTCATCCCTTTTTTTACCTATGTCGTTGGTACCAACGTGCACCACGACAACATGGGACACATACTGTCTAATGATAGACTCAAAGCCAACACAAGCAAAGTGGTCGCAATCAATGAAATGCAGAAACCGCAGGATGTCGCAGGTGTACAACGATTTGTCATCATGACAAAGTACCTCGCAAAATTCTTGCCAGAACTTTCAGACCTCAGCGAGCCTCTGTGACAGCTTACTCATAAAGACACTGTCTGGAAATAGATTGAAGAACACGACAAAGCGTTTGAAGCTATCAAACAACGCGCGACAGATTATCCGATGCTCAAGTACTTTGACCCCAAACTTGCAACCGAAGGTCAAGGAGATGCTTTGAACAAGGGTCTTGGGTTCGTCCTTCTGCAACAGGGTCAATCAATTGCATACGTGAGCTGAGCGCTCACCCCAGCAGAAAGACGGTACTCTCAAATTGAAAAGGAGCTGCTCGTTCAAGTCTTCGAAATGGAACAAAACCATCAATATGTATACAGTCGCAAAATTACGCTATGGACAGACCATAAGCCTGTGGTTGCCATACAACGCAAACTGTTATCTGCAGCACCCAAGTAGCTACAACATCTGCTGATTCGGCTCAACCAATATGACGTTGAAATAAAGTATCAACCAGGAAAATAAATGTACTTAGCAGACACGTCTCATGCAAATACCTCAAAAACATGGTGGACTTTCTCCCACACTCCAAACAAGGACTGACTACCATACAATGCGCAACTGCAAGCGACTCCACACTACAACTGTTCATACAACAAATCACCACGGGTTGGCCAAAAACGACATGAATGCCCACCTGAAATACATGCATACTTTAAAGTTTGTGACAAACTCACAACACAGGATGGCATAGTCTTCAAAGGCTATCGCTGTGTCATACCAAGAACCCTGAGATCCGACATTCATCAGCGACTTCATGCTGCTCACACTGGCATCGAGAGCACTCTTCGACGTGCCAGAGAATCCGTTTACTGGCCAGGACTGAACAGTGACATAAAAGACTATGTTTCAAAGTGTGAAACATGCAACACCTATCAATCGAGCCAACCAAAAGAGCCATTGCTAAGTCACAACCTCTCTCAGTGACCATGGGAAAAGAATCGACAGATTCACACTCGATGGCCAACTACTTATGCACAGTGGACTACTACTCGGACTATTTGGAGATAGACAATCTGCACGGAAAGAAGGATGCCACTGTTATCATCAAACACCTCAAGAAACACTTCTCCAATCACGGTATTCCAGACACAGTTCAATCCGACAATAGATCTCCCTTCAACTCACAACAGTTCACAAACTTTGCCACAAAATATGGATTCGATCACATAACAAGCTCCCCAGAATATCTACAAAGGAATGGAAAGGTTGAGAACGTGGTTAAGCTCGCAAAGTGTTTAATCAAGAAGGCAAAGACTGCGGAGACTTCGACATGAACCTTCTCATCTGGCGAAACACACCAAATGAAGGCCTTGATAGTTCGCCAGCGGAACGCTTCGTCAGTCGCCACACAAAGACAAACATTAAATTAAATTAAAAAGTAGGACCTCAAAAGTAGTAATCTCAGAATTGCTACCATTGCCAGTGCTAGTCAGAGTAGGAATTTCAGGATAGCTCAGATGAATACGTGGGTTGAGGAGTGGTGCAGAAGGGAGGGATTCAAATTCCAGAGACATTGGAACCGGTTCTGGGGGAGGTGGGACCAGTACAAACCGAACGGTCTGCACCTGGGCAGGAGTGTTTGCTTGTGCTGTTGGGGAAGAGTTAAACTAACATGGCAGGGGGATGGGAACCTTATCAGGGAGACAGAGAGCAGTGGAATGGGGGCAGAAGCAAAAGATAGAAAGAAGAAAAGTAAAAGTGGAGGGCAGATAAACCTAAGGCAAAAAGCAAAAAGGGCCAGATTACAGCAAAATTGTAAAGGGGCAAAGTGTGTTAGAAAGACAAGCCTGAAGGCTCTGTGCCTCAATGCAAGGAGTATTCGGAATAAGGTGGACGAATTAACTGCGCAGATAGCAGTTACTGGGTATGATGTAATTGGCATCACGGAGACATGGCTCCAGGATGACCAAGGCTGGGAACTCAACATCCAGGGGTATTCAACATTTGGGAAGGATAGCCAGAAAGGAAAAGGAGGTGGGGTAGCATTGCTGGTTAAAGAGGAAATTAATGCAATGGTAAGAAAAGACATTAGCTTGGATGATGTGGAATCGGTATGGGTGGAATACCAAGGGGCAGAAAACGCTAGTGGGAGTTGTGTATAGACCACCAAACAGTAGTAGTAAGGTTGGGGACAGCATCAAACAAGAAATTAGGGATGCATGCAATAAAGGTACAGCAGTTATCATGGGTGACTTTAATCTACATATTGATTGGGCTAACCAAACTTGTAGCAATGCGGTGGAGGAGGATTTCCTGGAGTGTATTAGGGATGGTTTTCCAGACCAATGTGGCAAGGAACCAACTAGAGGGCTGACCATCCTAGACTGGGTGATTTGTAATGAGAAAGGACTAATTAGCAAAATTGTAGTGCGAGACCCCTTGGGGAAGAGTGACCATAATATGGTAGAATTCTTCATTAGGATGGAGAGTGACACAGTTAATTCAGAAACTAGGGTCCTGAACTTAAGGAAAGGTAACTTCGATGGTTTGAGGTGTGAATTGGCTAGAATAGACTGGCGAGTGATACTTAAAGGGTTGACGGTGGATAGACAATGGCAGACATTTAAAGATCACATGGATGAACTTCAGCAATTGTACATCCCTGTCTGGAGTAAAAATAAAACGGGGATGGTGGCTCAACCGTGGTTAACAAGGGAAATTAAGGATAGTGTTAAATCCAAGGAAGAGGCATATAAATTGGCCATAAAAAGCAGCAAACCTGAGGACTGGGAGAATTATAGAATTCAGAAGAGGAGGACATAGGGTTTAATTAAGAAGGGGAAAATCGAGTACAAGAAAACATAAAAACTGACTGCAAAAGCTTCTATAGATATGTGAAGAGAAAAAGATTAGTGAAGACAAACGTAGGTCCCTTGCAGTCAGATTCAGGTGAATTTATAATGGGGAACAAAGAAATGGCAGACCAATTGAACAAATACTTTGGTTCTGTCCTCACGAAGGAAGACACAAATAACCTTCTGGAAGTACTAGGGGACCAAGGGTCTAGTGCGAAGGAAGAACTGAAGGATATCCTTATTAGGCGGGAAATTGTGTTCGGGAAATTGATGGGATTGAAGGCCAATAAATCCCCAGGCCTGATAGTCTGCATCCCAGAGTAATTAAGGAAGTGGCCCTAGAAATAGTGGATGCATTGGTGATCGACTCTGGATCAGTTCCTATGGACTGGAGGGTAGCTAATGTAACACCACTTTTTAAAAAGGGAGGGAGAGAGAATGCAAGTAATTATAGACCGGTTAGCCTGACATCAGTGGTGGAGAAAATGTTGGAATAAATTATTAAGGATGAAATAGCAGCGCATTTGGAAAGCAGTGACAGGATCGGTCCAAGTCAGTATGGATTTATGAAGGGGAAATCATTTCCTCTGGAATTTTTTGAGGATGTAACTAGTAGAGTGGACATGGGAGAACCAGTGGATGTGGTGTATTTGGACTTTGAAAAGGCTTTTGACAAGGTCCCACACAAGAGATTGGTGTGCGAAATCAAAGCACATGGTATTGGGGGTAATATAATGATGTGGCTAGAGAACTGGTTGGCAGACAGGAAGCAGATAGTCGGGATAAACGGGTCCTTTTCAGAATGGCAGGCAGTGACTAGTGGAGTGCCGCAGGGCTCAGTGCTGGGACCCCAACTCTTTACAGTATACATCAATGATTTGGATGAAGGAATTGAGTGTAATATCTCCAAGTTTGCAGATGACACTAAACTGGGTGACGGTGTGAGCTGTGAGGGGGACGCTAAGAGGCTGCAGGGTGAGTGACTTGGACAGGTTAGGTGAGTGGGCAAATGCATGGCAGATGCAGTATAATGTGGATAAATGTGAGGTTATCCACTTTCGGGATAAAAAGGTGAAGACAGAATATTATCTGAATGGTGGCAGATTAGGAAACGGGGAGGTGCAACGAGACCTGGGTATCATGGTTCATCAGTCATTGAAAGTTGGCATATAGGTACAGCAGGTGGTGAAGAAGGCAAATGGTATGTTGGCCTTCATAGCTAGGGGATTTGAGTACAGGAGCAGGGAGGTCTTACTGCAGTTATACAGGGCGCTGCTGAGGCCTCACCTGGAATATTGTGTTCAGTTTTGGTCTCCTAATCTGAGGAAGGATGTCCTTGCTAGTGAGGGAGCACAGCGAAGATTCACCAGAGTGATTCCTGGGATGGCTGGATTGACATATGAGGAGAGACTGGATCAACTGGGCCTTTATTCACTGGAGTTTAGAAGGATGAGAGGGGATCTCATAAAAACATATCCTGACGGGACCGGACAGGTTAGATGCGGGTAGATTGTTCCCGATGTTGGAGAAGTCCAGAACCAGGGGATACAGTCTTAGGATAAGGGCTAGGCCATTTAGGACTGAGATGAGGAGAAACTTCTTCACTCAGAGAGTTTTTAACCTGTGGAATTCCCTACCGCAGAGAGATGTTGATGGCAGTCCATTGGATATATTCAAGAGGGAGTTAGATATGGCCCACACGGCTAAGGGGATCAATGGGTATGGAGAGAAAGCAGGAAAGAGATTGAGGGAATGATCAGCCATGATCTTATTGAATGGTGGTGCAGGCTCGAAGGGCCAAATGGTCTACTCCTCACCTATTTTCTATGTTTCTATGTTTCTATCCCAATCACAAACGAACTACTCAAACCAAGAATTGTACAGGACGTCACCATCCACAAAGAAAAGAAGCGTGCCAAACAAGCACACTCCTACAACAGAGGTGCTACAGCACTTCCTACACTGCAGGAAGGAGAAACAGTGAGACTGAAACAAACGCAAGATAGCAAAGTTTGTCAAAAAGCTCAGGTTCAGAAACAAGTCGACATTCGGTCATGTCAGGTCATTACAGAAGATGGCTGTGAGTATCACCGACATAGGAAACATCTGAGAAAGAGCGCTGAGACATTCATCGAAACTCCAGAGATCTCAGTGACACCCACACATGTTCCGCTGCCAACACAGCCAACTAACACACGAAACAGCACTTCAACGACAACACACGAAAACACTGAAAAAGGGACTAAAGCGATCAGTGCACAGAACACCACTGAAACAGTTTGAGGTAAAGCAGCAGAATCTGCACAACACCAAAATACCTGGATCATTATGTACAGAAATAAGAAATCATGGACACTGGACACTTGGATAAAGAAACACGAAGACAAGGTTTTAGTTGTTGTTTGCTAAACTTGTAGTTCTTTACTACATGTATTCATAAAAAGTTAATTACCAGTTTATATTGAAGTTCACTGCAATCCACTTTGTTTCTTATGAAAGGTAAGGTGTAACGATAGAAGGTATAGCGTCCTCTAGCTAGGAGGCATAGCGCCCTCGATCTGTAGCGGGAAACCTCGTGTGTATGAGGATCGCCATTTTAACTGCACATTGCTGACTGAGCTCCAGGATAAAGAGAGTTAAATTGAACTTAAGAGTTGTTCAAGAGACAATAAATACAGTCACCTTCCACAACAGTGCTTCCAATATGTTTACCTTTTCCCTCAACCGAGGATTCTCCTCCACCGTGGTTGATAGGGCCCTCGATTGTGTCCGTTCCACTTCCTGTACTTCTGCCCTCGCCCCTACCCCTCCCTCCAAGAACCACAATAGGGTTCGCCTTGTCCTCAGCTTCCACCCCACCAGCCTCCACTTTCAACGGATCATCCCCTGCCATTTCTGCCACCTCCAGTAGGATGCCACCACCAAACACATCTTCCCCTCCCCTCCTCTTTAAGCATTCTGAAGGGAGCGATCACCCCGTGACACCCTGGTCCACTATTCAATCACCCCCACCACCCCCTCCACTTCCCACGGTACCCTCCCAGGCAGCCGCAGACGATGCAATATCTGTCCTTTCATCTCCTCCCTTCCCAGCATTCAAGGCCCCAAACACTCCTTCCAGATGAAACAGCGATTTACTTGCACTTCTTCAATTTAGTATACTGTACTTGCTGCTCACAATGCAGTCTCCTCTACCCTTGGGAGACAAAACGCAGATTAGGTGATCACCTTGTTGCACACCTCAGTTCAGTCCGCAAGCATGACCCTGAACTTCTGATCGCTTGCTATTTTAATTATCCATCCCATTCCCACTCTGACCTCTCTCTGCAGCCTCCTCCACTGTTGTAATGAAGCTCAACGGAAGCTCGAGGAACAGGACCTCATCTTTCGATCAGGCACTTTACAGTCTTCGGGGATCAACATCGAGTTCAACAATTTCAGACCATAACCACTGCTCCCATTTTTTCAGACGGGAGGTGCTGGTTAATATCCTGCTGTTGCCTTTTACAGCTCCTGTAAACCCATCTGGTATCTTTACGTGTCCAATTTCCACCCCCTTTAGCCCTGCACCACCATCCCTTTTGTCATTCAATCACGCCTGCCTTCAACCCTATCACAGACCTTCCCTGTTGTTCTTTCCTCCCCTCCCCGCTTTTCCCTGCCCCTGTACTTGCTTAACACATGTCATATCTCTAACCATTGGCAGTTCTGACTAAAGGTCATCGACCTGAAACGTTAACTTTGTTTCTCTCTCCACTGATGCTGCCACACTTTCTGTTTTTATTCCCTACTCTCTGTCTTCTACCACCCAACCAATCACCCAACGGGGTCAATAATTTACCTTCAATTCCATGAACTTAATTTTAGCCAACAGTCCCTTATGTAGAACCTTATCGCATGTCTTCAAAAAGTCCATATAAGCTACATCCATAGACATTCCCCTGTCAGCTACTTTAGTTATCTCCTCAAAAAATTCAATTAGGTTCCTTAGACATGATCTACCCTTTGTAAATCCATGTTGGCTCTCTGTAATCAGCTCAAATTTCTCTAAATGCTCAGTCTGATACATGTTTATAACCCATCTTTACCACCTTGAAGAACAAATAGTTCAAATCTATTCGGTTGTCCATCTGCTGTAGTAGTCCATTTGTAAGGCACAAAAGTCACCTAAATTATCAAGTAAGTTTAAGTTCAAGATCATTCACCAACTTCTGTCTCAGTGTCAAATGTTAAACTGTTGAACATTCTGAACTGTTTTGAATAGTTCATCCTCTTTGGGTTGGTGAGGAAATATTCCAGCACCTGATCACTATCCGACGACTGCTGGTAGAAGAGTGCATGTTGACAGGATGTGCTGTAAAGGGTTAATGGCTTGTAAAGGGTTAATATCCTCGCTGAAGCAACAGTCACAAGGGCCAATTGTGCTAATGGCTTTCCTTCCTGGAGCATTATAAATGTGTTCGTTAGTTAATGCTTTTTGTCTGTAAAACACGAATACTCAATCACCAGGACCAGTCTTGTTGATGGCTTTACACAAAGGTTCTGTTTTTAAGGCCAGATTTGTTGATGACCTTACTGAGTGGACTATTGTAAATGTGTTGCCTAGTTAATGCTTTCTGTCTGAGAGACACGGTCACAAAGGACAGAGGAGATGGGAGCAGATCCTGAGATTGGAACCCGATCATTCAATCATCAACTGCACAAGGCAAAGCCCAGACAACCATCAATGAGGAATGTGACCATTGTATATTGAAGAAGAGGAAAAGAAAGTTAACTTCCAGACCCCTAGCCACACGAAAGAGAAGAGTGCAAGGAAGGAAGAGAGGGTGACCAGAGGGGCATCCCACGTCAGCACCTTCCATCGTCCTTGGTTGTCCGGGAAGTATGGAGGCTGCACCATGTCGCCTCTACAGTCCGGGGGTGCCCATGTCCCTTGCAGCTCCAAAGAGATGTGAATTCTCCTCTACTCCCCTAAGAAAGGAATGGGAGCGCCTATTGTTGCCAGCAGCCTGATAGAGAGAAACAGGGCGTCAGCGGGCTGTACCATGTTGGCCCTCCAGTATGGGGGCCAGGGGTCAGATTGAGCAGCGCGCGGCCACCATGTTGGTGGTTTTGGCGGGAAGCTGCCGCTTGCAGCCGTCGCGGCCGCCATCTTGGTGATCGCGGGATGGGCGCCGGCGGCCGTGGGTTGGATTTATTTGTGTTTTAGCGGGTGGGTCGCCGCTGTGGTAAGGTGGGGGAGGGATGGTGGGGTTTGTGCCGCTTTCCCGAGCTGAGCCGCCCACACACCGTCTGAGGGAGCGGAGGCTCGGCCGCCATGTTGAGGAGATGGCGCCTCCTCCCCCGGCCCGGGCCCCGACACTCTGGCAGCAGGTCGCTGCAATCCTTTCAGGGCCCTGAGCTTCGCTTGTGGCTGCTTTACTTTCCCAGATATTTTAAACGTGAGTTAAAAAACAAATGCCTTATAAAATATTGCTTGCTATATTTAACTTGGTGTCGTTCGCTTAATACAGCTGACAGTGGGTTTATCACAAAGTAAACCTTTTACATCCCATTCTCAATCCAGCACCTCTGAGTAACCCCACTTTAAATTCCTGGAATTCACTTAAAAAATATACAAACCTATTTTTTCTGGTTACATTGGGCGGGATAGCTGTTTGTCGGCCGGCACGGACACGATGGGCCGAATGACCTCCTGTGCTGTAAATTTCTGATTCTGTGATTTCTGTGAAGTAAAGCCTGTGGTTTAACCAAGTCATTACTGACCAAGTTTGTATAATGCATGCTGTATGTGTTAATAAACTTTCTGGTTTACTAAAGCGAGTAACCGTGTCACCATTTATGCCAGTGGGATCTAAGTAAATAAGGGCATTTAAAATTCCCTCCAGTGCTTGGCCAGGTTTGGGCTCAGCTCTGATTCTCCCTGCAGGGGCCTGCTGATGCTGACTGTCTGGGCTCACACATGAATGGCTATTTGGGGGAGGTGTTGTAGGATACCCTGCATCTGTAAAACCACACTCCAGCACCGAGTCATTCCTTTCAGTTGATGAGCAGGGTCAAGGAACAACATTTGTAGAAAAACAAGATGCATTCTGGCATATTGAGCAGGTGTATAAAATCATTTCTCATCTACTCCTGCTCTCCTGTAGTTACCTTACACCTGCATATGGTAGCTCGCTTTACTTATCTTGCCTATAATGGCTGAGGTTTAAAAAGAATTCAGGTACCGTGTTGGTGCAGTGCTTTGGTTATCAACACATAGCAACATTGGAGGCTGGTACACAAGTTAAAGTTGCTACTTCGCTGAATTTCTGGTCTCGCTTGCATGAATGTGAGGAGGTTCTGAGTGAAGGCAGGAATGGAAAGTTGGTGAAAGGGTCACATTTAAACATCTGAGTAGTACTTTAAGGAGTTTTAAAGTGAAATTCATTGATCTGTTTATTCTGAGCAGAAAATATAGGATTGTTAGCTCTGGCTAGATGTATTCCTGGAGGCTTCAACGTATGACCACCGGCCTCGCCCAGTCAAACAGCCCTTTTCACGCATCTCCAATACTTTTATAATAAACAAATGTATTCAAAGAAAACTGGGGGGGAAAAAAACATTTACTTTAATCTTTTAATTCCTGGAGACTCCAGGACAATCCTGGAGGGTTGGCAACCATAAAAAAATAAGATCCTCAATGATAAACCTTGCATAGAATATGTGTGGGTTCACAGATTTTTCTTTTAATTTATTTTATTTTTGTTTAAATGTGATACAAAAAGCTCTTTGCCCTTTCTCTCAAACTTCATCCGGAGAGTGGAAGTTCAGGAGGGGATCCATTAGAATGTAAATAATTCTAAACTGTAACTCATCTGTGAAGCGACCCAAACAATATGACAGGAGAAAGGGTGCTGTTGATTGTAGTGTCTGCTGCACCCTATCTCTGCCAGTTTCAGTGCAGAGGGTTTTACTAAACTGCTAAGTTAGGCGATGGTCAATCCTAATTTCAACCCAGTTTAACTTTCCAGCCAGATCAGGAGAACACATTGGAGGCACCTAAAGCAGTTGGGAGCTTATTATAAAGGGGCATCGAAAGCCTGTGCTCTATTCTGTGGCCGGTGGGAATGCAGGCTGCCAAGTCCAACACATGCTCAAGGTTACTAGGAGCAGATTTCACAGATGGGAGTTTATTTTAAGGGGAAGATGTTGAAGTGTTTTTAGGCCATTTATGACCCATTTTTGGAAACTTGTTTTTTTCCCTGCTGGCACTTAGATTTTCATGAGCCATTGTGGCAGTTATTGTGGATTATCATTTATTTTTCCCCAGCTCCAATTGGTTTGTCAATGGGAAACCTCCAAATTACCATGTTTGGAGGAATAGAATAGTACGCCAGACAAGTCACGTCACCCAAGAGATGCTCCATGCTCTCTGCCAGCACCCATACATCCTCTTTGACAGAGACAGGAGAAATGACCTTACTTTGGCAGGTGGAGTGCTGATGGAGGCTCCACGTTCCAAAGGAAGCATCACTGGACCATCCATAGTATTTTTTTATTTCAGTAGGCTGAGCCTATATTCCCTAGAGTTTAGAAGAATGAGTAGTGATTCAATTAGATCATCTAAAATCTTTTATAGGGGCTTGACAGGGTAGATTATGGGAGAATGTTTCTCCTGGCTAGGGAGTCTAGAACTGGGGGTTCACAGTCTCAGAATAAGGGGTCGGTCATTTAGGACAGAGATGAGGAGGCATTTCTTCACTCAGGGTTCTGAGTCTTTGGAATTCTCTACCCCAGAAAGCTATGGATGCTCAGTTGTTGAGTATATTGAAGACAGAGATTGATAGATTTTTGTATATGTGGGGATAGTGCAGGAAGGTGGAGTTGAAGTAGATCAGCCATGATCTTATTGAATGACGGAGAAGGCTTGAATGGCCCACTTCTACTCCTAATTCTTATGTTCTTATGAATATTTAATTAGCTGTTATACTGAGTGGTTCGTCAGAATCCCCCCCAATCACAGCATATGTGTTCGATGCCCCTCCGTATAAAAATGATTGGGCTAGCAGTTATTTAAAAGGCACTTATATATCGCTCGCAGTGAATCTCACGAGATTAAGAACTTGAGATGATGTATCTTACGCACAAAGCAAAGTTAATTTATTTCATATATCAGTGTCATAGAATAATACAATGCAACTGCATGTGATTGTCAGCAACATAATAAAATCAACCTTCACATTCAACATGAAGATCACATCATCTAAATTCTACAGTCATTGCAATGCATGTAAGTATTATTGCCAATACAACAAATTTTAAAGTGACAACAGAATAAATTGTGGTGTTCCAGCCCCTTCTTGCAGAAGTTTAGTGATCAGATCTGGCTGGTTGGAGAAGTGAAATAGTGAGAAATGGATAGTCTGAATTTTGCCCTGAGGTGGCGTGATTCACAGATAGCTGACACAACTCAGATGTAACTTTCAGCCAGTACTAGAAGTTTAGCCATTAGTCATTATGATGCAAAGTGACTTTGAAACCGAACTAGACAAATTAACCGTTGATCTTATTTAAAATTTCCCCAAAAAAGCCTCCCATTGAATACATGCTCGGATTAAAATGGTGTTCAGAAACCCCTTGATTTTAGGTGAAACAAATGGAAAAGCATAGAAGGTAGATATTACTCCAATAGGAACATGAATGTTATTGTGTCGGCATGCCACGGTTGTACAGCAGTTTCTCAGTTTGCTCTTTGCTGCCCTCTACTTGTTTAGGGCGTTTAGGAGAAATGCCTGAACTTTTGACCACAAGTATTCCTGAGCAAATGCCCTGGCATTCCCTCCCCACATTGCATACCTATCAGAGTGGTAAGAGGCACAGCAAAAGAGGAAATATGGAGGCTCCAGATAATGTCCAGCACCTGGATAACTGAGGAGCTCATACTTATCTTTGCCATGTTCCTTCATTCTTTTTATGGCCTCATCAGCATAGTACTTGCTTTTCCAGTTCTTATCATCATCTCCGACAATGAACAGGATGGGATTACACTGCCCTTGTTAACTTCATTCATAGCCTCAACTGTGTCTGCAACTCCTGATTCTGCAATTTGTATTTGGCTTGTAGTATAACCCAGATCAGTAGAAAGCAATTTATTTTTGAAACACAATCCAAATACAGCACTTATAATACATCCATTGATAACAACAGCTGCTCTTATGGCCGGTAGAAAGATGACCATCGAGAGAACCAAATCTGCACCTTTTGATATTCCCATTGCTCCAACACCAGGACCTGGAAGACATTTTTGAAATATTAATTAATGGCAACAAATACGTAAATAGCTCTAGACAATAAGAGCATGAACCAGAAATATGAAATAAATCACAGGGGTTAAGATTCTGTATTCCGCATGTCAGAGGCAATCACATTATAGACTTCTTATTTTTAAGGTTAATTTGGCCTCAAAATATGACTGTGCAATATCCATTTCTCGGGCACTAGATGGCCTCCTATGGCAGCAGAACGTGCATGTTCATTGAGTCGAAAGTGCGTCACCCGCCATATTTGTATAGGAAAAAAGAGACATCCAGGTTCCATGCCCGAACAGGCGTTAGACCTGTTATTTGAATATGCAAAGAACCTAACACCCATTTTAAGCCCCGTCTGCAATATTAGGTTGCAGGAAAACCAGGTCTGCATGCAACCTAATAGGCGGTCTTTAAAGGGACTGCTGCAGGCTGCAACCTGTTATGTTCAGAATAATTCCAAGACTGTATATTGTAAGCTCAAACTGCTATGACCTTGGTCTCTTTAATGTAACTCCACACTGAGGAAGCAGCATGGTAGACTGTCTTTTATACCTGCTTGCCCAGCGTGTGCACGTGACCCTTGGGTCTCCCACGGGTGCGCCCCCTGGTGGCAAGTCTTACACATTGGTAATGTTTACATACATAACATCATTCCCCCCAAAGTCTTAGATACAAGTTATTTACAAGTTGAGGCAATCCGGGGCTCTGCGTTCCCGGGTTGATCGCCTGAGTTGAAGTCCTGGCATCGGTGAGTCGGTCGGATCATTGCTGCACTGCAGTGTGGCTGGCCTGATTGGACTGTCAGGCATGGTGGGTTCATCCTCATGGTCGGCCGCGAGGTCAATTGCCGTTTGGGTGTGTGTGGGTGAATCATTGATTGGTAATGTCCTCTTCAAACTGTTCTTGGTTGTCAGTGAACCGCAGTTTGGTCTGACCCAAGTGCTTTCTGCACGTTTGTCCATTCAAACGTTTGACAACGCACACTCGATTCCCCTCCTTGGCTAGCACAGTGCCAGCAACCCCTATGGGACCATGACCATAATTAACAAACACAGGGTCATTAACCTCAATGTCACGCGATACAGCCGCGCGATTGTGGTACACCTTATGCCAGCGACGCCGGGTTTCTACATGATCATTGAAATCCGGATGGACTAAGGAGAGCCTGGTTCTGAGTGCTCTCTTCATTAGCAATCCTACAGGGGAACCCCGGGTAAGCAAGTGGAATTGCATTTGGTAGCTGAGCAGAATCCGAGCTAACCGGGTCTGCAGGGAACCGTCCGTCACACGTTTCAAGCACGGCTTGATGGTTTGGACTGCCCGTTCCGCTTGACCATTGGATGAGGTCTTAAATGGCGCAGACCTGACATACTGAGCTGGTGAAACATGGTCCATTGTCACTAACAAAGACGTCGGGCAAACCATGGGTGGGGAACATGGCCCGGAGGCTTTCAATGGTGGCAGTGGACGTACATAATGACATTATTATACATTCAATCCATTTAGAGTAAGCGTCCACTGCTACTAGGATCATTTCTCCTAGAAAGGGGCCAGCGAAATCTACGTGGACCCTTGACCATGGTTTGGAGGGCCATGACCACAGACTCAGTGGGGCCTCCCTTGGTGCATTGCGCATGACTCCAATTCTGAGTCATTGCCGGGCCACCAAATGTGCGACCTGGCAATAGCCTTCATCATGACTATGCCTGGGTGGATACTATGAAGGTCGCATATAAACGTTTCCCTGCCTTTTTTTGGCAAAACTACACGATTCCCCCATAGGAGACAGTCCAAATGGATGGACATTTCATCCTTGCGTCGGTGGAACGGCTTAATTTCGTCTTGCATTTCCCCGGGAACTGCCAACCAGCTCCCATTGAGGACACAGCTTTTTTCTAATGATTGCACAGGGTCCTGGCTAGTCCAGGTCCTGATCTGGCGAGCCATGATGGGTGACCCCTCGCTCTCAAAAGCATCCATTCCATGAAGCAAGTTTATGGGTTGCGCCATTTCCACCACGGTGATGAGCAATAGTAGCCGACTGAGGGCATCAGCACAGTTCTCAGTGCCTGGTCTGTGGCAGATTACATAATCATGTGCAGATAACGTTTGTGCCCATCTTTGGATGTGGATGAAGCATTGTTGTTCATACCTTTGCTTTCTGAGAACAGCAAAATGAGTGGCTTGTGGTCAGTTTCGAGCTCGAACCGGAGTCCAAATAGGTATTGGTGCATTTTCTTACCCCCATATACACATGCTAATGCTTCTTTCTCAACCATACTGTAGACTCCTTCACCCTTAGATAAGCTTCTGGACGCATATGCAACCGGTTGCAGTTTGCCTGACACATTGGCTTGTTGTAACACACAACCGACCCCGTACGAAGATGCATCGCAAGCTCATACTAAATGTTTACACAGGTCATACAATACAAGTAACTTGTTAGAACATAGCAGGTTTCTAGCCTTGTTAAAGGCTGTTTCTTTGAGATTTACCCCAAACACAGTCGTCACCCTTGCGTAGCAATAAATGCAATGGTTCCAGCAAAGGGCTCAACCCCGGTAGAAAGTTACCAAAATAGTTGCGGATTCCCAGGAGTGAACGCAGCTCCGTCACATTCTGTGGTCAAGGTGCATTCTTGATGGCTTCTGTCTTGGAGTCTGTGGGTCTGATGCCGTCTGCAGCAATCTTTCTCCCCAGAAATCCGACCTCTGGCGCCAGGAAAACACACTTGGAGCGTTTCAGTCTGAGTCCGACTCTGTCCAGTCACTTGAGAACCTCTTCCAGATTGTGCAAGTGTTTGGTGGTGTTGCAGCCAGTCATCAAGATGTTGTCTTGAAACACCACGGTGCGCGGAACCAATTTCAGCAGAGTCTCCATGTTCCTCTGGAAGATGGACGCAGCTGAGCAAATCCCAAAGGGGCATCTGTGGTATATGAACAGTCCTCTGTGCGTATTGATGCACGTCAATTTTTTTGAAGGTTCAGCCAGCTTCTGTGTCGTGTAAGCAGAGGTTAGATCCAGCTTGGTGAACGACTTCCCCCGTGCTAGCGTTGCGAACAGGTCATCGCTTTGGGTAATGGGTACTGGTCCTGTAACGAGACTTGGCTGATCGTTACCTTGTAGTCTCCACAGATTCTGACCGTCCCATCGCTTTTCAACAGCGGAACAATTGGACTGGCCCACTCGTTGAACTCGACTGGTGATATGATCCCCTGTCGTTGAAGTCTGTCCAGCTCAATCTCGACTTTCTCTTGCATCATGTATGGAACCGCTCGGGCCTTGTGATGAACGGGTCGTGCATCAGGGACTAGATGGATCTGCACTTTGGCGCCTGTGAAGTTGCCGATTCCTGGCTCGAATAGCGACGGGAATTTGTTTAGCACTTGGGCGTACGAGGCATCATCCACCGAAGACAGTGCTTTGATATTGTCCCAGTTCCATCGGATGTTTCCTAGCCAGCTTCTGCCAAACAGCGTTGGGCCATCGCCTGGTGCAATCCATAGTGGTAAATCATGCACAGCTCCATCGTATGATACCTTTACTGCCGCACTGCCAACGATTGGTATGAGCTCTTTAGCGTAAGTGCACAGCTTGGAGTGGAAGGGGCTTAATTTTGGCCTTTGTGCCTTGTTGCCCCACAGTTTCTCAAAAACCTTCTGGCTCATAATTGACTGACTTGCCCCCGTGTCCAATTCCCTGGAAACTGGAATGCCGTTTAATTTGACTTTTAACATTTATCGGAGGGCTTTTGGTGGTGAAGGTGTGTACCCCATACGCTTCCTCTTCAGTCTCGGGTTGAGTTGCCTCTCTCATCCGTTCAGCGTGATCCGCGCTGGATCGATCATCTTCTGCCGACTCTGCCACATGGTGAGTCGCAGCACGTCTGCACATTCGTTGGAGGTGCCCCATTGCTCCACAGCCCTTTCATACGTAGTGCTTGAATCGACATTGATGGGCTCGATGATTACCCCCGCAGCGTCAACATGGTGTTAATGGATTCGCATTCACGCCCCACGGCGGACTCTGAGTCATCCTAGGTCTGGCCTCTGCAGGCGTGTAGGCCCTGCCATGTACAGTTCTGCCTGCTGAAGGGGTTATTTTATGCACAGTACTTACCGGTGAGCTTTGATGCTGCAGTGATATCTGTTTAGTGTTATCGTTCGTGGTCATGAAAGCCTGGGCTATCGTGATGGCCTTGCTCAGATCTCGGGATTCGGCAGACAGCAGTTTGCGAAGAAGGACTTTGTGGCCGATTCTGAGCATGAAAAAGTCCTGCAACACTTCCCCCAAAAATCCAGCAAATACACACGGTCCCGCAAGGCGTCTTAGGTCGGCGACATAGCTCGCCACGTCCTGACCCTCGGAGCAATGTGTATAAAAGCGATACCTGGCCATCAAGATGCTCTCCTTAAGTTTGAGGTGTTCCCGAACCAGCATGCACAACTCTTCAAATGTCTTCTCCATTGGTTTTGCCGGTGCTAGCAGATTTTTGATGAGGCCATATATCGTGGACATGCAAACGGTGAGGAGAATCGCCCTTCGCTTGACCGCGGTTTCTTCCTTTTCCAGCTCGTTGGCCATGAAGTACTGGTCAAGATGCTCAACGAAGGCTTCCCAATCATCACCCTCAACAAATTTCTCAATAATACCAACGGCTGCTATAACCATGTGAAACTTTGTGATCTGTTACTCATCGCCAATTGTTATGTTCAGAATAACTCCACAAGACTGTATATTGTAAGCTCAAACTGTTGTGACCTTGGTCTCTTTAATGTAACTCCAGTGTGAGGAAGCAGCATGGTAGACTGCCTTTTATACCTGCTTGCCCAGGGTGTGCAGGTAACCCTTGGGTCTCCCACAGGTGCATCCCCTGGTGGCAAGTCTTACACATTGGTAATGTTTACATACATAACACAACCAACAAGGTAAGTGTTCAAAACATACTTACATGAATGTGGAGCAGGAGGACCTGGCATCTGTCTGAGGCTGAACCATACTGTTCGCAAATCTGGTGTCATATTTGATCCTGAAATCAGCTTCCGAATACATAGCTGTGACATAATTAAGACCGTCTATTTCCACCTCCATAACATTACCCTTCTCCACCCTTGCCTCAGCTCATCCGTTGTTGAGACCCTCGTCCATGCCTTTGTTACCTCTAAACTTGACTGTTCCAATGCACTCCTAGTTGGCCTTCCAAGGTTGAGGTCATCCAAAACTCAGCGGCCCGTGTCCTAACTAGTACCAAGTCCCGCTCACCCATCACCCCTGTGCTCGTGGATCTACATTGGTTCCCGGTTAAGCAATGTCTCAATTTCAAAATTCTCATTCTTGTTTTCAAATCCCTTCATGGCCTTACCACCACGCGCCCCCGCGCCCCACCCCCGCCCCACCCATCTCTAATCTCTTCCAGCTCCACAACCCCCCAGAGATATTTGCGCTCTTCTAATTCTGCCCTCTTGAGCGTCCCTGATTATAATTGCTCAACCATTAGCGACCGTGCATTCTGTTACCTAGGCCCTAAGCTCTAGAATTTCCTGCCTAAACATCTCCACCTCTCTACCTCTCTTTCCTCCTTTTAAGATGCTCCTTAAAACCTACCTCTTTGACCAAGTCTGCCCTAATTTTGACGTTTTACTATGTTAAAGGCACTATATAAGTACAAGTTGTTGTTGTTGTTGAGTGCTCCTGACCCCACATTAAAATCATGTGGACCTCTGCCCGCCACCCCCCTCCCCGATCGGCACTTCTTACCTCCACCGATTGTGACCTCGAGAACCCCCCCCCACCCGATCCCATCATCTTTCCTCCCCAATCCTGACTGATACCCATGCATCCCAATTGCTACCACACATCCCGATCACCTTAGTTTCCTGGTCCCTTTTAAAGTTTTACTCAAGGGTCGCTACTGGCATTGCTGCAGCCCAATCTTCAAGTCCACTTCCCTGGTGGCCTGTCTGGGGACAGCTATTAAATGTCCGCAGCTCACCGCCTCGATGATAATGAGCCCTAAGGTCTTGGGCCTATCCATTCAGGTAGGAGGGATTGATCCCTGCGTTTTGGGTGAGTTCGAATTTCTAGGCCTTTATCTCCTAATTTAGAAGTTCGACCCTCTGGTTTGTATGTTATCAATTGGACAGGAGCTGACCTTCTCCCAGGTCTGTGATACCATTCTTGATTCACTGTTGTGAATTTTACCTCTATTAATCTCTCAGACACCGTAGATAAGTTGTCATGCGAGAAAGACTCATTCATTATTTTATGGTAACTAAATAAGTCAAATTCATTTTTAAATACACAAGATTTGTGGATTTCTTTCAATATTTTGTGGATCACATTTTCCAAATCAGTCCGTTCAGTAGCCTGCTCATATTTTGCCACTGAGGTTGGGGATGGCATCAAACTGGAAATTAGGGATGTGTGCAATAAAGTTATAGCAGTTATCATGGGTGACTTTAATCTACATATAGATTAGGCTAAACAAACTGATGGAAATACGATGGAGGAGGATTTCTTGGAGTGTATAAAGGATGGTTTTCTTGACCAATATGTCGAGGAACCAACTAGAGAGCTGGCCATCGTAGACTGTGTGTTGTGTAATGAGAGGATTAATTTACAATCTTGTTGTTCGAGGCCCCTTGGGGAAGAGTGACCATAATATGGTAGAATTCTTTATTAAGATGGAGAGTGACACAGTTAATTCAGAGACTAGGGTCCTGAACTTAAAGAAAGGTAACTTCAATGGTATGAGACGTGAATTGGCAAGGATAGACTGGCGAAAGATAATCAAAGGGTTGACGGTGGATAGGCAATGGCAGACATTTAAAAATCACATGCATCAACTTCAACAATTGTACATCCCTGTCTGGCGTAAAAATAAAATGCGGAAGGTGGCTCAACCATGGCTAGCAAGGGAAATTAGGGATAGTGTTAAATCCAAGGAAGAGGCATATAAATTGGAGGATCTTAAAAGAGCAGAGGGTTTTGGAGGAATTCCAGAGCATGGGGCGTTGGCACCGGAAAGCACAGCCACCAAAGCAGAAGTTGCTTTGACCAATGTAATTACTTGGAAATAAAGCTCTTTAGCCCCTTGTGACCTTTCGCATTTCAATTTTTCCAAATGCTGGTGGATTAAAAAGAAAATGATTTCTGTCACCTTCTGTTATTCAGATTGTGCCTTGAGTTTATTGATTCAAATCTGGTTACTATCAATATGCCTTTGACATAAAGGCTTTCTCCGTTGTTGTTTCTGGGTTTTATGCCAGATATCCTACTTGGGATCTGCATCACCAAACAATTCTATAAGCGGACGTTGCATCCTATATGAACCAGAATGTACCTTTGCTTTCCCCATATCTAGGTAAGGGACAGCAAGACCCAGGGGTTGAACAGAAAGCCCTTCCCAATGTGCATACTGGAATGTACTAGGTGCCACCAGATGATCCACTGCATCTCAGCAAGCAGACTGAATATACACTATCAGATAGAAGCTCGGAATTTTAATCATCTGCGATTCGAAAGGGATAACTGGAGGAGTGCCAAGTGCTTGAATAACCTACAATGGCCAGTGATGAACACATTGTCGAGACCACTATCCAAGATATTGTTCAACAGATTCAATCAAATTGGGTGTATTTTGTTTGACAGAAAGTGAAGCTCAGGTTTCGTACTTTGCAGAAATAGCCAACAGAAACTAATTGCACTTTTTTGTCCAGCAGCCAATGAAGATGAAACCAATGGATAAAACTAATACTGACAAAATGGCTTCAATTTTTGGCACGTTGATAGTTTGAAATTATGTATGGTACAAAAACTAAAGAAAAAGGGCAAAGGGATTGTTGGCCTTTGTCTCAAAGGGACTGGAATGCAGAAAAAAGCTATATTTCAGTTAGGCAGCATCTTGAAGTACTGAATTCAGCTTTGGACACCGCCCCAAAGGAAGGATATATTGGCCATGGAAAGGGTACCGGGGCTTAAAGGGTTAAATTATGAGGACAATTTTCATAAACTTGGCACGTATTCCCTCGAGTTCAGAGTTTGAGGAGTGATCTAACTGAGGTGAGATAGTATTTCCTAATTCCATTTATATAGTGCCCTTAACATAGAAAATAATCTCATGGCACAACAGAGAAAGAAAATCCTACGACACTTCAGGATAGCATAATGTGAAAAACATGGACACCAACCCAAAGAAGGAACTATTATGAAGGGTGACCAAAACCTTGATCAAAGAGATGGCTTTTAAGAAGAGTCTTATAGGGGAGTGGGATGCAATGAGACAGACTGGCTTCGGTGGAGCATTCTGGAGTGTCTGATAGTTGAAGGCTCGGCCACCAGTAAAGGAGGAGTTGGATGCACAAAAAGCTAGAGGCAGAGGAACAGAAAGTTTGGGAGAAGGGTTGTATGCTCGAGGAGGTCCAAAAGATTGTGAGGACCAAGGCCATGAAATGATTTAAACACAAGGATGAGCATTTTAAATCTGAAGGTTTGGGAGCCAAGGAACCTATTCTCCCTGATCACCAGGCCCCGATCTCTTTTCCTCAGTCTCCCATTCCCCGGTCTCCAAATCCCCAACCCCCCTCTCCCCTGAATACCTGTCCACTGTCAATCTTGCACCCACTCTGAGCCCCAATCCCTGACCCCATCAGTCCGTGGTCACCCACTCTTCTTCCCAAGCTCCAATCTCCTGCCCATTTTTCTGGTTCATCCCAAGCTGCTAGCTGTACTGTCCAGGTGAATCATGCCCCATCAGAAGAGAGTAAGGCTTAATCAGGGCTTGACATGATCCGGCCAGATCTGGTGATGGATGGCTAAACCAAAGCATGAAATACGCTCAATTCTGTATCCCTTGGAATTAAGGGAGCAAAGATAGGAGCCATACATGGGGAAATGAGCAGGGTGGGAGAGAGTAAAGGTTTTAATAGGGACAAGGGCAACAAAGTGAAAGTGAGGAGGTGGTTGAGCAAATTGATGATGAATGAAGGGCCAAAGACCTGGCAGTTGGGAGTTTGAAAGCGCAGTTGTAAATGATTTGGGAAAGAATCTTATCCGGGGTGATACAGAATGAAATGGGGTTCAAAGGCGGGAGGGGATTTGGGTGATGCAAGGAAATGGTCGGTGATGTCCTCATCAGTGATGAGACAGTGGGAGTAGAGGGGCAACAGCAGGAATGGATCAGAGCTCCCTCAGCATAGTCTAAAGTACCAAAGGAGCAGAAAACTGAGCCTGGGGAGGCAGACCAGGTGCTGGAAAAGAGACAGTTCAATGAAGAATACAGTCTCAGTAGAAAGTGGAGGTCACAGTAAAGCCGAGAAGCCAGCAGAGAAATGGAATGTGGCCCAGGAGAAGGTGGATTTCTGTCCAGGACCCAATACAGCAGCACAAGTACTTGTGAGAGGGAAGCAGTGCACTGAAACATAGTCCAGCGGATCGTAACATACACAGGTTGACCAACAGAATAACATAGAAACATAGAAAATAGGTGCAGGAGTAGGCCATTCGGCCCTTCGAGCCTGTAACGCCATTCAATAAGATCATGGCTGATCATTCCCTCAGTACCCCTTTCCTACTTTCTCTCCATACCCCTTGATCCCCTTAGCCATAAGAGCCATATTTAACTCCCTCTTAAATGAACTGGCATCAACAACTCTCTGTGACAGGGAATTCCATAGATTAACAACTCTCTGAGTGAAAAAGTTTTTCCTCATCTCAGTCCTTATCCTAAGACTATGTCCCCTGGTTCTGGACTTTCCCAACATCGGGAACATTCTTCCCGCATCTAACCTGTCCAGTCCCGTCAGAATCTTATACGTCGGCGAGAGGCGACAGTCCGGGGTGCGTGGAGGCCTACAAAAGGCCGCGAGTGCAGGAGTCGGGCAGCGACGGCGAGAGGCGACAGTCCGGGGTGCGTGGAGGCCTACAAAAGGCCGCGAGTGCAGGAGTCGGGCAGCGACGGCGAGAGGCGACAGTCCGGGGTGCGTGGAGGCCTACAAAAGGCCGCGAGTGCAGGAGTCGGGCAGCGTCGGCGAGAGGCGAGTGCAGCTTCAGGGAGAAGGCAAAAAAGAAGTCGAAAGAAATAGAAAGGTGACGTCACAGCCAAGGGGGTAAGTGATTGGTTGGTGATTGGTGAGTAGTTTCACTTCTGTTAAGTATTTTTTGCCTCCAGAGCATTGATTGCTCACCCGTCTTTGATAAGCAGTAGAGCATCACAACATCAAACCTTTTAGGTTTAAACTATTCATCAAATTTATTTAACAAAATTTGAGTAAGCAAGTAAATAACAAGAACATGCATATATATATATATATATATTATAGGCCATAATTTGCGGCCCCTATGGGCCTGGCGAGTTCCGGGATTTCACGCGCGAAATGCATGCACAAAAATCTGGAACTTGTGATCTGTCAAGAATTTTCTTCTTGACAGATCCAACCTGTTCCTGGAAAAGGGGCATTTGCAGGTGAAGAGTTGGGTTATTTACCCAACTTCTGCCCAGAGAATGCCCATGAAATTCTTACGGCTGGTATAACCAGCATAAGGCTTGCTTTTACCAGTGTAACAGTTAAAAAATATGGAATAATTGACCAATCATTTATACATTAAAAACCCTGTGCAATAGGGTAAGTTTATTTTTAACCCAACTTTCTACCTATGCACTAGGCTTGCCTCCTGCCACTACTAAGAGAGGCAAGCTCTAAAACTGATCCTTGTATTTCACCGGTACGGTGATACATCCTACTACAGGAATGTTCTCTCCTGAGTAGCCTCACAGCTCTATCTTCACCTTCTCCAGTGGAAAATCACTCAACTTGTCGAGATATAACGATTCTGGTACTACGCTCACGGATGCACCAGTGTCGATTTCCATGGGTATCCTGGTTCCTGCAACATCTACTTGGAAGTTGATATTATGCCAATCATTGTTAGATACCTTTGTGCTCCTGATGACATATATCTCCAGAAGCTCCTCATCCTGTTGCTTCTCTTCAATGCTATGTAGTATCTGGTGATTTCTACTTCTAACATTGAACATTGATTTACTCTTCAGTCGCCATGCCTTTGCAAGATGCCCTGTTTTCTTTCAGAAGAAACAGTTTTGAGCAATGTGTTTTCCCAGAACATCTCCGCAGGTCAGGCCATAAAGGAGCTGGAGCATACCACTACAACTTCCAGCGTGAGCTGACACAAATGTGTGATGTCATCAGGACCCAGGTCGCTGTTTGGACATGGGACGGAGCATCGGCGGGAACTTGGTCAAGCAGAGGAGCGGGAAGGTCATGGCAGAGGTGCGGCGAGTGATCAAGTGGAGGAACATTGAGGGATCATGGCTGAGATTCAGTGGGCGATCGCGGCGGAGGTTCGGTGAATGTTTGGTGTGGAGGAGCAGTGGGAGATCATGGCATAGGTGCAACGAATATTTGTGGCAGAGGAGCGGCGAGAGATCATGGCATATGTGCGGCAAATGAGGTGTACAGGGCCCAGAAGAGCCGAGGGTCCAGGGGCAGCACGGGCCAGCCCACACTATGATATGTGTGTGCATTAGGTCCGTGCAGCAGAGCAGGTCTCCGGTCGTCCTGGTTAACCCTTGCTACTGGTTAAAGACCTAGCTCTGTCAAAGCCGTGTGGTGGCTGATGTGCAACAGTCACCATACACTAAAAAAATCCACGCACAGGCATCTTCCACCCCTTCAATTGGAGTTCAGGGCTGGAATATCGGGTCCATCATTGAAACATCTGTGAACTCATGTGGAAACAAGTCTTCCTCATTCGAGGGACCGCCTATAATGATGATGATGGTGGTGTCCCAGGCAATGATAGCACGACTTCAATTCACTGTTACCGTGGGCATTTGCTGAGGCCTTGGGGCCCAGCTGCCTTTTACTTTTAACCTGAAGATGATTAACCTGGGTTGGCTGATGACTGGAAATGGCACAAAATTCTTGGGAGTATTGGTCGGCCATATAAATCGACATAGTCGGCTGGCAAGCGAAATCAAAAGTTAAGTTAGGGGTTGTCAATAACTTCCTTCTGATTGCTTCATTTTTCATCCCACAAACAAAGCGGGAACATAATGCTCGATCCTGAAAGTTTCTGAAATGACAGTGAATGGATAGCTTTTTTAAAGCTACAATGTACTCACTGATACACTCGTCAGTTCATTAATTTTGTTTCCAAAACAATAACTTTCAGCAATTTGTAGTGCTATTTTAACTTGCTTAGAATCTCCATCAGTGGCGTGTCCTTAGGCTTGATGGGAACAAGTACATTTTTCAGCATTTCATACATCTCAGGGCCTGCTTCAGTCAAGAAAATAGCCCGTTTTCTTTCTAACCCCACCCGGTTACGGTTTTCATCATCGAGGACTTCAACGATACCATTCGCAGTGAAAAATATTTCTAGCCACTTCACTTCCCTCCAAAAGTCTCAGTCATGATGGAACTCATCCAAGGCCCTATTATTCCCATAGGCACGGCCATCTGGACTCCAAGTTCAGCCAAGTCTGCTTGAAATTTACCGCAGATTTTTAGCAATTCTGCAAAACAAAGAAGTCCTCAAAGTCTCTCTGTCAGTTGGCAGAATTATCCACCAACAAAAATTTCAGCTAGGAATATGATTATGCTATCCGACGTCACCAATTTGATATATTTGTTATGTTATCACAACACACACACATGCACAAGATGGCACTACAGGAACTTGTCATGTGACCTTGCCACGCGATCCTTTTATTATATTTACAGCAGCAGTTGCCTTACCACAGTAGTCCACTAGGTGGAGCAGTAGTCCACTAAGGCGAGCTCTTAATTATAACCAGGACTTTCTAGATTTGAATAACTGCAACCACAATCGGGAAAAAAAACCTGTGATACATGTGAACAAATCAGTGGTTGTTTGAAAGTCGCTCAGCACCAAACTCCACCACCCCCCACACCCCAAACTTTGCAGACAACCGATGATACTTCAAATAGTTTTTGAAATATATTTGAGAGGGCTCAAATCAAAGACAGAGTGAACTGCTAAAATGGAATGAATTGCAAAACAGAGGGGATCGAAGCGGGAGGCCCCGGGGGGGAAGAGGAGATTGGAGAGGGAGGAGAGGAACTCGGAGTGGGAGAGGAGAGAGAGGAAAGGAGCTAGGAGCGGGGAAGGAGAAGGAGTGGGAGAAGAGAGGGAGTAAAGGAGCTCAGAGTGGGGGAGGTGAGGAGCTCAGAGGGGGGGAGGAGAGGAGCTCAGAGTGGGGGAGGTGAGGAGCTCAGTGTGGGGGAGGTGAGGAGCTCAGAGTGGGGGAGGAGAGGGAGGAGAGGAGCTCAGAGTGGGGAAGATGAGAAGCTCATGGTGGGGAAGGAGAGGAGTTCTGAGATGGGGAGGTGGTGAGGAGCTCAGAGTGGGGGAGGTGAGGAGCTCAGAGTGGGGAAGGTGAGAAGCTCAGAGTGGGGGAGGTGAGGAGCTCAGAGTGGGGAAGGTGAGGAGCTCAGAATGGGGGAGGTGAGGAGCTCAGAGTGGGGAAGGTGAGGAGCTCAGAGTGGGGGAGGTGAGGAGCTCATGGTGGGGGAGGAGAGGAGTTCTGAGATGGGGAGGAGGAGAGGAGCTCGCCGGGGAGTAGAAGGTCAGGAACTCCGGGGGGGAGGGCGGGATGGGGGTGATCAGGAATTCCAGGAGGGAATGAGGTCAGTAATTCAAGGTGAGAAGGTCAGGAAGTTGGGGGAAGAAGTTCAGGAACGAGGCGGAGAAGGTCAGGAACTTGGGGTTGGGGTTGGGAGGGGAAAATCAGAAACCCAGGGGGGGAAGGTCAGGAACCTGGGGCGGGGGAAGTGGGAGAAGAAGTTCAGGAACTTGATACGAGAAGGTCAGGAACGTGGGGGGTGAAGTTCATTGAACTGGGGGAGAAGGTCAGGAATATACTCAATGACTGAGCCTCCATAGCCCTCTGGGGTAGATAATTCCAAAGATTCACCACGCTCTGAGTGAAGAAACTTCTCATCTGAGTCCTAAATGGCCAACACCTTATTCTGAGACTGTGACCCTTGGAGAGGGAAAGAGAGGGATCCGATAGAGAGAGAGAGAGAGGGGGATGGAAGGGAGAGAGAGGAGGAGGGAGAGGGGATCAGAGGGAGAGAGAGGGGGAGAGAGCGAGGGTCGGAGGGAGAGAGAAGGGGAAAGAGAGAGGATTGGAGGGAGAGGGAGGGAGAGAGAGGGGATCAGATTGAGAAAGGGGGGGATGAGAAGGGGAGAGAGGCAGGCGATCAGAGGGAGAGAGGCAGGCGATCGGAGGGAGAGAGAGAGGGGATTGGAGGGAGAGAGAGGGGATTGGAGAGAGAGACGGGGGGAGAGAGAAGGAGGATTGAGGAGAGGGAGAGGGGATCAGAGGGAGAAAGTGGGGATCGGGGAGAGAGGGGGAGAGAGAGGGCGTGGCAGAGGGATTGGAGGGAGAGAGAGGAGGAATCGGGGGCTGAAGAGGTGAGGCGAAGGTGGGGGTCAGGCTTCCGTTTGTGGTGGTGGGGGGGAGTAGGTCACGAATCAGGGCGGCAGGAGGGAGGAGATCATGAACTTGGGTGGTAGGGGGAGGAGGTCAGAAACTTGGGCGGTAGGGGCAGGAACTTATCTGCGGATGGGAGAAAGTCTTAACCCGTGAGACTGAGCCATGTCTGTTCCAAGTGAGCTTTGTCTGTCTGGTGTCTGCAGTCAGAATGGCTCGAATTACACTTTGCAAAATAACTGATTACATAGGCAAGGAGGATCTCATTATGCATTCCAGAGAAACTGCTGGCTGTGTTTTGTCCTCCAAGGGAACCAATCAGCAATCAAGACTTGTCATCCAAGTGGACCAATCAGAGCATTAGGTGTTGTAAATTAACACGTCCGCAAAGAAATGTACTTTGACCCAGGAGTGTGGAGCTCCAACCAGGAACCAGACTGTAGCTGAAGCTGAAAAACAGTAGAACCAGTCGGCCAGTCACAGGCTCAGCAGGTAACAGCAGCAATGGGGGAAGGGCTGTAAGCTGAACAAAGTTGCTTCAAACTTTAAGCAACTGGGCAGCAGATCAGAGACAAACAGTTGAGTCTTATGGTGTAATCCAATGTGGTCCAGCGCAGAAGCGTAGTCTTAAATTGCAGAGAAGTCCAGGAATTTGGAAGCCAAATTTGAGAAAAGATCCAGTGCTGACAAAGTGCAGGCATGGTCAGGGATGGGCAGTGGCAGTTTAAACTACCAGTTAGCTTGTCGTTAGGGCAAAAATACATCCACTGCGAGAGCCAGGGGAACTTAAACAGTGAAAGAGAGGAGATTGGGGGAGAAAGGGCTATGCATGGCAGCAGATGGCCAAGGATAGAGGTGCACAGTGAGGTGCTCCCGAGGGAGCTATCCAGCTATCACTCTGAAGCATTCCATTATATGAAGCCTCTATACTTAGATATTCCACAGTTCCCAGAACCGGAGAAGCATTGTTGTGTGACTACCTATCTTCAGAATTGGAAGGTGGGTGATGGATTTTAAGATGCCAATAGAATCTAATGCCAATACAGTTAGTGAAAAAATCTCTGGCATAAAAATTCATAGTTGGGATTTCTCATTAATTAATGTAAAGCTGAGCCTGTTGACTCAATGTCAGCTGAGGACACGACTGGCCAAATAGTCGGCCAGTACTCACGACCTATGTTTGGGTGAGACATCATAGGCTGCTCATACCAGTGGAACCATACTTTAGCTCGAGCCAGCACATTCATAAGAAGAGGAGAAAATTAGGGATCTCCTCTTTGCCAGCCCTCCCGATCGTTAAATCCGTACGTTCACTGCTTGAGGTAACTCAGTGGCTAAAGACTTCGTTGTGAACATAACTTTTGTAATGTATTTGCTTCATAGGTTCTTTGCCGAAGAATTCATAGCAACACTATTAAGAACTAGTTAGAAACATAGGGCCCAAGTTTCCACATGATTTGCGCCTGATTTTTAGGAGCAACTGGTGGAGAACGGACTATCTTAGAAATCGCAATTCTCCACATTTTTTTTTCTGCAGTTCTAGTCAGTTAGAACAGTTCTACTTTGGAACAGAATTTTTTCTTCAAAAGGGGGCTTGTCCGGCCACTGACGCCTGATTTCAAAGTTTCCACAGTGAAAATGTACTCCAAACTAACTTAGAATGGAGCAAGTGAAGATTTTTGTAGAACTGAAAAAACCTGTTCTACACATTAAAAAATCAGGCGCAGGTTACAAATTAGGTGTCCAGAACGAGGTGGGGGGGCGGGGGGGGGGCAAGGGAACTCATTAAATTCTACAATAAATCCTTATTTATACTTCTACAAATATTATACAAATAAATCCAACCTGAATAAACATTTATAAGCCAAGAAAAGATTAAATAAACCATCTTCCTACCTGTGTGAAGGCACGGAGAATGCTGCAGTCAGCCTGAGGCACCCGTTCTTCCTGCGGGGGGCGGGGGGGGGCGGAGGAGGCGCCCGTTCTTTCCCGCGGGGGGCGGGGGGGGAGAGGAGGCGCCCGTTCTTTCCCGCGGGGGGAGGAGGAAGCGCCCGTTCTTTCCCGCGGGGGGGTGGAGGAGGCGCCCGTTCTTCCCACGGTGGGGGGGGGGGTGGAGGAGGCGCCCATTCTTCCCGCGGGGGGGGAGGAGGAAGCGCCCGTTCTTTCCCACGGGGGGGGGGGGAGGAGGCGCCCGTTCTTCCCGCGGGGGGGGGAAGAGGCACCCATTCTTTCCCGCGGGGGGGGGGAGGAGGCACCCGTTCTTCCCGCGGTGGGGTGGGGAGAAGGAGACAGTGAGAAGGCTGCAAGTGCTGATGGCAATGTGCTTTTATTAAAAAAATGTTCAAAAATTAAACAGCAACAAAGAACTACAAAAATAGCCGAGTGCCAATGTTTCCTTCACACTGCGCGTGCGCGAACGCTCCAACGCGCACGGGCAGCGTTGCCGGCAGGAAAAAAACTAATTTAAATAGTACCCGCCCCCTCCCACTTACAAAATCGGTGCGAGTGTAGGCTCCGCCCCCCTGGGCGCCGCGCCAGGCAGACAAGGAGCTGCAGAATGCTCCAGAATCGTGAGATTTTTTTAGGCGCCGTTTTAGCCGTGAAAAACGGGCGCCCGGCTCGGAGGGGCGCCTGTTTTTTATCGTGTGGAAACTTGGGCCCATAGAAACATAGAAAATAGGTGCAGGAGTAGGCCATTCGGCCCTTCGAGCCTGCACCACCATTCAATGAGTTCATGGCTGAACATGCAACCTCAGTACCCCCTTCCTGCTTTCTCACCATACCCCTTGATTCCCCTAGTAGTAAGGACTACATCTAACTCCTTTTTGAATATATTTAGTGAATTGGCCTCAACAACTTTCTGTGATAGAGAATTCCACAGGTTCACCACTCTCTGGGTGAAGAAGTTTCTCCTCATCTCGGTCCAAAATGGCTTACCCTGTATCCTTAGACTGTGACCCCTGGTTCTGGACTTCCCCAACATTGGGAACATTTTCCTGCATCTAACCTGTCTAAACCTGTCAGAATTTTAAACGTTTCTATGAGGTCCTCTCTCATTCTTCTGAACTCCAGTGAATACAAGCCCAGTTGATCCAGTCTTTCTTGAAATGTCAGTCCCACCATCCCGTGAATCAGTCTGGTGAACCTTCGCTGCACTCCCTCAATAGCAAGAATGTCCTTCCTCAGGTTAGGAGACCAAAACTGTACACAATACTCCAGGTGTGGCCTCAACAAGATCCTGTACAACTATAGTAACACCTCCCTGCCCCTGTACTCAAATCCCCTCGCTATGAAGGCCAACATGCCATTTGCTTTCTTAACCGCCTGCTGTACCTGCATGCCAACCTTCAATGACTAATGTACCATGACACCCAGGTCCCGTTGCACTTCCCCTTTTCCTAATCTGTCACCATTCAGATAATAGTCTGTCTCTCCGTTTTTACCACCAAAGTGGATAACCTCACATTTATCCACATTATACTTCATCTGCCATGCATTTGCCCACTCACCTAACCTATCCAAGTCACTCTGCAGCCTCATAGCATCCTCCTCGCAGCTCACACTGCCACCCAACTTAGTGTCATCCGCAAATTTGGAGATACTACATTTAATCCCCTCGTCTAAATCATGAATGTACAATGTAAACAGCTGGGGCCCCAGCACAGAACCTTGCGGTATCCCACTAGTCACTGCCTGCCATTCTGAAAAGTACCTATTTACTCCTACTCTTTGCTTCCTGTCTGACAACCAGTTCTCAATCCACGTCAGCACACATCACCCAATCCCATGTGCTATAACTTTGCACATTAATCTCTTGTGTGGGACCTTGTCGAAAGCCTTCTGAAAGTCCAAATACACCACATCAACTGGTTCTCCCTTGTCCACTCTACTGGAAATATCCTCAAAAAATTCCAGAAGATTTGTCAAGCATGATTTCCCTTTCACAAATCCATGCTGACTTGGACCTATCATGTCACCTCTTTCCAAATGCTTTCCAATATGACATCCTTAATAATTGATTCCATCATTTTACCCACTACCGATGTCAGGCTGACCGGTCTATAATTCCCTGTTTTCTCTCTCACTCCTTTTTTAAAAAGTGGCATTACATTGGCTACCCTCCACTCTGTAGGAACTGATCCAGAGTCTATGGAATGTTGGAAAATGACTGTCAATGCATCCGCTATTTCCAAGGCCACCTCCTTAAGTACTCTGGGATGCAGTCCAGCAGGCCCTGGGGATTTATTGGCCTTCAATCTCATCAACTTCCTCAACACAATTTACCGACTAATAAGGATTTCCCTCAGTTCCTCCTTCTTACTAGACCCTCTGACCCCTTTTATATCCGGAAGGTTATTTGTGTCCTCCTTAGTGAATACCGAACCAAAGTACTTGTTCAATTGGTCTGCCATTTCTTTGTTCCCCGTTATGACTTCCTCTGATTCTGACTGTAGGGGACCTACGCTTGTCTTTACTAACCTTTTTCTCTTTACATATTTAGAGAAGCTTTTGCAGCCCGTCTTAATGTTCCCTGCAAGCTTCCTCTCGTACTCTATTTTCCCTGCCCGAATCAAACCCTTTGTCCTCCTCTGCTGAGTTCTAAATTTCTCCCAGTCCCTGGGTTCGCTGCTATTTCTGGCCAATTTGTATGCCACTTCCTTGGCTTTAATACTATCCCTGATTTCCCTTGATAGCCACGGTTGTACAATAGTTGGTTTATTAACAAAGGTTTAATAATCACACTACACATTACCATTTCATTCACTAGGCTCACAACTACAAACCTCATCGTGGATGACCTAGACCCAAATGACTGGGGATTTAATGAGTCTTGTGAACATTGTTCTAAGGTTGTCTTGCTCTTTTCACTTTGTTGCTTTAAATGTCGAATCACACACACTCAGTTGTAGTAAATGCAGGATCAGGGCTTTTATTCAGACATTCATTCTGTACAAACCAAGTATGAAAGTTACTGAGACACGTCACAAAGGCAGCTCTTCCAATTTCCGTGGCTGCTTGTGACACACCTTCCGAGATTCCAGTGTCTAGTGTCCAGTGTCAAACTCTCATCTTTACACCGAAAAAGCCTTTGAACTCTTATTTCTTTGTATAGTACATTTAGACAATTAACATGCAGACGATGTAAAATTGTCCTGAAATCACGGCTAACTGCTTTCTGAATTACTATACACAAACCAGATCATTTAACATACAGACGATGTCATCAAATTATTATTCGCATAGTAACAAGGTACACTCAAAGACAATGTGATGAATTACTATACACAACTCAGATAGTAACAAGTTACACTCAAATACTCAACATGGCACCATATGGTCTAGCAGCCTGTTTTAATCCAATCTTCAATCGTCCAACGTTTAATCCTTTCGATCTCCAGACCACGGCCAAAGCAAAGTATTTCAGAAATGCTGGCTTGTGCTCCCACATTCCCCCACTTCATCTCTTTGCCTCTCTGCAGGCCCTATCTGGGTAACATTTTCCAAAGTTGTGCGAATGTTCTCACTTTCCACAGTGTGATGGTTAATGTCCACAATTGCTTAATTCAAACTCCGTAGCTGTTGAAATCCTGTACTCCATTTCTGCATTTCCTTCTTCCGAATAGCAGCACAATTAGGGTCAAAGTAGGGTTGCTGCAGATTCAGATTCTCAGGATGTCATTTTAAAGTCCGTTGGTCTGTGATCACCGTTTCCATTTTCATTTCAAAGTCAACATTCAATTGTTGATGTTTTCTACTGAATTCCATGCTGTTTACATTCAGAAATGTAAACTCACAATTGTTGTCTTCGACCAAGTCTGTTGCCCATTGCACAATTTTTTACAATTTCCTCTGCTTTGTGGGAGAAGTGTAACAACATAGCGTAAAAGATGACGGAAATGCTGAATAGTCAGTCGAGAGACCCAGTCCTTCTCTCAGTTCACCCTTCAGAACTGCAGTAATTTCCTCTCTCAACATTTGCAATGCTGCAACTTCTATTTCACATCCTTTAAGATCATGTTTATAACTCCCACATTTGAGCTTTTCACTGAACATCTCATCAGTTCTGAGACAGCCCATTTCTACAGAAACTTTAAATGCTTCTGAACAAGCTTTCATCTCTGACTGTTCAATAACTGCTCTTTGTGCATCTGGGGTGTTGGGGTACTGTCTCTGAAGAGGGAAATCCCCTTCCTCCAGGACCACCTCAACCTTCATTTGTCCGGCGGACCCTGTGTTAATTTCCGGCTGCCCTTCCCCACAAGCCTCGATAAGGGTATGGCCACCCCTATCCTGAAGTACGGATCCTAAAGAAACGACGTGTGGTTGATGTGCGGCAGCCCTATAGGAATCCTCCCTCACCTGCGGAATCTACCCCTGACCTCATCAACTGAACCGAGATATCATTCCTGTCTGTGACACTAGCTTCTCTTTCCTGATTCTTCAGCTTTTCTTTTACCTTTTCCAATTCTTTAGCCAGTCTATCCCTGTCCTCTATCAACTGACGGGTCGGGATCCAGGCACCACTGGTCCTACTCCTTTTATGTGACTCCTCGCGGGGTTCATCCACTCAGGCCCTTCTGCTTTCCATCACTGTAACCTCTGTCTCACTTCCATGACTGAAATTCCTGCAGCTCTCTGATACAAGCTTTCTACCCTTGCCAATCATTTATCAAAACTATCGTCCCCGCCCCAGGCATCTACTTCCAGAACTACTGAAGTGGGTAGGAGTGTCAAAATGTTCTCTCGATGTGTATCATCCCCGTAATGACAGCAATCCAATTAGTTCCCAAACTTTTACATAACTGGAATATATGTTTCCCCGTTTCCCTGGGTCCTTCTCCTGGTAATAGTGCAAGCTGCTTTATTAACTGTGGCCCTGAGTGAGCACCAAAGATTGCAACTATGATTCGACCAAGCAGAGCCCTGGAAGTTGTTTCAAAACCTACTACCTTTCCCCGATGATTCCCTAAAGCTCGCAGAATCATGTGAACCTTCTGTTTTTTCGATGTGTGACCTGACTGCCATCATCCCAGAATATTACACCACCAATGGGCAAACTTATTCAGATCCTGAAGCGGTGCAGGTCCCACTTCACTAAGGATAGCTCTCATGTCCTGCGACTTTACCCCTCCTCGCTCATACCAGGAATCCCCAAAACCACTTAAGGTAGTGTTCCCTTCACTAGCTCCATAGGGAGTAGAGGAATTATGATCCTGCTCTCGCCTTGTCTGAACACTGGTTCGAGGCTCCGGAGTCGGAGAAGGCAACGGAGGTGCGTAAGGGAATGGTGGGCTTTCTCCCTGTCCCTTAATGCCCTTCTCAACTCTCAGACCTGGGGAATCTTCTGAATACCACCCAGCTTTATCAATTGCTGTCCCTAATACCATCATCTGCTGCAGCTTAGATATTCCTTTCTCTAGATCTTGATTACGGTTCTGTTCATCAGCAAGATACTGATCCAGCGGCAGAACAGTCCTGGGGCCCCGAATGCCTGACATCGCCAATTCTCTACTTCATTACTCATTGCTGTTAGCTGCGCTCTGAGTTCTGAGACTTCCCTATCTCTAGCCTCAGCCGCTTCTCTTAACTTTTGAATCCCCAGCATTAGACACTGCAACACTAATGCTTTTCTCCTTTTATCATTTTGTAACGCAAACTCTTTAATCTTTTTTCACTAGACACTCTCCTCGAAGGACTGTCGTGTTTCTCTCCATCCTCCTGTCATTGTTTCCTGCCTTATCCCATAAGGACCCTCTTTGGACTCAATCCACTCATTAAGAAATGACCGGACCTCATCTGGAATATTCCCTGATCCTCCCATTACTAACTGGAGATCCTTTTAAGTCACAACAAGTAAGAGAATGGTTACCCTTCGAACTGATGTGTGGGAAACATTTCTTCGAACAACTCAGCCAACGAACGTTTGAAAATCACGTCGGGGTCACCAATATGTTGTAAGGCTACCTTGCTCTTTTGACTTCATTGCTTTAAACACACACACTCAGTTGTAGTCAATGCAGGATCAGGACTTTTATTCAGACATTCATTCTGTACAAACCAAGTATGAAAGTTACTGAGTCACGTCACAAAGGCAGCTCTTCCAATTTCTGTGGCTGCTTGTAACACACGCCTTCTGAGATTCCAGTGTCGAGTGTCCAGTGTCAAATTCTCATCTTTACACTGAAAAAACCTTTGAACATTTATTTCTTTGTATAGTACATTTAGACAATTAACATGCAGACGATGTAGGACCAAATGGCATTGTCCTGAAATCACGGCGAACTGCTTTCAGAATCGTTCAACATACAGACGATGTCATCAAATTATTATTCACATAGTAACAACATACACTCAAATACAGACAATGTCATGAATTACTAGACACAACTCAGATTATTCGCATAGTAACAAGGTACACTCAAACATTCAACATACAGACAAATGACCAGCCACTTTGTGGGCCCAAGTTTTGGCATTTGTTGAATACGGCGCACCTCCGAGACTTACGTGACCTGCCTGGGCTCGAAGGTGCGTCGGAATAAATTACTGCAATTCTCCGGTCCTCCTGGACTTGTGGCGTGGCGTGGCGTGGCTTGACGTGGCGCAGCGTTGTCTTCCTGGGGTGGAGCAAGCCTATAGTACTCTGCAGGTGGGCGGGGCTAAGCCCCTGCGTGTCTAAATACAGCCAGCATCGTTGCGCGTGCGCGTTGTAACGTGCGCGCATGCTCAATGGAACCTCGACCTTGGCAATTGGCCATTTAAAGCGAGAACGTGGCACGCTTTTAAAGCTGGCTGGGATTTTTGGTTGCAGGTAGGAAAAGGATTGAACATTATTTTACTGATTCTTGTGCAGAAGAGTGCTTAAAAGGTGCTGCATAGGTGCAAGCAAGGACATTTAAAGGGAAAACGTGGCACTGTTACAGCGAACTGTGTGATTTATGGGTGCAGGAAGGGAAGGAGTGAAAAGTCTTAAGTGATTCTTGGAGTGAAAAGGGGTGCTGCACATGTGCATGCAAGAAAAGGACTGTGTTTTTAATAATCACTGAGTGGAAATCCAGTACCTGTACAGCAATGCAAGAACGTGCAGCGAGAACGAAGAACTTCTTGCATGACGAAGTCGAGACACTAGTTAATGTCATTGAGGGTAGATGGCAGGAGCTGGACACCAGCAACAGAGGCCGCACAAAATTGGCACCCAAAGAAATCAAGAAACGCTGGGACCTGCTTGCAGACGAATACTGCGCAGTGGTGAATACCAGGAGATCTGGAGCCCAGTGTAAAAAGAAATGGCAGGACCTTGGTCAAGTCGTTAGTGTAAGTAATATCTTCATTTTCTCAATGGAATTGCAATTCTAAATGTGACCAGCTGTATGTGTCCCACCCGGCAGAAAGGCACCCTCTCTTAAAAGTTATATTTTCATCATTGCAGAAGAAATTGGCTCACAACAAAAGAGAAAGAACACGAACAGGAGGAGGCCCGTCAAATCTGCACCCACTGACACCCTTGGAACAGAGGTTCGCTGCCATGATGAGTCGTGCCTGGAGAAAGGCAATCTGTGATGCACAAGCTGGGCCCACGCGCTTGGGAGAGGGTAAGTCCTGAAAATGCATCGTGACCCTTTAAATCGACCTGCTGCCTCGCCTGCTATGTGCAAGACTATCCATGTCGCCCATCCTGCCCACTTCTGTGCTGCTAACCATTTGACTGTTCGGTTATATTTTGCAGAACATGATGTCAATCCAGAAGATTCAGAGGAAGAGTCGGATGCATGCGATCAAGACCAAGGTGGTGACGGGGAGGAGGGACGAATGGATATGTGTTCAGGGAAGAATGTCAATCGTAATAAGGATCAGTTCATAGTGCAGGGCCTCACTATCCCAGAGAATACCATGAATTCTCCTACAACATTCCACTCCTTCATCCACCCCCCATCCTTCTGTGGTGCTTTAAGTTCTGATGCGGCATGTCATCGTCTCCTCGCATACCCATCCGCGCTTAGTGATGCAAGTTCTGGTAAGACGTTCCATGGTTTCACATCCTTTGAGGTTGAGAGTCACAGTGGTGGTGGTGGAATGCAGCTTGTAGCACCCAGGGCCCCATTCTCAGAGGTACAGGGTCACGGTGGTGGAGGTAGAACGCAGTGTGGAACACCCAGGGCCCCAGTGTCAGAAGAAGCGGGTCCCAGTGGTGGTGGTGGTGGTGGTGGTGGAGGTAGAATGCAGCTTGTAGCACCCAGAGCCCCATTCTCAGAGGTACAGGATCACGGTGGTGGAGGTAGAACGCAGTGTGGAACACCCAGGGCCCCAGTGTCAGAAGAAGCGGGTCCCAGTGGTGGTGGTGGTGGTGGTGGTGGTAGAATGCAGCTTGTAGCACCCAAGGCCCCATTATCAGAAGAAGCGGGTCCCAGTGGTGGTGGTGGTGGTGGTGGTAGAATGCAGCTTGTAGCACCCAGGGCCCCATTATCAGAGGAAGCGGGTCCCAGTGGTGGAGGTAGAATGCAGTGTGGAACACCCAAGGCCCCAGTATCAGAGGAAGCGGGTCCCAGTGGTGGAGGTAGAATGCAGTGTGGAACACCCAAGGCCCCAGTATCAGAGGAAGCGGGTCCCAGTGGTGGAGGTAGAATGCAGTGTGGAACACCCAAGGCCCCAGTATCAGAGGAAGCGGGTCCCAGTGGTGGTGGTGGTGGTGGTGGAGGTAGAATGCAGTGTGGAACACCCAGGGCCCCAGTATCAGAGGAAGCAGGTCCCAGTGGTGGTGGTGGCGGTGGTGGAATGCAGTGTGGAACACCCAGAGCCCCACCGTCCCACCCTGAGCCTCGCACTGGAGTGGTGCCATGAGGCAGAGCTGGGGGGAGAGGAAGGAGAACCCGAGTAGGCTCTCCTGAGATGCAGTGTTCAACAAGTGGGCTTGACGTTATTGCATTGGGTGTGGAGGGCAATGACCTTACCCGTTCACTCGAGGGCACCATCAGAGGGGTTGGTGATGAGTTGACAGCGCTGTGTGGGCAAATAGCAGTTATGCCACGTGAACTGAGTGTGGGAATGGCACGGCCAGTGCAAATGCTGGCAGAGGCCATCGAAAAGTTAGCTGCTGCAATAAGTGCACACCTTCCTACCAATCAAATGCCCCTCCCACTGCAATCCCAGTATCAGCCTCTGTCGAGATCCAAGCAGGGATCCCCCCTCTCTTCCCCCCCCCCACTCCCCACCCTCTCTCTTCCCCGATCCACCCTCTCTTCCCCCCACCACCCCTTCTATTCCCCTACACCCCACCACCCCTTCTCTTCCCCTACACCCCCCTCCCCATGAGGCAGTGCACTTGCACTGAGATGTGGATGAGAGCTGGGTGCAGCCTTTCTTTGCTGCTGGTGTTGATGTAGTAGATTTGATGCCACTGTTGGAAATGTTTACAAATTGAAATTGTGTACTAAGTTTTGTAACTGTACAAGTATATAAGTGATCATAGAGTTTTTAAGTGATCTTAGTAAGTTGTTTACATTTACTGCGTTAAAGTTATCTTATGGTTGTTCAGTAATTCTGTTTACAGATTGAAATTGTTTACTATGTTTTCTAACTTTAGAACTCTATAAATGTTTGGGGTTGTTAAGTGATCGGAAAGAGTCAAACCAAAATTGATACAACAGTGATTTTATTTCAGTAAAGTACATTGTAAAGATTTCAATGAAATGTATTGTACATTAAGACAGAATCATGACAAGAATGGTTTTATTATTATTGCACTAAAGTAAAGTACATTGTAAGCATATCAATAAAGTTCATTACTTAACATTACAACTGATTCCTGGTCCATTAACATATCAAACACAATCTTTAAGGAACACCTGCAAAAGATATACATCCCTCATCCCTTCAGTCATGCATGCCTCCTGCACCTAGCCATGACCGAGGGGCATGCTGGTGTGGTGTGTCGTGGCTCGGAGATCTCTCCTGCTGCAGTGGGATGGGTGTCCGTGGACCGAGGAAGCCAGCGACTAATTGCACTACAGTATCTGAAACACACAGATTGGTCCGGCTGCTGGCTGCGAGGGGTTAGGTTGGGGGCTGGGGGGGTGGAGCGGGAGGGGAAGAGAGCTGTTGGGAGTGCAGGAGTGAGGAGGGACACACGGAGCGAAGGGTTGGGACATGGGTGGGGGGGGCGGGGGGGGGAAGAGTGCTGCTGGGGATGTGGGAGACAATGGTGGCTTAGGGTGGCTTACAACACGTTACTCTAACAGTCAGTCCCTGACGGAGGCACAATGCCAAACAGTTAGTTTTACAAATGAGGTGAGTCATTCAAGTAATAGGTTGGACTAATGGGGTATGATGATTTCCAAAGGATCAAATTAGCCATAATAAGGTGTTGATGTGCCTGCATCAGCCGAGAGGCTACACTTGTTTATTTACAAAAAGAGAAGCAACTATCCTCATTCAGCAGATATAAGGCAAGATATCATCAAAAGAGGTTTTTGGACATTTTAAGTGATGTGTTTAATGCGCCAGTCCTTTTTCTGTTTGATTCTCACTCCCCCCCCCCCTCGCCCCCCCCTCTCCGGCTGTGCCTGCACTGAGCTTACCTCTAGGTAAGGTTGTTCTGAACTTACAAAAGTGGGCACTTACTCCAGCCTAAGTAAGTTTACATTGCCGAAACTTGCAAAACAGGCTTGAGTGGCTGGACACACCCCCTTTTGAAAAAAAAATACCTTACCTAAAGCCAACCTCAACTAACTCAGTAGAACTGGAGCAAACTAATATCCGAGAATTGCAATTTCTAACATTCTCCAAACTAAACTAGTTGCTCCAAAAAACGAGGAACAACTCCATCCGAAACTTGGGCCCATTATCCTAAAGTCGATTCTCACCATGAAGTACTATAAACACACAGGTGATCAGATAGACACATTTGATTGGCTACATGGCTCTATCGTCTAGCAGCCTGTTTCGATCCAAACATCCTGTTTTTAATCTAAAATTCAATCTTCAACTTTTAACCCTTTTGATATCTCCAGACTGCACCAAAGCAAAGAATATCAGAAATGTGAGCTCCCCCAGCCACAAGCCAACGTATCCGTTGATATTATAACAATTCACTTTTCCAAAGATGCCATAAGGTGCAATGCTTGGTTTAGGAGACTGAAAGGAAGAAAATGCTTTCTCCCTTTTATCCTGAAAGTGATGATCCCTGCTGGTGTATGGTTCCACTGGAGCCGGCAATTCTGTCCATTCTTCGTACATGAGCATAGATAGTGAGTGTGGCAGGCAGTTTGACCATGGGTGGCAGCACAACTGAGCACAATTTTGTCCTCATCATATACTCCCACAAGCGGACTTTCCAGCAGGGTCACTGGATAGCAATCAGTAGAAACCGCACAGGCTTCCCCATGCCACTGAGCTCACGTATACTGAGAGCAATCCTCACGATTCAAAATCAAACTTCGTAGAACCTTCCCAGTTTGTACTGCATGTCAGGTGCTGAACATTGCTAATTTATCTTTAAAGAGCGCAAAGCTTGGTACGTTTGTCAATATTATCATAATATCCTTTGCACCACATTCGTTGGCCACTAAACTGTAGGCTGGCAAATAGAACAGGCCTCGCACATTTACTGAGTATTATTGTAGTTGAGGAGATATTAGAAATTCTCCAACTCTGGCATTAAAGTTGTCAAGGCGAATCAGCTTGTCGCCCGTTGGGACTCGGGACAGGGATTGTTGAAGCCTGGAGTAGAATTCCTCTTTGGTCTCTCTGGTAACCCTTGCAGGATAAACGTACGCCTCATGACCCTTCGGCTCACCCTAACCCGGAACCAGTACGCTATGCTCATCAGCACGTACGCCCCCAACCCTGAAAGTTATGGAAGAGACCAAAGAAGAATTCCATTGGCAGGATAGGCGCACCAACATCGGTGTTCTCGCTCAAGCCAACATCCCCAGCATTGAAGCATTGACCACGCTCGACCAGCTCCGATGGACGGGCCACATTGTCCACATGCCCGACACTAGACTCCCAAAACAAGCACTCCACTCCGTGCTCCGACATGGCAAGGGAGCCCCAGGAGGGCAGAGAAATCGCTTCTGGGACACCCTCAAATCCTCGTTGGAAAAAGTACAACATCCCCATTGACATTTGGGAATCCCTGGCTCAAGACCGCTCAAAGTGGAGGCGAAGCATCCGAGAAACAGCGGAAGAGACGTACGACAACTCAAGCACCCCACCCACTGGTCCCTTCAACCACCACCTGCCCCACCTGTGACAGGGGCTGTCGATACCGCATTGGTCTCATCAGTCACCTGAGAACTCATTTTAGTGTGGAAGTAATTCATCCTTGACTCCAGGGGCCTGGCCAAGAAGAGTTAAGGAGATATTAGAAATTCTCCTGCTTTGCAGGGAATTTTGTTTAGATCCACGTATCACAGGAACAATGTAGCAGCATTGACACTGAAAAAGTCTTAGACCAAGTACTGGTTCTGTGATTATAACTCTTGGTAATCTGAGCTTTTCACAAATGGAATGTGTGTTCTTGACCAATGAACACTTAATAAGTGATTTCTCTTATGATAAACCCTCTATAAAGCTTTTCTCTGGATCTCTAATCTAGGCGAGTGGCTGCGTTAGAGGCCAAACAGCAGGGACAAACTGCAGTCCACAAGGCAGGCTGTCAGGCACCAGGCAATGGCTCAGGCTCAAAGTACTGGGGTCTGTCCAAAGAGGACCGAGCCATTGCTGAATGACTGGAGAAGCTGAAGGGAGAAACCAAACCAAGTGAGTGCCATTGTCAATTACAAGAATTATTTCAATGTATGTAATGGAGGTCACGCGAAACTCCGAAAGTCTTTATAAACATGCAACATTTGGCAGGGCCCCTGATTGAGCTCAGTGCACCCTCACCTCTGGGTAAAAAGGTTGCAAGTTCCAACCCCACAATAGGACTTGAGCACACAGTCCAGGCTGATGCTTGAGTGCAGTACTGAAGGTGTGCTGCATTTCCAGATGCTAAACCTCTCTTCCTCTAACCTTGAATCAGGAGGATGCAAATTATCTTGTGCACCATTCGAATAAGATAAAGACTTCTGCTGGTGTCTTGTCAGCATTCCTCCCTCCATCAATACCAGATTAACTGGTTAAGAAGATAAGAACATAAGAGATAGGAGCAGGAGTAGGCCATTTGGCCCCTCAAGCCTGTTCAGCCATTTAATTAGATCATGGCTGATCTGATCATGGACTCAACTCCACTTCCCTGCCCGCTCCCCTTTATCCCTTTATTCCTTTATCGCTGGAGCAGTAAGAGACTGTGGAAGGTCGTGATCAGGGCCCAGGGGAGGCGTGAGTTCGGGGCCAGGGGCAGCATCGGCCAGCTCACAGTGCGATGTGTGTGCGCACTAGGTCCGTGCAGTAGAGCTGGTCTCCAGTCGTCTTGGTTAATCCTTGCCACTGGACCAAGATCTAGCTCTGTCAAGCCCGTGTGGTGGCTGGTCTGCAACGGCCACCACACGTTAACAAAATCCACGCACAGGCATCTTCCACCCTTGAAGATGTAGTTCGGGTCCTTCATTGAAACACCTGTGAACTCATCCTTTTTGGCGTGGAAGCAAGTCATCCTCGTTTTGAGGGATCGCCTATGATGATTCCTTATCGCTCAAAAATCTGTCTATCTCCGCCTTAAATATATTAAATAACCCAGCCTCCACAGCTCTCTGGATCAAAGAATTCGACAAATTTACAACCCTCTGAGAAAAGAAATTCCTCCTCATCTCAGTTTTAAAAGGTCAGCCCTTTATTCTGAGACTATTTCCCCTACGAGTGGAAATATCCTCTCTGCATCCACCTTGTTGAGCCCCCTCATTATCTTATATTTTGATAAGATCACCTCTCATTCTTCTGAACTCCAGTGTGTATAGGCCCAACCTAATCAACCTATCTTCAAAAGTCAATCCCCCCCCATCTCCGGAATCAACCTAATGAACCTTATCTGAACAGTCTCCAATGCAAGTGTGTCCTTCCTTAAATACGGAGACCAAAACTGTGTGCAGTACTCTTGGTCTGGCCTCACCAATACTCTATACAATTATAGCAGGACTTCTCTGCTTTTATACTCTCTCTAACTTGCAATAAAGGCCAACATTCCATTTGCCTTCCTGATTACTTGCTGTACCTGCATGCTAATTTTTTCTGTTTCATGCACAAGGACCCCCAGGTCCCAATGTACTGCAGCACTTTGCAATTTTTCTCCATTTAAATTATAATTTGCTTTTCTACTTTTCCTGCCAAAGTGTATAACCTCACATTTTCCCACATTATGGGCCCAAGTTTCCACAAGAAAAAAAACGGGCGCCCCTCCGAGCTGGGCTCCCATTTTTCGCGCCTAAAACGGCGCCTAAAAAAAGTTTCCCAATCCTCTGGCCTCCCACTAATCTTGGCCACATTGTATGCCCTTGTTTTCAATTTGATATCATCCCTTATTTCCTTAGTTAGCCACGGATGGTTATCCCTTCTCTTACAGTCTTTCCTTCTCATTAGCATATATTTTTGTTGAGAGTTATGAAATATCTCCTTAAATGTGTCTCACTGCTCATCAACCGTCCCACACTTTAATCTATTTTCCCAGTCCACTTTAGCCAACTCTGCCTTCATACCTTTGTAGTCTCCTTTATTGAAGCTTAGGACACTGGTTTGAGATCCAACTTTCTCACCCTCCAACTGAATTTGAAATTCAACCACGTTATAGTCACTCATCCTAGAGGATCCGTTACTGGGAGATTGTTTATTAATCCTGTCTCATTACACAGTACCAGATCTAAGATAGCCTGCTCCCTGGTTGGTTCTGCAACGTACTGTTCAAGGAAACTATCCCGGATACACTATGTGACCACTTCCTCAAAGCTACCCTGGCCAATTTGTTTTGTGCAATCAATATGGTTAAAATCTCCCATAATTATTGCCGTCCTTTTTACAAGCCACCATTATTTCTTGATTTATACTCTGTCCAACAGTGTAGCTACTTTAGGAGCCCATAGACTACGCCCAGCAGCGACTTTACCCCTTTATTATTCCTTATCTCCACACAAATTGATCCAACATCTTGATCTTCTGAGCCAATATAATTTCTCACTAATGCACTGATCTCATCCTTTATTAGCAGAGCTACCCCACGTCCTTTTCCTTTCTGTTTGTCCACTGAATTGTCAAATATCCCATAATATTTAATTTCCAGCCTTGGTCACCTTGCAACCACATTTCTGTAATGGCTATTAGATCATACCCATTTGTATCTATTTGTGCCGTCAACTCATCTATTCTGTTATGAATACTGCGTGCATTCATTTAAAGTGCTTTTCAATTTGTTTTTTTTACTATTTTTTCCTGTTTTGGTCCCACTTTCTGATTCACTTTTATGTTTGTACATTCAGTCCCTTCCTGTCTCGCTCTGGGTTTCATTTACCCCAGTGCCACCCTGCTCTACTGTCTTCTCCTTATTCTTTGACATTTTAAATTCCTGCTCACCTGGACCCACCCTCCCAATTAGCTTAAAGCCCTCTCCACAGACCTGGTTATTCTATTCGCCAGGACCCTAGTCCTAGCACGGTCTAAGTGGAGCCTGTCCCAACGGAACAGCTCCCTCTTTCCCCAGTACTGGTGCCAGTGTCCCAGTTGTGTGGATAGGGGTTCAGACCAACGTTCCCTATAAGCTGTGCAGCCACCCAGCTCTCTGCCAGTCCCTTGCAATCCGGGACGGGCTTTTCCTGTGTTAAAGTTCATGTGGCATGAACCTGTGACTGGGCCACACAGCCCCTTAAAGGGACCGTGCACCCAAAAATAAAATTAGGGGGAACATTGGTTTGGATACATCTCAATTCTTGAAGTCTGTATTTTTAATAATTATTTGTGAGGTGTGACTAGTTACTTTAAATTTGTATGGTGTGGGAGAGTTTCTCAGCTGTTTGCGAAATGCTGTGAACTTATTTTCTCCATGTTGGCGAGGATACACGTTGCTGACATATTCAAATGTCACTTCAAAAACAGATGAGTTAACCAAAATTGTTTGACACATAACACTGGTCCTTTATGCTATTTGTGGAATTTTTCTGGATGCATAACAACAACCATTTTTACAACAACAGTGACTGTACTATTAAGTAATTCATTGTATATTGAGTGAGCCGATAAGGCGTTCTATAATGCAACGTTTTTTTTCTTTGTTTCAGTGTGTGATGCCGTTTTGATGATGTTGGTTAGGGCAGTAAGAGAGAGATGCTCCAGCACAGACCTGTGACCCACGAGTGCCACACTCTCTGATTTCTGCTTGCAGTGTCTCTCCAGTCTCTATTGGGCTTGTATTTGAACTGCCTCCAGTAGTAACTCTCGGGTGCTGTTGGAGGAAAGAAATCTTTGCCCTTTACATTACACATCAGTGATGGTAGTGCACACTACACATGATGGGAAACTATCCAGGTGAAACCCCACCACAACGGCATAAGGAATCGATAGCCCGGGGAGATGGAAACCACCTCAGTCCAAAATACAAATACCTTGTAAACCGAAGGTTTTACTTGGAATATAATTGGGCTAACACAGTTTTAAAAAACACAGTTCACAAAGAACTTTCCTCAAAAGGCTGTTTGGAGCATCTGTGAAGAAATCATTTTTGAAACTGGTGGATCTCTCATAGCTTTGTTGTGGGGCTTCGGAAAATACTGTAGGAGCTTGTGAGCGACTTGATAGAGACAGGAAGGGTTTCGATAGAGTAAATTAGGAGAAACTGCTTCCAGTGGCAGAATGGTCAGTAACCAGAGGATACAAATTTAAGGTCATTGGCAAAAGGATCGCAGGCGAGATAAGGAAACATTTTCTTTCCACACAGCGAGTTGTTATGATCTGAAATGCACTGCCGGAATGGGTGGTGGAAGCAGATTCTATAACAAATTTTAATATTAGTGTCAGCTGTGGCTCAGTGGGTAGCACGCTCGTCTCTGAGTCAGAAGGTAGTGGGTTCAAGTCCCTCTCCAGGGACTTGAGCATAAAAATCTAGGCTGACACTCCAGTGCAGTGCTGAGGGAGTGCTGCACTGTCGGAGGAACCGTCTTTCAAATTAAACATTAAACCAAGACCCTGTCTGCCCTCTCAGGGGGACGTAAAAGATCCCTTGGCACGATTTGGAAGAAGAGCAGGAAAGTTATCCCTGGTCCTGGTCAATATTTATCCCTTAACCAACATAAAAAAAACAGATTCTCTGGTCATTTATCACATTGTTGTTTGTGGGAGCACATATTGATTGCCGCGTTTCCTACATTACAACAGTGACTATACTTCAACACCGACTCCAGTGCGATACTGCAGTCTTCGGCTGCCTGAGCAAAAGAGTGTTTGAAGACCAGGCCCTCAAAACGGCCACCAAGCTCATGGTCTACAGGGTTGTAGTAATACCCGCCCTCCTGTATGGCTCAGAAACATGGACCATGTACAGTAGACACCTCAATTCGCTGGAGGAATACCACCAACGATGTCTCCGCAAGATCCTACAAATCCCCTGGGAGGACAGACGCACCAACATTGGCGTCCTCAACCAGACCAACATCCCCAGCATTGAAAACTGACCACACTTGATCAGCTCCGCTGGGCAGGCCACATAGTTCACATGCCGGACACGAGACTCCTAAAGCAAGTGCTCTACTCGGAACTCCTTCACAGCAAACGAGCCAAAGATGGGCAGCGGAAACGTTACAAGGACACCCTCAAAGCCTCCCCGATAAAGTGCAACATCCCCACTGACACCTGGGAGTCCCTGGCCAAAGACCGCCCTAAGTGGAGGAAGTGCATCCGGGAGGGCGCTGAACACCTCGAGTCTCGTCGCCGAGAGCATGCAAAAATCAAGCGCAGGCAGCGGAAAGAGCGTGCGGCAAACCAGTCCCATCCACCCCTTCTCTCAACAACTATCTATCCCACCTGTGACAGAGACTGTGGTTCTCGTATTGGACTGTACCGCCACCTAAGAACTCATGTTAAGAGTAGAAGCATGTCTTCCTCGATTCTGAGGGACTGCCTATGATGATGATGATACTTCAAAAGCAATTCATGGACTGTAAAGCGCTTTGGGACATCTTGTAGTTGTGAAAGGTGCTATATAAATGCAAGTCTTTTTCTTTCAAAAGGGAATTGTATAAATACTTAGACAGATTTTGCAGGACTATGGGGAAAGAGCAGGGGAGTGGGATGAATAGGATTGCTCTTTCAAAGAGCCGGCACAGGCATGATGGGCCGAATGGCCACCCTCTGTGCTGTATCATTCTATGATTCTATAGTGATTGCATTTAATTAATTATCAAATGTTATCCTTATTGAACAGTTTCTTTGCCTGTTTGGGTAAGTTTTCTGCTGCAATCTTTATAGTGCGGTATAATCGACAAAAGGAAACCACCCAACATTCCCTTTCTGTCACATAGAAAGTTTCTGAAAAAGTCCTTTCCAACAGAATTTTCTGTGTCAGTAAGGGTATTTTTGATTCTCGTATGTTTGTCATTTCAAAACAAAACTGAACAATATCGCAATAGAAGCTGTCCTTCTACCTCAGGGAGCTGAACTCTAAATACACCCAAGATTAATGGGATCTCGCCCCAGTTCCCAAGAGCTGGCAGACAATGTTTTGGGGAGGTATCTGATTAGATTCTCAGGAGTGAATGCTCACAGCAGATAATTGTCCCCAATTGAGTATTAATCTCACAGAGAAATCTCAAGGGTGATTGGTGTGGGACATGTTGATGTCACGGTGGTGCAGTGAAAGGTTCAGTTCTAATTTTGGGGTTAAGGCTGGGTATGGAGTAGAGTGGAGCAAGTTTTGCTGTCGGTTGAACCCCGACTTTCATTTTAAATCAACAAAAGAAAGAAAGACGTGCATTTAAATGTCACCTTTCATGACCACCAGATGTCTCAAAGTGCTTTACAGCCAATTAAGTAGTTTTGAAGTGTCGTTGTTGTAATATGGGAAATGCAGCAGCCAATTTGCACACAAGCAAGCTCCCACAAACAGCAATGTAATAATGACCAGTATACTCTGTTTTTGTTATGTTGATTGAAAGGTAAATATTGGCCAGGACACCAGGGATAACTCTCCTGCTCTTCTTCAAAATAGTGCCATGGAATCTTTTATGTCCACCTGAGAGAGCAGACGAGGCCTCGGTTTAACGTCTCATCCAAAAAACCCCAGTGGGATTGGTGAGTAAAGCACTGAAAATGGTCTCCTACAAACACCTAACCAATGCAGCTTTCGCACACTTTGGGCTCCTGTTTTGCCCCACTGTCTGTTACTGTATCTGCTGTTCAGCTGAACACCCGTGCAATGATTAACCGAATCGTGTGACAATTACTAAACACAACTATTGACTTGAGCTTGTAACTTCCTCATGGGTAAGGTACTTGAATTATTAAACAGCTGGTGTGCACTATTGGCTTGTGGAAAGCAGCAATGAAACCTGCAATGTGCTGCCAAAAAAAATGGCTGAACTAAATAAAATACACACCCAGACCAGAAACCCAAGCATAGAACGACATAGAAATTACAACATGGAAGCAGGCTGTTTCGGCTAACCACTCTGTCGTTTATCCTCTACATGAGCAACAGTCCTAATCCCGTGTGCCTGCACTGTTCCTATATCTCTTTATTTCCCCCATCCCTTTATACCCCTTTCCTTCAAACACCTATCTAACCAATAGATCAGGTCAAAGCTCTGCAGGCCTGCCACATCTAGCAACATTAAGCAATTAAAGGGAGGAGAAGGCTCCATGAACACCCCGATCATCAATAATGGCAGAGCCCAGCATGTTAGTGCAAAACAGAAGGCTGAAACAGTCGCAACCATTTTCAGGCATAAGTGCCACGTGGATGGTCCTTCTCGGCCTCCTCCTGAGGTCCCAACCCATCACAGATGCCGGTCTTTAGCCAATTCGCTTCACTCTACTTGAAATCAAGAAACAGCTGAGTGCACTGGACATAGCAAAAGCTATGGGTCCTGACAATATCCCAGCTGTAGTGACGAAAATTTGTGCTCCAGACCTAACCAAGCTGTTCCAGTACAGATACAACACTGGCATTTACCTGACCATGTGCACAATTGCCCACAAAAAGCAGACCTAATCCAAACCTGCCAATTACCATCCTATCAGTCTACTCTCAATCATCGGAGAGGTGGGAGATCGATGAGCAACATCGGGAGGCCTATAAAGGCCAGCAGGGAGTTCGTGAGGCAGCCGGAGAGGCGGGAGATCGAGGAGCCATGTCGGAAGGCCTATAAAGGCCAGCGAGGAGTTCGTGAGGCAGCCGGAGAGGCGGGAGATCGAGGAGCCACGTCGGGAGGCCTATAAAGGCCAGCGAGGAGTTCGTGAGGCAGCCGGAGAGGCGGGAGATCGAGGAGCCATGTCGGGAGGCCTATAAAGGCCAGCGAGGAGTTCATGAGGCAGCCGGAGAGGCCAGCCAATGCAGCTGCTGCTGGGAGAAAAGGCAAAAAAGAATTAGAAAGAAATCGAAAGGTGATGTCACAACCAAGGAGTAAGTGATTGGCTGGTGATTGGTGAGTAGTTTTTCTTTTTCTTTTCTTTATCAATACGTAATCTTTTAGCATTGCTGTTGCCAAATTAAGTTAATCTAAGGGTTAAGTCATGGCAGGAGAGCTTGGACATGTGTTATGCTCCTCCTGTAATATGTGGGAATTCAGGGACACTTCCAGTGTCCCTGATGACTACATGTGCGGGAAGTGCATCCGCCTGCAGCTCCTGACAGACCGCATTGCGGCACTAGAGCTGCGGGTGGATTCACTCTGGAGCATCCACGATGCTGAGAATGACGTGAATAGCATGTTTAGTGAGTTGGTCTTACCACAGGTAAAGGGTACACAGCCAGATAGGGAATGGGTGACCAACAGGAAGAGCAGTGCAAGGAAGGTAGTGCAGGGGTCCTCTGCGGTCATCCCCCTACAAAACAGATACACCGCTTTGGGTACTGTTGGGGGGATGACTCATCAGGGGAGAGCAGCAGCAGCCAAGTTCATGACACCATGGGTGGCTCTGCTGCACAGGAGGGCAGGAAAAAGAGTGGGAGAGCTATAGTGGTAGGGGATTCTATTAGAAGGGGAATAGATAAACGTTTCTGCGGCCACAACCGAGACTATAGCATAGTACGTTGCCTCCCTGGTGCAAGGGTCAAGGATGTCTCGGAGAGGGTGCAGGACATTTTGAAAGGGAGGGTGAACAGCCAGTTGTTGTGTTGCATATAGGTACCAACGATACAGATAAAAAATGAAATGAGGTCCTACAAGACGAATTTAGGGAGCTAGGAGCTAAATTAAAAAGGAGGACCTCAAAAGTAGTAATCTCAGGATTGCTACCAATGCCACTTGCTAGTCGGAGTAGGAATTGCAGGATAGCTCAGATGAATACGTGGCTTGAGGAGTGGTGCAGAAGGGAGGGATTTAAATTCCTGGAATATTGGAACCGGTTCTGGGGGAGGTGGGACCAGTACAAACCGAACATTCTGCACCTGGGCAGGACCAGAATCAATATCCTAGGCGGAGTGTTTGCTAGTGCTGTTGAGGAGGAGTAAAGCTAATATGGCAGGGGGATGGGAACCTATGCAGGGAGACAGAGGGAAGTAGAATGGGGGCAGAAGCAAAAGATAGAAAGAAGAAAAGTAAAAGTGGAGGGCGGAGAAATCTAATGCAAAAAGCAAAAAGGACCACATTACAGCAAAATTCTAAAGGGGCAAAGTGTGTTAGAAAGACAAGCCTGAAGTCTCTGCGTCTCAATGCAAGGAGTATTCGGAATAAGGTGGATGAATTAACTGCGCAGATAGCAGTTAACGGCTATGATGTAATTGGCATCACGGAGACATGGCTCCAGGGTGACCAAGGCTGGGAACTCAACATCCAGGAGTATTCAATATTTAGGAAAGATAGACAGAGAGGAAAAGGAGGTGGGGTGGCATTGCTGGTTAAAGAGGAAATTAATGCAATCGTAAGGAAGGACATTAGCTTGGATGATGTGGAATCGGTATGGGTGGAGCTGCAGAATACCAAAGGGCAGAAAACGCTAGTGGGAGTTGTGTACAGACCACCAAACAGTAGTAGTGAGGCTGGGGACAGCATCAAACAAGAAATAAGGGATGCGTGCAATAAAGGTACAGCAGTTATCATGGGTGACTTTAATCTACATATTGATTGGGCTAACCAAACTGGTAGCAATGCGGTGGAGGAGGATTTCCTGGAGTGTATTAGGGAGGGTTTTCCAGACCAATATGTCGAGGAACCAACTAGAGAGCTGGCCATCCTAGTCTGGATGATGTGTAATGAGAAAGGACAAATTAGCAAACTTGTTGTGCGAGGCCCCTTGGGGAAGAGTGACCATAATATGGTAGAATTCTTTATTGAGATGGAGAGTGACACAGTTAATTCAAAACTAGGGTCCTGAAGTTAAGGAAAGGTAACTTCGATGGTATAAGGCGTGAATACACGAGAATAGACTGGCAAATGATACTTAAAGGGTTGACGGTGGATAGGCAATGGCAAACATTTAAAGATCACATGGATGAACTTCAACAATTGTACATCCCTGTCTGGAGTAAAAAATAAAACGGGTAAGTTGGCTCAACCGTGGCGAACAAGGGAAATTAAGGATAGTGTTAAATCCAAGGAAGAGGCATATAAATTGGCCATAAAAAGCAGCAAACCTGAGGACTGGGAAAAATTTGGAATTCAGCAGAGGAAGACAAACGGTTTAATTAAGAGGGTGAAAATAGAGTACGAGAGGAAGCTTTCCGGGTACATAAAAACTAACTGCAAAAACTTCTATAGATATGTGAGGAGAAAAAGATTAGTGAAGACAAACATAGGTCCGTTGCAGTCAGATTCAAGTGAATTTATAATGGGGAACAAAGAAATGGCAGACCAATTGAAAAAATACTTTGGTTTTGTCTTCACGAAGGAAGACACAAATAACCTTCCGGAAGTACTAGGGGACCAAGGGTTTAGTGAGAAGGAGGAACTGAAGGATATCCTTATTAGGCGGGAAATATGTAAAGGAAATTGATGGGATTGAAGGCCGATAAATCCCTGGGACTTGATAGTCTGCATCCCAGAGTACTTAAGGAAGTCGCCCTAGATATAGTGGATGCGTTGATGATCATTTTCCAACAGTCTATCGAGTCTGGATCAGTTCATATGGACTGGAGGGTAGCTAATGTAACACCACTTTTTCAAAGGGAAGGGAGATAGAAATCGTTAACTATAGACCGGTTAGCCTGATATCACTAGTGGGGAAAATGTTGGAATCAATTATTAAGGATGAAATAGCAGCGCATTTGGAAAGCAGTGACAGGATCAGTCCAAGTCAGCATGGATTTATGAAAGGGAAATCATGCTTGACAAATCTTCTGGAATTTTTTGAGGATGTAACTAGTAGAGTGGACAAGGGAGAACCAGTGGATGTGGTGTATTTTGACCTTCAAAAGGCTTTTGACAAGGTCCCACACAAGAGATTTGTGTGCAAAATCAAAGCACATGGTATTGGGTGTAATGTACTGATGTGGATAGAGAACTGGTTGGCAGACAGGAAGCAGAGAGTCGGGATAAACGGGTCCTTTTCAGATTGGCAGACAGTGACTAGTGGAGTGCCGCAGGGCTCAGTGCTGGGACCCCAGCTATTTACAATATACATTAATGATTTAGATGAAGGAATTGAGTGTAATATCTCCAAGTTTGCAGATGCCACGAAACTGGGTGGTGGTGTGAGCTGTGAGGAGGATGCTAAGAGGCCGCAGGGTGACTTAGACAGGTTAGGTGAGTGGGCAAATGCATGGCAGATGCAGTATAATGTGGATAAATGTGAGGTTATCCACTTTGGGGGCAAAAACACGAAGGTAGAATATTATCTGAATGGCGGCAGATTAGGAAAAGGGGAGGTGCAACGAGACCTGGGTGTCATGGTACATCAGTCACTGAAAATTGGCAAGCAGGTACAGCAGGCGGTGAGGAAGGCAAATGGTATGTTGGCCTTCATAGCTTGGGGATATGAGTATAGGAGCAGGGAGGTCTTACTGCAGTTGTACAGGGCCTTGGTGAGGCCTCACCTGGAATATTGTGTTCAGTTTTGGTCTCCTAATCTGAGGAAGGAATTTCTTGCTATTGTGGGAGTGCAGCGAAGGTTCACCAGACTGATTCCCGGGATGGCTGGACTGACATAATAGGAGAGACTGGATCAACTGGGCCTTTATTCACTGGAGTTTAGAAGGATGAGAGGGGATCTCATAAAAACATATAAAATCCTGACAGGACTGGACAGGTTATATGCGGGAAAAATGTTCCCGATGTTGGGGAAGTCCAGGACCAGGGGACACAGTCTTAGGATAAGAGGTAGGCCATTTAGGACTGAGATGAGGAGAAACTTCTTCACTCAGAGAGTTTTTAACCTGTGGAATTCCCTACCGCAAAGAGATGTTGATGCCAGTTCATTGGATATATTCAAGAAGCTAAGGGGATCAAGGGATATGGAGAGAAAGCAGGAAAGCGGTACTGAGGGAATGATCAACATTGATCTTATTGAATGGTGGTGCAGGTTCGAAGGGCCGAATGGCCTACTCCTGCACCTATTTTTCTATGTTTCGAACAGGTGGGCCCTCTGGTGGTCAAATGTCATGCAGGTTACAAAGGGTTAAATACATAACATCACTTCCCCGTGAAGTCAACAGTACACTTATTTACAAGGTGAGATGATCTGGGGCTTTACGCTTCCTTAGAAACATAGAAACATAGAAACATAGAAAATAGGTGCAGGAGTAGGCCATTCGGCCCTTCTAGCCTGCACCGCCATTCAATGAGTTCATGGCTGAACATGCAACTTCAGTACCCCATTCCTGCTTTATCACCATACCCCTTGATCCCCCTAGTAGTAAGGACTTCATCTAACTCCTTTTTGAATATATTTAGTGAATTGGCCTCAACAACTTTCTGTGGTAGAGAATTCCACAGGTTCACCACTCTCTGGGTGAAGAAATACCTCCTCATCTCGGTCCTAAATGGCTTCCCCCTTAGCCTTAGACTGTGTCCCCTGGTTCTGGACTTCCCCAACATTGGGAACATTCTTCCTGCATCTAACCTGTCTAACCCCGTCAGAATTTTAAACGTTTCTATGAGGTCCCCTCTCATTCTTCTGAACTCCAGTGAATACAAGCCCAGTTGATCCAGTCTTTCTTGATAGGTCAGTCCCGCCATCCCGGGAATCAGTCTGGTGAACCTTCGCTGCACTCCCTCAATAGCAAGAATGTCCTTCCTCAGGTTAGGAGACCAAAACTGTACACAATACTCCAGGTGTGGCCTCACCAAGGCCCTGTACAATTGTAGCAACACCTCCCTGCCCTTGTACTCAAATCCCCTCGCTATGAAGGCCAACATGCCATTTGCTTTCTTAACCGCCTGCTGTACCTGCATGCCAACCTTCAATGACTGATGTACCATGACACCCAGGTCTCTTTGCACCTCCCCTTTTCCTAATCTGTCACCATTCAGATAATAGTCTGTCTCTCTGTTTTTACCACCAAAGTGGATAACCTCACATTTATCCACATTATACTTCATCTGCCATGCATTTGCCCACTCACCTAACCTATCCAAGTCGCTCTGCAGCCTCATAGAATCCTCCTTGCAGCTCACACTGCCACCCAACTTAGTGTCATCCGCAAATTTGGAGATACTACATTTAATCCCCTCATCTAAATCATTAATGTACAGTGTAAACAGCTGGGGCCCCAGCACAGAACCCTTGCGGTACCCCACTAGTCACTGCCTGCCATTCTGAAAAGTCCCCATTTACTCCTACTCTTTGCTTCCTGTCTGACAACCAGTTCTCAATCCATGTCACCACACTACCCCCAATCCCATGTGCTTTAACTTTGCACATTAATCTCTTGTGTGGGACCTTGTCGAAAGCCTTCTGAAAGTCCAAATATACCACATCAACTGGTTCTCCCTTGTCCACTCTACTGGAAACATCCTCAAAAAATTCCAGAAGATTTGTCAAGCATGATTTCCCTTTCACAAATCCATGCTGACTTGGACCTATCATATTACCTCTTTCCAAATGCACTGCGATGACATCCTTAATAATTGATTCCATCATTTTACCCACTACCGATGTCAGGCTGACCGATCTGTAATTCCCTGTTTTCTCTCTCCCTCCTTTTTTAAAAAGTGGGGTTACATTGGCTACCCTCCACTCCATACGAACTGATCCAGAGTCAATGGAATGTTGGAAAATGACTGTCAATGCATCCACTATTTCCAAGGCCACCTCCTTAAGTACTCTGGGATGCAGTCCATCATGCCCTGGGGATTTATCGGCCTTCAATCCCATCAATTTCCCCAACACAATTTCCCGACTAATAAGGATTTCCCTCAGTTCCTCCTCCTTACTAGACCCTCCGACCCCTTTTATATCCGGAAGGTTGTTTGTGTCCTCCTCAGTGAATACCGAACCAAAGTACTTATTCAATTGGTCCGCCATTTCTTTGTTCCCCGTTATGACTTCCCCTGATTCTGACTGCAGGGGACCTACGTTTGTCTTTACTAACCTTTTTTTCTTTACATATCTATAGAAACTTTTGCAATCCGCCTTAATGTTCCCTGCAAGCTTCTTCTCGTACTCCATTTTCCCTGCCCTAATCAAACCCTTTGTCCTCCTCTGCTGAGTTCTAAATTTCTCCCAGTCCCCGGGTTCTCTGCTATTTCTGGCCAATTTGTATGCCACTTCCTTGGCTTTAATGCTATCCCTGATTTCCCTTGATAGCCACGGTTGAGCCACCTTCCCTTTTTTATTTTTACGACAGACAGGAATGTACAATTGTTGTAGTTCATCCATGCGGTCTCTAAATGTCTGCCATTGCCCATCCACAGTCAACCCCTTCAGTATCATTCGCCAATCTATCCTAGCCAATTCACGCCTCATACCTTCAAAGTTACCCTTCTTTAAGTTCTGGACCATGGTCTCTGAATTAACTGTTTCATTCTCCATCCTAATGCAGAATTCCACCATATTATGGTCACTCTTCCCCAAGGGGCCTCGCACAACGAGATTGCTAATTAATCCTCTCTCATTACACAACACCCAGTCTAAGATGGCCTCCCCCCTAGTTGGTTCCTCGACATATTGGTCTAAAAAACCATCCCTTATGCACTCCAGGAAATCCTCCTCTACCGTATTGCTTCCAGTTTGGTTAACCCAATCTATGTGCATATTAAAGTCACCCATTATAACTGCTGCACCTTTATTGCACGCACCCCTAATTTCATGTTTGATGCCCTCCCCAACATCACTACTACTGTTTGGAGGTCTGTACACAACTCCCACTAACGTTTTTTGTCCTTTGGTATTCTGCAGCTCTACCCATATAGATTCCACATCATCCAAGCTAATGTCCTTCCGAACTATTGCCTTAATTTGCTCCTTAACCAGCAATGCTACCCCACCTCCTTTTCCTTTTATTCTATCTTTCTTGAATGTTGAATACCCCTGGATGTTGAGTTCCCAGCCCTGATCATCCTGGAGCCACGTCTCCGTAATCCCAATCACATCATATTTGTTAACATCTATTTGCACAGTTAATTCATCCACTTTATTGCGGATACTCCTTGCATTAAGACACAAAGCCTTCAGGCTTGTTCTTTTAACACCCTTTGTCCTTTTAGAATTTTGCTGTACAGTGGCCCTTTTTGTTCTTTGCCTTGGGTTTCTCTGCCCTCCACTTTTCCTCATCTCCTTTCTGTCTTTTGCTTTTGCCTCCTTTTTGTTTCCCTCTGTCTCCCTGCATTGGTTCCCATCCCCCTGCCATATCAGTTTAAATCCTCCCCAACAGCACTAGCAAACACTCCCCCTAGGACATTGGTTCCGGTCCTGCCCAGGTGCAGACCGTCCGGTTTGTACTGGTCCCACCTCCCCCAGAACCGGTTCCAATGCCCCAGGAATTTGAATCCCTCCCTGTTGCACCACTGCTCAAGCCACGTATTCATCTGCGCTATCCTGCGATTCCTACTCTGACTATCACGTGGCACTGGTAGCAATCCCGAGATTACTACTTTTGAGGTCCTACTTTTTAATTTAGCTCCTAGCTCCTTAAATTCGTTTCGTAGGACCTCATCCCTCTTTTTACCTATGTCGTTGGTACCAATGTGCACCACGACAACTGGCTGTTCTCCCTCCCTTTTTAGAATGTCCTGCACCCGCTCCGAGACATCCTTGACCCTTGCACCAGGGAGGCAACATACCATCCTGGAGTCTCGGTTGCGGCCTTGTCGATCGTCTCGGTACAAATGCGGGTGTGGGTGGTTTGGTCAGTTCTTCACTGGCTGTTGGGCAACTGGCCTGGCCGGGCTGCTAGGGATGGTGAGTTCGGCTTCGTGGTCAACCATGATGTCAGTTGTCACTTGTGTGTGTTGGAAGGACAAAGTTTGTGGTGTCCTCTTCGGGTTGTTTGTAGCTGTTGATGAACAGCAATTTGATTTGGTCCAAATGTTTTCTGTGCGTTTGTCCATTGGCCAATTTGACCTGAAACACCCTACTCCCCTCGTTGGCTGTGACCATGCCAGCAAGCCATTTGGGACTGTTGTGTATCTGTAAAGCATGCACTCCCATGTTCCGTCACCAGGGAGCTCATCCCCTGAAATCCCAAGGGATCCCAGCATCCCTTGGGAGCACTGTATATAAGCCGGCCCCTAAGGCCTGTTCCTCACTCTGGAGTGTCTTAATAAAGACTGAAGTCACTGTTACTTTAACCTCCCTGTGTGCAGCCTCATCTGTGTTAGGAACACAATAACTGGCGATGAGAATACGAATCCAACGTAAAGATGCAGCAAACTGTGGGCATCCTGGAGAAGTTCTCAGAGGGTGAGGACTGGAAAGCCTTTGTCGAACGGCTAGACCAGTACTTTACAGCCAACGAGCTGGACGGAGAAGGAAGCGCTGCAAAAAGGTCCTCCTCACAGTCTGCGGGGCACCGACCTACAGCCTCATGAAGCATCTTCTGGCTCCGGTGAAACACACAGATAAGTCGTATGAGGAGCTGTGTACACTGGTTCGGGAGCATCTTAACCCGAGGGAGAGCGTGCTGATGGCGAGGTATCGGTTCTATACGTGCCAGCAATCTGAAAATCAGGAAGTGGCGAGCTACATTGCCGAGCTAAGGCGACTTGCAGAACAATGTGAGTTTGATGGGTACCTGGAGCAAATGCTCAGAGACATTTTTGTGCTAGGCATTGGCCACGAGAACATCCTACGAAAACTTTTGACTGTGGAGACACCGACCCTCAGTAAGGCCATTGTGATAGCACAGGCGTTTATGTCCACCAATGATAATACCAAACAAATCTCTCAGCACACAATGTTTATAAATTAACTGGAACTGTGTTTGCGAGCAGAAATGTACAGGGCAGAACCCACGAGTCTGCAACTGCCAGCAGGCCTCAGGTGACCCAGATGACTCAGAGTCCCCAACAAAGGATGAATGCAAGGCAATTCACACCTTGTTGGCATTGTGGAGGCTTCCGTTCAGCCTATTCATGCCGCTTCAAAGGGTATGTTTGCAAGAGCTGTGGAACGATGGGGCACCTCCAACGAGCTTGCAAACGAGCTGCAAGCTCTGCAAAACCTGTTAACCACCATGAGGCAGAGGAAGATCGGTCTATGGTGGATCAAAGCAATTTCGAGCCTCAGAGAGAGGAGGCAGATGCTGAAGTACATGGGGTGCACACATTTTCGACAAAATGTCCACCTATGATGCTAAACGTAAAATTGAATGGCTTCCATCATGAGTAAAAAGATGTTTGAGAGGTTGTGGTGCAACAAGGCACTCAGACCAGTCTTGAGCCCCATCCACACGAAACTGAGAACGCACACCAAAGAGCTTATCACATTCCTGGGCAACACCATGGTCAAGGTCACCTACGAGGGCATGGTGCATGAAGTGCCACTCTGGATTGTCCCGGGCGATGGCCCCACACTGCTTGGAAGGAGCTGGCTGGACAAAATCCGCTGGAACTGGGATGACATCCGAGTGCTATCACATGTCGATGAGGCCTCATGTACCAAGGTTCTTAACAAATGTCCTTCCCTTTTTGAGCCAGGCATTGGAAACTTTTCCGGGGCGAAGGTGCGTATCCACTTGGTCCCAGAGGCACGACCCATTCACCACAACACGCGAACGGTACCTCACATGATGAGGGAGAGAGTAGAAATCGAGCTGGACAGGCTGCAACGCGAGGGCATCATCTCCCCAGTGGAATTCAGCGAGTGGGCTAGCCCGATTGTTCCAGTACTCAAAAGTGATGGCACGGTCAGGATTTGCGGCGATTATAAAGTAACTATTAATTGTTTCTCGCTATAGGACCAATACCGCTACCTAAGGCAGACGACCTATTTGCGACGCTGGCAAGAGGCAAGACGTTCACCAAGCACGACCTGACTTCGGCCTACATGATGCAGGAGCTGGAGGAGTCTTCGAAAGGCCTCACCTGCATCAACACCCACAAGGGACTGTTCATCTACAACAGATGCCCATTTGGAATTTGGTTGGCTGCAGCGATCTTCCAGAGAAACATGGAGAGCCTCCTCAAGTCGGTACCACACATGGTGGTCTTTCAGGACGACATATTTGTCACGGGTCGGGGCACCACCAAGCACCTACAAAACCTGGAGGAGGTCCTCCAGTGACTGGATCGTGTAAGGCTGCGGCTGAAGAGGTCGAAATGCGTCTTCAGAAGTGGAGTTTTTGGGGAGAAAGATCACGGCGGATGACATTCGGCCCACACACTCCAAGACAGACGCTATCAGGAACGCGCCCAGGCCACAGAATGTCACAGAGCTGCAGCCGTTCCTGGGACTCCCAAACTATTTTGGTAACTTCCTACCGGGGTTAAGCACTCTTTTAGAGCCCCTACATGTGTTATTGCACAAAGGTGAGAACTGAGTATGGGGAAAAACAACCAAGTAATTGCTTTTGAGAAAGCCAGAAACATTTTATGCTCCAACAAGCTGCTTGTATAGTATAACCTGTGAAAAGACTTGTGCTAGCATGTGACGCGTCGTCGTACGGAGTCGGGTGTGTATTACAACAAACTAACGTTGCGGGCAAGTTGCAACCTGTCGCCTATGCTTCCAGGAGCTGGTCTAAGGCCAAGAGTCCCTACAGCATGATTGAGAAAGAGGCATTAGCGTGTGTGTTTGGGGTAAAGAAAATGCATCAGTACCTGTTTGGCCTCAAATTTGAGCTGGAAACCCATCACAAGCCTCTCACATCCCTGTTTGCTGAAAACAAGGGGATAAATACTAATGCCTCAGCCCGCATACAATGGTGGGCACTCGCGCTATCAGCGTATAACTATACCATCCGCCACAGGCCAGGCACCGAGAACTGTGCGGATGCTCTCAGTCAGCTACCATTGCCCACCACGGGGGTGGAAATGGCACAGCCTGCAAACTTGTTGATGGTGGCGCAGCCCGCAGACTTGTTGATGGTCATGGAAGCGTTTGAAAATGATAAATCATCTGTCACGGCCCGCCAGATTAGGACTTGGACCAGCCAAGATCCTCTGCTGTCCCTAGTAAAAAACTGTGTACTGCATGGGAGCTGGGCCAGCATCCCTGTTGAAATGCAAGAGCCAATCAAGCCTTCCAGCAGCGAAAGGACAAGCTGTCCATTCATGCAGACTGCCTGTTGTGGGGCAACCACGTAGTGTTACCAAAAAAGGGCAGGGAGACGTTCATCTCGGATCTCCACAGCACACACCCGGGTATAGTAATGATGAAAGCGATAGCCAGATCCCACGTGTGGTGGCCCGGTATCGACTCTGACTTAGAGTCCTGTGTACGGCAATGCAGCGTGTGTGCTCAGTTGAGCAACGCGCACAGAGAGACACCACTAAGTTTGTGGTCCTGGCCCTCCAGACCATGGTCGAGGATCCATGTCGACTATGCGGGCCAGTTTCTCGGTAAAATGTTCATGGTGCTGGTGGATGCTTTTTCAAAATGGATTGAATGTGAAATAAGGTCGGGAAGCACCGCCACCACCACCATTGAAAGCCTGAGGGCCATGTTTGCCACCCATGGCCTGCCTGACATACTGGCAGTGACAATGGGCCATGTTTCACCAGTGCCGAATTTAAAGAATTCATGACCCGCAATGGGATCAAACATGTCACCTTGGCCCCGTTTAAACCAACCTCCAATGGGCAGGCAGAGCAGGCAGTAGAAACAATCAAACAGAGCCTGAAACGAGTCACAAAAGGCTCACTCCAAACCCGCCTGTCCCGAGTACTGCTCAGCTACCGCACGAGACCCCACTCGCTCACAGGGGTGCCCCCGGCTGAGCTACTCATGAAAAGGACACTTAAAACCAGACTCTCGCTGGTTCACCCCAACCTGCATGATCAGGTAGAGAGTAGGTGACAGCAACAAAATGTAAACGATGGTCGTGCCACTGTGTCACGGGAAATTGATCTGAATAACCCTATGTGTGTGCTAAACTACGGACATGGTCCCAAGTGGATCGCGGGCACGGTGATAGCTAAAGAAGGGAATAGGGTGTTTGTAGTCACACTAGACAATGAACAAATTTGCAGAAAGCACCTGGATCAAACGAGGCTGCGGTTCACAGACTGCCTTGAACAATCCACAGCAGACACCACCTTTTTCGAGCCCACAACACACACCCAAACGATCAACGACACCACGCCGGACCAGGAAATCAAAACCATCACACCCAATAGCCCAGCAAGGCCAGGCTCACCTAGCAGCCCTGCAGGGCCAACAACACACCAGCCCAGCAAGGGCACAGCCAACACACCAGAACAGACATTTATACCGAGGCAGTCCACCAGAGAAAGAAAGGCTCCCGACCGCCTCCCCTTGTAAATAGTTTTCACTTTGACTTTGGAGAGGGGAGTGATGTAGGGAGCACTGTATGTTATGTAATGATGTGTGTATCGTCCCAGTACCTTAAATGTAATGTAAGTACTATGCCACACCACAGAGGGCGCTGCGGTGGGAAACCCTGGTAGTACCTGTAACAAGGGCTATATAAGGCTGACCACCATACCTGGGAGGCACTCTGGAGCTGAACAATAAAGGACGAAGGTCACAGCAGTTAGACTTACACCAGACCGTGTGGAGTCAGTGATTTGTGTGCTACATACACCACACTGTATATAAGGCCTGTTCCTCACTCTGGAGTGTCTTATTAAAGACTGAGGTCACTGTTACTTTAACCTCCCTGTGCGCAGCCTCATCTGTGTTAGGAACACAATAGGGACCATGTCCATAATTGAGCACAAACACAGGATCATTGATCTCAATATCGCGTGACAAATTTGTGTGGTCATGGTACACACTTTGTTGATGCCGCTTGCCCACCACATGATCTTGGAGATCAGAGTGGACAAGAGAGAACCTTGTTTTGAGCGTCCTTTTCATGAGCAGCTCGGCTGGGGGAACCCCGGTGAGACAGTGGGGTCTGGTGCTGTAGCTGAGCAGAACTCTGGACAACCGGGTCTGCAGGGAGCCTTCCGACACATGTTTCAAGCTTTGCTTGATGGTCTGAACTGCCCGTTCTACCTGGCCATTGGATGCGGGCTTGAACAGGGCAGATGCGACGTGTTTGATCATGTTGCAGATCATTAATTCCTTGAATTCAGCACTGGTGAAGCGTGGCCCATTGTCGCTGACTTGGACATCAGGCAAGCCGTGCGTGGCAAACATGGTTCATAGGCTTTCAGTGTTGGCCGAGGACGCGCTTACAGACATTATTGCACATTCAATCCATTTTGTGTAAGCGTCCACAACAACCAAAAACATTTTGCCTGGAAATGGGCCGACATAGTCTACATGGATCCTCGACCACGGTTTGGAGGGCCATGACCAAAAACTTAGCGGTGCCTCTCTGCATGCATTGCTCAGCTAAGAGGAAGTGTTACGCTGGCGCATGCATGACTCTAAATCTGAGTCAATGTCGGGCCACCACACATGGAATCTGGCTATGGCTTTCATAATTACGATGCCTGGGTGGGTGCTGTGTAGTTCACATATGAATGTATCTCTGCCTTTTTGAACAAGACCACATGATTGCCCCACAATAGACAGTCCGCCTGCAGGGACAACTCGTCTTTGCGCCTGTGGAACGGCTTAATCGCTTCCTGCATCTCCACTGGGACACCAGACCAGCTCCCATGGAGGACACAGTTTTTTACCAAGGACAGTAAAGGATCCTGGCTGGTCCAGGTCCTGATCTGGCGGGCCATAACGGGGGACTTCTCGATCTCAAATGCCTCCATGACCATGAGCAAGTCTGCTGGCTGTGCCATTTCCACCCCGATGGTGGACAATGGCAGCAGACTGAGAGCATCTGCGCAGTTCTCTGTGCCCGGTCTGTGGCGGATTACATAGTTGTATGCCGACAGCATGAGCGCCCATCTTTGGATGCGGGCAGAGGTATTAATCCCTTTGCTCTCAGAGAACAGCGATATGAGCGGCTTGTGGTCAGTTTCAAGCTCAAACCTAAGGCCAAATAAGTACTGGTGCATTTTTTTTACCCCGTAAATGCATGCCAGAGTCTCTTTTTCAACCATGCTGTCGCCCTTTTGGCCTTAAACTAACTCCTGGACGCATAAGCGACCGGTTGCAAAATCCTCAATTCATTAGCCTGTTGTAACACACACCCGACCCCATATGATGACACATCGCATGCTAGCACTAATCGTTTACAAGGGTTATACAGGACAAGCGGTTTGTTAGAACACAACAGATTTATGGCTTTCTTAAAGGCAGCTTCTTGTGCATTCCCCCATATCCAGTCGTCTCCCTTGCGCAGTAGCACATTTCGGGGTTCTAGTCGGGTGCTTAACCCAGGTAGGAAATTACCGAAATAGTAAAGGAGTCCCAGGAACGACCGCAGCTCCGTCACGTTCTGTGGTTGTGGCGCGTTCTTGATGGCCTCCGTCTTGGCGTCGGTGGGTCTGATGCCGTCTGCTGCAATTCTCCTTCCCAAGAATTCGACATCCTGTGCCAGGTAAACACACTTCGAGCATTTCAACCTGAGTCCCACACGATCCAGCCGAATAAGAACCTCCTCCAGATTCTTCAAGTGCTCTATGGTCTCCCGACCTGCAAACAATATGTCGTCCTGGAAGACCACTGTACAAGGAACCGACTTTAGCAGGCTCTCCATGTTCTGCTGGAAGATTGCCGCGGCCGACCAAATCCCGAATGGGCACCAGTTGTAGGTAAACAGACCTTTGTGCGTGTTGATGCAGGTGAGGCCTTTCGAAGACTTCTCCAGCTCCTGCGTCATGTAGGCCGAGGTCAGGTCCAGTTTGGTGAACGTCTTCCCTCCAGCCAGGGTCGCAAATAGGTCGTCTGCCTTGGGTAGCAGGTACTGGTCCTACAGCGAAAAACAGTTAATCGTTACTTTATAGTCCCCACAAATTCTAACCGTGCCATCCTCCTTGAGTACCAGGACAATCGGATTGGCCCAGTCGTTGAATTCCACCGGCACAATGATGCCTTCACATTGCAGCCTGTCCAGATCAATTTCCGCTTTTTCACGCATCATGTACAGTACCGCCCGAGCCTTGTGGTGGATGGGTTGCGTACCAGGAACCGAATGGATCTGCACCTCGACCTCCGAAAAGAATGACTCCGACACTTACAGCTCCGGTAGAAGTTTCTTATCTTTACTTGCTCGCAAGGGGTAGGTCACACTCAGTCAAGGGCTAAGTGAACACCTCCGAAATGGTTCAGTTTAACAAGATATTTATACAGTAAAACCAAAGTTCTGGCCTCTCCCTGTGTATTGCTCTGTCTCACAGTCAGTGAATACAGATAAAGAGTTAATTACTATATCCTGGTCCTGACATGGTATCCAGATATTTCCTTTTGTCAGGGTTATCAGAAAGCCAAACGGCCATTACTCCATGAGTCATAGGTAATGGGCTATCACCTGTCTTGTATTGTGTCAGGATTGTTTCAATTTCCTGGTCAGTTTATCTGTTTGCATCAAATGAATGAGGTCTCGGAAAGAGATAATGGCTAGAAGATAAGGGTGGGGTGACATGGAACTCCTGTAGTGTAGACAATAGGAGAGCACCATGGGGGGTTACTTGTCTCAGCATGACTTGTCTCCTAGCTGTCTGATGGCCATCAGCCATCTAACAGCAGGTTTAGCTGTTTATGCAAGCTGACTGCTAAAACGCAGAAAGTTCTGGAAGGGCCAGGACTCCATTTTAATCAAAAGGCACACAAATACCGTATGGTATCAGCTTAGATAAAAATACTTTCCACAACTTTTGCCCCTGAGAAGCTTCCAATGCCTGGCTCGAACAACGATGGGCACTTGCTCAGAACCTGGGTACATGAGGCATCGTCAACGGACGAAAGCGCTTGGATGTCATCCCAGTTCCAGCGGATTTTTCCCAGCCAGCTTCCGCCAAACAACGTGGGGCCATCCTCTGGTACAATTCACAGCGAGAGTTCTTGTACTGCTCCGTCATAGGAGACTTTGACTTCTGCACTGCCAATTACAGGGATTAGTTCCTTGGTGTAAGTCCTTAGTTTGGTATGAATGGGGCTGAGCTTAGGCCTTTTTGCCTTATTTCCACACAACTTGTCGAAGGCCTTTTTACTCATTATAGACTGAATTGCCCCCGTGTCTAGCTCCATAGATACTGGAATGCAATTCAGTTCAACTTTCAACATTATTGGTGGACATTTCGTAGTGAACGTGTGTACCCCGTACACTTCTGCCTCCTCAGTACGAGTCTCCAATTCAGCCTGATCCACAGTAGATCGATCTTCCTCTGCAATGTGGTGGTTTTCAGGGTTTGCAGCTCGCCTACACTTTCGTTGGAGGTGTCCCATTGTTCTGCAACCATTGCACGCATAGTGCTTAAAGCGGCATTGATGGGCCCGATGATCACCTCCACAATGCCAACAAGGTGTTAACTGCCTTGCATTAACAGTTGATGGCGGACTCTGGGTCAATTGAAATCGGGCCACAGCAGCCGCCGTGTGTGTTCTGCCATGTACATTTCTGCTCAACACCGATGCTACTTTATGGACAGTACTGGCCAAAACTTCTTTGTTCTGCGAAATCTGCTTGGTGTTGTCGCTGGTGGACATAAATGCCTGGCCTATCGTTCTGGCTTTACTTAGATTCGGAGTTTCTACAGTCAGCAGTTTGCGAAGGATTGTCTCATGTCCAATGCTCAATACAAAAAAGACTCTGAGCATTTGTTCTAGGACTCCCTCAAACTCACAATGTCCTGCAAGGCGCCTTAGTTCGGCGACATAGTTCGCCAATTCCTGGCCCTCCAATTGTTGGCACATGTAGAACCGATATCTCGCCATCAAAACGCTTTCCTTAGGATTTAGGTGTTCCCGGACCAGCGTACATAATTCTTCGTAGGATATCTCTGTTGGTTTTGCCACAGCCAGGAGATTCTTCATGAGGCCATAGGTTGTTGCCCCACAGACAGTTAGGAGGATCACCCTTCATTTGGCAGCATTCTCATCCCCTTCCAGCTTGTTGGCCACGAAGTATTGGTCGAGTCTCTCCACGAAGGCCTCCCAATCGTCCCCTTCTGCGAACTTCTCCAGGATGCCGACTGTTCTTTGCATTTTCGTGCAGTTGTTCGTTACCTCGTTGCCAATTATTACATTCATAATAAAGGGTGAGACTGAATACTGTGTGAAATTAGCAGGTGTGACCTTAGCTCCTTTAATAAGATTCCAGAGTGCAGATATCTCGTGGGTGGCCTGCTTATATACTGTGCTCCCAAGGGATGCTGGGATCCCTTGGGACTCCCAACAGGTGGTCCCTCTGGTGGTCAGGTGTCATGCAAGTTACAAAGAATTAAATACAAAACAGTATTGTCGACAAACTTGGCTACATTACACTCAGTCCCTTCCTCCAAGTCATTAAGATAGATTGTCAATAGTTGGGGTCCCAGCCCTGATCCCTGCGGCACCCCCTGGTTACTGATTGCCAACCCGAGAATGAATCATTTATCCCTACTCTCTGTTTTCTGTTCGTTAGCCAATCCTCTATCCGTGCTAATATATTACATCAACCCCGTGAACTTTTATCTTGTGCGGTAACCTTTTATGTGGCACCTTGTCAAATACCTTCTGGAAGTCCAAATACATCACATCCACTGGTTCCCCTTTATACACCCTGTTCGTTACATCCTCAAAGAATTCTAGCAAATTTGTCAAACATGACTTCCCCTTCATAAATCGATGCTGACTCTGCCTGACTGAATTTTGCTTTTCCAAATGTCCTGCTACTGCTTCTTTAATAATGGTCTCCAACATCTTCTCAACCACAGATGTTAGGCTAACTGGTCTATAGTTTCCTGCTTTTTGTCTGGCTCCTTTTTTAAATACGGGTGCTACATTTGCAGTTTTCCAATCTGCTGGGACCTCCCCAGAATCCAGGGAATTTTGGTAAATTACAACCAATGCATCTACTATCCCTGCCACTACTTCTCTTAAGACCCTAGGATGCAAGCCATCAGGTCCAGGGGATTTATCCACCTTTAGTCCCATTATCTTACTGAGTACAACCTCCTTAGTGATTGTGATTGTGTAAAGTTTCTCCCCCGCTATGGCCCCTTGACTATTGACTGATGGAATATTATTAATGTCCTCTACTGTAAAGACTGATACAAAATATATATTCATAGTTTCTACCTTCTCCACGTTCCCCATTACTAATTCCCCGGTCTCGTCTTCTAAGGGACCAACATTTACTCTCGCCACTCTACCTAGTGAACCTTCTCTGAACTGCCTCCAGTGCAAGTATATCCTTCCTTAAATAAGGACACCAAAACTGTATAAAAACATAGAAACATAGAAAATAGGTGCAGGAGTAGGCCATTCGGCCCTTCGAGCCTGCAACACCATTCAATGAGATCATGGCTGATCATTCACCCTTTCCTGCTTTCTCTCCATATCCCTTGATCCCTTTAGCCGTAAGGGCCATATCTAACTCCCTCTTGAATATATCCAACGAACTGGCATCAACAACCCTCTGTGGTAGAGAATTCCACAGGTTCACCACTCTCTGGGTGAAGAAGTTTCTCCTCATCTCGGTCCTAAATGGCTTACCCATTATCCTTAGACTGTGACCCCTGGTTCTGGACTTCCCCAACATCGGGAACATTCTTCCTGCATCTAACCTGTCCAGTCCTGTCATAATTTTATATGTTTCTATGAGATCCCCTCTCATTCTTCTAAACTCCAGTGAATACAGGCCCAGTCGATCCCGTCTCTCCTATTATGTCACTCCTGCCATCCCGGGGATCAATCTGGTGAACCTTCACTGCACTCCCTCAATAGCAAGAATGACCTTCCTCAGATTAGGATACCAAAACCGAACACAATATTCAAGGTGAGGCCTTACCCAGGCCCTGCACAACTGCAGTAAGGCCTCCCTGCTCCTATGCTCAAATCCCCTAGCTAAGAAGGCCAACATGCCATTTGCCTTCTTCACCGCCTGCTGTACCTGCATGCCAACTTTCAATTACTGATGTGCCATGATATCCAGGTCTCGTTGCACCTCCCCTTTTCCTAATCTGCCGCCAATCAGATAATATTCTGCCTTCACGTTTTTACGACCAAAGTGGATAACCTCACATTTATCCACATTATAGTGCCTCTGTCATGCATTTGCCCACACACCTAACGTGCCCAAGTCACTCTGCAGCATCTTAGTATCCTCCTCACAGCTCACACTGCCACCAAGCTTAGTGTCATCTGCAATCTTGGATATATTACACTCAATTCCTTCATCTAAATCATTAATGTATATTGTAAATAGTTGGGGTCCCAGCACTGAGCCCTGTGGCATCCCATTAATCACTGCCTGCCATTCTGAATATGACGCGTTTATCCCGACTCTCTGCTTCCTATCTGCCAACCAGTTCTCTATCCACCTCAATACATTACCCCCAATACCATGTGTTTTAATTTTGCACACTAATCTCTTGTGTGGGACCTTGTCAAAAGCCTTTTGAAAGTCCAAATACACCACATCCACTGGTTCTCCCTTGTCCACTCTAGTTACATCCTCAAAACATTCTAGAAGATTTGTCAAGCATGATTTCCCTTTCATAATCCATGCTGACTTGGACCGATCCTGTCACTGCTTTCCAAATGCGCTGCTATTTCAACTTTAATAATTGATTCCAGCATTTTCCCCACTCCTGAACTAGGGCAGTATTCCAGATGTGGCCTCACCAATACCCAGTACAATTATAGAAGGACATCTCTGCTTTTATACCAACATTCCATTTGCCATCCTGATTACTTGCTGTATCTGCATACTAACTTCTTGTGTTTCACAAGGACTCCCAGGTCCCTCTTTACTGCAGCCTTTTGTCATTTATCTCCATTTAAATAATAATAGTGTTTTTTTATTTTTCCTGCCAAAGTGGATAACCTCTCACGTTACCACATTAGATTCTATCTGCCAAATGTTTGCCCACTCATTGAGCCTGTCTGTACCCCTTTGAAGATCTTTTGTGTCCTCCTCACAACTTGCTTTCCCACCCATCATCAGCAAACTTGGCTACAGTACGCTCGGTGCCTTCATCCAAGTCATTAATATAAATTGTAAATAGTTGAGGCCCCAGCACCGATCTTTGTGGCATCCCACTGGTTATCGTTTGCCAACCAGAAAATGACCCATTTATCCTGACTCTGTTTTCTGTTAGTTAGCCAATCCACTATCCATGCTAATATATTACCTCCAACCCCGTGAGCTGTTATCTTGTGCAGTAACCTTTTATGTGGCACCTTATTAAATGCCTTCTGGAAATCCAAATACACCACACCCACTGGTTCCCCCTTATCCTCCCTGCTCGTTACATCCTCAAAGAACTGCAGAAAATTTGTCAAACATGATTTCCCTTTCATAAAACCATGCTGACTCTGCTTGACTGTATTATGCTTTTCCAAATGTCCTGCTGCTGCTTCCTTAATAATGAACACCAGCATTTCCCCAACCACAGATGTTAGGCTAACTGGTCTAAAGTTTCCTGCTTTCTGTCTGCCTCCTTTTTTAAATAGGGGCATTACATAGAAACATAGAAATTTACAGTGCAGAAGGAGGCCATTTCGGCCCATCGTGTCTGCGCCAGCCAACAAAGAGACGCTCGGCCCTTGGTCAGCAGCCCTTAAGGTTACATATCAACCTATGAACATTGACGGAAAGACAAAGAGCACCCAGCCCAACCAGTCCGCCTCACACAACTGCGATACCCCTTGTACTGAAACATTCTACACTCCACCCCAACCGGAGCCATGTGATCTCCTGGGAGAGGCAAAAACCAGATAAAAATCTAAGCCAATTTAGGGAGAAAAAATCTGGGAAAATTTCTCTCCGACCCATCCAGGCGATCAAAACTAGTCCAGGAGATCACCCTGGCTGTATTCTATTCTCTGCAGTACTTACCATTATATCTGCACCGTCCAACAAAAGGTCATCCAGTCTAATCCCAATCACCACCTCTAGGTCCGTAACCCTGCAGATTACTGCACTTTAAGTGCTCATCCAAGCATCTCTTAAAAGTAGTGAGCATTTCTGCATCCACAACTCTTCCAGGCAGCGACATTTGCTGTTTTCCAATCTGCTGGGACCTCTCTAGAATCCAAGGAATTTTGGTAGATTACAACCAACGCATACACTATCCTAGGTAAATGGATTAAACATAGTTGACGATCTTGGTACCGTCATCAAGTTTGTTGAGAGCTGTTGCTTCACCTGGCATCGAAATTCTTTGTCCACCGGAGCCTTTGATGTTTGTATCAAATGGGATGCAATGGCGTCCGCTCTGATGGTTGTCCTGTGATGGAGGAGGGTCCATGCTTTCCTGCTGGAGTGAATGGTTAGTTTTCTCCACAAGACTCCTCCACCATTCACATCTTGCTGAGTTCAAGGGCATTGCGGTGGCTGTGGCTTGGTTTTTGTTCTGTGATCACTCCTGGTAGAGAGCCTCGCTTTCTTGCAAGGAATATATGTGTTTCTAAACCACTGAGGTATACTACATTTGGCAGCAGGTTTAATAATTCTTATAAATCTGTTGAAGGCATTGGTGGTTGCCGGAATCCACCTGATGTTGGTGTCAACTGACCTTTGGAAGGTTTGCCGGCCTTCCGATGTTGATGTATTGACAGGAATTTCGATGCCAACATTGATGATTGAGGGCCTGTGTTGACTTTTGGGGAAGTCGTCGAGAACGGTTCTGGAGACGATGATTGGGTTTCCTTTGCTGTATTTAGAGAGGAAACATAGATTTGGGTTATATTCTCTCTGCCACCTTGACGAATTAAACGTACCTCGATCTTTGGCACTCAGAAGAACAGATATAGGACATTGAAGAATGACTCCCACAGAGTTCTGTCCTGGCACCCATGTTATTCAAGGTTTATACCAGTGATCTGCACAAAATAGAGTCCCGCAAGTTCGTATACACTGCCTTGGCCATGCAAAACATGAATCTGTCCGTCACCGAGGAGACCCTGACCAATGACTTGCAGAGGAAGAGGACTACTTCCGCCGATGGTGACTCCAATCAAACCCACTAAAGACCGTCACGTCAACATTCCACCTCAACACCCAACAAGCAAACCAAGCTTTAAAAGTCTCCTTTTGTGGCACAGCAGTAAACTATACCCAAAAAAACCCTAGTTAGGAGCCATGCTCGATATTGCACCCTGTCATATGGACAGCATCTCCAGAACGTTGGGAAGAAACTAAAGAGTCGGGTCAACTCACCGGCTCCACATAAGGAGCAGACACTCAAACCTTCCGAGAACACTCGCCCTGGTGTACTCTACAGTGGACTACTGCTCTACAACAAGATCCTGCAAATCCCCTGGGAGTATAGACGCACCAACGTCAGTGCTCTTGATCAGGCCAACATCCCCAGCATCGAAGCACTGACCACACTCGACCAGTTCTGATGGGCGGTCACATTGTCTGCATGCCCAACATGAGATGCCCAAAGCAAGCGTTCTACTCAGAACTCCTACACGGAAAGTGAGCCCCAGGTGGGCAGAAGAAACATTTCAAAGACACCCTCAAAGCCTCCTTGATAAAGTGCGACAACCCCACCGACACATGGGAATCTGTCATGTATGTACTTTTGGGATCACTAGCCACTAGATGGTGTCACTGTTGGAGGCCATTGGGCTACACACATGTGTGTACTGCACAAGTATAAAAGGCCAGCCATTTTGTATGTTAGTCACTTTGGGCCTTAATAAAGCAGAGCCAAGATCATATCTCTTGGAGTTAAACTGTACTCAGTCTAACAGTTATTGAATACACAACATTTGGCGGCGAAGCAACAAGAATCTTTGCATGCAAAAATGAGCACAATTGGATTGTTGGAGCGAGTTGTGGAAGGAGAAGATTGGGCAGACTTTGTGAGCCGTTTGAGCCAGTTCTTGGTGGCCAACAAAATGGAGGAGGTCGGCGACGCAGATCAGCACCGGACGGTGTTCCTCACAGTTTGCAGTCCAAACATTTATGGTCTGATAAAGAATCTATTCCTGCCTCTGAGTCCAACAGAGAAGACGTATGAAGAATTGTGTACATTGGTACATGACCACCTTAAGCCAGACGAAGGCATCATCATCTCGAGATACAGATTTTACTCACACATCCGCTCAGAGGGCCAGAATTCGTTGCCAACTTGAGACGTCTAGCGGGACCATGTAAGTTCGGGGCTATGTTGGCCGACATGCTGCGGGACTTCAACATCAACCACAAGGTGATAAACTACTGGCGGTGGAGACGTTGGACTTGAACAGGGCCATCACGATCGCTCAGTCATGCATGACGACCGATAGAAGTCTAAAGCAGATATCAATGAAAAATTGGAAACTTGGCAAGTATTGTAAATATGATTGATTCAGCATTTGGCAGAGCGGCACATGGCAGGGCCTACCCGACTGCATACGCAAAACCTGTGGCTGCCCAAAGTCTGCCAGCGGGAATGCATCCGATTTCTCCATGTTGGTGTTGTGGGGGAAATCACCGGCACCAGCAGTGCCGATTTAAGCAATATAGTTGCAAAGGCTGTCTCAGAGTGGGGCATCTCTAGTACAAGTGTCCACAGATGAGCAAGTGTGCTGTGACACACCACATGGAGGATGATGGTCAGACCAGCTCAGATCCGGATACGCAATCCGAGATACCAGAAGAGGAAGTGTGTGGACTGTACTCGTTCCTAACTAAGAGCAAACCGATAATGATCAACGTGAAACTTAATGGGGTGCCGGTATCGATGGAACTGGACACGGGGGCAAGTCAATCGATAATGAGCCAGAGGGCATTCGACAAGCTGTGGGATACTAAGGCTGTGAGGCCCAGGCTGAGTCCAGTCAATGCCAAGTTGCACACGTACAGCAAAGAACTCATAATGGTGATTGGCAGTGCCACAATTAAAGTGTCGTATGACGGTGCGGTTCATAAGTTACTGCTATGGATTGTCCCAGGCAATGGCCCAACGTTGTTCGGCAGGAACTGGCTTGAAAAAAATCAGATGCGATTGAAACGACATCAAGGCGTTGTCGTAGGAGAAAGATATATGTGCCCAAGTACTGAGCAAGTTCCCCTCGCTGTTCGAACCAGGCATCGGCAACTTCATGGGAGCCAAAGTGCAGATCTACGTGGACTTGGATGCAAGACCCATCCATCATAAAGCTCGGGCAGTTCCGTATATGATGAGGGAGAAGGTCGAAATCGAACTGGACAGACTCCAGCGTGAAGGAATCATGTCACCGGTTGAATTTAATGAATGGGCCAGCCCCATTGTTCCTGTGCTGAAAAGTGATGGCACAGTCAGAATCTGTGGTGACTACAAGGCTACGATCAACAGGGTTTCGAAACAGGATCAGTACCCGTTACCGAAGGCTGTTGACTTGTTTGCAATGCTAGCCGGGGGGAAGTCATTCACCAAACTGGACTTGACGTCGGCCTACATGACACAGGAGCTGGTCAAGACATCGAAGAGACTCACGTGCATTAACACGCATAAAGGACTGTTTATTTATCACAGGTGCCCTTTTGAAATTCGCTCGGCTGCAGTAATATTTCAGAGGAACATGGAGAGTCTACTGAAGTCCGTTCCCAGAACCGTCATGTTCCAAGATGACATCCTGATCACAGGTCATGACTCCGAGGAACATCTGAACAACCTGGAAGAGGTTCTACAATGTCTGGACAAAGTGGGACTCAGACTGAAACGCTCGAAGTGAGCCTTCATGGCAGCAGAGGTCGAATTCCTGGGGAGGAAAATTGCTGCTGACGGCATCAGGCCCACGGACACGAAAACCAAGGCTATCAAGAATGCACCCAAGCCGCAGAATGTGACAGAGCTGCGTTTGTCCCTGGGTCTACTCAACTACTTCGGTAACTTCCTACCTAAATTGAGCACCTTATTAGAAGCACTGCACATGCTGCCAAGAAAAGGCGACAACTGGGTGTGGGGTACATCTGAAGACAGAGCTTTGAGAAAACCACTAATCTGCTTTGGTCTAACAAGCTACTGGTACATTATGACACATGTAAATGTTTAGTATTGGTCTGTGATGTTTCGTCATATGGGATTGGTTGCGTACTCCAACAAGCTAATGAGTCGGGTAAACTTCAACCAGTCGCGTATGCTTCTAAAAGTTTGTCCAAAGCGGAAAGAGCCTACAGCATGGTAGAGAAAGAAGCACTAGCCTGTGTGTATGGGGTTAAAAAGATGCATCAGTACCTGTTTGGTCTTCAGTTTGAACTGGAGACAGATCACAAACTGCTGATTTCACTGTTCTCTGAAAACAAAGCTTTTCCCGCATCCAGAGGTGGGCGCTGACATTATCTGCTTTTGATTATCTCATTTGCCATAGACCTGGAACCGAGAACTATGCCGATGCTTTGAGCCGTCTGCCGTTGCCCACACCGGAGGTGAAAACGCCACAACCGGCGGATCTAGTGATGGTTATGGATGCTTTTGAGAGTGAAGGAACCCCTGTCACGGCTCAACAAGTTAAGACCTGGATCAGCCAGGATGCCATTTTATCTGTGGTGAAGAGTTGCATCCTCAAAGGTGATTGGTCTGCCATACGCAAGCAAATGTACGAGGAAACCAAACTTTACATTAGTCGCAAAGACGAACTGTCTATTCAGTCGGATTGTATACTGTGGGGTAATCGTTTTGTTATGCCCAAGAAAGGGAGAGAAAAATTTGTACGTGAGCTACATTGCACACATCCCGGCATTGTAATGATGAAAGACATCGCCAGGTCTCATATATGGTGGCCGGGAATTGACTCTGAGCTGGAATCATGTGTGCATCAATGCAACACTTGCATGCAGCTCAGCAAAGCACCAGTGGAATCGCCGCTGAGTCTGTGGTCGTGGCCGTCCAAACCATGGTCCAGGATCCACATAGACTTTGCATGTCCCTTCCTGGGGAAGATGTTTTTAGTTATGGTGGATGCATGTTCGAAGTGGATAGAATGTATAATCATGTCATCCAGCACATCCACAGCTACCATTGAGAAACTCAGCGTCATGTTCGTGACACGTTGTCTGCCTGACATCGTTGTTCGCGACAACGGATCGTGCTTTACCAGTCAGGAGTTTCAAGAGTTCATGAAACTCAATGGTGTCAAACATGTAAGGTCAGCATCATTCAAACCTGCATCCAGTGGGCAAGCAGAACGTGCCGTCCAAATCATAAAGCAGAGTACGAAGCGAGTAACCCAAGGGTCACTGCAGACCCGCCTGTCATGCATACTGCGTAGTTACAGGACAAGACCACACACGCTTATCGGGGTCTCACCTGCTGAACTAATGATGAAGAGAGGTCTTAAGATCAAGCTATCTCTTGTACATCCTGACTTGAATAATCATGTTGAATATAGAAGACGAAGTCAGCAAGGGTATCAAGATCGCACAGCTGTGTCACGTGATATTTCTGTAAATGATCCTTTATATCTTCTGAATTATGGTCAGGGTCCCAAGTGGATCACTGGTACTGTCATGGCCAAGGAGGGCAACAGAGTATTTATTGTCAAGCTCAAAATTGGGCAAACCTGTAGGAAACATATGGATCAGACAAAGCTGTGGCACACAGACGAACCGGAACAGTCGGAGGGAGAGACAATCGATGACCAACCAACCTACTCCCAGTCATCAGAGGACTCAGTGGTCATCAGTGAATCGGGACTTTCAATCCCTGACATGGGCACTGCCACTCCCATCAGGTCAGCCACCCAGCCACCAGTCACAACAGACTCTGAACACACACCCAAGGCTGGAGTTGAACTGAGATGGTCAACCCACGAGCGTAAAACACCGGACCGTCGCAATTTGTACAAGACTGTGTTAATATCTCAGAGGGGGGGGGATTGTCATGTACGTACTTTTGGGATCACTAACCACTAGATGGTATCACTGTTGGAGGCCATTGGGCTGCACGCACCGTGTGTGCAGCCCAAGTATAAAAGGCCAGCCATTTTGTATATTAGTCACTTTGGGCCTTAATAAAGCAGAGCCAAGGTCATACCTCTTGGAGTTAAACAGTACTCAGTCTAACAGTTATTGCATACACAACAGAATCCCTGGATAAAGACCGCCCTGTGTGGAGGAAGAGCATCTGGGAGGGCGCTAAGCACATTGAGTCTTGTCGCCGAGAGCATGCAGAAAACAAGTGCAGGCAGCGGAAGGAGCGTGTGGCAAACCAGACTCCGCACCCACCCTTTCCTTCAATGACCGTCTGTCCCTTCTGTGACAGAGACTGTAATTCCCGTATTGGGCTGTACAATCACCTGAGAACTCACATTTAGCGTGGAAGCAAGTCTTCCTTGCTTTCGAGGGACTGCCTATGATGCTATGACTGCTCTCTGAAGGGACCGAGTATAATGGAGCCAAGTTTGCTGATGATTCATAGATGGGTGGGAAAGCAAATTGTGAGGAGGACACAAAAAATCTGCAAAAGGACATAGACAGGCTAAGTGACTGGGCAAAAAATTGGCAGATGGAGTATAATCTGGAAAAATATGAGGTTATCCACTTTGGCACAAGTAATCGAAAAACAAATTATAATTTAAATGGAGAAAAATTGCAAAGTGCTGCAGTACCGAGAGACCTGGGGGTCCTTGTGCATGAAACACAAAAATTTAGTATGCAGGTACAGCAAGTAATCAGGAAGGCAAATGGAATGTTGGCTTTTATTTTAAGTGGGTAGAGTATAAATGCAGAGAAGTCCTGCTACAACTGTACAGGGCTTGGTGAGGCCATACCTGGAGTACTGCGTACAGTTTTGGTCTCCGTATTTAAAGAAGGATATACTTGCATTGGAGGCTGTTCAGAGAAGGTTCACTAGGTTGATTCCAGAGATGCGAGGGTTGACTTATGAGGATAGGTTGAGTAGGTTGGGCCTATACACATTGGAGTTCAGAAGAATGAGAGATGATATTAGTGAAACTTATAAGATAATGAGGGGGCTCGGCAAGGTGGATGCAGAGAGGATTTTTCCACTCATAGGGGAAACTAAAACTAGGGGACATGGGGCTAGATTTTCCACTTTTTTTGCATGCTTAACGCCCACTTAATGTCCATTTTACCGCTGAAATGACGTATAACGCCCATATATCGCCCATTTAGTCACAAAACGGAAACTGATGGGCATTTTTCGGAAACTTATCACCAAGCGTTACTTTCCCCATGTGCGTAATGCCGGGAAAAAATAATACCGCCCGCCCACTTTTTTTGGGCGGAATCATCAGAATGGGCGAAATCAACACCTATAATATCGCCCAGTGTTAGTTTCCACGTGGAATTAACGGCGAGATTCAATAATACCGCCCGCCCACTTTTTTTGTTGTAAGGATCACATTTGCCAAAACTAACGGCCATGAGATCACCCAGCGTCACTTTCACCACCTCGCATACATATCGCCCACAATATCGCTCGCCCAAAAAAACGCCCAGAAAAAGTGGAACTAACCGGAACTAATCACAGCATTATGGATACTATGTTCTACATCACATGTCGCATCCTTTAAAAGGCTGTTCTGCTTCAACCTCGGGGGAGTTCGGATGTACTCTGGAGGTCTTTGGAGGTGATGTGAACATCTGTACAAACATCTTGACCATACTGTGATCAATTGGAATTTAATAGGTGTCTTTGTCAGGACATTCATTCTTTGTGACCAATTGGTGGAAAACAGAGAGCTATTGTAATGGGGCCTGTCCTTTCTCACCCTCTCTTGATGACCACTTACATGCTGCAGATTCGAGACCGTCCTCTCCCATATCTGTCCAAGCAGCAGTTTAGCCATCATCCCCCCATCCCCCACCCACCCCCCCAATGAAGCATCGCCTGAGGAGCTCCTCGGCCAGGTGGCTTGGAGTCAGGAGGGGAAGGGGAAGGGGAAGGGGTAGAGGTAGGGAGGAGAAGCGGTGGGGCGGGGGGGGAGGGAAGGGTTCTTTTTTACAAAAATACTGATGATTTCAGACAAATGTTCAGTTTAAATGTATTTAACAAAACCTTGTTGCGCATTGGCTCAGATAGTTGCACCGTTACACGCTGATGATTCCTTAACATCAAAGCGTATAATTACACTTAACTTCAATCAACTTCAACTTTAACTGTCACCAGTGTGATGCACACCATTGATGTATGACTTGCACACCCAGCAGTGTGTCAGCCTTGTAAATAACATCAACATTCTTTCAGGCAATGCGCTCATTGATGAGCTCCTGACATAAGGCTCTTGCAGCTATCATACCACCATGGGCCCTTTCATGCAGTCTACAGGGGGACGGGGGCATGGCTTCAGCATCAGCCTGATTGTCTGGGCCGATGTCAGCATCTGCCTCCTCGCCCTCCTCTTCCTCGCTCTGGTGAGGCGGACTGTCAGGCACATTGGCCTTCATAGCTAGGGGATTTGTGTATAAGAGCGGGGAGGTCTTACTGCAGTTGGACAGGGCCTTGGTGAGGCCTCACCTGGAATATTGTGTTCAGTTTTGGTCTCCTAATCTGAGGAAGGACGTTCTTGCTATTGTGGGAGTGCAGCGAAGGTTCAGTAGACTGATTCCCGGGATGGCTGGACTGACATATGAGGAGAGACTGGATCAACTGGGCCTGTATTCACTGGAGTTTAGAAGAATGAGAGCTGATCCAATAGAAGCATATAAAATTCTGACTAGACTGGACAGGTTAGATGCAGGAAGAATGTTTCCGATGTTGGGGAAGTCCAGAGCCATGGGTCACAGTCTAAGGATAAGGGGTAAGCCATTTAGGACCGAGATGAGGAGAAACTTCTTCACTCAGAGACTTGTTAACCTGTGGAATTCTCTACCTCAGAGAGTTGTTGATGCCAGTTCGTTAGATATATTCAAGAGGGAGTTAGATATGGCCCTGATGACTAAAGGGTTCAAGGGGTATGGAGAGAAAGCAGGAAAGGGGTACTGAGGTGAATTATCAGCCATGATCTTATTGAATGGTGGTGCAGGCTTGAAAGGCCGAATGACCTGCTCCTGCACCTATTTTCTATGTTTCTATGTTTCTACACACATGTAACATTCTACAATCCACCCCAACCAGAGCCATGGGATCTCCTGGGAGAGGCAAAAACCAGATTAAAAACCCAGGCCAACTTAGGAGAAAAAAATCTGTGAAAATTCCTCTCCAACTCATCCAGGCGATCAAAACAATTTTCGATTCCCTGCAGTACTTACCATTACATCTGCACCGGCCAACAATGTGTTGTCACAGGCACCGATAGCATGACTTCAATGTATTGTTACCTTAGTCAGTTGCTGAGGCCTTGGGGCCCAACGGCCTTTTTCTTTTAACCTGCAGGTGATACACCTCGGTTTTCTGATGACTGGAAATGGTACGAAATTCTCAGGAATATTGGTCAGCCGTATCCATAAACAAGTTAAATCAAAAGTCAAGTTAGGAGTTGTCAACAACTTTCTTCTGGTCACTTCATTTTTTAACCCACAAAGAAAGCGGTCCCACAATGCTCGGTCCTGAAAGTTTCTGAAATTACAGTGAATGGATAGCTTTTTTAATGCTACAATGTGCTCACTGATACTTTCGTTAATGGATTGATCTCGTATTCCAAAACGATAATTTTCAGCAATTTACAGGGGCTCAGGACTGTAGTGCTGTCTCCATAAGTGATGTGTCTTTTGGCTTGACGGAAACAAGCGCATTTTTCAGGGTTTCGTACACCTCGGGGCCTGCTTCAGTCAGGAAAACATCCCGTTTTCTTTCCAACACCACCCGGTTACGGTTTTCATCATCGGGGACTTCGATGATACAATTTGCGGTGAAAAACATTTCTTGCAGTTCCACATACACTCCGAAAGTCTCAAGGCCATGTTGAAATTCACCCAACCGCCCTATTATTCCCATAGGCGTGGCCATCTGGACTCTTCAGTTCCTCCAAGTGTGCTTGTAATTTACCGCGGATTTTTAGCAGTTCTGCAAAACAGAGAAGCTCTCCAAGTCTCTCTGTTGTTTGGCTGGAATCATCCATCAACAAATATTTCAGCTCGGGAATTTGCTTATCCTGTCCTCATCGCCAGTGTGGTATATTCCTTCTGTCCTCACAACACACACACTCCAAGATGGCTCCATTCCCTTTATTCTTGTTGTAAACAGCAGAGGCTGTATTACCACAGTAGTCCACTAGGTGGAGCAGTAGTCCACTAGGTGGAACCTATATCACACTACAACACAGGGTTACCTACATATTAAACAGCAAATGCGGCATGCAAAAGACTGAAGGAGCAGAGCACAGAATCGTCAGATGCATGCAACATAAAGATCCAACACCTCATCATTGACCCACCAGCCGAGCTCCCTGGCTTCGACCTCCCTCAGAAAGTGGACAGCACTTGGCCCAATCTGCCAGGGCACCTGGTTCACACGGGGAAGGTGAGGGATGACCCGAAGTTGACTGTGGCCCTGAGTCCCAGACCATGGAACACATCACATCAGCCGGCCCACTGAGATCTGTTGCGGGGAGGCACCTCATTTCTCCACTCGGCATCTCAGGAGGCCATGGACTGGAGAGCCAAACTAGACATCCCATTATAAGCCTTTCCCCTCATACAAAACAACAACAAGAGAAACGTTCTGTAACTCTACCACATCCAGTCAAGAATGGTGATGGACAATCAGGTAACTAACACAAGGAGGAGACTCCCTGAATATCCCAATACCTCAACTGTGGTGGGTATTGTAAGTGATGATTGAAGTGTTTGCGACCATCTTCAGTTGACAGTGCTGAATGGATCTTATTCGGTCTCCTCCCGAGGTCCCCATAATCGTAGAGGCCAGTGCCCAGCCAATTTGGTTCACTGCATGTGACATTAAGAAGTATCTCAGAGCACTGGGTGAAGCAAAGACAACATATTGGCTGTAGTGCTGAAGACCTGTGCATCAGAGCTAGCTATCCCTCTAGCCAAGCCGTTCCAGTGCAGCTAGGACACTGGCATCTACCCAACAATCAGGAAGATTGTCCAGGTATGTCCTCTCCATAAAAAATAGGATAATCTATCCTGGCCAATTACCACCTTCCAGTCATCAGATGGAAGGAATCATCAACAGTGCCATTAGGTGACAACATACGACAGGTATCGAGGCTTCAGAGAGGGTACAACAGAGATTCACTTGTATGATGCCTGGTCTGAGGAAGCTCAAAAAAAGGCATGACTAATTGGATTTTTTTATTCGAACAGCACAGATTACGGTATAACAGAAGTGTTTAAAATTCTGGAAGGATAGTAAAGGGTAGAGAGAAGCAGACTGTTTCCAGTAGTTCAGGGGCCGAGAACAGGAGTCCATTGGTATGAGATTAAGTGTGAGAGATTTCGATGAGGGCAGGAGAGACTTCTTCACACAGATAGTGGTGAGGCTGTGGGATTCACTCCCAAGGTTAGTGGCTGAGGCAGAAACTGTGTCAACATTCAGGATTAGAGTGGATAGGTGGAAGAAGGAAAAGGGGATAAAGGGATATGGGAACAGGGTGGGTAAATGTGATCAGGACTGTGGAGGGTAAAGGCTAACACAGACTGGTTGGGCCGAATGGCTTGTTTCCGTGCTGTAACTTTGACGTATTTCCATACTCATCAATAACTTTCTCACTGATGGTCAGTTTGAGTTCTGCCAGAACTACTCAGCTCCAGACTTCACCGCAGCTGAGTTGCCGATATGGGTGTAAGTAAGATCTGGAAATTCCTCTCTAAACCTCTCTGCCTCTCTACCTGTTTGTCATCCTGTCAGTCACTTCGTAAAACCTACCTCTTTGACCAAGTTTTTGGCCATCTGCCATCGTATCTCTTTATGTGGCTGGTTTGGTGTCAAATTTTGTCTGATAACGCTCCTGTGAATTGTCCTGAAACATTTTACGACATTAACGTTGCTATATAAATATAAGTTGTTGTTGTTGTTGAGACATTCCGAGGGGTCAGGATTTGAGCCTCTCCTTGCAGAGTACCCAGCCTCCACCCTGCTCTTGTAGCTATGATGTCAATATGGCTGCCCTCGGTAAGCTTCTGATCAATGCTGACTGCCAGGATGTTGATCTTGGGGATGTGGTGCTGTTCAAAGATAAGGAGGATCTGATTGGGCCTTTTCCTATTGGGGATGGACATTGTGTGACATGGTGTGACTGTTGCCTGCGACTTGTCAGCCCAAGCCTGGACCTGACCGGTCTCAAAACACTTCACGCAGTTAATTATTTGTGACATGCAGGGACTGTCGGTGTGTAGGTCAGTGAGGATGCCATTTTGTGTTACAGAAAGACAGACTTGCATTTATATAGTGCCATTCACGACCACCATACGTCTCAAATCCCTTTACAGTCAATCAAGTACTTTTGGGTGCAGTCACTGCTGTAATGTGGAAAACACGGCAGCCAACTTGCCAACAAGCAAGCTCCCACAAACACAATGTGATAATGACCAGATAATCTGTTTTTGTTATGTTGACTGAAGGATAAATATTGGCCAGGACACCGGGAATAACTCCACTGCTCATCTGCGAACTAGTGCCATGGGATCTTTTATGTCCACTTGAGAGAGCAGACGGGGCCTCGGTTTAGAAACATAGAAACATAGAAAACAGGTGCAGGAGTAGGCTATTCGGCCCTTCGAGCCTGCACCACCATTCAATATGATCATGGCTGATCATGCAACTTCAGTACCCCATTCCTGCTTTCTCTCCATACTCCTTGATCCATTTAGCCGTAAGGGCCACATCTAACTCCCTTTTGAATATATCTAACGAACTGGCCTCAACAACTTTCTGTGGTAGAGAATTCCTCAGGTTCACAATTCTCTGAGTGAAGACGTTTCTCCTCATCTTGGTCCTAAATGGCTTACCCCTTATCATAAAAAACATAAGAACATAACAATTAGGAACAAGAGTAGGCCATCTAGCCCCTCGAGCCTGCTCCGCCATTCAACAAGATCACAGCTGATCTGGCCGTGGACTCAGCTCCACGTACCCGCCCGCTCCCCATAACCCTTAATTCCCTTATTGGTTAAAAATCTATCTATCTGTGATTTGAATACATTCAATGAGCTAGCCTCAACTGTTTCCTTGGGCAGAGAATTCCACAGATTCACAACCCTCTGGGAGAAGAAATTCCTTCTCAACTCGGTTTTAAATTGGCTCCCCTGTATTTTGAGGCTGTGCCCCCTAGTTCTAGTCTCCCCGACCACTGGAAACAACCTCTCTGCCCCTATCTTGTCTATCCCTTTCATTATTTTAAATGTTTCTATAAGATCACCCCTCATCCTTCTGAACTCCAACGAGTAAAGACCCAGTCTACTCAATCTATCATCATAAGGTAACCCCCTCATCTCCGGAATCAGCCTAGTGAAAGTCTCTGTACCCCCTCCAAAGCTAGTATATCATCCCTTAAGTAAGGTGCCCAAAACTGCACACAGTACTCCAGGTGCGGCCTCACCAATACCCGATACAGTTGCAGCAGGACCTCCCTGCTTTTGTACTCCATCCCTCTCGCAATGAAGGCCAACATTCCATTCGCCTTCCTAAATACCTGCTGCACCTGCAAACTAACTTTTTGGGATTCATGCACAAGGAACCAATCGTAGAGCAGTGGAGGCGTGTCCTGCACAGTAGGAGCTGAGCTGCAGAGAGGAGCAGCCATCAACTTGAGCTCCTGCCTGGAGAGCCCTGAGACCAGCCCAGGAAGAGAAGGAAGAAAGGGGCTTCAACACCAACTTTTATCCAGAGGGAGAGGAGGAGAACAGAAAACATTTAACATCTTTTTACCATTCTGCAAGGAGTTGGAGAGAAGGGGAAAAGACCAACAACATCCAGTGTGGAAGGAGGGAGACTCAACATTTCTACAGGTGGGTGTGGGTGCATTTCCCAAAAAGACTTTGTTGTATCGGTGGGGGGAGGAAAGAAGACCACTGAGGGCCGGAACATCGCGGGGGGTGTGTGTGTGTGTGGTAGTGTGTGTGGGGGCCTTGCTTACAACTAGGCCCCCCCCACAATTGGAACCCCCCCCACCCCCCCCACATTTGCCTAGCCTGGGATAGCTGGAGCTACCAGGCTGAAGATTTACCCAATTAACATCGTTAGGAGTGCGTGCCTGGTGGCTCTAGCTACCCCAGGTGAAGACGTCTTCTCCCCCCACCTGAAGACAAATCCAAAGACTGTGTTTTTTGTGTGTTTTGCCATCTGGGGAGTGCACCCACCCACAGCTGCGAGGGGAGACCTGCCCTCGCAGCCCCCCCCCGTTCCCACCCCCCTCTCTCTTTCTCCGTTACTCTCTGTTTCTCCCCTCTCTCTCTGAGAGCCCTTTTCTTCCGAATTTTTTAAAAAAAAACCCAATTAAGACAACTGAGCAGAGGGAGCAAGGCCTCTCCCCAATTGTCAACGAGGGGAGAGGTGCCTCGTTAAGGGCTCCTCTGCTCAGTTAATATACGAGGCCATTAAAGACCATTAAGGCCTGTGACTTTGGGGTGGGTGTAGCCCTTAAAGGGACCCCGTGATGGCGACCCCATCCACGCCGGTGGCAGGGCCAGCAAGGACGTATGCGCAGGTGGCAACCGCTTCCACGGCACCTCCTGCGCCACCCGCTGCCCTGCCACCGTTCAGACTTATAACCAGGAAACACGGGGTCAAGAGCTACACTCACCCCACAATGAGCATTGAGGAGTGCGTGCGGGCGATGGCTGGGGTAGTCGGCCCCTCGGCCATTGTCGCAGCCTCCAAGATGTCTGGGAAGGCCGTGTTCTTCCTGGGGTCGGAGCGGGCGGTGTCCCTGGCCCTTGAAAAGGGGCTCACGGTGGGCGGGACGTTCCTGCCGGTGGACCCTCTCGAGGCCACCGCGCAGAGGGTCATCGTTTCAAACGTCCCGTCCTTTGTTTCCGCTGAGCTCCTCCTCCCTCACCTACAACAACTGGGGGAGGTAAGGTCAGGGATCAACCCCATACCGCTCGGCCTCAGGGAGAACAGCCTGCGCCACGTGTTCTCCTTCCGCCGCCAGCTCTTTGTCCGGCTGGCGCGGGAGGAGACGACGGAGGGATCTTTTAATGTGGTGCACGAGGGGACTGCCTACCGCGTCTTCTGGATGTCGGACGGCGTGCGGTGCCATGCCTGCAGGGAGGTGGGGCACGTTCGCAAGAACTGCCCCGCCTCCAAGGCCGCCAAACCACCGAAGGCGGCCAAGGCTGGCGCCGCCGCCACCCCTCCCCCTAGTTGCGTCCGCGTGCCGGGAGCCATGGGTGCGCGGGCATCGTCGGAGGCCTTTGTTTTCAGGGCCTCCGGCGGGGGGGAGGGAGAGCGTCCGACCGGAAAGAAGGCGCGGAAGAAGACAAAACATCAAGAGGCGGGTCCCCTCAGTGCGCCGGATAATTTGACCACCGCGCTCAGCCCAACCCCGTCACCGGCGAGCGCGGGGTGCCCCGAGCCCGTGCCCGAGCCCTTGAACAACACCACAGAGGGGCCCGGGCGCGGGCAAGAAAAGGAAAAGGGGGGGGCGGAGCGGGAGGCCTCGGCAGACATGGGGGTCTCCCTGCCTCCGCGCGCCCCCAGGAACAAAAGGAGGCACGGCTCCGATGAGACGGAGGGGGAACAACATCCCTCCGTGGAGGAGTCGGTGCCCGCCGCGTGTCCCGCGTCCCCCACCAGCGCTCCCAAATTGCGCTGCAGGCGCGAGGAGTCTGTCCCCGGGGAGGGTGAGGCAGTCGAGGCTGCCCAGCCGCTGCCTCCCGGGGAGTGCATAGAAGATCTGCCTGTCGTGGGGGGCGTGGGGACCGCGGAGGAATGCGTAGCCGCCGGGCCGGGCGTCCCGGGGACTGAGGCGGGCGAGGCCGAAAAGGCCGAACCTGAGCCCGCCCAGCTATTACCCAACTTCCCCCGGGAGTTGCTCGACCCGGCAGAAACACAATATATTGATTTTAATGAAACTGTAGATGCTGGGCCGGGGGGTGGCAGCGGGGAGGGGGAGGAACACCCACCCTCGCCCCTTACTTTGGAGCTGGTGCACTTGGAGGGCCTGGGGATTTCCTATGGCCGGGTCTCTCCTTGTTCCCCGGTTCCTGGGGCGGAGGGGGAACCCCTTCCGCTGTCATTTCCCGACCCAGCACCAATTTTAAAAGAGCCCAGTGGGGACTCCTCTGCCGACGATCCTGGGGGTGGGATCGGGGCAGAGCCAGGGCCGGTTGGAGCGGCCGGTTCATTTGCCGTACCTTGTGCGGTCGATGGGCCGGCTGCTGGCGGCCACCTCCCGGAGGAGGACGGGGACTCGGTGGGGGACGCGGGAGAAGAACTAGAGACCACCGCCAGGGAGGCGGTGGATCTGCTCGCGGCCGCCGCTGAGGCCCTCCTCATTCCTGCAAAGGAACTCCGGGACTTTTTGGCCCAGAGCCGGGGTCGCCGCGACCAAGCCCGACTGGCCCTGGAAAAATGGTCCGAGCCGGAGCTGATCAAGGGGTCCGTCCGCGCCGCCGTTAAAACCTTGGCCGCGGGCGGGCCCTTGACAAAGGAGCAGCACCTTGAGCTGCGCGAGCTCGAGGGACTCCTCGCTGGGCTGCGGAGGGAGCGGAGTTCAACAAAAGACTCCGCTCCCTCCCCCACAATAGGTTAAGGTAGAGGTTGTACTATGCTTTTGCCATGAAGATAACCATAGCCAGCCTCAACATCAACGGCGGCAGAGGGGCACGCCGTAGATTTGACAATTTTTCGCTCCTGCGGGAGGGGAAATATGCGGTGTGCTTCCTGCAAGAAACCCACACCGTTCCGGGAGACGAAGCCACGTGGCTCCTGGAATGGCAAGGAGAGGTCCGCATGAGCCACCTCACCGCCATTTCTAGTGGGGTGGCCATCTTGCTGGGCCCGCATTTTCAGCCGGAGATCTTGGGGGTCGAGGAGCCCGTGCCAGGCCGCTTGCTGCACGTAACGGTTCGCCTGGGGGACGTGCCGCTCCATCTCGTGAACGTGTACGCCCCTCAGCCCGGCCCGCAGCAAACGCGCTTCTTTGAAGAGGTGTCCGCTCTTCTTGGCTCCGTCGACGTCGGCGACTGCATTGTCCTCGGGGGGGATTTTAACTGCACCCTCGAGGCGAGGGACCGCTCCGGTGCCCCGCAGTGCATGACGGCGATGGAGAAGTTGAGGGACCTGGTCGGGTCCTTCGACTTGGTGGACGTCTGGCGAAATCTCCACCCCGACTCCAGCGCCTTTACTTGGGTGAGGCCTGGAGTTGGATGGTCTAGAGTCGACCGCCTTTACGTGTCTCGGGCGTACGTTTCCTGCGTCCCGGCGGCCTCCATGCGGCCGGTGCCGTGTTCGGACCACCACCTGGTGTGGGCGGAGCTCGCTTCGCTCCGCGCGAGGACGGGGTCCGCGTACTGGCACTTTAACAACCGGCTGCTGGAGGACGTGCGGTTCCAGGACTCGTTCCGTCGATTCTGGTCCGCCTGGAGAAGGAAGCAGGGGGCTTCCCCTCCTTGAGGCTATGGTGGGACGTGGGCAAGGCTCACGTCCGCGTCTTCTGTCAAGAGTACGCGAGGGGGTCGACCAAGAGGCGGGCGGCCAGAGTCGGGCGCCTAGAAAAAGAGGTGCTCGACCTAGAAGCCCGTCTCGGTCAAGTCGTCGAGGACCCGGCCCTGCGGACGGTGTACGAAGCGAAGAAGGCCGCACTGAACGACCTGCAGCTCGTCGGGTCCCGAGGCGCGTTCGTGAGGTCGCGGATCCGGTTCCTGCGGGATCTGGACCGCGGCTCCCCCTTCTTCTACTCGCTGGAAAAAAGGCAGAGTGTCCGTAAGCAGCTCTTGACGCTGCTGGCCGACGACGGCTCTCTCGTCTCGGATCCGGAGGGCGTCAACAACAGGGTCCGTGAATATTACGGGGCTCTGTTCTCTCCGGATCCGTCCAGCGAGGAAGCGCGTAGAGTTTTGTGGGAGGACCTGCCGAAGGTCGGCCCGGAGGGCGCCGAAAATCTGGAAGCTCCGCTAAGCCTGGCGGAGCTGACCGGTGCCCTCGCCCGGCTCTCGAGGGGAAAATCCCCGGGGCTGGACGGGCTGACCGTGGAGTTCCACAGGGCGTTCTGGGACGTCCTGGGGGGCGACTACGCGCGGGTCCTGGGGGAAAGTCTGGCGACCGGGGAGATGCCCCTCTCTTGGCGCAGGGCAGTCATCGTCCTGCTGCCTAAGAAGGGCGATCTCCGCCTCCTTAAGAACTGGCGCCCGGTCTCCCTCCTCAGCACGGACTACAAAATCTTCGCCAGGGCGATGTCTGCTCGCCTTGGTGCCGTGCTGGACCACATGATCCACCCCGACCAGTCATACACGGTCCCGGGCCGGACAATCCACGACAACATCCATCTGGTCCGGGACCTCATCCATTGCTCCCAGGAGGCTGGTCTGTCGGTCGCCTTCCTATCCCTCGACCAAGAGAAGGCGTTCGACAGGGTGGATCACGACTATCTGCTCGGAACTCTGCGCGCTTTCGGGTTCGGGACGCATTTCGTCGCCCGGATCCGACTTTTGTACGCCGCCGCGGAGTGTCTGATTAAGGTTAACGGGTCCTTGACGGCGCCCCTTCGCTTTAGGAGAGGGGTGCGCCAGGGATGCCCCATGTCCGGCCAGTTATACGCCGTTTGCGTGGAGCCTTTCCTGCGCCTCTTGCGGACGAGGTTGACGGGACTGGCTCTGCAAGGGCCGGGCGTGGAGGTCGTCCTCTCGGCTTACGCCGATGACGTGCTCCTCGCGGTAGAGGATCCCGCTGACCTGCGGAGGATGCGTGAGTGCCAGGAGATTTACTCGGCCGCGTCCTCCGCCAGGATCAACTGGGAGAAATGTTCCGGACTCCTGGTGGGTCAGTGGCGGGTGGACTCCCTGCCGGAGGAGCTCAGGCCTTTTGCCTGGAGCACGACCCATCTCCTCTATCTGGGAGTCTACCTTAGCCCCGACGAGGAAGCCTGGCCGGCGAACTGGCAGGAGCTGGAGGCCAAGGTCGCCGCTCGCCTAGGGCGCTGGACAGGACTGCTCCGAGTGCTGTCCTACAGGGGTCGAGCGCTAGTCATAAACCAGCTGGTGGCCGCAATGCTGTGGTACCGGCTGGTCACTTTGACCCCTCCCCCTGCGTTTGTCGCCAAGATACAGAAGAAGCTGGTGGACTTCTTCTGGAACAACAGGAAGCACTGGGTCTCTGTCGCGGTCTTGAGTCTCCCGCTTGAGGAGGGCGGTCAGTCGTTGGTGTGCGTCAGCGCCCAGCTCGCGACTTTCCGTCTTCAGACCCTGCAGAGATACCTTTACGTCGAGCCCCCTCCTAGGTGGTGTGCTCTGGCGAGGTATTTCTTCCGCCAGCAGCTCGACCTCAATTATGACACGCAGCTCCTGTTTGTGAACTTGGGGGGTGCCAGGACCGCCCTCCGGGAGCTGCCTGTCTTTTACAGGGAACTCATCAGGGTCTGGAACAAAGTCTCCACCAAGCGCAGCTCTCCGCCGGCTGGAGTGGCGGCCGTCCTGCAGGAACCGCTGCTCGGGAATCCGTACCTCCACGGCCGAGGCTTCATGTGGCGGTCGGAAGAGAGGGCTGTGGCTGGTGAGGTGACCAGGGTCAGGGACCTGCTCGATGGCGGAGGAGCGGGCTGGATGGCGCCAGTCACGCTGGCGCGGCGCCTAAATTCTGCCAACGTCCGCCGCGCGGCCGATGCCATCGAGTCGCTAAAAACAGCTCTGGGCCCTGACTCCGTTAGGTGTATCGAGGAGGCTCAAGCACGTGGGGAGATCCCGTCCGAACTGACCCCCGTCCGGACGGAATTCCTCATCGGCGCCAAACCCCGGAACCTCCCTCGGGGGCCGGCGCCTCACAACTTGAGCCGCCTCGGGGAAATCCCCTCCGTGCCTTTCAGTTCCGCGCGGAGGGGTTTCCTGTACGGGCTGCTCCTGCACACCCTCAACTTTGCCATCCTCGCCGGCCGTCCGGACACGCCATGGCGTACCATCTTGCCGTCCGGAGGAGGCGGGGGTCCCCGATGGAGGGCCCTCTACGTAGGGGTCCTCCCACTATTCATCGGGGACTTGGCCTGGAGGGTGGTGCACGGAGCAGTGCCGTGCAACAAATTTTTAAGCCGGTTCACGGACTCCCAGGCCGCCTGCAATTTCTGCGGTCTGGAGGAGTCCGTGTTCCATGTTTTTATGGAATGCACGAGGTTGCAGCCCCTGTTTTATTATTTGAAGGGGCTGCTCCTGAAATTCTGGCTGCACTTCAGTCCCACTCTCCTGATCTTTGGGCACCCTGTGCGGAGGGGAGCGGGTAGGTCCGAAGGCCTCCTCGTAGGACTGCTCCTGGGCACGGCCAAGGGTGCCATCAGCCGGTCCAGGCAGCGGGCGGTCGAGGGGGTCGTTCAACCTGACTGCCTGCCTCTCTTCCGCTCTTACATCCGGTCCAGGGTGTCCTTGGAGATGGAGCACGCGGTGTCCACCGGTACGCTCGCGGCCTTCCGCGAGAGGTGGGCACCGGAGGGACTGGAGTGCATCATCACGCCCGGCAACCAAATTTTAATTTGATTTTACGTTTTAAAGTTTAACTTGTTTTAATTGCCGGTGTTTTTAGTGTCCCCCTCTCCTTTTATAGGGGGCACTGGAAAAATTTGATTTTAGCGCCAAAAAAAAAAAAAAAAAAAGGGGGCCTTGAAAATGTCTGCTGTGTCACCCAGGTCGGGTGGCACAGTTTAATGTTGTTTATGTTTTGCAGGTAGACTCCTAAAAGAGTTTCATGCACAAGGAACCAATCGTAGAGCAGTGGAGGCGTGTCCTGCACAGTAGGAGCTGAGCTGCAGAGAGGAGCAGCCATCAACTTGAGCTCCTGCCTGGAGAGCCCTGAGACCAGCCCAGGAAGAGAAGGAAGAAAGGGGCTTCAACACCAACTTTTATCCAGAGGGAGAGGAGGAGAACAGAAAACATTTAACATCTTTTTACCATTCTGCAAGGAGTTGGAGAGAAGGGGAAAAGACCAACAACATCCAGTGTGGAAGGAGGGAGACTCAACATTTCTACAGGTGGGTGTGGGTGCATTTCCCAAAAAGACTTTGTTGTATCGGTGGGGGGAGGAAAGAAGACCACTGAGGGCCGGAACATCGCGGGGGGTGTGTGTGTGTGTGGTAGTGTGTGTGGGGGCCTTGCTTACAACTAGGCCCCCCCCACAATTGGAACCCCCCCCACCCCCCCCACATTTGCCTAGCCTGGGATAGCTGGAGCTACCAGGCTGAAGATTTACCCAATTAACATCGTTAGGAGTGCGTGCCTGGTGGCTCTAGCTACCCCAGGTGAAGACGTCTTCTCCCCCCACCTGAAGACAAATCCAAAGACTGTGTTTTTTGTGTGTTTTGCCATCTGGGGAGTGCACCCACCCACAGCTGCGAGGGGAGACCTGCCCTCGCAGCCCCCCCCCGTTCCCACCCCCCTCTCTCTTTCTCCGTTACTCTCTGTTTCTCCCCTCTCTCTCTGAGAGCCCTTTTCTTCCGAATTTTTTAAAAAAAAACCCAATTAAGACAACTGAGCAGAGGGAGCAAGGCCTCTCCCCAATTGTCAACGAGGGGAGAGGTGCCTCGTTAAGGGCTCCTCTGCTCAGTTAATATACGAGGCCATTAAAGACCATTAAGGCCTGTGACTTTGGGGTGGGTGTAGCCCTTAAAGGGACCCCGTGATGGCGACCCCATCCACGCCGGTGGCAGGGCCAGCAAGGACGTATGCGCAGGTGGCAACCGCTTCCACGGCACCTCCTGCGCCACCCGCTGCCCTGCCACCGTTCAGACTTATAACCAGGAAACACGGGGTCAAGAGCTACACTCACCCCACAATGAGCATTGAGGAGTGCGTGCGGGCGATGGCTGGGGTAGTCGGCCCCTCGGCCATTGTCGCAGCCTCCAAGATGTCTGGGAAGGCCGTGTTCTTCCTGGGGTCGGAGCGGGCGGTGTCCCTGGCCCTTGAAAAGGGGCTCACGGTGGGCGGGACGTTCCTGCCGGTGGACCCTCTCGAGGCCACCGCGCAGAGGGTCATCGTTTCAAACGTCCCGTCCTTTGTTTCCGCTGAGCTCCTCCTCCCTCACCTACAACAACTGGGGGAGGTAAGGTCAGGGATCAACCCCATACCGCTCGGCCTCAGGGAGAACAGCCTGCGCCACGTGTTCTCCTTCCGCCGCCAGCTCTTTGTCCGGCTGGCGCGGGAGGAGACGACGGAGGGATCTTTTAATGTGGTGCACGAGGGGACTGCCTACCGCGTCTTCTGGACGTCGGACGGCGTGCGGTGCCATGCCTGCAGGGAGGTGGGGCACGTTCGCAAGAACTGCCCCGCCTCCAAGGCCGCCAAACCACCGAAGGCGGCCAAGGCTGGCGCCGCCGCCACCCCTCCCCCTAGTTGCGTCCGCGTGCCGGGAGCCATGGGTGCGCGGGCATCGTCGGAGGCCTTTGTTTTCAGGGCCTCCGGCGGGGGGGAGGGAGAGCGTCCGACCGGAAAGAAGGCGCGGAAGAAGACAAAACATCAAGAGGCGGGTCCCCTCAGTGCGCCGGATAATTTGACCACCGCGCTCAGCCCAACCCCGTCACCGGCGAGCGCGGGGTGCCCCGAGCCCGTGCCCGAGCCCTTGAACAACACCACAGAGGGGCCCGGGCGCGGGCAAGAAAAGGAAAAGGGGGGGGCGGAGCGGGAGGCCTCGGCAGACATGGGGGTCTCCCTGCCTCCGCGCGCCCCCAGGAACAAAAGGAGGCACGGCTCCGATGAGACGGAGGGGGAACAACATCCCTCCGTGGAGGAGTCGGTGCCCGCCGCGTGTCCCGCGTCCCCCACCAGCGCTCCCAAATTGCGCTGCAGGCGCGAGGAGTCTGTCCCCGGGGAGGGTGAGGCAGTCGAGGCTGCCCAGCCGCTGCCTCCCGGGGAGTGCATAGAAGATCTGCCTGTCGTGGGGGGCGTGGGGACCGCGGAGGAATGCGTAGCCGCCGGGCCGGGCGTCCCGGGGACTGAGGCGGGCGAGGCCGAAAAGGCCGAACCTGAGCCCGCCCAGCTATTACCCAACTTCCCCCGGGAGTTGCTCGACCCGGCAGAAACACAATATATTGATTTTAATGAAACTGTAGATGCTGGGCCGGGGGGTGGCAGCGGGGAGGGGGAGGAACACCCACCCTCGCCCCTTACTTTGGAGCTGGTGCACTTGGAGGGCCTGGGGATTTCCTATGGCCGGGTCTCTCCTTGTTCCCCGGTTCCTGGGGCGGAGGGGGAACCCCTTCCGCTGTCATTTCCCGACCCAGCACCAATTTTAAAAGAGCCCAGTGGGGACTCCTCTGCCGACGATCCTGGGGGTGGGATCGGGGCAGAGCCAGGGCCGGTTGGAGCGGCCGGTTCATTTGCCGTACCTTGTGCGGTCGATGGGCCGGCTGCTGGCGGCCACCTCCCGGAGGAGGACGGGGACTCGGTGGGGGACGCGGGAGAAGAACTAGAGACCACCGCCAGGGAGGCGGTGGATCTGCTCGCGGCCGCCGCTGAGGCCCTCCTCATTCCTGCAAAGGAACTCCGGGACTTTTTGGCCCAGAGCCGGGGTCGCCGCGACCAAGCCCGACTGGCCCTGGAAAAATGGTCCGAGCCGGAGCTGATCAAGGGGTCCGTCCGCGCCGCCGTTAAAACCTTGGCCGCGGGCGGGCCCTTGACAAAGGAGCAGCACCTTGAGCTGCGCGAGCTCGAGGGACTCCTCGCTGGGCTGCGGAGGGAGCGGAGTTCAACAAAAGACTCCGCTCCCTCCCCCACAATAGGTTAAGGTAGAGGTTGTACTATGCTTTTGCCATGAAGATAACCATAGCCAGCCTCAACATCAACGGCGGCAGAGGGGCACGCCGTAGATTTGACAATTTTTCGCTCCTGCGGGAGGGGAAATATGCGGTGTGCTTCCTGCAAGAAACCCACACCGTTCCGGGAGACGAAGCCACGTGGCTCCTGGAATGGCAAGGAGAGGTCCGCATGAGCCACCTCACCGCCATTTCTAGTGGGGTGGCCATCTTGCTGGGCCCGCATTTTCAGCCGGAGATCTTGGGGGTCGAGGAGCCCGTGCCAGGCCGCTTGCTGCACGTAACGGTTCGCCTGGGGGACGTGCCGCTCCATCTCGTGAACGTGTACGCCCCTCAGCCCGGCCCGCAGCAAACGCGCTTCTTTGAAGAGGTGTCCGCTCTTCTTGGCTCCGTCGACGTCGGCGACTGCATTGTCCTCGGGGGGGATTTTAACTGCACCCTCGAGGCGAGGGACCGCTCCGGTGCCCCGCAGTGCATGACGGCGATGGAGAAGTTGAGGGACCTGGTCGGGTCCTTCGACTTGGTGGACGTCTGGCGAAATCTCCACCCCGACTCCAGCGCCTTTACTTGGGTGAGGCCTGGAGTTGGATGGTCTAGAGTCGACCGCCTTTACGTGTCTCGGGCGTACGTTTCCTGCGTCCCGGCGGCCTCCATGCGGCCGGTGCCGTGTTCGGACCACCACCTGGTGTGGGCGGAGCTCGCTTCGCTCCGCGCGAGGACGGGGTCCGCGTACTGGCACTTTAACAACCGGCTGCTGGAGGACGTGCGGTTCCAGGACTCGTTCCGTCGATTCTGGTCCGCCTGGAGAAGGAAGCAGGGGGCTTCCCCTCCTTGAGGCTATGGTGGGACGTGGGCAAGGCTCACGTCCGCGTCTTCTGTCAAGAGTACGCGAGGGGGTCGACCAAGAGGCGGGCGGCCAGAGTCGGGCGCCTAGAAAAAGAGGTGCTCGACCTAGAAGCCCGTCTCGGTCAAGTCGTCGAGGACCCGGCCCTGCGGACGGTGTACGAAGCGAAGAAGGCCGCACTGAACGACCTGCAGCTCGTCGGGTCCCGAGGCGCGTTCGTGAGGTCGCGGATCCGGTTCCTGCGGGATCTGGACCGCGGCTCCCCCTTCTTCTACTCGCTGGAAAAAAGGCAGAGTGTCCGTAAGCAGCTCTTGACGCTGCTGGCCGACGACGGCTCTCTCGTCTCGGATCCGGAGGGCGTCAACAACAGGGTCCGTGAATATTACGGGGCTCTGTTCTCTCCGGATCCGTCCAGCGAGGAAGCGCGTAGAGTTTTGTGGGAGGACCTGCCGAAGGTCAGCCCGGAGGGCGCCGAAAATCTGGAAGCTCCGCTAAGCCTGGCGGAGCTGACCGGTGCCCTCGCCCGGCTCTCGAGGGGAAAATCCCCGGGGCTGGACGGGCTGACCGTGGAGTTCCACAGGGCGTTCTGGGACGTCCTGGGGAGCGACTACGCGCGGGTCCTGGGGGAAAGTCTGGCGACCGGGGAGATGCTCCTCTCTTGGCGCAGGGCAGTCATCGTCCTGCTGCCTAAGAAGGGCGATCTCTGCCTCCTTAAGAACTGGCGCCCGGTCTCCCTCCTCAGCACGGACTACAAAATCTTCGCCAGGGCGATGTCTGCTCGCCTTGGTGCCGTGCTGGACCACATGATCCACCCCGACCAGTCATACACGGTCCCGGGCCGGACAATCCACGATAACATCCATCTGGTCCGGGACCTCATCCATTGTTCCCAGGAGGCTGGTCTGTCGGTCGCCTTCCTATCCCTCGACCAAGAGAAGGCGTTCGACAGGGTGGATCACGACTATCTGCTCGGAACTCTGCGCGCTTTCGGGTTCGGGACGCATTTCGTCGCCCGGATCCGACTTTTGTACGCCGCCGCGGAGTGTCTGATTAAGGTTAACGGGTCCTTGACGGCGCCCCTTCGCTTTAGGAGAGGGGTGCGCCAGGGATGCCCCATGTCCGGCCAGTTATACGCCGTTTGCGTGGAGCCTTTCCTGCGCCTCTTGCGGACGAGGTTGACGGGACTGGCTCTGCAAGGGCCGGGCGTGGAGGTCGTCCTCTCGGCTTACGCCGATGACGTGCTCCTCGCGATAGAGGATCCCGCTGACCTGCGGAGGATGCGTGAGTGCCAGGAGATTTACTCGGCCGCGTCCTCCGCCAGGATCAACTGGGAGAAATGTTCCGGACTCCTGGTGGGTCAGTGGCGGGTGGACTCCCTGCCGGAGGAGCTCAGGCCTTTTGCCTGGAGCACGACCCATCTCCTCTATCTGGGAGTCTACCTTAGCCCCGACGAGGGAGCCTGGCCGGCGAACTGGCAGGAGCTGGAGGCCAAGGTCGCCGCTCGCCTAGGGCGCTGGACAGGACTGCTCCGAGTGCTGTCCTACAGGGGTCGAGCGCTAGTCATAAACCAGCTGGTGGCCGCAATGCTGTGGTACCGGCTGGTCACTTTGACCCCTCCCCCTGCGTTTGTCGCCAAGATACAGAAGAAGCTGGTGGACTTCTTCTGGAACAACAGGAAGCACTGGGTCTCTGCCGCGGTCTTGAGTCTCCTGCTTGAGGAGGGCGGTCAGTCGTTGGTGTGCGTCAGCGCCCAGCTCGCGACTTTCCGTCTTCAGACCCTGCAGAGATACCTTTACGTCGAGCCCCCTCCTAGGTGGTGCGCTCTGGCGAGGTATTTCTTCCGCCAGCAGCTCGACCTCAATTATGACACGCAGCTCCTGTTTGTGAACTTGGGGGGTGCCAGGACCGCCCTCCGGGAGCTGCCTGTCTTTTACAGGGAACTCATCAGGGTCTGGAACAAAGTCTCCACCAAGCGCAGCTCTCCGCCGGCTGGAGTGGCGGCCGTCCTGCAGGAACCGCTGCTCGGGAATCCGTACCTCCACGGCCGAGGCTTTATGTGGCGGTCGGAAGAGAGGGCTGTGGCTGGTGAGGTGACCAGGGTCAGGGACCTGCTCGATGGCGGAGGAGCGGGCTGGATGGCGCCAGACACGCTGGCGCGGCGCCTAAATTCTGCCAACGTCCGCCACGCGGCCGATGCCATCGAGTCGCTAAAAACAGCTCTGGGCCCTGACTCCGTTAGGTGCATCGAGGAGGCTCAAGCACGTGGGGAGATCCCGTCCGAACTGACCCCCGTCCGGACGGAATTCCTCATCGGCGCCAAACCCCGGAACCTCCCTCGGGGGCCGGCGCCTCACAACTTGAGCCGCCTCGGGGAAATCCCCTCCGTGCCTTTCAGTTCCGCGCGGAGGGGTTTCCTGTACGGGCTGCTTCTGCACACCCTCAACATTGCCATCCTCGCCGGCCGTCCGGACACGCCATGGCGTACCATCTTGCCGTCCGGGGGAGGCGGGGGTCCCCGATGGAGGGCCCTCTACGCAGGGGTCCTCCCACTATTCATCGGGGACTTGGCTTGGAGGGTGGTGCACGGAGCAGTGCCGTGCAACAAATTTTTAAGCCGGTTCACGGACTCCCAGGCCGCCTGCAATTTCTGCGGTCTGGAAGAGTCCGTGTTCCATGTTTTTATGGAATGCACAAGGTTGCAGCCCCTGTTTTATTATTTGAAGGGGCTGCTCCTGAAATTCTGGCTGCACTTCAGTCCCACTCTCCTGATCTTTGGGCACCCTGTGCGGAGGGGAGCGGGTAGGTCCGAAGGCCTCCTCGTAGGACTGCTCCTGGGCACGGCCAAGGGTGCCATCAGCCGGTCCAGGCAGCGGGCGGTCGAGGGGGTCGTTCAACCTGACTGCCTGCCTCTCTTCCGCTCTTACATCCGGTCCAGGGTGTCCTTGGAGATGGAGCACGCGGTGTCCACCGGTACGCTCGCGGCCTTCCGCGAGAGGTGGGCACCGGAGGGACTGGAGTGCATCATCACGCCCGGCAACCAAATTTTAATTTGATTTTACGTTTTTAAGTTTAATTTGTTTTAATTTCCGGTGCTTTTAGTGTCCCCTTCCCTTTTATAGGGGGCACCGGAGAAATTGTGATTTTAGTGCCCAAAAAAAAAAAAAAAAAAAAACACAAAAAAAAACACAAATAAAAACCAAAAAAAGGAAAAAAGGGCCTTGTAAATGTCTGGTGTGTCACCCAGGTCGGGTGGCACAGTTTAATGTTTATGTTTTGCAGGTAGACTCTAAAAGAGTTTCGTGCACAAGGAACCAATCGTAGAGCAGTGGAGGCGTGTCCTGCACAGTAGGAGCTGAGCTGCAGAGAGAGAGCAGCTATCAACTTTTGCTCCTGCCTGGAGAGCCCTGAGACCAGCCCAAGAAGAGAAGGAAGAAAGGGGCTTCACCTTCAACTTTTACCCAGAGGGAGAGGAGGAAGCAGAAAACATTTCAACTTTTTACCATTCTGCAAGGAGTTGGAGAGAGGGGGAAAAACCAACAACATCCAGTGTGGAAGGAGGGAGACTCTACACTTTCTACAGGTGGGTGTGGGTGCATTTCCCAAAAAGACTTTGTTGTATCGGTGGGGGGAGGAAAGAAGACCACTGAGGGCCGGAACATCGCGGGGGGTGTGTGTGTGTGTGGTAGTGTGCGTGGGGGCCGTGCTTACAACTAGGCCCCCCCCACAATTGGAACCCCCCCCACCCCCCCACATTTGCCTAGCCTGGGATAGCTGGAGCTACCAGGCTGAAGATTTTCATTAATCACCCCATTAAAGATCGTTTAGGAGTGTGTGCCTGGTGGCTCTAGCTACCCCAGGTGAAGACGTCTTCTCCCCCCACCTGAAGACCACCCCAAAGACTTTTTGTTTTGCCATCTGGGGAGTGCACCCACCCACAGCTGCGAGGGGAGACCTGCCCTCGCAGCCCCCCCACCCCTTCCCACCCCCCTCTCTCTTTCTCCGTTACCCTCTGTTTCTCCCCTCTCTCTCTGAGAACCCTTTTCTTCCTAATTTTTTTTTTAAAAAAACCAATTAAGACAACTGAGCAGAGGGAGCAAGGCCTCTCCCCAATTGCCAACGAGGGGAGAGGTGCCTCGTTAAGGGCTCCTCTGCTCAGTTAACATACGAGGCCATTAAAGACCATTAAGGCCTGTGACTTTGGGGTGGGTGTAGCCCTTAAAGGGACCCCGTGATGGCGACCCCATCCACGCCGGTGGCAGGGCCAGCGAAGACGTATGCGCAGGTGGCAACCGCTTCCACGGCACCTCCTGCGCCACCCGCTGCCCTGCCACCATTCAGACTCATTACAAAAAAACACGGGGTCAAGAGCTACACTCACCCCACAATGACCATCGAAGAGTGCGTGCGGGCGATGGCTGGGGTAGTCGGCCCCTCGGCCATTGTCGCAGCCTCCAAGATGTCTGGGAAGGCTGTTTTCTTCCTGGGGTCGGAGCGGGCGGTGTCCCTGGCCCTCGAAAGGGGGCTCACGGTGGGCGGGACGTTCCTGCCGGTGGACCCTCTCGAACGTCCCGCCCTTTGTTCCCGCTGAGCTCCTCCTCCCTCACCTACACCAACTGGGGGAGGTAAGGTCGGGGTTCAACCCCATACCGCTCGGCCTCAGGGAGAGCAGCCTGCGCCACGTGTTCTCCTTCCGTCGCCAGCTCTTTGTCCGGCTGGCGCGGGAGGAGACGACGGAGGGGAACTTTAATGTGGTGCACGAGGGGACTGCCTACCGCGTCTTTTGGACGTCGGACGGCGTGCGGTGCCATGCCTGCAGGGAGGTGGGGCATGTTCGTAAGAACTGCCCCGCCTCCAAGGCCGCCAAACCACCGAAGGCGGCCAAGGCTGGCGCCGCCGTCACCCCTCCCCCTAGTTGCGTCCGCGTGCCGGGAGCCGTAGGTGCGCGGGCATCGTCGGAGGCCTTTGTTTTCAGGGCCTCCGGCGGGGGGGAGGGAGAGTGTCCGGCCGGAAAGAAGGCGCGGAAGAAGGCAAAACATCAAGAGGCGGGTCCCCTCGGTGCGCCAGATAATTTGACCACCGCGCTCAGCCCAACCCCATCACCGGCGAGCGCGGGGTGCCCCGAGCCCGTGCCCGAGCCCTTGAATAACACCACAGAGGGGCCCGGGCGCGGGAAAGGAAAGGAAAAGGGGGGGGCGGAGCGGGAGGCCTCGGCAGACATGGGGGTCTCCCTGCCTCCGCGCGCCCCCAGGAACAAAAGGAGGCGCGGCTCCGATGAGGCGGAGGGGGAACAACATCCCTCCGCGGAGGAGTCGGTGCCCGCCGCGTGTCCCGCGTCCCCCACCAGCGCTCCCAAGTTGCGCTGCAGGCGCGAAGAGTCTGTCCCCGGGGAGGGTGAGGCAGTCGAGGCTGCCCAGCCGCTGCCTCCTGGGGATGGAGTGGAAGATCTGCCTGTCGTGGGGGGCGTGGGGCCAGCGGAAGAATGCATTGCCGCCGGGCCGGGCGTCCCGGGGACTGAGGCGGGCGGGGCCGAAAAGGCCGAACCTGAGCCCGCCCAGCCAATACCCAACTTCCCCCGGGAGTCGTTCGACCCGGCAGAAACACGAACTGATTTTAATGAAACTGTAGATGCTGGGCCGGGGGGTGGCAGCGGGGAGGGGGAGGAACACCCACCCTCGCCCCTTACTTTGGAGCTGGTGCACTTGGGGAGCCTGGGGATTTCCTATGGCCGGGTCTCTCCTTGTTCCCCGGTTCCTGGGGCGGAGGGGGAACCCCTTCCGCTGTCATTTCCCGACCCAGCACCATTTTTAAAAGAGCCCAGTGGGGATTCCTCTGCCGACGATCCTGGGGGTGGGATCGGGGCAGAGCCAGGGCCGGTTGGAGCGGCCGGTTCATTTACCGTACCTTGTGCGGTTGATGGGCCGGCTGCTGGCGGCCACCTCCCGGAGGAGGACGGGGACTCGGTGTGGGACGCGGGTGAAGACCTAGAGACCACCGCCAGCGAGGCGGTGGATCTGCTCGCGGCCGACGCCGAGACCATCCTCATTCCTGCAAAGGAACTCCGGGACTTTTTGGCCCAGAGCCGGGGTCGTTGCAACCAAGCCCGACTGGCCCTGGAAAAATGGTCCGAGCCGGAGCTGATCAGGGCGTCCGTCCGCGCCGCCGTCAAAACCTTGGCCGCGGGCGGGCCCTTGACAAAGGCGCAACACCTTGAGCTGCGCGAGCTCGAGGGACTCCTCGCTGGGCTGCGGAGGGAGCGGAGTTCAACAAAAGACTCCGCTCCCTCCCCCACAATAGGTTAAGGTAGAGGTTGCACTATGCTTTTGCCATGAAGATAACCATAGCCAGCCTCAACATCAACGGCGGCAGAGGGGCACGCCGTAGATTTGACAATTTTTCGCTCCTGCGGGAGGGGAAATATGCGGTGTGCTTCCTGCAAGAAACCCACACCGTTCCGGGAGACGAAGCCACGTGGCTCCTGGAATGGCAAGGAGAGGTCCGCATGAGCCACCTCACCGCCATTTCTAGTGGGGTGGCCATCTTGCTGGGCCCGCATTTTCAGCCGGAGATCTTGGGGGTCGAGGAGCCCGTGCCAGGCCGCTTGCTGCACGTAACGGTTCGCCTGGGGGACGTGCCGCTCCATCTCGTGAACGTGTACGCCCCTCAGCCCGGCCCGCAGCAAACGCGCTTCTTTGAAGAGGTGTCCGCTCTTCTTGGCTCCGTCGACGTCGGCGACTGCATTGTCCTCGGGGGGGGATTTTAACTGCACCCTCGAGGCGAGGGACCGCTCCGGTGCCCCGCAGTGCATGACGGCGATGGAGAAGTTGAGGGACCTGGTCGGGTCCTTCGACTTGGTGGACGTCTGGCGAAATCTCCACCCCGACTCCAGCGCCTTTACTTGGGTGAGGCCTGGAGTTGGATGGTCTAGAGTCGACCGCCTTTACGTGTCTCGGGCGTACGTTTCCTGCGTCCCGGCGGCCTCCATGCGGCCGGTGCCGTGTTCGGACCACCACCTGGTGTGGGCGGAGCTCGCTTCGCTCCGCGCGAGGACGGGGTCCGCGTACTGGCACTTTAACAACCGGCTGCTGGAGGACGTGCGGTTCCAGGACTCGTTCCGTCGATTCTGGTCCGACTGGAGAAGGAAGCAGGGGGGCTTCCCCTCCTTGAGGCTATGGTGGGACGTGGGCAAGGCTCACGTCCGCGTCTTCTGTCAAGAGTACGCGAGGGGGTCGACCAAGAGGCGGGCGGCCAGAGTCGGGCGCCTAGAAAAAGAGGTGCTCGACCTGGAAGCCCGTCTCGGTCAAGTCGTCCAGGACCCGGCCCTGCGGACGGTGTACGAAGCGAAGAAGGCCGCGCTGAAGGACCTGCAGCTCGTCGGGTCCCGAGGCGCGTTCGTGAGGTCGCGGATCCGGTTCCTGCGGGATCTGGACCGCGGCTCCCCCTTCTTCTACTCGCTGGAAAAAAGGCAGAGTGTCCGTAAGCAGCTCTTGACGCTGCTGGCCGACGACGGCTCTCTCGTCTCGGATCCGGAGGGCGTCAACAACAGGGTCCGTGAATATTACGGGGCTCTGTTCTCTCCGGATCCGTCCAGCGAGGAAGCGCGTAGAGTTTTGTGGGAGGACCTGCCGAAGGTCAGCCCGGAGGGCGCCGAAAATCTGGAAGCTCCGCTAAGCCTGGCGGAGCTGACCGGTGCCCTCGCCCGGCTCTCGAGGGGAAAATCCCCGGGGCTGGACGGGCTGACCGTGGAGTTCCACAGGGCGTTCTGGGACGTCCTGGGGAGCGACTACCCGCGGGTCCTGGGGGAAAGTCTGGCGACCGGGGAGATGCCCCTCTCTTGGTGCAGGGCAGTCATCATCCTGCTGCCTAAGAAGGGCGATCTCCGCCTCCTTAAGAACTGGCGCCCGGTCTCCCTCCTCAGCACGGACTACAAAATCTTCGCCAGGGCGATGTCTGCTCGCCTTGGTGCCGTGCTGGACCACATGATCCACCCCGACCAGTCATACACGGTCCCGGGCCGGACAATCCACGATAACATCCATCTGGTCCGGGACCTCATCCATTGTTCCCAGGAGGCTGGTCTGTCGGTCGCCTTCCTATCCCTCGACCAAGAGAAGGCGTTCGACAGGGTGGATCACGACTATCTGCTCGGAACTCTGCGCGCTTTCGGGTTCGGGACGCATTTCGTCGCCCGGATCCGACTTTTGTACGCCGCCGCGGAGTGTCTGATTAAGGTTAACGGGTCCTTGACGGCGCCCCTTCGCTTTAGGAGAGGGGTGCGCCAGGGATGCCCCATGTCCGGCCAGTTATATGCTGTTTGCGTGGAGCCTTTCCTGCGCCTCTTGCGGACGAGGTTGACGGGACTGGCTCTGCAAGGGCTGGGCGTGGAGGTCGTCCTCTCGGCTTACGCCGATGAAGTGCTCCTCGCGGTAGAGGATCCCGCTGACCTGCGGAGGATGCGTGAGTGCCAGGAGATTTACTCGGCCGCGTCCTCCGCCAGGATCAACTGGAAGAAATGTTCCGGACTCCTGGTGGGTCAGTGGCGGGTGGACTCCCTGCCGGAGGAGCTCAGGCCTTTTGCCTGGAGCACGACCCATCTCCTCTATCTGGGAGTCTACCTTAGCCCCGACGAGGGAGCCTGGCCGGCGAACTACAGGGGTCGAGCGCTAGTCATAAACCAGCTGGTGGCCGCAATGCTGTGGTACCGGCTGGTCACTTTGACCCCTCCCCCTGCGTTTGTAGCCAAGATACAGAAGAAGCTGGTGGACTTCTTCTGGAACAACAGGAAGCACTGGGTCTCTGCTGCGGTCTTGAGTCTCCCGCTTGAGGAGGGCGGTCAGTCGTTGGTGTGCGTCAGCGCCCAGCTCGCGACTTTCCATCTTCAGACCCTGCAGAGATACCTTTACGTCGAGCCCCCTCCTAGGTGGTGTGCTCTGGCGAGGTATTTCTTCCGCTCGACCTCAATTATGACACGCAGCTCCTGTTTGTGAACTTGGGGGGTGCCAGGACCGCCCTCCAGGAGCTGCCTGTCTTTTACAGGGAACTCATCAGGGTCTGGAACAAAGTCTCCACCAAGCGCAGCTCTCCGCCGACTGGAGTGGCGGCCGTCCTGCAGGAACCGCTGCTCGGGAATCCGTACCTCCACGGCCGAGGCTTTATGTGGCGGTCGGAAGAGAGGGCTGTGGCTGGTGAGGTGACCAGGGTCAGGGACCTGCTCGATGGCGGAGGAGCGGGCTGGATGGCGCCAGACACGCTGGCGCGGCGCCTAAATTCTGCCAACGTCCGCCACGCGGCCGATGCCATCGAGTCGCTAAAAACAGCTCTGGGCCCTGACTCCGTTAGGTGCATCGAGGAGGCTCAGGCACGTGGGGAGATCCCGTCCGAACTGACCCCCGTCCGGACGGAATTCCTCATCGGCGCCAAACCCCGGAACCTCCCTCGGGGGCCGGCGCCTCACAACTTGAGCCGCCTCGGGGAAATCCCCTCCGTGCCTTTCAGTTCCGCGCGGAGGGGTTTCCTGTACGGGCTGCTCCTGCACACCCTCAACTTTGCCATCCTCGCCGGCCGTCCGGACACGCCATGGCGTACCATCTTGCCGTCCGGAGGAGGCGGGGGTCCCCGATGGAGGGCACTCTACGCCGGGGTCCTCCCACTATTCATCGGGGACTTGGCCTGGAGGGTGGTGCACGGAGCAGTGCCGTGCAATAAATTTTTAAGCCGGTTCACGGACTCCCAGGCCGCCTGCAATTTCTGCGGTCTGGAGGAGTCCGTGTTCCATGTTTTTATTGAATGCACAAGGTTGCAGCCCCTGTTGCACTATTTGAAGGGGCTGCTCCTGAAATTCTGGCTGCACTTCAGTCCCACTCTCCTGATCTTTGGGCACCCTGTGCGGAGGGGAGCGGGTAGGTCCGAAGGCCTCCTTGTAGGACTGCTCCTGGGCACGGCCAAGGGTGCCATCAGCCGGTCCAGGCAGCGGGCGGTCGAGGGGGTCGTTCAACCTGACTGCCTGCCTCTCTTCCGCTCTTACATCCGGTCCAGGGTGTCCTTGGAGATGGAGCACGCGGTGTCCACCGGTACGCTCGCGGCCTTCCGCGAGAGGTGGGCACCGGAGGGACTGGAGTGCATCATCACGCCCGGCAACCAAATTTTAATTTGATTTTACGTTTTTTAAGTTTAATTTGTTTTAATTGCCGGTGCTTTTAGTGTCCCCCTCTCCTTTTATAGGGGGCACTGGAAAAAAGGAAAAATTTGATTTTCGTGCCCAAAAAAAAAAAAACCACAAAAAAACCCCAAAAAAACCAAAAAAGGGCCTTGTAAATGTCTTGTGTGTGTCATCCAGGTCGGGTGGCACGGATACATGTTTTATGTTTTCGCAGGTAAACTCAAAAGAGTTTCATGCACAAGGAACCAATCGTAGAGCAGTGGAGGCGTGTCCTGCACAGTAGGAGCTGAGCTGCAGAGAGAGAGCAGCTATCAACTTTTGCTCCTGCCTGGAGAGCCCTGAGACCAGCCCAGGAAGAGAAGGAAGAAAGGGGCTTCACCTTCAACTTTTACCCAGAGGGAGAGGAGGAAGCAGAAAACATTTCAACTTTTTACCATTCTGCAAGGAGTTGGAGAGAGGGGGAAAAACCAACAACATCCAGTGTGGAAGGAGGGAGACTCTACACTTTCTACAGGTGGGTGTGGGTGCATTTCCCAAAAAGACTTTGTTGTATCGGTGGGGGGAGGAAAGAAGACCACTGAGGGCCGGAACATCGCGGGGGGTGTGTGTGTGTGTGGTAGTGTGCGTGGGGGCCGTGCTTACAACTAGGGCCCCCCCACAATTGGAACCCCCCCCACCCCCCCACATTTGCCTAGCCTGGGATCGCTGGAGCTACCAGGCTGAAGATTTTCATTAATCACCCCATTGAAGATCGTTTAGGAGTGTGTGCCTGGTGGCTCTAGCTACCCCAGGTGAAGACGTCTTCTCCCCCCACCTGAAGACCACCCCAAAGACTTTTTGTTTTGCCATCTGGGGAGTGCACCCACCCACAGCTGCGAGGGGAGACCTGCCCTCGCAGCCCCCCCACCCCTTCCCACCCCCCTCTCTCTTTCTCCGTTACCCTCTGTTTCTCCCCTCTCTCTCTGAGAACCCTTTTCTTCCTAATTTTTTTTAAAAAAAAACCAATTAAGACAACTGAGCAGAGGGAGCAAGGCCTCTCCCCAATTGCCAACGAGGGGAGAGGTGCCTCGTTAAGGGCTCCTCTGCTCAGTTAACATACGAGGCCATTAAAGACCATTAAGGCCTGTGACTTTGGGGTGGGTGTAGCCCTTAAAGGGACCCCGTGATGGCGACCCCATCCACGCCGGTGGCAGGGCCAGCGAAGACGTATGCGCAGGTGGCAACCGCTTCCACGGCACCTCCTGCGCCACCCGCTGCCCTGCCACCATTCAGACTCATTACAAAAAAACACGGGGTCAAGAGCTACACTCACCCCACAATGACCATCGAAGAGTGCGTGCGGGCGATGGCTGGGGTAGTCGGCCCCTCGGCCATTGTCGCGGCCTCCAAGATGTCTGGGAAGGCTGTTTTCTTCCTGGGGTCGGAGCGGGCGGTGTCCCTGGCCCTCGAAAGGGGGCTCACGGTGGGCGGGACGTTCCTGCCGGTGGACCCTCTCGAACGTCCCGCCCTTTGTTCCCGCTGAGCTCCTCCTCCCTCACCTACACCAACTGGGGGAGGTAAGGTCGGGGTTCAACCCCATACCGCTCGGCCTCAGGGAGAGCAGCCTGCGCCACGTGTTCTCCTTCCGTCGCCAGCTCTTTGTCCGGCTGGCGCGGGAGGAGACGACGGAGGGGAACTTTAATGTGGTGCACGAGGGGACTGCCTACCGCGTCTTTTGGACGTCGGACGGCGTGCGGTGCCATGCCTGCAGGGAGGTGGGGCATGTTCGTAAGAACTGCCCCGCCTCCAAGGCCGCCAAACCACCGAAGGCGGCCAAGGCTGGCGCCGCCGTCACCCCTCCCCCTAGTTGCGTCCGCGTGCCGGGAGCCGTAGGTGCGCGGGCATCGTCGGAGGCCTTTGTTTTCAGGGCCTCCGGCGGGGGGGAGGGAGAGTGTCCGGCCGGAAAGAAGGCGCGGAAGAAGGCAAAACATCAAGAGGCGGGTCCCCTCGGTGCGCCAGATAATTTGACCACCGCGCTCAGCCCAACCCCATCACCGGCGAGCGCGGGGTGCCCCGAGCCCGTGCCCGAGCCCTTGAATAACACCACAGAGGGGCCCGGGCGCGGGAAAGGAAAGGAAAAGGGGGGGGCGGAGCGGGAGGCCTCGGCAGACATGGGGGTCTCCCTGCCTCCGCGCGCCCCCAGGAACAAAAGGAGGCGCGGCTCCGATGAGGCGGAGGGGGAACAACATCCCTCCGCGGAGGAGTCGGTGCCCGCCGCGTGTCCCGCGTCCCCCACCAGCGCTCCCAAGTTGCGCTGCAGGCGCGAAGAGTCTGTCCCCGGGGAGGGTGAGGCAGTCGAGGCTGCCCAGCCGCTGCCTCCTGGGGATGGAGTGGAAGATCTGCCTGTCGTGGGGGGCGTGGGGCCAGCGGAAGAATGCATTGCCGCCGGGCCGGGCGTCCCGGGGACTGAGGCGGGCGGGGCCGAAAAGGCCGAACCTGAGCCCGCCCAGCCAATACCCAACTTCCCCCGGGAGTCGTTCGACCCGGCAGAAACACGAACTGATTTTAATGAAACTGTAGATGCTGGGCCGGGGGGTGGCAGCGGGGAGGGGGAGGAACACCCACCCTCGCCCCTTACTTTGGAGCTGGTGCACTTGGGGAGCCTGGGGATTTCCTATGGCCGGGTCTCTCCTTGTTCCCCGGTTCCTGGGGCGGAGGGGGAACCCCTTCCGCTGTCATTTCCCGACCCAGCACCATTTTTAAAAGAGCCCAGTGGGGATTCCTCTGCCGACGATCCTGGGGGTGGGATCGGGGCAGAGCCAGGGCCGGTTGGAGCGGCCGGTTCATTTACCGTACCTTGTGCGGTTGATGGGCCGGCTGCTGGCGGCCACCTCCCGGAGGAGGACGGGGACTCGGTGGGGGACGCGGGTGAAGACCTAGAGACCACCGCCAGCGAGGCGGTGGATCTGCTCGCGGCCGACGCCGAGACCATCCTCATTCCTGCAAAGGAACTCCGGGACTTTTTGGCCCAGAGCCGGGGTCGTTGCAACCAAGCCCGACTGGCCCTGGAAAAATGGTCCGAGCCGGAGCTGATCAGGGCGTCCGTCCGCGCCGCCGTCAAAACCTTGGCCGCGGGCGGGCCCTTGACAAAGGCGCAACACCTTGAGCTGCGCGAGCTCGAGGGACTCCTCGCTGGGCTGCGGAGGGAGCGGAGTTCAACAAAAGACTCCGCTCCCTCCCCCACAATAGGTTAAGGTAGAGGTTGCACTATGCTTTTGCCATGAAGATAACCATAGCCAGCCTCAACATCAACGGCGGCAGAGGGGCACGCCGTAGATTTGACAATTTTTCGCTCCTGCGGGAGGGGAAATATGCGGTGTGCTTCCTGCAAGAAACCCACACCGTTCCGGGAGACGAAGCCACGTGGCTCCTGGAATGGCAAGGAGAGGTCCGCATGAGCCACCTCACCGCCATTTCTAGTGGGGTGGCCATCTTGCTGGGCCCGCATTTTCAGCCGGAGATCTTGGGGGTCGAGGAGCCCGTGCCAGGCCGCTTGCTGCACGTAACGGTTCGCCTGGGGGACGTGCCGCTCCATCTCGTGAACGTGTACGCCCCTCAGCCCGGCCCGCAGCAAACGCGCTTCTTTGAAGAGGTGTCCGCTCTTCTTGGCTCCGTCGACGTCGGCGACTGCATTGTCCTCGGGGGGGGATTTTAACTGCACCCTCGAGGCGAGGGACCGCTCCGGTGCCCCGCAGTGCATGACGGCGATGGAGAAGTTGAGGGACCTGGTCGGGTCCTTCGACTTGGTGGACGTCTGGCGAAATCTCCACCCCGACTCCAGCGCCTTTACTTGGGTGAGGCCTGGAGTTGGATGGTCTAGAGTCGACCGCCTTTACGTGTCTCGGGCGTACGTTTCCTGCGTCCCGGCGGCCTCCATGCGGCCGGTGCCGTGTTCGGACCACCACCTGGTGTGGGCGGAGCTCGCTTCGCTCCGCGCGAGGACGGGGTCCGCGTACTGGCACTTTAACAACCGGCTGCTGGAGGACGTGCGGTTCCAGGACTCGTTCCGTCGATTCTGGTCCGACTGGAGAAGGAAGCAGGGGGGCTTCCCCTCCTTGAGGCTATGGTGGGACGTGGGCAAGGCTCACGTCCGCGTCTTCTGTCAAGAGTACGCGAGGGGGTCGACCAAGAGGCGGGCGGCCAGAGTCGGGCGCCTAGAAAAAGAGGTGCTCGACCTGGAAGCCCGTCTCGGTCAAGTCGTCCAGGACCCGGCCCTGCGGACGGTGTACGAAGCGAAGAAGGCCGCGCTGAAGGACCTGCAGCTCGTCGGGTCCCGAGGCGCGTTCGTGAGGTCGCGGATCCGGTTCCTGCGGGATCTGGACCGCGGCTCCCCCTTCTTCTACTCGCTGGAAAAAAGGCAGAGTGTCCGTAAGCAGCTCTTGACGCTGCTGGCCGACGACGGCTCTCTCGTCTCGGATCCGGAGGGCGTCAACAACAGGGTCCGTGAATATTACGGGGCTCTGTTCTCTCCGGATCCGTCCAGCGAGGAAGCGCGTAGAGTTTTGTGGGAGGACCTGCCGAAGGTCAGCCCGGAGGGCGCCGAAAATCTGGAAGCTCCGCTAAGCCTGGCGGAGCTGACCGGTGCCCTCGCCCGGCTCTCGAGGGGAAAATCCCCGGGGCTGGACGGGCTGACCGTGGAGTTCCACAGGGCGTTCTGGGACGTCCTGGGGAGCGACTACCCGCGGGTCCTGGGGGAAAGTCTGGCGACCGGGGAGATGCCCCTCTCTTGGCGCAGGGCAGTCATCGTCCTGCTGCCTAAGAAGGGCGATCTCCGCCTCCTTAAGAACTGGCGCCCGGTCTCCCTCCTCAGCACGGACTACAAAATCTTCGCCAGGGCGATGTCTGCTCGCCTTGGTGCCGTGCTGGACCACATGATCCACCCCGACCAGTCATACACGGTCCCGGGCCGGACAATCCACGATAACATCCATCTGGTCCGGGACCTCATCCATTGTTCCCAGGAGGCTGGTCTGTCGGTCGCCTTCCTATCCCTCGACCAAGAGAAGGCGTTCGACAGGGTGGATCACGACTATCTGCTCGGAACTCTGCGCGCTTTCGGGTTCGGGACGCATTTCGTCGCCCGGATCCGACTTTTGTACGCCGCCGCGGAGTGTCTGATTAAGGTTAACGGGTCCTTGACGGCGCCCCTTCGCTTTAGGAGAGGGGTGCGCCAGGGATGCCCCATGTCCGGCCAGTTATATGCTGTTTGCGTGGAGCCTTTCCTGCGCCTCTTGCGGACGAGGTTGACGGGACTGGCTCTGCAAGGGCTGGGCGTGGAGGTCGTCCTCTCGGCTTACGCCGATGAAGTGCTCCTCGCGGTAGAGGATCCCGCTGACCTGCGGAGGATGCGTGAGTGCCAGGAGATTTACTCGGCCGCGTCCTCCGCCAGGATCAACTGGAAGAAATGTTCCGGACTCCTGGTGGGTCAGTGGCGGGTGGACTCCCTGCCGGAGGAGCTCAGGCCTTTTGCCTGGAGCACGACCCATCTCCTCTATCTGGGAGTCTACCTTAGCCCCGACGAGGGAGCCTGGCCGGCGAACTACAGGGGTCGAGCGCTAGTCATAAACCAGCTGGTGGCCGCAATGCTGTGGTACCGGCTGGTCACTTTGACCCCTCCCCCTGCGTTTGTAGCCAAGATACAGAAGAAGCTGGTGGACTTCTTCTGGAACAACAGGAAGCACTGGGTCTCTGCTGCGGTCTTGAGTCTCCCGCTTGAGGAGGGCGGTCAGTCGTTGGTGTGCGTCAGCGCCCAGCTCGCGACTTTCCATCTTCAGACCCTGCAGAGATACCTTTACGTCGAGCCCCCTCCTAGGTGGTGTGCTCTGGCGAGGTATTTCTTCCGCTCGACCTCAATTATGACACGCAGCTCCTGTTTGTGAACTTGGGGGGTGCCAGGACCGCCCTCCAGGAGCTGCCTGTCTTTTACAGGGAACTCATCAGGGTCTGGAACAAAGTCTCCACCAAGCGCAGCTCTCCGCCGACTGGAGTGGCGGCCGTCCTGCAGGAACCGCTGCTCGGGAATCCGTACCTCCACGGCCGAGGCTTTATGTGGCGGTCGGAAGAGAGGGCTGTGGCTGGTGAGGTGACCAGGGTCAGGGACCTGCTCGATGGCGGAGGAGCGGGCTGGATGGCGCCAGACACGCTGGCGCGGCGCCTAAATTCTGCCAACGTCCGCCACGCGGCCGATGCCATCGAGTCGCTAAAAACAGCTCTGGGCCCTGACTCCGTTAGGTGCATCGAGGAGGCTCAGGCACGTGGGGAGATCCCGTCCGAACTGACCCCCGTCCGGACGGAATTCCTCATCGGCGCCAAACCCCGGAACCTCCCTCGGGGGCCGGCGCCTCACAACTTGAGCCGCCTCGGGGAAATCCCCTCCGTGCCTTTCAGTTCCGCGCGGAGGGGTTTCCTGTACGGGCTGCTCCTGCACACCCTCAACTTTGCCATCCTCGCCGGCCGTCCGGACACGCCATGGCGTACCATCTTGCCGTCCGGAGGAGGCGGGGGTCCCCGATGGAGGGCACTCTACGCCGGGGTCCTCCCACTATTCATCGGGGACTTGGCCTGGAGGGTGGTGCACGGAGCAGTGCCGTGCAATAAATTTTTAAGCCGGTTCACGGACTCCCAGGCCGCCTGCAATTTCTGCGGTCTGGAGGAGTCCGTGTTCCATGTTTTTATTGAATGCACAAGGTTGCAGCCCCTGTTGCACTATTTGAAGGGGCTGCTCCTGAAATTCTGGCTGCACTTCAGTCCCACTCTCCTGATCTTTGGGCACCCTGTGCGGAGGGGAGCGGGTAGGTCCGAAGGCCTCCTTGTAGGACTGCTCCTGGGCACGGCCAAGGGTGCCATCAGCCGGTCCAGGCAGCGGGCGGTCGAGGGGGTCGTTCAACCTGACTGCCTGCCTCTCTTCCGCTCTTACATCCGGTCCAGGGTGTCCTTGGAGATGGAGCACGCGGTGTCCACCGGTACGCTCGCGGCCTTCCGCGAGAGGTGGGCACCGGAGGGACTGGAGTGCATCATCACGCCCGGCAACCAAATTTTAATTTGATTTTACGTTTTTTAAGTTTAATTTGTTTTAATTGCCGGTGCTTTTAGTGTCCCCCTCTCCTTTTATAGGGGGCACTGGAAAAAAGGAAAAATTTGATTTTCGTGCCCAAAAAAAAAAAAACCACAAAAAAACCCCAAAAAAACCAAAAAAGGGCCTTGTAAATGTCTTGTGTGTGTCATCCAGGTCGGGTGGCACGGATACATGTTTTATGTTTTCGCAGGTAAACTCAAAAGAGTTTCATGCACAAGGAACCAATCGTAGAGCAGTGGAGGCGTGTCCTGCACAGTAGGAGCTGAGCTGCAGAGAGAGAGCAGCTATCAACTTTTGCTCCTGCCTGGAGAGCCCTGAGACCAGCCCAGGAAGAGAAGGAAGAAAGGGGCTTCACCTTCAACTTTTACCCAGAGGGAGAGGAGGAAGCAGAAAACATTTCAACTTTTTACCATTCTGCAAGGAGTTGGAGAGAGGGGGAAAAACCAACAACATCCAGTGTGGAAGGAGGGAGACTCTACACTTTCTACAGGTGGGTGTGGGTGCATTTCCCAAAAAGACTTTGTTGTATCGGTGGGGGGAGGAAAGAAGACCACTGAGGGCCGGAACATCGCGGGGGGTGTGTGTGTGTGTGGTAGTGTGCGTGGGGGCCGTGCTTACAACTAGGGCCCCCCCACAATTGGAACCCCCCCCCACCCCCCCACATTTGCCTAGCCTGGGATCGCTGGAGCTACCAGGCTGAAGATTTTCATTAATCACCCCATTGAAGATCGTTTAGGAGTGTGTGCCTGGTGGCTCTAGCTACCCCAGGTGAAGACGTCTTCTCCCCCCACCTGAAGACCACCCCAAAGACTTTTTGTTTTGCCATCTGGGGAGTGCACCCACCCACAGCTGCGAGGGGAGACCTGCCCTCGCAGCCCCCCCACCCCTTCCCACCCCCCTCTCTCTTTCTCCGTTACCCTCTGTTTCTCCCCTCTCTCTCTGAGAACCCTTTTCTTCCTAATTTTTTTTAAAAAAAAACCAATTAAGACAACTGAGCAGAGGGAGCAAGGCCTCTCCCCAATTGCCAACGAGGGGAGAGGTGCCTCGTTAAGGGCTCCTCTGCTCAGTTAACATACGAGGCCATTAAAGACCATTAAGGCCTGTGACTTTGGGGTGGGTGTAGCCCTTAAAGGGACCCCGTGATGGCGACCCCATCCACGCCGGTGGCAGGGCCAGCGAAGACGTATGCGCAGGTGGCAACCGCTTCCACGGCACCTCCTGCGCCACCCGCTGCCCTGCCACCATTCAGACTCATTACAAAAAAACACGGGGTCAAGAGCTACACTCACCCCACAATGACCATCGAAGAGTGCGTGCGGGCGATGGCTGGGGTAGTCGGCCCCTCGGCCATTGTCGCGGCCTCCAAGATGTCTGGGAAGGCTGTTTTCTTCCTGGGGTCAGAGCGGGCGGTGTCCCTGGCCCTCGAAAGGGGGCTCACGGTGGGCGGGACGTTCCTGCCGGTGGACCCTCTCGAGGCCACCGCGCAGAGGGTCATCATATCGAACGTCCTGCCCTTTGTTCCCGCTGAGCTCCTCCTCCCTCACCTACACCAACTGGGGGAGGTAAGGTCGGGGTTCAACCCCATACCGCTCGGCCTCAGGGAGAGCAGCCTGCGCCACGTGTTCTCCTTCCGTCGCCAGCTCTTTGTCCGGCTGGCGCGGGAGGAGACGACGGAGGGGAACTTTAATGTGGTGCACGAGGGGACTGCCTACCGCGTCTTTTGGACGTCGGACGGCGTGCGGTGCCATGCCTGCAGGGAGGTGGGGCATGTTCGTAAGAACTGCCCCGCCTCCAAGGCCGCCAAACCACCGAAGGCGGCCAAGGCTGGCGCCGCCGTCACCCCTCCCCCTAGTTGCGTCCGCGTGCCGGGAGCCGTAGGTGCGCGGGCATCGTCGGAGGCCTTTGTTTTCAGGGCCTCCGGCGGGGGGGAGGGAGAGTGTCCGGCCGGAAAGAAGGCGCGGAAGAAGGCAAAACATCAAGAGGCGGGTCCCCTCGGTGCGCCAGATAATTTGACCACCGCGCTCAGCCCAACCCCATCACCGGCGAGCGCGGGGTGCCCCGAGCCCGTGCCCGAGCCCTTGAATAACACCACAGAGGGGCCCGGGCGCGGGAAAGGAAAGGAAAAGGGGGGGGCGGAGCGGGAGGCCTCGGCAGACATGGGGGTCTCCCTGCCTCCGCGCGCCCCCAGGAACAAAAGGAGGCGCGGCTCCGATGAGGCAGAGGGGGAACAACATCCCTCCGCGGAGGAGTCGGTGCCCGCCGCGTGTCCCGCGTCCCCCACCAGCGCTCCCAAGTTGCGCTGCAGGCGCGAAGAGTCTGTCCCCGGGGAGGGTGAGGCAGTCGAGGCTGCCCAGCCGCTGCCTCCTGGGGATGGAGTGGAAGATCTGCCTGTCGTGGGGGGCGTGGGGCCAGCGGAAGAATGCATTGCCGCCGGGCCGGGCGTCCCGGGGACTGAGGCGGGCGGGGCCGAAAAGGCCGAACCTGAGCCCGCCCAGCCAATACCCAACTTCCCCCGGGAGTCGTTCGACCCGGCAGAAACACGAACTGATTTTAATGAAACTGTAGATGCTGGGCCGGGGGGTGGCAGCGGGGAGGGGGAGGAACACCCACCCTCGCCCCTTACTTTGGAGCTGGTGCACTTGGGGAGCCTGGGGATTTCCTATGGCCGGGTCTCTCCTTGTTCCCCGGTTCCTGGGGCGGAGGGGGAACCCCTTCCGCTGTCATTTCCCGACCCAGCACCATTTTTAAAAGAGCCCAGTGGGGATTCCTCTGCCGACGATCCTGGGGGTGGGATCGGGGCAGAGCCAGGGCCGGTTGGAGCGGCCGGTTCATTTACCGTACCTTGTGCGGTTGATGGGCCGGCTGCTGGCGGCCACCTCCCGGAGGAGGACGGGGACTCGGTGGGGGACGCGGGTGAAGACCTAGAGACCACCGCCAGCGAGGCGGTGGATCTGCTCGCGGCCGACGCCGAGACCATCCTCATTCCTGCAAAGGAACTCCGGGACTTTTTGGCCCAGAGCCGGGGTCGTTGCAACCAAGCCCGACTGGCCCTGGAAAAATGGTCCGAGCCGGAGCTGATCAGGGCGTCCGTCCGCGCCGCCGTCAAAACCTTGGCCGCGGGCGGGCCCTTGACAAAGGCGCAACACCTTGAGCTGCGCGAGCTCGAGGGACTCCTCGCTGGGCTGCGGAGGGAGCGGAGTTCAACAAAAGACTCCGCTCCCTCCCCCACAATAGGTTAAGGTAGAGGTTGCACTATGCTTTTGCCATGAAGATAACCATAGCCAGCCTCAACATCAACGGCGGCAGAGGGGCACGCCGTAGATTTGACAATTTTTCGCTCCTGCGGGAGGGGAAATATGCGGTGTGCTTCCTGCAAGAAACCCACACCGTTCCGGGAGACGAAGCCACGTGGCTCCTGGAATGGCAAGGAGAGGTCCGCATGAGCCACCTCACCGCCATTTCTAGTGGGGTGGCCATCTTGCTGGGCCCGCATTTTCAGCCGGAGATCTTGGGGGTCGAGGAGCCCGTGCCAGGCCGCTTGCTGCACGTAACGGTTCGCCTGGGGGACGTGCCGCTCCATCTCGTGAACGTGTACGCCCCTCAGCCCGGCCCGCAGCAAACGCGCTTCTTTGAAGAGGTGTCCGCTCTTCTTGGCTCCGTCGACGTCGGCGACTGCATTGTCCTCGGGGGGGGATTTTAACTGCACCCTCGAGGCGAGGGACCGCTCCGGTGCCCCGCAGTGCATGACGGCGATGGAGAAGTTGAGGGACCTGGTCGGGTCCTTCGACTTGGTGGACGTCTGGCGAAATCTCCACCCCGACTCCAGCGCCTTTACTTGGGTGAGGCCTGGAGTTGGATGGTCTAGAGTCGACCGCCTTTACGTGTCTCGGGCGTACGTTTCCTGCGTCCCGGCGGCCTCCATGCGGCCGGTGCCGTGTTCGGACCACCACCTGGTGTGGGCGGAGCTCGCTTCGCTCCGCGCGAGGACGGGGTCCGCGTACTGGCACTTTAACAACCGGCTGCTGGAGGACGTGCGGTTCCAGGACTCGTTCCGTCGATTCTGGTCCGACTGGAGAAGGAAGCAGGGGGGCTTCCCCTCCTTGAGGCTATGGTGGGACGTGGGCAAGGCTCACGTCCGCGTCTTCTGTCAAGAGTACGCGAGGGGGTCGACCAAGAGGCGGGCGGCCAGAGTCGGGCGCCTAGAAAAAGAGGTGCTCGACCTGGAAGCCCGTCTCGGTCAAGTCGTCCAGGACCCGGCCCTGCGGACGGTGTACGAAGCGAAGAAGGCCGCGCTGAAGGACCTGCAGCTCGTCGGGTCCCGAGGCGCGTTCGTGAGGTCGCGGATCCGGTTCCTGCGGGATCTGGACCGCGGCTCCCCCTTCTTCTACTCGCTGGAAAAAAGGCAGAGTGTCCGTAAGCAGCTCTTGACGCTGCTGGCCGACGACGGCTCTCTCGTCTCGGATCCGGAGGGCGTCAACAACAGGGTCCGTGAATATTACGGGGCTCTGTTCTCTCCGGATCCGTCCAGCGAGGAAGCGCGTAGAGTTTTGTGGGAGGACCTGCCGAAGGTCAGCCCGGAGGGCGCCGAAAATCTGGAAGCTCCGCTAAGCCTGGCGGAGCTGACCGGTGCCCTCGCCCGGCTCTCGAGGGGAAAATCCCCGGGGCTGGACGGGCTGACCGTGGAGTTCCACAGGGCGTTCTGGGACGTCCTGGGGAGCGACTACCCGCGGGTCCTGGGGGAAAGTCTGGCGACCGGGGAGATGCCCCTCTCTTGGCGCAGGGCAGTCATCGTCCTGCTGCCTAAGAAGGGCGATCTCCGCCTCCTTAAGAACTGGCGCCCGGTCTCCCTCCTCAGCACGGACTACAAAATCTTCGCCAGGGCGATGTCTGCTCGCCTTGGTGCCGTGCTGGACCACATGATCCACCCCGACCAGTCATACACGGTCCCGGGCCGGACAATCCACGATAACATCCATCTGGTCCGGGACCTCATCCATTGTTCCCAGGAGGCTGGTCTGTCGGTCGCCTTCCTATCCCTCGACCAAGAGAAGGCGTTCGACAGGGTGGATCACGACTATCTGCTCGGAACTCTGCGCGCTTTCGGGTTCGGGACGCATTTCGTCGCCCGGATCCGACTTTTGTACGCCGCCGCGGAGTGTCTGATTAAGGTTAACGGGTCCTTGACGGCGCCCCTTCGCTTTAGGAGAGGGGTGCGCCAGGGATGCCCCATGTCCGGCCAGTTATATGCTGTTTGCGTGGAGCCTTTCCTGCGCCTCTTGCGGACGAGGTTGACGGGACTGGCTCTGCAAGGGCTGGGCGTGGAGGTCGTCCTCTCGGCTTACGCCGATGAAGTGCTCCTCGCGGTAGAGGATCCCGCTGACCTGCGGAGGATGCGTGAGTGCCAGGAGATTTACTCGGCCGCGTCCTCCGCCAGGATCAACTGGAAGAAATGTTCCGGACTCCTGGTGGGTCAGTGGCGGGTGGACTCCCTGCCGGAGGAGCTCAGGCCTTTTGCCTGGAGCACGACCCATCTCCTCTATCTGGGAGTCTACCTTAGCCCCGACGAGGGAGCCTGGCCGGCGAACTACAGGGGTCGAGCGCTAGTCATAAACCAGCTGGTGGCCGCAATGCTGTGGTACCGGCTGGTCACTTTGACCCCTCCCCCTGCGTTTGTAGCCAAGATACAGAAGAAGCTGGTGGACTTCTTCTGGAACAACAGGAAGCACTGGGTCTCTGCTGCGGTCTTGAGTCTCCCGCTTGAGGAGGGCGGTCAGTCGTTGGTGTGCGTCAGCGCCCAGCTCGCGACTTTCCATCTTCAGACCCTGCAGAGATACCTTTACGTCGAGCCCCCTCCTAGGTGGTGTGCTCTGGCGAGGTATTTCTTCCGCTCGACCTCAATTATGACACGCAGCTCCTGTTTGTGAACTTGGGGGGTGCCAGGACCGCCCTCCAGGAGCTGCCTGTCTTTTACAGGGAACTCATCAGGGTCTGGAACAAAGTCTCCACCAAGCGCAGCTCTCCGCCGACTGGAGTGGCGGCCGTCCTGCAGGAACCGCTGCTCGGGAATCCGTACCTCCACGGCCGAGGCTTTATGTGGCGGTCGGAAGAGAGGGCTGTGGCTGGTGAGGTGACCAGGGTCAGGGACCTGCTCGATGGCGGAGGAGCGGGCTGGATGGCGCCAGACACGCTGGCGCGGCGCCTAAATTCTGCCAACGTCCGCCACGCGGCCGATGCCATCGAGTCGCTAAAAACAGCTCTGGGCCCTGACTCCGTTAGGTGCATCGAGGAGGCTCAGGCACGTGGGGAGATCCCGTCCGAACTGACCCCCGTCCGGACGGAATTCCTCATCGGCGCCAAACCCCGGAACCTCCCTCGGGGGCCGGCGCCTCACAACTTGAGCCGCCTCGGGGAAATCCCCTCCGTGCCTTTCAGTTCCGCGCGGAGGGGTTTCCTGTACGGGCTGCTCCTGCACACCCTCAACTTTGCCATCCTCGCCGGCCGTCCGGACACGCCATGGCGTACCATCTTGCCGTCCGGAGGAGGCGGGGGTCCCCGATGGAGGGCACTCTACGCCGGGGTCCTCCCACTATTCATCGGGGACTTGGCCTGGAGGGTGGTGCACGGAGCAGTGCCGTGCAATAAATTTTTAAGCCGGTTCACGGACTCCCAGGCCGCCTGCAATTTCTGCGGTCTGGAGGAGTCCGTGTTCCATGTTTTTATTGAATGCACAAGGTTGCAGCCCCTGTTGCACTATTTGAAGGGGCTGCTCCTGAAATTCTGGCTGCACTTCAGTCCCACTCTCCTGATCTTTGGGCACCCTGTGCGGAGGGGAGCGGGTAGGTCCGAAGGCCTCCTTGTAGGACTGCTCCTGGGCACGGCCAAGGGTGCCATCAGCCGGTCCAGGCAGCGGGCGGTCGAGGGGGTCGTTCAACCTGACTGCCTGCCTCTCTTCCGCTCTTACATCCGGTCCAGGGTGTCCTTGGAGATGGAGCACGCGGTGTCCACCGGTACGCTCGCGGCCTTCCGCGAGAGGTGGGCACCGGAGGGACTGGAGTGCATCATCACGCCCGGCAACCAAATTTTAATTTGATTTTACGTTTTTTAAGTTTAATTTGTTTTAATTGCCGGTGCTTTTAGTGTCCCCCTCTCCTTTTATAGGGGGCACTGGAAAAAAGGAAAAATTTGATTTTCGTGCCCAAAAAAAAAAAAACCACAAAAAAACCCCAAAAAAACCAAAAAAGGGCCTTGTAAATGTCTTGTGTGTGTCATCCAGGTCGGGTGGCACGGATACATGTTTTATGTTTTCGCAGGTAAACTCAAAAGAGTTTCATGCACAAGGAACCAATCGTAGAGCAGTGGAGGCGTGTCCTGCACAGTAGGAGCTGAGCTGCAGAGAGAGAGCAGCTATCAACTTTTGCTCCTGCCTGGAGAGCCCTGAGACCAGCCCAGGAAGAGAAGGAAGAAAGGGGCTTCACCTTCAACTTTTACCCAGAGGGAGAGGAGGAAGCAGAAAACATTTCAACTTTTTACCATTCTGCAAGGAGTTGGAGAGAGGGGGAAAAACCAACAACATCCAGTGTGGAAGGAGGGAGACTCTACACTTTCTACAGGTGGGTGTGGGTGCATTTCCCAAAAAGACTTTGTTGTATCGGTGGGGGGAGGAAAGAAGACCACTGAGGGCCGGAACATCGCGGGGGGTGTGTGTGTGTGTGGTAGTGTGCGTGGGGGCCGTGCTTACAACTAGGGCCCCCCCACAATTGGAACCCCCCCCACCCCCCCACATTTGCCTAGCCTGGGATCGCTGGAGCTACCAGGCTGAAGATTTTCATTAATCACCCCATTGAAGATCGTTTAGGAGTGTGTGCCTGGTGGCTCTAGCTACCCCAGGTGAAGACGTCTTCTCCCCCCACCTGAAGACCACCCCAAAGACTTTTTGTTTTGCCATCTGGGGAGTGCACCCACCCACAGCTGCGAGGGGAGACCTGCCCTCGCAGCCCCCCCACCCCTTCCCACCCCCCTCTCTCTTTCTCCGTTACCCTCTGTTTCTCCCCTCTCTCTCTGAGAACCCTTTTCTTCCTAATTTTTTTTTTTAAAAAACCAATTAAGACAACTGAGCAGAGGGAGCAAGGCCTCTCCCCAATTGCCAACGAGGGGAGAGGTGCCTCGTTAAGGGCTCCTCTGCTCAGTTAACATACGAGGCCATTAAAGACCATTAAGGCCTGTGACTTTGGGGTGGGTGTAGCCCTTAAAGGGACCCCGTGATGGCGACCCCATCCACGCCGGTGGCAGGGCCAGCGAAGACGTATGCGCAGGTGGCAACCGCTTCCACGGCACCTCCTGCGCCACCCGCTGCCCTGCCACCATTCAGACTCATTACAAAAAAACACGGGGTCAAGAGCTACACTCACCCCACAATGAGCATCGAAGAGTGCGTGCGGGCGATGGCTGGGGTAGTCGGCCCCTCGGCCATTGTCGCGGCCTCCAAGATGTCTGGGAAGGCTGTTTTCTTCCTGGGGTCAGAGCGGGCGGTGTCCCTGGCCCTCGAAAGGGGGCTCACGGTGGGCGGGACGTTCCTGCCGGTGGACCCTCTCGAGGCCACCGCGCAGAGGGTCATCATATCGAACGTCCCGCCCTTTGTTCCCGCTGAGCTCCTCCTCCCTCACCTACACCAACTGGGGGAGGTAAGGTCGGGGTTCAACCCCATACCGCTCGGCCTCAGGGAGAGCAGCCTGCGCCACGTGTTCTCCTTCCGTCGCCAGCTCTTTGTCCGGCTGGCGCGGGAGGAGACGACGGAGGGGAACTTTAATGTGGTGCACGAGGGGACTGCCTACCGCGTCTTTTGGACGTCGGACGGCGTGCGGTGCCATGCCTGCAGGGAGGTGGGGCATGTTCGTAAGAACTGCCCCGCCTCCAAGGCCGCCAAACCACCGAAGGCGGCCAAGGCTGGCGCCGCCGTCACCCCTCCCCCTAGTTGCGTCCGCGTGCCGGGAGCCGTAGGTGCGCGGGCATCGTCGGAGGCCTTTGTTTTCAGGGCCTCCGGCGGGGGGGAGGGAGAGTGTCCGGCCGGAAAGAAGGCGCGGAAGAAGGCAAAACATCAAGAGGCGGGTCCCCTCGGTGCGCCAGATAATTTGACCACCGCGCTCAGCCCAACCCCGTCACCGGCGAGCGCGGGGTGCCCCGAGCCCGTGCCCGAGCCCTTGAATAACACCACAGAGGGGCCCGGGCGCGGGAAAGGAAAGGAAAAGGGGGGGGCGGAGCGGGAGGCCTCGGCAGACATGGGGGTCTCCCTGCCTCCGCACGCCCCCAGGAACAAAAGGAGGCGCGGCTCCGATGAGGCGGAGGGGGAACAACATCCCTCCGCGGAGGAGTCGGTGCCCGCCGCGTGTCCCGCGTCCCCCACCAGCGCTCCCAAATTGCGCTGCAGGCGCGAAGAGTCTGTCCCCGGGGAGGGTGAGGCAGTCGAGGCTGCCCAGCCGCTGCCTCCTGGGGATGGAGTGGAAGATCTGCCTGTCGTGGGGGGCGTGGGGCCAGCGGAAGAATGCATTGCCGCCGGGCCGGGCGTCCCGGGGACTGAGGCGGGCGGGGCCGAAAAGGCCGAACCTGAGCCCGCCCAGCCAATACCCAACTTCCCCCGGGAGTCGCTCGACCCGGCAGAAACACAAATTAATGCTTATTATGACACTGTAGATGCTGGGCCGGGGGGTGGCAGCGGGGAGGGGGAGGAACACCCACCCTCGCCCCTTACTTTGGAGCTGGAGCACTTGGAGAGCCTGGGGATTTCCTATGGCCGGGTCTCTCCTTGTTCCCCGGTTCCTGGGGCGGAGGGGGAACCCCTTCCGCTGTCATTTCCCGACCCAGCACCATTTTTAAAAGAGCCCAGTGGGGACTCCTCTGCCGACGATCCTGGGGGTGGGATCGGGGCAGTGCCAGTGCCGGTTGGAGCGGCCGGTTCATTTGCCGTACCTTGTGCGGTCGATGGGCTGGCTGCTGGCGGCCACCTCCCGGAGGAGGACGGGGACTCGGTGGGGGACGCGGGTGAAGACCTAGAGACCACCGCCAGTGAGGCGGTGGATCTGCTCGCGGCCGCCGCTGAGGCCCTCCTCATTCCTGCAAAGGAACTCCGGGACTTTTTGGCCCAGAGCCGGGGTCGCCGCGACCAAGCCCGACTGGCCCTGGAAAAATGGTCCGAGCCAGAGCTGATCAAGGGGTCTGTCCGCGCCGCCGTTAAAACCTTGGCCGCGGGCGGGCCCTTGACAAAGGAGCAGCACCTTGAGCTGCGCGAGCTCGAGGGACTCCTCGCTGGGCTGCGGAGGGAGCGGAGTTCAACAAAAGACTCCGCTCCCCCCCCCACAATAGGTTAAGGTAGAGGTTGCACTATGCTTTTGCCATGAAGATAACCATAGCCAGCCTCAACATCAACGGCGGCAGAGGGGCACGCCGTAGATTTGACAATTTTTCGCTCCTGCGGGAGGGGAAATATGCGGTGTGCTTCCTGCAAGAAACCCACACCGTTCCGGGAGACGAAGCCACGTGGCTCCTGGAATGGCAAGGAGAGGTCCGCATGAGCCACCTCACCGCCATTTCTAGTGGGGTGGCCATCTTGCTGGGCCCGCATTTTCAGCCGGAGATCTTGGGGGTCGAGGAGCCCGTGCCAGGCCGCTTGCTGCACGTAACGGTTCGCCTGGGGGACGTGCCGCTCCATCTCGTGAACGTGTACGCCCCTCATCCCGGCCCGCAGCAGACGCGCTTCTTTGAAGAGGTGTCCGCTCTTCTTGGCTCCGTCGACGTCGGCGACTGCATTGTCCTCGGGGGGGATTTTAACTGCACCCTCGAGGCGAGGGACCGCTCCGGTGCCCCGCAGTGCATGACGGCGATGGAGAAGTTGAGGGACCTGGTCGGGTCCTTCGACTTGGTGGACGTCTGGCGAAATCTCCACCCCGACTCCAGCGCCTTTACTTGGGTGAGGCCTGGAGTTGGATGGTCTAGAGTCGACCGCCTTTACGTGTCTCGGGCGTACGTTTCCTGCGTCCCGGCGGCCTCCATGCGGCCGGTGCCGTGTTCGGACCACCACCTGGTGTGGGCGGAGCTCGCTTCGCTCCGCGCGAGGACGGGGTCCGCGTACTGGCACTTTAACAACCGGCTGCTGGAGGACGTGCGGTTCCAGGACTCGTTCCGTCGATTCTGGTCCGACTGGAGAAGGAAGCAGGGGGGCTTCCCCTCCTTGAGGCTATGGTGGGACGTGGGCAAGGCTCACGTCCGCGTCTTCTGTCAAGAGTACGCGAGGGGGTCGACCAAGAGGCGGGCGGCCAGAGTCGGGCGCCTAGAAAAAGAGGTGCTCGACCTGGAAGCCCGTCTCGGTCAAGTCGTCCAGGACCCGGCCCTGCGGACGGTGTACGAAGCGAAGAAGGCCGCGCTGAAGGACCTGCAGCTCGTCGGGTCCCGAGGCGCGTTCGTGAGGTCGCGGATCCAGTTCCTGCGGGATCTGGACCGCGGCTCCCCCTTCTTCTACTCGCTGGAAAAAAGGCAGAGTGTCCGTAAGCAGCTCTTGACGCTGCTGGCCGACGACGGCTCTCTCATCTCGGATCCGGAGGGCGTCAACAACAGGGTCCGTGAATATTACGGGGCTCTGTTCTCTCCGGATCCGTCCAGCGAGGAAGCGCGTAGAGTTTTGTGGGAGGACCTGCCGAAGGTCGGCCCGGAGGGCGCCGAAAATCTGGAAGCTCCGCTAAGCCTGGCGGAGCTGACCGGTGCCCTCGCCCGGCTCTCGAGGGGAAAATCCCCGGGGCTGGACGGGCTGACCGTGGAGTTCCACAGGGCGTTCTGGGACGTCCTGGGGAGCGACTACGCGCGGGTCCTGGGGGAAAGTCTGGCGACCGGGGAGATGCCCCTCTCTTGGCGCAGGGCAGTCATCGTCCTGCTGCCTAAGAAGGGCGATCTCCGCCTCCTTAAGAACTGGCGCCCGGTCTCCCTCCTCAGCACGGACTACAAAATCTTCGCCAGGGCGATGTCTGCTCGCCTTGGTGCCGTGCTGGACCACATGATCCACCCCGACCAGTCATACACGGTCCCGGGCCGGACAATCCAAGATAACATCCATCTGGTCCGGGACCTCATCCATTGTTCCCAGGAGGCTGGTCTGTCGGTCGCCTTCCTATCCCTCGACCAAGAGAAGGCGTTCGACAGGGTGGATCACGACTATCTGCTCGGAACTCTGCGCGCTTTCGGGTTCGGGACGCATTTCGTCGCCCGGATCCGACTTTTGTACGCCGCCGCGGAGTGTCTGATTAAGGTTAACGGGTCCTTGACGGCGCCCCTTCGCTTTAGGAGAGGGGTGCGCCAGGGATGCCCCATGTCCGGCCAGTTATACGCCGTTTGCGTGGAGCCTTTCCTGCGCCTCTTGCGGACGGGGTTGACGGGACTGGCTCTGCAAGGGCCGGGCATGGAGGTCGTCCTCTCGGCTTACGCCGATGACGTGCTCCTCGCGATAGAGGATCCCGCTGACCTGCGGAGGATGCGTGAGTGCCAGGAGATTTACTCGGCCGCGTCCTCCGCCAGGATCAACTGGGAGAAATGTTCCGGACTCCTGGTGGGTCAGTGGCGGGTGGACTCCTTGCCGGAGGAGCTCAGGCCTTTTGCCTGGAGCACGACCCATCTCCTCTATCTGGGAGTCTACCTTAGCCCCGACGAGGGAGCCTGGCCGGCGAACTGGCAGGAGCTGGAGGCCAAGGTCGCCGCTCGCCTAGGGCGCTGGACAGGACTGCTCCGAGTGCTGTCCTACAGGGGTCGAGCGCTAGTCATAAACCAGCTGGTGGCCGCAATGCTGTGGTACCGGCTGGTCACTTTGACCCCTCCCCCTGCGTTTGTCGCCAAGATACAGAAGAAGCTGGTGGACTTCTTCTGGAACAACAGGAAGCACTGGGTCTCTGCCGCGGTCTTGAGTCTCCCGCTTGAGGAGGGCGGTCAGTCGTTGGTGTGCGTCAGCGCCCAGCTCGCGACTTTCCGTCTTCAGACCCTGCAGAGATACCTTTACGTCGAGCCCCCTCCTAGGTGGTGTGCTCTGGCGAGGTATTTCTTCCGCCAGCAGCTCGACCTCAATTATGACACGCAGCTCCTGTTTGTGAACTTGGGGGGTGCCAGGACCGCCCTCCGGGAGCTGCCTGTCTTTTACAGGGAACTCATCAGGGTCTGGAACAAAGTCTCCACCAAGCGCAGCTCTCCGCCGGCTGGAGTGGCGGCCGTCCTGCAGGAACCGCTGCTCGGGAATCCGTACCTCCACGGCCGAGGCTTTATGTGGCGGTCGGAAGAGAGGGCTGTGGCTGGTGAGGTGACCAGGGTCAGGGACCTGCTCGATGGCGGAGGAGCGGGCTGGATGGCGCCAGACACGCTGGCGCGGCGCCTAAATTCTGCCAACGTCCGCCACGCGGCCGATGCCATCGAGTCGCTAAAAACAGCTCTGGGCCCTGACTCCGTTAGGTGCATCGAGGAGGCTCAAGCACATGGGGAGATCCCGTCCGAACTGACCCCCGTCCGGACGGAATTCCTCATCGGCGCCAAACCCCGGAACCTCCCTCGGGGGCCGGCGCCTCACAACTTGAGCCGCCTCGGGGAAATCCCCTCCGTGCCTTTCAGTTCCGCGCGGAGGGGTTTCCTGTACGGGCTGCTCCTGCACACCCTCAACTTTGCCATCCTCGCCGGCCGTCCGGACACGCCATGGCGTACCATCTTGCCGTCCGGAGGAGGCGGGGGTCCCCGATGGAGGGCACTCTACGCAGGGGTCCTCCCACTATTCATCGGGGACTTGGCCTGGAGGGTGGTGCACGGAGCAGTGCCGTGCAACAAATTTTTAAGCCGGTTCACGGACTCCCAGGCCGCCTGCAATTTCTGCGGTCTGGAGGAGTCCGTGTTCCATGTTTTTATGGAGTGCACAAGGTTGCAGCCCCTGTTCCACTATTTGAAGGGGCTGCTCCTGAAATTCTGGCTGCACTTCAGTCCCACTCTCCTGATCTTTGGGCACCCTGTGCGGAGGGGAGCGGGTAGGTCCGAAGGCCTCCTCGTAGGACTGCTCCTGGGCACGGCCAAGGGTGCCATCAGCCGGTCCAGGCAGCGGGCGGTCGAGGGGGTCGTTCAACCTGACTGCCTGCCTCTCTTCCGCTCTTACATCCGGTCCAGGGTGTCCTTGGAGATGGAGCACGCGGTGTCCACCGGTACGCTCGCGGCCTTCCGCGAGAGGTGGGCACCGGAGGGACTGGAGTGCATCATCACGCCCGGCAACCAAATTTTAATTTGATTTTACGTTTTAAAGTTTAATTTGTTTTAATTGCCGGTGCTTTTAGTGTCCCCCTCCCCTTTTATAGGGGGCACTGGGAAAATTTGATTTTAGTGCCCAAAAAAAAACCACAAAAAAAAAAAAAAAAAAAAAGGGCCTTGTAAATGTCTTGTGAGTGTCATCCAGGTCGGGTGGCACGGATACATGTTTTATGTTTTGCAGGTTAACTCAAAAGAGTTTCATGCCCAAGGAACCAATGGTAGAGCAGTAGAGGCTTGTCCTGCTCAGTTGGAGCTGTGAGCAGTGAGAGAAGGAGCTAGCAACTTGAGCTCCTGCCTGGAGAGCCCTGAGACCAGCCCAGGAAGAGAAGGAAGAAAGGGGCTTCAACACCAACTTTTATCCAGAGGGAGAGGAGGAGAACAGAAAACATTTAACATCTTTTTACCATTCTGCAAGGAGTTGGAGAGAAGGGGAAAAGACCAACAACATCCAGTGTGGAAGGAGGGAGACTCAACATTTCTACAGGTGGGTGTGGGTGCATTTCCCAAAAAGACTTTGTTGTATCGGTGGGGGGAGGAAAGAAGACCACTGAGGGCCGGAACATCGCGGGGGGTGTGTGTGTGTGTGGTAGTGTGTGTGGGGGCCTTGCTTACAACTAGGCCCCCCCCACAATTGGAACCCCCCCCACCCCCCCCCACATTTGCCTAGCCTGGGATAGCTGGAGCTACCAGGCTGAAGATTTACCCAATTAACATCGTTAGGAGTGCGTGCCTGGTGGCTCTAGCTACCCCAGGTGAAGACGTCTTCTCCCCCCACCTGAAGACAAATCCAAAGACTGTGTTTTTTGTGTGTTTTGCCATCTGGGGAGTGCACCCACCCACAGCTGCGAGGGGAGACCTGCCCTCGCAGCCCCCCCCCCTTCCCACCCCCCTCTCTCTTTCTCCGTTACTCTCTGTTTCTCCCCTCTCTCTCTGAGAGCCCTTTTCTTCCGAATTTTTTAAAAAAAAACCCAATTAAGACAACTGAGCAGAGGGAGCAAGGCCTCTCCCCAATTGTCAACGAGGGGAGAGGTGCCTCGTTAAGGGCTCCTCTGCTCAGTTAATATACGAGGCCATTAAAGACCATTAAGGCCTGTGACTTTGGGGTGGGTGTAGCCCTTAAAGGGACCCCGTGATGGCGACCCCATCCACGCCGGTGGCAGGGCCAGCAAGGACGTATGCGCAGGTGGCAACCGCTTCCACGGCACCTCCTGCGCCACCCGCTGCCCTGCCACCGTTCAGACTTATAACCAGGAAACACGGGGTCAAGAGCTACACTCACCCCACAATGAGCATTGAGGAGTGCGTGCGGGCGATGGCTGGGGTAGTCGGCCCCTCGGCCATTGTCGCAGCCTCCAAGATGTCTGGGAAGGCCGTGTTCTTCCTGGGGTCGGAGCGGGCGGTGTCCCTGGCCCTTGAAAAGGGGCTCACGGTGGGCGGGACGTTCCTGCCGGTGGACCCTCTCGAGGCCACCGCGCAGAGGGTCATCGTTTCAAACGTCCCGCCCTTTGTTTCCGCTGAGCTCCTCCTCCCTCACCTACAACAACTGGGGGAGGTAAGGTCAGGGATCAACCCCATACCGCTCGGCCTCAGGGAGAACAGCCTGCGCCACGTGTTCTCCTTCCGCCGCCAGCTCTTTGTCCGGCTGGCGCGGGAGGAGACGACGGAGGGATCTTTTAATGTGGTGCACGAGGGGACTGCCTACCGCGTCTTCTGGACGTCGGACGGCGTGCGGTGCCATGCCTGCAGGGAGGTGGGGCACGTTCGCAAGAACTGCCCCGCCTCCAAGGCCGCCAAACCACCGAAGGCGGCCAAGGCTGGCGCCGCCGCCACCCCTCCCCCTAGTTGCGTCCGCGTGCCGGGAGCCATGGGTGCGCGGGCATCGTCGGAGGCCTTTGTTTTCAGGGCCTCCGGCGGGGGGGAGGGAGAGCGTCCGACCGGAAAGAAGGCGCGGAAGAAGACAAAACATCAAGAGGCGGGTCCCCTCAGTGCGCCGGATAATTTGACCACCGCGCTCAGCCCAACCCCGTCACCGGCGAGCGCGGGGTGCCCCGAGCCCGTGCCCGAGCCCTTGAACAACACCACAGAGGGGCCCGGGCGCGGGCAAGAAAAGGAAAAGGGGGGGGCGGAGCGGGAGGCCTCGGCAGACATGGGGGTCTCCCTGCCTCCGCGCGCCCCCAGGAACAAAAGGAGGCACGGCTCCGATGAGGCGGAGGGGGAACAACATCCCTCCGTGGAGGAGTCGGTGCCCGCCGCGTGTCCCGCGTCCCCCACCAGCGCTCCCAAATTGCGCTGCAGGCGCGAGGAGTCTGTCCCCGGGGAGGGTGAGGCAGTCGAGGCTGCCCAGCCGCTGCCTCCCGGGGAGTGCATAGAAGATCTGCCTGTCGTGGGGGGCGTGGGGACCGCGGAGGAATGCGTAGCCGCCGGGCCGGGCGTCCCGGGGACTGAGGCGGGCGAGGCCGAAAAGGCCGAACCTGAGCCCGCCCAGCTATTACCCAACTTCCCCCGGGAGTTGCTCGACCCGGCAGAAACACAATATATTGATTTTAATGAAACTGTAGATGCTGGGCCGGGGGGTGGCAGCGGGGAGGGGGAGGAACACCCACCCTCGCCCCTTACTTTGGAGCTGGTGCACTTGGAGGGCCTGGGGATTTCCTATGGCCGGGTCTCTCCTTGTTCCCCGGTTCCTGGGGCGGAGGGGGAACCCCTTCCGCTGTCATTTCCCGACCCAGCACCAATTTTAAAAGAGCCCAGTGGGGACTCCTCTGCCGATGATCCTGGGGGTGGGATCGGGGCAGAGCCAGGGCCGGTTGGAGCGGCCGGTTCATTTGCCGTACCTTGTGCGGTCGATGGGCCGGCTGCTGGCGGCCACCTCCCGGAGGAGGACGGGGACTCGGTGGGGGACGCGGGAGAAGAACTAGAGACCACCGCCAGGGAGGCGGTGGATCTGCTCGCGGCCGCCGCTGAGGCCCTCCTCATTCCTGCAAAGGAACTCCGGGACTTTTTGGCCCAGAGCCGGGGTCGCCGCGACCAAGCCCGACTGGCCCTGGAAAAATGGTCCGAGCCGGAGCTGATCAAGGGGTCCGTCCGCGCCGCCGTTAAAACCTTGGCCGCGGGCGGGCCCTTGACAAAGGAGCAGCACCTTGAGCTGCGCGAGCTCGAGGGACTCCTCGCTGGGCTGCGGAGGGAGCGGAGTTCAACAAAAGACTCCGCTCCCTCCCCCACAATAGGTTAAGGTAGAGGTTGTACTATGCTTTTGCCATGAAGATAACCATAGCCAGCCTCAACATCAACGGCGGCAGAGGGGCACGCCGTAGATTTGACAATTTTTCGCTCCTGCGGGAGGGGAAATATGCGGTGTGCTTCCTGCAAGAAACCCACACCGTTCCGGGAGACGAAGCCACGTGGCTCCTGGAATGGCAAGGAGAGGTCCGCATGAGCCACCTCACCGCCATTTCTAGTGGGGTGGCCATCTTGCTGGGCCCGCATTTTCAGCCGGAGATCTTGGGGGTCGAGGAGCCCGTGCCAGGCCGCTTGCTGCACGTAACGGTTCGCCTGGGGGACGTGCCGCTCCATCTCGTGAACGTGTACGCCCCTCAGCCCGGCCCGCAGCAAACGCGCTTCTTTGAAGAGGTGTCCGCTCTTCTTGGCTCCGTCGACGTCGGCGACTGCATTGTCCTCGGGGGGGATTTTAACTGCACCCTCGAGGCGAGGGACCGCTCCGGTGCCCCGCAGTGCATGACGGCGATGGAGAAGTTGAGGGACCTGGTCGGGTCCTTCGACTTGGTGGACGTCTGGCGAAATCTCCACCCCGACTCCAGCGCCTTTACTTGGGTGAGGCCTGGAGTTGGATGGTCTAGAGTCGACCGCCTTTACGTGTCTCGGGCGTACGTTTCCTGCGTCCCGGCGGCCTCCATGCGGCCGGTGCCGTGTTCGGACCACCACCTGGTGTGGGCGGAGCTCGCTTCGCTCCGCGCGAGGACGGGGTCCGCGTACTGGCACTTTAACAACCGGCTGCTGGAGGACGTGCGGTTCCAGGACTCGTTCCGTCGATTCTGGTCCGCCTGGAGAAGGAAGCAGGGGGCTTCCCCTCCTTGAGGCTATGGTGGGACGTGGGCAAGGCTCACGTCCGCGTCTTCTGTCAAGAGTACGCGAGGGGGTCGACCAAGAGGCGGGCGGCCAGAGTCGGGCGCCTAGAAAAAGAGGTGCTCGACCTGGAAGCCCGTCTCGGTCAAGTCGTCGAGGACCCGGCCCTGCGGACGGTGTACGAAGCGAAGAAGGCCGCACTGAACGACCTGCAGCTCGTCGGGTCCCGAGGCGCGTTCGTGAGGTCGCGGATCCGGTTCCTGCGGGATCTGGACCGCGGCTCCCCCTTCTTCTACTCGCTGGAAAAAAGGCAGAGTGTCCGTAAGCAGCTCTTGACGCTGCTGGCCGACGACGGCTCTCTCGTCTCGGATCCGGAGGGCGTCAACAACAGGGTCCATGAATATTACGGGGCTCTGTTCTCTCCGGATCCGTCCAGCGAGGAAGCGCGTAGAGTTTTGTGGGAGGACCTGCCGAAGGTCAGCCCGGAGGGCGCCGAAAATCTGGAAGCTCCGCTAAGCCTGGCGGAGCTGACCGGTGCCCTCGCCCGGCTCTCGAGGGGAAAATCCCCGGGGCTGGACGGGCTGACCGTGGAGTTCCACAGGGCGTTCTGGGACGTCCTGGGGAGCGACTACGCGCGGGTCCTGGGGGAAAGTCTGGCGACCGGGGAGATGCTCCTCTCTTGGCGCAGGGCAGTCATCGTCCTGCTGCCTAAGAAGGGCGATCTCTGCCTCCTTAAGAACTGGCGCCCGGTCTCCCTCCTCAGCACGGACTACAAAATCTTCGCCAGGGCGATGTCTGCTCGCCTTGGTGCCGTGCTGGACCACATGATCCACCCCGACCAGTCATACACGGTCCCGGGCCGGACAATCCACGATAACATCCATCTGGTCCGGGACCTCATCCATTGTTCCCAGGAGGCTGGTCTGTCGGTCGCCTTCCTATCCCTCGACCAAGAGAAGGCGTTCGACAGGGTGGATCACGACTATCTGCTCGGAACTCTGCGCGCTTTCGGGTTCGGGACGCATTTCGTCGCCCGGATCCGACTTTTGTACGCCGCCGCTGAGTGTCTGATTAAGGTTAACGGGTCCTTGACGGCGCCCCTTCGCTTTAGGAGAGGTGTGCGCCAGGGATGCCCCATGTCCGGCCAGTTATACGCCGTTTGCGTGGAGCCTTTCCTGCGCCTCTTGCGGACGAGGTTGACGGGACTGGCTCTGCAAGGGCCGGGCGTGGAGGTCGTCCTCTCGGCTTACGCCGATGACGTGCTCCTCGCGATAGAGGATCCCGCTGACCTGCGGAGGATGCGTGAGTGCCAGGAGATTTACTCGGCCGCGTCCTCCGCCAGGATCAACTGGGAGAAATGTTCCGGACTCCTGGTGGGTCAGTGGCGGGTGGACTCCCTGCCGGAGGAGCTCAGGCCTTTTGCCTGGAGCACGACCCATCTCCTCTATCTGGGAGTCTACCTTAGCCCCGACGAGGGAGCCTGGCCGGCGAACTGGCAGGAGCTGGAGGCCAAGGTCGTCGCTCGCCTAGGGCGCTGGACAGGACTGCTCCGAGTGCTGTCCTACAGGGGTCGAGCGCTAGTCATAAACCAGCTGGTGGCCGCAATGTTGTGGTACCGGCTGGTCACTTTGACCCCTCCCCCTGCGTTTGTCGCCAAGATACAGAAGAAGCTGGTGGACTTCTTCTGGAACAACAGGAAGCACTGGGTCTCTGCTGCGGTCTTGAGTCTCCCGCTTGAGGAGGGCGGTCAGTCGTTGGTGTGCGTCAGCGCCCAGCTCGCGACTTTCCGTCTTCAGACCCTGCAGAGATACCTTTACGTCGAGCCCCCTCCTAGGTGGTGCGCTCTGGCGAGGTATTTCTTCCGCCAGCAGCTCGACCTCAATTATGACACGCAGCTCCTGTTTGTGAACTTGGGGGGTGCCAGGACCGCCCTCCGGGAGCTGCCTGTCTTTTACAGGGAACTCATCAGGGTCTGGAACAAAGTCTCCACCAAGCGCAGCTCTCCGCCGGCTGGAGTGGCGGCCGTCCTGCAGGAGCCGCTGCTCGGGAATCCGTACCTCCACGGCCGAGGTTTCATGTGGCGGTCGGAAGAGAGGGCTGTGGCTGGTGAGGTGACCAGGGTCAGGGACCTGCTCGATGGCGGAGGAGCGGGCTGGATGGCGCCAGACACGCTGGCGCGGCGCCTAAATTCTGCCAATATCCGCCACGCGGCCGATGCCATCGAGTCGCTAAAAACAGCTCTGGGCCCTGACTCCGTTAGGTGCATCGAGGAGGCTCAAGCACGTGGGGAGATCCCGTCCGAACTGACCCCCGTCCGGACGGAATTCCTCATCGGCGCCAAACCCCGGAACCTCCCTCGGGGACCGGCGCCTCACAACTTGAGCCGCCTCGGGGAAATCCCCTCCGTGCCTTTCAGTTCCGCGCGGAGGGGTTTCCTGTACGGGCTGCTCCTGCACACCCTCAACTTTGCCATCCTCGCCGGCCGTCCGGACACGCCATGGCGTACCATCTTGCCGTCCGGAGGAGGCGGGGGTCCCCGATGGAGGGCACTCTACGCAGGGGTCCTCCCACTATTCATCGGGGACTTGGCCTGGAGGGTGGTGCACGGAGCAGTGCCGTGCAACAAATTTTTAAGCCGGTTCACGGACTCCCAGGCCGCCTGCAATTTCTGCGGTCTGGAGGAGTCCGTGTTCCATGTTTTTATGGAGTGCACAAGGTTGCAACCCCTGTTTTATTATTTGAAGGGGCTGCTCCTGAAATTCTGGCTGCACTTCAGTCCCACTCTCCTGATCTTTGGGCACCCTGTGCGGAGGGGAGCGGGTAGGTCCGAAGGCCTCCTCGTAGGACTGCTCCTGGGCACGGCCAAGGGTGCCATCAGCCAGGCAGCGGGCGGTCGAGGGGGTCGTTCAACCTGACTGCCTGCCTCTCTTCCGCTCTTACATCCGGTCCAGGGTGTCCTTGGAGATGGAGCACGCGGTGTCCACCGGTACGCTTGCGGCCTTCCGCGAGAGGTGGGCACCGGAGGGACTGGAGTGCATCATCACGCCCGGCAACCAAATTTTAATTTGATTTTACGTTTTAAAGTTTAATTTGTTTTCATTGCCGGTGCTTTTAGTGTCCCCCTTCCCTTTTATAGGGGGCACTGGGGAAAATTGTGATTTTAGTGCCAAAAAAAAAAAAAAAAGAAAAGAAAAACACAAAAAAAAAAAGGGGGGAGAAAAAAAAAGGGCCTTGTAAATGTCTGGAGTGTCACCCAGGTCGGGTGGCACCGTTTAATGTTTTATGTTTTGCAGGTGAACTCCAAAAAGAGTTTCATGCACAAGGACCCCCAGGTCCCTCTGCACCGCAGCATGTTGTAATTTCTCCCCATTCAAATAATATTCCCTTTTACTGTTTTTTTTTCCCCCAAGGTGGATGACCTCACACTTTCCGATATTGTATTCCGTCTGCCAAACCTTAGCCCATTCGCTTAACCTATCTAAATCTCTTTGCAGCCTCTCTGTGTCTTCTACACAACCCGCTTTCCCACTAATCTTTGTGTCATCTGCAAATTTTGTTACACTACACTCTGTCCCCTCTTCCAGGTCATCTATGTATATTGTAAACAGTTGTGGTCCCAGCACCGATCCCTGTGGCACACCACTAAACACCGATTTCCAACCCGAAAAGGACCCATTTATCCCGACTCTCTGCTTTCTGTTAGCCAGCCAATTCTCTATCCATGCTAATACATTTCCTCTGACTCTGCATACCTTTATCTTCTGCAGTAACCTTTTGTGTGGCACCTTATTGAATGCCTTCTCACAGTCCCTTAGACTGTGACCGCTGCTTCTGGACTTCCCCAACATCGGAAACATTCTTCCTGCATCTAATCTGTCCAATCCTGTCAGAATTTTATATGTTTCTATGAGATCCCCTCTCATTCTTCTAAATTCCAGTGAATATAAGCCTAGTTGATCCAGTCTTTCTTCATATGTCAGTCCTGCCATCCTGGGAATCAGTCTGTTGAACCTTCACTGCACTCCCTCAATAGCAATAATGTCCTTCCTCAGATTAGGAGACCAAAACTGTTCACAATATTCAAGGTGTGGCCTCACCAAGGCCCTGTCCAACTGCAGTAAGACCTCCCTGCTCCTATAGTCAAATCCTCTCACTATGAAGGCCAACATGCCATTTGCCTTCTTCACCGCCCACTGTACCTGCATGCCAACTTTCAATGACTGATGTACCATGATATCTAGGTCTCGTTGCACCTCTCCTTTTCCTAATCTGCCGCCAATCAGATAATATTCTGCCTTCCTGTTTTTGCCACCAAAGTGGATATCCTCACATTTATCTACATTATACTGCATCTGCCATGCATTTGCCCACTCACCTCACCTGTCCAAGTCACCCTACAGCCTCTTAGCATCCTCCTGACAGCTCACACTGCCACCCAGCTTAGTGTCATCTGCAAACTTGGAGATATTACGTTCAATTCCTTCATCTAAATCATTAATGTATATTATAAATAGCTGGTGTCCCAGCACTGAACCTGGTGGTACCCCACTAGTCACTGCCTGCCATTCTGAAAAGGACCCGTTTATTCCTACTCTTTGCTTCCTGTCTGCCAACCAGTTCTCTAGCCACGACAATACATTGCCCCCAATACCATGTGCTTTAATTTTGCAAACTAATCTCTTGTGTGAGATCTTGTCAAAAGCCTTTTGAAAGTCCAAATATTTTCTCTGAACGTAGATGTTATAACCATGCATCCATTGTGGATATAAACCATATTAGCATATAACGTCTATTGTCTTTCCATAATAGTAGCTAGTCAATTAGCTTATGCCATGCTCTTGTCACGTTTGCAAAGGAAGATATCCAAGAATCGGGCAGAGCTGATATACAGACCCTGACTGACTTGGAGGAATGTGCTACAGCACCAGTGGGCAGCCACAGTCGCTCTGCCACCTGGGGTGGTGCAGGTCCCATTGTTGTACCACGTGAGTAATGTGTAAAGCAGTGGTAAACCAGTGGTAATTTAAAGTCCTTTAATGGCATTTCATCATAATATAATAATGATGCCATGTTAAGCATGCACCTTCTGTAGTACTCTCAGGTTAAGAACATAAGAAATAGGAGCAGGAGTCGGCCATTTGGCCCCTCTAGCCTGCTCCGCCAATCAATAAGATCATGGCTGATCTGATCATGGACTCAGCTCCACTTCCCTGCCCGCTCCCCATAATCCTTTACTCCCTTATCGCTCAAATATCTGTCTATCTCCGTCTTAAATATATTAAATGACCCAGCCTCCACAGCTCTCTGGGGCAGTGAATTCCATCGATGTACAACCATATGATGTAATCATATGTAACGTCTCTCGTTCACATTTATTGCAGTAGTGTTGCTCCTCATACATATGCCAGCGCAGCACAAGCACTCTCATGTCTACCCTTCTGGTGTAATAACCTCAATTTTGCATGGAGCGGATAGTTGTGGCAATGGGTCAAACGACCGACGCTGTCCATGCCTTGCGGCCCCCCAAGGTGCCGTCCCACCAACCACTCGGACAGATGTGAGTCAGGAGGAAGAACTTCCTTCTGACTCGGAAAATGTTTCTTCCGAAACGTCTTCTCCTCCAGCCACTGAGGAGACTCTGCCGACGTCACCCCCGCCCCCACCACAGCAGCAGGCCTTGAGGTCCCCTGCTGCAAGACGTATTGGTCCCATGACTCATGGATTGAAACGGGGGCTTATTAGAAGGGAAGGTCAAGGTTCAGGAGGGAAGCATGGCCGCAGGTAAGGAGAGGAGAAGGAGAGGGGGTGTTGTATATTGTTGCTACCTGTTGTTCAAAATACATTTTTGTTAAATGTTCACTGTTATGTTATTGTTGTGTTAAACATATTGTTGAATGTTCGGGGTTGGTGGGGGGTGGGGGGGCGAGCGGGTTTTATATATGTTTGTTGTAAACATTTTCAGATTTGTGTTTAAATATTAAATATTTTTATTTAATTTTACAATTGTCCTGAAGTGTCTTCTAATAATGTAAGGTAAAACATCAGTACAATGGTTGGAAACAATGGCCATGGCCAGGCCAGGCAAGGATGAAATGTAACGTAACTGTAACTGTCACCAATGTAAGTTCACGCAAAGTGTTTATTTATGAGCTGCTGACGCAAGTGTTTTACAGCCGTGTAACTACCACGGGGCTTTTCCAGTCTTGTGGTGGGGGGCGTGGTGTGGGGGCATGGGTTCATCGCCAGGCTGATTGTCCTCCCCGAGGTCCTCATCATCCTCCTCCTCATCATCCTCTTCCACCTCCCCTCTCTCCTGAGGTGGACCGGCGGTCCCATCTCGCAATCGTTGTCCTCTTCTCATAGCTAGGTAATGCAACATGCAGCACACCACAATAAACTCAGTGACCTGCTCAGGGTGGTATTGTAGGTTACCTCCTGAGTGGTCCACGCATCTGAAGCACTGCTTAAGCACTCCAATTGTCGTTTTGACAACATTGCATGTAGCTATATGGCTTTCATTGTAGCGCTTCTCGGCTTCCGTCTGGGGTTTACGCAGGGAGGTCATGAGCCAGATGGCAAGTCCATATCCTTTATCCCCCAGCATCCAACCGTGATCTTGTGGCTGACTCTTAAACAGGTCAGAGACAGTACCCTCACACAAGATGTACACATCATGGATGCTGCCTGGAAAATTAGCATTTAATGCCATGATTATTTGCTTGTGGTTGACAACAAGTTGCACATTCAGGGAGTGGAATCCCTTTTGCTTCCGAAACACCTCTGCATCCTGTAAAAGTGCTCGCAGGGCGATGTGTGTACAGTCTATTGCTCCCTGCACCTTGGGGAAGTTTGCTATTTGCGAGAAACCCAAATCCCTCTCACTCTGTGCTTCCCTGGTCATAGGGACGTTTATAAAGTCCATCCTGCGTGTGTAAACGGTTCAGTCACCTGTCGAATGGAACAGTGTGTGGCGGGCGTGCTGAGAGATACCGCAAATATCGCCAGCTGAGGCCTGAAAGGAGCCCGATGCGTAGAAGGAAAGCGCCGCAGTAATTTTGACCTCAATAGGCAGTGCGGTCCTGGTGGTGCTGGTAGGCTGCAGATCTCCCTTAATTAGCTGGCATATCTCACTAATGACCTCCTTTCGGAAGCGCAGCCTCCTAACGCGCGTGTTATCGGACAAGTTCAGGTATGATCACTTTTTCCTGTAAATGCGTTGGGTGTAATGTCTCCTCCTCTGCAGCAGTCTGCCCTCTCTTTGATTGGGCACATAATGCTCTTCAATGTACCTTCTCCCATCTTCAGTCTGCAGCATGTGATTAGAGACCAATACAGGTTGAGAAATTACAGGTCCCATCACTATAAATTGTTATAAATGCCCTTAATTTGTCCTCAACAGATACAAATGTGATTAGATGATTGGCAAGGGTCAAAAAGGCCCTTAAAATTACTCACAAATTGATTCTCCTCACAAGCACTTGAAGCAGCCTTTCAGTACAGGTCCTCCGACTTTCAAAAAGGCGTCCGTAGTGCCAAGTACTGCCGAGTAGCTCCGACTTAAGGTCAGGTGAGTGCAGCTTTTTTTCAGCGACTTTTTCGGCCAGCGACCATTTCGGCAAAGTGTGGGCAAAATGCCGAAAGTTGCTGTAACGATCATCTGGGCGATAATCGGGCGCAAATTTCCATTTTCAGCACTACTTGGAAATAGCGGATGCATTGACAGTCATTTTCAACATTCCATTGACTCTGGATCAGTTCCTATAGAGTGGAGGGTAGCCAATGTAGCCCCACTTTTTATAAAAGGAGGGAGAGAGAAAACAGGGAATTATAGACCGGTCAGCCTGACCTCAGTAGTGGGTAAAATGATGGAATCAATTATTAAGGATGTCATAGCAGCGCATTTGGAAAATGGTGACATGATAGGTCCAAGTCAGCATGGATTTGTGAAAGGGAAATCATGCTTGACAAATCTTCTGGAATTTTTTGAGGATGTTTCCAGTAAAGTGGACAAAGGAGAACCAGTTGATGTGGTATATTTGGACTTTCAGAAGGCTTTCCACAAGGTCCCACACAAGAGATTAATGTGCAAAGTTAAAGCACATGGGATTGGGGGTAGTGTGCTGACATGGATTGAGAACTGGTTGTCAGACAGGAAGCAAAGAGTAGGAGTAAACAGGTACTTTTCAGAATGGCAGGCAGTGACTAGTGGGGTGCCGCAAGGTTCTGTGCTGGGGCTCCAGCTGTTTACATTGTAAATTAATGATTTAGACGAGGATTAAATGCAGTATCTCCAAATTTGCGGATGACACTAAGTTGGGTGGCAGTGTGAGCTGCGAGGAGGATGCTATTAGGCTGCAGAGTGACTTGGATAGGTTAGGTGAGTGGGCAAATGCATGGCAGATGAAGTATAATGTGGATAAATGTGAGGTTATGCACTTTGGTGGTAAAAACAGAGAGACAGACTATTATCTGAATGGTGACAGATTAGGAAAAGGGAAGGTGCAACGAGACCTGAGTGTCATGGTACATCAGTCATTGAAGGTTGGCATGCAGGTACAGCAGGCGGTTAAGAAAGCAAATGGCATGTTGGCCTTCATAGCGAGGGGATTTGAGTACAGGGGCAGGGAGGTGTTGCTACAGTTGTACAGGGCCTTGGTGAGGCCACACCTGGAGTATTGTGTACAGTTTTGGTCTCCTAACTTGAGGAAGGACATTCTTGCTATTGAGGGAGTGCAGCAAAGATTCACCAGACTGATTCCCGGGATGGTGGGACTGACCTATCAAGAAAGACTGGATCAACTGGGCTTGTATTCACTGGAGTTCAGAAGAATGAGAGGGGACCTCATGGAAACGTTTAACATTCTGACGGGTTTAGACAGGTTAGATGCAGGAAGAATGTTCCCAATGTTGGGGAAGTCCAGAACCAGGGGTCACAGTCTGAGGATAAGGGGTAAGCCATTTAGGACCGAGATGAGGAGAAACTTCTTCACCCAGAGAGTGGTGAACCTGTGGAATTCTCTACCACAGAAAGTAGTTGAGGCCAATTCACTAAATATATTCAAAAGGGAGTTAGATGAAGTCCTTACTACTCGGGGGATCAAGGGTTATGGCGAGAAAGCAGGAAGGGGGTACTGAAGTTTCATGTTCAGCCATGAACTCATTGAATGGTGGTGCAGGCTAGAAGGGCTGAATGGCCTGCTCCTGCACCTATTTTCTATGTTTCTATGTTTCTATGTTACTCTTGGCCTGGCACGCGGATGACGTCATATTTTTTTTTAAACTTAGGCCGGGCGATGCAGCACATTCATGTGTGCTGAAAGTTGGGCCGGCAATAAACGGGTGATAATCGGGTGCTAGTTTCCACTTTCTGGCAAAAATGGGCGATAGCCTGAATCTCAGCACCAAATGGGCGATAAATGGGCGATGATCGGGTGATAAATGGGCGATAATGTGCCGAAAATCTAGCCCCATAGATTCTAGAACGGATCCTGAGAATTGGAAGGTCGCGAATGGAACCTCACTATTTAAGAAAGGAGGGAGAGAGGAAACTGGAAACTACAGACCAGTTAGCCTGACATCAATACTGGGGAAAATGCGAGAATCTATTATTAAGGGCACTGAAAAAATAATAATAGGATTGGGCAGAGTCAACATAGATTTATGAAAGGGAAAACATGCTTAACAAATCTATTTTGAGTTTCTTGAGGTGGTAACTAGCAGAATAGATCGGGGGAACCAGTGGATGTGGTCTGTTTGGATTCTCAGAAGGCATTCGATAAGGTGCCACACAGAGATTATTAAACAAAATTAAGGTTAATGGGATTAGGGGTAACATACGAGCATGGATTGAGGATTGATTAAAGGACTGGATTGGGAAAATGTTGTTAAAGAAGCAGTAGAAGGACATTTGGAAAAACATAATTCAGTCAGGCAGAGTCAGCATGGATTTATGAAGGGGAAGTCATGTTTGACAAATTTGCTGAAATTCTTTGAGGATATAATGAACAGAGTGGATAAAGGGGAACAGTAGATGTGGTGTATTTGGACTTCCAGAAGGCATTTGACAAGGTGCCACATAAAAGGTTACTGCACAAGGTAAAAGTTCACGGGGTTCGGGGTAATAGAGGGGCATGGATAGAAGATTGGCTAACTAACAGAAAACAGAGAGTTGGGATAAATGGTTCATTCTGTGGTTGGCAATCAGTAACCAGTGGGGTGCTGCAGGGATCAATGCTGGGACCCCAACTATTTACAATCTATATTAATGACTTGGAAGAAGGGACCGAGTGTAACGTAGCCAAGTTTGCTGGCAAAACAAAAATGGGAGGAAAAGCAATGTGTGAGGAGGACAGAAAAAATCTGCAAAAGGACAGAGGCAGGCTAAAATTTGGCAGTCGGGCAAAAATTTGGCAGTTGGAGTATAATGTTGGAAATTGTGAGGTCATGCACTTTGCAGAAAAGATCAAAGAGCAAGTTATTATTTAAATGAAGAAAGATTGCAAAGTGCTGCAGTACAGCGAGACCTGAGGGTAGTTGCGCATGAAACACAAAAGGATAGTATGCAGGTACAGCAAGTGATCAGGAAGGCCACTGGTATCTTGGCCTTTATTGCAAAGTGGATGGAGTATAAAAGCAGGGAAGTCTTGCTACAGTTATACAGGATATTGGTGAGGCCACACCTGGAATACTGCATACAGTTTTGGTTTCCATATTTAAGAAAGGATATACTTGCTTTGGAAGCAGTTCAGAGAAGGTTCACAAGGTTGATTCCTGAGCTGAGGGGTTGACTTATGAGGAAAGGTTGAGTAGATTGGGTCTCTACTCATTGGAATTCAGAAGAATGAGAGGGGATCTTACCGAAACGTTTAAGATTATAAGGGGGCTTGACAAGGTGGTTGCAGAGAGAATGTTACCACTGATAGGGGAGACTAGAACTAGAGGGCATGATCTTAGAATAAGGGGCCGCCCATGTAAAACTGAGATGAGGAGGAATTTCTTTTCTCAGATGGTTGTAAATCTGTGGAAATCGCTGCCTCAAAGTGCTGTGGAAGCTGGAACATTGAAGGGATTTAATACAGAAATAGACAGTTTCTTAACTGATAAGGGATTACGGGGTTATGGGGAGCGGGCAGAGAAGTGGACCTGAGTCCATGATCGGATCAGCCATGATCGTATTAAATGGCGGAGCAGGCTCGAGGGGCTGTATGGCCTATTCCTGTTCCTATTTCTTATGTTCTTATGTTCTTATGACTGCTGCACCACCGTTGATCTGTGTGTCCTGCACTACAAACCCAAGAAACACAAACGCTGTTTCAGAAGGACATTGAAGTGCTACAATCATCTTCCACCCAGAGATGGGGGCATGGAGAAGGCAAACAGGCTTTTCATTGCCCATCGCCCATGCACCCACTTCTCTGGGTCATAACCAAGTGTAAAGCTGTTACTGCATTCTAGTGCATCTAGTCACTGTAATCTAAAGCCCAGGGTCTTTTGGCCAAACACAGTTACATCATGGTGAGGACCTTTCACTGGACGAGTCAAACCATGACATCACAAGGCAAGCCTAACTCTACCCTGTGCATCACAGTGAGATCAGACATCACAATAGATATGTAACCTTGGGCAACCTGAGACACAACCAGTTTCAGTAAAGGAAAGCACTGACTGACTAACTGGCTGATCTCTCTAGGAGTGAATGTGGCCGAATACAATATCTCACCATCTTTGCTTTATGAAGAGAACACGATGAAAATAGCATCAACCAGCAGATTAGAGAGAAGGTTGTGAGCTTTGAAAGGTTGGTATTAACCTATTGATCTTGTATCATAATTTGTGAAAGTCAGAATGAGCAACATAAAGAGTTTAATAGATACAGTAATACTGATGCACAGTGGGTTGTTGGAACAATTCTTTTTTTTTATTAGATCTTTTTTGGCATTGTTAATAGGTAGTCTGGAGCCTGCAGCCTGCTCACAGATGGTTACTGAGTCCCACTCTCAGCTCCCTCACTGACCAGCCCCTCCCAGCCCTTGAGTTTGGTGCTCACTCCTTGTTCTGTAAATGTAGACAACTACTTATCATTGGTAGATCTCCCGGGGCATTGCTCGGGACAGACTGCAGGGTGAGCAAAGTCACAAATGTAATTCAGCCCCACTAAAAGAAAGGGGCATGGCGAAGACAAACAATCCCATCGCTGCCCATTGCCCGCACACCCGACTCTCTGATTCATAACCAAGAGCAAAGCTGTTATTGCATTCTAGCACATCCAACCTAAGGCCCAAGGCAAGTTTTGGCTAAACACAGTTACATCAAGGTGAGGCCCTTTAACTGGACAGGTCAAACTGTGACATCACAGGACAAACCTAACCCTACCCTGTGCATCACGTGATCACTGACATCACGATAGGTTTGTAAACAGGGACAACATGAGGCAGAAGAGGCTACTCTAGCAGTTTAAGTGAAGGAAAGGGAGCTGTACTGACTGTGACTAACTGGATGATCTCTCTAGGAGTGAATGTGGCCGTCTAGAAGACCTGGTGAAGGGAGTGTGAACAATGGAATCATCGCTAACCAGCTGACCTTCGGAAGGGCGTTGCTGCAGAAGGTTTGTTTATTCCAGCTAGAACTAGGGGGCATAATCTTAGAATAAGGGGCCACCCATTTAAAACTGAGATGAGGAGGAATTTCTTCTCTCAGAGGGTTATAAATCTATGGAATTCACTGTCTCAGAGTGCTTTGGATGGGTCATTGAATGGATTTAAGACAGAAATAGACTGTTTCTTAACTGATAAGGGATTAATGATAAGGGATTAAGGGGTTATGGGGAGCGGGCAGGGAAGTGGACCTGAGTCCATGATCGGATCAGCAATGATCGTATTAAATGGCGGTGCAGGCTCGAGTTGTATGGCCTACTCCTGCTCATATTTCTTATGTTCTTATGTTCTTATGTTCTTTTGACTGCTGCACCACCGTTGATCTGAGCGTCCAGCACTTCAAATCCAAGAAACATAAACGCTGTTTCAGAATGACATGAGAGTGCTACAATCATCCTCCATCCAGAGATGAGGGCACGGAGAAAGCAAACAAGCTTATCATTGCCCATCGCTCGTGCACCCTCTTCTCTGGATCATAACCAAGTGTAAAGCTGTTATTGCATTCTAGTGCATCTAGTCATTGTAATCTAAAGCCCAGGGGTTTTTGGCCAAACACAGTTACATCAAGGTGAGGCCCTTTCACTGGATGGGTCAAACCGTGACATCATAGGGCAAGCCTGACCCTACCCTGTGCATCACAGTGAGATCAGGCATCACAATAGATTTGTAACCTGTTATATATGCAGACTATAGATATACTCTTTTGTAGTCACTGTATAGTTGCATAAGATGGATACTTGTTACCTGATGCACTATCAATAAGGTTTACACTGTGCTTATACTATGCTGGCACCACTAGAGGGTGCAACTGGTGGAGACTGAGTTTTCCTGCCCCTGTACCAGAGGCTGTCCACCAGAGGGCACCGTGGTGGGAGACCTGAGGGTCACCTGCATAGGTGTGCAGGGCCCAATATAAATGGCTGCCCACCATGCTTGTGCCTCACTCTGGAGTTACGAATAAAGGACCAAGGTCACTACAGTATGAGTACAACACATTGCCTCATAGAGTCATTCATAAGTGCATTATAGACATAACATAATCTGGGGCAAACTGAGACACAACCAGTTTCAGTGAAGGAAAGCACTGACTGTGACTAATTGGCTGATCTCACTAGCAGTGAATGTGGCCGGATACAATATCTCACCATCTTTGCTTTATGAAGAAAACATGGTGACAACATCATCAACCAGCAGATTAGAGAGAGCTTTGAAAGGTTGGTATTAACCTATTGATCTTGTATCATAATTTGTGAAAGTCAGAATGAGCAACATAACGAGTTTAATAGATACAGTAATACTGATGCACAGTAGGTTGTTGGAACAATTCATTTTGTTGTTATTAGATCTTTTTTGGCATTGTTAATAGGTAGTCTGGAGCCTGCAGCCTGCTCACAGATGGTTACTGAGTCCCACTCTCAGCTCCCTCACTGACCAGCCCCTCCCAGCCCTTGAGTTTGGTGCTCACTCCCTGTTCTGTAAATGTAGACAACTACTTATCATTGGTAGATCTCCCGGAGCATTGCTCGGGACAGTCTGCAGGGTGACCAACAGTCACAAATGGAACTGCGCCCCACTAAGAGAAGTGGGCACGAAGAAGGCAAACAATCCCATCACTGCCCATTGCCCGCACACCCGACTCTCTGATTCATAACCAAGAGCAAAGCTGTTATTGCATTCTAGCACATCCAACCTAAGGCCCAAGGCTTTTTGGCCGAACACAGCTGCATCAAGATGAGGCTCTTTAACTGGATGGGTCAAACTGTGACATCACAAGCCTGACGCTACCCTGTGCATCACGTGATCATTGACATCACGATAGGTTTGTAAACAGGGACAACATGAGGCAGAAGAGGCTACTCAAGCAGTTTAAGTGAAGGAAAGGGAGCTGTACTGATTGACTAACCGGCTGATCTCTCTAGGAGTGAATGTGGCCATCTAGAAGACCTGGTGAAGGGAGTGTGAACAATGGAATCATCGCTAACCAGCTGACCGTCAGAAGGGTCCAGCTGTAGAAGGTTTGTTTATTCCAGCTTGTATAATTCCCCGTGAAAGTCAGAGAGTGTAACAGTATAATCCACTGCAGTGACCATGCAGACATCAATGCTCAAACCCTGGAAACTGAGAGCAGATCAGTACTCGCTCGTTGTTCTGATCAACTGGGATAATCTGTGGGACAAGGAATCGATGGGAAACTCTTGTCCCAGCTGTTACTGGTGCCCTCTGACCTTGCCAATCCTGGGTCCTTGTCAAAGACCTGCTCCTAGGTCAGCTGGCTCAGGTACTGCCACCAATAGCCCTCCGATTGTGTCAGAGAAGTTCCGTGTTCCAGTCATCCTGGTTCACCTGATGGCATTGCCACCATTCTGGACCATCTCTTGGATTCTGAAGAAGGTGTACATTCCCCAACTCCACAACCTTTAATACTCAGGTGGCATCAGAATCTGTGGCCAGTAACATTACATGAAAAGAAACGTTGATAGTTTTGCACCCAGAATCTGCATTAAGCATTTACAGCTTCAATGGTTTATAATACAAGGGTAGCTCTAAAGTACCTGGAGTTGTCTTGTTGCGATCCAGTGATTTAAAAACAAATCTGTAATTTCTTCTTCTGCTAAAGGTTCATGGTTGGCATCAGGATGAGAGAGAGAAAATGGGCGGTTTCATCAAAATACCTACAGACTAAAGTTGTGAGTAACAAAACCACAAAGACAAGTGGATCAGACACACAAGAGAGAGCACATTGTGACAGAAATCAAATCAATGCCAGCAGAGAAACCACAGAAAGAGCGGAGCGGTCCAACTGAAATTCTCCTGATGTCATCCCTCTGTGTCCCATCCATTTCTCAGTGCCAACTCGACATCTTTCAATTTGTGTTTAATAACCAATAACCAACACCCACCCCCCCTCCCCTCCGCCCACAGCACAGAACCATCTAGCCCTCATGTCCCTGCATCGGCATCAAGCACCAACCCTTCTCCAACTCCAGGCTCAGTTCGGCACTGCTTGGGGTGAACTGCACTGACACTGGGTAAAGCCCAGTCTGTGCAGTCATCTCCAACCAGTGCCGGCCAGGGGTCCATCTTGGTACTAAACAGGAAAGTCTCAAGAAGGGAAGCTCTGGATGTTGCCCCGAAACTTCCCAGAATTAAGAGGGAGTCCTCCCCTGGCACCAGCTGGCTTGGATGAGTCCGTGACTGCTGGTGCCAGGATCTCTCCCAATTCCTATGGGGCATCTAGGTTCCAAGGGCTCTCACTCCAAGGGAGGATATGTGTGTCTGAGTGGCACCTCCTCCATGAGACAGAGGCTCATGTCTGGAGGGTCTAACTCCATTGGCCTTTGTATTCATGAGCCTGTAGCTAATCGCTTCCGAAGGCAGGAAGCCTCCATGTAGCTTCCTCGGGCTGAACCGGCAGGGAAGGCTGATCGTGAGGCCCTCATCTCTGTTCCCAGAGCCTTACTATCAACCTTCCCTGTCTCTTCAGCCTGAGGCAGCTTCCCAGAGACATCCAGCCTTCGGAATCCAAGCTGGGAGCCTGAGTCAGACCACAATCTCCAGTCGTTTAGGCTTTTTCATGTATTTAACACGAGGGTGAGCGAGTCTGAAACTGTGGGATCTGGAGGTCCCTTCACTTGTGGGAGGGACGGGAGCGTGGGGGCTTTAGTTTTTACTTGGGCTCTTGCAAAGGCCTCAGGCTATAGCTATATTCATCCTACTAATTTTCTGGACAGTTTGGGTGGACTGCAGTTAAGGCCAAGGTAGACAGCATCCATAGTGCCTCCGCCACCCTGCTTTCACACCTTGCAGTTTATTGGCATCTGGTGAACTTCAGTGGTGAAGGCATCAGAAGGAAGGTTACTGCCGAGTGAAACTAGTCCTGGTCCACCCACATTTGGGGCCTGGCAGACCTTCCTGCAGGGTTTAGCACATGTCCCGAATTCCCTGCCACCAAATACATTGGGGCCGGCTTGACTGACCAACAGCTGAATGCCTCGCAGGTGAGTTGAGGGAGCAATCCCTGTCACAGAGTGAGGACCACCTTCAGAGAGCATCTACTGCAGCAAAAAACTGTGTGGGTGCCCTCAATATCAGAGCAGGGCTTAGCATCCAGTGGGTCTTGCCTTACCAATGAGCTTGGCCATGCAACTTGGGGCACTTTCAGGTACTGCAGGTACCCTTTAGTATTTGATGCTGAGGGCTTCTTTGGTGAGCAAGTGGAGGAGCTGCTACAGCAGAACGTTCAGCCATGCCCAGAATTGATGGAACGAATCCCAGAGCCACTCATCCTCCAGCTCCCCACCGTAAGGAAGCCACCAGAATGGGGGATACGTACGCCCAGGAAATGTAAAGGCAGTTGTTTCTGGACCTTCCTCCTCTGGATAATGTAGCACCACCACCATTCCATTCCTGTATTTAAGGGAGATAGAACATGTCCAGAGAACTATCAACCAGTCGATAAGGTACCACACAATAGACCAAGCACTAGGGTTTAATTCTAGAGGGGTAGAATTGAAAGGTAGAGAAGTTATGCAGCAGCACCTGCAGTACCTGAAAATCTTTACCCAGAGCGTGGTGAGAATGTGGAGCTCACTACCCCAGGGAGTGGTTGAAGTGAATAGAATCGATTTATATAAGGGAAGGCTAGACAAGCAGATGAGGGGAAAGGAATAGAGAGTTCTGCTGATAGTGAGATGAGTGGGTGGAGCATAAGCATCGGCATTGGCTGACTGGGCCGAATGGCCTGTTTCTGTGCCATATGTCCTATGTAATCCTATGTAATCATTTACCTCCATAAGCCTTGACAAAGCTTTATCCGGACCGCAATGTCCTATGTACCATGCTAGCCCATCATTCCAGACTAGAACCTGGAATGCAGAGAGCTCGAAACAAGTAACCTTCGATACGCTGTCCAGCTCCACGTCCCCAAGCAGTGACTGCCTGATAGCCCACTACAGAGCTGGGTGGGTGGGTCACATCCAGTACTTCCCTGTGGAAGTGAATTACTCTGGACACTTGGGTTCAGACACCAGAAGTAGTGAGCATTAGCAGTTTATTTTTCACAATGTGGATTGGTTTCCAATGTGACCGGAAGGATGTTTCCAGTGGGGTTCCGCAGGGTTCAGTACTGGGTCCATTGCTTTTTGTGGTATACATCAATGATTTAGAGTTGAATATCGGGAGTAAGATTAAGAAGTTTGCAGATGACACTAAAATTGGCTGTGTGGTTGATAATGAAGAAGAAAGTCATAGGCTGCAGGAGGATATCAATCTACTGGTCAGGTGGGCAGGGCAATGGCAAATGGAATTTAATTCAGAGAAGTGTGAGGGCTAATAAGGAAGGGGTGGTAGTCCATTTAATAGTGTAGATGAACAAAAAGACCTTGGAGTGCTTGTCCACAGATCCCTGAAAGTAGCAGGCCAGATGGATAAGGTGGTTAAGAAGGCATACGGAATGCTTGCCTTTATTGGCCGAGGCATAGAATATAAGAGCAGGGAGGTTATGCTTAAATTGAAAATACTTTGGTTAGGCCACAGCTGGAGTACTGTGTGCAGTTCTGGTCGCCATATTATAGGAAAGACATGATTGCACTAGAGAGGATGCAGAGGAGATTTACTCGGATGCCGCCTGGAATGGAGAATCTTAGTTATAAGGACAGATTGGATAGGCTAGGTTTGTTCTCGTTGGAACAGAGGAAGTTGAGAGGAGACCTCATCGAGCTGTACAAAATATTGAGGGGCCTGGACATAGTGGATAGCAAGGGCCTATTTCCATTGGTGGAGGAGTCTTTTACGAGGGGGCATAGTTTTAAGGTGGTTGGTGGAAGTTATAGAGGGGATTTGAGGCGGGACTTCTTTACGCAGAGGGTTGTGGGGATCTGGAACTCGCTGCCTGGAAGAGTGGTGGATGTAGAATCCCTCACCACTTTTAAAAGATGGTTGGATGGACACTTAAAGCGCAGTAACCTGCAGGGTTACAGACGTAGAGCTGGTAATTGTGATTAGACTGGATGACCTTTTGTTGGACGGCGCAGATATAATGATAATTACTACAGGGAATAGAATACAGCCAGGGTGTGATCTCCTGGACTAGTATTGATCACCTGGATGGGTCAGAGAGCAATTTTCCAAGATTTCTTCTCCCTAAATTGGCCTGGGTTTTTAATCTGTTTTTTTTCCTTTCTCAGGAGATCACATGGCTCCGGATGAGGTGAAGTATAGAATGTTTCAATAAAGGAGTGTCGCAATTGTGTGAGGCGGACTGGTTGGGCTGGGTGCTCTTTGCCTTTCAGTCATTGTTCATAGGTTTATATGTAAGCTTTAGGGCTGCTGACCAAGGGCTTGTGCGGCTTTGTCGGCCAGCGCAGACACGATGGGCTGAAATGCCCTCCTTCTGCATTGAAAATTTCTATGTTTGGCCATCAGAGGAACTATCTACTAGTGTCACGATCCACATTGAGAGTGAGAGATAGTCATCCAGAAGGCTCAACTGATGGAGATATGCCTCCAGTTGAGCATTCTTGATGTCTGTCACTCGGCCAGTAATGTTTCCACAGTTCTCCTTTGTCGCAGCATCTGAACGAGTGATGGTGGCCTTGGGCACAGCGTCCTCCAGGCATTTGGGCAACTGCCATCGAGCTCTTCAGGTAATGCCTTCAGGTAATGCTGCAATATTCAGAAGGAATGGGCTTCAAGACCAGTGGACATGGATGAGTTGACTTGTCATTTCAGCAGGCTCGGGATATGAACGGTATAATAAGACATTGTACATTTTCAATAATGAAGAGAATAGTCTTGGGCTGCAGGAGGATATCAATCGACTGGTCAGGTGGGCAGAGCAGTACCAAATGGAATATATTTCAGAGAAGCGTGAGGTGATGCACTTTGGGAGGGCTAATAAGGAAAGTGTATACACATTAAGCGGTAGGCCACTTAATATTGTAGATGAACAAAGGGACCTTGGAGTGCTTGTCCACAGATCTCTTTTTGGTTGGGTAATGAAATAAACATTAAATCAAATGCCCCCAATCTGGGGGACACTCCAAACATTTTTCAAACTGCCCTTTTTTTGTTTTTTTGTTTGTTTTTTTTGACTTTTTTGTTTGACTTTTAAAAACAATTTTTTTTGGGCTATAAAATCATTAATTCTACAAGTGCCCCCTATAAAAGGGGAGGGGGACACTAAAACCGGCAATTAAAACAAATCAAACTGTAAAATAAATAAAATCAAATAAAATTTTGGTTGCCGCGGGTAACGATGCACTCCAGTCCCTCCGGCGCCCACCTCTCGCAGAAGGCCGCGAGCGTACCGGTGGACATCGCGTGCTCCATCGCCAAGGACACCCTGGCGGAAATGTACGCGGGGAAGAGAGGCAGGCAGTCAGGCTGAACGACCCCCTCAACCGCCCGCTGCTTGGACCGGCTGATGGCACCCTTGGCCGTGCCCAGGAGCAGTCCAACGAGGAGGCCCTCCAACCTACCCGCTCCCCTCCGCACAGGGTGCCCAAAGATCAGGAGTGTGGGACTGAAGTGCAGCCAGAATTTCAGGAGCAGCCCCTTTAAATAATAAAACAGGGGCTGCAACCTCGCGCATTCGGTAAAAACATGGAACACGGACTCTTCCAGACCACAGAAATTGCAGGCGGCCAGGGAGCCCGTCAACCGGCTTAAAAATTTATTGCACAGCACTGTTCCGTGCATAATCCTCCAGGCCAAGTCCACAATAAATAGTGGGAGGACTCCCGCGTAGAGTGCCCTCCATCGGGGACCCCCGCCTCCTCCGGATGGCAAGATAGTACGCCATGGCGTGTCCGGACGGCAGGCGAGGATGGCAAAGTTGAGAGTGTGCAGGAGCAGCCCATACAGGAAACGCCTCCGCGCGGAACTGAAAGGCACAGAGGGGATTTCCTCGAGGCGGCTCAAGTTGTGAGGCGCCGGCTCCCAAGGGAGGTTCCGGGGTTTGGCGTCGATGAGGAATTCCGTCTGGATGGGGGTCAGTTCGGACGGGATCTCCCCACGTGCTTGAGCCTCCTCGATGCACCGAACAGAGTCAGGGCCCAGAGCTGTTTTTAGCGACTCGATGGCATCGGCTGCGCGGCAGACGTTGGCGGAATTTAGGCGCCGCACCAGCATGTCTGGCGCCATCCAGCCCACTCCTCCGCCATCGAGCAGGTCCCTGACCCTGGTCACCTCACCGGCCACAGCCCTCTCGTCCGACCGCCACCTAAAACCTCAGTCGTGGAGGTACAGATTCCCGAGCAGCAGCTCCTGCAGGACAGCCGCCACTCCAGCCGGTGGAGAGCTGCGCTTGGTGGAGACTTTGTTCCAGACCCTGGTGAGTTCCTTGTAAAAGACAGGCAGCTCCTGGACGGCGGTCCTGACGCCCCCCAAGCTCACAAACAGGAGCTGCGTGTCGTAGTTGAGGCCGTGCTGCTGGCGGAAGAAATACGTCGCCAGAGCACGCCACCTAGGAGGGAGCTCGACGTAAAGGTATCTCTGCAGGGTCTGAAGATGGAAAGTCGCGAGCTGGGTGCTGACGCACACCAACGACTGACCGCCCTACCCAAGCGGGAGACTCAAGACCGCGGCAGAGACCCAGTGCTTCCTGTTGTTCCAGAAGAAGTCCACCAGCTTCTTCTGTATCTTGGTGACAAACGCAGGGGGAGGGTCAAAATGACCAGCGGGTACCACAGCATGGCAGCCACCAGCTGATTTATGACTAGCGCTCGACCCCTGTAGGACAGCACTCGGAGCAGTCCTGTCCAGCGCCCTTGGCGAGCGGCGACCTTGGCCTCCAGCTCTTGCCAGTTCGCCGGCCAGGCTTCCTCATCGGGGCTAAGGTAGACTCCCAGATAGAGGAGATGGGTCGTGCTCCAGGCAAAAGGCCTGAGCTCCTCCGGCAGGGAGTCCACCCGCCACTGACCCACCAGGAGTCCGGAACATTTCTCCCAGTTGATCCTGGCAGAGGATGCGGCCGAGTAAATCTCCTGGCACTCACGCATCTTCCGCAGGTCAGTGGGAACCTCTACCGCGAGGAGCACGTCATCGGCGTAAGCCGAGAGGACGACCTCCACGCCCGGCCCTTGCAGAGCCAGTCCCGTCAACCTCGTCCGCAGGAGGCGCGGGAAAGGCTCCACGCAGATGGCATATAACTGGCCGGACATGGGGCATCCCTGCCGCACCCCTCTCCCAAAGCGAAGGGGCGCCGTCAAGGACCCGTTAACCTTAATCAGACACTCTGCGGTGGCGTACAAAAGTCGGATCCGGGCGAGGAAATGCGTCCCGAACCCGAAAGTGCGCAGAGTTCCGAACAGATAGTCGTGATCCACCCTGTCGAACGCCTTCTCTTGGTCGAGAGATAGGAAGGCGACCGACAGACCAGCCTCCTGGGAATGATAGATAAGGTCCCGGACCAGATGGATGTTATCGTGGATTGTCCGGCCCGGGACCGTGTAGGACTGGTCGGCGTGGATCATGTGGTCCAGCACGGCGCCAAGGCGAGCAGACATCGCCCTGGCGAAGATTTTGTAGTCCGTGCTGAGGAGGGAGACCGGGCGCCAGTTCTTAAGGAGGCGGAGATCGCCCTTCTTAGGCAGCAGGACGATGATTGCCCTGCGGCAAGAGAGGGGCATCTCCCCGGTCGCCAGACTTTCCTCCAGGACCCGCGCATAGTCGCCCCCCAGGACGTCCCAGAACACCCTGTGGAACTCTACGGTCAGCCCGTCCAGCCCCGGGGGCTTTTCCCCTCGAGAGGCGGTCGAGGGCGCCGGTCAGCTCCGCCAGGCTTAGCGGAGCTTCCAGATTTTCGGCGCCCTCCGGGCTGACCTTCGGCAAGTCCTCCCACAAAACTCTACACGCTTCCTCGCTGGACGGCTCCGGAGAGAACAGAGCCCCGTAATATTCACGGGCCCTGTTGTTGACGCCCTCCGGATCCGAGACGAGAGAGCCGTCGTCGGCCAGCAGCGTCAAGAGCTGCTTACGGACACTCTGCCTTTTTTCCAGTGAGTAGAAGAAGGGGGAGCCGCGGTCCAGATCCCGCAGGAACCGGATCCGCGACCTCACGAACACGCCTCGGGACCCGACGAGCTGCAGGTCCTTCAGCGTGGCCTTCTTCGCTTCGTACACCATCCGCAGAGCCGGGTCCTCGACGACTTGACCAAGACAGGACTTCAGTTCGAGCACCTCTTTTTCTAGGTGCCCGACCCTGGCTGCCCGCCTCTTGGTCGACCCCCTCGCGTACTCTTGACAGAAGACAGCGGACGTGAGCCTTGCCCACGTCCCACCATAGCCTCAAGGAGGGGAAGCCCCACTGCTTCCTTCTCCAGTCGGCCCAGAAATGACGGAACGAGTCCTGGAACCGCACGTCCTCCAGCAGCTGGTTGTTAAAATGTCAGTACACGGACCCCGTCCTCGCGCGGAGCGAAGCGAGCTCCGCCCACACCAGGTGGTGGTCCGAACACGGCACCGGTCGCATGGAGGCCGCCGGGACGCAGGAAACGTACGCCCGTGACACGTAAAGGCGGTCGACTCTGCACCATCCTACTCCAGGCCTCACCCAAGTAAAGGCGCTGGAGTCAGGATGGAGATTTCGCCAGACGTCCACCAAGTCGAAGGACCCGACCAGGTCCCTCAACTTCTCCATCACCGTCATGCTCTGTGGCGCACCGGAGCGGTCCCTCGCCTCGAGGGTGCAGTTAAAATCCCCCCCGAGGACAATGCAGTCGCCGACGTCGCCAAGAAGAGCGGACACCTCTTCAAAGAAGTGCGTTTGCTGCGGTCCGGGTTGAGGGGCGTACACGTTCACGAGATCGAGCGGCACGTCCCCCAGGTGAACCGTGACATGCCGCAAGTGGCCTGGCACGGGCTCCTCGACCCCCAAGATCTCCGGCTGAAAATGCGGGGCCAACAAGATGGCCACCCCACAAGAAGTGGTAGTGAGGTGGCTCATGCGGACCTCTCCTTGCCATTCCAGGAACCACGTGGCTTCGTCTCCCGGAACGGTGTGGGTTTCTTGCAGGAAGCACACCGCATATTTCCCCTCCCGCAGGAGCGAAAAATTGTTAAATCTACGGCGTGCCTCTCTGCCGCCGTTGATGTTGAGGCTGGCTATGGTTATCTTCATGGCAAAAGCATAGTGCAAACTCTACCTAACCTATTGGGGGGGAGGGGAGTGGAGTCGTTTGTTGACCTCCACTCCTTCAGCAGCCCAGCGAGGAACTTTTTGAGCCGGCGCAGCTCAAGGCCTTGCGCCTTTGATAAGGGCCCGCCCGCGGCCATGGTTTTAGCGGCAGCGCGGAAGGACGCGACAAGCAGCCCCGGCTCGGACCATCTTTCCAGGGCCAGATGGGCTCGGTTGCGGCGACCCTGGCTCTGGAGTATAAAGTCCCGGAGTTCCTTTGCAGGAATGAGGAGGGACTCAGCGGCGGGCACGAGGAGATCCACCGCCTAACTGGCGACGGACTCGAGATCTGCTCCCTCGTCCCCCACCGAGTCCCTTTCCCCCTCCGGGAGATCGCCGCCAGCAGCCGGCCCGTCGACCGCACGAGGTACGGCAAATGGCCCGGCCGCTCCATCCGACCCTGGCTCTGCCCCGATCCCACCCCCAGGATCGTCGGCAGAGGAGTCCCCACTGGGCTCTTTTAAAAGTGGTGCCAGGTCAGGAAGCGACAGCGGAAGGGGTTCCTCCTCCGCCCCAGGAGCCGGGGAAGGCGGAGAGACCTGGTCAAAGAAATGTTCCAGGTCCTCCAAGTATCCCAGCTCCAAAGTAGGGGGCGAGGGTTGTTGTTCTTCCCCCTCCCCGCCGCCACCCCCCAGCCCAGCGTGTAGATGTTCTGTAAAATTATCATTTTCAGTTTCTGCCGAGTCGAACAAATCCCGGGGGAAGTTGGATATTGGCTGGGCGGGCTCAGGTTCGGCCTTTTCGGACCCGCCCGCCTCAGTCCCCGGGACGCTCGACCCAGCGGCTACGCATTCCTCCGCTGGCCCCACGCCCCCCACGACAGGCAGATCTTCCACGCCATCTCCGGGAGGCAGAGGCTGGGCAGCCTCGACTGTCTCACCCTCCCCGGGGACAGACTCCTCTCGCCTACAGCGCAGCTTGGGGGCGCTGGTGGGGGACGCGGGACATGCGGCGGGCACCGACTCCTCCGCGGAGGGATGTTGTTCCCCTCCGCCTCATTGGAGTGGCGCCTCCTTTTGTTCCTGGGGGGGCGCGGAGGCAGGGAGACCTCCATGTCTGCCGAGGCATCCCGCTCCACTCCCCCCTTTTTCTTTTCTTGCCCGCGCCCGAGCCCCTCTGCGGTATTGGTCAAGGGCTCGGGCACGGGCTCAGGGCACCCCGCGCTCGCCGGTGACAGGGCTGGGCTGAGCGCGATGATCAGACTGTCTGGCGCACTGAGGGGACCCGCCTCAAGATGTTTCGCCTTCCTCCGCGCCTTCTTTCCGATCAGACGCTCTCCCTCCCCCCCCGCCGGAGGCCGTGAAATCAAAGGCCCCCGACGATGCCCACAGCTCCCGGCACGCGGACGCAAATAGGGGGAGGGGTGGTGGCGGCGCCAGCCTTGGCCGCCTTCGGTGGTTTGGCGGCCTTGGAGGCGGGGCAGTTCTTGCGATCGTGCCCCACCTCCCTGCAGGCATGGCACCGCACGCCGCCCGACCTCCAAAAAATGCGGTAGGCAGTCCCCTCGTGCACCACATTAAAATTGCCCTCCATCGTTTCCTCCCGCGCCAGCCGGACAAAGAGCTGGCGGCGGAAGGAGAACACATGGCGCAGGCTGTTCTCCCTGAGGCCGAGCGGTATGGGGTTGATCCCCGACCTTACCTCCCCCAGTTGGTGTAGGTGAGGGAGGAGGAGCTGAGCGGGAACAAAGGGCGGGACGTTTGAAATGATGACCCTCTGCGCGGTGGCCTCGAGAGGGTCCATCGGCAGGAACGTCCCGCCCACCGTGAGCCCCTTTTCGAGGGCCAGGGACACCGCCCGCTCCGACCTCAGGAAGAATACAGCCTTCCCAGACATCTTGGAGGCTGCGACAATGGCCGAGGGGCCAACTACCCCAGCCATCGCCCGCACGCAATCCTCAATGCTCATTGTGGGATGAGTGTAGCTCTTGACCCCGTGTTTTTTTGTTATAAGTCTGAACGGTGGCAGGGCAGCAGGAGGCGCAGGAGGCGCCGTGGATGTGGACGCCGCCTGTGCATATGTCCTAGCTGGCCCTGCCACCGGCGTGGATGGGGTCGCCATCACGGGGTCCCTTTAAGGGCTACACCCACCCCAAAGTCACAGGCCTTAATGGTCTTTAATTGGCCTCGTTGGTTTTTTGAGCAGAGGGAGCTCTTAATGGGGCACACCTCTCCCCAATTAACGAATGGGGAGGGGCCTTGCTCCCTCTGCTCAGTTGTCTTAATTGTTTTTACAATTAGGAGGAAAGGGCTCTCAGAGAGAGAGGGGAGAGACAGAGGGAGTGAGAAAGGGCGAGGGGTTGGGAAAGAGGGAAGCTGCGAGGGCAGGTCTCCCCTCACAGCGATGGGTGGGTGTTTCTTGGGGTGCACTCCCCCGATGGCAAAAAACACAGTCTTTGTAGAATGGTCTTCGGGTGGGGGGAGAAGATGTCTTCACCTGGGGTAGCTGGAGCCACCCAGGCACACACTCCCAACGATGTTTAATAGGGTAATTAGTGCTACTTCAGCCAGGTAGCTCCAGCTATCCCAGGCTAGGCAATGGGGGAGGGGTGCTTCAGTGGTGTGTGGGGCCTAGCTGTCAGCAAGACCCCCACACACACATCCACACACACACACCAGCCGCGATGTTCCGGCCCTGAAAAGGTCTTCTTTCCTCCCCCCACCGATACAACAAAGTCTTTCGGGGAATGCACCAAAACACACCCACCTGTCGAAGATTGTCGAAATGGCTCTCCCTCCTTCCACACTGGATGGTGTTATCTCAGGATGTTCTTTTCCCCCTCTCTCCAACTCTCTGTAGTAGCAATAAATGATACATTTTCTGCTCTCCTCCTCTCCCTCTGGACGTTGAATGTGTAGTAAGCCAGCCCTCTCCTCCTCTTCCTGGGCTGGTCTCAGGGTTCACTCTCGGCCTTCCAGACAGGAGCTTCAGCAGGGAGTTCCTTCTCTCACTACAGCACAGCTCCAACTGAATAGGCCACGCCTCCAAAGCTCCACCATTGGTCCACAGAACTCTTTTTGTGAGAAAATTAAAACATGAAATCATTAAATCGTGCCCCCCGATCTGGGGGCAACCAAACATTTCCAAGGCACTTTTTTGTGGTTTTTTTTTAAGTTTTATTTTGGGCACTAAAATCATATATTTTTTTTTCTTCCAAGTGCCCCCTATAAAAGGGGAGGGGGAAACTAAAAACACTGGCAATTAAAACAAATTAAACTTTAAAACATAAAATCAAATTAAAATTTGGTTGCCGGGCGTGACGATGCACTCCAGTCCCTCCAGTGCCCACCTCTCGCGGAAGGCCGCGAGCGTACCGGTGGACACCGCGTGCTCCATCTCCAAGGACACCCTGGCGCGGATGTACGCGCAGAAGAGAGGTAGGCAGTCAGGTTGAACCCCTCGACCGCCCGCTGCCTGGACCGGCTGATGGCGCCCTTGGCCGTGCCCAGGAGCAGTCCTACGAGGAGGCCCTCGGACCTACCCGCTCCCCTCCGCACAGGGTGCCCAAAGATCAGGAGAGTGGGACTGAAGTGCAGCCAGAATTTCAGGAGCAGCCCCTTTAAATAATAAAACAGGGGCTGCAACCTCGCGCATTCCATAAAAATATGGAACACGGACTCTTCCAGACCGCAGAAATTGCAGGCGGCCTGGGAGTCCGTGAACCGGCTTAAAAATTTATTGCACGGGACTGCTCTGTGCACCACCCTCCAGGCCAAGTCCCCGATAAATACTGGGAGGACTCCCGCGTAGAGCGCCCTCCATCGGGGACCCCCGCCTCCTCCGGACGGCAAGATGGTAGGCCATTGCGTGTCCGGATGGCAGGCGAGGATGGCAAAGTTGAGAGTGTGCAGGAGCAGCCCGTACAGGAAACCCCTCCGCTCGGAACTGAAAGGCACGGAGGGGATTTCCTCGAGGCGGCTCAAGTTGTGAGGCGCCGGCTCCCAAGGGAGCTTCCGGGGTTTGGCGCCGATGAGGAATTCCGTCCGGACGGGGGTCAGATCGGACGGGATCTCCCCACGTGCTTGAGCCTCCTCGATGCACCTCACAGAGTCAGGGCCCAGAGCTGTTTTTAGCGACTCGATGGCATCGGCTGCGCGGCGGACGTTGGCGGAATTTAGGCGCCGTGCCAGCGTATCTGGCGCCATCCAGCCCGCTCCGCCGTATTCGAGCAGGTGCCTGAACCTGGTCACCTCACCAGCCACAGCCCTCTCATCCGACCGCCACCTAAAACATCAGTCGTGGAGGTACGGATTCCCGAGCAGCGGCTCCTGCAGGACAGCTGCCACTCCAGCCAGTGGAGAGCTGCGCTTGGTGGAGACTTTGTTCCAGACCCTGGTGAGTTCATTGTAAAAGACAGGCAGCTCCTGGAAGGCGGTCCTGACGCTCCCCAAGCTCACAAACAGGAGCTGCGTGTCGTAGTTGAGGCCGTGCTGCTGGCGGAAAAAATACGTCGCCAGAGCACGCCACCTAGGAGGGGGCTCGACGTAAAGGTATCTCTGCAGGGTCTGAAGACGGAAAGTCGCGAACTGGGTGCTGATGCACACCAGCGACTGACCGCCCTCCCCAAGCGGGAGACTCAAGACCGCGGCAGAGACCCAGTGCTTCCTGTTGTTCCAGAAGAAGTCCACCAGCTTCTTCTGTATCTTGGTGACAAACGCAGGGGGAGGGGTCAAAGTGACCAGCCGGAACCACAACATGGCGGCCACCAGCTGGTTTATGACTGCCGCTCGACCCCTGTAGGACAGCACTCGGAGCAGTCCTGTCCACCGCCCTAGGCGAGCAGCGACCTTGGCCTCCAGCTCTTGCCAGTTCGCCGGCCAGGCTTCCTCGTCGGGGCTAAGGTAGACTCCCAGATAGAGGAGATGGGTTGTGCTCCAGGCAAAAGGCCTGAGCTCCTCCGGCAGGAAGTCCACCCACCACTGACCCACCAGGAGTCTGGAACATTTCTCCCAGTTGATCCTGGCAGAGGAAGCGGCCGAGTAAATCTCCTGGCACTCACGCATCCTCCGCAGGTCAGCGGGATCCTCTACCGCGAGGAGCACGTCATCGGCGTAAGCCGAGAGGACGACCTCCACGCCCAGCCCTTGCAGAGCCAGTCCCGTCAACCTCGTCCGCAGGAGGCGCAGGAAAGGCCCCACGCAAATGGCATATAACTGGCCGGACATGTGGCATCCCTGGCGCACCCCTCTCCCAAAGCGAAGGGGCGCCGTCAAGGACCCGTTAACCTTTATCAGACACTCTGCGGCGGCGTACAAAAGTCGGATCTGGTCGACGAAATGCGTCCCGAACCCGAAAGTGTGCAGAGTACTGAACAGATAGTCGTGATCCACCCTGTCGAACGCCTTCTCTTGGTCGAGAGATAGGAAGGCGACCGACAGACCAGCCTCCTGGGAATGATGGATGAGGTCCCGGACCAGATGGATGTTATCGTGGATTGTCCGGCCCGGGACCGTGTAGGACTGGTCGGGGTGGATCATGTGGTCCAGCACGGCGCCAAGGTGAGCAGACATCGCCCTGGTGAAGATTTTGTAGTCCGTGCTGAGGAGGGAGACCGGGCGTCAGTTCTTAAGGAGGCGGAGATCGCCCTTCTTAGGCAGCAGGATGATGACTTCCCTGCGCCAAGAGAGGGGCATCACCCCGGTCGCCAGACTTTCCCCCAGGACCCGCGCGTAGTCGCCCCCCAGGACGTCCCAGTACGCCCTGTGGAACTCCACGGTCAGCCCATCCAGCCGTGGGGCTTTTCCCCTCGCGAGCCGGGCGAGGGCGCCGGTCAGCTCCGCCAGGCTTAGCGGAGCTTCCAGATTTTCGGCGCCCTCCGGGCGGATCTTCGGCAGGTCCTCCCACAAGACTCTACGCGCTTCCTCGCTGGACGGCTCCGGAGAGAACAGAGCCCCGTAAAATTCACGGGCCCTGTTGTTGACGCCCTCTGGATCCGAGACGAGAGAGCCGTCGTCGGCCAGCAGCGTCAAGAGCTGCTTTCGGACACTCTGTCTGTTTTCCAGCGAGTAAAAGAAGGGGGAGCCGCGGTCCAGATCCCGCAGGAACCGGATCCGCGACCTCACGAACGCGCCTCGGGACCCGACGAGCTGCAGGTCCTTCAGCGCGGCCTTCTTCGCTTCGTACACCGTCCGCAGGGCCGGGTCCTCGACGACTTGACCGAGACGGGACTCCAGTTCGAGCACCTCATTTTCTAGGCGCCCGTCCCTGGCCGCCCGCCACTTGGTCAACCCCCTCGCGTACTCTTGACAGAAGACGCGGACGTGAGCCTTGCCCATGTCCCACCATAGCCTCAAGGAGGGGAAGCCCCCCTGCCTCCTTCTCCAGTCGGCCCAGAAACAACGGAACGAGTCCTGGAACCGCACGTTCTCCAGCAGCTGGTTGTTAAAATGCCAGTACGCGGACCCCGTCCTCGCGCGGTGCGAAGCGAGCTCCGCCCACACCAGGTGGTGGTCCGAACACGGCACCAGTCGTATGGAGGCCGCCGGGACGCAGGAAACGTACGCCCGAGACACGTAAAGGCGGTTGACTCTGCACCATCCTACTCCAGGCCTCACCCAAGTAAAGGCGCTGGAGTCGGGATGGAGATTTCGCCAGACGTCCACCCAGTCGAAGGACCCGACCAGGTCCCTCAACTTCTCCATCGCCGTCATGCACTGCGGGGCACCGGAGCGGTCCCTCGCCTCGAGGGTGCAGTTAAAATCCCCCCCGAGGACAATGCAGTCGCCGACATCGACGGAGCCAAGAAGAGCGGACACCTCTTCGAAGAAGAGCGGACACCTCTTCGAAGAAGCGCGTTTGCTGCGGTCCGGGCTGAGAGGCGTACACGTTCATGAGATGGAGCGGCACGTCCCCCAGGTGAACCGTGACATGCAGCAAGCGGCCTGGCACGGGCTCCTCGACCCCCAAGATCTCCGGCTGAAAATGCGGGGCCAACAAAATGGCCACCCCACAAGAAGTGGTAGTGAGGTGGCTCATGCGGACCTCTCCTTGCCATTCCAGAAGCCACGTGGCTTCGTCTCCCGGAACGGTGTGGGTTTCTTGCAGGAAGCACACCGCATATTTCCCCTCCCGCAGGAGCGAAAAATAGTTAAATCTACGGTGTGCCTCTCTGCAGCCGTTGATGTTGAGGCTGGCTATGGTTATCTTCATGACAAAAGCATAGTGCAACCTCTACCTAACCTATTGTGGGGGGGGGAGTGGAGTCGTTTGTTGACCTCCACTCCTTCAGCAGCCCAGCGAGGAACCCTTTGAGCCGGCGCAGCTCAAGGCCTTGCGCCCTTGATAAGGGCCCGCCCGCGGCCATGGTTTTAGCAGCGACGCGGACGGACGCGACGAGCAGCCCCGGCTCGGACCATCTTTCCAGGGCCAGATGGGCTCGGTTGCGGCGACCCTGGCTCTGGGCCAAAAAGTCCCGGAGTTCCTTTGCAGGAATGAGGGGGGACTGAGCGGCGGGTGCGAGGAGATCCACCGCCTCACTTGCGATGGACTCGAGATCTTCTCCCTCGTCCCCCACTGAGTCCCCGTCCCCCTCCGGGAGGTCGCCGCCAGCAGCCGGCCCGTCGACCGCACGAGGTACGGCAAACGGCCCGGCCGCTCTATCCGACCCTGGCTCTGCCCCGATCCCACCCCCAGGATCGTCGGCAGAGGAGTCCCCACTGGGCTCTTTTAAAAGTTGTGCTGGGTCAGGAAGCGACAGCAGAAGGGGTTCCTCCTCCGCCCCAGGAACCGGGAAACACGGAGAGACCTGGTCAAAGTAATGTTCCAGGTCCTCCAAGTACCTCAGCTCCAAAGTAGGGGGCGAGGGTTGTTGTTCTTACCCCTCCCCGCCGCCACCCCTCGGCCCAGCGTGTATAGATTCATTAAAATTGTTAATATTGTGTATTTCTGCCGAGTCGAGCAAATCCCGGGGGAAGTTGGATATTGGCTGGGCGGGCTCAGGTTCGGCCTTTTCGGCCCCGCCCGCCTCAGTCCCCGGGACACTCGACCCGGCGGCATCGTATTCCTCCACTGGCCCCACGCCCCCCACGACAAGCAGATCCTCCACGCCATCCCCGGGAGGCAGAGGCTGGGCAGCCTCGACTGCCCCACCCTCCCCGGGGACAGATTCCTCCCGTCTACGGTGCAGTTTGGGGGTGCTGGTGGGGGACGCGGGACACGTGGCGGGCACCGACTCCTCCACGGAGGGATGTTGTTCCCCCTCCGCCTCATTGGAGCGGCGCCTCCTTTTGTTCCTGGGGGTGCGCGGAGGCAGGGTGACCTCCATGTCTGCCGAGGCCTCCCGCTCCGCCCCCCCCTTTCTCTTATCTTGCCCGCGCCCGAGCCCCTCTGCGGTATTGGTCAAGGGCTCGGGCATGGGCTCAGGACACCCCGCGCTCGCCGATGACTTGGTTGGGCTGAGCGCAGTGGTCAAACTTTCTGGCGCACTGAGGGGACCCGCCTCGAGATGTTTCGCCTTCCTCCGCGCCTTCTTTCCGATCAGACGCTCTCCCTCCCCCCCGCCAGAGGCCATGAAAACAAAGGCCTCTGACGATGCCCGCGCACCTACGGCTCCCAGCATGTGGATGCTACTAGGGGGAGGGGTGGCGGCGGCGCCAGCCTTGGCCGCCTTCGGTGGTTTGGCGGTCCTGGAGGTGGGGCAGTTCTTGCGAACATGCCCCACCTCCCTACAGGCATGGCACCGCACGCCGTCCGACGTCCAGAAGACGCGGTAGGCAGTCCCCTCGTGCACCACATTAAATGATCCCTCTGTTGTCTCCTCCTGCGCCAGTCGGACAAAGAGCTGGCGGCGGAAGGAGAACACGTGGCGCAGGCTGTTCTCCCTGAGGCCGAGCGGTATGGGGTTGATCCCTGACCTTACCTCCCCCAGTTGTTGTAGGTGAGGGAGGAGGAGCTCAGCGGGAACAAAGGGCGGGACATTTGAAAGGATGACCCTCTGCGCGGTGGCCTCGAGAGGGTCCACCGGCAGGAACGTCCCGCCCACCGTGAGCCCCTTTTCAAGGGCCAGGGACACCGCCTGCCCCGACCCCAGGAAGAATACAGCCTTCCCAGACATCTTGGAGGCTGCGACAATGGCCGAGGGGCCGACTACCCCAGCCATCGCCCGCACGCACTCCTCGATGCTCATTGTGGGGTGAGTGTAGCTCTTGACCCCGTGTTTCTTAGTAATTAGTCTGAACGGTGGCAGGGCAGCAGGAGGCGCAGGAGGCGCCATGGATGCAGACACTGCCTGCGCATAAGTCTTAGCTGGCCCTGCCACCGGCGTGGATGGAGTCGCCATCACGGGGTCCCTTTCACGGCTACACCCACCCCAGAGTCACAGGCCTTAATGGTCTTAAATTGGCCTCGTTTGAATTTATGAGCAGAGGAGTTCTCAATGAGGCACACCTCTCCCCTAGTTGACAACTGGGGAGGGGCCTTGCTCCCTCTGCTCAGTTGTCTTAATTGTTTTTCCAATTAAGGAGGAAAGGAGCTCTGAGAGAGAGAGGGGAGAGACAGAGAGAGTGACAGAGAGAGAGAGAAAGAGCGTGGGGGGTGGGAAAGAGGGAAGCTGTGAGGGCAGGTCTCCCCTCACAGCGATGGGTGGGTGTTTTTCTGGGGCGCACTCCCTAGATGATGGAAAACAAAGCAAGGCACAGTCTTATGGGATGGTCTTCGGGTGGGAGGAGAAGATGTCTTCACCTGGGACAGCTGGAGCCACCCAGGCACACACTCCCAACGATGTTTAATAGGGTGATAAGTAAATCTTCAGCCAGATAGCTCCAGCTATCCCAGGCTCGGCAATGGGGGAGGGGCGCTTCAGTGGTGTGTGGGGCCTAGCTGTAAGCAAGACCCCCACACACACTTCCACACACACACACCCCCCGCGATGTTCCGGGCCTCGAAGAAATCTTATTTTCTTCCCCCACCGATACAACAATGTCTCTAGGGGAATGCACCAACACCCACCTGTAGAATGTTGTAGAGTCTCCCTCCTTCCACAAAGGTTGTTGTTCTTTCCCCCTCTCTCCAACTCTCTGTAGAAGTAAATAAAGTTGTTGAATTGTCTGCTCTCCTCCTCTCCCTCTGGATGGATTGTAATGAAGTAAGCCCCTTCCTCCTCTTTCTGGGCTGGTCTCAGGTTTCTCTCCAGGCCTTCAGGCAGGAGCTACAGCAGGGAGCTCCTTCCCTCACTGCTCCAGGCTCCAAATGATCAGGCCACGCCTCCAAAAGCTCCACCCTTGTCCACAGAACTCTTTTTGGTTGGATAACGAAATAAACATTAAATCAAATGCCCCCCAATCTGGGGGACACACCAAGCATTTTTCAAACTGCCCTTTTTTTGTTTTTTTCTTTGTTTTTTTTTACTTTCATTTTGACTTTTTAAAAAAAAAATTTTTGGGGGCCATAAATTCGTTAATTCTACAAGTGCTCCCTATAAAATGGGAGGGGGACAAATAAAACAAATCAAACAGTAAAATAAATAAAATCAAATTAAAATTTGGTTGCCGGGGGTAATGATGCACTCCAGTCCCTCCGGTGCCCACCTCCCGCAGAAGGCCGCGAGCGTACCGGTGGACACCGCGTGCTCCATCTCCAAGGACACCCTGGCGCGGATGTACGCGCGGAAATGAGGCAGATAGTCAAGCTAAACGACCCACTCGACCGCCCGCTGCCTGGACCGGCTGATGGCACCCTTGGCCGTGTCCAGGAGCAGTCCTACGAGGAGGCCCTCAGACCTACCCGCTCCCCTCCGCACAGGGTGCCCAAAGATCAGGAGTGTGGGACTGAAGTGCAGCCAGAATTTCAGGAGCAGCCCCTTTAAATAATAAAACAGGGGCTGCAACCTCGTGCATTCGATAAAAACATGGAACACGGACTCTTCCAGACCGCAGAAATTGCAGGCGGCCTGGGAGCCCGTGAACCGGCTTAAAAATTTATTGCACGGCACTGCTCCGTGCACCACTCTCCAGGCCAAGTCCCCGATAAATAGTGGGAGGAATCCCGCATTGAGTGCCCTCCATTGGGGACCCCCGCCTCCTCCGGACGGCAAGATGGTACGCCATGGCGTGTCCGGACGGCAGGCGAGGATGGCAAAGTTGAGAGTGTGCAGGAGCAGCCCGTACAGGAAACCACTTCGCGCGGAACTGAAAGGCACGGAGGGGATTTCCCCGAGGCGGCTCAAGTTGTGAGGCGCCGGCTCCCGAGGGAGGTTCCAGGGTTTGGCGCCGATGAGGAATTCCGTCCGGACGGGGGTCAGTTCGGACGGGATCTCCCCACGTGCTTGAGCCTCCTCGATGCACCTAACGGAGTCAGGGCCCAGAGCTGTTTTTAGCGACTCGATGGCATCGGCCGCAGGCGGACGTCGGACGAATTTAGGCGCCGCGCCCGCGTGTCTGGCGCCATCCAGCCCGCTCCTCCGCCATCGAGCAGGTGCCTGACCCTGGTCACCTCACGAGCCACAGCCCTCTCGTCCGACCGCCACCTAAAACATCAGTCGTGGAGGTACGGATTCCCGAGCAGCGGCTCCTGCAGGACGGCCGCCACTCCAGCCGCTGGAGAGCTGCGCTTGGTGGAGACTTTGTTCCAGACCCTGGTGAGTTCCTTGTAAAAGACAGGCAGCTCCTGGAAGGTGGTCCTGACACCCCCCATGCTCACAAACAGGAGCTGCGTGTCGTAGTTGAGGCCGTGCTGCTGGCGGAAGAAATACGTCGGCAGAGCATGCCACCTGGGAGGGGGCTCGACGTAAAGGTATCTCTGCAGGGTCTGAAGACGGAAAGTCGCGAGCTGGGCGCTGACGCACACCAATGACTGACCGCCCTACCCAAGCGGGAGACTCAAGACCGCGGCAGAGACCCAGTGCTTCCTGTTGTTCCAGAAGAAGTCCACCAGCTTCTTCTGTATCTTGGTGACAAACGCAGGGGGAGGGGTCAAAGTGACCAGCCGGTACCACAACACGGCGGCCACAAGCTGGTTTATGACTAGCGCTCGACCCCTGTAGGACAGCACTCGGAGCAGTCCTGTCCACCGCCCTAGGCGAGCGGCAACCTTGGCCTCCAGCTCTTGCCAGTTCGCCGGCCAGGCTCCCTCGTCAGGGCTGAGGTAGACTCCCAGATAGAGGAGATGGGTCGTGCTCCAGGCAAAAGGCCTGAGCTCCTCCGGCAGGGAGTCCACCCGCCACTGACCCACCAGGAGTCTGGAACATTTCTCCCAGTTGATCCTGGCAGAGGAAGCGGCCGAGTAAATCTCCTGGCACTCACGCATCCTCCGCAGGTCAGCGGGATCCTCTACCATGAGGAGCACGTCATCGGCATAAGCCGAGAGGACGACCTCCATGCCCGGCCCTTGCAGAGCCAGTCCCGTCAACCTCGTCCGCAGGAGGCGCAGGAAAGGCTCCACGCAGATGGCATATAACTGGCCGGACATGGGGCATCCCTGGCGCACCCCTCTCCCAAAGCGAAGGGGCGCCGTCAAGGACCCGTTAACCTTTTATCAGAATCTCCGTGGCGGTGTACAAAAGTCGGATCCGGGCGACGAAATGCACCCCGAACCCGAAAGCGCGCAGAGATCCGAACAGATAGTCGTGATCCACCCTGTCGAACGCCTTCTCTTGGTCGAGGGATAGGAAGGCGACCGACAGACCAGCCTTCTGGGAGTAATGGATGAGGTCCCGGACCAGATGGATATTATCGTTGATTGTCCGGCCCGGGACCGTGTAGGACTGGTCAGGGTGGATCATGTGGTCCAGCACGGCGCCAAGGCGAGCAGACATCGCCCTGGCGAAGATTTTGTAGTCCGTGCTGAGGAGGGAGACCGGGCGCCAGTTCTTAAGGAGGCGGAGATCGCCCTTCTTAGGCAGCAGGACGATGACTGCCCCGCGCCAAGAGAGGGGCATCTCCCCGGTCGCCAGACTTTTCCCCAGGACCCGTGTGTAGTCGCTCCCCAGGACGTCCCAGAACGCCCTGTGGAACTCCACGGTCAGCCCGTCCAGCCCCAGGGCTTTTCCCCTCGAGAGCCGGTCGAGGGCGCCGGTCAGCTCCGCCAGGCTTAGCGGAGCTTCCAGATTTTCGGCGCCCTCCGTGCCGATCTTCGGCAGGTCCTCCCACAAAACTCTACGCGCTTCCTCGCTGGACGGCTCCGGAGAGAACAGAGCCCCGTAATATTTACGGGCCCTGCTGTTGACGCCCTCCGGATCCGAGACGAGAGAGCCGTCGTCGGCCAGCAGCGTCAAGAGCTGCTTACGGACACCCTGTCTTTTTTCCAGCGAGTAGAAGAAGGGGGAGCCGCGGTCCACATCCCGCAGGAACCGGATCCGCGACCTCACGAACGCGCCTCGGGACACGACGAGCTGCAGTTCCTTCAGCGCGACCTTCTTTGCTTCATACACCATCCGCAGGGCCGGGTCCTCGACGACTTGACCGAGACGGGCTTCCAGGTCGAGCACCTCTTTTTCTCGGCGCCCGACCCTGGCCGCCCGCCTCTTGGTCGACCCCCTCGCGTACTCTTGTCAGAAGACGCGGACGTGAGCCTTGCCCACGTCCCACCATAGCCTCAAAGAGGGGAAGCCCCCCTGCTTTCTTCTCCAGTCGGCCCAGAAATGACGGAACGAGTCCTGGAACCGCACGTCCTCCAGCAGCTGCTTGTTAAAATGCCAGTACGCGGACCCCGTCCTCGCGCGCTCCGCCCACACCAGGTGGTGGTCCGAACACAGCACTGGTCGCATGGAGGCCGCCGGAACGCAGGAAACGTACGCCCGAGACACGTAAAGGCGGTCGACTCTGGACCATCCTACTCCAGGCCTCACCCAAGTAAAGGCGCTGGAGTCGGGATGGAGATTTTGCCAGACATCCACCAAGTCGAAGGACCCGACCAGGTCCCTCAACTTCTCCATCGCCGTCATGCTCTGCGGGGCACCGGAGCGGTCCCTCGCCTCGAGGGTGCAGTTAAAATCCCCCCTGAGGACAATGCAGTCGCCGACGTCGACGGAGCCAAGAAGAGCGGAGACTTCTTCGAAGAAGCGCGTTTGCTGCGGGCCGGGCTGAAGGGCGTACACGTTCACAAGATGGAGCGGCACGTCCCCCAGGTGAACCGTGACATGCTGCAAGTGGCCTGGCACGGGCTCCTCGACCCCCAAGATCTCCGGCTGAAAATGCGGTGCCAACAAGATGGCCACCCCACAAGAAGTGGTAGTGAGGTGGCTCAAGCGGACCTCTCCTTGCCATTCCAGGAGCCACGTGGTTTTGTCTCCCGGAACGGTGTGGGTTTCTTGCAGGAAGCACACCGCATATTTCTCCTTCCGCAGGAGCGAAAAATTGTTAAATCTACGGCGTGCCTCTCTGCAGCCGTTGATGTTGAGGCTGGCTATGGTTATCTTCATGACAAAAGCATAGTGCAACCTCTACCTAACCTATCGTGGGGGTGGAGTGGAGTCGTTTGTTGACCTCCACGCCTTCAGCAGCCCAGCGAGGAACCTTTTGAGCCGGCACAGCTCAAGGCCTTGCACCTTTGATAAGGGCCCGCCCACGGCCATGGTTTTAGCAGCGGCGCGTTCGGACGCGATGAGCAGCCCCGGCTCGGACCATCTTTCCAGGGCCAGATGGGCTCGGTTGCGGTGACCCTGGCTCTGGACCAAAAAGTCCAGGAGTTCCTTTACAGGAATGAGGGGGTCTCATCGGCGGGCACGAGGAGATCCACCGCCTCACTGGCGATGGACTCGAGATCTTCTCCCTCGTCCCCCACCGAGTCCCCGTCCCCCTCCGGGAGGTCGCCGCCAGCAGCCGGCCCGTCGACCGCACGAGGTAAGGCAAACGGCCCGGCCGCTCCATCCGACCCTGGCTCCGCCCCGATCCCACCCCCAGGATCGTCGGCAGAGGAGTCCCCACTGGGCTCTTTTAAAAGTGGTGCTGGGTCAGGAAGCGATAGCGGAAGGGGTTCCTCCTCCCCCCCAGGAGCCGGGGAGCATGGAGAGACCCAGTCAAAGAAAAGTTCCAGGTCCTCCAAGTACCCCAGCTCCAAAGTAGGGGGCGAGGGTTGGTGTTCTTCCCCCCACCCCGCCGTCACCCCCTGGCCCAGCGTGTGGATGTATGTTAAAATGTTTTTAATTTTCATTTTCTGCCAAGTCGTGCAAGTCCCGTGGGAAGTTGGGTATTGGCTGGGCGGGCTCAGGTTCGGCCTTTTCGGCACCGCCCGCCTCAGTCCCCGGGACGCTCGACCCGGCGGCTACGCATTCCTCCGCTGGCCCCACGCCCCCCACGACAGGCAGATCTTCCACACCATCCCCGGGAGGCAGCGGCTGGGCAGCCTCGACTGTCTCACCCTCCCCGGGGACAGACTCCTCTCGCTTACGGCGTAGTTTGGGGGTGTTGGTGGGGGACGCGGGACACGCGGCGGGCACCGACTCCTCCGCAGAGGGATGTTGTTCCCCCTCCGCCTCATTGGAGCGGCGCCTCCTTTTGTTCCTGGGGGGGTGCGGAGGCAGGGAGACCTCCATGTCTGCCGAGGCCTCCCACTCCACTCCCCCCTTTTTCTTATCTTGCCCGCGCCCGAGCCCCTCTGCGGTATTGGTCAAGGGCTCAGGACACGGGCTCAGGGCACCCCGCGCTCACCGGTGACAGGGTTGGGCTGAGCGCGGTGATCAGACTGTCTGGCGCACTGAGGGGACCCGCCTCGAGATGTTTCACCTTCCTCCGCGCCTTCTTTCCGATCGGACGCTCTCCCTCCCCCCCGCCGGAGGCCGTGAAAACAAAGGCCCCCGACAATGCCCGCGCACCCACAGCTTCCGGCACGCGGATGCTACTAGGGGGAGGGGTGGCGGCAGCGCCAGCCTTGGCCGCCTTCGGTGGTTTGGCGGCCTTGGAGGTGGGGCAGTTCTTACGAACATGCCCCACCTCCCTACAGGCATGGCATCGCATGCCATCCGACGTCCAGAAGACGCGGTAGGCAGTCCCCTCGTGCACCACATTAAAACTACCCTCTGTCGTCTCCTCCTGCGCCAGCCGGACAAAGAGCTGGCGGCGGAAGGAGAAGACGTGGCGCAGGCTGTTCTCCCTGAGGCCGAGCGGTATGGGGTTGATCCCTGACCTTACCTCCCCCAGTTGGTGTAGGTGAGGGAGGAGGAGCCCAGCGGGAACGTTAGAAAGGATGACCCTCTGCGCGGTGGCCGAGAGAGGGTCCACCGGCAGGAAAGTCCCGCCCACCGTGAGCCCTTTTTCAAGGGCCAGGGACACCGCCCGCTCCGACCCCAGGAAGAATGCAGCCTTTCCAGACATCGTGGAGGCTGCAACAATGGCCGAGGGGCCGACTACCCCAGCCATCGCCCGCACGCGCTCCTCGATGCTCATTGTGGGGTGAGTGTAGCTCTTGACCCCGTGTTTTTTTGTTATTAGTCTGAATGGTGGCAGGGCAGCAGGAGGCGCAGGAGGCGCCGTGGATGTGGACGCCGCCTGTGCATATGCCTTTGTTGTCCCTGCCACCGGCGTGGATGGGGTCGCCATCACGAGGTCCCTTTAAGGGCCACACCCACCCCAAAGTCACAAGCCTTAATGGTCTTAATTTGGCCTCGTTTAAGTGTATGAGCAGAGGAGCTCTCAATGAGGCACACCTCTCCCCTGGTTGACAATTGGGGAGGGGCCTTGCTCCCTCTGCTCAGTTGGCTTAATTGTTTTTTCAATTAGGAGAAAGGGGCTCTCAGAGAGAGAGGGGAGAGACAGAGAGAGAAAGAAAGAGACTGGGGGGTGGGAAAGAGGGAAGCTGCGAGGGCAGGTCTCCCCTCACAGCGATGGGTGGGTGTTTCTTGGGGTGCACTCCCCAGATGGCAAAAAACACAGTCTTTGTAGATGGTCTTCGGGTGGGGGGAGAAGATGTCTTCACCTGGGGTAGCTGGAGCCACCCAGGCACACACTCCCAACGATGTTAAATAGGGTAATTAATCAGTCTTCAGCCAGGTCGCTCCAGCTATCCCAGGCTAGGCAATGGGGGAGGGGTGCTTCAGTGGTGTGTGGGGCCTAGTTGTAAGCAAGATCCCCACACACACTTCCACACACACACACCCCCCCCGCGATGTTCCGGCCCTCGAAATGGTCTTCTTTCCTCCCCCACCGATACAACAAAGTCTTTAGGGGAATGCACCAAAACACACCCACCTTTGGTTGATGAAGTTTCTCCCTCCTTCCACATTGGATAGTTGTTGTTCTTTTTCCCCCTCTCTCCAACTCTCTGTAGCAGTAATAAAGTTGTTGAATTTTCTGCTCTCCTCCTCTCCCTCTGGATGAATTGGAATTGTAGTAAGCCCCTTCCTCCTCTTCCTGAGCTGTTTCACATGTCTCACAAAGGCTTTCCAGGCAAGAGCAACAGCAATTAACTCCTTCTCTCACTGCTCCAGGCTCCAAGTGAATAGGCCATGCCTCCAAAGCTCCACCATTGGTCCACAGATCCCTGAAAGTAGCAGGCCAGGAGGATAAGGTGGTTAAGAAGGCATACGGAATGCTTGCCTTTATTGGCCAAGGCATAGAATATAAGAGCAGGGAGGTTATGCTTAAATTGTAACACACTTTGGTTCAGCCACAGCTGGAGTACTGCGTGCAGTTCTGGTTGCCATATTACAGGAAGGATGTGATTGTACTAGAGAGGGTGCAGAGGTGATTTTCTAGGATGCTGCCTGGAATGGAGAATCTTAGTTATGAGGACAGATTGGATAGGCTGGGTTTGTTCTCATTGGAACAGAGGAGGTTGAGAGGAGACCTTATCGATGTGTACTACATATTGAGAGGCCTGGACACCGTGGATAGTAAGGGTCTATTTCCATTGGTGGAGGGGTCTACTACGAGGCGTCATAGTTTTATGGTGGTTGGTGGAAGGTTCAGCGGGGATTTGAGGAGGGGGGCTTCTTTACGCAGAAGGTTGTGGGGATCTGGAACTCGCTGCCTGGAAGTGTGGTGGATACAGAAACCCTCACCATTTTTAGAGGTGGTTAGATGGGCAGTTAAAGTGCAGTAACCTGCAGGGTTATGGAGCTAGAGCTGGTAATTGGCATTAGACTGGAAGATCTTTTGTTGGACGGCGCAGATATAATGGTAAGTACTGCAGGGAATAGAATACGGCCAGTGTGATCTCCTAGACTAGTTTCGATCGCCTGGACGGGTCAGAGAGGAATTTTCCCAGATTTTTTCTCCCTAAATTGGCCTGGATTTTTATCTGTTTTTTTCCTCTCCCGGGAGATCACATGACTCCGGTTGGGGTGGAGTGCAGAATGTTTCAGTATAAGGGGTGTCGCGTTGTGTGAGGCGGACTGGTTGGGCCTTGTGCTCTTTGCTTTTCCGTCATTGTTCATAGGTTTATATGTAACCTTTAGGGCTGCTGACCAAGTGCCGTGCAGCTCTTTGTCGGCCGGCGCGGACACAATGGGCCAAAATGGCCTCATCCTCCGCGTAAATTTCTATGTTTCTATGTTTCTATGTCTACAAACAGATAGTATGACCGTAGTCCGGTAGAAACATAGAAAATAGGTGCAGGAGTAGGCCATTCGGCCCTTCGAGCCTGCACCACCGTTCGAAAAGATCATGGCTGATCATTCCCTCAGTACCCCTTTCCTGCTTTCTCTCCATACCCCTTGATCCCCTTAGGCGCAAGGGCCATATCTAACTCCCTCTTGAATATATCCAATGAACTGGCATCAACAACTCTCTGCGGTAGGGAATTCCACAAGTTAACAACTCCCTGAGTGAATACGTTTCTCCTCATCTCAGTCCTAAATGGCCTACCCCTTATCCTAAGACTGTGTCCCCCTGGTTCTGGACTTGCCCAACATCGGGAACAATCTACCCGCATCTAACCTGTCCCGTGGTGTCAGAATCTTGTATCTTTCTATGAGATCCCCTCTCATCCTTCTAAACTCCAATGTATAAAGGCCCAGTTGATCCAGTCTGTCCTGGACTTTCAACAGTCTTGGCCCCCCCTCCTGGGTCCCTCTGTAAAATTGACGTGTTGCTTCCCACTGGTGCTTGAACAACGGGGTGACACTCTTGCTGCCACATTAGGCTGGGGTGGACAATACTATAGTCGGCACACTCAGCTGCTCTGTGGTTCACCCTGACCCATGGATGATCCACACTGAGGTATTCCAGAATATCTTCAGCACTTTGGGGGTTACCTGATCGATCGACTTGCTTGTAGCAGCAGACAATCACCTCTCTGCTCGAGGACCTGAGGCAGTCAGGGTGGAGGCTGGACAGCCTTTCATTCTTTCGTTTCTAGATTCTGTTGTTCAGGGTTGCCTGATCTCCAGGATACTACAGAACATCGCAGCAGAAGGTGATTCTGGTTAACCCTTTCCTTGCCTCACAAACCATGCTTCTCATACACCCTGGTGTTAAATATTGCTGGTCTGACTTCACAGAGGAGTCATTTGAAGATTAAAGACAAGCCTACATTTTATTTAGGGAATCAATATTTTTCCTTCCAACATGCTCCACACACTGTTGGACACTGACCAACTGGTACTCAGGGTGAGAAGTGCGGACCCTGCAAGGGAACAGACTCTCTGGCTCCCAGGACAAATTGATCAAAGTGAGTGTTATTCACGGGTGCCAGCGCCAGATCCAAGTAGCAAACTGAACCATCAGGACCTGGATTTGGATCTTGCCAGCTTCTGATTGGTGGGCTGGCTGTTGAGACGGAATGCCCATCAGATTAGGGTATCCCAGCAGTGTGGCATTCGTGGGCAATGATCACTTTATCATTTCTGTCCTGGTCGTTTAAGCCGCCGTTCCCATCCTCCTCGGCTACTTGGTTAGTTGCCAGTAGTGTGTGGAGAATGCCCGACTGAAGATCAGCTCCTTTGTACGCTGTTCCCTTGTAAGCTCCTCTTCATTCTTCAAGTGACGGCATTTTCAAGCCACCTGGTTGGGAGGGAAGTGAATGGATTCTCCTCGTTCTGGGTTGTCTTTGGGTGTCAACAAGCTGAGTTCTGGAGTGTGCTAAAAGTTAACACAGCACGGGAGCCGGGGATGGAGGGCAAAAACATTTGCCCAGACAAATTGTGCCAATGCATCCCGATAACTAGGTCCACATTCCCTACCGCCCCCCCACCCCTACCCCCATCCCCCAACCCTCCCCCCTTCGGTCCGTTAATGTTTAGGAGCTGATGTTTCATCTGAGCATTGCTGGCTCTGTAATTCAATTCCAATCCACTGAGTATGGCATGGCCTATAGGAATGGCAAATTAAAGGGTGTCACAGTGAGCACTTTCCCAAATAAGATTGAGGACGGTTTCCGTGCGAGCCGGAACGACACAGAAGGGGGAACTCAGGACAACTCACCGAGCGGCTTCAAGTCATCACCGAATGTTGTTTGCGGGTACAGAGCATCGCTGTTGTGTGGGACAGGCTGGATGGAGCAGCAGGTCTTTTCCTGCCCATCATTTATGTTTCAAGTCACGTTATTTCAACAATTTAAATGTGAGAAGTTTAACATCTGGAAATAAATATGCAATGGAAATTAACAAACTTACTGTGTGTTTCCTGATTTGTGGGATTAAATAGCTGGTTAGAGATAAATTTAAGTAATTTTGTAGTGCAGTCACTGTTGTAATGTAGGAAACACAGCAGCCAATTTGCCCACAGCAAGCTCCCACAAACAGCAATGTGATAATGACCAGATAATGAGGGTGCAGAATTCCTAAAATGCATTCAAGAGAACTTTCTTTAGCCAGTATGCAGCAAGCCCAACAAGGGATTTAGTTTTAGGGAATGAAGCTAGGCAGGTAGAAGGGGTATCAGTGGGAGAACATTTTGGTGCTGGTGATCAAAATTCAGTTAGATTTAGGGTAGTTATGGAAAAGGACAATGATAGACCCGGAATAAAAGTTCTCAATTGGGGAAAAGCCAATTTTACTAAGCTGAGATGTGATTTAGCCAAAGTGGACTGGAAACAGCTACTTGAAGGTAAATCAGTGTTAGAGCAGTGGGAGGCATTCAAGGAGGAGACTGTGAGGGTTCAAAGCAAGTATGTTCCCTTAAAAAAACGGTGGGACTAACATTTCGGCCAGCACGGACACGATGGACCAAAATGGCTTTCTTCTGCGCTGTAAATTTCTATGTTTTTTCTATGCAGTCATTCTAATCAGGGAGGAGGAGTGTGAAATATTAAATGAAATAAACACAGTGAGAGAGCAAGTATTAAGGGGTTTAACATCTTTGAAAGCTGTTAAGAGAAGCAAACGAGGAAATAGCAGAGACTCTATCAGAGAAAGGGATAGACCGAGTAATTGCAGGCCAGTCAGCCTAACCTTGGTGATGGGAAAATTATTGGAAAAAATCCTGAGAGACAGGATAAATCTTCATTTGAAAAGACGTAGATTAATCAAGGACAGTCAGCATGGATTTGTTAAGGAAAGACGGTGTCTGACTAACTTGATTGAATTTTTTGAGGAGGTAACCAGAAGGGTCAATGAGGGCAGTGTATATGATGTAATGTATATGGATGTTAGCAAGGCTTTTGATAAGGACCCACATGGTAGACTGGTCATGAAAGTAAAAGCCCTTGGGATCCAGGGCAAAGAGTCAAGTTGGATCCAAAATTGGCTCAGAGGCAGGAAGCAAAGGGTAATGGTTGATGGGTGTTTTTGTGACTGGAAGGCTGCTTCCAGTGGGGTTCCGCAGGGCTCAGTGCTGGGTCCCTTGCTTTTTGTGGTATACATCAATGATTTAGACTTGAATGTAGCGGGTATGATTAAAAAGTTCGCAGATGATACAAAAATTTACTGTGTGGTTGATAATGAAGAAGAAAGCTGTAGACTGCAGGAAGATATCAATGAACTGGTCAGATGGACAGAACAGTGGCAAATGGAATTCAATCTGGAGAAGTGAGGTAATGCATTTGGGGAGGGCCAACAATGCAAGGGAATACACATTTAATGGTACAACACTGAGTCTAGACTGTAGAGGAAAGAGGCACTTTGGAGTGCATGTCCACAGATTCCTGAAGGTAGCAGGCCAGGTAGATAAGGTGATTAAGAAGACATACGGAATATTTGCTTTTATTGGCGAGGCATAGAACACAAGAGCAGGGAGATTATGCTTGAATTGTATAAAACACTAATTAGGCCACTTCTAGAGTACTGTGTGCAGTTCTAGTTGCCACGTTACAGGAAAGATGTGATTGCAGTAGACAGTGTACAGAGGAGATTTGCATGGATGTTGCATGGACTGGTGAATTTTAGCTATGAGGAAAGATTGGATAGGCTGGGGATGTTTTCTTTGGAACAGAGGAAGTTGAGGAGAGACCTTATTGAGGTGTATAAAATTATGAGGGGCCTAAATAGAGTGGATAGAAAGGATCTATCCTCAGAACACCAGCAGCAGGTCGGGGCCATAAAAGGAGCGGAGGTGTGGCACCTGGGAGCGGCGCGGAAGCCTCGGGGAGCAGCGTGAGGGCACCGGGGAGCGGCATGGGGGTCCCCGAGGAGCAGGGCCCTGGGGAGCAGCGTGGAGGCCTTGGAGCAGCGTGGAGTGAAGAGTGACGTCATCAAGGTCCAGGCCGGAGATTGGAGTGTGGGCAGATACTGCAAGAGTGGTGAGGTCAGGGCGAAGGAGCGGCGAAGGACTGTGGAGGGATGTGATCGGGGCCCAGGAGGGGCATGAGTTCAGGGCCAGGGGCCCAGGGGCAGCACAGGCCTGCCCACACTGTGATATGTGTGTGCACTTGGTCCGTGCAGCAGAGCAGATCTCCAATCTTCTTGGATAACCCTTGCCACTGGATAAACGCCTCGCTCTGTCAAGCCTGTGGGGTGGCTGGGGTGCAACGGTCACCACACATTAAAAAAATCCACGCACAGGCATCTTCCACCCTTCAACATGTAGTTTGGGATCTGGAATATTAGGTCCTTCATTGAAACACCTGTGAACTCATCCCTTTTTAGCGTGGAAGCAAGTCATCCTTGTTTCGAGGGACTGCATATGATGATTTCGCATAGCAGAGGGGTTAACAACCAAGGGGCATAGACTTAAAGTCATTGGTTAGGAGGTTTAGAGGGGATTTGAGGGGAAATTTATAATGGGGAACAAAGAAATGGCAGACCAATTGAACAAATACTTTGGTTCTGTCTTCACTCAGGGAGACACAAATAACCTTCCAAAAATAATAGGGGACTGAGTGTCTAGCGAGATGGAGGAACTGAAGGAAATCCTTATTCGTCAGGAAATTGTGTTAAGGAAATTGATGGGATTGAAGGCCAATAAATTCCCAGGACTGACAGTCTGCATCGCAGAGTACTGAAGGAAGTGGTCCTAGAAATAGTGGATGCATTGGTGGTCATTTTCCAATATTTTATAGACTCTGGATCAGTTCCTATGCATTGGGGGTAGCTAATGTAACCCTACTTTTTAAAAAAGGAGGGAGAGAGAAAACAGGGAATTATAGATACATAGAAAATAGGTGCAGAGTAGGCCATTCGGCCCTTCGAGCCTGCACCACCATTCAATAAGATCATGCAACTTCAGTGCACAATTCCTGTTTTCTCTCCATACCCCTTGATCCCTTTAGCCGTAAGGGCTACATCTAACTCCCTCTTGAATATATTTAGTGAATTGGCCTCAACAACTTTCTGTGGTAGAGAATTCCACATGCTCACAACTCTCTGAGTGAAGAAGTTTCTCCTCATCTCGGTCTTAAATGGCTTACCACTTATCCTTAGACTGTGACCCCTGGTTCTGGAAATCCCCAACATTGGGAACATTCTTCCTGCATCTAACCTGCCCAATCCCGTCAGAATTTTATATGTTTCTATGAGATCCCCTCTCATTCTTCGAAATTCCATTGAATGTAAGACTATTCGATCTGGTTTTTCTTCATATGTCAGTCCTGTCATCCCGGGAATCAGTCTGGTGAACCTTTGCTGCACTCCGTCAATAGCAAGAATGTCCTTCCTCAGATTAGGAGACCAAAACTGTACACAATGCTCCAGGTGTGGCCTCACCAAGGCCCTCTTCAACTGCAGTAAGAACCTCCATGCTCCTATACTGAATTATAGACCGGTTAGCCTGACATCGGTACTGGGGAAAATGTTAGAATCAATTATTAAAGATATAATAGCAGCACATTTGGAAAGCAGTGACAGGATCGGTCCAAGTCAGCATGGATTTATGAAAGGGAAATCATGCTTGACAAATCTCCGAGATATCTCGCTTGTAAAATAAAATTCTCTCGAAGCACGATTCTGAAAGCCTCCGCCTGAGTTAATTTAAGCTAAAATTTCCTCGACACCCTTTTACTGTTTTGTTTTTCCAAGGTGGATGACCTCACATTTTCCGACATTGTATTCCATCTGCCAAACCTTAGCCCATTCGCTTAACCTATCTAAATCTCTTTGCAACCTCTCTGTGTCCTCTACACAACCCGCTTTTCCACTAATCTTTGTGTCATCTGCAAATTTTGTTACACTACACTCTGTCCCCTCTTCCAGGTCATCTATGTATATTGTAAACAGTTGTGGTCCCAGCATCGATCCCTGTGGCACACCACTAACCACCGATTTCCAACCTGAAAAGGACCCATTTATCCCGACTCTCTGCTTTCTGTTAGTTATCCAATTCTCTATCCATGCTAATACATTTCCTCTGACTCCGTGTACCTTTATCTTCTGCAGTAACCTTTTGTGTGGCACCTTATCGAATGCCTTTTGGAAATCTAAATACACCACATCCATCGGTACATCTCTGTCCACCATGCTCGTTATATCCTCAAAGAATTCCAGTTATGGCTTTGCTCAGATTCGGTGTTTTAACAGTCAATAGTTTGCGAAGGATTACCTCATGGCCAATGCCAAGCACAAAAAAGTCTCTCAGCATTTGTTCTAGAAATCTATCAAATTCGCAATGTCCTGCAAGGTGCCTTCGTTCGGTGACGTAGCTTGCCATTTCTTGACCCTCTGACCATTGACACGTGTAGAACCGATACCTCGCCATCAAAACACTTTCCTTAGGATTTAGGTGCTCCCGGATCAGCATACACAATTCTTCATAGGGTTTGGTTGTTGGCTTTACCGGAGCTAGAAGATTTGGAGCAAGGAAAAACTAACAGAACACAGACTGGAACTCGCACAGACCCGAACAAGGACACAGACTGAAACTCGCACAGATTCGAAGAAGGACACAGACTGGAACACAGACACAGACACAAGCAGCCTGCTTCCTCTACAGTGAAGAAATGGAATAGTGAAGGAAACTACTCGAACTCATCAAGAACTGACCGAGCACGAGGCCCACGAAACGGAAGGTTGTCAGCAACTAAATTGACAACCACTCTACAATCTACTTCTGAACGACCCAACGGGGGAGAAATTACCAAAAAGGACTAACTAAAACTATTCCTAACCAAAGAAAGTGGGTACTTACCCCATACATCCAAAACGCAACTTACCGCATCAAGGGACGCACCCCAACCGAAGACTACGCAGTCCGAAGTCCTCTCCTCCGTCCGGGGTGCAGCTCGCCTAGAAGGCCAAGTGCAGCGAACTCTGAAACCGCGGCAACTGTCTAAAGGGATTAGTGAGCATAGCCCCTGAACCCTCAGAGCTATAACTTAGTTAGTTAGGAGAATTGGGAGGGGGAGGTTGGGATAACTTGTGTAAATGTATCTGCATTCTCCTCTTTATCCCATTTAGAGTTTAAGCTGTGTTATTTTCCCCACAGGCTGTAATTTGACAATTTATTCAATGTGTTATTCAATGTACCCCTCAGTGTGTATTGGTGTTATTAAAGATGTGCCTTTTACTTCTTTTTAAACACAATAAAGCCATACCTGCTTCCTACCTTGAAACCGATTGTCTGTCCAAGTCTGTCACAGTCCCTTCATAATTCCAGTGTCTAGAACCAAGGGTGTGGGAGCGATTCGGAACCGCTCATATAAGGTCAGAAGGGCAAGCTGACCCGCTGCAAACCACCCTTTATACTTTAGTTACTGAGAAAATGGCGCACACATTCTTCTCAGGAAATATTGCTGTGAGGGAAAGTTGATACACTACCACTGAGTGACACACAGGTAATCGGTACAGCTCAGTATTGTAACTTTAACATTGGAATTATCATTACGGTGCCATCTCATGGCTTCACAAATAAATGTTGAAATTATAACATTGGAATGCTCATTAGAAATGTTCACATAGCATTTCAGAATGTAAAAATGTGACATAAGAAATGCATGTCCCCGATGTTGGGGAAGTCCAGAACCAGGGGACATAGTCTAAGGATAAGGGGTAAGCCATTTAGGACTGAGATGAGGAGAAACTTCTTCACTCAGAGAGTTGTTAACCTGTGGAATTCCCTATTGCAGAGAGTTGTTGATGCCAGTTCATTGGATATATTCAAGAGGGAGTTAGATATGCCCCTTATGGCTAAAGGGATCAAGGGGTATGGAGAGAAAGCAGGAAAGGGGTACTGAGGTGAATGATCAGCCATGATCTTATTGAATGGTGGTGCAGGCTCGAAGGGCCAAATGGCCTACTCCTGCATCTATTTTCTATGTTTCTATGTTTCTAAGATTCTTCATGAGGCCATAGGTTGTTGCCCCACAGACGGTAAGGAGGATAGCCCTCCGTTTGGCAGCGTTCTCGTCCCCTTCCAGCTCGTTAGCTACGAAGTATTGGTCGAGTCTCTCCACAAAGGTCTTCCAATCGTTCCCTTCTGAGAACTTCTCCAAGATACGAACTGTTCTTTGCATTTTCGCGCAGTTGTTCGTTATCTCTTCGCCAATTGTTATGCTCATAATAAAGGATGAAACTGAGTACTGTAAGCAATGAGTAAGTGTGACCTTAGCTCCTTTAATTAGACTCCAGAGTGCAGGTATCGCGTGAGTGGCCTGCTTATATACAGTGCTCCCAAGGAATGCTGAGATCCCTTGGGACGCCAACAGGTAGGCCCTCTGGTGGTGGTGTGATACTGGTTGCCAAGGGATAAATACTTAATAGGTACAAGCTCCGGTCTCTGGATTTCTGTTCACTCCAAGGGTGCGTGATCCCATCTGAACTTTCCCCATATCCTTCCGCTGGCTGCAATGCCTTTATCCTGCAGGTGCAGGGGACAAAAGGGATGTTATATGGGGCAGCAATCCGATGCCACAGTTACAGCGCCTTTCACAGCCTCAGGGTGCCCGAACACACCTCCAGCCAGGATTATTTTTGAAGTGTAGTCACTGTTACACATGGCAGCCAATTTGCGCACAGCAAGCTCCCACAAACAGCAATGAGATAATGACCAGATAATCTGTTTTATTGATGGTGATTATCAATATAGATAAGTGTGAAGTGGTGCATTTTGGCAGGAGGGATAAGGAGGCCACTTGGAAAATAACAGTCTAAATGGGGAAGAGGTGGAAAGGGGTCTAGAGATACAGTTACACAAGTCATTAAAAGTAGCATTTCATAGATGACGAAAGGTTATCGACCAGAGAAATTAGCTCTGTTTCTGTCTCCACAGATGCTGCCTGACCCGATGAGTATTTCCAGCATTTTCTGTTTTTATATTAAAAGTAGCGTGCATTTGGGTTCATTTCTAGAGGGAAGGAATTCAAAAACAGAGAAGTTATGTTAAACTTATATAGAGCCTGTTTGCCAAGGGATAAATACATAACAGGTACAAGCTCCGGTCTCTGGATTTCTGTTCACTCCAACGGTGCGTGATCCCGTCTGAACTTTCCCCACATCCTTCCACTGGCTGCAAGATAGAAAGGAGAATAGTAAAAGTGGAGGGCAGAGAAACCCAAGGCAAAAAACAAAAAGGGCCACTTTACAGCAGAATTCTAAAGGGTCAAAGTGTGTCAAAAAGACAAGCCTGAAGGCTCTGTGCCTCAATGCGAGGAGTATTCGGAATAAGGTGGACGAATTAACTGCGTAGATAGCAATTAACGGGTATGATGTGATTGGCATCACAGAGACATGGCTCCAGGGTGACCAAGACTGGGAACTCAACATCCAGGGGTATTCAGAATTTAAGAAGGATAGACAGAAAGGAAAAGGAGGTGGGCTAGTTAAAGAGGCAATTAATGCAATTGTAAGGAAGGACATTAGCTTGGATGATGTGGAATCGGTATGGGTGGAGTTACGGAATACCAAAGGGCAGAAAACGCTAGTGGGAGTTGTGTACAGGCCACCAAATAGTAGTAATGAGATTGGGGACAGCATCAAACAAGAAATAAGGGATGTGTACAATAAAAGGTACAGCAGTAATCATAGGCGACTTTAATCTACATATTGATTGGGCTAACCTAACTGGTAGCAATGCAGTGGAGGAGAATTTCCTGGAGTGTATTAGGGATGGTTTTCTAGACCAATATGTCGAGGAACCAACCAGAGAGCTGGCCATCCTAGACTGGGTGATGTGTAATGAGAAGGGACTAATTAGCAATCTTGTTGTGCGAGGCCCCTTGGGGAAGAGTGACCATAATATGGTAGAATTCTTTATTAAAATGGAGAGTGACAAAGTTAATTCAGAAACTAGGGTCCTGAACTTAAGGAAAGGTAACTTTGATGGTGTGAGGCGTGAATTGGCTCGATTAGACTGGCAAATGATAATTAAAGGGTTGATGGTGGATAGGCAATGGCAAACCTTTAAAGATCATATGGACGAAATTCAACAATTGTACATCCCTGTCTGGAGTAAAAATAAAACGGGGAAGGTGGTTCAACCATGGCTAACAAGGGAAATTAAGGATAGTGTTAAATCCAAGGAAGAGGCATACAAATTTGCCAGAAAAAGTAGCAAGCCGGAGGACTGGGAGAAATTTAGAATACAGCAGAGGAGGACAAAGGGTTTAATTAAGAGGGGGAAAATAGGATACAAGAGGAAGCTTGCTGGAAACATAAAAAATGACTGCAAAAGCTTCTATAGATATGTGAAGAGAAAAAGACTAGTGAAGACAAACGTTGGTCCCTTGCAGTCGGATTCAGGTGAATTTATAATAGGGAACAAAGAAATGGCAGACTAATTGAACAAGTACTTTGGTTCTGTCTTCACAAAGGAAGATATAAATAACCTTCCCGATGTACTAGGGGTCCGAAGGTCTAGTGAGAAGGAGGAACTGAAGGATATCCTTATTAGGCGGGAAATGGTGTTGGGGAAATTGATGGGATTGAAGGCCGATAAATCCCTAGGGCCTGATAATCTACATCCCAGAGTACTTAAGGAAGTGGCCCAAGAAATAGTGGATACATTGGTGATAATTTTCCAACAGTCTATCGACCCTGGAGCAGTTCCTATGGACTGGAGGGTAGCTAATATGACATCCCTTTTTAAAAAAGGAGGGAGAGAGAAAACAGGTAATTATAGATCAGTTAGCCTGACATCAGTAGTAGGGAAAATGTTGGAATCAATCATTAAGGATGAAATAGCAGCACATTTGGAAAGCAGTGATAGGATTGGTCCAAGTCAGCATGGATTTATGAAGGGGAAATCATGCTTGGAAAATCTTCTGGAATTTTTTGAGGATGTAACTAGTAGAGTGGACAAGGAAGAACCAGTGAATGTGGTGTATTTGGACTTTCAAAAGGCTTTTGACAAGGTGCCACACAAGAGATTGGTGTGCAAAATCAAAGCACATGGCATTGAGGGTAATATACTGACATGGATAAAGAACTGGTTGGCAGACAGGAAGCAGAGAGTCGGGATTAACGGGTCCTTTTCAGAATGGCAGGCAGTGACTAGTGGAGTGCCGTAGGGTTCAGTACTGGGATCCCAGCTCTTTACAATGTGTATTAATGATTTGGATGATGGAATTGAGTGTAATATCTCCAAGTTTGCAGATGACATTAAACTGGGTGGCGGTGTGAGCTGTGAGGAGGACGCTTAGAGGCTGCAGGGTGATTTGGACAGGTTAGGCGAGTGGGCAAATACATGGCAGATGCAGTATAATGTGGATAAATGTGAGGTTATCCACTTTGGGGGCAAAAACGTGAAGACAGAATATTATCTGAATGGCGGCAGATTAGGAAAAGGGGAGGTGCAGCGAGACCTGGGTGTCATGATTCATCAGTCATTGAAAGTTGGCATGCAGGTACAGCAGGCGGTGAAGAAGGCAAATGGTATGTTGGCTTTCATAGCAAGGGCATTTGAGTTTTGGAGCAGGGAAGTCTTACTGCAGTTGCACAGGGCCTTGGTGAGGCCCCACCTGGAATATTGTGCTCAGTTTTGGTCTCCTAATCTGAGGAAGGACGTTCTTGCTATTGAGGGAGTGCAACGAAGGTTCATCAGACTGATTCCTGGGATGGCAGGACTGACATAAGAGGAGAGACTGGATCGACTGGGCCTGTATTCACTGGAGTTTAGAAGGATGAGAGGGGCTCTCATCGAAACATATAAAATTCTGACGGGACTGGACAGGTTAGATGCAGGAAGAATGTTCCCGATGTTGGGGAAGTCCAGAACCAGGGGACATAGTCTTAGGATAAGGGGCAAGCCATTTAGGACTGAGATGAGGAGGAACTTCTTCACTCAGAGAGTTGTTAACCTGTGGAATTTCCTACTGAAGAGAGTTGTTGATGCCAGTTCATTGGATATACTCAAGAGGGAGTTAGATATGGCCCTTGTGGCTAAAGGGATCAAGGGGTATGGAGAGAAAGCAGGAACGGGGTACTGAAGGAATGATCAGCCATGATCATATTGAATGGTGGTGCAGGCTCGAAGGGCTGGATGGCCTACTCCTTCACCTATTTTCTCTGTTTCTACGTTTCTATGAGCCTTGGTTAGATTGCCCTTGGAATACTGTGCTTGTTCAAGTCTCCATATTACAAATAGGATATCAAGGCATTGGAGAGGTTGCAAAAAGATTCATAAGGACGGTACCAGAAGTGAGAGGGTGCAACTGAAGAGCTGGTCCTCTTTGTTGTAGAGAGGAGAAGACTGAGAGAATAGAGGTCTTTAAAATGATGAAGTTGTTTGATAGGATCGACATAGAGAAAATGTTTCTACATGAAGGGAAGTCTAAAACAAGGGCCATAAATATAATACAAAAGCAAAATACTGCGTATGCTGCAATCTGAAATAAAAACAGAAAATGATGGAAATCTCAGCGGGTCAGGCAACACCTGTGGAGCGAAAAACAGAGTTAAAGATTCGGGTCTGTGCTGGAGCCTACCCAGTGGTTCCTTGCTTTTGTACTATATGCCTCTATTAATGAAGCTTTTCAACAGCCTTATCCACTTGTCCTGCCCCATTCACAAATTCCACTTCAATATTGTTTAAATCATTGTGCCGGCAAAAAATAAAAGTTTGCCAGACTCTGTTACACGAAGACCCTTTAACTGAGGACAATTTTCACATTTGATCCAAATCAATCTCCATGAACAGGAGCCAAACTTTACCAAATCGAGTGTGAAGGTCTGCTTTTGCTCGTTCACTTGGTAATTTGAAACCAAGGATTGGATAATTGAAAACACAAGTTGGGTTGGCATGGTAACAGACTGAACTCTTGCTCATCACTGAGCTGCTGGAGGAGGTTCTGAGCAGATGACATCTCCAAGCATCTGTAAAACTCGCGTTTTCTCAAAATTCAAAGATTTCCTCACTTTGTGAAGAAACCCTAAGGAAGAATTATTTTGGACTCGCTTAAAATGAACTTTGAGATTGTTAAAAGATGCATGGGTCTGCAGGGGAAAAGGACTGCAAAAACCAGGGGAACATTAACCTCTGAAAAGGCCAGTTTTGGGGTATTGGAGCTGTCTGGGATATTTGAGCTTAAACAAATTGTCTGGGGAATTGTGTAAACTCCAAAACTCTGCTCCCCAGGAGACATTAACATAGCAACAATTGACCCAGAGATAGCCAGCCATAGCTCTAAGCATGAAACCCATCCAGCGCATGCATAATGTTAATCGCCTATCCGGCCTGCATGGAAAACCCAGGCTTAGGCAGACAACGTAAACACCAGAAATAATTTGTACAAGCGCAACTCGAATTCAACCGATCGACACATCCCAAACAAGTTACCGTTAACGAGCCCGCCAAAATCCAACAAAGAATTAATAAGCCCGCCAAAACTAAGACAAAGAATTGGGTTTGATTTGGTGCGCAGATTAAAAAAGGCTCTCAAGGTATTATTCAGGCCTTGTTTTACAGCCAAAAAGTCACTTTGCTTCTACACCAGCTTCGTATGATTCAGACCTGGCAGACTTCAAAGATCAGCACATCAGCTTTCGTTAACCTGGTCCTTCAGAAACTCGACCAAGACAGCATCGCAAATGACCAGGACACCAAGCACGCCGCTGCAGCAAGAGGCTCATGAAACAACCACCAAGATATTACCAACAACCAAATTGGTAATATTGAGCCAATGATTTCCAAACCGAAGTCAATCATCGAAAACCCGAAGATTTGCAAGCTGTTTCCACTCTACAAGCTATCCCTGAGCTACCAACAGGTAAAACATTATACCTAAAAGAACTTTAAAACCTATTCCTACCAGAAGAAAGTGGGTACCCACCCCATAAATCCAATATGTGCCCTACTGCATCAGCGGACACCACCCAACTGAAGGCTACGCAGTGAGAAGTCTTCCACGACGTTCAGGGTATGGCAAGCAGAACCTACAGAGTCGAGCGAACCCCGAAATCGCGAACCACCACTGACTGTGAAGAAGAGGATTGGTGAGCATTATCCCTGTTGCTCTAGAGTTTAACCTAGTCAGATTTAGGCCTTGGGAGGCGGGAGTTATATTATCTTCTGTAATCCCTTTTGTATGTGTAATAAAATGTTCCTTATTCTAGAGATTATAAGTTTTGACATTGTATTTTCTTTCCCAAATTAAATCAAGGTTTCTTGCACCAAAACCAGTTGTCTGCTGCACTTTGTCACATCCCCAAATAAATCCAAAGTCTAGAACCCAGGGAGTGGGAGCAATTCGAACCGCTCACAAGGTCAGGCGAGAACCTGACTCACACACCACCCCCTACAGAATGGCGACCACGGCAGGACTTTGGTACAAAGGATGTGATGCATAGAACACTGTTTTGGAGGAAAAAACTAAGGTGGAAGAGAGGATTTCCTCTTATGTGTATAAGAAAGTAAATGTCACAAAGGAATAGGTGCTTGGTCTGTTGCGTGCTGAGCGTTCGGGCGATGCTGCGGCCCAGTGGACTGCGAGCAAAGACCATAAGGAATCACGAGAGAAAGCAATCTGGTTGATCTGTTTGCAGCGACAGGTCCAGCTCCTAGACAGAAGCATTGAGTCACTACAGGCAGCACTGTGGGAATGTGTGGAAAAATCACATGAAAGGGCTATGGCAGGAGAAAGGTTATGGGGAGAACTACGTCAGCTGAAACACGGAAAGACGCAGCTAATGGAGAGATTCAGTAACAGCCAGGATTACTTTGAGTGTCAGGTCACGGAGGCTAAGAATAATGAAAAGGTACTGCGGGAAGAGAATGCTCGCCTTACCCTTCGTAAAAGAGCAGGAGGAGAGGCTAAGAGACGTACAGGCAGCTTACAAAATAGCCAGCACTAATGGGTTTGAATCGGGAGACCACGGTCCCTGCCAGCAACAAATCAAAAGTTTAACCCTTGCTCTGTCCAAGGCCAAAGGCATGGTATGCCTAATAAGCCCGGGTGCGGCCCGGGTAGACCTGGAAGAGAAGGGGGAAACTGTTCAACCACCACCTGTGGCGCCGGGGTTGATACCGGTTCGGCAGCAGGATGGCAAACTGTATCAGTCCCTCTCTGCCGAGAGCAAAAGGGGGCAGAGTACATATGCTGCCATCCGGGAGGACATTTTGGAAGTCATGGGTTGTAATGACGGGAGTCCCTTTCTCCAGAGTGGAGAAGACAGTGCAGCTCACAGGGGAAACCCCACAGGCTTTCGCAGACAGACTGTGGCCTGTGTACCAGAGCGCCTGTGGTGGGGCTCTCAACCGGGAACACCTTACCTGGGACAAGAGAGCCCGCTGGCTCCGAAGCCTGGTGGCAAATAGCTCACAATGGATCAGAGCAATGACTGAGGCCTGGTTTGACCCGAGCGATCCCCGTGTCACCGAGGAGGGAGTGGTCAGGCAACTGACCCTATCTTACTGGAATGGCAGAGGAATGGAAGAGCACCCACCCAAAGGAAGAGTCCATGAAATCAGACCTAGTCAGGATAAAAAGCAATGGCACCAGGAAGGAGGCAACCCCTCCGATATAAAGCGTACCTGCTTTGGGTGCGGGAAGAGTGGACACTGGAGAAAGGATTGTAGGAATCCATGGAAGAGTCGCGCAGGGAAGAATTCTCCAGCCCCTGCCCAACTGACTGAGACCGGGAAACCAGTCTCTCCCCACACGTTCGACACATTCATGACTGCGCTCCAAACAGTACGAGGGGGCCCTGGGAGAATAGCCGCTGCAACCGGTACCGTAATCCCATCTGCATCAAGCACCCTCATCTATGCAGATAACCCCGCCACTTCACCTCTGTCTAACGGGGTGCCATACAGCTTGGTGGGTTTCACAGGCACCGAGCAGGCTGGCTCATTTTCCATTCCGCTCTCTATTCATTTGGGAACACTCCACACCAAGTGCGCTTGTGTCCGAATGAAGTGGGAGCAGGAAGGGAAGGGGATACTGGGGGCCAATTTTATTATAGGCCATGGGATTCTAGTGGATTTAAGGAACCACTTTCGGGGGAACTATGTACGGGACAGGAGAGTGAGGTGGTAGTTATCCCAGAAAAACGGGGCAAAGGGACGGTGTGTACCATGAAGCCAAAGGAGGGTTACGACCTCGAATCGCTGGTCAGTAACACTCCAATGGAATACCAAGAGTATGTGAGGGCACACCTTGCAGCTTTTGCCACTCACAAACACGACTGTGGAAGGGTAAACGGGGTCAAGGTTAGCGTAGATGGGGACCCCATGACCCGACCGCAAAAGCAGTACAACTTCCACAGGGAGGCGAAGGCAGACATCGAAATCGCCTTGGGTTCTTTGGTTAAGCAGGGGTTATTGAGACCAATAACCACCCATGTGAACTCTCCATAGTGGCCGGTTAGGAAACCGGACAACTCCTGGAAAGCCACGGTGGACTATCGAGTACTCAACCGTAACATCCACGGTCACTGCCGTCACCGACCTCATTGAAAGTATCCCAGCCTCCGCGACCACCTTCACGGTGCTGGATATTTCCAACGGGTTTTGGTCCATCCCTTTACGAAGAGAAGACCAGTACAAGTTTGCCTTTACCTTTAAAGGCCAGCAATGCACTTGGAACTGTCTCCCTCAGGGCTTCCACAACAGCCCTAGCATTTCCATCAATGTATGGCTAATTGTTTAAAGAGCTTCAGCAGATCCCAGCAGTTGGTACAGCATGTGGATGACCTGCTCCTATTCACCAATGAGGGGGAGGAGCATGGCCCACTGCTGGCTGAGCTACTGGAGCTACTGAAGGAAGAAGGGTTTAAAGAAAACCCCAAGAAGGCACAGATCGGCCCGAAGAAAGTAAAATTCCCGGGACTGGCTGTGCGCGCTGGGGAAAGAGCCATTGATAAAGCAAGAAGGAAAGCAGTGCAGGAGTTACCAGGCCCCAACACAGTACCAGGAGTAAGATCTTTTCTGGGGCTAACTGGGTATTGCAGAAATTTCATTGAGGATTATGCAGCCACAGCAGCCCCTCTGCTCCGACTCCTACACATGGGAGTGGAGTGGCATTGGGACGATTGCGAGGCAGCATTTATCCAACTCAAGAAAGACCTGCAGACCACGTCAGCTTTAGGGGCTATTGATGGGGGAGAAAGAGTTTTTCCTGGAAGTAGCAGCCAGCGGGGACAGTCTGAGTGCTGTACTGCTCCAGGAGCGGCACGGCCGCCTGAGACCAGTGGTTTACTCCTCCAGGATACTCACGGACGTGGAGAAGGAGTACTCCAACTGTGAAAGGTACCTCCTAGCCACTCACTGGGCTGTGAAAAGATCATTGATCTTCACAGAGGGGATCCCCTATCACATTCCTTACCCATCACACGCCCACCCAGATGCTCCTGGATGGAAGCATCAAGGACGGGATGGTGAGCAGTGCCCGCATTGCTCGCTGGACCCTACTCCTCTCCCAGATGGACCTAAAGGTAAAAGGTCTCTGCGAGCCAAGGCTTTCGGGCCGGGTTACACCCCACAGGCCGAGAAATCTATGTTGATGGTTCAAGCACTGTATCTGTGGGTGAACGACTCACAGGCTGCAGAGTTCATGACCCAGAGGCAGGCATTGCCCTGGTGATTAAGCTCCCCAGTACCATGAGTGCCCAGCATGCTGAACTGTCGGCGGTGGTGTATGTGGTCACACACCCCGAGAATTCCCTACCCCGTACACGATTTGCTCGGACATTACGTTCACATGCAATTCGTGTACGGAATACCTGGCTAAGTGGTCACATCGCGAATACACATCTGCAGATGGGAGACCCCTGGTAATTAAGCCTTCACTGGAAAAGATCATGGCCGCCATAGGGGAGGAAGGAAAGGTCTATATACAGAAAGTTAAGGCACATTCAACCACTGAACCCCATGGTGAGGGAAACCGGCAGGCTGACATGTTGGCCAAGCAAGATGCTCGCACAGGCAAGCTCTGGGTCCCGTACAACCCAGGCCCCATTGCAGCGGTTAGGGGTGAGATTGGGACGACAAGGAGGGCAGGTGTAGCATTGCCCCCGGACCTCAAAACGGTTCAGATCCGAGACCCGTCCCTCAAAACTGTCCTGAACACGCAAGCTAAAGGGGAAAAGGTAGACTGCCCATACGGCACCGCAGCTATTGCCGTTAAAGAAGGCATGCTGTTCAGGGGGGAGCAATGGGTGGTACTGCAACAACATCGGAGAGAATTCCTCCAGCTGGCCCACGAGGGTCCAGGAGCAGGATACCCCGGACCTGAAACCACCTGGCAACGAGTGGAACAGGCCGGGTGGTGGCCGGAACTCAGGGAAGATGTCCGCGAGTTCTGCGCTGGCTGTCTGGTGTGCGCTGCCAACAACCCGGACCCCCAGAAAAGGAAGGTGTCTATGGGACATATTGGGAGGATAGAGGGACCCTGGCAGTCGATCCAGGTCGATTACATCGAGCCCCTACCCACTGCCCAGGGAAGCTACAAGTACTGCCTAGTGTTGGTGGATGTGTTCACTAAGTGGGTGGAAGACTTCCCATGCCAAACAGCTACTGCATTGGGAACAGCTAGGATCCTGGTCAGGGAAGTATTCTCCCGATGGGGACTACCCCAGTACATGGAGTCCGACCAAGGGAGTCACTTCACCGGGCAGGTGATGCAGGAGACCCTTAAGGTGCTTGGCATCGAGGGGAAGTGGCATGTCGCCCACAACCCGCAGTCATCCGGGCCTGTGGATCATTTAAACCGCACTATTAAAGAAAAGAAAAGATCCAAAAGGAAAGGTCAGCTCATGGAAGGTCAGCTCAGGGAAGCGAGCCGGGACAGCTTTGTCAGGAATCTGTTCGAACACGTTAAACAGATTCACTGGCAGGATGCTAACAACATGGGAAAACAGCATCGGAGCAACCGACAGCTGCTAGAGCCCCATAAACACCACGAATGGGAGATAGGGGACCACATTATGGTACAGAACTATGCTCGAGTAGGGGCTTTTGAGGCACTGTACATGGGGCCGTACCACATTGTCGACAAGGCAAGCCCCATGGTCTATGCCATAAAGATGTCCCGCCTACCAAGTGGTTCCACATAAACCAGTGTAAACTGGTTAACCCCGGGATAGCTGCTAAGCGCAAGGGGCAGCCAGGATCAGTGAACCGTTCTGGGGACAGGGATCCTCAGCCAGCAGCCTCCGACTGTGGGAAGCCCACAGGGGACGTTGCAGATTCACAGACTGTACCTAGAGGGGCGGTGAACTGTGTTACTGAAGGAGCTATGCCCCCAATCATCTGGGAGTCGGACGCACCCCCAGTAGCCAGAGCCTTAAGAAGGACTCCCCGCACATCATGGCCTAAGACACAGTGGTCACCAGCACCCCAGTTTCAGTGGGTCAGCCCCGGGAGGTTCGCCATCCGAAAAAGATTAGGCAAGATTAGGGACCAGTCCATGGACAGGGGCCCCCAGCTGGCAGCCTTCGGCGGCGAGGGACTCACGGGAGAGGTAGTGGTGGACCAGCCACCAACTGAGAGTCCCCAGCCTGCAAGCTCCGACTGTGCAGAATCCTCAGTGAACGAAATGAACTCTGCAGCTACACCTAAAGGGGCAGTGTGCTGTAGCACCAGAGGGGCCATTCCCCCGATAATGTGGGACTCAGACACACCTCCGGTTAGAAGACTCCAGGTCCTGCGGTGTAGGCCGCCTTACCGTCGGCCATTCAAGCAGCCCAGAGGCTGCAAAAGGAAGGAGGAGAACAGGGATTAACCTGGCCACCTGGAGACAGGTGGCAGATGTATATAATAGTACAGTATGAGTTTAAGAATGTTTAGGAGTTTTAGTTTAGGTAAAAATGTAGTAATTCTAGGTCACCACAACCTCAAGAAGAACCATGCATATAGAAGTAGTGAGACGGATAATAAAATCGGTTAATGAAAGAGTTTTGGCCGGCAGCTGATGTTCAACTAGTGACCTGGACCTGGTAGTATTTGGGGGAGGTATGAAAAGAACCCATTCGGGAGTAAGAAGAATTCACCTCCACAGCTATTAGAGAATGAGACTAGTGACATGTACCTGGTAGTATTTGGGGGGGTAGGAAAGAATTCATCATTGTAGCTATTAAGCTAACTGAACAAGAGACAGAAGGAAAAAACAGACATCAGTTCCAAGGTAGAAACTGAGATAAAGGCAGCCCAGTTGTTTAAAGACTATTAGATTTCCGTGAAGAAATAAGCCTAAGTTGGAACTCGATCACCTTTGTCAAGCCGGAGAGCTTTTCTGTGTCCCTACAGGAAAGAGATCGACATGAACAGAGTCCTGCTCCTGCTCGCCCTGATGGGGATGAGCATCGGTGACCAAGGTGACGTGGAAGTATCCCTCATTTATGGATGTTCGGGAGGGAGAGCACCAATCGTAACTGCAGGGGGTGGCACACCGGGTGTGGAAGAGCTCGCCGTTTATTTCCACAAAGGAAGGTGGCCAGGGTGGCTGGGGTCTAACTCCACTCGATACTCCAGCCAGGCCGGGTTTACCTACGGGGAAGCCACCTTCCCATGCACCAGGATTCAGATCGTTGCTGCGCAGATCAGCGTTACAGAAGGAAAACGTGTGTGTTTGACTTGTAAAGGGCAGATTCCTCTGGATAGATGGTGGTGGCTCAGGAAGCTGAGCAAGGACACGGAGGACCAGGAGTCTGACTGGGAGCAACTCGGTAATGATACTTACTGGACCACGATGGGAACACAGGGAGGAGTGAGTGTGTGTTGGGACAAGTGGTGGGAGTGGGAACAGGGAATTTACGTGTGCATGTGGGGATCAGAGAGGATCTGTCCCGTGGGCATATCGATCACCTTCGCCAGGCAATGGCAAGGTGACAGGAAGGGGATGGGGTGGGATTCCAGCCTACGTGGGTGTGCGGTCCCACACTCCCTGCGCCCAATCAACGCATATAATACAGGATCCTCTGTGATAAATAGTATGGATGATATACAACTGCAGACATAAATAAATGGTCTAAAGAACCAACTATGAAAGATCCTAAAAGAGGAAAACACAGTGGTGGGCTCAGAGCTACAGGAGGATCAGGCTATGGCAGTCCATTTAAAAGAGATTATTGCTGAGCTGGAAAGGCACGCACAAACAGTGAATGCACTCATACGGGAGGGTAGGAATGCTTCAGACCAGGCTGCACAGAATGAGGTGTGTGTGCTGTACGGGGCATAGTTATTGGGCGAGGGCCGCAACAATCTGGAGGATTTAAAACAAGGTTTAGTCCCCTCCTGGATCAGCAACCAGCACCTCGCAGCTCTCCACCCGTATAGTAATTCACTAAGCCTGTGCCAGCTCGGTCTAGCTTCTGAAGCCTACCCTGTCCCAGTAGATTGTGGGTGTTCTAATCACACCATCATGGGGATAGTACAAAGGATGCTGGTCATGGGTGGGACAGCCCGACCCGCACCGGTATACAGGGTGGAGAACATTGGAGTCATTCAATGAGGTGCACACGTTTGTTTCACAGCGGTCCCACCTTATGTCATAAAGTGGGAGCACACTATGACAGGTACTGACCTCTCCGGGTATCGGAGCCGGGGTGCACACATAATACTGTGTCCCCAGCACTTGAATGCCTATTCTAAACCACAGTGCGGGTTAAAGCTGCTGGCGCACAGCTTCTATGTTTCTGAAAATGTCCCACCACGGTGGAATTGTGATCTCCAGAATTTTCCTCCCTATCCCAAATGTTTTTTGTTCTAGAGTGTAGAAATGTTTCTGTGAGATTACTACAGCTTCCAGTAGAGCGGTAAGATGTTCGGGTAGAGGGGGGATTTCATAGCCAAAATGTGCAACATAATCTTGCAGGTTTGTGATGTTTTCACTTATAGTGAGGTGAACAGTGGAGGATCGGGAATGGGGACAATCCGTTCCTGGGTCACTTGAACTTCTGCCTCGGGTTTAAAACAAGAACTGCTGTCACTCACCTGACACCAGAAGTGTTGTCCATGCTGGTAGTGGGGCACTGGTGGTGACACAATATGTCCCACCCACTATGTATGCTACCTGTGGAGGGACATGGTCATGTGCCATTACTTCCATGGTACAGAATAGCTTCCAATATTTTAGTTGTCTGTCAACTCGCGATTATTCTCTACTTGTGGTGTATTACTTGCCGAGTGAGAGGCAGGGGCCGTCGAGTCCGGCACCAGAGGGTGCTGTACGCTCCCTGGCCAAACTTGGGGATTGCACAGGGAGGGGCAGTACCATATTATAATGTCCGATTTTGTTTTTTTGTGATTTTACCTGCTATAAAAATGCAGAGGTCAAGTGTTGTAAGAGTTTTACTTATGTGTTTTGACTGTGTACCTTTGTTTTCTGTAAAACTGGAGAAATGGGTAAAACATTACCTAAAAGAACTTTAAAACCTACTCCGACCAGAAGAAAGTGGGTACTCACCCCATAAATCCAATATGCACCCTACCGCATCAGCGGACACCACCCAACTGAAGACTACGCAGTGAAAAGTCTTCCACGATGTTCGGGGTACGGCAAGCAGAACCTACAGAGTCGAGCGAATCCCGAAATCGCGAACCACCAGTGACTGTGAATAAGAGGAGTGGTGAGCATTATCCCTGTTGCCCTAGAGTTTAACCTAGTCAGATTTAGGTCTTGGAAGACAGGAGTTGTATTATCTTCTGTAACCCCTTTTGTATGTGTAATGAAGTGTTCCTTATTCTAGAGATTGTAAGTTTTGACATTGTATTTTCTTTCCAAAATAAAATCAAAGTTTCTTGGACCAAAACCAGTTGTCTACTGCACTTTGTCACATCCCCAAATAAATCCAAAGTCTAGAACCCAGTGAGTGGGAGCGATTTGAACCACTCAGAAGGTCAGAAGTGAACCTGACCCCCAGACCACCCCCTACAAGGGGGAGGAGGGGGCATAGGGGGACGAGACGGCCAAGCGGATGGTCTTTCAATGTATGGACAATATGTTCTATTTCAGCGTTACCCTGTAGAATACAACAAAGGGAAATGCCCAGGTGATAACGGACCTTTCACTTCCATCACCTGTGACTTCGGCGATGGTCAGAAGATAAGCAATTTTTACAGGCCTTCTGTTCGAGATAAGTGCAATGTGCAGCGGTTTAAGTGAATTACTCTATTTTAATATTCAAGGTTCAAGAGCATTGCCTTCTGAAAGAAAAACATAGATTTCTGGTTGGTGGAATCAGTCCATTTGCCATGGAGAATGTCATGTATCTTACATTATTATATATAACTGTATCCTAACATGCTATACATGACTGTAATAAGATATGACCTGTAACCACGAGCATACCTTACCACCAGGGGTGCACTTGCAAGAGACAGATATATAAGGGTAGGTCTCAGGCAAGTGCAGCATTCCAGAGCTGTGAAATAAAGGTGCAGGTCCAGAGTGACCTTGACTTCACTACATGCCTCGTGTGAATCTGTACTGAGGGGACAGGACTTTACAGTGGCGACGGGTTACGGGATTACATAATCCACAGAATGGCGAACGGATCAGATGAAAAGTACAATGCGGGAGACAATTGGGAGGACTTTATAGAAAGGTTCCAGCAAAGCTTTGTAACCAAAGAATGGTTAGGCGACGATAAGGCAGACAAGACAAGAGCCCATCTCTTGACCAGCTGTGGCTCGAAAACATACGCTTTAATGAAGGATCTGTTGGCACCTGAGAAACCAGCAAGCAAGTCGTTTGAAGAATTAAGCACACTGGTAAGAGACCACCTGAAGCCAGCGAGCAGCCTACACATGGCCAGACACAGGTTCTACAACTACAGACGCTGTGTGGGCCAGAGCATACCCGACTTCGTGGCGGAACTTCGGAGGTTGGCTAGTTTATGTGAGTTCTCCGATGAACTGAGGAGAGAAATGCTGAGAGACTTTTTCATTGAAGGAATAGGCCACGCAGGCATATTCCGAAAACTCAGAGACCAAGAACCTGACCTTAGAGGCAGCAGCACTGGTTGCACAGACATTCTTGGTAGGGGAAGAAGAAACGAGGTTGATTTACAATGCAGGTACTACAACTAACGAAATATTGGAACAAGAAGTTCACAACACTAAACAAGCTGCTACCCCCACACACAGACAAAACCGGGAGAACAGGCTCTCGACAGCAAGCAGAAGCCATCAAGGGCCACAGGAACGGCCGTTCGCACTTCATCAATCCACAATGCGAGCAATCAACTACAAACTGAGAGGAGCTCAAGAGAGATCAGCCAAACGCAGCTCATTCTTTGGAAACTCTTTGAACAATGGAATAGGTCTGTGCTGGAGGTGTGGGGCTGGGCACTCGGCAAAGGGATTTCAGCAGGCTGTTTGCAGAAATTGTGAATATGCAGGGCATTTGGCCCGCATGTGCAAAAAAACGGCAGCTCGGCTGGTATACGAATCGGATGGGTCGGAAAGCGGACCAGAAGATGGTGGGGACAGTACCCGGGACACCGGTGTACAGCGGGTCAACACGATCAATGGCCGCTGCTCCTACAACAGGACGCCTCCTATAATGATGAGGTGCCTACTCAACGGGATATCTGTCAACATGGAGCTGGATACGGGAGCGAGTCAATCTCTCATGGGCGCTCAACAATTTGAACAACTGTGGCCGCATAAAAGAGACAGACCAAAACTCACAAGGGTCGACACCAAACTAAGGACCTATACCAAAGAAATCGTACCCGTCCTCGGCAGCGCCATGCTCTCTGTCACACACAAAGGGACAGTGAACCGACTTCCCCTGTGGATTGTCCCTGAAGACCACCCAGCACTGCTGGGGAGAAGCTAGCTGGCAAAACTAAACTGGAAATGGGATGATGTCCATGCCATGTCATTAGAGGAATGGACCTCCTGCTCAACAGTTATAAAGCGATTTGAACATCTCTTTCAGCCAGGTGTGGGCACTTTCAAAGGGCCAAAGTCAAAATCTACATCACACAGGATGCTAGACTGGTCCATCACAAGGCCAGAGCTGTACCCTGTGTGATGAGGGAAAAGATTGAACACAAACTAGACAGACTTCTGCGGGAAGGCATTATATCACCTGTGGAATTTAGCGACTGGGCAAGTCCCATCGTCCCAGTCATGAAGCCTGATGGATCCGTACGAATCTGTGGGGACTACCTACCATGAACAGAGTTTCCCTACAGGACCAGTACCCGCTGCCCAGAGCGGAGGACTTATTTGCCACATTGGCTGGAGGTAAACTTTTCTCAAAATTAGACCTCACATCTGCGTATATGACGCAAGAATTGACCGAGGAATCCAAGCTACTCACCACCATCAACACACATCGAGGCCTTTTCATGTACAATCGATGCCCATTCGGCATCAGGTCGGCAGCTGCCATATTCCAGTGCAATATGGAGAGTTTGCTCAAGTCCATCCCGGGGACGGTTGTATTTCAAGATGACATACTTATCACGGGCAGGGACACCGACTCCCATCTCCGTAATTTGGAGGACATACTAAAGCGGTTGGATCGGGTAGGCCTACGAGTCAAGAAATCCAAGTGCCTGTTTCTCGCACCCGAGGTTGAATTTTTGGGCAGAAGGATTGCCGCTGATGGAATCCGCCCAACAGAGTCCAAAACAGAAGCAATTTGCCTGGCACCCAGGCCCCGTAATGTCTCAGAACTGCACGCCTTTCTCGGGCTACTCAATTATTTTGGGAACTTTATGCAGAACTTAAGCACGCTGCTGGAGCCTCTCCACGTGCTACTCAGGAAGGGGTGCGATTGGTTTTGGGGGGACGCCCAGGAACGCGCCTTCAATAAGGCACGCAACCTTCTGTGTTCCAACAGTGTTTTGACTTTCTTTGACCCAGGTAAAAAGCTAGTTCTCACATGCGATGCGTCAGCGTATGGGGTCGGGTGCGTTTTGCAACATGTCAATAGTGCGGGCAAATTACAACCCATAGCTTATGCCTCCAGGTCACTTTCGCGGGCGGAGCACGGGTACGGAATGGTAGAGAAGGAGGCGCTCGCGTGCATGTACGGTGTCAAAAAGATGCACCAATACCTTTTTGGGGCCAAGTTCGTGTTAGAAACCGACCACAAGCCCCTCACGTCCCTCCTATCCGAGAGCAAGGCAATAAACGCCAACGCCTCGGCGCGAATTCAACAGTGGGCACTCATGCTGGCGTCCTACGACTATACCATAAGGCACAGACAACTGTGCCGACGCGCTCAGCAGGCTACCCCTGGTGACCACGGAAGGGTCTGATGAACAGGACTGTGAGATAGTCATGGCAATCAATGCCTTTGAGTCCTCAGGTTCGCCCATGACGGCTCGCCAAATCAGAGCCTGGACGCCAGCGACCCCACGTTATCCTTAGTAAAAAGATGTGTCCTAACCGGTGACTGGGCAAAGGCTCGCATGCCTGCCCCGAGGAATTAAAACTCTTTCACAGGTGCATGTATGAGCTATCACTACAAGCAGACTGCCTGATGTGGGGCAGCCGAGTAGTTATGCCTCTGCGATGCAGAGAGGCATTTGTCCGGGAGCTCCACTGCGAGCACCCGGGGATCGTTCTCATGAAGGCCATAGCCAGATCCCACGTCTGGTGGCCTGGTATTGACGCGGACCTGGAGCTCTGCGTCCGAAGGTGCACCATTTGTGCCCAACTCAGCAATGCCCCTAGGGAGGCTCCACTGAGCCCCTGGCCCTGGCCTACCAAACCGTGGTCGCGGGTGCACGTAGACTATGCGGGCCCATTCATGGGCAAAATGTTCCTCGTAGTTGTAGATGCATTTTCAAAGTGGATCGAATGCACCATTTTAAACTCGAGCACAACCTCCATCACTGTGGAGAGCCTCGCAACCATGTTTGCAACACATGGAATCCCTGACATATTGGTCAGTGACAATGGTCCGTGCTTCACCAGCGCAGAATTTCAAGACTTTATAATTGACCACGGCATAAATCATGTCAAGACGGCACCGTTCAAGCCGGCCTCCAACGGCCAGGTGGGGAGAGCAGTGCAAATCATTAAACAAGGCATGCTTAAAATCCAAGGTCCCACGCTGCAGGGTCGCCTGTCACGACTGCTGCTGGCATACAGATCTCGTACACACTCACTGACTGGGATCCCCCCCGCGCAACTGTTGATGAAAAGGACTTTAAAAACAAGGCTCTCATTAATCCTCCCAGACATGCACGAAATCGTTGAGGCAAAGCGCCGTAAGCTGACTGAGTACCATGACAGAAATTCGAGGGGGAGATGGAATGAGATAGGGGACAAAGTGTTTGTACTAAACTATGGCAGGGGTCCCAAATGGCTTTCAGGGACAGTAACGGGCAAGGAAGGAAACAGGCTACTGGTAGTACAAATGGACAATGGCAAAACCTGCCGGAGGCATGTAGACCAAGTCAAAAGCAGATTTACCAATAACACTGCGGAACCAGAGGCAGACTACAATGTGGAACTCGCACCACACCTGGTGGACAGACAGAGGGAACAACCTGAGGAAAGGGCAATCCCAACAGACAGCCCAGGTGAGTCAACAACAATCACACCAATCGAAACAGACAGCCCAGGCGAGATACCAGCAACCACACCCAAAGAAAAACAGACACCAAGGCAAACAACTGAACCACAACTCAGACCCTCCACGCAAGAACGTAGACCACCTGAGAGACTGAATTTATAAAGACAATAAGACCTTGGGGGAGGGTGATGTCATGTATCTTGCATTATTATATATAACTGTATCCCAACATGCTATACATGACTGTAATAAGATATGACCTGTAACCACCAGCATACCTTACCACCGGGGTGCACTTGCAAGAGATATGTATACAAGGGCTGGTCTCAGGCAAGTGCAGCATTCCAGAGCTGTGAAATAAAGGTGCAGGTCCAGAGTGACCTTGACTTCACTACATGCCTCGTGTGAATCTGTACTGAGGGGACAGGACTTTACAGAGAAGTCAGGCAAGGGCCATGAAACTGCTCACTGATCTGTAGTAGATATTGCAAAGCAGCTCTTGAATGGGCAGAGGCTGTATCTAAAAGAAAGAACTTGCATTTATATTGCATTTCTGCATCTTTAGAACATCCTAAAGTATTTCACAGCTGATAATTCAAACTTTTTGAAATATTGTTTTGTCGGCAAAAGCAGCAGCTAAGTTGAACACAGCAAAGTCCCACATACAGCAAGGAAGTTAATGCTGAACCTTCATAAATCACTGGTCAGGCCACAACTGGAATAATGTGGCCAATTCTGGGCACCGAACTTTAGGAAGGATGTCAAGGCCTTAGAGAGGGTGCAGAGGAGGTTTACTAGAATGGTACCTGGGCTGAAACACTTCAGTTAAGTGGCGAGAATAGAGAAATTGGGGTTGTTCCCCGTAGAGCAGAGAAGGTTAAGGGGAGATTTGATAGCAGTGTTCAAATTCATGAAGGGTTATAAATAAGGAGAAACTGTTTCCAGTAGCAGAAGGGTTGGTAACCAGAGGGCACAGATTGAAGGTAATTGGCAAAAGAATCAGAGGCGATATGAAGGCTTTGGACTAGAACCTCCACTTTTGTGCTTATTGTCCAAAAATAGGCGTTATTTCCGGCGTTGGCGTTAAAAAAGGGTTTTCAGATCGCCGGCTTCTCGCCCATTCTCAAATCATCTAGTCTCCATTTTACCACGAGCGATATGAAATGGGCAGTAGCGTTACATTTTTTTGACCTTCTGCCGTAAAGTGTGGCCGTCCTTACCAACGGCACGGTAATACTCGATTCCCGCAATTCGGGAGGTCAAGAGTCATCATGACATGGGCAGAAGAGGAGACAGAGAGAAAAGAGGGAGCTCAGAGGGACTGAAGGCGTGTCTGGGTGTGGTGTGGCTTCTTTGCGAGGAAGGAGGGAAACTTTAGAGCTTCAAAGCAAGTAGGCAAACAAAAATTAGCTGTTACCAGCCACATATTTGCCCAAATTTGGCCTATAATAGAGAAAGAAGGAGACATCACAGCACGCTGTGGAGACTGACGCTGGAGAGAGCAGTGAGGTGAGAGAGGAGCACATTGGAGGGCGCAAAAGAGCCAGGAGGTTCTCGGACGAGGCAAATGCCTCCCTCCTGCAGGAGGTCAAGTCACGCTGGGGTGATTTGACACAGGGAGGGCGTGGGAAGCCCACATCAAAGGCCTACCAGAGGATATGGAGCGAGATAGCAGAGGTGGTTTCGTCGGCGACCAACGAGGTTCGTGAGGGCAAACAATGCCGCGAACGATGCAACGACCTTGTGGGATCCACAAGAGTGAGTATTACATTGATTTACATGTATTTATGTATTTATATAATTTGATTTGTAACAGTCATGAGTGACTATCAGCAGATGTGAAGTCTTTCACTTTCACCGGGAAGGTAAAAGCCTGCGATCATGGCGTACGTCTTTAGGTAAAGAATTATAATTTTCATAATGATCATGATTACATCTGTTGGTTATGTGTTGTATCAGTCTCTGTGACAGTACCTAGTAATGGTATCACACAATGATCTCATGCCATGCCGTCCTGTCACCTTTTACAGAAGAAGCTATCAATGATGAGGTCTGTGCAGAGGAGAACGGGTGGGGGGGGCCACCAGTCCCCAACGACATCACTGAGATGAAGGAAACGGTGCTCGCACTCGTGCGGAAGCACCCCCGGACAGCCATGGGCGCATCTGCAGACCCTGAAGTGATGTATAGTCAATAGATGCCACACCCACTCTTATCCAAACAATCATATATGATAGATGTTTTCTAAAATTGTCATAGAAATAATGATCTGATGAAAATCATTGCAATGCAAATGTGTTGATGGTCATGAAATATGATGTCTGCGATGATTTTGAGAGCAGTGTTGCTTTTGACGTGCATATGCTGTGTGTAGCGCTGGACTCACCTTGTGACCCTAGCACCTCGTTCTCCTCTAATAACCTCATTTGTGTTTAGCAGCTCAGCCAGCAGCTTGTCGCAGGCAAGACCACAGAGGCCAGAAGGTGGGGACGTGGGGCCTGACTCTCTGGACAATCCTACATCTGGTGCTGAGGAGCTCCGATTCTCGCCTGTCAATCCGCTGGGTCTGTTCTCCACGGATGAGAGCGTGGACTTCGAGGAACCTGCATCGTCAGGCTCCAGAAGCCATTCCACCCAAGGCCATCTAGTGGTCCTCCGGTCATTCCCACCATCACTATGGAGGTACTGGCCCCAAGCACCTCGCCACAGGGCACCCCATTTGTCCCCAGGATGGCGCCGACCCCGCTGCAGGTCTGTTCTATGAGCACCACATGACAGCGGAGAGATGGTACAGTTGTCCAGGAGGACTGTAGATATTGGTGACCAGCTCAGCGAAACATTCGGGGGCATAGCCCAACAGCTGGCCACCATGACTGAGTCAATTCCGTGGATGGCGGAGGCCCTGGATGCAATAGCCAGGAACACTGCTCTGGCACAGGCCTCCCAGTGGTCCACAAGCGCGGCACTCCACCCCTAGGTTCAGCACCACCACTGCGAACGACAGATGAGAGCAATGACCAAGATCCTGCTTCTGCATCAGAGAATATTGCCCCCTCGGCACCACCCGCTCCTGTACCCGTGCAACCACCGCATCTGCCTTCATCCCCCTCCCCCAATGAGGCACCGCCTGAGGAGCTCCTCGGCCAGGCGCTGTGGAGCGAGGAGGTGAAGGTGAAGGCCCCGTCAGCTCTCTCAGTAATGGGATGTAAAAGATCCCATGACACTATTTCGAAGAAGAGCAGGGGAGTTATCCCTGGTGTCCTGGCTAATATTTATCCCTCAATCAACATCATAAAAACAGATTATATGGTCATTATCACATTGCAGTTTGTGGGAGCTTGCCGTGTGCAAATTGACTGCTGCGTTTCCTACATTAGAATAGCGACTACATTCCAAAAATACCTCATTGGCTGTAAAGCACTTTGAGATGTCCAGTGGCCGTGAAAGGTGCTATAGAAATGCAATATTTTCTTTCTTTTTATTAACTAAGTCTGGCTTGTTACTCATTACTAAATCTGGTCTAGCCTGCCCTCTTATGGTTTTAGAACATATTGCTCCAGAACACTATCTTTAATGCACTGAAGAAATTCACTACCATTCTGGCTTGTGCAACTCTGCTCTTCCCAATTTATATGAAAAATGAAGTCTCACATGAAAACAACTCTGCTTTGTCAAGTTCTGGGCACTAAGGTACAGGGTAGATATTGGCCCAGATGTTGCGGCCGGGATGATGTGAACTGCAGCATTCGCCATCATTCCACCATTGAAACTCACCGCAGCTTTGGGATTTGGCACAGGCACAGGTGGAAATCGTGAAGTTGCGGTCTGTCATTGACAGCTCTGAAACAGGCCCCCACCCCGACAAAGCCAGCAATCTGTATAATCACCCAAATCAGGGAAACTGATGAAAACTTCAGCTCTTCCGCAGTAATTACACGGTTAAATTCCGCACTAAATGTTGGAGCTAAAGGGATTAGGTGTAACTGGGATTTTGCCAGCGTTATTACTGCTGAACCAATGTTAAGGTCCTGGAAAACTCATTTTAATTTTTTACAGAGTGAAGTTTGTCCATTTTAATAACAATTAAAATGTTTGAGAAACTTTAATAAAATATATTTTTTAATTTTGTGCATCGTTATTTCAGGTTTGCCTTTTCCCCATGTGCAAACCCCAATCTTTGTCTTGCTCTCTGTAACATTTTTTAAAAGGTAGAATTTTAAGAGTTTACTCACTTCCTTGTCTGCTGGCTGTGAGAATTCTGCCTTTTGACTGGCTGCTTAGACAGCTTGTTGACATCACAGCAGTTCGCACAAGGGAATCCCCGTGAACTTTCGTTGGTTTGAATTGAAGGTTCAAATTTCTCGACACAGGATGATGAGATCCTTGTGCGAAATGTACTTCGGGGCCAGCGGAGAACACCTTTGCTTCGCTGCTGAGCGCAAATTCCGGGCCATTGAAACTCTGGAAGCAGTTCAGAGAAAAGCTTAAAGATCAGAGGCCTGAGGCCTGAGGGAAGATGGAGAAACTCAGGCTTTTCAACATTGAAAGGAAGTGTCCTTCTAAACTGAGATCTGGGCAGCAATCTCTTCTGTCTGTCCTTATTTAGGGTTAGGGTTAGGGTAGCAGGCAGTTTAGCTTTGATAGGTATCTGTCACCAAAGTCCATCTCCTGAAATCTCCAGCATTCCTAAGAAGACTTTTTGTGCCGAGTCACTAAATATTAGAATGTGAATGGTACAGTAAACTGCTGACACAATCTGACAGAAACATGGCAGCATTTACAATTCCAGTTTATTGAGAGACAATCAGAAATCTAGTGAAGAGTCACTTCCGCATTGAGTACAAGATGATTGACAGAAATCCCTGGCGTGATCAGTGATTAATGATTTCTCCCCCGCACCAAGCACTAAATATTGTACAATTGGCCCCTTCAATCAATTGTGGGATTATGCTCATTCCTGAATGCAGAATAGAGCGGAGGACCACATCAAATCCAATTTCTTAATGTTTAAATGCTAAATGCTGTACAGTTGCCTTCAATCATTCAGTGTACTAGGAAGAGAGATCCGTGAAGATGTGGATTGTGTTAACGGTAAAAGATCAGCACAGCTGCTTCTGTGATCGTTGTTGTTGCACTGTCATAAATTCCCGTGCCGTACCCATTCCAGTCAAATGCTGCAAAATCTCCACACTGCCTCGGGCTTTCCAGAGGAAAATATCCTCCGCCTCCGATACAGAACTACAAATAAATAATTTGAAATATTTTAACTGTCAGGTACAGAGATGGCCCAGTGGGCAAAGGCACCAGTCACTGCAGTATTGAGGCAAACCCTGAACTGTGCAGATCAAGAAAGCCCCAGGCTCAATTCCCCCAATGTTAGTTGATCTCAGTTGGGGCAGTGTTAGGTTAGAGAGGGGAAAATTAGCCTGGGTTGTCTCCTGGTCACTGTCTAGTGACTCCTGCTGGAACATCTGTGTGTGGATCAGCCTCAGCTGTGATGCCCCCACCCTGCGTCCACTGACTTTTCCTATTTTCTATTGGCTCATCCCTAGTTACATCTATTCACTCCTCTATCATCCCTCTCTAATGCAGTACCTTTACTTACATATTCTGGATTGCATCCTTTGGTTTTCATTCCAGAACACATGGCGAGAGCTGCCTTTTCAGTGTTGAACACCCTGAATTGCACAAAGCCAGGTTCAAATTGTCCTGTAAACACATATCAGAACACATAATGATTTATATATAAACAGGTTAGACATCCAGCACACACCTGCCATGCTTCAGAACTCACACTTCAAAGAATCACAAGTAGAAAAAAAAAGGACAACATCCAATCATTCTCTGCTGTTTTTTGACCTTGATAACTGTGGCTTTCAAACAGTTGCATTTGAGTCCAGGATGTGCCTATTAAACCATTTCCACTCAGGGAGCAGTGCTCTTATAGGGACAGGTCAGGTTAAACACAGCTCCATTTTAATTTACAGATACTTAGAGCCTTGTTTCACTTTCCCGACATGGCCACGGGATTCACGCAGCTCGGGAACCACGTCTAACAACCTGGGGTGCGAGTTTCGTGGCCATTGCTCCAGCTGATTACGTGACACGTGCAATGTACAGTAAAAGCTCCCACCTGACAGATGAGCACTTTCCTCAGCAGAAGCTGTTGTTTAGTCCATTTCCAGCAGAGATTCTGCAGGCTGCAAGTGTTTCCAGCAAAGTCTCCATCCAGTGTCACCTCATTGAAATAACTCTCTCACCATTTGACAGAATGTTTCTGTCATCTGTACTTCACCTGCCATCTACTTCATCAACATGGATGCCGTCTATACTGTCCCACCTTGGTCCTTCGCTGATGTTGCCGGCGGGGCTCCTCAGCACGGCCCTAGACTCAGTACCGCCCTACTGCCCCAGCAATGCCCCTCCATGGATGAGGGGCGCCTCCGATAGCACTCTGCCTCCATTGAGGGGCGTGGGGCAATTTTGCCCCCTTTATTTTTGACATATTAACAGAAACTTTACATAAACATTGGGTAAAACACACAAGTGGCTACCTTTATGTGTTGTTAGTTGGTATGATTGCACTAGGGTGGGGGTAAGTGTGAGGGGTGGCTAGTGAGATAGGGATGTGATAATGAAGATAGAGAGAGATGGATGCGTGGAGGTGCAAGGTATGGTGTGAGTAAGGATGTTCAGGAGTAGGACTCGGAAGGCAGAGTGATGGGGATGTGATGAGAGGTTTCCTGATTTAATGAGATAATTGAAACGTTTGCAGCACTGCACCCAGGTCCTCCTGACCACATCACTGCTTGTGACATCATCTGCAATCTGCAACCAGGCTGCCTTGTCTCCTGGGGAGGTGTCTTCCACCCATCTGAAGGGAAGAGGAGCTCCCTGCATGCTCTGCCTCCCTCCATAAGCATCTTAAAGGAGACATGGGAGAACCTGGGTCAGCCCTCTGCCTCTGTGCAGTCATTGTCGGTGTTTGCAGCAGTCCAATGCTGTAGTGCACTGACAGCACGATGTTAGATTACACTTCAAATGGAATGTGGCCGGGGTCACTTTAAAGATCGCGGCTGAAAATGCATCGTGAGTGACATCACCAGACCCGCTCCATCTCATTGGGCTTAATAGGACCTATTAAGGCTAGTTCATTTTCAACAGTGGGATGGAGTCAGCAGTGGGGTCATGACCCACCACGGACACCGCCCGCACCGGACCCGCCCAGGTAGGCTTGCAGAAGTCTATGGCATCTAATAGAAGTGAACAGACATAAACTAGAGGAGAGTTCAAAGCTCCATTTGTCAAGGCCACCTTGGACATCAAAACAAAAGCAAATTACTCAGCAGTTCAGGCAGCATCTGTGGAGAGAGAAACAGAGTTAACGTTTCAGATCGTTGATCCTTTGTCAGAACTGACGAATGTTCGAAAAGAACAGATCCTGAGGAGCACTGAAAGGGGGTGAGGAAGAAAGAACAACAGGGAAGGTCTGTGATAAGGTGGAGCTCAGGAGAGATTAGAGACAAAAGGGATGATGAGTCAAATTCAACTGGTATTGGCAGAAGTTAGAAAAGGATTAGTCTAGATAGGGTGTGAATGATAGAATAATTAACCAGCTGCCATTGGAGAGAAAGAGAAAATAAACACATAAGATTGAGGGGAGGGGTGGTTGGATGGGAGCCAAAAATTGGCACAGGTTATCTGAAATTGTTGAACTCTATGTTGAGTTGGGAAGGCTATAAATTGCCTAAATGAAAGATGAGATGCTGTTCCTCGAGCTCACGTTGAGCTTCAGTGGATCAGTGTCGGAGGCCGAGGACGGAGATGTCGCAGTGGGAGTGGAGTGGGGAATTAAAGTGACAGGCGACTGGAAGCTCAGGGTCACACTTATAGACTGAACGGAGGTGCTCTGCAAAGCAGTCACCCAATCTACGTTTGTTCTCCCCAAAGTAGAGGAGACCTCATCGTGAGCAGTGAATACAGGATACTAAATTGAGAGAAGTACAAGTAAATCATTGTTTCACCTGGAAGTAGTATTTGGGGCCCTGGATAGTGGGAAGGGAGGAGGTAAAAGGGCAGGTGTTGCATCTCCTGCGCTTGTACGGGAAGGTGCCGTGGGAAGGGGAGGGGCTGATGAGGGTGACTGCAGAATCGACCAGTGTGTCGCGGAGGGAGCTGTCCTTTCGGAACGCTGAGAGAGGAGGGGAAGGGTAGATGTGATTGGTGGTGGGATCACACTGAAGGTGGCGGAAATGACAGTGAATGATCCGTTGAACGTGAAGGCTGATAGGGTGAAAGTTGAAGACATTGCATTGGAGGCAGTTCAGCGAAGGTTCACTCGGTTGATTCCGGAGATGAAGAGGTTGACTTATGAAGATAGGTTGAGTAGGTTGTGCCTATACTCATTAGAGTTCAGAAGAATGAGAGATGATGTTATCAAAATGTATAAGATGAGGGGGCTCGTCAACGTGGATGCAGTGAGGATATTTCCACTCATAGTGGAAACTAGAACGAGGGCCATAGTCTTAGAATAAAGGGCCACCCATTTAAAACTGTTGGAGGAATTTCTTCTCTCAGAGGGTTGTAAATCTGTGGAATTCTCTGCCCCAGAGAGCTGTGGAGGCTGGGTCATGGAATATATTTAAGGTGGAGATAGACAGATTTTTAAGCGATAAGGGAATAAAGGGTTATGGGGAGCGGGCAGGGAAGTGGAACTGAGTCCATGATCAGATCAGCCATGGTGTTATTAAATGGTGGAGCAGGCTCGAGGGGCCAGGTGGCCTACTGCTGCTCCTATTTCTGATGTTCTGATGACAAGAGGAACCTCGTCGTGGTTCTGAGAGGGAGGGGAAAGGGTGAGAGCAGAGGTGTGGGAAATAGAACGAACATGGTTGAGGGCCATGTTAACCATGGTGGAGGGGAATCCTCGGTTGAGGAAAAAGGAAGACATGTCAGAGGCATTAGTGTGAAAGGTGGCATCGTCAGAGCAGATGCGACTGAGATGGAGAAACTGGGAGATTGGAATGGAGTCCTTACAGGATGTGGGGTGGGAGGAAGTGTCGTCCAGGTAGCTGTGGGAGTCAGTGGGCCTATAGTGGATACTGGTCGATAGCCTATCCCAGAAATGGATTCAGAGAAGTCGAGGAAGGGAAGGGAAGTGTCGGAGATGGACAATGTGAAGGTGAGGGAAGGGTGGAAATTGGATGCAAAGTGAATGACATTTCCTAGTTCAGGGAGAGAGCAGGAAATGGCACCGATTTCATTTGAACAGTTCATCATCAAGGTGTACCTCCTCAGGTGGATGTAAAACATCCTGTGGCACTTTTTGAAGAAGTGCAGTGGAGTTCTGGGGCCATTGCCATGATTTATCCCTTAGTCAACACTGTCATGGTCACTGTTTAGAATCCTGGGGGGGAAATTGGGCTCTGTAACACCCATTGTTTTGTCGGTATGTGACTTTCAGATGGGTAGTGCACTGGACAGCAGCTTGGTAAAAGGGTATGCGAGTGTGCACCTAACATCCGTCGCTAACTTGCAGAGCAGGCAAATTATAATGTCAATCACTATGCAATGCTAATTTTATGCCAACACTGCAATTTATGAATACCATGTTCCAGCCTAGACCTTGTCTTAACCTGACACTGCTGAACACAACAGTAATCGGCACGAAGGGCCCCCACCAGTGCTATTTAATGGAATCATGAACTACTTACAGGTTAGTTGCTGGATTATTTCTTCTGAATGCTGGTACAATTTACACGTTGTTGGAGCTTTCCTACATTTGCTGAAAGTTTCAGTAGTCTACAAGGAGTGGTCTGGCTAGTGCTGGCACTTTTTTGTTCATTTAAAAGCTTGTGCTGAACAAGTTGCTGCCAGCCGTGTGTGGCCTTGTAGGCCTTCCTCTTGTAATTGAACATGACTGGGAGAATGACGAGAGGCCAAGCAGAGCAGTTCAAGCTGCTGAAAGAGGGAGAAGGGGGAGAAGGTTTATCCGCAGGAAACTGTATGCACAGAGAGTTTTTAAATGAGCAATTACCTTACCCCAGCTTCAGTAACGACCAATGTTCGAGATGTCTTCACTTTGCCCTGAAAGCCCCTTTGAACAGTGGTATCCAGAGCCACGATAGCAGCAGACTGAGTTTGCAAGGCAGCAGTTTGAGCTTCCCCTGCTGCTTTCAGACATTTCGATTGAAGCTGTTTGTGCTGCAATGGAAGCTGTGACATCGGCCAGCAGACACCGCATCATGGAGGGTTCTACAGATGTGCTGACAGAGCTGACCACCTGCTCTGTGTTGGCAAGGTCTGCGCAAAGCTCTGTGCCAAGTTGATGCTGGACTCCTCCATACTCCATTGACATTGAGTGCAGGCGCCTGGTTCTGTACACCCATCAGCCTTTTTCTGTAGCCTGGCCCATCGATGTCCTGATCCGAGTCCTCTGCAGCAGAACTAGTGTGCGACCTCGCCCTTTGGTGAGCTGTAACCTGCGCTATCCTTTCCCCCTGCTCCTGTGTACTGAAGCTCGGTTTCTCATTGCATGCAGAGTCCCTCCTCAAACCGAGCCTCTGAAATACGCGCAGTGTCAGTCTCTGAGCTGGTGGCTGGAAGTGCAAGATTGAGTAATGGTGTGTCTTCATCTTCACTGTCTTTTTCCTCTTCCTCCACTGATTACTAAAGCTCCAAGGGTTTGGTGGGAGAGGAGAAAGTAAGAAGTGCGTGCTTACACTCTCTGCAGCTTGTGAATCAGAAGAGATTGTGGGATGAGGGTGAAGTGGGATGAGAGAAGGAAGATTGAGTTCGGAGGAGCGGCCTATAAAAGACCCAACAGTCGGGAGGTTGCGCGGGAGCTCGGAGGAGCGGCGGGAGTTCAGAGGAGTGGCCTATAAAAGGCCCAGCAGTTGGGAGGCGGCACGGGAGTTTGGAGGAGCAGCGGGAGTTTGGAGGAGCTAGCTGGTGCAGGGAGAGCTCAAAAAAGAAATAGAAAGAAATCGAAGGGTGACGTCACAGCCAAGGGGGTAAGTGATTGGTGAGTCGTTTTTCTCTTTCTTTTCCTTTATCAGTAGGTAATCTTTATCATTGTTGTTGCCAAATTAAATTAATCTAAACGTTAAGTCATGGCAGGAGAGCTCGGACACGTGTCATGCTCCTCCTGTGCTATATGGGAACTTAGGGACGCTTCCAGTGTCTCTGACGACGATATGTATGGGAAGTGTATCCTGCTTCAGCGCCTGACAGACCACGTTGAGGCACTGGAGCTGCGGGTGGATTCACTCTGGAGCATCCGCGATGCTGAGGATACCATGAATAGCACGTTTAGTGAGTTGGTCATACTGCAGGTAAAGGTTACACAGACAGATAGGGAATGGGTGACCAACAGGGAGCAGTGGAAGGAAGGTAGTGCAGGGGTCCTCTGCGGTCATCCCCCTCCGAAACAGATACACCGCTTTGGGTACTGTTGGGGGGGATGACTCATCAGGGGAGGGCAGCAGCAGCCAAGTTCATGGCACCATGGGTGACTCTGCTGCACAGGAGGGCAGGAAAAAGAGTTGGAGAGCTATAGTCGTAGGGGATTCTATTGTAAGGGGAAAAGGTAGACATCATGGAGACATGGCTCCAGGGTGACCAAGGCTGGGAACTCAACATCCAGGGGTATTCAACATTCAGGAAGGATAGACAGAAAGGAAAAGGAGGTGGGGTGGCATTGCTGGCTAAAGAGGAAATTAACGCAATAGTAAGGAAGGACATTAACTTGGATGATGTGGAATCTGAATGGGTGGAGCTGCGGAATACCAAAGGGCAGAAAATGCTAGTGGAAGTTGTGAACAGACCACCAAACAGTAGTAGTGAGCTTGGGGACAGCATCAAACAAGAAATTAGGGATGTGTGCAATAAAGGTACAGCAGTTATCATGGGCGACTTTAGTCTGCATATAGATTGGGATAACCAAACTGGTAGCAATACGATGGAGGAGGATTTCCTGGAGCATATTAGGGATGGTTTTCGAGACCAATATGTCGAGGAATCAACTAGAGGGCTGGCCATCCTACACTGAGTGATGTGTAATGAGAAAGGACTAATTAGCAATCTTGTTGTGCAAGGCCCTTGGGGAAGAGTAACCATAATATGGTAGAATTCTTTATTAAGATGGAGAGTGACACAGTTAATTCAGAGACTAGGGCCCTGAACTTAAGGAAAGGTAACTTCGATGCTATGAGACGTGAATAGGTTAGAATAGACTGGCAAATGATACTTAAAGGGTTGACAGTGGATAGGCAATAGCAAACATTTAAAGATCACATGGATGAACTTCAACAATTATACATCCCTGTCTGGAGTAAAAATAAAATGGGGAAGGTGGCTCAACCGTGGCTAACAAGGGATATTAAGGATAGTGTTAAATTCAAGGAAGAGGCATATAAATTGGCCAGAAAAAGCAGCAAACCTGAGGACTTGGAGAAATGTAGAATTCAGCAGAGGAGGACAAAGTTTAATTAGGAGGGGAAAAATAGAGTATGAGAGGAAGCTTGCAGGGAACATAAAAACTGACTGCAAAAGCTTCTATAGATATGTGAAGATAAAAAGATTAGTGAAGACAATCGTAGGTCCCTTGCAGTCAGATTCAGGTGAATTTATAATGGGGAACAAAGAAATGGTAGACCAGTTAAATAAATACTTTAGTTCTGTCTTCACGAAGGGAGACACAAATAATCTTCCGGAAATACTAGGGGACCGAGGGTCTAGTGAGAAGGAGCAACTGGAGGAAATCCTTATTAGGCAGGAAATTGTGTTAGGGAAATTGATGGGATTGAAGGCCAATAAATCCCCGGGGCCTGATCGTCTTCATCCCAGAGTACTTAAGGAAGTGGCCCAAGAAATAGTAGATGTATTGGTGATCATTTTCCAACAGTTATCGACTCTGGATCAGTTCCTATGGACTGGAGGATAGCTAATATAACACCACTATTTAAAAAAAGGAGGGAGAGAGAAAACGGGTAATTATAGACCGGTTAGCCTGACATCAGTAGTGGGGAAAATGTTGGAATCAATTATATTAGATGAAATAGCAGAGCATTTGGAAAACAGTGACAGGATCGGTCCAAGTCAGCATGGATTTATGAAAGGGAAATCATGCTTGACAAATCTTCTGGAATTTTTTGAGGATGTAACTAGTAGAGTGGACAAGGGAGAACCAGTGGATGTGGTGTATTTGGACTTTGAAAAGGCTTTTGACAAGGTCCCACACAAGAGATTGGTGTGCAAAATTAAAGCACATAGTATTGGGGGTAATGTACTGATGTGGATAGAGAACTGTTTGGCAGACAGAAAGCAGAGAGTCGGGATAAATGAGTCCTTTTCAGAATGGCAGGCAGTGACTAGTGGGATGCCACAGGGCTCAGTGCTGGGACCCCAGCTATTTACAATATACATTAATGATTTAGATGAAGGAATTGAGTGTAATATCTCCAAGTTTGCAGATGAGTGGTTATGCTGGGTGGCGGTGAGAGCTGTGAGGAGGATGCTAAGAGGCTGCAGGGTGACTTGGACAGGTTAGGTGAGTGGGCAAATGCATGGTTATCCACTTGGATGACAAAAACACGAAGGCAGATTATTATCTGAATGGTGGCAGATTAGGAAAAGGGGAGGTGCAACGAGACCGGGGTGTCATGGTACATCAGTCATTGAAAATTGGCATGCAGGTACAGCAGGCGGTGAAGGCGGCAAATGGTATGTTGGCCTTCATAGCTAGGGGATTTGAATATAGCAGCAGGGAGGTCTTCCTGCAGTTGTACAGGGTCTTGGTAAGGCCTCACCTGGAATATTGTGTTCAATTTTGGTCTCCTAATCTGAGGAAGGAAGTTCTTGCTATTGAGGGACTGTAGCGAAGGTCTACCAGACTGATTCTCGGGATGGCAGGACTGACATATGAGGAGAGACTGGATCGACTGGGCTTGTATTCACTGGAGTTTAGAAGGATGAGAGGGAATCTCATAGAAACATATAAAATTCTGACAGGACTGGACAGGTTAGATGCAGGAAGAATGTTCCCGATGTTGGAGAAGTCCAGAATCAGGGGACACAGTCTAAGGATAAGGGATCAGCCATTTAGGACTGAGATGAGAAGAAACTTCTTCACTCAAAGAGTTGTTAACCTGTGAAATTCCCTACCGCAGAGAGTTGTTCATGCTAGTTCATTGGATATATTCAAGAGGGAGTTAGATATGGCCCTTATGGCTAAAGGGATCAAGGGGTATGGAGAGAAAGCAGAAAAGGGGTACTGAGGTGAATGATCAGCCATGATCTTATTGAATGGTGGTGCAGGCTCGAAGGGCCGAATGGCCTACTCCTGCACCTATTATCTATGTTTCTATATACCCTCATCATTAATCCCTCCAGTGGCCACGGCCTCAGTGATGCTCCTTCCCATAATGGCCAGCACTGTCTCTTCAATAGAGGTTAAAACATGGTTGACCAGCTGCCAGTGTGTGTGAGTTCTGGGTGCGAGACTTGCAACAGTGCTAATTGTGTGAGGATGAGGTAAAGCATCTCGATTTTAGGGTTGAATGCTGTTTGATAGAGAGATGAGCGATAGGGGTATAGTGAATTGAGCAGTTGATGCAGTTCGTGGTGCAGTTGTTGGGATATGCCATTTGAAGATGAACTCAGTCACCTTGATAACTTGTATGAGATTGTTAAACTTCTGCCTGCACTACATTATGTTCTTGGAGCTACTCTCCTGGCATTGACCTCTGACACTACTTGTTTCCACTGCCTCCTGAGCACATGTCTGTGACCTGCTGCCCCCTGCAGATATAGGAGATCTCTCCTTCTTTCCACCACATCTACCAAGGTCTCCAGTGAATTTTCTGAAAACCTTTGTGCTCGCTCTCTCACATGTTTAGCCATTGCTCAAGTATCACAGCCCAGATTGTCTTTTAAAAAAATTCCCACCACTTCTTGCAGCCACAATGCACCTCCCCTTTAAGAGGTGCAGGCTGCCTTTAATGAGCACTGGCCATGCGGGATATCGAGCCCCTGCTGATACGTGCAGCCAATGAACAGTGGGGTTAGTGCTGGTTGCATGCAGAGATCATGTAAAAGAGCATCAGGCACCAACTTACTATGCTGCCTGCAACGCATTGAACAGGCGCGGGTTAATCACACACTGAAATCCCCAGGCATGTTTTCGGGGGTTAGTCAATTTCTCCCCCTTGGTGTCCTGACCAGGATTTATCCCTTAGTCATTGTTTAGAATCATAGAATGATACAGGAGGCTAATCGCCCCATCGCACTTACGCTGGCTCTTTGAAAGAGCTCTCCAATTAGTCCCACCCCCTGCTCTTTCCCCATTGGCCAGCAAATGTTCACCTTCCAATATTTATCCAATTCCATTTTGAAGATTATTATTGAATCTGCTTCCTCCACCCTTTCAGGCAGTGCATTCCAGGACATCACAACTCACTGCGTATAAAATAAAGTCTTCATATCGCCTCTGATTCTTTTGCCAATTATCTTCAATCTGTGCCCTCTGGTTACCGACCCTTCTGTTGCTGGAAACAGTTTCTCCTTATTTAAAACACTTCATGAGTTTGAACACTGCTATCAAATCTCCCCTTAACCTTCTCTGCTCTACGGAGAACAACCCCAATTTCTCTAGTCTCTCCACTTAACTGAAGTGTTTCAGCCCAGGTACCATTCTAGTAAACCTCCTCTGCACCCTCTCTAAGGCCTTGACATCCTTCCTAAAGTGCGGTGCCCAGAATTGACCACATTATTCCAGTTGTGGCCTGACCAGTGATTTATGAAGGTTCAGCATAACTTCCTTGCTGTATGTGGGACTTTGCTGTGTTCAACTTAGCTGCTGTTTTTGCCGACAAAACAGTATTTAAAAAAGTTTGAATTATCAGCTGTGAAATACTTTAGGATATTCTAAAGATGCAGAAATGCAATATAAATGCAAGTCCTTTCTTTTAGATACAGCCTCTGCCCATTCAAGAGCTGCTTTGCAATACCTACTACAGATCAGTGAGCAGTTTCATGGCCCTTGCCTGACTTCTCCATGGCAAATGGACTGATTCCACCGACCAAAAATCTATGTTTTTGTTTCAGAAGGCAATGCTCTTGAAACTTGAATATTAAAATAGAGTAATTCACTTAAACCCCTGCATATTGCACTTACCTCTAATAGAAGGCCCATAAAAATTGCGTATCTTCTGCCCATCTCCGAAGTCATAGGTGATGGGAATGAAAGGTCCGTTATCACCTGGGCAATTCCCTTTGTTGTATTCTACAGGGTAACGCTGAAATAGAACATATTGTCCACACATTGAAAGACCATCCACTTGGCCGTCTCGTCCCCCCATGCCCTCTCCTCTCCCTGCGGCCACTTCTCCCAGTCCTCCTCCTAACTTTGCAGTTCCTTTCCCCTCCCTAACCCCCAACATCTTCCGACCCAACGCTTTTCAAACTCATCTCTTCCATGAAAAGCTCACCACCTGCTCTACTGGACCCCTGCCAACACAATTCCAGATTATCAGCCTGGCCCAGTGGTAATATTCTCGTCTCTCAGTCAGAATATTGTAGATTCAAGCTTTACTGCAGGGACTTGACTGCATGATCCAGGCTGCTACTTCAGTGCAGTACTGAGGGCATGTTGCATTGTTGGAGGGGCACCATTTGGATAAGATGTTAAACCAAAGCCTTTTTTGCCAGTCCTGGAGGATGTAGAGGATCCCGTGGCTCTATTCAAAGAAAAGCAGGGTAGTTCTCCCAGCATCCCAGCCAACATTTATACCTCAGTCAACTCTTCCAGAAACAGAGTAACTGATTATGTATCCCATTATTGTCTGTGGTTGCTTGCTGTGCCTGCCATGTTTGCCGACTGTAATGTATTTGCTTCATGGGTTCTTTGCTTAAGAATTCATAACCAAGGTTTAACAATCATACTGCACTTTATCAATTCATCCACTAGGCTCACAAGTGCATGCCTCATCATGGCTGACCTAGACTGAACTGACTGGGGTTTTATTGAATCTTGTGGACATCACGTGACGCAACCCTACAACTATTTTTAGTTGATCTGCAAATCAAGTTGATCTGTAAATCACGTGCCCCCTGATTAAAGGGGGGCACTAAAACTGACACGTTAAACAAATTAAACTTTGGACAGTGACTTAAATCAAATTAATATTTGGTTGTTGGGGGTGATGGTGCACTCCAGTCCCTCCGGCGCCCACCTCTCGCGGAAGGCAGCGAGTGTACCGGTGGACACCCGTGCTCCATCTCCAGGGACACCCTAGCCCGGATGTAACCGCGGAAGAGAGGCAGGCAGTCGGGCTGAACAAGTCCCTCGACCACCCGCTGCCTGGACCGGTTGATGGCCACCTTGGCCATGCCCAGGAGCAATCCCACGAGGTGGCCTTCCGAGTTGCACGCTCCCCTCCGCACAGGAGCGTGGGACTAAAGTGCAACCGGAATTTGAGGAGCAGCCCATTCAAGTAATGGAAGAGGGGCTGCAACCTCATACACTCAACATAAGCATGGAACACGGACTCCGCCAGACTGCAGAAATTACGGCCTGGGAGTCCGTGAACCGATTTAAAAACCGATTGTACGGGGCTGCTCCATGTAAAACCCTCCAGGCCAAGTCCCCAATAAATAAAGGGAGGACTCCCGCGTAGAGAGCACTCTATTGAGGGCCCCACCTCCTCTGGATGGCAAGATGGTGTGCCATAGTGTGTCCGGATGGCAGCCGAGGATGGCAAAGTGGAGAGTGTGCAAGAGCAGCCCGTACAGGAATCCCCTCCACACAGAACTGAAAGGCACGGAGGGGATTTCCCGGAGGAGGCTCAAGTTGTGAGGCACCAGCTCCCGAGGGAGGTTTCTGGGCCTGCCGCCGATGGGGAATTCCGTCCGGACGGGGGTCAGTTCGGACGGAATCGCCCCATGTGCTTGAACATCCTCGACACACCTAACGGAGTCAGGGCCCAGTGCTGTTTTTAGCGACTCGATGGCATTGGCCGTGCACCGGATGTCAGCCCAGGATAGGCGCCGTGCCATCTCCTCTGGCTCCATACAGCCCATTCCTCCGCCATCGAGCAGGTCCCTGACCCTGGTCCCCTCGCCAGCCACAGCCCTCTCGTCCGCCTGCCACCTAAAACCGCGGTCGTGGAGGTACGGATTCCTGAGCAGCAGCTCCCGAAGGACAGCCGCCACTCCAAACGGGGGAGAAACGCGCTTGGTGGTGATTTTGTTCCACACCCTGATAAGTTCCTGGTAAAAGACAGGCAGCCCCCGCATGGCAGTCCTGACGCTCCACCAGGCTCACAAACAGGAGATGCGTGTCATAATTAAGGCAGTACTGCTAGCGGATGAAATACTTCGCCAGCGCACACCACCTGGGAGGGTGCTCGACGTACAGGTATCTCTGCAGGGTCTGAAGACAGAAAGTCGCAGCCTGGATGCTCACGCACACCAACGCCGAACCGCCCTCCCTAAGCAAGAGACCCTGAACTGCAGCAGAGACCCAGTGCTTCCTGTTGTTCCAGAACAAGTCGACCAGCTTCTTTTGTATCTTGGCAACCAACGCAGGAGGAGGGGCCAAAGTGACCAACTGGTAGCACAACATAGCGGCCACCAGCTGGTTTATGACTGGCGCTCGACCCCTGCAGGACAGCACTCGCAGCAGTCCTGTAGGCGCCCTAGGCAAATGACGACTTTAGCCTCCAACTCTTGCCAGCTCGCCGGCCAGGCTTCCTCGTCAGGGCTAAGGTCGACTCCCAGATAAAGGAGATGGGTCATGCTCCAGGCAAAAGGCCTGAGCTCCTCCGGCAGTGAGTCCACTCGCCACTGACCCACCAGGAGTCCGGAACATTTCTCCCAGTTGATCCTGGTGGAGGATGCAGCCGAGTAAATCGTCTGGCACTCACGCATCCTCCACAGGTCAACGGGATCCTCGACCATGAGGAACACGTCATCAGCGTAAGCCGAGAGGACGACCTCCACACCTGGCCCTTGCAGAGCCAGTCCCGTCAACTTCTTCTGCAAGAGGCGCAGGAAAGGCTCCACGCATATGGCATGTAACTGACGGGACACGGGGCATCCCTGGCGCATCCCTCTCCCAAAGAAAAGGGGCGCCATCAAAGACCCATTAATCTTAATCAGACACTCCACGGCAGCGTACAAAAGTCGGATCCGAGCACCGAAATGCGTCCCGAATCCAAAAGCGCGCAGAGTCCCGAAAAGATACTCGTGATCCACCGTCAAACGCCTTCACCTGATCTAGGGAAAGGAAGGCGACCCGACAGAACAGCCCTCTGGGAATGGTGGACCCCAGAAGGATGTTGTTGTGGATTGTCCGGCCCGGGACTGTGTAGGCCTGGTCAGGGTAGATCATGTGGTCCAGCACGGAGCCAAGGCGAGCAGACATAACATTGACAAAAATTTTATAATCCGTGCTGAGGAAAGAGACCTGGCATCAGTTCTTAAGTAGGCAGAGATCACCCTTGTTAGGCAGCAGGATGATGACTACCCTGCGCCAAGAGAGGGGCATCTCTCCGGTCGCCAGACTTTCCCCCAGGACCCAAGCGTAGTTGCCCAGAATGCCCTGTGGAATTCCACGGTCGACCCGTCCCGCCCCGGGGACTTTCCCCTCGAGAGCTGGTCGAGGGCACCAGTCAGCTCTGCCACGCTTAGCGGAGCGTCCAGATTTTCGGCGCCCTCCGGGCCGACCTTCGGCAAGTCCTCCCACAAAACTCTACGCGCTTCCTCACTGGACGGATCAGGAGAGAACAGAGCCCCGTAATAGTCGTGGGCCCTGTTACTGTTGCCCTCCAGATCCGAGACCAGAGATCCGTCGTCGGCCAGCAGCGCCAAGAGCTGCTTAGGGACCTCCTGTCTCTTTTCCAGTGAGAAGAAGAATGGGGAGCTGTGGTACAGGTCCCAGAGGAACTGCATCCGCAACCTCACGAACGCGCCTCGGGACCCGACAAGCTGCAGGTCCTTCAGCGTACCCTTCTTCACTTCGGACACCGTCCACAGGGCCGGGTCCTTGATAACTTGACCGAGATGGGACTCTAGGTCAAGCACTTCTTTTTCCAGACGCCCCACCCTGGCCTCGCGCCTCTTGATAGACCTCTTCGCGTACTCTTGACAGAAGAGACAGAGGTGAGCCTTGCCCATGTCCCAACATAGCCTCAAGGAGAGGAAGCCCCCCTGCTTCCTTCTCCAGTCAGCCCAGAAACGATGGAACGAATCCTGGAACCGCTCGTCCTCCAGCAGCAGTTTGGTAAAATGCCAGTACACGGACCCCACCCACGCGGAGCGAAGCAAGCTCCTCCCACACCAGGTGGTGGTCCGAGCACGGCGCCAGCCACATGAAAGCCGCTGGAATGCAGAATATGTACACTCGGGATATGTACAGACAGTCGATTCTGGACATATCCTCTTCCAGGCCTCACCCAAGTGAAGGCGCTCGAGTCGCGATGGAGATTTCGCCAGGCGTTCACCAAGTCGAAGGACCCGACCAGCTCCCTCAATTTCTCCATCGCTAACATGCTCTGTGGGGCACCGGAGTGGTCTCTCGCCCCGAGGGTGCAGTTAAAATCCCCCCACCCCCCATCCTGCCGAGGACAATGCAGTCGCTGACGTCGATGGAGCCTAGAAGAGTGGAAACGTCTTCGAAGAAGCGCACTTGCTGCGGGCCGGGCTGGGGGGCGTACACGTTCACTAAATGGAGCAGCCGTCCCGCAGGCGAACCATGACATGGAGCAAGCGGCCTGATCACCAAGATCTCCGGCTGAAAATGTAGGGTCAGCAAGATGGCCACCCCACAACAAGTGGCAGTGAGGTGGCTCATGCGGACCTCTCCTTGCCATTCCAGGAGCCACGTAGCCTCGTCTCCTGGAATGGTGTGGGTTTCTTGCAGGAAGCACACCGCATATTTCCCCTCCCATAGGAGCGAAAAATTGTTAAATCTACGGCGTGCCTCTCTGCCGCCGTTGGTGTTGAGGCCTGCTATGGTTATCTTCATGACAAGAGCACAGTGCAACCTCTACTAACCTTCTGTGAGGAGGGAGCGGAGTCGTGTGCTGACCTCCACTCCCTCAGCAACCCAGTGAGGAACGTTTTGAGCCGGCGCAGCTCAAGATTACCTTTTTTTGCTAAGGTTCTGTCCGCGCCCATGGTTTTGACGACGGTGCGGATGGACCTGATGAGCAGCGCCGGCTCATTTATCCAGGGCCAGCTTTGCGGCGACCCTGGCATTCCGCCAAAAAGTCCCGGAGTTTCTTGGCAGGAATGCGGTGGGATTCGGCAGCGGGCACGAGGAGATCCATCGCCTCACTGGCAATGGACTCTAAATCCTCTCCCGCGCCTACCACCGAGTACCCATCCTCCTCCGGCAGGTCACCACCAGCGGCCAGTCCTTCGACCCTATGCATACCATGCAGCCCTACCTCTGTCGCAATCCCACCCCAGGATCGTTGGCAGAGGAGTTCTCCATGGGCTCCTCCTGGGATGCCAGGTCGGGAAGTGACAGCGGACGGGGGGACCCCTTCCATCCCAGGCACCGGGAAGCACTGAGAAACCAGGCCGAAAAACATTTCCAGATCCTCCAAGTCCCCTGGCGCCACCGTCCGGGACGGAAATTGGGGTTCCTCACCCTCCCCGCCACCATCCTCCGACCCAGCGTGCAGGGGTTCTTGACATTCATTTACAGCCAGGTCGAGCAGATCCCGGGGGATGTTGAGGTTTGACTGGGCAGGTTCGGACTGGATCTCTTTGGCCTCGCCCAGCCTCAGTCCCCAGGATGCTCGACCCGTGTTTGACTAAACTGATTGAATTTTTTGAGGAGGTAACCATGAGGGTCGATGAGGGTAGTGCATACGATGTAGTATATCTGGACTTTAGCCAGGCTTTTGATAAGGTCCCACATGGTAGACTGGTCATGAAGGTTAAAGATACAGGGCAAAGTGGCAAGTTGGATCCAAAATTGGCTTGGAGGTAGGAAACAAAGGGTAATGATTGATGGATGTTTTTGTGACTGGAAGGATGTTTCTAGTGGGGTTCCGCAGGGTTCAGTACTGGGACCCTTGCTTTTTGTGGTATATATCAATGATTTAGATTTGAATATAGGGAGTATGATTAAGAAGTTTGCGGACGACACTAAAATTGGCTGTGTGGTTAATAATGAAGAGGAAAGTCATAGGCTACAGGAGGATATCAATCTACTGGTCAGGTGGGCAGAGCAATGGCAAATGGAATTTAATTCAGAGAAGTGTGAGGTGATGCACTTTGGGAGGGCTAATAAGGAAAGGGTATACACATTAAGCGGTAGGCCACTTAATAGTGTAGATGAACAAAGGGACATTGGAGTGCTTGTCCACAGATCCCTGAAAGCAGCAGGCCAGGTGGATAAGGTAGTTAAGAAGGCATACGGAATGCTTGCCTTTATTGGCCGAGGTATAGAATATAAGAGCAGGGAGGTTATGCTTAAATTGTATAATACTTTGGTTAGGCCACAGCTGGAGTGCAGTTCTGGTCGCCGTATTATAGGAAGGACATGATTGCACGAGAGAAGGTGCAGAGGAGATTTACTAGGATGCTGCCTGGAATAGAGTTTTGAGGACAGATTGGATAGGCTGGGTTTGTTCTCATTGGAATAGAGGAGGTTGAGAGGAGACCTCATTGAGGTGTACAAAATATTGACGGGCCTGGACATAGTGGATAGTAAGGGTCTATTTCCATTGGAGAAGAGGTCTATTACGAGGGGGCATAGTTTTAAGGTGGTTGGTGAAAGGTTTAGAGGGGATTTGAGGTGGGGGGGTTTCTTTGCGCTGAGGGTTGTAGGGATCTGGAACACTCTGCCTGAAAAAGTGGTGAATGCAGAAACCCTCACCACTTTTAAGAGATGGACCTAGAGTTGGTAATTGGGATTAGACTGGATGACCTTTTATTGGACGGTGCAGATATAATGGTAAGTACTGCAGGGAATCGAATACAGCCAGGATGATCCCCTGGACTAATTTTGATCACCTGGATGGGTCGGAGAGGAATTTATCCAAATTTTCTCTCCATAAATCTGGACCGACTAGGCTTATATTCACTGGAATTTAGAAGAATGAGAGCAGATCACATAGAAGCGTGTAAAATTCTGACGGGATTGGACAGGTTAGATGCAGGAAGAATGTTCCTGATGTTGGGGAAGTCCAGAACCAGGGTTCACAGTCTAAGGATAAGGGGTAAGCCATTTAGGTCCGAGATGAGGAGAAACTTCTTCACCCAGAGAATTGTGAACCTATGGAATTCTCTACCACAGAAAGTTGTTGAGTCCAGTTGGTTGGATATATTCAAAAGGATGTTAGATGTGGCCCTTACGGCTAAAGGGATCATGGGATATGGAGTGGTGTATTGAAGTTGCATGTTCAGCCATGATCATATTGAATGGTGGTGCAGGCTCGAAGGGCAAAATGGCCTGCTCCTGCACCTTTTTTCTATGTTTCTATGTTTCAATGTAAAGTGGTCTGGGTTTTTATCTGGTTTTTGCCTCTCCCAGGAGATCACATTCGAGTGTAGACTGTTTCAGTATAAGGGGTGTCGCAGTTGTGTGAGGCGGACTGGTTGGGCTGGGTGCTCGTTGCCTTTCCGTCATTGTTCATAGGTTTATACGTAATCTTGAGGGCTGCTGACCGAGGGCCGTGCGGCTATTTGTCGGCCGGCGTGGACACAATGGGCTGAAATAGCCTCTTTCTGCGCTGTAAATTTCTATGTTTCTATGTTTTAATTTTGTGATTGTGCAGATGAATATTATCGGAGACTTGAACTGTAACCTAACCAGCACAATTTTGAGTGCGATTCGGGGCAAATTCCCGATTGCACCCAAAGCGGAAACTCCACATCTTTTTCAAATGTGGCACTGCACTTTAAGACAATGCTGGGACACTCACCTTGTAAAGCTGGAACAGGTTGCCCCTGTAACGATGCAGGAACTTGGTCTGGGTATGGTAGCGGAGGATTGCTGTATCTCTCCAGCTCGTTATGGGCATGTCGTTGGGCACGTGCCACACGGATATGTCTGAGGCCATTATGTCATAGTAACCCGGGTTCTGTTTGGAAGCAGACACAGTTAGTCAGGACTATAGCAAGCAGAGTTCAGGAACATCAAAAAGCATGTGTTACTGAGGTTGACCCCTCTAAGAATCAGATCCAGCTGCACAGTATGGAGTTGATAACATGGTTTTTGGAGCCCATAGCATTGCTGCTCATTGTTTGCTGGCTCAATACACTGTGGAATGCTGAGTCCGACAGAGTGCCTCTTACAATTAAAAACAAGGGCATACAAAGCGGCCACAACTACTGGAAGGACAGAAGTCTGGGAAGCTTTTAAAAGCCAGCAAAGAACAACTAAAAAAATGATTAAGAAAGGGAAGATAGAATATGAAAGTAAACTAGCACAAAATATAAAAACAGATAGCAAGAGTCTCTATAGGTATATAAAAGGGAAAAGAGTGGCTAAAGTAAATGTTGGTCCCTTAGAGGACGAGACCGGGGAACTAGTAATGGGGAACATAGAGATGGCAGAAACTCTGAACAAATAATTTTCATCAGTCTTTATAGTAGAGGACAGTAACAATATTTCAACAGTGGATAGTCAAGGGGCTATAGGTGGGGGAGGAACATAACACAATCACAATCACTAAGGAGGTGGTACTCAGTAAGATAATGGGACGAAAGGCAGATAAATCCCCTGGGCCTGATGGCTTGCATCCTAGGGTCTTAAGAGAAGTAGCGGCAGGGATTGTGGATGCATTGGTTGTAATTTACCAAAATGCCCTGGATTCTGGGGAGGTCCCAGTAGATTGGAAAATTGCAAATGTAATGCCCTATTTAAAAAAGAAATCAGACAAAAAGCAGGAAACTATAGACCAGTTAGCCTAATATCTGTGGTTAGGAAAATGTTGGAGTCCATTATTAAAGAAGCAGTAGCAGGACATTTGGATAAGCAAAATTCGGTTAGACAGAGTCAGCATGGATTTATGAATGGGAAGTCATGTTTGACAAATTTGCTGGAGTTCTTTGAGGATGTAATGAACAGGGTGGATAAAGGGGAACCAGTGGATGTGGTGTATTTGGACTTCCAGAAGGCATTTGACAAGGTGCCACATAAAAGGTTACTGAACAAGAAAAAAGTTCACGGAGTTGGGGGTAATATATTAGATAGAGGATTGGCTAACCAACAGAAAACAGAGTCGGGATAAATGGTTCATGCTCTGGTTGACAACCAGTAACTAGTGGGGTGCCACAGGGATCAGTGCTGGGACCCCAACTAATTACAATCTATATTAACGACGTGGAAGAAGGGATGGAGTGTAACGTAACCAAGATTGCTGACGATGCAAAGATGAGAGGGAGAGCAATGTGTGAGGACACAGAAAATCTGATAAAGGACATAGATAAAGTGAGTGGGCAAAAATTTGGCAGATGGAGTGTAATTCTGGAAAGTGTGAAGTCATGCACTTTGGCAGAAAAAAAATCTAAGAGCAAGTTATTATTTAAATGGAGAAAGATTGCAAAGTGCTGCAGTACAGCAGGACCTGGGGGTTCTTGTGCATGAAACACAAAAGGATAGTATGCAGGTACAGCAAGTGATCAGGAAGGCCAATGGTATAAGAACATAAGAACATAAGAATTAGGATCAGGAGTAGGCCATCTAGCCCCTCGAGCTTGCTCCGCCATTCAATAAGATCATGGCTGATCTGGTCGTGGACTCAGCTCCACTTACCCGCCCTCTCCCCGTAACCCTTAATTCCCTTATTGGTTAAAAATCTATCTTTGACTTGAAAACATTCAATGAGCTAGCCTCAACTACTTCCTTGGGCAGAGAATTCCACAGATTCCTCTGGGAGAAGAAATTCTTTCTCAACTCGGTTTTAAATTGGCTCCTCCGTATTTTGAGGCTGTGCCCCCTCGTTCTAGTCTCCCCCACCAATGGAAACAACCTCTCTGCCTCTATCTTGTCTATCCCTTTCATGATTTTAAATGTTTCTATAAGATCACCCCTCATCCTTCTGAACTCCAACGAGTAAAGACCCAGTCTACTCAATCTATCATCATAAGGTAACCCCCTCATTTCTGGAATCAGCCTAGTGAATCATCTCTGTACCCCTTCCAAAGCTAGTATATCCTTCCTTAAGTAAGGTGACCAAAACTGCACGCAGTACTCCAGGTGCGGCCTTACCAATACCTTATACAGTTGCAGCAAGACCTCCCTGCTTTTGTACTCCATCCCTTTCGCAATGAAGGCCAACATTCCATTTGCCTTCCTGATTACCTGTTGCACCTGCAAACTAACCTTTTGGGATTCATGCACAAGGACTCCCAGGTCCCTCTGCACCACAGCATGTTGTAATTTCTCCCCATTCAAATAATATTCCCTTTTACTGTTTTTTTTCCCAAGGTGGATGACCTCACACTTTCCAACATTGTATTCCATCTGCCAAACCTTAGCCCATTCGCTTAACCTATCTAAATCTCCTTGCAGCCTCTCTGTGTCCTCTACACAACCCGCTTTCCCACTAATCTTAGTGCCATCTGCAAATTTTGTTGCACTACACTCTGTCTCCTCTTCTCGGTCATCTATGTATATTGTAAACAGTTGTGGTCCCAGCACTGATCCCTGTGGCACACCACTAACCACTGATTTCCAACCGGAAAAGGACCCATTTATCCCGACTCTGCTTTCTGTTAGCCAGCCAATTCTCTATCCATGCTAATACATTTTCTCTGACTCCGCGTACCTTTATCTTCTGCAGTAACCTTTTGTGTGTCTTGGCCTTTATTGCAAAGGGGATGGAGTATAAAAGCAGGGGAGTCTTGCTACAGCTGTACAAGGTATTGGTGAGGCTACACCTGGAATATTGCGTGCAGTTTTGGTTTCCATATTTATGAAAGGATATACTTGCTTTGGAGGCAGTTCAGAAAAGGTTCACAAGGTTGATTCCAGGGATGAGGGGGTTGATTTATGAGGAAAGGTTGAGTAGGTTGGGCCTCTACTCATTGGAGTTCAGAAGAATGAGAGGTGATCTTATCGAAAAGTATAAGATTATGAGGGGGCTTGACAAGATGGATGCAGAGAGGGTGTTTCCACTAATGGGGGAGACTAGAACTAGAGGGCATGATCTTAAACTAAGGGGTCACCCATTTAAAACGGAGATGAGAAGGAATTTCTTCTCTGAGGGTTGTAAATCTGTGGAATTTGCTGCCTCGGAGAGCTGTGGAATCTGGGACATTGAATAAATTTAAGACAGAAATAGACATTTTCGTGAGCAATAAGGGGACAAGGGGTTATGGAGTGCAGGCGGGGAAGTGGAGCTGAGTCCATGATCAGATCAGCCATGATCTTATTGAATGGCAGAGCAGGCTCGAGGGACCTTATGGCCTACTCCTCTTCCTATTTCTTATCTTCATGTTCTTATATGTTTGATAATGCAATCCAAGAGCATCTCAGGCTCATTAAAGACCCAATTTCACAGTAAGTGAAAGGAGCTACATAGAATATAATTGATGCACCTGACTGGTGCTGTAAGCGCTTGTACAAAAAGCGTGCAATAAGGTGTAGCACTGCCCATTAGGGTGGCAGTGTGAAATGCTGCAATGCCTGCCTGCATGTGGGGAGTGAATGAAAGTGAATAAAGATGTAAGAAATGAAAATCAAATATAATAGCCGCAGGCTAAGGAGAGACCTCTAACCACACCTTCCTATCCAGAATCTCCATGGTCCTCTTCTCATGAAGTTAATGGTCAGAGCATTGGTGGCCCTTTCCAGTCTGCATGCACTGCGTTTTGTTATGTGCAGCATTCTCCTGCAAACAAGTAGTGTAAAGGGATGTACATTGCAAAGTTGAACATGAGGGAAGATGTATGCCACTCAAGTGGCCAAGTTACTAGGCACCTTCTAGGAGTGTGTCAACATTCAGCGTGCAGGGTCCTTATGCTGGCTGTGCACTTGACAATTACACGTGGAAGCTGACTCCATGTCTGCCCATGATATTGTCAAGAGGCAGCATGCAGATGTGGAAGAGGAGAGAGCCAAGGATGGATCTTTCAGGGACTCTGAAGACAATGGTGCAGGGCTGGGAAGAGAAGCCATTGCTGGAAACGCCCTGGCTATAACAGAATAGGAAGAAGGGCAAAATCAGAAATGGTGTGGAAGATAAATCTGGAGCATCGCTTCAAACTAAACTGTGGCAGAATGACACAGCTTCAAATTAGAAAAACGGGAAATTTAAGACTCATGTGAGGAAGCACTCCTTCAAAAAGAGCTGTCAACGTAATGGAATGGATATCTGGGTAGGGTAATGTAGGGGTTACCTTAGAATGATTTGGATGTGGTGTGATGAGGGCAGTGTAACTTTTTACTTTCTGGATTGATGATCTAAAATCAGGCCAAATGGACTCATTGCTATTTATCGATCTTGTGATTCTTTTGTACAGTTGGTGGCAAAACAATAGGGCAGCCAATATGAGCTGCCTTAGTGGTGTTTGCACTGATGCTCTTCTCTGCACTGCCTGCACTATGCTGGTGGTGGGGGCTTTGATGTTCCTCCAAGCTTCAGTTTCGCTGGAGTCTTTATTCATTTTGTCCTTTTCCCCAGGTCTCGTGTACAGGATCTAAGTTAACTGAGCATCCAACTGATTCATTCCCCTAAACATTTGAACAATTTTAATCCTACCGCATTTCTTTTGTCCAATGAAAACGAATTACTTTAAATGAATCTCTCGTCACTGACTCCTAAATTCCGGCATCATGCTGGTCATTCTGCCCTCACGCGCTCCAGTTTCCTCTGAAACCAATTTCCTTTTTAAGGACAAGTTCCCCATAACTCCCCCGATGTACAGTCCAGTGATCTACACAGGTTAGAAAACATGTTCCAGCTTATCGTTACATTCATTCCTGTCCATGAAGGGTCCTTTCAGTCAGTGATCAGTAATGATGACCAGGTATATTTCTCCTTTGTTCATTCACTTCCCTTCACCTTGCCTGTGCTCTGTGTTTCCTGTTCCAGTTTGTAGAACCTTGGCCGAGACATTCGGTAACGCCCTGGTTGGAAAGTTGGAAAAGTAGCACCAGGCACTAATCATTCTCTTCTCCAGCGATATTCAGCTTTAGCGCTCCAAGAGGGAAGTGGAGCGCTAAATCAAGCTCTAACCACTTCTCTTAACGTGCCCAAGTCAGAGAGTGGGGTGAAAGCGGCAAAGCGCAGAACAGTTTCGAGCGCATTGGTAACGGCATGAGAGGCTGCTTCCCTCGCGTAAAGAGCAGGAACAATGATGCTGCACAAGCTCGTTGTTGGCAGTTCTGTTTTGCCAGGTGACCTGCGCGACTGCCATTACAGCCCCAAACACTCACACAGTGGAGGCCTTGGATATATTGCACTGGTGAAACATGAAAAGCTTTGCGCAGTGACCAGACTGGTGAAAATAATAAAGGTTGCGCTAACTGGAAACCGTTCCCTTAAATTACCACTCCCCAATTGGTCAGCCGTGTTCACAATGCCTCCTCTTGCTGGGGTTGTCGATATGAGGTGTTACAGCAGGGGGAGAGAGTTAATTTTACATCCAGGGCGATAACGGAGCGCTGCGCACTTTCTGACATCATGATCATAGAAACATAGAAACATAGAAACATAGAATATAGGTGCAGGAGTAAGCCATTCCGCCCTTCGAATTGCACCACCATTCAATGAGTTCATGGCTGAACATGCAACTTCAGTACCCCATTCCTGTTTTCTCGCCATACCCCTTGATCCCCCAAGTAGTAAGGACGACATCGAACTCCTTTTTGAATATATTTAGTGAATTGGCCTCAACAACTTTCTGTGGTAGAGAATTCCACAGGTTCACCACACTCTGGGTGAAGATGTTTCTCCTCATCTCGGTCCTAAATGGCTTACCCCCTTATCCTAAGACTGTGACCCCTGGTTCTGGACTTCCCCAACATTGGGAACATTCTTCCTGCATCTAACCTGTCTAAACCCGTCAGAATTTTAAACGTTTCTATGAGATCCCCTCTCATTCTTCTGAACTCCAGTGAATACAAGCCCAGTTGATCCAGTCTTTCTTGATATGTCAGTCCCGCCATCCCGGGAATCAGTCTGGTGAACCTTCCCTGCACTCCTTCAGTAGCAAGAATGTCCTTCCTCAAGTTAGGAGACCAAAACTGTACACAATACTCCAGGTGTGGCCTCACCAAGGCCCTCTACAACTGTAGTAACACCTCCCTGCCCCTGTACTCAAATCCCCTCGCTAGGAAGGCCAACATGCCATTTGCTTTCTTAACCGCCTGCTGTACCTGCATGCCAACCTTCAATGACTGATGTACCATGACACCCAGGTCTCTTTGCACCTCCCCTTTTCCTAATCTGTCACCATTCAGATAATAGTCTGTCTCTCTGTTTTTACCACCAAAGTGGATAACCTCACATTTATCCACATTATACTTCATCTGCCATGCATTTGCCCACTCACCTAACCTATCCAAGTCACTCTGCAGCCTCATAGCATCCTCCTCGCAGCTCACACTGCCACCCAACTTAGTGTCATCCGCAAATTTGGAGATACTACATTTAATCCCCTCGTCTAAATCATTAATGTACAATGTAAACAGCTGGGGCCCCAGCACAGAACCTTGCGGTACCCCACTAGTCACTGCCTGCCATTCTGAAAAGTACCCATTTACTCCTACTCTTTGCTTCCTGTCTGACAACCAGTTCTCAATCCATGTCAGCACACTATCCCCAATCCCATGTGCTTTAACTTTGCACGTTAATCTCTTGTGTGGGACCTTGTCGAAAGCCTTCTGAAAGTCCAAATACACCACATCAACTGGTTCTCCCTTGTCCACTCTACTGGAAACATCCTCAAAAAATTCCAGAAGATTTGTCAAGCATGATTTCCCTTTCACAAATCCATGCTGACTTGGACCTATCATGTCACCTCTTTCCAAATGCACTGCTATGACATCCTTAATAATTGATTCCATCATTTTACCCACTACTGATTTCAGGCTGACCAGTCTATAATTCCCTGTTTTCTCTCTCCCTCCTTTTTTAAAAAGTGGTGTTACATTGGATACCCTCCACTCCATAGGAGCTGATCCAGAGTCTATGGAATGTTGGAAAATGACTGTCAATGCATCCGCTATTTCCAAGGCCACCTCCTTAAGTACTCTGGGATGCAGTCCATCAGGCCCTGGGGATTTATCGGCCTTCAATCCCATCAATTTCCCCAACACAATTTCCTGACGAATAAGGATTTCCCTCAGTTCCTCCTTCTTTACTAGACCCTCTAACCCCTTCTATATCCGGAAGGTTGTTTGTGTCCTCCTTCGTGAATACCGAACCAATGTACTTGTTCAATTGGTCTGCCATTTCTTTGTTCCCAGTTATGACTTCCCCTGATTCTGACTGCAGGGGACCTACGTTTGTCTTTACTAACCTTTTTCTCTTTACATATCTACAGACGCTTTTGCAGTCCGTCTTAATGTTCCCTGCAAGCTTCCTCTCGTACTCTATTTTCCATGCCCGAATCAAACCCTTTGTCCTCCTCTGCTGAGTTCTAAATTTCTCCCAGTCCCCGGGTCCGCTGCTATTCTGGCCAATTTGTATGCCACTTCCTTGGCTTTAATATTATCCTTGATTTCCCTTGATAGCCACGGTTGAGCCACCTTCCCTTTTTTATTTTTACGCCAGACAGGGATGTACAATTGTTGTGCTTCATCCATGCGGTCTCTAAATGTCTGCCATTGCCCATCCACTGTCAACCCCTTAAGTATCATTCGCCAATCTATCCTAGCCAATTCACGCCTCATACCTTCAAAGTTACCCTTCTTTAAGTTCTGGACCATGGTCTCTGAATTAACTGTTTCATTCTCCACCCTAATGTAGAATTCCACCATATTATGGTCACTCTTTCCCAAGTGGCCTCGCACAACGAGATTGCTAATTAATCCTCTCTCATTACACAACACCCAATCTAAAATGGCCTCCCCCCTAGATGGTTCCTCGACATATTGGTCTAGAAAACCATCCCTTATGCACTCCAGGAAATCCTCCTCCACCATATTGCTTCCAGTTTGGTTAGCCCAATCTATGTGCATATTAAAGTCACCCACTAGCGAGGCACGAGAGGCTCAGGCGCTACGGGTTAGCACCAGCGCTAAACTGGCACTGAAGTTCGTGGGCATCGCTGCATTCGCCATGTCCGGTCGCTAACCCCTTCGTGTTCCGTTAGCACCCCAACCAGGCACTAACTGATGGTGCTATCCTACCGAATTTCTAGTCCTAATAATGTCAACATTAAAAGCCCCCTGTCCTCCCTTCGCCCACCCATTTAATTGTCAATCTCACTTGGATTTGGCACTTGCTCACACAGCTAGCTGTCATCAGCAAATTCGATATTGGTACAAGGATAACTCTTCCCCATTCAACTTGTTAATAGTGTGAGCAGCAAGTGATTCTTGTGAAATTTACTTATTACTAACTCCCAGGAGGGCTTCAATTTGTCTTCTACCTTCAATTGATTATAAACACAATTCGTTAATAATTTGCGAGCCTTGATCTTCTTCAGAAGACTCCTAAGTCCAGTGTTAGAACATGAGGAAGTTCCATTCTGGTTATTTAGCAGGCAGAGTGGGCTGAGGGCAGCACTCACCAATCACATCGTCATCTCATGGAGTCAAATAGGAGGGACTTCTCTGCACAATATCTGTCAACCATCAATCAACCAGGTAACAAAAGGCAAGATACCACAATATCTTCCCTCACACGGCTGCAAATTGAACGGGGCAGTTTAGTAGATGTCCTTTCTCTTTAACTACAAGCTACACTCAGCTCCTCCAGTTAGACTTCTCCTTCTTTGCACATTTGTCTTAATTGCCTCAGCTCTGGTCAGTGCTCCATTAGCCCCAGTCGCTACAAACCATGCATTCTTTTAAGCAAAGAGATGTCAAAAAAGTTCATCACCTTCAAGTCGTCACTTGTTGCTCCATCTATTGAACCAAATGTTACATAGTTGGACCATGACCCGTCTCCTGCCGGACATCGAGCATCATTCCCTTGTTGGCTGGACCAGCGGTCCCCAGTGGTGCATTTCCCGTACATGTTGTTCTCGTGGACGCTTGCGACAAGAGTCCAACCACCGCCATTGGTAGTCATGTCACAGAAGGCCTGATAGGGTGAGCCATCTTTGGTTCTCAACATCTGGATACCATCTGTGGTAAAGAGTATAATATAAGGTAAAGCAATTGAATCAGAGAGTTGGAGAACAGCAGTGTCTCTGTACATGAAGGGTTTGGAACCACTACCACAACTGGAAGGATACATTGGGCTCGATTTCCCTGTATTGTGCCTGGGTATATTGGATCACCTTGAGGAGGGGATTGAATGCAGGTAATGGAGATCATTCGATATTCAATGAATGTATAAAACGATCAGTCAGAGGCTACTCATAATAAAGAACTTGTATTTATATAGTGCCTTTTAGGCAGTGAAATGTCCCAATGCGCTTCACAGGAGTATTATGTGATAAAATTTGAAACCGATTTGAAACTGGAAATTAGCACATGTGACCAAAAGCTTGGTCAAAGAGGTTTGGTTTAAGGAGCATCTTGAAAGAGGAAAGAGAGATAGAGAGGCAGAAAGGTTTAGGCAGCGAGTTCCAGAGCTTGGGGCTTAGGCAACAGAAGGCACAACCACCAATGGTTGAGTGATTATAAGCAGGGATGCACAGGAGAGCATAATTACAGGAGCACAGACATCTCTGGGGTTGTGGGGCTGGAGGAGATTACAGAGATAGGGAGGGGCAAGTGGGTGGAGGGATTTTAAAATAAGAATGAGAATTTTGAAACCGACGCGTTGCTTAACCAGAAGACAATGTCGGTCAGCGAGCATGGGGTGTTGGGTGAGTGGGCAGCCGAGTTTTGGATCACCTCTAGTTTACATAGGGTAGAATGTGGGAGGCCAGTCAAGAGCGCGTTGGTCTAGAGGTAACAAAGGCATGGATGAGGGCTTCAGCTGTGGATGAGCTGAGGCAAGGGTGGAGATGGGATATGTTATGGAGGTGGAAAGAGGCGGTCTTAATTATGCTAAGGATGTGTGTTCGAAAGCTAATTTCTGGATTAAATATTACCACAAGGTTGCGATCATTCTGGCTCAGCCTCAGACAGGAGTTGGGGAGAGTCCTGGAGTCAGTGTCTCGGGAACGGAGTTTGTGGCGGGAACCGAAAATAATGGCTTCGGTCTTCCCAATATTCAATTGGAGAACATTTCTGCTCATCCAGAACTGGATGTTGGATAAGCAATATGACAATTTAGGGATCGTGGAGGGGTCGAGAGAAGTGGCAGTGAGGTAGAGCTGGGTGTTATCAGCGTACATGTGGAAACTGATGCTGTGTTTCCGGATGATGTCGCCTAGAGGCAAAGTAGATGAGAAACACTCCACAGCTAATGTAAGTTTAATCACTATTGTACTGTAGGGAACAATTATATATCGGTCAGCGATCACCCCTGCTTGATTTTCCTCTAGGCACTGTACCCACCCGATCCAATAAATCCCAACGCAGCAACAGGAAACTCTATCCCATTTCTTTATTTTTCTTTGCACCTTCCTATTTTCTCCTAAATTTGCCTCTCCCAATGTCAGGCTCTGCTCCTGGGCTGTGGTTCCATGGGCAGCAACTCTGTGCTTCTTCACTGAAGTTCCCATTCTCAGGGTATTTTTCAGACTTTGTAGTACTGGCGGGGAGCTCGCTGGTGTGTACCACATCTTTAAATTAAGGCTCGGAAGCATTGCACACAGCGCCCGTGCTGATTTCTGACACTCACTTCCAGCACTCGCGTCTCCCACCACCAGAGTGAAGTCCAAACATCAGCTGCTTTTAATCGTGGGACCTCAGCAGCACAGTGCAACCTCTCTCCTTTTTTGTCATGGGGCATCCTTAGAGAGCCAATAAGGTCACATGATAAAGACAGGAGGAACCCAACTAACTTTATCCTTCACCAAGCTGGAGACAGCCCCTGTGAGATCCTCACAGCCACTCTGGTCTACCCTCATCTACAATGCTTTCACTAGTGGGCTTCATGAATAAAACATGATAGAATTTGGACTTATAATCAAGAGTAAGGACATTTCTCCTTATTTCTCGACCAGATTCATTAGTAACTATCTTGTATCAACTCAATTTAGTTTTGGATTCTCCCGCAAGGGGAAACATTCACTTCACAACTACCGTGACCAACCCATTCATAGGCCCCAAGTTTCTACATGAGTTGCTCCTGATTTTTAGGAGCAACTGGTGTAGAACGGAGTATCTTAGAAATCGGAATTCTCGTCATTTAGTTTGCTCCAGTTCTAGTCAGTTAGAACAGTTTCACTTTGGAACAGAATTTTTTTTTCAAAAGAGGGCGTGTCTGGCCACTTACACCTGTTTTCAAAGTTTCGTCAGTGAAAACTTGCTCCAAACTAACTTAGAATGGAGTAAGTGAAGATTTTTGTACGCTCGATAAAACCTTGTCTACACTTTAGAAAATCAGGCGTAGGTTACAAATCAGGCGTAGGGAATGGTGGGGGGGGGTGTTTAAAGGGAAGTTTACAAACATTAAACACTTCAGTTTTACAAATAAAGAGCCATCATCAATAATAAATGATAAATGCATCAATAAATCAACCAATAAATCAATCAAAAAAAATTAATAAGAAATAATTTTTTTTTAAATCAATAAATAAAACATTTTCTACTTACCAACTGCAGCACCGGGAGCCCTCCAACAGCGTGCTGGGATGCCCCCCCAGTGTGTCTCTGTCAGTGTCTCTATCTCTCTGTCTGTCTGCGTGTCTCTCATTCTCTGTCTGTCAGGGTCTGTGTTTCTGGGAGGGGGAGGAGGGGGGTAGAGGGAGGGATGGGGGGAGAAGGGGGAGGGATGGGGGGGAGAAGGGGGAGGGATGGGGGGGAGAAGGGAGAGGGATGGGGGGGGAGAAGGGGGAGGGATGGGGGGGAGAAGGGGTAGGGATGGGGGGAGAAGGGAGATGGGGAGGAAGGAAGGAGATTGGGGAGGAAGGAAGGAGATTGGGGAGGAAGGAAAGAGATTGGGGAGGAAGGAAGGAGATTGGGGAGGAAGGAAGGAGATTGGGGAGGAAGGAAGGAGATTGGGGAGGAAGGAAGGAGATTGGGGAGGAAGGAAGGAGATTTGTGGGGGGGAAGGAGATTTGAGGGGGGGGAAGGAGATTGGGGGGAGAGAAAGAGATTGGGGGGGAGAGAAAGAGATTGGGGGGGAGAGAAAGAGATTGGGGGGGAGAGAAAGAGATTGGGGGGGAGAGAAAGAGATTGGGGGGGAGAGAAAGAGATTGGGGGGGAGAGAAAGAGATTGGGGGGAGAGAGAAAGAGATTGGGGGGAGAGAGAAAGAGATTGGGGGGAGAGAGAAAGAGATTGGGGGGAGAGAGAAAGAGATTGGGGGGGAGAGAGAAAGAGATTGGGGGGAGAGAGAAAGAGATTGGGGGGAGAGAGAAAGAGATTGGGGGGGGGAGAGAAAGAGATTGGGGGAGGGGAAGGAGATTGGGGGAGGGGAAGGAGATTGGGGGGGAAGGAGATTGGGGGGGGAAGGAGATTGGGGGGGAAGGAGATTGGGGGGGGAAGCAGATTTGGGGGGGAAGCAGATTTGGGGGGGGAAAGAGATTGGGGGGGGAAAAGAGATTGGAGGGGGAAAAGAGATTGGGAGGGAGGAAGGAGATGGGGGGGGGGAGGAAGTAGATGGGGGGGAGGAAGGAGATGGGGGGGGGAGGAAGGAGATGCGGGGGGAGGAAGGAGATGGGGGGGGGAGGAAGGAGATGGGGGGGTGGTTGGGGGTGAAGGAGAAGGGGGAGGGAGGCTGAACGGGCCGGGCCCGAGACTTCGGGGCAGGGCCGTCCCCAGCACCAGATTTACAGGTAGGTGGCGTTGGGTTGGGTCGGGCCGTGTCGGGTCCGGTCCGGAGGTGGGGGGGGAGCGGGTGTCGCGTCCGGTCCGGGGGTGGGGGGGGAGCGGGTGTCGGGTCCGGTCCGGGGGTGGGGGAGCGGGAGTCGAGTCGGGTCGGGAGGAAGCAGGAGCTGGCCGTGGGAGGATCCTTATTCACACAGCCCCAGTGAGGCCATTCGGCCAGGGCTAGGGGCTGCGAGCTTCGGGCCCCTCCCACACGGTTTCGGGCGCCTGGAGCTACTGCACTTGCGTGCCCACTGCAGCGCGCATGTGCAGAGGTCCCGGCACTGTTTTCGGCGCAGGGACCTGGCTCCATCCTCTACAGCTCCTGCTGCGTTGCGCCGAGGGCAAGAGGACCTGCAGGGAGCTGGAGAATCTGGAGAGTTTTTTTAGGCGCACTTTGTGGTGCGAAAAACGGGCGTCCAGGTCGGGACTGCGCCATTCTAGGCGCGGCTTGAAACTTGGGCCCATTCTGTTAAAGACCGCGATCAGGTCACCTCTAGGTCTTCTCTTTTTAAATAAAATCCCCAACTTGTTCAATCATTCACATTGATCTATATTAGAGTTTATTTGCCACTTATCTGCTTAAGTTTTCTAATGCCTTTTATTTTGTTGCATTCTCCCTCAGTATTAGCTATACTCACAGTTTGGTATCATCTGCAATTTGTGATATTTGGTTACTTGTTCCTAAATCCAAATTATTGTTGTAAATTATGAATGACAGTGGTCCCAGCACTGATCCTTGTGGGACACCGCTTTCTACCTTCCTCCAATCTGATTGACGACTCTCTGCTTTCTATTTTTTAGCCAATTGCTATCCATTCAGCTATTTGTCCTCAGCCTCCACATGCCGTAAGCTTTGTCATGAGCCCGAATTCCTCCCCTTTCTCTGTACGTTTGAGACAACTACTCACCATCTTCTTCTCTTGCTGCTGTTTTCTAAACGTAATTCTAAGTTTAAATAGATGATTCATGAAATATTTCTGATTCAACTCCACTTCGACTATGTTGAAAACATAACCTGGACGGACACTTCGGTGCCACACTGAGCAAATGTTGTATTGTGAGATAGTTACAGGGAGGCGAGGTGGGTGTGAGTGAGGCCGAGGATGCGGAGGCCCTGACGACCTTACTGACAGGACCTCAGTTACATATTTAGCTGTGTTTCCCACCCGGCTGATGGATAGGGGGAAGACCAGCAGCAGGAAGTCACAGCCGTGGGCCCTTGGGAACGGTCCCGGGGAGTCGGCGAGGCCCACGGCCGTAACTTGGGGTGAAGCCCGGGATCGGGAGGGAGAGAGGCCCGGGATCGGGAGGGGGAAAGGCCCAGGATCGGGAGGGGGAGAGGCCCAGTATCGGGAGGGGGAGAGGCCCAGGATCGGGAGGGGGAGAGGCCCAGGATCAGGAGGGGGAGAGGCCCAGGATCGGGAGGGGAGAGAGGCCCGAGATCGGGAGGGGAGAGAGGCCCGAGATCGGGAGGGCGAGAGGCCCAGGATCGGGAGGGGGAGAGGCCCAGGATCGGGAGGGGGAGAGGCCCAGGATCGGGAGGGGGAGAGGCCCAGGATCGGGAGGGGGAGAGGCCCAGGATCGGGAGGGGGAGAGGTCCAGGATCGGGAGGGGGAGAGGTCCAGGATCGGGAGGGGGAGAGGCCCAGGATCGGGAGGGGGAGAGGCCCAGGATCGGGAGGGGGAGAGAAAGGGAGGAGACCAAAGGCTTCCTTGAGGGGCTGAGGGAGGTGATGCAAACCTGATCCCCCTGGCCCACTTGCACTGTGGGAGCCCAATTTAAATATGTTCATTAAGTGTCTCGCTTCTCCACAGTCGCACACTCGGAGACCCTGATATCGACTGCTGTAAAAAAGGCTGTGGGCACATGGGCTCGCATTCTGTAATTTAATTTTTTCCTGGGCGTCGCTGGAAAAGCCAACATTTATTGCCCATCCCTAATTGCCCTTGTGAAGATGGTGATGAGCCACTTCCAAGATATATTTTCAAGTCAGGATGGCGTGTATTTGGAGGGGAATTTGCAGGTGATGGTGTTCCCATGCACCTGCTGCCCTTGTCCTTCTAGGTGGTAGAGGTCGCAGGTTTGGGAGGTGCTGCTGAAAAATCCTTGGCGAGTTGCTGCAGGGCATCTTGTAGATGTTACACACTGTAGACACAGTGTGCCAGTGGTGGAGGGAATAAATGTTTAAGGTGGCGGATGGGGTGTCAATCAAGTGGACTGCTTTGTCGTGAATGGTGTTGAGCTTCTTGAGTGTTGGAGCGGCATTCATCCAGGGAAGTGGAGAGTATTCCATCACACTCCTGACTTGTGCCTTGTAGATGGTGGAAAAGCTTTCGGGAGTCAGGAGGTGAGACACTTGCCGCAGAATACCCAGCCTCTGACCTGCTCTTGTTGCCACAGTATTTCTGTGGCTGGTCCAGTTAAGTTTCTGGTCAATGGTGACCCCCAGGGTGTTGATGGTGGGGGATTGGGCAATGGTAATGCTGTTGATTGTCAAGGGGAGGTGGTTAGACTCCCGTTGGTTGAGTTAGTCATTGGCTGACACTTGTGTGGTGCAAATCTTACTTGCCACCTACCTGCCCAAGCCTGAATGTCGTCGAGGTCTTGCTGCACGTGGGCATGGACTGCTTCATTTTCTGTGGCGTTGCGAATGGAACTGAACACTGTGCAATCATCAGCGAACATCTCCAGTTCCCCATATTTAAATCTTGAAGCCCCATCCTGACCCTCTCCCGCCCATCGTTGGGTGGGGTTGGGAAGAGGGAGTTCATCTCGAGGCCATTGTCTTTTGGATCAAATAGAGGCTATATGATAAATGAAAAATGAAATCATTTACCTTGGGTGATGTTATATTTCTCTTTGAGTTCCCTGCAGCTCCTGGTTAAATTATTGAAGTCATTTCCCTCAAAGATTCCAGGTATATTGACAATTGTAATATCACGCTTTGCAAAGTCAATTTCATCTGAAAATCAAAACAAAGATATATTTAGTACCATTGGAGACACAAGACACAGAGAAAGAGACAGAAGGAGACACAGAGAAAGAGAGGCCCCAAGTTTCCACACGCGGTGAAAAAGTCGCACCTCAGAGCTGGGCGCCTGTTTTTCGCGCCGAAAACGGCGCCGGAAAAAAAGTGCGGTATTCTCGAGCTCCTTGGAGCTCGATGTCTGCTTGGCGCGGCGCACAGGGGGCGGAGCCTACCACTCGCGCCGATTTTGTAAGTAGGAGGGGGCGGGTACAATTGAAATGAGGCTTCTTGGTGCCGGCAACCCTGCGCGTGCGCGTTGGAGCGTTCGCGCATGCGCAGTCTGAAGTAAACATTGGCACTCGGCCATTTTTAAAAGTGCTGCAGAAAAAGTGAAGATTTGTTTCTTGGACCCCTGCAAAGGCTTGTATTTTAATTTTCTTGATATTTCTGTGTGTGAGGGAGTGCTTTTTGCAGCACTGCTGAATAAATCACCTGCTGATCTTATAGTGTAAATGCTCTCACATTTTTTTGTATCTGATTTAATTTTGCACCTAAAAAGTGATCCTGAAGTTTAAGTTTTCTTCAGAGTGTAAGATTTTTCACAATGAAACTGTTTTGTAAGTGGTGTTGACAATGCAGCACCCATTCTGCAAATGTAAGTATAAAACTGTCTATGCGGCTGCCTCTCCCTGTCCAAATAGCCTCAGTCCCCCTCACAGCTCGAAGGCTGCTGCTGTATCTTTGGCTACCAGCCAGCCACTAACGCCGCCCCTAAAGCGTGGCCGAATGGCCTCAAGAACCTTAATGAGCTGTGTGTGTCCTGTGTTCATTCTTCGGCTCCCGGCCAACCACTGACGCCGCTGCAATCCCATGGCCGAATGGCCTCAAGTCCGTCCGGGTGCTGCATCTTCGTGGGGAATGAAGGCCTGCCTCAAGCACCGCAGCTCAGCTCGAAGGCTGCTTGCTGCCTGCCGCTGCCGTCGAGACACTGACGCCACACTGCTGCCTGAAAGGCCTGCCTGAAGCATTTTCACACAGGTAGGAACATGGTTTATTTAATCTTTTCTTTGCTTATAAATTTTTATTCAGGTTGGATTTATTTGTATAATATTTGTATAAGTATAACTAAGGATTGATTGTAGAATTTAATGACTTCCCTTCCCCCCCTCCCCTCCCCGCCCCCCCCCCCCAACCACCTCGTTCCCTACGCCTAATTTGTAACCTGCGCCTGATTTTTTAAAGTGCAGACAAGGTTTTTTCAAGCGTACAAAAATCTTCACTTGCTCCATTCTAAGTTAGTTTGGAGTACATTTTCACTGTGGAAACTTTCAAATCAGGCGTCAGTGGCCAGACACGCCCCCTTTTGAAAAAAAATTCTGTTCCAAAGTGAAACTGTTCTACCTGACTAGAACTGCAGAAAACTAAATGTGGAGAATTCCGATTTCTAAGCTACTCCGTTCTACGCCAGTTGCTCCTAAAAATCAGGAGCAAATCATGTGGAAACTTGGGGCCAGAGAGAGGGACAAAGAGAGACACTGAGAGGGACAGATATTTGGATGAACACAGAGTGAAAGAGAAGAAGTCAGACAATCAGGGAGCCATTAAAAGAGATATGAGGTACAGGGAGAAAGATATAGAGGGAGAGGAAGACACACAGTTGACGAGAAAGGAAAACAGAGAAAAGCCGACAGAGACAGACAGAAAGAAACAGACATCACAGACAGAGAGAGGGGAAAGGAAATCATAGAGAGAGGCAGCGTGACAAAAACACAGACAGTGTGACAGAAAGAAGAGAGATACAAAGAGGGGGAAGGAGACAGACAGAGCCAGAAAGATAGAATTAGAAACAGAGAAAGAGAGAGAGACAGAGTGAGCGGGCAAGAGATGGGAGAAAGATTCAGTACTAGATTGACAGAGCCACACATGCAGACAGACAGGAAGAGAGCCACACGGGCAGAAGGACAGAAAGAAGTGAGAATGAAGGCAGAGATTTATGTTACGATGCAGTTCAGAGGCACCACCAGCCTCTGGTACATTGCTGAATTGGCGATTCTTCCAGTGTGAATCAGACAAGCGAATGTCATGCAGCTCATCTCTTGGGAGCCAAACTCTTGGGAATTGCAGGAGGAGCAGGATCCCTGGGCTGTACATCTCTTCCTAGCTCTGGGGAATAGGGGACAGCCAGACTGAGAAAGGACCAAATTGTACACACCACAATCCAACCTGATCTGCACAGTTTGTCCAATATCTTAGTTACCCCAGTTTGAATTCAATAAAGTAAACAAAGTGCAAGAATATGATGGAATCGTCACTTACCACCAGAACCAAGACTGGAGGATTGCTCAATATTGAGAATGACAAGGAGGAGAAAAAGGGCAGCCTTCATGTCTTCACAACAGCTTTCTCGGGGCAAGTGTCAAATCCTGGGAAGGTTAAGTTGACAAGATAAAAGGGTCTGATGAAGAGCACATTAACTCTGCTGACATTTTGAATATTGAATGAACTCATTAATTCTACATATTGTGAGGATCCAGTCAGTTCCTGCCCATAGATTTTAGAACCCATGTTGTATAAAATTACTCATGGATAATAATGGAAATTTAAGTCATGTTTAGGTTTAAAAGTAGAAGCAGTCAGAGAATCACAGATTAATACAGCACAGAAAGAGGCCATTCGGCCCATCGAGTTTGTGCCAGCTCTTTTGAAGAGCAATTCAGTTAGTGTCGTTCCCCCGCTCCGTCCCCGTATCCCTGCAATTTTTTCTCCTTCATTTATCCAATTCCCTTTTGAAGTTTACGATTGAATCCACCATCCTATCAGGCAGTGTATTCCAAAACCTAACCACTCGCTGCGGGAAAAAGTTACTTCCTCATGTCGCCTCTGGTTCTTTTGCCAATCACCTTAAATCTGTGCCCTCTCGTTATCGACCCACCAACCATTGGAAACAGTTTCTCTTTATTTACTTTATCTAAACCTTCATATTTTTAAACACCTCTATCAAATCTTCTCTTAGTCTTCTCTGCTCCAAGGAGAACAAACCCAGCTTCTCCAGTCTATCCATGTAACTGTAATCCACTAACCCTGGAACCATTCTAGTAAATCTCTTCTGCACCCTCTCTAAAACCTTCACATTCTTCCTAAAGTGTGGTGCCTAGAATTGGCACAATACTTCAGCTGGGGCTGCACTAGGGTTTTATATAGGTTTAGCATCACTTCCTGGCTTTTGTACTCGATGCCTCTATTTATAAAGCCCAGGATCCCATATGCTTTATTAACTGCTTTGTAAACCTGTCCTGGCATCTTCAAAGATTTGTGCACAAAGACCCACAGCTCTCTCTGTTCTTGCACCCCCTTTAAAATTGTACCATTTAGTGTGTATGGTCTCTCCTCATTCTTCCTCCCAAGATGTATCACCTCACACATCGTTGCATTGAATTGCATCTTCCACGTGTCCACCCATCTTATATGTCATTGTGACGGATGTTACTGCAGTTTAATCTGGGAGCCATTCATCTGCTCCTGGCACAGGTCTGCTCCCCTGTCAATTCTCCCTTGTCTCAGACCCCCCTGTATCCCACTCTCTTTCCTCAGTCTCCCACTTCCCTGTCCCGCAATTCCCGTTTCCCACTCCATGCTCCGCCTTCCAGATTCACACTCCCCTTTTTCAGGCTTATGTTTCTGTTAGTTAGGTTTCCAACTTCTTTGTCCCTGATCTAGAACATAAGAACATAAGAAATAAGAGCAGGAATAGGCAATTTGGCCCCTCGAGCCTGCTCCGCCATTTAATAAGATCATAGCTGATCTGTTCATGGATTCAACTCCACTTCCTTGCCCGTTCCCCATAACTTTTTATTCCCTTTTCGCTCAAAAATCTTTCTATCTCCCCATTAAATATATTCAAATGACCCAGCCTCCATGGTTCCCTTGGATAGATAATTCCACATATTTACAACCCTCAGAGAAGAAGTTCCTCCTCATCTCAGTTTAAAATGGGTAGCCCCTTATTCTGAGACTATGCCCTCTAGTTCTAGTTTCCCCTATGAGTGGAAATCTCTTCTCTGCATCCATCTTGTCAAGCCCCCTCATTATCTTGTACATTTCGATAAGATCAGTTCTCAATCTTCTAAATTCCAATGAGAAGAGACACAACCAACTCAACCTTTCCTCATTAGTCAACCCCCTCATCTCCGGAATCAACCCAGTGAACCTTCTCTGAACTGCCTGCAATGCAATGTCCTTCCTTAAATACAGAGACCAAAACTGTATGCAGTACTCTAGGTGTGGTCTTACCAATACCCTGTACAGTTGTAGCAGGACTTCTCTGCTTTTATACTCCATCCCCCTTGCAATAAAAGGCCAACATTCCATGTGCCTTCCTGATTACTTGCTGTACCTGCATACTAACTTTTTGTGTTTCATGCACAAGGACCACCAGGCACCTCTGTACTGCAGCACTTTGCAATTTTTCTCCATATAAATAATCATTTGCTTTTCTAATTTTTGTGCCAAAGTGGATAACCTCACATTTTCCCATATTGTACTCCATCTGACAATTTTTTGTCCATTCACTTAGCCTGTCTATATCGCTTTGCAGATTTTTTGTGTCCACCTCACAATTTGCTTTCCCACCCATCTTTGTATCATCAGCAAACTTGGCTGCATTACACTCGGTCCCTTCATCCAAGTCATTAAATAGATTGTAAATAGTTGAGGCCCCAGCACCAATCCCTGCGGCACCCCACTAGTTATTGTTTGCCAACCGGAAAATGACTCATTTATCCCGACTCTCTGTTTTCTGTTAGTTAGCCAGTCCTCTATCCATGCTAATATATTACCCCCAACCCCATGAATTTTCATTTTGAGCAGTGACCTTTTAAAGTGGCACCTTATCGAATGCCTTGTGGAAATCCAATTACACCACATCCACTGGTTTTCCCCTTATTCACCCTGCTTGTTATATCCTCAAAGAACTCCAGCAAATTTGTCAAACATGATTTCCCTTTTTGTCAACCAAGCTGACTCTGCTTGACTGAATTATGTTTTTCCAAATGTCCTGCTACTGCTTCCTTAATAATGGACTCCAGCATTTTCCCAATGACAGATGTTAGGCTAACTGGTCTATAGTTTCCTACTTTCTGTCTCCCTCCTTTTTTAAATAGGGGAGTTACATTTTTAGTTTTCGAATCCGCTGGGACCTACCCAGAATCCAGGGAATTTTGGTAGATTACAACCAAAGCATCCACTATCTTTGCAGCCACTTCTTTTAAGACCCAAGGATGCAAGCGATCAGGTCCAGGGGACTTGTCCTCCTTTAGTCCCATTATTTTACCGAGTACTACTTCTTTAGTGATAGTGATTGCTTTAAGTTCCTCCCTCCCTAAAGCCCTTCATTTCGTAATTTCATACTTCTTGGTTTCCTATTCACTCCTCCATTTCCGATTCGCAGAGTTCTAGTTCCCATTCCCCTCTCTCAGGCTCCAAATCTCCCGCGCCACTTAAATTCCCAACCTCCCGCCGACCTCCCTCACACTCCCAGTCTCCCGACGATCTCCCTCGCATTCCCAGTCTCCCGACAACCTCCCTCCCATTCCCAGTCTCCCGCCGACCTCCCTCACATTCCCAGCCTCCCGCTCTCCTCTCTCACATTCCCAGCCTCCCGCTGACCTCTCATCAGATTCTCAGTCCCATAGGAACAGGAGAAGGTCGTTCAGTCCCTTGGGCCTATGCCGACATTCACTTGGATCATGGCTGAGTTGCACCTCAACTTCATTTTCCTGCCTGTGCTCCATATCCCTTTATAACTCTAGCTAACAAAAATCTATCTAACTCAGCCTTGAAAGGGTCAATTCCCCGAGCAGCACAGCCTTTTGGGGGGAAGATTTCCAAATTTCTACTAGCTTTTGTGTGAATATTTCATCCTACTTTGACGCCTGATTGGTCTATCACTAATTGTAAAGTTACCTCCCCCCCCCCCGCTTGTTCTGGACTCCCCCACCAGAGCAAATAGTTTCTCTCTATCTACCCTCTCAAATTCTTTCATTATCTTTAACACCTCGATCACATCACCCCATCATTTCCTATATTCAAGGGAATACTGCCCAAATTTATAGAACGTGTCCTCACAGTTGAACTCTTTTAGCCCCGGTATCATTCTGGTGAAACTGCCATGCCCCCACTCCAAGGGCAATATATCCTTCCCGGGGAGCAGTGCCCAGAACTGAACACACAACTCCAGATGGGGTCTGACGAAAGCTTTATGCAGCTGAAGTATAATTTCCTCCCCTTTGATGAAAGCTAACATACCATTCGCCTCTTTGATTGCTTCTCGTAACTATACATTAGCTTTTAGTGATTTGTGTACATGGACATCTAAGTCACTTGGCTCCTCCAGAGATTCTAGTCTCTCACACTTCAAAACAAAGGGTTTGACAAAAGATAAAGAAAACCAGTCACTTCCAATCTACAGAATTACTTCCCCAGCAACAGAAAATATCTTAGCTTGGAGCTTCCACCATGGGTGCAACCCAGAGGTTAGACCCGAAAATGTGCCCACTCCAGTGCCCATTCTGCCAATATCAAATTACACTCAAAATTATTGTGAGTCTGATTAGAATACATGCAAATGTAAAATGGGCATAAATCAGTGAACACAACCAGGGCTCAACTCACACCATATAGTTCTTCTATCAGTATGAAAATGAAAGTTTTAAGTTATTTAACCATCATTCATGCACATCAGGCACAGCATGCTTAATAGTCTGCAATCGGGGAAGCTTTCGAATATTTAAGATGAATTCATAGAATCATCGAAAGCTCCAGCATGGAAGGAGGCCATTTTGGGCCCATCGTGTCCGCGCTGGCTGACAAAGAGCTTTCCCGACTAATCCCACTTTCCAGCTCTTGGTCTGTAACCCTGTAGATTACGGCACTTCCAAGTGCACATCCAAGTATTTTTTAAAAAGTGGTGAGGGTTTCTGCCTCTACCACACTTTCTGGCAGTGAGTTCCATGACTTATGCCATAAAAATGTTGTCAAAGAAACAGAAAATGCAGAAGATATCACGGAGAGGATAACTTTTTTTTTTTAAATCACAAAAAATTGCAATAAAACAGAAAAATTACCCACCTTACCTGCAAACCTGGTTGTAATTTCAAGAGAGCCCCTGACCAAACATAACTTCAGGAAGCTTGTAATGGGGCTCTGTAACCATTGACCAAACATAGAAACATAGAAACATAGAAAATAAGTGCAGTAGTGGGCCATTCAGCCCTTCAAGCCTGCACGACCATTCAATGATCATGGCTGATCATTCCCTCAGTACCCCTGTCCTGCTTTCTCTCCATACCCCTTGATACCTTTAGCTGTAAGGGCCATATCTAACTCACTCTTGAATATATCCAATGAACTGGCATCAACAACTCTCTGTGGTAGGGAATTCCACAGGTTAACAACTCTCTGAGTGAAGAAGTTTCTCCTCATATCAGTCCTAATAAAGGAGTTAGATGTTGTCCTTACTACTAGGGGGATCAAGGGGTATGGCGAGAAAGCAGGAATGGGGTACTGAAGTTGCATGTTCAGCCATGAACTCATTGAATGGTGGTGCAGGCTCGAAGGGCCGAATGGCCTACTCTAGCACCAATTTTCTATGTTTCTATGTTTCTAAATGGTCTACCCCTTATCCGAAGACTGTGTCCCCTGGTTCTGGACTTCCCCAACATCGGGAACATTCTTCCTGCATCTAACCTGTCCAGTACCGTCAGAATCTTGTGTTTCCATGAGATCCCCTCTCATCCTTCTAAACTCCAGTGAATACAGGCCCAGTCGATCCAGTCTCTCCTCATATGTCGGTCCTGTCACCCTGGGAATCAGTCTGGTGAACCTTCGCTGCACTCCCTCAATAGCAAGAATGTCCTTCCTCAGATTAGGAGACCAAAACTGAACACAATATTCCAGGTGAGGCCTCACCAAGGCCCTGTACAACTGCAGTAAGACCTCCCTGCTCCAATACTCAAATCCCCTAGCTATGAAGGCCAACAAACCATTTGCCTTCTTCACCGCCTGCTGTACCTGCATGCTAACTTTCAATGACTGATGAACCATGACACCCCTTTTCCTAACCCACCGCCATTCAGATATTATTCTGCCTTCGTGTTTTTGCCCCCAAAGTGGATAACCTCAATTTATCCACATTATACTGCATCTGTCATGCATTTGCCCACTCACCTAACCTGTCCAAGTCACCCTGCAGCCTCTTAGCATCCTCCTCACAGCTCACACCGCCACCAAGTTTAGTGTCATCTGCAAACTTGGAGATATTACACTCAATTCCTTCATCTAAATCATTAATGTGTATTGTAAATAGCTGGGGTCCCAGCTCGGAGCCCTGCGACACCCCACTAGTCACTGCCTGCCATTCTGAAAAGGACCCGTTTATCCTGACTCTCTGCCAACCAGTTCTCTATCCACGTCAGTACATTACCCCAATACAATGTGCTTTGATTTTGCATACCAATCTCTTGTGTTGGACCTTGTCAAAAGCCTTTTGAAAGTCCAAATACACCACATCCACTGGTTTTCCCTTGTCCACTCTACTAGTTACATCCTCAAAAAATTCTAGAAGATTTGTCAAGCATGATTTCCCTTTCATAAGTCCATGCAGACTTGGACCGATCCTGTCACTGCTTTCCAAATGCGCTGCTATTTCATCTTTAATAATTGATTCCAACATTTTCCCCACTACTGATGTCAGGCTAACCGGTCTATAATTACCCGTTTTCTCTCTCCCTCCTTTTTAAAAAAGTGGTGTTACATTAGCTACCCTCCAGTCCATAGGAACTGATCCAGAATCGATAGACTGTTGGAAAATGATCACCAATGCATCCACTATTTCTAGGGCCACTTCCTTAAGTACTCTTGGATGCAGACTATCGGGCCCCGGAGATTTATCGGCCTTCAATCCCATCAATTTCCCTAACACAATTTCCCCGTCTAATAAGGATATCCTTCAGCTCCTCCTACTCACTAGACCCTCGGTCCACTAATACTTCCGGAAGGTTATTTGTGTCTTCCTTCGTGAAGACAGAACCAAAGTATTTGTTCAACTGGTCTGCCATTTCTTTGTTCCCCATTATAAATTCACCTGAATCTGACTGCAACGGACCTACATTTGTCTTCACTAATCTTTTTCTCTTCACATATCTATAGAAGCTTCTGCAGTATGTTCCCGGCAAGTTTCCTCGCATACTCTATTTTCCCCCTCCTAATTAAACCCTTTGTCCTCCTCTGCTGAATTCTAAATTTCTCCCAGTCCTCAGGTCTGCTGCTTTTTCTGGCCAATTTATAGGCCTCTTCTTTGGATTTAACACTATCCTTAATTTCCCTTGTTAGCCACGGTCGAGCCACCTTCCCCGTTTTATTTTTACTCCAGACAGGGATGTACAATTGTTGAAGTTCATCCATGTGATCTTTAAATGTTTGCCATTGCCTATCCAACATCAACCCTTTAAGTATCATTTGCCAGTCTATTCTAGCTAATTCACACCTCATACCATCGAAGTTACCTTTCATTAAGTTCAAGACCCTAGTCACTGAATTAACTGTGTCACTTTCCATCTTAATAAAGAATTCTACCATATTATGGTCACTCTTACCCAAGGGGCGTCGCACAACAAGATTGCTAATTAGTCCTTTCTCATTACACATCACCCAGTGTAGGATGGCCAGCCCACTGGTTGGTTCCTTGACATATTGGTCTAGAAAACCATCCCTAATACACTCCAGGAAATCCTCCTTGCTACCAATTTGGTTATCCCAATCTATATGTAGATTAAAGTTGCCCATGATAACTACTGTACCTTTATTGCACGCGTCCCTAATTTCTTGTAACTGCAGGAAGCTTGTAATGGGGCTCTGTAATTACTGACCAAATGTAACTGCAGGAAGCTTGTAATGGGGCTCTGTAACCTGGGGCAGAGCCAGGTTTATGGGTTGAAATGCTTTTGGGTGGAGGGTTTGATCGACGGCGATAAAAGATTGAGGTGATTTGGGCATATTGCACTTACGTTCGTAACTCATTTACGCGCAAAATTCTGCAACGGTTTAGTAATTGATTTTGAAACATAGAAACATAGAAAATAGGTGCAGGAGTAGGCCATTCGGCCCTTCTAGCCTGCACCGCCATTCAATGAGTTCATGGCTGAACATGCAACTTCAGTATCCCATTCCTGTTTTCTCACCATACCCCTTGATTCCCCTAGTAGTAAGGACTTCATCTAACTCCTTTTTGAATATATTTAGTGAATTGGCCTCAACAACTTTCTGTGGTAGAGAATTCCACAGGTTCACCACACTCTGGGTGAAGAAATTCCTCCTCATCTCGGTCCTAAATGGCTTCCCCCTTATCCTTAGACTGTGTCCCCTGGTTCTGGACTTCCCCAACATTGGGAACATTCTTCCCGCATCTAACCTGTCTAACCCCGTCAGAATTTTAAACGTTTCTATGAGGTCCCCTCTCATTCTTCTGAACTCCAGTGAATACAAGCCCAGTTGATCCAGTCTTTCTTGATAGGTCAGTCCCGCCATCCCGGGAATCAGTCTGGTGAACCTTTGCTGCACTCCCTCAATAGCAAGAATGTCCTTCCTCAGGTTAGGAGACCAAAACTGTACACAATACTCCAGGTGTGGCCTCACCAAGGCCCTGTACAATTGTAGCAACACCTCCCTGCCCCTGTACTCAAATCCCCTCGCTATGAAGGCCAACCTGCCATTTGCTTTCTTAACCGCCTGCTGTACCTGCATGCCAACCTTCAATGACTGATGTACCATGACACCCAGGTCTCTTTGCACCTCCCCTTTTCCTAATCTGTCACCATTCAGATAATAGTCTGTCTCTCTGTTTTTACCACCAAAGTGGATAACCTCACATTTATCCACGTTATACTTCATCTGCCATGCATTTGCCCACTCACCTAACCTATCCAAGTCGCTCTGCAGCCTCATAGCATCCTCCTCGCAGCTCACACTGCCACCCAACTTAGTATCATCCGCAAATTTGGAGATACTACATTTAATCCCCTCGTCTAAATCATTAATGTACAGTGTAAACAGCTGGGGCCCCAGCACAGAACCTTGCGGTACCCCACTAGTCACTGCCTGCCATTCTGAAAAGTACCCATTTACTCCTACTCTTTGCTTCCTGTCTGACAACCAGTTCTCAATCCATGTCAGCACACTACCCCCAATCCCATGTGCTTTAACTTTGCACATTAATCTCTTGTGTGGGACCTTGTCGAAAGCCTTCTGAAAGTCCAAATACACCACATCAACTGGTTCTCCCTTGTCCACTCTACTGGAAATATCCTCAAAAAATTCCAGAAGATTTGTCAAGCATGATTTCCCTTTCACAAATCCATGCTGACTTGGACCTATCATATTACCTCTTTCCAAATGCACTGCTATGACATCCTTAATAATTGATTCCATCATTTTACCCACTACCGATGTCAGGCTGACCGGTCTATAATTCCCTGTTTTCTCTCTCCCTCCTTTTTTTTTTTTAAAGTGGGGTTACATTGGCTACCCTCCACTCCATAGGAACTGATCCAGAGTCAATGGAATGTTGGAAAATGACTGTCAATGCATCCACTATTTCCAAGGCCACCTCCTTAAGTACTCTGGGATGCAGTCCATCAGGCCCTGGGGATTTATCGGCCTTCAATCCCATCAATTTCCCCAACACAATTTCCCGACTAATAAGGATTTCCCTCAGTTCCTCCTCCTTACTAGACCCTCCGACCCCTTTTATATCCGGAAGGTTGTTTGTGTCCTCCTCAGTGAATACCGAACCAAAGTACTTGTTCAATTGGTCCGCCATTTCTTTGTTCCCCGTTATGACTTCCCCTGATTCTGACTGCAGGGGACCTAAGTTTGTCTTTACTAACCTTTTTCTCTTTACATATCTATAGAAACTTTTGCAATCCGTCTTAATGTTCCCTGCAAGTTTCTTCTCGTACTCCATTTTCCCTGCCCTAATCAAACCCTTTGTCCTCCTCTGCTGAGTTCTAAATTTGAACCCCGGTTACCCATATCTCTGTGCGCAAGTACGAAGGAAATTCAAGGCCCTTCTTGTGACGGGAGTCAGACTGACCTTAACAATCATGCGTGGTATGTTGTCTAGGGTTTGAACGTTGAACTTGAAATTCATAAGAACCTTCCCTCGCCAAAGGCCAAGGAGACTCTGATTGACCTCTGTCGACAGCAGTTAGACACTGAGGTGATGGAATTCCACAGGGGTTCTCCTGATTGGTCACTGTAACTTTGGCTGATGAGTTACAGAATCCCCACAGAAATGGTGTAAACGCCATTGAAGCCATTTCGCTGGGATTTCGGTCAATTTTCTGGCAAAGCTATGGCAGACAATTGGGACCCCACCCCCACAGAAATTCACCCCTGCAGCCCCATCACCGGTGCCTTTAAAAGTAAAAAGCTTCATCTGAGCAGCAGAATAATGCATTGTGTATTAAATGGTACAACATTCCTATCTTAGTACAGCAGACACATCGGTGTAGATTCTGACTTTGTGGGACAGTGTTAAACAGGTGATATCCAGTCGGCAGCCTGATTTACATAGAATCACAAAAGTACGACACAGAAGGAGGCAACTCAGCTCATTGTCTCCGTGTCGATCGAAAAAGAGCTACCCAACCTAATCCCACTTTCCAGCACGAGGTTCGTAGCCTTGTAGGTTATGGCATTTCAAGTGCACATCCAAGTACTTTTTAAATATGATGAAGGTTTCTGCCTCTACCACACTTTCATTCAGTGAGTTCCAGACCTCAACTACCCTCTGGATGAACTTTTTTCTCATCTTCACTCTAATTCTTCTGCCAACCACTTTAAATTTATGGTCATTGACCCCTAAGGGAAATAGCTCCTTCCTATCCCCTCTACCTTATCCCCTCATAATTTTATACATCTCAATTAAATCTCCCCTCAGCCTCCACTGTTCCAAAGAAAACAACCCCAGCCTATCCAATATTTCCTCATAATGTAAGACTACAGCACTTGGATGGCCGAACCTTCAAATTGACGAGATTCTTATAACCCAGTATAATCTTGCAGGTGAAAAGACCATTTTTTTGAACTTCAAGAAATTCAGACGAGTGAACTAACTGTCCCAGGGATTGATAAGACTGTGAGAGAACAATCTCAGTCTCAGTAACTGTCCCAGGGATTGATAAGACTGTGAGAGAACAATCTCAGTCTCAGTAACTGTCCCAGGGATTGATAAGAGAACCAACAGAGCTCACAGAAGTTACATTGGACTTGAACATAAACCGTTTTGATAGTCTGGATAGTTTGGAGCATGCACGCAGTAGGCCGATAGCCAATTTTCGAAGTATAATTACAGTGCGAAGTCTCTTATCAGCAGCTGCAGTCGAAGAGAGGGCAACTTGGCCAGTTGCCAACCAAAGAGCCACGGACTGATTACTAGGTGTTTGATCACTGGTAGTATTACTTACGTGTGAGTTTTGCTTAAAATTGCTTAATGATAAAGTAAATGAACTGCAAGTAAAGTAAGTCCTACAGGGTAGGTCTCTACAGTAACTGTTGTGTACTGATGCTATTGGATTTTTACTTTAGAAGTTTGTTGAATTTTAAGTAAAGGTTACCCCGTGAGGGGAAACGAGATATCCTGTGTCTGTATTGTTCTGTCCCACAAGTCTGAACCCTGTAAAGTGTAGAGTCAAGGCACGATCTTACAGAATAAAAATCTCTTTTATCAAGATAAGTCGTGAATCTGTTTAGTGAGAGAAACAGGACCATTTTTTACAGGATAAATACCTGTTTTTATAAAGGATAAGTCTAAAATGTTCCAGTCATTGCAACATCCTCGTAAATGTCCTCTCTAGTGCAATCACATCTTTCCTGTAATGTGGTGACCAGAACTGTACGCACTACTCAAGTTATGGCTTAACTGGTGTTGTATACAGTTCTAGCATAACTTCCCTTCTTTTATATTCTATGTCTCAGCTAATAAAAGAAAGCATTCCATATGCCTTTTTAACTATCTTATCAAACTGTCCTGCTACCTTTGACGAGCTGTGGACATACACTCCAAGGTCCCTTTGTTCCTCCACTCCTCTCAGTATCCTCCCATTTATTGATACTGAACCCAATTGTAACATTTCAAGCCCATCTACTTCTTTTCTGCTCCATGTATTTCAATCTGGTCATCATCACATTGCTGTTTGTGGGAATGTACAGCCATACCAACACATGCCCTGCACCAGTTTTCCCCAAGATCCGATTCTGGTCGTCGGCCGGGGCCATTAGAGGGAGCAGTGCGCGGCATCCGGGCCCGGAAATCAGTGCGGTCCCAGCCTGCAAGACCATCAGCAGGCCGGGGCCATTAGAGGGAGCAGCGTGCGGTGGCATACTACTGCAGGGAGCAGCGCGTGCTTCTATAGGAGGGCAATAGCTGATTGCAGTGAAGGCAGGTACAGCAGGGGTGGTGAGGTTGGGGCAAAGGAGCAACAAGGCCGAAAATAGTGCTGAAAATGGAAACTTGCGCCGATTATCGCCCAGGTGATCGCCGACCGCAACTTTCGGCATTTCGCCCACACTTCGCCGAAATGATCGCTGACCGAAAAAGTCGTTGAAAAAAAGCTGCACTCACCTGACCTTAAGTCGGCAGTACTCGGCAGTACTCGGCACTACGGACTCCATTTTGAAAGTCGGAGGATCCGTACTGAAAGGCTGCTTCAAGTGCTTATGAGGGGAATCAATTTGTTTAAGGGCCTTTTTGACTTTTGCCAATCATCTAATCACATTTGTATCTGTTGAGGACAAATTAAGGGCATTTTTGGCGATTTATAGTGATGGGGCCTGTAATTTCTCAACCAGTATTGGTCACTAATCACATGTTGCAGACTAGAGATGGGAGCAGGTACATTGAAGAGCATTATGTGCCCAATGAAAGAGATGGCAGACTGCTGCAGAGGAGGAGACATTACATCCAATGCATTTACAGGGAAAAGCGATCATACCTGAACTTGTCCAATAACACGTGCATTAGGAGGCTGCGCTTCCGAAAGTAGATCATAGTGAGATATGACAGCTAATTAAGGGAGATTTGCAGCCTACCAGCACCATCAGGACCACACTGTCCGTTGAGGTTAAGGTTACTGCGGCACTTTCCTTCTATGCATCGGGCTCCTTTCACGCCTCAGCTGGCGACATTTACGGTATCTCAGCACGCCACACATTGCTCCATTTGACAGGTGACTGAAGCCCTTTACGCACACAGAGTGGACTTTATAAACTTCCCAATGACCAGTGAGGCACAGACTGAGAGGGCTTTGGGTTTCTCATAAATCGCAAACTTCCCCCAAGGTGCAGAGAGCAATAAACTGTACACACATCGCCCTGCGAGCACCTTTACAGGATGCAGAGGTGTTTCAGAACCGAAAGGGATTCCACTCCCTGAATGTGCAGCTCGTTGCCGACCACAATCATGGCAGTGAATGCTAATTTTCTGGGCAGCATCCATGATGCGCACATCTTGCATGAGACCACTGTCTCTGACCTGTTTAACAGTCAGCCACAAGGTCACGGTTGGATGCTGGAAGATAAAGGATCATCATCATCATCATAGGCAGTCCCTCGAAATGAGGATGACTTGCTTCCATGCCAAAAAACGATGAGTTCACAGGTGTTTCAATGAAGCACCTAATATTCCAGTCCTCAACTACATATTGAAAGGTGGAAGATTCCTGTGCGTGGATTTTTTTTTAACGTGTGGTGGCCGTTGCACTCCAGCCACCACATGGGCTTGACAGAGCTAGGTCTTGGTCCAGTGGCAAGGATTAACCAAGGTGACTGGAGACCAGCTCTGCTGCACGGACCTAGTGCGCACACATATCACAGTGCTGCCCCTGGGCCCTCGCCTCTTCTGGTCCCGAACTCATGCCTCTCCTGGGCCCCGATCCCGTCCATCTACATCTCTCGTCATTCCTTCGCCCCGACCTCGCCGCTCCTGCTGTACCTGCCCATGTTCCAATCAGCGACCTGGACCTTGATGATGTCCCTCTTCACTGCTGTCGCCCTCCTGCACCAGCTCGCGCTGTACCTTGGGTATGCCGCTACACTGCCCATGGCCGTCGCTCGTTGCTCCTTTTATGGCCCCGACCTGCCGCTGATGGTCTCGCGCAGGTCAGGGCCACTGGGGGATAAAGGATATGGCCCTGACAGCTGGCTCATGACACAACTGCGTAAGCCCTAGACGAAAGCCGCGAAGCGTTACAATGAAAGCCATATAGCCACATGCAGTATCATCAAAAAGACAATTGGAGTGCTTAAACAGCACTTCAGATGCCTGGACCACTCAGGTAGCAACCTACAATACCACCCCGAGCAGGTCACTGAGTTTATTGTGGTGTGCTGCATGTTGCATTACCTAGCTATGAGGAGAGGACAACAATTGCCAGGTGGGACCGCCGGTCCATCTCAGGAGAGAGCGGAGGCGGAAGAGGAGGATGAGGAGGAGGATGACGAGGACAATCAGCCTGGCGATGAACCCATGCCACCACAAGACTGGAAAAGCCCCGTGGTAGTTACGTAGCTGCAAAACTCTTGCGTCAGCAGCTCATAAATGAACGTTTTGCGTGAACTTACTTTGATGACAGTTACAGTTGCGTTATGTTTCATCCTTGCCTGGCCTGGCCATGGCCATTGTTTTCAACCATTGTATTGATGTTTTACCTTACATTATTAGAAGACACTTCAGGACAATTAAATAAAGTGAAATAAAAATATTTAATAGTTAAACACAAATCTGAAAATGTTTACAACAAACATATCTAGGCACCCCCCCACCCCCCCCGGCCACTGCCCCCCCCCCTCCGCAGTGAACACCCACTCGGCTCAGCAAGCAGAATTGAGAGCCGTTATTCTCACCGCCCACTATATAGCATCTGAAGCAACAAACATTTGGTCAGACAACAGCGATGTATGCAATGCAGTTATGGCCTTGACCCTGTACCAAGAAACTGCGTACTATTCGTCAGATGGCAAAATTCTATTACATTCTGGTCTCCTCCGTAAACTTTGGGAAGTGCTCCAGAAACGACTCGCCCCTTGTCACATCGGTAAAGTGTGTGCCCACCAGAGAGATTCCTCACCCCATACCTAGGGCAATAATGCAGCCGATCAGTTGGCTAAAGAATCCACAATAACCGGATTAGACGTACCAGGCTGGGTTTTTGAAACTCCTCAGATACCTGCAGTAGTGGCTGCCACTAAAACACAAGCTATCGACTTGCATCAACTCCAGTCCGAGTACGACCCCTATGCACAAGTCATGGAATGGCATCACCAAGGCTGTCCGCTACCACAACCCACCTCATGGGCAGACTCCACTGAGCTCCAAAGTTACCATCAGATGGCTGATTCCCTGCTTATGTTTAAAAATAAACTGCATTACCTTGTGGGATGTGTTCCTCCGCAACTTAAAGATGAGATGTTAAGTTTGTTTCATTCCCACCCTACTGCAGGACATTATTCCGCCCCGACCACAATACAAAAATTAAATCAAGTCTGTTGGTGGTCTGGGTTGGAAAATGATGTCACAGAATATGTTAATAGATGCTTACAGACAAACCCTTCTGCCTGCTCTAATCGAGCTCTACTCAGATCCCAAACCATGAAGGTCCATGGACAAACCTACAAATTGATTTTATTGGACCTTTTAACAAATTCCAGGGTAATTATGAACACGCTCTGGTAGTAATTGATCAGTTCACAAAATGGATCGAAGCCTTTCCGACGAAGGATAATAAGGCACATATGGCCGTGCAAATCCTTTTGAGTGAGGTGTTCTGTTGGTGGGGAATAGCAATACAGGTCGATAGCGATCAGGGTCCACATTTTACCGGAGCAGGTTTTACTATTCTGCAGGACATGCTCCAAATAAGGCACAAGTTGCATATTGCACATCATCCACAATCATCAGGAATTGTAGCAAGGGGTAATTGGACATTGAAAACAATGTTAGGTAAATGATGTACAGAACACCCTGCTCAATGGGCTAACATGATGCCTCTTTGTTTAATGGCAATACGCTCTACCCCTCATGTGACGACAAAGGTAAGTCCATATGAGGCTAGGACTGGGAGACAAATGCCGATACCAGAACACATAACCCTGGGGGATAACACACCACTCAAATTACAGCCTTGTAGCCAGTAATGGTTGCAGACACTGATAGACCATGTGGACATAGTAAACAGACTGGTTGCCCAGAACATTGGAAAGTCACAAAACTAAATGAAACACAACTATAACAAAAGGGTAAGACCATTCGAATATGATGTCAGGACAAAGTGATGATACAGAATTTTTCCCCAAAGAAACATTCTTTTGATGTAAACTGGACAGGTCCACATCAAATAATTGATAAATTAAACCCCGCTATTGAATGTACCTATTGAATGATCCGTATGGCCCAAAGGGAGAACCCAAAACTGAAATAGTTCCAAATCAATCAGTTAAAAGATATTATGTTTGATTTTCTTGCAGGTGAATGATGTGGATCTATACACTTCTATTGTTACTCAGAAATGTGGAAAAGACAACGAATGAAGAGCAGGACTGCAGAGCAGTCTCAGACAATAAATGTACTTGACTCCTTTTTTTTGGTACAGAACCAGTGGTTCTTGTTGGACATAAAAAACAAAGACTTAGAATGAACCCTATTGATTGCATTTCCCACTGTGGATGAAGGAGGATAATAATGTAGCAACAGAATATACGGAAGGTTGTGGTGCTATAACGGAAGGTGTCGATCAGTGAGAAATAAAAGAAGGAATCGGAGAATGTATGACTTGTCCGTTAAGGCCCAAAGTTATGGAGATTTCTGAAAAAGAGTGGGGGTTTGTGGGGAGACATAAAAAAAACAAACCAAGGCCCGATAGCATCAGAAAGTAAAGTATACATCCAATTGTGTTGGCCTAGATGGTGGAAAAAACATGAAGGGCAGTATTCATGCTTTGGGACACATATTAAACCTACCCACCGGGAAAATTAAGCTCTCGTGCGTACTTTTAAGGCTTGGGGAAAATATACCTACCCCAAACCTGAGGGAAGTGGGATAGGTGTACCAGGTGGTGAACTTTGAGGATTTCGTAGAAGGATGTTATAATGATAAAGGGGGATTCCATAGCATTAGGTTTGAATTGTATAAAAAATTTCATGACTCAGATCAGGATCAGGGATGCGCAACTGTGTAAAATTAGAAGTTTGATTAAAGCATATCCAGTCAAGCATGAATGCCACAAGGTAAGGAACCAAAAATCATTAGGATTATTAGCACAAGTTCCTAGTTTAATGAACCAAACTAGACCCAACCCCTTGTTTAGAATAGAGAACATAGGGGTGGCAAAAACAAACACCGTTAGCCGATTCCTAACGGCCCCACAATGATTAATTCAGTTAGAAGAATTAACATGGATTGCACCAAACCTTGAAGGATGTAGTATAAATGAGGACACCCTCATTTGTCCTTATGATTTATATGAGCACTCAAAAAAGACATGTGGTTTCGATTGTTTTCAGGAAGTTCTAAATTGTCAGCATCATCATAGGCAGTCTCTCGGAATCGAGGAAGACCTGCTTCCACTCTTCGAATGAGTCCTTAGGTGGCTGTACAGTCCAATACAACAGCCACAGTCACTGCCACAGGTGGGACAGACAGTCGTTGAGGGTAAGGGAGGGTGGGACAGGTTTGCCGCACATTCTTTCCACTGCCTGCGCTTGTTTTCTGCATGCTCTCGTCGATGAGACTCGAAGCGCTCAGCGACCTCCCGGATGCACTTCCTCCACTTCGGGCGGTCATTGGCCAGGGACTCCCAGGTGTCAGTGGGGATGTTGCACTTTATCAGGGAGGCTTTGAGGGTGTCCTTGTAACGTTTCCTCTGTCCACCTTTGGCTCATTTGCTATGAAGGAGTTCCGAGTAGAGCGCTTGCTTTGGGAGTCTTGTGTCTGGCATGCGGACAATGTGGCCTGCCCAGTGGAGCTGATCAAGTGTGGTCAGTGTTTCAATGCTCGGGATGTTAGCCTGGTCGAGGACGCTAATTTTACTATGGAAGTGACAGGACCATCAGATGTGAGAACTAGGACTGCTTACGTATGGGAGAGAAAATATTGTTTCACCACCCTAGAAGATCATTATCATTATGGATTCTCTAAATGCTCGATTAGTCCAGGTACCTACTGTCTGACGCCTACAAAAACGACCATTTTTGGGGGAAGAACTCTTCTTGTAGTGGCCGCATCTGAACAACAAGTATTGCAGGTGGAGGATAGTTTAGACGTTAACCTAGAGGATTACATTACTAAATTTGGATATGATATCCCGGAATTGCCTGAAGTTTTAATGGCCTTAATGAATCAAATAAACAATTCCCAACGTCATTACTATAGATTGGAACAAAGAGATGAAGCCGTAGCTAAAGAGATCCCAGGGATAGGAGTTACAACACATTGGTGGGATATAGGGATTAATGTAGATATTCCTCCCTGGATTAGAATAATTTCACATTTATTGGTAATAGTTCAACTCAGTGTTAATATGTTTAATAGTGTACACCTGTTATTTAAAGCACCTAATACGCCTGACACAAACACGATTTAATGTTATAACCGCACAAAGTCTATTAGACAAGAGTAAAAATGAAAACTTTAAATATTCAAGACTTTAAGGGAAAATTCAGACAGATAGTCACCAGAGTGGGTACTGAAGGTAGTGAACTGATCCGACACATAAAATGGTCCAGATTAAAAGGGCTTATTGGTATTAGGAGGTTGTGAGGAGTCGGAAGTTCCTCCACCTCAAGGTAGGGACTGTAAGATATCGCCTATCGACAGGTGTTAGAAGTTAGAATTAAGAATCTCATAGAAACATATCAAATTCTGATGGGATTGGACAGGTTAGGTTCAGGAAGAAGGTTCCCAATATTGGGGATATCCAGAACCTGGGGTCACAGTCTAAGGATAAGGGATAAACCATTTAGGACCAAGATGAAGAGAAACTGCTTCACTCAGAGAATTGTGAACCTGTGGAATTCTCTACCACAGAAAGTTGTTGAAGCCAATTCATTTGATATATTCAAATGGGAGTTACATGTGGCCCTTATTGCTAAAGGGATCAAGGGGTATGGAGAGAAAGCAGGAATACGGTACTGAGGTTACATGATCAGCCATGATCATATTGAATGGTGGTGCAGGCTCAAAGGGCTGAATGGCCAACTCCTGCAACTATTTTCTATGTTTCTATGTTTCTAAATGTCTTTAATTAATGAATAACCTGTATGTTTGTAACCTCTTTTATATGCACTGATTGTATGTAAAACTCACTTATAAATGATAGAAAATGGCCGTATAACATAAAATGTGTTTTAAAATGGCCAAAGGCTGAGAAGCAAAGCCTCATGGTAAAATGAGCCATTATTATGTTCACCATTTTTGTAACTGCTGATACAGCTTAATTTAGAACTAGAATGATCAAGGCCAAAATTATTAATCAATAAGATAAAGGTATGCAGCATGTACCATTTCTTGTCATAATTTTGTAAAGCCAGGCTCAGAATTCTGTGTGACATGGTCTGTATAATTGTTCTCAGAGAAGTGATTCCTGCCACAGGGAGGGGAGGGGAGATAGAGATAACATAGAAGGTCAAAAGCAGTAGACACAATATGATCTATTGTAAGGCTGAAACAGCTGTGAATTTTCACAGCATTTGAATGGAAGAAAAGGGTATAAAGTAACAGCTCTTCTACCAGGAAGGCAGTGCGAATCAAGACAACAGGAAGAAAGAATCTTCAGAATAAAGAGACGGCACCATGGTCTCTCGAGAGGACACTGTCGAGAACAGGCTGTGACTATCATTTGTTAATTATTACTTTTTGTAACAGAATGTAATTTACTTGATAAATCTCTGTTGTTTTTACTCAATATACCTGTATTAAAAGCACTTATTATAATCTGAGCAAGAGTCTCTTAGTTTGAATTAAATATAAAACCTGAGAATAATTGAATTGCTATAATTAGCAAAGTGGCAAAAAGCTGCGAAGTAGTTAAAAACTACACCTGGCGACCACAAAGTGACTAAACAAAGAGATATTGTACAAACTACAATATACTCATTAAACAAGTTAATTGGGGACTCGTCATTTTTTTATTCTTCATTTGAAAACAGGTTGTTGAATATAAACAGCAGACGCAGGGCAGATCGTTTGATCACCGATTGAACCTTGTGGTGTGTTGATTTACGGCAACCGATAGTGACTATTATCTTCTTTAAGGAAGCTTAAAGCCAGGGCAGCTCTCCCCCAGTCCAGGCTGGGTCACTGTGTGAGTGACAGTAGCTGGAGAGACTGACACAGTCTGGGTAAAGGTGACCGGACCCCTCATTGCTCAGTCATGCCCCATCCATCAACGTAACCCAAAAGGAAACGGTGCCCAAATTAGACTTAAAAGGTATAGGTTCTTACCCCAGTCCAAATCTTAACAGGGAAACTACGCAAGATTACCCAGCCTCATTACAATCTGGCAGATTTACATATTCAGTGGATGATTACAATTTAAAATCTATTTAATACTTTTACGGAAGCAACCAGGCTGTTCCGCCTCTTGCGGCACTGGTCAGATTCACGCCGATCATGGAACACTGACGACACTACATCAGCGATCTCACCCCATATTTTCTGATACATCCGGGGTGGAGGTGTCCCACGCCCACCCCGGGTTAATTGGCCCCACCGCATCTCGATGTCATTGATCAATGTGTCATTTGCTTCGTCAGAGAAGGGTTTTGCCCTCCTTCTCCTTGCAACCTCCTGCAGACTCTCTCCTGAGTCCTCGGGCGACATCTCCATAATTTTTATCTTTCTAATGATTTACAACAATCTTTCCACTTTATAACTAACTCCTTCACAAATATAGCACTAGAAAAATCAGCAATCCTTCACTCCTTCAAAAATCAGCAATCCTTCACAAAACCTCTTCTCTCTCTCCACAACACTCTCCCCCTCCTTTTGTCTTCTGAGCATGCGCAGATGACCAGTGTCCTCCCGAATCACAGGAAAAGTTATTTGCTAAAAAAAAAGGCGCATGCGCAGAACGACTGTTGTTATGGATGCCAGCCTTGCACGACTGAAAACATCGCTCAGGCCCATTTCACATCGCTGAGGCAATCGCTCAAAAGAAAAAGCCGAAACTAGCGGTTTTTAAAATGGGTGATCCTGAAAAATAAAAAATCACTAAGGCTGGAAATATCACCCATTTTTTGGGTGATAGCGATCCGAGTGGAAAGTCTAGCCCACGGACTCTTCCTGCCCTGAGTTGGGCTCAGTACCACTGGACTAAAATATATTTTGAATGATGTTTGCACACTGTAGCCTGTGTAATTCAGTGCTATTACATACCTCTGCGGGCAGATGCTGACAGGTAAATACACACCACAAGCACGGAGAGAACCAAGATTGTTATCCTGTGTCCAGCCTGAAAAAATTAATAATCAATGAGAAATTTCATTTTATTTGGTACTGGTATTAATCCATTTAAAATCAGAACTACTGCCCAGTTTCAGGTGAATTACCAACACACAATCAGCCACCCTGGTACTCACTGCGATACTTCACCAAACGAGTCTCGCCCTGAGCTGATGCAATAACCTGGGCACAACCTGCTACAATTTATACTCTGCTGAGCTCAGTGACAGCCCACTGCATTGAAGTAAATAAGGAGGCAGTGCTGACACTGCTGTCCATCCAAACACTCAGAGCTTTCATTGCCAGTACTTTCTGACATCACCGATTTGTACAATGATCACAAGATAATTAGGAGGTGGGAGTCCACTCGGCCCATCTTAATCCATTCGCCCAGAAAGAAGAACGGACTGGATTTTCTGGCTTTCTCCATTCCGTTTTTCACCGCAGAGCAGCAGTAATGGTGGCGGTGAGGTGTTTTGGTCGGGCGGTCATCCTCCAGCGCCCCGCAGCGACCCTCAGGTCCGGTTTTGCGGTGGCGCAGAGGAGCACCACCCGGAAGATCTGCGCCGGTAATGGACTCCTGAGGTTAGTGTGAGTGTTTTTTGTTTTAATGTTTGTTACCGATTTGTGTTGTGGTTGAGTGGGCAATGTTTTGGGATGTTTTTGTGTTTTTGTTTAGGTTTCCCCCCCACCCCTCAGACGTCTCTCGGAGCGCTCCTGTCCCGGCCCTTTAGCTCGGGAGTTTCCCATCCTTGTGCCAAGAGAGGTGTACAACGTCTCCATTAGCACGGTGCCTCCAGACACAGGGCCCAGCTTCCCAAACTTAAATACTGAGGCCCAAACTTTCCCGCCCCGCCACCATTATCGCCTCAAAAACAGAAAAACCTAAAATCCAGCCCGATAATTCCACCCTCCCCCACCCGACAGTTCCTTCAATGATCACAAGTAATTCCCTCCCCAACTCTGTGAGAGCGTCCGGTGAGTCGATCGCTCACTCCTGATCTCAGTCCGAATTTTCCCTTTCTTAGTTTGACTATGACTTTTGCACAAACATAATCTCAAAAATTAACAGCAGGTGACTGTTGTGGCGAAGAGCACTACCTCAGATATGAAGGGCCAGATTGTACTTTTAAACTCGACGTTTCATTGACTTTCAGCCTGTGACACTTGATTTGATATTCATGGGGAGAATGGCAATCATTTCAACATAAAATGAAGGCTCGAAACAAACAACTTGGGTCATGCGGGCTTAGATCAGTAAACATTAAACCAATGTTTACTGAGAGGGAGAAGTTGATGATTCTGGTTTAGTCTGTTGGCCCTTCTTGGAAATGAGATATTGAATGTGCATCTGTTGACAACAGATTTAAGGCAATTCTGGCATTCAGTGGGAGGGTGTTTGGCCACTTCCCAAAAAACGAGCTGCCTGGAATTACAACAAGAAATCAGGCCATTTGGCCCAAACAGTCTGGACTGATGTTTCTCCTCCACATGAGTAGCTTCCTAATCTCAGTACCCTATGTTATGTATGAATAAAGAGTCTGACGAGATACTGTGAATTCAAAGTAAAGTGTGACTTTAGTCTTTTATTGCAGGTCTCCAGAGTGCCTCTCCATCCTATGAGGCCTCTTGAAGTGCAAGTGCTCCCAAGGGGTTGTGGGATCCCTTGGGATTCCAGGGGATGAGCCCTCGGGTGGTTACATAAGGTATTTACAGATTTACATATATAACACCCTAAACCTTTGAGTGTTGTTCAATTTCCTTCATTATTCTGTCCCTCTTCCCGTCTGTCTGAGAGTGAGTGTGCACCATGTGCAATAACTGATTTTCCAGCTTTCTTCACATTGAGAGACAAACCCATGTCACGTGGTCTCTGATCTGGTAAGCAACGGTGGTGTTTGTTGGTGGAATGTTGGCTGGGAGACTGGTTGAACTTGCTTTAGAATTAGCTGAATAGGCAAACGAGGCTGTAAGAGATGGCGGGTTGACAAAGGGCAGTGGAGGAAAATAATGTTTGTTTTCAATAAATGGCCTAAATTCACACAAACGATCAATACTGAAACACAGTTTAGTGACCGAATAACCCTCGGGGATAGCGAGTTAGAAACATGGTGATGAGTTTTAAGCAACTGCTGACAGAGATCAGTGAACCCAACACCGAGTGAAGATTAAGCCCAGAGAAACCTAAACAAGGGAGAACAGCGAAGTGAACATTCATGGTACAGTTCACATCCAGTAGGGGGGGCTCTCCCAGCACGGGGCGCTCCCCCAGCACGGGACATAAGAACATAAGAAATAGGACCAGGAGTAAGCCATTTGACCCCTCGAGCCTGCTCCGCCATTCATTATCATGGTTGATCGGATCATGGACTTAGCTCCACTTCCCTACCCGCTCCCCATAACCCTTTACTCCCTTATCGCTCAAAAATCTGTCTATCTCCGCCTTAAATATATTCAATGCGCCTCCACAGCTCTCTGGGGCACAGAATTCCATAGATTTACTACCCTTAGAAAGAAGAAATTTCTCCTCATCTCAGATTTAAATGGGCAGTGCCTTATTCTAATTCTATGTCCCCTAGTTTTAGTTTCTCCTATGAGTGGAAGTATCCTCTCTGCATCCACCTTGTCAAGCTCCCTCATTATCTTATAAGTTTCAATAAGATCACCTCTCATTCTTCTGAACTCCAGTACGGGACATGCTCCAGGAGAGTGTCCCGTACTGCAGAATGTCCCATACTGCAGAATGTCCCGTGCCGAAGAATGTAGTGTACTGTAAAAGTGTCTCATACTCGAGACTGTCCTGGAGTGTGTTCCATACTGGAGAATGTTCACTTCCCTGCTCACCATTCTTTAGGTTTCGCTGAGTTTAATCTTCGCTTAATGTTGCGTTCGCTGATCTCAATCAACAGTTGCCTTAAGCTCATCACTGTGCTTCTAACCTGCCATCCCCCAGGGTTATTTGGTTACTAAACTGCACTTCAGTTGGTTGCCGGACTAGGATTCATTCTTTGCATAATCGCTTCAGTATTGATCGTTTGTTTTCAATTAATGTCATAAAGTCACACAAACATCAGTTTCCTTCACTGCCCTTTATCAACCTGCCATCTTTCACAGCCTCATTTGCCTATTCAGCTAATTCTAAACATTTGCACTATTCTAAAAAAAACAAGTTCTCTCAGTCTCCCAGCCAACATTCCTCCCCCAACAAACACCGCCGTTGCTTACCAGATCAGAGACTACGTGACGTGGGTTAATCTCTCACTGTGAAGAAAGCTGGACACTCAGTTATTGCACACCGTGCACACTCACTCTCAGGCAGAATGGAAGAGGGGCAGAATAATAAAGGATACTGAACAAGACTCAAAGGTGTAAGGTACATGGGATTAGGACAGCTACTCATGTGGAGGAGAAACACCAATACCGTCTGGTTGGGTCCAATGGCCTGTTTCCTTGTTGTAATTCCAGGTCATGTGTGAACATCAGGTGAGGACTGAGCCAGACTCAACTGTGATAATAAACACTATCTATCACAGTAACTGTCAAATAAACACAGATAGTGGCTGTTTAGTAAAGATACTGTAGGGGGGCTGCATCAAAAGGAATTGTACCCCAGCAACGAGTCAATGGTTTCAAGAGAGGAAGGAAGGGGAGCAAATTGGCAAGAATGAGCTACTAGTGATTTGTTAACTGTTATGTATGTTAACTGGGTTTTACCTGCCACCGGAGGGCGCGATTGTCGGAGTCCTAATGATCACTGGCTGACACATGCAAGCCGTGTATATAATGTTGGCAGCCATGTTGAATCCTCACTTTGAGATTAAATAAACTGAAGTAAGATGAACTAGCTCACCGTACATAGCCTCGTGGAGTTATTCGATACTTAACAATTGGCGGCGAGTTAAAAATAAAAACTTTCACGCAACCATGTCTGTTGGAATTTTGGAGAGCTTCATGGAAGGGGAAGACTGGGAGGATTTCACTGATCGGCTCGACCAGTACTTCGTAGCCAACGGATTGGAAGGAACCGATAATGTAATTAAGCGCAGGGCGGTTCTCCTCAGCATTTGTGGGTCAAAAATTTTTGGCCTTATCAAGCATCTACTCTCACCGACTTGACCAATGGATAAGACTTACAATGAATTGTGTACGCTGGTTCGTAACCACTTTAAAGAGAAGGAAAGCATAATCATGGCGAGGTATCGTTTCTATACACACAATCGCTCAGAGGGTTAGGACGTGGCAGAATTTGTTGCCGACCTGAGACATCTCGCTGGGCTATGCAACTTCGGAGCTGCATTGGAGAAAATGCTGCGGGACTTTTTCATGCTTGGCATTGGCACGAGGTCATCCTTCAAAATCTGCTGGCTGCTGAATCTCTAGATCTGAGCAGGGCCATCACGATCGCCCAGACATGCATGTTCATGGACGAAAACTTGAAACAGATATCTTCCCAGCATCGAAACTCACCGGCAAGTACAGTGCATAAAATAATATCGCTGGCAGGCAGAGCTGCACATGGCAGGGCCTACTCGTCCGCATTCGTACGACCTGTAACTGTTCAAAGTCCGCCATCGGGGGTGAATCAAATCTCGCCTTCTTGGTGTTGTGGGGTCTATCATTGGGTCCAACAATGCCGATTCAAGCAATATGTGTGCAAAGGCTGTGCAATAATGGGGCACTTTCAGCGAATGTGTCTGCAACCGAGCAAGCGTGCTGCGGCACATCACGTGGCTGAGGATGATTGATTCAGCGTAGATCAAGCGGCAAAGGCAACTCAAGCCGAGGTACAGGATGAAGAAATGTTTGGTAAACATTCATTTACCAAAAGTCCTCCGATAATGCTGGAAGTTAAATTAAATGGGGTTCCAGTATCCATGGAATTGGACATGGGTGCGAGTCAGTCAATAACAAGCCAGAGGGCTTTCGAAAAGCTGTGGGACACTAAGGCAAAAAGAAGCAAACTGAGCCCAATCAATGCGAAGCTGCGTACCTACACCAAAGAGCTCATACCAGGCATTGGCAGCGCGGCAGTAAAGGTATCGTACAATGGAGCTGTGCATAATTTATCGTTGTGGATTATTCCAGGCAATGGCCCAATGCTGTTCGGCAGGAGTTGGCTTGAGAAAATTAAATGGAACTGGAACATATTAAAGCCTTATCATCAGTGGGTGACGCTTCATGTGCTCAAGTGTTGAGCAAGTTTCCCTCGTTGTTCGTACTAGGTATCGACAACTTAACGGGAGCCAAGCTTTAGATCTACCTAAGCCCGGATGCAAGACCCGAGCATCACAAGGCTCGGGTGGTTCTGTACATGGGGAAAGTGGTCGAGATCGAACTGGACAGACTTCAACAGGAAGGAATCATATCACCAGTCGAGTTCAGTGAATGGGCCAGTCCAATTGTCCTCGTGTTGAAAAGTGATGGCACGGTCAGGATCTGCGGCGACTACAAGGTAACGATCAACTGAGTCTCAATACAGGATTAGTTCATTACCCAAGGCTGACGACCTGTTTGCTATGCTAGCAGAGGGGGAAGTCATTCACCAAGTTGGACCTGACCTCTGCTTACATGACACAGGAGGTTGGTCGAATTGTCGAAAAAACTGACCTGCATCACACGCACAAAGGACTGTTTATATACCACAGGTGCCCTTTCAGAATTCGCTCGTCGGCAGCCATATTTCAGAGAAACATGGAGAGTTTGCTGAGGTCCGTCCATAGAACCGTCGTGTTCCAAGATGACATCCTGATCACCTGTCGCGATGCCACCGAACATCTGCACAACCTGGAAGAGGCTTTACGTTGTCTGTATAGAGTGCGACTCAGGCTAAAATGCTCCAAGTGCACTTTTATGGCACCAGAAGTCGAATTCCTGGGGAAAAAGCAGCTTGTAAATACAACCTGTACCAAAGACTTTGGGGGAATGATGTTATGTATGTTAACTGGGTTTTACCTGCCACTGGAGGGCGCGACTGTCAGAGTCCTAATGGTCACTGGCAGACACATGTAAGCCTTGTATATAATGTTGGCAGCCATGTTGATTCTTTACTTTGAGAGTAAATAAACTGGAGCCAGGTCATGCCTGAACTAACTCAGCATACTTAGCCTGGTGGAGTTATTCAATACTTAACATTAACCTTACAGCCAAAAGGAACGGCTAATACATTCACATAGTATTAAGAATTTAACAATTAGTGTATAATGGATATCTTTCAGCTTCGGAAATGACTGGACACTTCTTGATGGCAAGGGTGACATCAGGAACTTACTGCCAGCGAATTGTAGAGAAACTGGTCATTCTAAAACACACTAGAGACATTCTGTAAAACAAAGGACTGACATTAGAATTCGATAAAGCTGGAACTAGGGCAAAGGACTTGTACATTATTTTATTATTTTGAGCTCCTAATAATAGCACATACTATTTCAGATGAGGTCTTTGTAGAAGTTGTAAATGTCCAGCTTGTAGAATAGTGGAATAATTAATGTGCTCTGGATCTTGCAAGACTAACAAGAAAGGTAGTCTTGAAAGACAATTGATATCAGAGCCGCACGATCCAGGCTGTGACCCAGACACTTGCAAAATAGAGAAGTGTGGCACCTAATTGGAGACCTGTCGATCAGCAAACTAATTTACACTGGCAGTTATAGTTATCGACACATGCATGTTCAGTTGTATGACAACTTAGAAAGGATCCATGTAACAGAATTGTTCATCTTGGATTGGCCACAAACGCTTAAAATCCTTAAGCGGGATTGAATGAGTAAAAATCAACAAAGTGCTGTGCTTACTCGTAAAAGAAAGACAGACTTGCATTTAGATAGCACCTGTCATGGCCTCAGGATATTCCAAAGAACTTTATAGCCAATCCAGTACTTTTGAAGTGTAAACACTGTTGTAATGCAGGAAAACTGGCAGCCATTTGCACACAGCAAGCTCCCACAAACAGCAATATGATAACGACCAGATACTCTTGTTTTTAGGGATAAGTATTAGCCAGTGTAGTGTCCTTAGATGCTCTAGTAATGACTCCACGAGGCGGTGTGTTGTACTTGAACTGTAGTAACCTTAGTCCTTTATTCGTTAACTCCAGAGTGAGGATCACACCTGGTAGCCTGCCTTTTATACTAGGCCAGGCACACCTGTACAGGTAACCTACGAGTCTCCCACTGCACACGTTGTGATAGTACCAACAGTAGCCATGTAGGATACATGGCATCAATCCCCCTCAGCCCTCAGTGAAAATTGTCTCTGCATTGACTGTGCTCTGGGCTTAGCCTGATTGACTCTTGGCAGGTCACTTCAACCTTGGGTGAGTAGTTGAGCTGTTTGTGTGTGTGTATCCCTGACCTCTCCATTTTCCCCCGCCTTCCACATTGATTATGGTGGGGGCTCCTAACATTCATGTACATTCAAGTTCAGGTAAGTGGGTTTTGCATTTTTTTTTGTTTTGTTTTTGTGTGGTTCCGTGGTGCGACAAGTACGTTAGATGCCTTATCGATGCAGTGACCAGTGCGTGAGGACAAGCTAGTTCCGGGGTTGCTGGGTTATGTCCCTGCAGTCCGGTGGTGGCTAAGTGCCTGGTGCTGGCAGTGGGAACCTGGTTGGCTCGCGTAGCCTGCTGTCAGGGCTGGTGCCGTGATCCCTAGCGTCAGGCCGGTTCACAGATGTCTGTGATCTCCCTGTCCTTTCTTTGCGCCCTGGGTCACAGCTGCTTCCTGAGGAGCTGTCGTCGAGCAGTGCACAGAGAACTGCTGACTCATTGGCCTAAGCGTCATTTGATTTGGGATCCTGGCTGGTGCCTGTTTCCTTCGGTAGAACAGTGGCGGGTGACCCTATATCTAGGGGTATGGCCTTGGTGCAGTCTGCTCCTTCAGGCTCATGGCAGTTGGTGCCATCAAGTGCCTGAGAGGTGGAGCCGACCCGGGACATGGTATCGATACCGGTGCCGTTGCCCTGCTGAGGTTGCTTGCTCTGCAGCTCCTGTGTGTTGGGTGCTTGTGGCCACACTTCATGGTGCATGACTCTGGTCCCCGGGACGCAGGATAGCTCGCTGGACCTGTGTGCACCCGATGGGTGTCTGCCCGCTGCATTGGCTGCGTGCAGTAGAAATCCTGCCTTGCACAACTTTTCCTTACTTATGATGGACACTCTGTGGGTCCGATCACGATCGCGCGACTTTTCCTCGCTGTTTGCATATACACAATACAGATTGTCCATTACACATTTTACATGATCAGTTACACATTTTGTCTCTGACTTACAGTTTTTATTACATTGCTTGAGTGTGTGGAACTGTCCCTTTAATTGTAGTGGGTTGCGGGCCTCCTTTAAGAGAGCCTTGCTTGATTTGCCCCAATCCACTTCTCCGTTTGGTGCCACGTGTTGCTCCATTAGCGCTGCACCTCGTGTTCTGGCCGTGGCCATCTTTGTCTTCAGCGCATCAACTCGTGGTTTGGGCGCCGTCTTTCCTTCATCCACGATGTCGACTGCGGTGAGCCTCTTCCCCCCGGGTTCTGCCTCCGTTGGGAAGTCGCTTCTGGATCCGATTTTCTTCCTCCGGAGTCCTGCCACTGGAGCCTGGAAGGTACATTTGGGTCGTCCAAGCGAGATCATCTCCACGCAGTCATGCTGAGCGGTCTGTGTCTCGGGTGCTGTGCTCATCTGTTCTCCGGTGCTGGGTCCACTCTCAAGTGAGAGCTTGCTTTGCCTCTGAGCGCGGGGGACATCTATCGCTGGAGGGATGAAATCTTCCCACTTCCAATGGATCTTCTCCATCCACTTTCTACCGAGCAGCGTTGGTCCATCACCTGCAACAATCCACAGAGGTAACTTGTGCATTGCGCCATCATGGAGTACCTTTACATTCGCAGTACCAACGACTGGGATAATTTCATTGGTGTAGATGCGCAGCTTTGCCTGAACCAGGACCAACTCTGGTCATTCAGCCAGATTGTCCCATAGCCTCTCAAAGGCTCCTTGAGTCATCACTGACTAGCTCGCCCCCATGTCCACTTCCATGAAGACTGGAGCTCCCTCTATCTCGACTTCCATCTACAGCGGGGAACACTTGGTGGTGCAGGTAAACATGCTATGTACCTCCCAGTGGGACTGGGCTGCCTCTCTGCCTATTGATTCATAACTCACGCTGGATTCATGGCCATCTGCAGACTCTTCATTGGCAGTGAGTCATATTTCTCTTAAACATTCGCTGGAGGTGGCCCTTTGTGTTGCAGCCTTTGAATACATAGTCTTTAAAGCGCACTGGTGAGCCCTGTGATTCCCTCCGCAACGCCAGCATGGTGCTACTCGATTAGCCCCCATCGGCAGACTCTGAGTTAAGGGACTCGGGGGACCTGTTCTCTCTTCCCTGAGGGTTCACGTTCTACAGTCCAACCTCTAAACGACGCCACTCTGTGCACAGTACCTGCCGGGTTTGAGTCCTGAGAGTGAGACATCTGCCTCGAACCGCAGGTCGAGGTCATGAATGACTGGTTCACGGAGATGGCCTTCTGTAGTGTGACTGTGGTATCTGCCGACAGTAACTTGTGAAGAAGGCCCCCATGGCCAATTCCAATGACAAAAATGTCCCGCAGCGCTTTGTTGAACTGGGTGCCGAACTCGCACAGTGCCGCCAGCCTCCTGAGGTCTGCAGCGAACTTCGCGACTTCCAGGCCTTCGGGCCATCGGTGGGTGTAGAACCGGTGTCTGGCTGTGAGGATGCACTCCTTGGGCTTGAGTTGCTCCTGGATCAGGGTTACGAGCTCCTTGTACGACTTGGTCGTTGTCTTCGCTGGTGCCAGCAAGTCCCTGACGAGGCCATAGACGTTGGGCCCACAATTGGTTAGCAAAATATCTCGGCGCTTATCAGCCAGTGCGGCCAGGTCGTCTCCTGCCACGTCGTTTGCTGTGAAGAAATGTTCTAGCCTCTCCACAAAGGCGTCCCCAATCATCACCATCGGCGAACTGCTGCAACGTACAAAGTGTAGCCATTTCCGATTGAAAGTTCATAATCTCGTCGCCAATTGTAGTGTCCTTAGATGCTCTAGTAATGACTCCACGAGGCAATGTGTTGTACTTGAACTGTAGTGACCGTAGTCCTTTATTAGTTAACTCCAGAGTGAGGATCACACCTGGTGGCCTGCCTTTTATACTAGGCCAGGCACACCTGTACAGGTAACCTACAAGTCTCCCACTGCTGTGCCCTCTGGTGGCACACCTTGTGATAGTACCAACAGTAGCCATGTAGGATGTATGAAAGCCAGGACATCGGGGACAACTCCCCAGCTCTTCTTCGAAATAGTGTCATTGGATCTTTTACATCGACCTGAGAGAGCCGACAGTGCCTCGGTTCAACATCTCATCCAAAAGACGACACCTCCAACAGTGCAGCTCTCCCTCAGTACTGCACTGGAGTGTCAGCCTAGATTTTTGTGCTCAAGTCTCTGGAGTGTGACTTGAACGCACAACCAACTGACTCAGAGGCGAGAGTGTTACCCACTGAGCCACGGCTGACAAATATTGAAGTGTATTTTATGGTTTCTAGAAGTTATAAAACAAACTTAAAACAGTTCTGCAAAGAGCAGAAAAAGTGTAAAGAGTAAACCTTGGGAGGTTAGCAAAGAAAAAATACTTAATCAAACAGAAGTCAAACCAGAGAAGTTTTTCACTGCTGTTTTAATAGGTTAAGGGGACAAATTGGGCAACTTTGTAACTCCCGTTTGCGCTAATGGGACACAAATAAGTTTGTGACCGGGCACGGCGTTGTTAACGACACCCGCTAAATTCGGCGGGAGTTTAGCAGTAGCGGCGGCGCTACGGTATTGCGCCCTGATCTCCAGCGCCCGGAGATCGTGACGTCATCGTCATGTGTTTTGCCCTGTTAGCACCCAGGCCCCCAAATTGGGTTTGCCTCCTACAGCTGCGTCGAGCGACGACAACGACAGCTTCAGGGGACGCGTATTGTGCAGCCAGCTGTTACCGGGCAGAAAATTGATTCCTTCTGCCCCACTCGCGCCCCACAGAGCAAGTGGAACATGTTATTTTGCACTCCACTTGCTCTCATTGGCGGTGACCCAAATTTAGTTCGCGGAGCGAGAATTCCGTGTTTGGTGCAGAACATCGCGCTGTGCAGCCGTTACCGCCCCAAACGGGGTGCTGTGCAGTGAATACAGGCCCAATCGATCCAGTCTCTCCTGATATGTCAGTCCTGCCATCCCGGGAATCATTCTGGTGAACTTTCGCTGCACTCGCTCAATAGCAAGAGCATCCTTCCTCAGATTAGGAGACCAAAACTGAACACAATATTCCATGTGAGGCCTCACCAAGGCCCTGTACAACTGCAGTAAGACCTCCCTGCTCCGATACTCAAATCCCCTAACGATGAAGGCCAACATACCATTTGCCTTCTTCACCACATGCTGTACCTGCATGCCAACTTTCAAATGACTGATGTACCATGACACCTAGGTCTCGTTGCACCTCCCCTTCTCCTAATCTGCCACCATTCAGATAATATTCTACCTTCGTGTTTTTGTCACCAAAGTGGATAACCTCACATTTATCCACATTATACTGCATCTGCCACTCATTTGCCCATTCACCTAACCTGTCCAAGTCAACCTGCAGCCTTTTAGCATCCTCCTCACAGCTCACACCGCCACCCAGCTAAGTGTCATCTGCAAACTTGGAGATATTACACTCAATTCTCTCATCCAAATCATTAATGTATATTGTAAATAGCTGGGGTCCCAGCACTGAGCCCTGCGGCACTCCACGAGTCACTGCCTGCCACTCTGAAAAGGACCAGTTTATCATAAGAACATAACAATTAGGAACAGGAGTAGGCCATCTAGCCCCTCGAGCCTGCTCCGCCATTCAATAAGATCATGGCTGATCTGGCCATGGACTCAGCTTCACTTACCCGCCCGCTCCCCATAACCCTTAATACCCTCATTGGTTAAAAATTTATCTATCTGTGATTTGAATACATTCAATGAGCTAGCCTCAACTGCTTCCTTGGGCAGAGAATTCCACAGATTCACAACCCTCTGGGAGAAGAAATTCCTTCTCAACTCGGTTTTAAATTGGCTCCCCCGTATTTTGAGGCTGTGCCCCCTAGTTCTCGTCTCCCCGACCAACCTCTCTGCCTCTATCTTGTCTATCCCTTTCATGATTTTAAATGTTTCTATAAGATCACCCCTCATCCTTCTGAACTCCAACGAGTAAAGATCCAGTCTACTCAATCTATCATCATAAGGTAACCCCCTCATCTCCGGAATCAGCCTAGTGAATCGTCTCTGTACCCCCTCCAAAGCTAGTATATCCTTCCTGAAGTAAGGTAACCAAAACTGCACGCAGTACTCCAGATGCGGCCTCACCAATACCCAGTACAGTTGCAGCAGGACCTCCCTGCTTTTGTACTCCATCCCTCTCGCAATGAAGGCCAACATTCCATTCGCCTTCCTGATTACCTGCTGCACCTGCAAACTAACTTTTTGGGATTCATGCACAAGGACCAATTGTGGAGCAGTGGAGGCGTGTCCTGCACAGTTGGAGCTGAGCTGCTGAGAGAGGAGCAGCTATCAACCTTTGCTCCTGTTTTGGAAGGCCTGGAGAGCCCTGAGAACAGCCCAGGAAGAGAAGGAAGGAAGGGGCTTCACCACAAACTTTCACCCAGAGGGAGAGGAGGAAAAAGCAGAAAACTTTTACCAACTTACCATTCTACAAAGAGTTGGAGAGAGGGGGAAAGACCAACAACAACATCCAGTGTGGAAGGAGGGAGACTCTACCATTCTACAGGTGGGTGTATTGGTGCATTCCCCAATAGACTTTGCTGTATCGGTGGGGGGAGGAAAGAAGACCACTGAGGGCCGGAACATCACGGGGGGTGTGTGTGTGTGGATAGTGTGTGTGGGGGCCTTGCTTACAACTAGGCCCCACACACGGTTGAACCCCCCCCCCCAATTGCCTAGCCTGGGATAGCTGGAGCTACCAGGCTGAAGATTTTCTTAATCATCCATTTAAACACCGTTAGGAGTGTGTGCCTGGTGGCTCGAGCTGCCCCAGGTGAAGACATCTTCTCCCTCCACCCGAAGACCAACCCAAAGACTGTGCTTGTGTGTTTTGCCATCTGGGGAGTGCACCCCAAGAAAAACACCCACCCATCGCTGTGAGGGGAGACCTGCCCTCGCAGCCTCCCTCTTTCCCGCACCCCCATTTCTCTATCTCTCTCTCTCTGTCTCTCCCCTCTCTCTCTGAGACCCCTTCCTCCTAATTTTAAAAAAAACCAAACAAAAAAAACAACTGAGCAGAGGGAGCAAGGCCCCTCCCCAATTGCCAACTAGGGGAGAGGTGTGCCTCGTTAAGAGCTCCTCTGCTCAGTCTTTAGATAAGAGGCCATTAAGACCATTAAGGCCTGTGACTTTGGGGTGGGTGTAGCCCTTAAAGGGACCCTGTGATGGCGACCCCATCCACGCCGGTGGCAGGGCCAGCGAAGACATATGCGCAGGTGGCAACCGCTTCCACGGCACCTCCTGCGCCACCCGCTGCCCTGCCACCATTCAGACTCATCACGAAAAAACACGGGATCAAGAGCTACACTCACCCCACAATGAGCATCGAGGAGTGCGTGCGGGCGATGGCTGGGGTAGTCGGCCCCTCGGCCATTGTCGCGGCTTCCAAGATGCCTGGGAAGGCCGTGTTCTTCCTGGGGTCAGAGCGGGCGGTGTCCCTGGCCCTCGAAAAGGGGCTCACGGTGGGCGGGACGTTCCTGCCGGTGGACCCTCTCGAGGCCACCGCGCAGAGGGTCATCGTGTCAAACATCCCGCCCTTTGTTCCCGCTGAGCTCCTCCTCCCTCACCTACAACAACTGGGGGAGGTAAGGTCAGGGATCAACCCCATACCGCTCGGCCTCAGGGAGAACAGCCTGCGCCACGTGTTCTCCTTCCGTCGCCAGCTCTTTGTCCGGCTGGCGCGGGAGGACACGACGGAGGGAAGTTTTAATGTGGTGCACGAGGGGACTGCCTACCGCGTCTTCTGGACGTCGGACGGCGTGCGGTGCCATGCCTGCAGGGAGATGGGGCATGTTCGTAAGAACTGCCCCGCCTCCAAGGCCGCCAAACCACCGAAGGCGGCCAAGGCTGGCGCCGCCGCCACCCCTCCCCCTAGTTGCGTCCGCGTGCCGGGAGCCGTAGATGCGCGGGCATCGTCGGAGGCCTTTGTTTTCAGGGCCTCCGGCGGGGGGGAGGGAGAGCGTCCGACCGGAAAGAAGGCGCGGAAGAAGGCAAAACATCAAGAGGCGGGTCCCCTCGGTGCGCCAGATAATTTGACCACCGCGCTCAGCCCAACCCCGTCACCGGCGAGCGCGGGGTGCCCCGAGCCCGTGCCCGAGCCCTTGAGCAACACCACAGAGGGGCCCGGGCGCGGGCAAGAAAAGGAAAAGGGGGGGGCGGAGCGGGAGGCCTCGGCAGACATGGTGGTCTCCCTGACTCCGCGCGCCCCCAGGAACAAAAGGAGGCACGGCTCCGATGAGGCGGAGGGGGAACAACATCCCTCCGCGGAGGAGTCGGTGCCCGCCGCGTGTCCCGCGTCCCCCACCAGCGCTCCCAAATTGCGCTGCAGGCGCGAAGAGTCTGTCCCCAGGGAGGGTGAGGCAGTCGAGGCTGCCCAGCCGCTGCCTCCTGGGGATGGAGTGGAAGATCTGCCTGTCGTGGGGGGCGTGGGGCCAGCGGAAGAATGCATTGCCGCCGGGCCGGGCGGGGCCGAAAAGGCCGAACCTGAGCCCGCCCAGCCAATATCCAACTTCCCCCGGGAGTCGCTCGACCCGGCAGAAACACAATTTATTGATTTTAATGACACTGTAGATGCTGGGCCGGGGGGTGGCAGCGGGGAGGGGGAGGAACACCCACCCTCGCCCCTTACTTTGGAGCTGGTGCACTTGGGGAGCCTGGGGATTTCCTATGGCCGGGTCTCTCCTTGTTCCCCAGTTCCTGGGGCGGGGGGGGAACCCCTTCCGCTGTCATTTCCCGACCCAGCACCATTTTTAAAAGAGCCCAGTGGGGACTCCTCTGCCGACGATCCTGGGGGTGGGATCGGGGCAGAGCCAGGGCCGGTTGGAGCGGCCGGTTCATTTGCCGTACCTTGTGCGGTCGATGGGCCGGCTGCTGGCGGCCACCTCCCAGAGGAGGACGGGGACTCGGTGGGGGACGCAGGTGAAGACCTAGAGACCACCGCCAGCGAGGCGGTGGATCTGCTCGCGGCGGCCGCCGAGACCATCCTCATTCCTGCACGGGAACTCCGGGACTTTTTGGCCCAGAGCCGGGGTCGCTGCAACCAAGCCCGACTGGCCCTGGAAAAATGGTCCGAGCCAGAGCTGATCAAGGGGTCCGTCCGCGCCGCCGTCAAAACCTTGGCCGCGGGCGGGACCTTGACAAAGGCGCAACAGCTTGAGCTGCGCGAGCTCGAGGGACTCCTCGCTGGGCTGCGGAGCGAGCGGAGTTCAACAAAAGACTCCGCTCCCTCCCCCACAATAGGTTAAGGTAGAGGTTGCACTATGCTTTTGCCATGAAGATAACCATAGCCAGCCTCAACATCAACGGCGGCAGAGGGGCACGCCGTAGATTTGACAATTTTTCGCTCCTGCGGGAGGGGAAATATGCGGTGTGCTTCCTGCAAGAAACCCACACCGTTCCGGGAGACGAAGCCACGTGGCTCCTGGAATGGCAAGGAGAGGTCCGCATGAGCCACCTCACCGCCATTTCTAGTGGGGTGGCCATCTTGCTGGGCCCGCATTTTCAGCCGGAGATCTTGGGGGTCGAGGAGCCCGTGCCAGGCCGCTTGCTGCACGTAACGGTTCGCCTGGGGGACGTGCCGCTCCATCTCGTGAACGTGTACGCCCCTCAGCCCGGCCCGCAGCAAACGCGCTTCTTTGAAGAGGTGTCCGCTCTTCTTGGCTCCGTCGACGTCGGCGACTGCATTGTCCTCGGGGGGGATTTTAACTGCACCCTCGAGGCGCGGGACCGCTCCGGTGCCCCGCAGTGCATGACGGCGATGGAGAAGTTGAGGGACCTGGTCGGGTCCTTCGACTTGGTGGACGTCTGGCGAAATCTCCACCCTGACTCCAGCGCCTTTACTTGGGTGAGGCCTGGAGTTGGATCGTCTAGAGTCGACCGCCTTTACGTGTCTCGGGCGTACGTTTCCTGCGTCCCGGCGGCCTCCATGCGGCCGGTGCCGTGTTCGGACCACCACCTGGTGTGGGCGGAGCTCGCTTCGCTCCGCGCGAGGACGGGGTCTGCGTACTGGCACTTTAACAACCGGCTGCTGGAGGACGTGCGGTTCCAGGACTCGTTCCGTCGATTCTGGTCCGACTGGAGAAGGAAGCAGGGGGGCTTCCCCTCCTTGAGGCTATGGTGGGACGTGGGCAAGGCTCACGTCCGCGTCTTCTGTCAAGAGTACGCGAGGGCGTCGACCAAGAGGCGGGCGGCCAGAGTCGGGCGCCTAGAAAAAGAGGTGCTCGACCTGGAAGCCCGTCTCGGTCAAGTCGTCCAGGACCCGGCCCTGCGGACGGTGTACGAAGCGAAGAAGGCCGCGCTGAAGGACCTGCAGCTCGTCGGGTCCCGAGGCGCGTTCGTGAGGTCGCGGATCCGGTTCCTGCGGGATCTGGACCGCGGCTCCCCCTTCTTCTACTCGCTGGAAAAAAGGCAGAGTGTCCGTAAGCAGCTCTTGACGCTGCTGGCCGACGACGGCTCTCTCGGCTCGGATCCGGAGGGCGTCAACAACAGGGTCCGTGAATATTACGGGGCTCTGTTCTCTCCGGATCCGTCCAGCGAGGAAGCGCGTAGAGTTTTGTGGGAGGACCTGCCGAAGGTCAGCCCGGAGGGCGCCGAAAATCTGGAAGCTCCGCTAAGCCTGGCGGAGCTGACCGGTGCCCTCGCACGGCTCTCGAGGGGAAAATACCCGGGGCTGGACGGGCTGACCGTGGAGTTCCACAGGGCGTTCTGGGACGTCCTGGGGAGCGACTACGCGCGGGTCCTGGGGGAAAGTCTGGCGACCGGGGAGATGCCCCTCTCTTGGCGCAGGGCAGTCATCGTCCTGCTGCCTAAGAAGGGCGATCTCCGCCTCCTTAAGAACTGGCGCCCGGTCTCCCTCCTCAGCACGGACTACAAAATCTTCGCCAGGGCGATGTCTGCTCGCCTTGGCGCCGTGCTGGACCACATGATCCACCCCGACCAGTCCTACACGGTCCCGGGCCGGACAATCCACGATAACATCCATCTGGTCCGGGACCTCATCCATTGTTCCCAGAAGGCTGGTCTGTCGGTCGCCTTCATATCCCTCGACCAAGAGAAGGCGTTCGTCAGGGTGGATCACGACTATCTGCTCGGAACTCTGCGCGCTTTCGGGTTCGGGACGCATTTCGTCGCCCGGATCCGACTTTTGTACGCCGCCGCGGAGTGTCTGATTAAGGTTAACGGGTCCTTGACGGCGCCCCTTCGCTTTAGGAGAGGGGTGCGCCAGGGATGCCCCATGTCCGGCCAGTTATATGCTGTTTGCGTGGAGCCTTTCCTGCGCCTCTTGCGGACGAGGTTGACGGGACTGGCTCTGCAAGGGCCGGGCGTGGAGGTCGTCCTCTCGGCTTACGCCGATGACGTGCTCCTCGCGGTAGAGGATCCCGCTGACCTGCGGAGGATGCATGAGTGCCAGGAGATTTACTCGGCCGCGTCCTCCGCCAGGATCAACTGGGAGAAATGTTCCGGACTCCTGGTGGGTCAGTGGCGGGTGGACTCCCTGCCGGAGGAGCTCAGGCCTTTTGCCTGGAGCACGACCCATCTCCTCTATCTGGGAGTCTACCTTAGCCCCGACGAGGGAGCCTGGCCGGCGAACTGGCAGGAGCTGGAGGCCAAGGTCGCCGCTCGCCTAGGGCGCTGGACAGGACTGCTCCGAGTGCTGTCCTACAGGGCTCGAGCGCTAGTCATAAACCAGCTGGTGGCCGCAATGTTGTGGTACCGGCTGGTCACTTTGACCCCTCCCCCTGCGTTTGTCGCCAAGATACAGAAGAAGCTGGTGGACTTCTTCTGGAACAACAGGAAGCACTGGGTCTCTGCCGCGGTCCTGAGTCTCCCGCTTGAGGAGGGCGGTCAGTCGTTGGTGTGCGTCAGCGCCCAGCTCGCGACTTTCCGTCTTCAGACCCTGCAGAGATACCTTTACGTCGAGCCCCCTCCTAGGTGGTGTGCTCTGGCGAGGTATTTCTTCCGCCAGCAGCTCGACCTCAATTATGACACGCAGCTCCTGTTTGTGAACTTGGGGGGTGCCAGGACCGCCCTCCGGGAGCTGCCTGTCTTTTACAGGGAACTCATCAGGGTCTGGAACAAAGTCTCCACCAAGCGCAGCTCTCCGCCGGCTGGAGTGGCGGCCGTCCTGCAGGAACCGCTGCTCGGGAATCCGTACCTCCACGGCCGAGGTTTTATGTGGCGGTCGGAAGAGAGGGCTGTGGCTGGTGAGGTGACCAGGGTCAGGGACCTGCTCGATGGCGGAGGAGCGGGCTGGATGGCGCCAGACACGCTGGCGCGGCGCCTAAATTCTGCCAACGTCCGCCACGCAGCCGATGCCATCGAGTCGCTAAAAACAGCTCTGGGCCCCGACTCCGTTAGGTGTATCGAGGAGGCTCAAGCATGTGGGGAGATCCCGTCCGAACTGACCCCCGTCCGGACGGAATTCCTCATCGGCGCCAAACCCCGGAACCTCCCTTGGGGGCCGGCGCCTCACAACTTGAGCCGCCTCGGGGAAATCCCCTCCGTGCCTTTCAGTTCCGCGCGGAGGGGTTTCCTGTATGGGCTGCTCCTGCACACCCTCAACTTTGCCATCCTCGCCGGCCGTCCGGACACGCCATGGCGTACCATCTTGCCGTCCGGAGGAGGCGGGGGTCCCCGATGGAGGGCACTCTACGCAGGGGTCCTCCCACTATTCATCGGTGACTTGGCCTGGAGGGTGGTGCACGGAGCAGTGCCGTGCAATAAATTTTTAAGCCGGTTCACGGACTCCCAGGCCGCCTGCAATTTCTGCGGTCTGGAGGAGTCCGTGTTCCATGTTTTTATTGAGTGCACAAGGTTGCAGCCCCTGTTCCATTATTTGAAGGGGCTGCTCCTGAAATTCTGGCTGCACTTCAGTCCCACACTCCTGATCTTTGGGCACCCTGTGCGGAGGGGAGCGGGTAGGTCCGAAGGCCTCCTCGTAGGACTGCTCCTGGGCACGGCCAAGGGTGCCATCAGCCGGTCCAGGCAGCGGGCGGTCGAGGGGGTCGTTCAACCTGACTGCCTGCCTCTCTTCCGCTCTTACATCCGGTCCAGGGTGTCCTTGGAGATGGAGCACGCGGTGTCCACCGGTACGCTCGCGGCCTTCCGCGAGAGGTGGGCACCGGAGGGACTGGAGTGCATCATCACGCCCGGCAACCAAATTTTAATTTGATTTTACGTTTTAAAGTTTAATTTGTTTTAATTGCCAGTGCTTTTAGTGTCCCCCTCTCCTTTTATAGGGGGCACTGGAAAAAGGAAAAATTTGATTTTAGTGCCCAAAAAAAAAAAAAAACCCACAAAAAAAAACAAAAAAAAACAAAAAAAGGGCCTTGTAAATGTCTTGTGTGTGTCATCCAGGTCGGGTGGCACGGATACATGTTTTATGTTTTCGCAGGTAAACTCAAAAGAGTTTCATGCACAAGGACCAATTGTGGAGCAGTGGAGGCATGTCCTGCACAGTTGGAGCTCAGCTGCTGAGAGAGGAGCAGCTATCAACCTTAGCTCCTGTTTTGGAAGGCCTGGAGAGCCCTGAGAACAGCCCAGGAAGAGAAGGAAGGAAGGGGCTTCACCACCAACTTTCACCCAGAGGGAGAGGAGGAAAAGGCAGAAAACTTTTACCAACTTACCATTCTACAAAGAGTTGGAGAGAGGGGGAAAGACCAACAACAACATCCAGTGTGGAAGGAGGGAGACTCTACCATTCTACAGGTGGGTGTATTGGTGCATTCCCCAATAGACTTTGCTGTATCGGTGGGGGGAGGAAAGAAGACCACTGAGGGCCGGAACATCGCGGGGGGTGTGTGTGTGTGGATAGTGTGTGTGGGGGCCTTGCTTACAACTAGGCCCCACACACAGTTGAACCCCCCCCCCAATTGACTAGCCTGGGATAGCTGGAGCTACCAGGCTGAAGATTTTCTTAATCATCCATTTAAACACCGTTAGGAGTGTGTGCCTGGTGGCTCGAGCTGCCCCAGGTGAAGACATCTTCTCCCCCCACCCGAAGACCAACCCAAAGACTGTGCTTGTGTGTTTTGCCATCTGGGGAGTGCACCCCAAGAAAAACACCCACCCATCGCTGTGAGGGGAGACCTGCCCTCGCAGCCTCCCTCTTTCTCGCACCCCCCTTTCTCTATCTCTCTCTCTCTGTCACTCCCCTCTCTCTCTGAGACCCTTTCCTCCTAATTTAAAAAAAAACCAAACAAAAAAAACAACTGAGCAGAGGGAGCAAGGCCCCTCCCCAATTGCCAACTAGGGGAGAGGTGTGCCTCGTTAAGAGCTCCTCTGCTCAGTCTTTAGATAAGAGGCCATTAAGACCATTAAGGCCTGTGACTTTGGGGTGGGTGTAGCCCTTAAAGGGACCCCGTGATGGCGACCCCATCCACGCCGGTGGCAGGGCCAGCGAAGACATATGCGCAGGTGGCAACCGCTTCCACGGCACCTCCTGCGTCACCCGCTGCCCTGCCACCATTCAGACTCATCACGAAAAAACACGGGGTCAAGAGCTACACTCACCCCACAATGAGCATCGAGGAGTGCGTGCGGGCGATGGCTGGGGTAGTCGGCCCCTCGGCCATTGTCGCGGCCTCCAAAATGTCTGGGAAGGCCGTGTTCTTCCTGGGGTCGGAGCGGGCGGTGTCCCTGGCCCTCGAAAAGGGGCTCACGGTGGGTGGGACGTTCCTGCCGGTGGACCCTCTCGAGGCCACCGCGCAGAGGGTCATCGTGTCAAACGTCCCGCCCTTTGTTCCCGCTGAGCTCCTCCTCCCTCACCTACACCAACTGGGGGAGGTAAGGTCGGGGATCAACCCCATACCGCTCGGCCTCAGGGAGAACAGCCTGCGCCACATGTTCTCCTTCTGCCGCCAGCTCTTTGTCCAGCTGGCGCGGGAGGACACGACGGAAGGGCACTTTAATGTGGTGCATGAGGGGACTGCCTACCGCGTCTTCTGGACGTCGGACGGCGTGCGGTGCCATGCCTGTAGGGAGGTGGGGCACATTTGCAAGAACTGCCCCGCCTCCAAGGCCGCCAAACCACCGAAGGCGGCCAAGGCTGGCGCCGCCGCCACTCCTCCCCCTAGTTGCGTCCGCGTGCCGGGAGCCGTAGGTGCGCGGGCATCGTCGGAGGCCTTTGTTTTCAGGGCCTCCGGCGGGGGGGAGGGAGAGCGTCCGACCGGAAATAAGGCACGGAACAAGGCGAAACATCTAGAGGCGGGTCCCCTCAATGCGCCAGAAAGTTTGACCACCGCGCTCGGCCCAACCCAGTCACCGGTGAGCGCGTGGTGCCCCGAGCCCGTGCCCGAGCCCTTGAACAACACCACAGAGGGGCCCGGGCGCGGGCAAGAAAAGGAAAAGGGGGGGGCAGAGCGGGAGGCCTCGGCAGACATGGAGGTCTCCCTGCCTCAGCACATCCCCAGTAACAAAAGGAGGCGCCGCTCCGTTGAGGCGGAGAGGGAACAACATCCCTCCGCGGAGGAGTCGGTGCCCGCCGCGTGTCCCGCGTCCCCCACCAGCGCCCACAAGCAGCGCCGTAGGCGGGAGGAGTCTGTCCCCGGGGAGGGTGAGACAGTCGAGGCTGCCCAGCCTCTGCCTCCCGGGGATGGCGTGGAAGATCTGCCTGTCGTGGCGGGCGTGGGGATCGCGGAGGAAAGCATTGCCGCCGGGCCGGGCGTCCCGGGCCGAAAAGGCCGAACCTGAGCCCGCCCAGCCAATATCCAACTTCCCCCGGGATTTGCTCGACCCGGCAGAAACACAAATTAACAATTTTAATGAAACTGTACATGCTGGGCCGGGGGGTGGCAGCGGGGAGGGTGAGGAACACCCACCCTCGCCCCTTACTTTGGAGCTGGAGCACTTGGGGAGCCTGGGGATTTCCTATGGCCGGATCTCTCCTTGTTCCCCGGTTCCTGGGGCAGAGGGGGAACCCCTTCCGCTGTCGTTTCCCGACCCAGCACCATTTTTTAAAGAGCCCAGTGGGGACTCCTCTGCCGACGATCCTGGGGGTGGGATCGGGGCAGTGCCAGGGCCGGTTGGAGCGGCCGGGTCATTTGCCGTACCTTGTGCAGTCGATGGGCTGGCTGCTGGCGGCCACCTCCCGGAGGAGGACGGGGACTCGGTGGGGGACGCGGGTGAAGACCTAGAGACCACCGCCAGCGAGGCGGTGGATCTGCTCGCGGCCGCCGCCGAGACCATCCTCATTCCTGCAAAGGAACTCCGGGACTTTTTGGCCCAGAGCCGGGGTCGCTGCAACCAAGCCCGACTGGCCCTGGAAAAATGGTCCGAGCCAGAGCTGATCAAGGCGTCCGTCCGCGCCGCCGTCAAAACCTTGGCCGCGGGCGGGCCCCTGACAAAGGCGCAACACCTTGAGCTGCGCGAGCTCGAGGGACTCCTCGCTGGGTTGCGGAGGGAGCGGAGTTCAACAAAAGACTCCGCTCCCTCCCCCACAATAGGTTAAGGTAGAGGTTGCACTATGCTTTTGCCATGAAGATAACCATAGCCAGCCTCAACATCAACGGCGGCAGAGGGGCACGCCGTAGATTTGACAATTTTTCGCTCCTGCGGGAGGGGAAATATGCGGTGTGCTTCCTGCAAGAAACCCACACCGTTCCGGGAGATGAAGCCACGTGGCTCCTGGAATGGCAAAGAGAGGTCCGCATGAGCCACCTCACCGCCATTTCTAGTGGGGTGGCCATCTTGCTGGGCCCGCATTTTCAGCCGGAGATCTTGGGGGTCGAGGAGCCCGTGCCAGGCCGCTTGCTGCACGTAACGGTTCGCCTGGGGGACGTGCCGCTCCATCTCGTGAACGTGTACGCCCCTCATCCCGGCCCGCAGCAAACGCGCTTCTTTGAAGAGGTGTCCGCTCTTCTTGGCTTCGTCGACGTCGGCGACTGCATTGTCCTCGGGGGGGATTTTAACTGCACCCTCGAGGCGAGGGACCGCTCCGGTGCCCCGCAGTGCATGACGGCGATGGAGAAGTTGAGGGACCTGGTCGGGTCCTTCGACTTGGTGGATGTCTGGCGAAATCTCCACCCCGACTCCAGCGCCTTTACTTGGGTGAGGCCTGGAGTTGGATGGTCTAGAGTCGACCGCCTTTACGTGTCTCGGGCGTACGTTTCCTGCGTCCCGGCGGCCGGTGCCGTGCTCGGACCACCACCTGGTGTGGGCGGAGCTCGCTTCGCTCCGCGCGAGGACGGGGTCCGCGTACTGGCACTTTAACAACCGGCTGCTGGAGGACGTGCGGTTCCAGGACTCGTTCCGTCGATTCTGGTCCGACTGGAGAAGGAAGCAGGGGGGCTTCCCCTCCTTGAGGCTATGGTGGGACGTGGGCAAGGCTCACGTCCGCGTCTTCTGTCAAGAGTACGCGAGGGCGTCGACCAAGAGGCGGGCGGCCAGAGTCGGGCGCCTAGAAAAAGAGGTGCTCGACCTGGAAGCCCGTCTCGGTCAAGTCGTCCAGGACCCGGCCCTGCGGACGGTGTACGAAGCGAAGAAGGCCGCGCTGAAGGACCTGCAGCTCGTCGGGTCCCGAGGCGCGTTCGTGAGGTCGCGGATCCGGTTCCTGCGAGATCTGGACCGCGGCTCCCCCTTCTTCTACTCGCTGGAAAAAAGGCAGAGTGTCCGTAAGCAGCTCTTGACGCTGCTGGCCGACGACGGCTCTCTCGTCTCGGATCCGGAGGGCGTCAACAACAGGGCCCGTGAATATTACGGGGCTCTGTTCTCTCCGGATCCGTCCAGCGAGGAAGCGCGTAGAGTTTTGTGGGAAGACCTGCCGAAGGTCAGCCCGGAAGGCGCCGAAAATCTGGAAGCTCCGCTAAGCCTGGCGGAGCTGACCGGTGCCCTCGACCGGCTCTCGAGGGCAAAATCCCCGGGGCTGGACGGGCTGACCGTGGAGTTCCACAGGGCGTTCTGGGACGTCCTGGGGAGCGACTACGCGCGGGTCCTGGGGGAAAGTCTGGCGACCGGGGAGATGCCCCTCTCTTGGCGCAGGGCAGTCATCGTCCTGCTGCCTAAGAAGGGCGATCTCCGCCTCCTTAAGAACTGGCGCCCGGTCTCCCTCCTCAGCACGGACTACAAAATCTTCGCCAGGGCGATGTTTGCTCGCCTTGGCGCCGTGCTGGACCACATGATCCACCCCGACCAGTCCTACACGGTCCCGGGCCGGACAATCCACGACAACATCCATCTGGTCCGGGACCTCATCCATCATTCCCAGGAAGCTGGTCTGTCGGTCGCCTTCCTATCCCTCGACCAAGAGAAGGCGTTCGACAGGGTGGATCACGACTATCTGCTCGGAACTCTGCGCGCTTTCGGGTTCGGGACACATTTTGTCGCCCGGATCCGACTTTTGTACGCCGCCGCGGAGTGTCTGATTAAGGTCAACGGGTCCTTGACGGCGCCCCTTCGCTTTAGGAGAGGGGTGCGCCAGGGATGCCCCATGTCCGGCCAGTTATATGCTGTTTGCGTGGAGCCTTTCCTGCGCCTCTTGCGGACGAGGTTGACGGGACTGGCTCTGCAAGGGCCGGGCGTGGAGGTCGTCCTCTCGGCTTACGCCGATGACGTGCTCCTCGCGGTAGAGGATCCCGCTGACCTGCGGAGGATGCGTGAGTGCCAAGAGATTTACTCGGCTGCATCCTCCGCCAGAATCAACTGGGAGAAATGTTCCGGACTCCTGGTGGGTCAGTGGCGGGTGGACTCCCTGCCGGAGGAGCTCAGGCCTTTTGCCTGGAGCACGACCCATCTCCTCTATCTGGGAGTCTACCTTAGCCCAGACGAGGGAGCCTGGCTGGCGAACTGGCAGGAGCTGGAGGCCAAGGTCGCCGCTCGCCTAGGGCGCTGGACAGGACTGCTCCGAGTGCTGTCCTACAGGGGTCGAGCGCTAGTCATAAACCAGCTGGTGGCCGCAATGTTGTGGTACCGGCTGGTCACTTTGACCCCTCCCCCTGCGTTTGTCGCCAAAATACAGAAGAAGCTGGTGGACTTCTTCTGGAACAACAGGAAGCACTGGGTCTCTGCCGCGGTCTTGAGTCTCCCGCTTGAGGAGGGCGGTCAGTCGTTGGTGTGCGTCAGCGCCCAGCTCGCGACTTTCCATCTTCAGACCCTGCAGAGATACCTTTACGTCGAGCCCCCTCTTGGTGGTGTGCTCTGGCGAGGTATTTCTTCCGCCAGCAGCGCGACCTCAATTACGACACGCAGCTCCTGTTTGTGAACTTGGGGGGTGTCAGGACCGCCCTCCGGGAGCTGCCTGTCTTTTGCAAGGAACTCATCAGGGTCTGGAACAAAGTCTCCACCAAGCGCAGCTCTCCGCCGGCTGGAGTGGCGGCTGTCCTGCAGGAGCCGCTGCTTGGGAATCCGTACCTCCACGACCGAGGTTTTATGTGGCGGTCGGAAGAGAGGGCTGTGGCTGGTGAGGTGACCAGGGTCAGGGACCTGCTCGATGGCGGAGGAGCGGGCTGGATGGCGCCAGGCACGCTGGCGCGGCGCCTAAATTCAGCCAACGTCCGCCGCGCGGCCGAAGCCATCGAGTCGCTAAAAACAGCTTTGGGCCCTGACTCCGTTAGGTGCATCGAGGAGGCTCAAGCAAGTGGGGAGATCCCGTCCGAACTGACCCCCGTCCGGACGGAATTCCTCATCGGCGCCAAACCCCGGAACCTCCCTCGGGGGCCGGCGCCTCACAACTTGAGCCGCCTCGGGGAAATCCCCTCCGTGCCTTTCAGTTCCGCGCGGAGGGGTTTCCTGTACGGGCTGCTCCTGCACACTCTCAACTTTGCCATCCTCGCCTGCCGTCCGGACACGCCATGGCGTACCATCTTGCCGTCCGGAGGAGGCGGGGGTCCCCGATGGAGGGCACTCTACGCAGGGGTCCTCCCACTATTCATCGGGGACTTGGCCTGGAGGGTGGTGCACGGAGCAGTGCCGTGCAATAAATTTTTAAGCCGGTTCATGGACTCCCAGGCCGCCTGCAATTTCTGCGGTCTGGAGGAGTCCGTGTTCCATATTTTTAGTGAGTGCACAAGGTTGCAGCCCCTGTTTCATTATCTAAAGGGGCTGCTCCTGAAATTCTGGCTGCACTTCAGTCCCACTCTCCTGATCTTTGGGCACCCTGTGCGGAGGGGAGCAGGTTGGTCCGAGGGCCTCCTTGTAGGACTGCTCCTGGGCACGGCCAAGGGTGCCATCAGCCGGTCCAGGCAGCGGGCGGTCGAGGGGGTCGTTCAACCTGACTGCCGGCCTCTCTTCCGCTCTTACATCCGGTCCAGGGTGTCCTTGGAGATGGAGCACGCGGTGTCCACCGGTACGCTCGCGGCCTTCCGCGAGAGGTGGGCACCGGAGGGACTGGAGTGCATCATCACGCCCGGCAACCAAATTTTAATTTGATTTTACGTTTTAAAGTTTAATTTGTTTTAATTGCCGGTGCGTTTAATGTCCCCCTCCCCTTTTATAGGGGGCACTGGGAAAAAAAACACAAAAAAAAACAAAAAAAAAAGAAAAAAAGGGCCTTGAAAATGTCTGCTGTGTCATCCAGGGCGGGTGGCACGGTTTAATGTTTATGTTTTTTTTCAGGTAAACTCAAAAAGAGTTTCATGCACAAGGACCCCCAGGTCCCTCTTCACCACAGCATGTTGTAATTTCTCCCCATTCAAATAATATTCCCTTTTACTGTTTTTTTTCCCCCAAGGTGGATGACCTCACACTTTCCGACATTGTATTCCGTCTGCCAAACCTTAGCCCATTCGCTTAACCTGTCTAAATCTCTTTGCAGCCTCTCTGTGTCCTGTACACAACTCGCTTTCCCACTAATCTTTGCGTCATCTGAAAATTTTGTTACACGACACTCTGCCCCCTCTTCCAGGTCATCTATGTATATTGTAAACAGTTGTGGTCCCAGCACCGATCCCTGTGGCACACCACCAACTTTCTGCTTCCTGTCTGCCAACCAGTTCTCTATCCACGTCAGTACATTACCCCCAATACCATGTGCTTTAATTTTGCACAACAATCTCTTGTGTGGGACCTTGTCAAAAGCCTTTTGAAAGTCCAAATACACCACATCCACTGGTTCTGCCTTATCCATTCGACCAGTCACATCCTCAAAAAATTCTAGAAGATTTGTCAAGCATGATTTCCCTCTCATAAATCCATGCTGATTTTCCAAATGTGCGGCTATTTTATCTTTAATAATTGATTCCAACATTTTCCCCACTACTGATGTCAGGCTAACCAGTCTATAATTACCTGCTTTCGCTCTCCCTCACTTCTTAAAAAGTGGTGTTATATTAGCTACCCTTCAGTCCATAGGAACCGATCCAGAGTCGATGGACTGTTGGAAAATGATCACCAATGCATCCACTATTTCTAGGGCTACTTCCTTAAGTACTCTGGGATGCAGACTATCAGGTTTCGGGGATTGATCAGCCTTCAATCTCATCAATTTCCCTACCACAATTTCCCGCCTAATAAGGATTTCCTTCAGTTCCTCCTTCTCACTCGACCCTCGGTCCCTTAGTATTTCCGGAAGGTTATTTGTGTTTTCCTTCATGAAGACAGAAGCAAAGTAAGTATTTGTTTAACTGTCCGCTATTTCTTTGTTCCCCATTATAAATGCACCTGAATCTGACTGCAAGGGAGCTACGTTTGTCTTCACATATCTATAGAAACTTTTGCAGTCAATTTTTATGTTCCCAGCAAGTTTCCTCTCATACTCTATTTTCCCCCTCCTAATTAAACCCTTTGTCCTCCTCTGCTGAATTCTAAATTTCTCCCGGTCAAGTTTGCTGCTTTTTCTGGCCAATTATATGCCTCTTCCTTGGATTTAACACTATCCTTAATTTCCCTTGTTAGCCAGGGTTGAGCCACCTTCCCCATTTTATTTTTACTCCAGACAGGGATGTACAATTGCTGAAGTTCATCCATGTGATCTTTAAATGTTTGCCATTGCCTATCCACCATCAACCCTTTAAGTATAATTTGCCAGTCTATTCTAGCCAATTCACGTTTCATACCATCGAAGTTACCTTTCCTTAAGTTCAGGACCCTAGTCTCTGAATTAACTGTCACTCTCCATCTTAATAAAGAATCCTACCATATTATGGTCACTCTTCACCAAGGGCCTCGCACAAGATTGCTAAATTAGTCCTTTCTCATTACACATCACCCAGTCTAGGATGGCCAGCCCTCTAGTTGGCTCCTCGACATATTGCTCTTGAAAACCATCCCTAATACACTCCAGGAAATCCTCCTCCACCACATTGCTACCAGTTTGTTCACCCAATCAATATGTAGATTAAAGTCACCCATGATAACTGCTGTACCTTTATTGCACGCATTCCTAATTTCTTGTTTGATGTTGTCCCCAACCTCACTACTACTATTTGGTGGGCTGTATACAACTCCCATTAGCGTTTTCTGCGCTTTGGTATTCCGTAGCTCCACCCATACCGATTCCACATCATCATCCAAGATAATGCCCTTCCTCACTATTGCATTAATTTCCTCTTTAACCAACAACGCTACCCCACCTACTTTTTCTTTCTGTCTATCCTTCCTAAATGTTGAATACCCCTGGATGTTGAGTTCCCAGCCTTGGTCACCCTGGAGCCATATCTCCGTGATGCCAATTACATTATATCCATTAACTGCTATCTGCGCAGTTAATTCGTCCACCTTATTCCGAATACTCCTCGCATTGAGGCACAGAGCCTTCAGGCTTGTCTTTTTAACACCCTTTGCCCCTTTAGAATTTTGCTGTAATGTGGCCCTTTTTACCTTTTGCCTTGGGTTTCTCTGCCCTCCACTTTTACTTTTCCTCTTTCTATCTTTTGCTTCCGGCCCCATTCTACTTTCCTCTGTCTCCCTGCATAGGTTCCCATCCCCCTGCCATATTAGTTTAATCCTTCCCAACAGCACTAACACTCCCCCTCGGACATTGTTTCTAGTCCTGCCCAGGTGCAGACCATCCTGTTTGTACTGGTCCCACCTCCCCCAGAACCGGTTCCAATGTCCCAGGAATTTGAATCCCTCCTTTCTGCACCACTCCTCAAGCCACGTATTCATCTGAGCTATCCTGCGATTCCTACTCTGACTAACACGTGGCACTGGTCGCAATCCTGAGATTACTACTTTTGAGGTCATACTTTTTAAATTTAGCTCCTAGCTTCCTAAATTAGTCTTGTAGGACCACATCCCGTTTTTTACCTATATTGTTGGTACCTATATGCACCACAACAACTGGCTGTTTACCCTCCCCCTTCAAAATGTCCTGCACCCGCTCCGAGACATCCTTGACCCTTGCACCAGGGAGGCAAAATACCATCCTGGAGTCTCGGTTGAGGCCGCAGAATCGTCTATCTATTCCCCTTACAATAGAATCCCCTATCACTATAGCTCTCCCACTCTTTTCCTGCCCTTCTGTGCAGCAGAGCCAGCCACGGTGCCATGAACTTGGCTGCTGCTGCTGCTGCTGCTCTCCCCTGATGAGTCATCGCCCCCAACAGTACCCAAAGCGGTGTATCTGTTTTGGAGGGGGATGACCGCAGGGGACCCCTGCACTACCTTCCTTCCACTGCTCTTTCAAGTCTTCAATGGAAAGAAAACGTGGATGGTGTATATCGGGCAGCCGATTGACCATCACCAGTTTTATGCCCCGCCACAATTGAAAGATTTGCCCATTATTTGAAAGTAAAATGTTTGTTAATAGCTATAAGGTTATGGTTAACATAATAATCTGCAGTATATCATTCTGAAAGGGACAAAACAAGAGCAAGAAAGAATACAAAATCCAAATTCCTATTTTTTTCAAGAATTAAAAGCTTACGATTCATACGTGTAATAGACCTTATACATCATTCATGGCGAATAAAATAACTCGGGCGATAGAGAGGGCTTTAAACTAATTAGTGTGGGGGAGGATTCAGGTGAGTGAAAATTTAAAAAGTCAAAGCTTAAGGAGAAGGCAGTAGAGCAGGGTGAGGGAAGTGAAAACCAGAGCATGACAGGAAGGGACAGAATGTACAAACATAAAGGTGAATCAGAAACTGGGGTCAGAGCAGGAAAAAATGAAGAAAAAACAAATTTAAAAGCTCTTTATCTGAATGCACGCAGCATTCGTAACAAAATAGATGAGTTGTCGGCACAAATTTGTATGATCTGACAGCCATCACAGAGATATGGTTGCAAGGTCACCAAGGCTGGGAACTAAATATTCCTTATCTCCACCCAAACTGATTCAACATCTTGATCTTCTCAGCCAATATCGTTTCTCACTAATGCACTGATCTCATCCTTTATTAACAGAGCTACCCCACCTCCTTTCCCTTTCTGTCTGTCCTTCCGAATGAGTGACCAAAGCAGGGTTAAATATCAAATTTAGTTGGAGGCTGAGAAAGTTGGATCTCAAACCAGTGTCCGAAGCTCAAACAAAGGAGACTACAAAGGTATGAAGGCAGAGTTGGCTAAAGCGGACTGAGAATATAGATTAAAGTATGGGACAGTTGATGAGCAGTGGCAGACATTTAAGTAGATATTTCACAGCTCTCAACAAAAATATATTCCAATGAGAAGGAAAGACTGCAAGAGAAGGGATAACCATCCGTGGCTAACTAAGGAAATAAGGGATGGTATCGAATATGTCCTTATTATACAGTATAAATGCAAACGAGGCCCATACTTGAGAGAATATCACTCTGTGACCAGTTACGTTTATTACCAAGACCTCAAGAGGCAGACGGTGGGTGGAGCTACCCCTTTTGTACTGGAAAGTCCAGATTAGGAGAGTCTCCCACAAGTTCACCTCCTGTGGTCAGTGTTCTCAAGGCATACAACTTAGATCAGCTTATACATGGGTTACAATGACAGTTGAATACATGACATCACCTCCCCGCAAAGTCTTATTGGGATCATAGGTTAAGTCTCTCTGGTGATTTACGCTCCCTTATAGAGCGCCTGAATTGGGGCTCCGGTTGTTGGGCGCTGGCCTGAGTGTCTGCTCTTTGTGGTGCCTCAGGCCTGTCCAGACTGCTCACAGTGACTGGGCTCGCCTCCACTTGATTCTGGTGTTCGATCACCTGTGGTGGAGGGAACTCTATGTCGTGTTCTTCCTCTGCTTTTTCTATGGGGTTGCTGAACCTCCTTTTAGTTTGATCCACGTGTTTGCGGCAGATTTGTCCATTGGTAAGTTTAACTATCAAAACCCTATTCCCCTCTTTGGCAATCACAGTGCCTGCTGCAAGCCATTTGGGCCCTGCAGCGTAATTAAGGACAAAAACAGGGTCATTGACATCAATACGTTGCACCCTCACATTCCTGTCATGGTAGTCACATTGTGACCGACGCCTGCTCTCAACAATTTCTTTCATAGTGGGCTGTATAAGGGATAACCTGGTTTTGAGCGTCCTTTTCATTAGCAGCTCTGCGGGTGGAACCCCTGTGAGCGAGTGTGGTCGGGATCTATTAGCCAACAGGAGGCATGATAAGCGGCTTTGTAGGGAACCCCCTGGATTCTGAGAATCCCCTGTTTGATTATCTGCACTGCTCCTTCCGCCTGGCCGTTTGAGGACGGCTTGAACGGTGCCGTTCTAACAAGGTTAATTCCATTGCCTGCCATGAAGTCCCGGAATTCAGTGCTTGTGAAGCACGGGCCATTGTCGTTGACCAAGACATCCAGTAGACCATGGGTGGCGAACATTGCCCGCAGACTTTCTACCGTGGCAGCGGATGTGCTTGAATTTAAAATGGCACACTCAATCTATTTGGAGTAGACGTCTACTACAACCAAAAACAGTTTTCCCATGAAAGGACCTGCGTAGTCCACATGGATGCGTGATCATGGCTTGGCGGGCCAGGACCTGGGGCTAAGGGAGGCTTCCCTGGGTGCGTTGCCCAGCTGAGCACACGTGTTGCACCTGCGAACACACAGTTCCAGGTCTGCATCTATCCCTGGCCACCAAACGTGTGACCTGGCAATTGCCTTCATCATGTCAATGCCCGGGTGCTCATTGTGAAGTTCTCTGATAAACACCTCTCTGCCCTTCTGGGGCATGACTACTCAGTTTCCCCACAATAGGTAATCGGCCTGAATCGAGAGTTCATCCTTGCGCCTATGAAACGGTTTAAACTCCTCAAGCATTACCCGTACATGGCTGCCCAGTTCCCATTCAGGACACATTTCTTAACTAAAGACAGTAGCGGGTCTTTATTTGTCCAGACTTTAATCTGACGGGCTGTCACAGGTGAGCCTTCACTTTCGAAAGCTTCAACGGCCATGACCATCTCAGCATGATGCTCAGCTGCCCCCTCAGTGGTGGCTAGTGGGAGCCTGCTGAGTGCATCGGCGCAGTTTTCAGTGCCTGGCCTGTACTGAATTGTGTAGTCATAGGCGGCTAACGTAAGTGCCCACCTCTGTATGTGGGCCGATGCATTCGCATTTATGGCCTTAACGTCCCTTTTGGCCGACAACAAGGGTTTGTGATCTGTCTCCAGCTCAAATTTCCAAACAGGTACTGGTGCATTTTTTTTTACTGCACATACACATGCTAGCACTTCTTTTTCTACCATCCCGTAGCCCCTTTCTGCCCGGGACAGACTTCTGGAAGCATAAGCTACCAGCTGTAACTGACCATTGGCATTCACATGCTGCAACACACACCCGACCCCATAGGACGACGCATCACACGTTAAAACTAGGGTCATATAACGTTAACAGTTTGTTGGAACATAACAAATTGCGTGCTCTATCAAAAGCCCTTTCCTGGCTGTCCTCCCAGACCCAATCGCGACCTTTGTGTAGGAGCACGTGTAGCGGCTCTAACAGCGTGCTCAATTTGGGAAGAAAGTTGCCAAAATACTTCAGGAGCCCCAGGAACGAACGCAGCTCCGTTGTGTTACGGGGTCTGGGTGCTCTCTGGATTGCTTCCATTTTGGACGCAGTAGGTCTGATCCCGTCTGCTGCTACCCTCCTCCCCAGGAACTCTACCTCTGGAGCTAAGAAGACGCACTTCGCCTTTTTCAGTCGCAGCCCTACCCGGTCCAGTCTGCGTAGCACCTCCTCCAGGTTGTGGAGGTGTTCTTCAGTATCACGACCCGTGATGAGGATGTCGTCTTGAAAAACCACCGTCCTTGGAATCGACTTGAGGCGGCTTTCCATATTTCTCTGAAAGATCACGGCGGCCGAACGAATCCCGAACAGACATCTGTTATACTCAAACAGCCCCTTGTGTGTCGTGATGGTGGTCAGCTTCTTCGACTCACTTGCCAGCTCCTTGGTCATGTAAGCTGAGGTAAGGTCCAATTTTGAAAAAGTTTGCCACCGGATAGCATCGCAAAGAGGTTCTCCGCTCTCGGTAGCGGGTACTGGTCTTGGAGTGACACCCGATTGATGCTGGCCTGGTAATCGCCACATATCCTGACCGACCCATCCGCCTTGAGCACCGGCACGATCAGGCTCGTCCAGTCACTGAATTCGACTGGCGAGATGATGCCTTCCCTTAGCAGGCGGTCCAATTCGCATTCTATCTTTTCCTGCATCACGTATGGCACCGCTCTGGCCTTGTGGTGTACTGGCCTAGCATCCGGGTTTATGTGAATCACTACCTTGGTCCCCATGAAAGTGCCAATGCCGGGTTGAAATAATGAGTCAAATTTGTCCAGGACCTGTGAGCATGATACTCGCTCCACAGAAGAAATTGCATTGACATCGCCCCATTTCCAGTTCATGACAGCAAGCCAACTCCTCCCCAGTAGTGTGGGACCATCCCCCGGGACAATTCAGAGTGGCAACCTGCTCTCCGAATCTTTCTGGGTCACAACTACAGTGGCGCTGCCTAGCACCGGAATGATCTCCTTTGTATATGTCCGTAGCAGTGCGTCAATCGGCAATAATTTTGGCCTCCTGGCCTTGGACACCCACAACCTTTTGAACTGTTTGATACTCATCGGGGACTGGCTGGCCCCCGTGTCCAGCTCCATTAATACTGGGGTGCCATTGAGGAGCACTTTCATCATTATCGGTGGTGTCCTGGTATATGAACTGTATATGTGCTCCACATGAACTCGCTGAACTTCAGCTTCCAGCAATTTCCCCCAGTATTCATTTGGCCTCGTAGGGCTTACATCGGGCCCATCCTCCTCGTACATCAACCTAGCTGCAGGCTTCCTGCACATATGTGCCAAGTGACCACTGACATTGCAGTTTCTGCAGGTATATTGCGAATACCTGCAAGCTCTGGCTGGGTGTTTGCCTCCACACCTCCAGCATGAGCTAAAGGCCCCATTGTTGGAAACAAAATGTTCATTACCAGTTGACCGTCTCGGATTGTCTCTGTCACTCTCCTTAAACGCACCATTAACAGGTATTGATGGCCCCATTACTGGCCACATTGTCCATTGCGATGGCATGAATCGCCGTTCAGCTAGCCATTGTCTCTGTTGAATTCTCCCTTTGGGTTCGACTGCATGCTGGGGCATGTCGGAATGCCCTTGTCTGCCTAGAAAACTGTGTGCCGCGTTAACAATGTTGACTCCCTGGTCGTTTGCGGCATTTGAGCCAAGACTTTTGCCATAAATCATTCTGGTCTCTTCCTCCCCTGAGATAAATGTCTGGGCTATCAGAGCTGCCGCTTCCAAGGTCAAGTCTTTGGTCTCAATCAGTTTCCTGAAAACCCCAGCGTGCCCGATGCCCTCAATAAAATAAGTCTCGCAGCATCTCCATTCTGCATGCATCTGGGAACTTACATAGGCTCGCCAGTCGGCAGAGATCTGCCACAAAGTCTAGAACACTTTGCCCTTTTCGCCGCCGGTGCGTGTAAAACCAGTGTCTCGCCATGTGCATGCTGCTCGCCGGTTTAAGGTGTTCCCTGATCAACTTACTGAGCTCTTCGAACGTCTTGTCCGCCGGCTTCTCTGGCGCTAGAAGGTCCTTCATCAGGGAGTACGTTCTGGATCCACAAACCATCAGGAGATGAGCCCTGCGTTTGTTGGCCGAATCCTGTCCCAACCATTCCTTAGTAACAAAACTTTTGCTGTAGTCTCTCAATAAAGTCGACCCAATCATCACCAACACAGTACCTCTCGTCTGTGCTGCTAGTTGCCATGCTAATGTGGTTTAAATCCCAATTTCTCATCGCCAATAATATGTCCTTACTATACAGTATAAATGCACACAAGGCCCATACTTGAGAGAAGATCACTCTGTGACCAGTTACCTTTATTACCAAGACCTCAAGAGGCAGACAGTGGGTGGAGCTTCCCCTTTTATACTGGAAAGTCCAGGTTAAGAGTGTCTCCCACAAGTTCGGCCCCTGTGTCCAGTGTTCTCAAGGCATACAACTTAGGTCAGCTTATACATGGGTTACAATGACAGTTGAATACTTGACAGTATCAAATTGAAAACAAGGACATACAAAGTGGCCAAGCCTAGTGGGAGGCCAGAGGATTGGGAAACCTTTAGAAGCCAGCAAAGAACGACTAAAAAAAATAATGGAGAGGGAAGATAGATTATAAAAGCAAACTAGCATGAAATATAAAAACAGATAGTAAGAGTGTCGACAGGTGCATAAGAATAAAAGAGTGGCTAAAGTTAATGTTGGTCCCTAGCAGGATGAGACTGGGGAATTAATATGGAGAACAGGGAAATGGCAGAGAGTTTGAACAAATATTTTGTATCGTTCTTCATGGTAGAAGACAGTAAAAATATCCCAATAGTAGATAATCAAGGGGCTATAGGGAGGAATTTAATACAATCACTAAAGAAGTAGTACTCGGTAAAATAATGGGACTAAAGGCGGACAAGTCACCTGGACCTGATGGCTTGCATCCTAGGGTCTTAAAAGTAGTGCCTGCAGAGATAGTGGATGCATTGGTTGTAATCTGGCAAAATTCCTGGATTCTGGGGCGGTACCAGCGGATTGGAAAACCACAAATGTAACACCCCTATTTAAAAAATGAGGCAGACAGAAAGCAGGAAATTATAGACCAGTTAGCATAACATCTGTCGTTGGGAAAATGCTGGAATCCATTATTAAGGAAGTAGTAGCATGACATTTGGAAAAGCATAATTCAGTCAAGCAGAATCAAAATGATTTTATGAAAGGGAAATCATGTTTCACTAATTTGCTGGAGTTCTTTGAGGATGTTACGAGCAGGGTGGATAAGGGGGAACCACTGGATGTGTTGTATTTCGATTTCCAGAAGGCATTCAATAAAGTGCCACATAAAAGGTTACTACACAAGTTAAAAGTTCACGGGGTTGGGGGTAATGTATTAGCATGGACAGAGGATTGGCTAACTAACGGAAAACAAAGTCGGGATAAATGGGTCATTTTCCAGTTGGCAAACAGTAACTAGTGGGATGCCACAGGGATCGGTGCTGGGGCCTCAACTATTTACAATCTATATTAATGACTGGGTGAAGGGACCAAGTGTAATGTAGCCAAGTTTGCTGATGATACAAAGATGGGTGGGAAAGCAAGTTGTAAGGAGAACACAAAAATTCTGCAAAGGGACATAGACAGATTAAGTGAGTAGGCAAAAATTTTGGCAGATGGAATATAGGGCCCAAGTTTCCACATGATTCGCGCCTGATTTTTAGGAGCAACTGGTGGAGAACGGACTATTTTAGAAATCGCAATTCTCCACATTTTTTTTTCTGCAGTTCTAGTCAGGTAGAACAGTTCTAGTTTAGAACAGAATTTTTTCTTCAAAAGGGGGCGTGTCCGGCCACTGACGCCTGATTTCAAAGTTTCCACAGTGAAAATGTACTCCAAACTATAGTAGAATGGCGCCAGTGAAGATTTTTGTAGAACTGAAAAAACCTGTTCTACACATTAAAAAATCAGGCGCAGGTTACAAATTAGGCGTCCAGAACGAGGTGGGGGGGAAGGGAACTCATTAAATTCGACAATAAATCCTTATTTATACTTCTACAAATATTATACAAATAAATCCAACCTGAATAAACATTTATAAGCCAAGAAAAGATTAAATAAACCATCTTCCTACCTGTGTGAAAGGGAGAATTCTGCAGCTGTTTGTGCCGCTGAGCGAGAGAGAGAGGGAGGGGGAGGGGAGAGAGGGAGGGAAGAGAGGGAGGGGGAGGGAAGGGGGGAGGGGGAGGGAAGGGGGGAGGGGGAGAGGAGGGGGAGGGAAAGGGGGAGGGGGAGAGAGAGAGAGGGGGAGAGAGGGGGAGAGAGAGAGAGAGAGAGAGAGAGGGGGAGAGAGAGGGGGGGGGGAGAGAGGGGGGGAGGGGAGAGAGGGGGGGAGGGGGAGAGAGGGGGGG